>NW_027362762.1:256857294-258112919 GCF_046119375.1 Phyllobates terribilis
TGAACTTTGTAAAAAATATTTCTGAGACTATTTTATTATTCCAACAATTGAGCTGTGTGAGGGCTTTTTTAAACAATTTTCACGCCAAGTTAATGTCTTTAATGGTACCATTTTGGTCAAAATACAACATTTTGATTGCTTTTTATTGCATTTTGTGGATGGGTGGATGGGGAATAGCAGCGACCAAATCCTGGTGATTTCTGTTTCCTTTCAGTGTTAAATGCAAGGCTTAAATAATTTTAAATGTTAATAGATCGGACTTTTATGGACACAAAATATGTTTTATTTTTTTCTTTCTATTTTTGAACTGGGATGTTGGTCCCCTGAGACTAAGGGACCTTATCCTGCAACTCTTTGATTGCTTATACTACAGGTGCATCTCACTAAATTAGAATATCATCAAAAAGTTAATTTATTTCAGTTCTTCAATTCAAAAAGTGAAACTCATATAATATATAGAGTCATTACAAACAGAGTGATCTATTTCAAGTGTTCATTTCTGTTAGTGTTGATGATTATGGCTTACAGTCAATGAAAACACAAAAGTCATTATCTGAGTAAATTAAAATAATTAACAAAAAACACCTGCAAAGGCTTCCTAAGCATTTAAAAGGTCTTTTAGTCTGTTTCAGTAGGCTCCACAATCATAGGGAAGACTGCTGACTTGACAGATATCCAGAAGGCAGTCATTGACACACTCCACAAGGTCCCAGGGTTCCAATTTTCACTTGGAAATCAAGGTCCCAGAGTCTGGAGGAAGAGTGGAGAGGCACACAATCCAAGCTGCTTGAGGTCTAGTATGAAGTTTCCACAATCGGTGATGGTTTGGGGAGCCATGTTATCTGCTGGTGTAGGTCCACTGTGTTTTATCAAGACCAAAGTCAGCGGAGCAGTCAGCCAGGAAATTTTAAAACACTTCATGCTTCCCTCTGCCGACAAGCTTTTTGGAGATGGAAATTTCATTCTCCAGCAGGACTTGGCACCTGTCCACACTGCCAAAAGTACCAATACCTGGTTTAAAAGCAACAGTATCACTGTGCTTGATTGGCTAGCAAACTCGTCTGACCTTAACCCCATTGAGAATCTATGGGGTATTGTCAAGAGGAAGATGAGACACCAGACCCAACAATGCAGACAAGCTGAAGGCTGTTATCAAAGCAGTCTGGGCTCCCATAACACCTCAGCAGTGCCACAGGCTGATCGCCTCCATGCCACGCCGCATTGAAGCAGTAATTGATGCAAAAGGAACCCCGATCAAGTATTGAGTGCATTTACTGAACATGCATTTCAGTAGGCCAACATTTCGGATTTTAAAAATATTTTTCAAGCTGTTGTTATAAAGTATTCTAATTTATTGAGATAATGACTTTTGTGCTTTCATTGGCTGTACGCCATAATCATCAACATTAACAGAAATAAACACTTGAAATAGATCACTCTGTTTGAAATATATGAGTTTCACTTTTTGTATTGAAGAACTGAAATAAATTAACTTTTTGATGATATTATAATTTAGTGAGATGCATCTGTATAAACTGCAATACATCTGTATTCTCTGCAGATTGACAGTGGCATCTAAATGATTAAACATCAGCAATAGCATCTAGCTCGGGCCGCTGCTTTTATATAGAGATATATAACACAATCACCTTCTGCCCATAATGGATTAGGATCAACTCTTGAGCCCATTCCACCTACAAGCACCCTTACTGTGATGTGCACTTAAGTCACTGTGTGCAAAGGGGTTAGGGATATATATTTTCGGAATGTCCAAACAAAAATATCTAGAAGTTTGCAGACTTCACGTGTTGACTATCCGTTTCGCTGCTGGTGCACTCATATTTCTACTTGCTCAGCTAATATGGTGGATGTAAAATGATACCATTTTGCAGAAATGTTACAAATCTGTCAAAGCCCCTGGTTCTGATGGTACTCTGTACCTCACCCTCACCCTTTCAGGGTTAATGATAGTAGTAGTAGGGAGGAGTAGGAGGCTATACACAGTTATACCGTGGACAGGAGAGAGAGTATCTCAGAGTGGACAGAAAACAGGCTACAGACAAGGGGCAAAGTATTTAGAGGGGAAATAAGTGCAGTTCTGGAGGTATGTTTGTATAAGAAAGTAAGTGAAGATAGCAGCATTCTGGATGCACAGAACTCACATTCAACATGTATTACAAGGAGGGACACTCCCACGAGAAACAAGTATGAAACTTGGATCATATTGCACATTGTATATCAGCAGGGTTAAACATGAATGAAGCAATGAGAATTGCAGAGTGAAACTTAGTGTAACTTTCTGAAACATATGGGCAGCATGGTGGCTCAGTGGTTAGCACTGTTCCTCCCACACCCTAGCAAATTTAGTTTGATAATGACAGTGATTATAATTAGTTCGACAGTGACAGTGATTATAATATCTGTAAAGCCCTGCGGAATATGATGGTTCTATCTAAGCAAAGAATAATAATAATCAAAGGTAACTATTTCCTTGTTATAAGTGTCCACAGCCTTTAATTATTAGACAGCGTTAGCAAATGTGCACTAATATCTATAAATAAGATAGCTCTAGGAGGAAATACTTTCTACTGACATTAAAATGTATACAAACCTTTCTCCATATGTATCCTTTTTGCCTCATGCCCTGCTTCATGACCAGCCAGATCACCTTCTTTCGGTCCAGGTATAATGTTTGGAGACAAACCCATCAACATCTGATTCATTGAGAGGCCGTTTTGATGGATAGCTGGAAAAATGAAATATTCTGTAAACTAATACAGCAAAATTTTATAAATAAAAATATTTTTAATGCAGTTGATTCCTATGTTAATGCACATTTTTGACACTTATGATTTAAGACTTTTAAACAAAATATCTTTAAATGACGGATGTCTTTATTTAAAGTTATACAACATCACCCAAAGTATCTGTATTCTCAGTTAACTGCTTCACGACCTTAGACATATCTATACGTTCAGGTTGGGAAGGATTTCCCGACCTTGGACGTATGAATACGTCCAGGCGATTTTGCTCGTAGAGGAGCAATGCGCATGCAATCGCCGCCGGGTGCTCAGCTGCTATAACAGCAGCTGTTCTATCAAAGTTGCAGCTGTTCTATCCCCGGCGGGCCAGTGGAAGGGTGAGGACTGTGTAATGTTGTACCATCTTGGGTACTAGCTGGGACTATTTTATGTGTTTATTGCCCATTTTGTGGTTCAATAAAGTATTGCCACGCTGTTTTACCCACACCATGTGTTGTCTGAGTAGTGTTACGCCCACGGAAGACCCCAGGTCTTCACACAGGCAATCAAAACATTGTATCTAATCAAAAATGATATAAATAAAAACATAAAAATAAGCACTTACCAAGCCCAAGATCTCAAAAAATGGGGACTCTATGGGTCTCAGAAAATAGATTGTTTTTTCATCATTTAAATAAAAAAGAACCTATACATTTTATTTTAGAAATAATTTATTTCTTGTTTTATTGTATAAAAACTAAAAACAATAAAAATGTGCAGTTAGTTTTTATTGCCAGGTTTGTAGCAACCCAAATTGTAAAGTTAGTATTTTATTCATCCCATACAAGTGAGCAAACCCAAAAAATAGATGTAAAAAAAAGTTTTAAAAATAGAACAAAAAAACAATGCCAGACTTTTTTTTTGTTTACTTAACTTCACAAAATATGGAATAAAAAAGGAACAAAATGTTGTATGTTCTAAATGCATATTTATTTACATTTGATTCAAGAAACTTTCATTCACGTTCACTGTTGGAAAAACTGGAAATATATTTATAAATATTTTTAAAATGTTTTTATTGTGCAAGAGTAGTAAAACATGAAAAAACTATATATGATTACATGTCATTTACTATATGCCCTGAAATAAATGCTGTAAAAAATATGTATATATATAAATATATATAGATTTATTTTATTTATTTAATTTTGTCTCTCAAACAATGGAATAAAAAGTGATTAAAATGTCATATGTATTCCAAATTGGCACGAGTAAAAACTTGTCTCACAAAAGAGCTTTCTCATCGTTTTTTCAATAAAAATGGCTCTTAGAATATGAAAAAAACAACAAATTATTTTAAAAAAGTGCTTTTACTGTGCAAATATACTAAAAATTGGAATTTGTCTATTCTTATCAACCTTCAGAAAACAGTTTATATTTTATTTGTACTCCATACTGTCATTGTGAATCTCCTATGAACGCCAGCCACTGAGATTGTGATTTCTGCTACACATAGCAGTGCTGAAGCCCTGATATGTATAGCACAGGCCATTGGATGATTGCAGCTTCAAGTCTCCTAAGGAGACTATTAAAGCCAGTAATAATTTAAAAAAAAAAAGTTTTCAAAAATCTAAGAAAAACAAAAAACACAAAAGTTCAAATCACCACCCTTTTCCCAACTCAAAATAAAACAATGAAAAACAAAACAAAACACATGTTTGGTATCGCTGTGTTCAGAAATGTTGATCTATCAAAACATAAAGTAAATTAATCCGATCGGTAAAAGGCGTAACGAGAAAAAAATTTGAAATGCCAGAAATATGTTATTTTGGAAGCCACAACATTGCAATAACAGGCGATCAAAACATCATATTTACCCCAAAATCAATACAAATGTCAGCTCAGGGAGAAAAAAATAAGCCATCACCCAGCCTTAGATCCCTAAAAATGGAGCGCTACAGGTCTTGGAAAATGGCGACATAAACTAATTTTTTTCTTACAAATTTCGGATTTTTTTTCACCACTTAAATAAAAAAGAACCTATACATGTTTGGTATCCGCATACTCTGCTTGACCTCGGGAATCATAATGGCAGGTCAGTTTTAGTATTTAGTGAACATGGTAAATAAAGACCCCAAAAACAACTGTGGAATTGCACTGTTTTTTGCAATTTCACTGCATTTGGATTTTTTTCTCATTTTCCAGTATGCTATATGGTAAAATCAATGGTCTCATTCAAAAGTACAACTCGTCCCGCAACAAGCCCTCATACAACTATATTTAAGGAAAAATAAAAAATGTATAGCTCTGGGAAAAAGGGGAGCAAAAACCGAAAACGCAAAAATCGAAAATTGCAAGGTGATGAAGGGGTTAAGGATAGCTAACTTTTTCTCACAGGTAATGCAGGAATATATACATACATTTCTATTGATCCTGTTATTTTATAACTCTAAACTTAAATTTTTCTTCTTGTTGGCACAATTTCAACATGGAGGAGTGTGTGTGTGTGTATATATATATATATATATATATATATATATATATATATATATATATATATATATATATATACAGTCATGGCCAAAAGTATTGGCTTCCTTGAAAATATTCCAGAAAATTAAGAATTACTCCCAGAAAATTATTGCAATTACACATTTTGTTATACACATGTTTATTTCCTTTGTGTGTATAGGAGCAACACAAAAAACAGAAAAAAAAGGCAAATTAGACATAATTTCACACAAAATCCACAGAAATGGGCCGGACAAAATTGTTGGCACCTTTAGAAAAAATTGTGAGCAAACAACTTTGTTTCAAGCATGTGATGCTCATTCAAACTCACCTGTGGCAACTAACCGGTGTGGCCAATATGAAAATCACAACTTAAAACAGATAAAAAGGGGAGAAGTTGACTTAATCTTTGCATTGTGTGTCTGTGTGTACCACACTAAGCATGGAGAACAGAAAGAGGAGAAGAGAACTGTCTTAGGACTTGAGAACCAAAATTCTTGAGCAATATCAACAACCTCAAGGTTACAAGTCCATCTTCTGAGATCTTGATGTTTCTTTGTTCATGGTGTGCAACATAATCAAGAAGTTTACAACCCATGGCACTGTAGCTAATCTCCCTAGACAAGGATGGCAGAGGAAAATTGATGAAAGGTTGCAAAGCAGGATAGTCTAGACAGTGGATAAGAAGCCCCAATCAAGTTCCAAAGAAATTTAAGCTGTCCTGAAGGCTCAGGGTGCATCAGTGTCAACGTGAACTACCCGTCGAAATGTGAGTGAAATGAAACGCTATGGCAGGAGTCCAGTGAATGTTTGTCATGCACCAATGGCCACTCTGTGCAGACTCAGATTGACCCCCCACAAGGTCCAAGGCAACGCAAATTCCAGAAAAATCCGAGGCACCGGAAAATTCTCATAGGAAAAAGACGTAACTTTTATTCCATCATTAAAAACATATGGCAAATGTACGACAATGAGGTAGATGATGCAACGTTTTGTACATATTAGGACTTTTTTCAAACAAGAAATACAGGTAATAAAAATTCAGCCATAACATGCAGCTGATATAATTGAGACTTTTTATATACATTAGGGAACATGGGCTCCACCTCTTCCTCCTTCTAAGAGCCCCTCTCGGTTGTCATGACAGCCATGTAGTTGTCGGACAGATTGAAACCTAAATGTCCTGTTATCTCTACCTTTTACGCTCAACCTAAAGTGCATAAGGGGTACCCTCCCCTTAAAGGTAGACCGATTGTGTCAGGGGTCGATGCCTTGAGTCAGAACTGCAGTGTGTATCTGGATCAAATATTGAGACCTTTTGTTACTGCCTTACCTTCATATCTTAGAGATACCATGGACCTCATAACCAAATTGGATGGTATTATGGTGAATCCTGGCACTATTCTGATATCTATAGATGTCGAGGCATTGTACTCCTGTAAACACCATGAGGCGGGCTTGGCAGCAGTTGAATTTTTCCTGAGCTCAAGGGGAATACATCTTATCCCCCATAATAAATTAGTTTTACAGCAGCTTGACTATATTCTACAACACAACTATTTCCTGTTTAACGAGAAGTTTTACTACCAGCTCAGGGGCACAGCAATGGGGAGCCCTTGTGCACCCACATATGCTAACTTGCTCCTCGGCTGGTGGGAGGACAGGATAGTGTTTGGGGATGGGGATGTCGTCGGTGTTCCCCACATCCAATTTTGGGGACGGTACATAGATGATATCCTCATCCTCTGGTCCGGTGATTCAACTTCTTTCTTGACATTTATTGTTATTTATTTATTATTGTCAATAATCTTGGTCTTAAATTTACGTATGAAATAGGGGGCGACAGTATAGCTTTTTTGCATGTTATGATTAGTATTGACAAAAAAGGCTTCCTGAAGACATCAATATACAGGAAACCTACTGCAGCGAACAGTCTACTAAGATGGGAATGCCATCATCCCGTACCCCTGAAACGAGGTATCCCGAAAGGTCAATTCTTGAGACTAAGGAGAAACTGTTCCTCCTCCCTCGATTTCAGAATAAAGGCCATTGATTTGAAAAAAGGATTCCATGACCGGGGGTATCCCACAAATCTGATCAATCAAGCATACAATAATGCCTTGGGACAAGAAAGATCTACACTCCTGAAACCAAAGCAAAAAGATGACAATAGTCAAGTTACGAGACTTATAGGGACCTTTGATAACCAGCAGGCGATACCAAAGCAAAAAGATGACAATAGTCAAGTTACGAGACTTATAGGGACCTTTGATAACCAGCAGGCGAAGGTCATTGGGATTCTTAGGAGATACTGGAGTATTCTAAAAACTGACCTAGATACGGCTGCATGGATCTCTCTATATCCATCGGTCACCTACAGACGAGGGACATCAATAAAAGATCACCTAGTGCACAGCCACTATACTCCACCTGTCCAGGAGGGAACGTGGCTTGAGAGGAGGTCCCTAGGGACTTTTAGATGCGGACATTGTAGCTATTGCCAGTATGTCACACCTTCTGATACTTTTTCCAGTGCTACCACTAAGAGGACTTAAAAGAATATGTCATTTGCCAACTATAAGACCGTTGGGGTTATCTACATGTGCACCAGTACATGCCCCAAGAACTACATTGGCAAAACTAAGAGACAACTACGAGTCCGAATTGGGGAACACATTGGGGATATTAGAAATAGTAGGGATACTCCCCTTGCTAAACATATTAATGAAGTCCATCACGGTGATCTTAAGTCCCTCTCTTTTCGAACAATTGAAACTGTTCCTGTCTCCAATCGCCAGGGTGACTGGGATAGAAAAATCCTACAGTGTGAGAGTAGGTGGATATTTTGGATGGAATCATTGATCCCCTTGGGTCTAAACGAACAACTCAACTTTTCTAGCTTCATTGAGCCTAATCAGTAGTTATCCATACGACATGAATCCTTTGTAAGCCTTGATATAGGTCATTCTTGACCTTTCCAAAAAAACTTTTATTTGAACCGTCTGTGATATCATATGAGATGGGTCTTTATTTGGACATTACATAATTATTAACTAGATATATATGGGCCTTTTTTGTGTTTACCTGCTTCTCCCCCTTCCCCTCACCTAATCTAGTCCGTATTCACTGTCCCAAACAAATTTGTTGCCTAATTTTATATTGGTATATTACCTTATGTTTCCACCCTCTAGGACCTGCCACTGGACTATGCGCACATCTGCGCTTCACTACTGACTAAGGGTGTGAGTGGAATCTTATAGACGATATAACGTCAGTTTGGGGCGGAATTTCTCCCCCCCCCCCCAACGATAGTGATGTCGCTGGAGCGCATTTGCGTTCCATCTGTGGTATTCAGCAGCATATTGGCCCATGCCAGTTGGGGGTGTGACCGGAAGGCACGTCATTGGCACGTGTCGCCGAAAGTTGCGTTACTGGAGCGCAGCTGCGTTCCATCAGGACTCGGCGGTAATATCGAGCAGCACATTGGCTCACGCTAGTTTGGGGCGTGACCGGAAGCCGGGTCACTGGCACGTGTGACCTGAAGTCGCGGCATTGGAGCGCAGCTGCGTTCCACCAGGACGTGGCGGCAATACGTTAACTACCTTATTGGGTATAGGAGCATTATGGCTCCTCCCTGATATGACCCTTAGACTCCTGACTCTAATTGGTGGGTGGTATTTGGCGCGTTATTGCAGCTATATGAATGGGGGTATCTGCTACAATGGTGAATCAGGCATTCACTCTGATGGTTCATGGCGAATACATTGCTATTGAAGATGCTCCAACTATGGTGTATTTCCTAATCTGTCCCCTGATGAACCCTGAATGAGGAGAGGGTGAAACACGTTTGGATAGCTGTTGGCATCATCTATGCCTGAATTTTTGGGACCTTTTCCTATGCACTGGTACAACCTATAGGACTCTGTCTGAATTTAATTATCCGGCTTTTATCTGCAGGCAATCTACTACCTACTTCAGATAAGTTCATTTTTTTCTTTTAGTATTCTGGAGTGAGTCTTTTTCTTTTTTGAGATCATTGATTATCTCTTCATGTATATCTTTTGACAGAGACCGGAGTATATGCAGCATTTGGAGTATATGCAGCATTAATTATATGCATATAGAGAATTTATTTTTGATCTGGGCGGTATCACCGCATAGGATAAAGAAAATATTTCTATGTTAATGTATGTTTGGTGCAAGGGCCTAATAGGGCAAGTAAGGGACAGCCGACGTGGAGCGGGGACACCAAATCGTCTCGCTAGGGTGATAAACGTCCGCTGTTAGGCAGGGTCCCAGTTGTTTTAGGGTTACCTAGGGCCAGCCTGAATGACATTATTTGAATATACTCTTGATCAATACCCTCTTTTGCACAAACATTTTTATGCTTTTTGTCCATTAAGTGACCATTAGTTGGTCTTTTAAAGTATCTATTAAAAGTTATATCTTATTCTGTTTTTTTTTCCTTATTCTTTCTCTTAATATACCCTAGTTGTTCTAATATTGCCTTTGGCAAACGTCTGTTTTTTTTACCGAGATGAGATCCTCAGACTCCTTGTGAGACCACATGCTGGTGCGGTTGGCCCTGGGTTCCTCCTAATGCAGGACAATGCCAGACCTCATGTGGCTGGAATGTGTCAGCAGTTCCTGCAAGATGAAGGCATTGAAGCTATGGACTGGCCCGCCCGTTCCCCAGACCTGAATCCGATTGACCACATCTGGGAGATCACATATCGCTCCATCCACCAGCGTGATGTGACGTTACACCACAGACTGTCCAGGAGTTGGCTGATGCTTTAGTCTAGGTCTGGGAGGAGATCCCACAGGAGACCATCCGAAACCTCATCAGGAGCATGCCCAGGCATTGCAGGGAGGTCATACAGTGCTCCCTTTATTTTTTTGAGCAGTGTATGTATATATATATATATATATATATATATATATACAGTACAGACTAAAAGTTTGGACACACCTTCTCATTTAAAGATTTTTCTGTATTTTCATGACTATGAAAATTCTACATTCACACTGAAGGCATCAAAACTATGAATTAACACATGTGGAATTATATACTTAACAAAAAAGTATGAAACAACTGAAAGTATGTCTTATATTCTAGGTTCTTCAAAGTAGCCACCTTTTACTTTGATGACTGCTTTGCACACTCTTGGCATTCTCTTGATGAGCTTCAACAGGTAGTCACCAGAAATGGTCTTCCAACAATCTTGAAGGAGTTCCCAGAGATGCTTAGCACTTGTTGGCCCTTTTGCTTTCACTCTGGGGTCCAGTTCACCCCAAACCATCTCGATTGGGTTCAGGTCTGGTGACTGTGGAGGCAAGGTCACAAGGTCATCTGGCGCAGCACCCCATCACTCTCCTTCTTGGTCAAATAGACCTTACACAGCCTGGAGGTGTGTTTGGGGTCATTGTCCTGTTGAAAAATAAATGATGGTCCAACTAAACGCAAACCGGATGGAATAGCATGCCGCTGCAAGATGCTGTGGTAGCCATGCTGGTTCAGTATGCCTTCAATTTTGAATAAACCCCCAACACTGTCACAAGTAAAGCACCCCCACACCATCACACCTCCTCCTCCTCCATGCTTCACGGTAGGAACCAGGCATGTAGAGTCCATCCGTTCACCTTTTCTGCGTCGCACAAAGACACGGTAGTTGGAACCAAAGATCTCAAATTTGGACTCATCAGACCAAAGCACAGATTTCCACTGGTCTAATGTCCATTCCTTGTGTTCTTTAGCCCAAACAAGTCTCTTCTGCTTGTTGCCTGTCCTTAGCAGTGGATTCCTAGCAGCTATTTTACCATGAAGGCCTGCTGCGCAAAGTCTCCTCTTAACAGTTGTTGAAGAGATGTGTCTGCTGCTAGAACTCTGTGTGGCATTGAACTCTGAGCTGCTGTTAACCTGCGATTTCCGAGGCTGGTGACTCGGATAAACTTATCCTCAGAAGCAGAGGTGACTCTTGGTCTTCCTTTCCTGGGGCGGTCCTCATGTGAGCCAGTTTCTTTGTAGCTCTGGATGGTTTTTGCAACTGCACTTGGAGACACTTTCAATGTTTTCCCAATTTTTCGCACTGACTGACCTTCATTTCTTACAGTAATGATGGCCACTCGTTTTTCTTTACTTAGCTGCTTTTTTCTTGCCATAATACAAATTCTAACAGTCTATTCAGTAGGACTATCAGCTGTGTATCCACCAAACTTCTGCACAACACAACTTATGGTCCCAACCCCATTTATAAGGCAAGAAATCCCACTTATTAAACCTGACAGGGCACACCTGTGAAGTGAAAACCATTTCCGGTGACTACCTCTTGAAGCTCATCAAGAGAATGCCAAGAGTGTGCAAAGCAGTTATCAAAGCAACAGGTGGCTACATTGAAGAACCTAGAATATAAGACATATTTTCAGTTGTTTCACACTTTTTTGTTAAGTATATAATTCCACATGTGTTAATTCATAGTTTTGCTGCTTTCAGTGTGAATGGACAATTTTCATAGTCATGAAAATACAGAAAAATCATTAAATGAGAAGGCGTGTCCAAACTTTTGGTCTGTACTGTATATATATAAATATATATATATATATATATATATCTATGTATATAGTACTGTATAAGGATTTTAGGCAGCCGTAGAAAAATGTTGCAAAGTATGAATGTTCTTAAAAGTAGAAGTGTTAATAGTTAATTTTTAGCAATTAGCAAAATGCAAAGTGAATGAAAATAAGGGAAATCTAAATCAAATCAATATTTGGTGTGACCGTGTTTTGCCTTCAAATCAGCAGCAATCCCCCTAAGTACACTTGCACGCAAGTTTTGAAGGAACTATGCAGGGAGGTTGTTCCAAACATCTTGATAAGTAAGCACAGATATTTGGACAAATTTGTTCTCTCACTCTGCATTCTGCTAATTGAAAAAAAAATATCTACTAAAACTTTTGAAAGTGTTCTTGCTTTGCAGCATTTTTGCACCTGCTTAAAACTTCTGCACAGTACTATCTACATATACAAATATACAAAGATATATTTAAGTTCTTGTTCTCCAAGCCCCATATCTCATTTTCATATTGCTGATTATGTAGACAATGTAGCATTTGCTAAACAGTTTTAGAGCAGGAAAAAACATTACCACTTATAGCATGTACAAACTTATAGAATGATAAAAAATGTTGCAGGACTAAAAATATTTATGAACAGTGCACTCACGGCTTCACACATTTAGATCACAGCAAGGCCAAGTTCACATGACCATATTTTTGGTCCAAGATATGTCTGTGAAAAAAAGACAGAATATAGACAGCACTCGGGCTAATATTATTCAAGGGGGCAATTTAGATGAGCGTTTATTTTTTCCAAGAACCAAATCTGCACTTGAAAAAAAATATATCACAGAATGCACTAATTTCTTTGGTGTTTCAGGTTAGACTAGTCCTTTCAAATCTATGGGTGTGCAAAAGAAAATCATATTCTATATGGAGCCGCTATTTAGCATCCAAATTTTACCGGTATATTGTAATTCATTAACATATAAAATTGCATTTAGTCTTGTAAGATGTAAAAACTGCTGCTGTATAAAAATGGATTCCACACAAATTGCATACAGATGACAGACGTGAAAAATTTTTTTCCAAGTTTTCAGGATGAAACTCAGTTGTTTTTTTATATGCGTGTGTGAACTTAGCCCAACAGTGAGCGCAAAAACCACTTTTTACTGCTCAAATGCATAAATAAATACCATAATAATACAATATGCATCTACAACTATTATGAAGACCTATATGTCTCTATGGTTATAGACTAAGGCCTTGATTCATCTAGACTGACTTGTGGCATGAAAGTCTTGAAGAAGAGTGCACTGGAGTAAGATGTGCCAAATTCTAGAATAGCTGTTCACCTCTTATTGAATTTGGTGCATCTTTCAGCTGCTATGCATGCAGTGGACTGAAATAAATGTCTGTAATAATTTATGCCACTTTTCAAAAAGTTAGTGGAGCTGGCAGAACTGACGTAAAAATGTCAAAAGTCATAAACATTCTACCCTAAAGTTCTGGCAAAAACTATTTGATGACTCTGGGCTTCCCTTCTTTCTGTCCCCTGTTCTTACAAACTAATAAAATTTATTTCATTATGAATTAGGGGACAGGAGGAGGAGAGAAATAGTCATGCAGAGTAATTGGAGAATCCAAAGCCACTGAAAAAGGAATTTAAGTCTATGTTCACACATAGTTTTTTAAGACGTTCAAAAGCTAAGTATTTTTAAAGTGGAAATGGCTTCAGGAAATGCTTTTTTTTCAGGATTTTTTGGACGAGTTTTTATTTTCCTGAGCCATTTTACAAGTGTTATCTTTTGAAGTGTTTGATTTCAATTGGATAGGACAATGCCTATTTTTGAGTGGATTTCATTAGGATTAGGATTTGCTTCAAACTTTTTTACAACTTCAAGTAAAAAACCTCTTCATATAAACAGCAAAGTATATTTCTCATAGAAAATGAAAAAGGAAAAGTTTTCCAAGTATTTTTGAGGTTATGTGCACGCAACGTCTTTTAACCCCTTCACGACCGAGGACATAACTATATGTTATCGGTCGTGTCCCTGCCATTGATGCAGGCTCCGGCGCTAAGCCCACATGTTTCATTGCACTTGATGGCTGATTCAATCAGCCATCAAGTGACTCTAACAGTTGCAGGTGGATCTGAGATCCACCCGTGGCTGTTAACAAGTTAAATGCCGCTGTCAATCACTGACTGCATCATTTAAAATGTGCAGACTGAAAGCATGTCACAAGCCCCTGTCACATGGTCTTGGGGAGTTGGTTGTTTGCTATGACAGCCGATGATCTGCAGAAGACCCCAGTGCCTGTCATCGTGAATGTCCTGTGAACGTCGGCCCATGGTCGCCATTTCTGCTATACATATTGCACAAGCGATAAGACGATCGCTCCTTCAAGTCTCCTAAAGGGACAATTAAATAAAGTAAAAAGTGAGAAAAAAGTTTTTAAAAAAATTAAAAAACACAAAAGTCCAAATCACTCTCCTTATGCCCCATTAACAATAAAAAAATAGACATATTTAGTATCGCCGAGTTAATGTCTGGTCTATCAGAGAAAACGAGAAAACAATCAAAACTCCCAAATTACATTTTTTGCTCGCTGCAACATTGCAATAAAATGCATTAACAGGTGATCAAAACATCATATTTACCCCAAATGATATCAATAAAAATTTAAGCTCAAGCCACAAAAAATAAGCCCTCACCCAGCTTCAGATCATGAAAAATGAGAATGTCACGGGACTTTTATAAAATGGGAACAAACGCAAAAAAAATTTTCATATAAATTTCAGATTTTTTTTTTTCACCACTTAAATAAATAATATACATGTTTGCTATCTGCATACTCGTATTAACCTGGGGAATCATATTGCCAGGTCAGTTTTACCATATAGGGAGCATTGTACATAAATGAAAAAAACAATTACCGTATATAATTGCACTTTTTTGCAATTTCACCTCACTTGGAATTTTTTTCCGTTTTCCAGTACATTACATGGTAAAATCCATTGTAGCATTCAAAAGTACAGCTCATCTTGCAATAAACAAGCCCTCATACGGCCATATTGACGACAAAATAAAAAAGTTAAAGCTTTTGGAAGAAAAGGAGGAAAAAAGAAAACTAAAAAACAGAAAATCGCCAGAGGATGAAGGGGTTAAACTCAGGCAAACACACTGAGTTTTTCAAGCAGAAGACACATCAGGAAACTTTGGCTTTTTTTCTCCTAAAGCTTCCTTCACGACTTTCTTTGGTCGTTTCTTGAACATTTATCAAACAGTTTTGGCCACCAGTGGTTGTTCAGAGGGTTTTCCATAGTTTTCATAATGTCTTTTTTACTATAATTTTCCGGTCTTTTTTTCACTCTATTGAATATGGAAGAAATCGCTAGCGTTTCAAAAATGGTAGCAGTCTTTTGCTTGCCCATTACCTTATACTGAAAAATATAGAGCATCTTCTAAACAGAAAACGCCAGAAGAATAATCATGTAACTTTTTTTATCCAATTGGTATTTTTAGAAAGTTAAGACATTAAACAGCAAAAACATATGTACAGCAAGTCATGTTTTATGTAGAACTGCATATGTTCATTTTTTTGAGCATTTTCTTACTTTTCAGGCAGTTTCCACCGTGAAAGCCACCTGAAAAAGATGTTGTGTGTGCATTTCCTTAAAGGGGTTGTCTGGTCAAAAGTGATAAGTCTGCAGTCACTCTCTGTGGCTGCAGACTTATGAATCCACCCCAGCGCTGTGGGGATTCACCAGTATGAGACCCAGTAACGGAGGGTATGTATGTGTTATATATACTCCCGGCCAGTGGGCGCGGCCTCGCTCCATACACTTGTATGGAGCGAGGCTGCGCCTTCTAGTCTGACACTCCACTGGCCGTCCACATCGCTAGACGGAGCGTGGCCTCGCTCCATACAAGTAAATGGAGAGAGGCGGTGCTGAATGGGGGGGTATGTATAACGTCCCGGGTCTCATACCGGCGAATCCCCACAGTGCACAGTGCCTGCGCTGGGGGGATTGATAAGTCTGCAGCTACACAGAGTGACTGCAGACTTATCAGTTTTGACCAGATAACCCCTTTAAGTAGGTTTTGAGAGGGATTTTGGGGGTGGTTTCATTCTAAAGTCTCCTGAAATGCTCAATTTGACCACAGCTCAACAGATCCCATTCTATATGTTGTATGTTAGTGATTTATAATCTTCCCTTTGTAGCGCCAAATGTAAAATGAATAAGATTGCTTGTTTACTTTGGAAATGTATAGAAGTACATGACATACGAATTCTATCCGATGAACTTTCAGTCCGTGCAGGAGAACTAGAAACACTGCTGCTTCTGTGAGATGAAGCGTGACTGCCCGGTCTTCGACCATCTTCCAGAGAAGGCGCAGGCGAAGGACTATCTGGAACCCGTTCCTAAATGTTAGAAAACCAAGTTAATTGATGAAATTAAAATGACATTTAGAAAATGAGAATCTGATGTCTACACATTATTAACTTTTTCGCTTTCTACAATTAGAGAGTTTTTTATATTCTAATGCAGTAAAATATTTAGAAACCGATACATCATTAGCGTTTTTTTAATCCACTTCTCTTTTTTTACTTAATTGCCTTTTCTTGCTTCAAATACTTCAAAATGATGCATGTGATTCATCAATTTTACACAAAGTCAATTTTTTTCTTTGTATTTGACCTGTTTTGCGACTTTTTATCACAAAAAGTCAGTTTACCAAATAGTGCAAAATTTTGGGCAAAATATCTTGTGCACATAAAATAATTCTGGGGAAATATTGAGTAGATTTTAGCCAATTTTTTTTTTAATGAAATTGATGAATCAACAAAAACATCTGAAAGCACCAAACTCCGTCCACAATGGCATACATAACAAAAAGCAAACATGTATAAAATATTATTTTTTTAAAGCCGTAAATTAAGAGAAGAATTAGGAACAAATAAAAAAACAGGCAAAAAAAAACCAGCAAAATAGCTGACAAATAAGATGCAGTAAGGAAGAATTTGTTTTAACTAATTATGCAAATTATGTTTTTTTTTATTTCTGCTTATAAATAAAATCAAAATTTATTAGGAGCCCCTGAAATATCCATGGATCTGCTGCTGAAATAGACTGCAGTGTTTTATAGTGCCGTTTTGTAGATTTTTCGATTTTTACGGCTAATAAGGTCATAAAATATATGGAGTTATATTTGGCGTAATCCTTTCAATTGCAACAAAATAAAACATTGTAAAATGCATGAAAATATCCCCCTCCATGTCTTCAGCATGTGCAGGTCATGGCAATCATACACAGAGTGATTCATGGCTGTCAAGCTTGGCTATCCCAGCCTGTTAAAGCTCCTCTGCTATTCACCCATCTCATATATCTAAACATTCTATTACAAAAGGACATCTAATGCTCATCTCATTTCAGAAAGGGCAGATTCAAAAAAATCTCTCAGCATGAGGCCAAGGCAGCTACATAATACAACCCATAAAACCATGTATAGTTCTCAAAATGTAATTTCAGACAGGTTGACCTAAGGTACTACTTTCTTAGTATCATTTTAAAGCTATTTATAATCGCTATAATCTGAATAATATTTTCCATTCTGACAATAAAAGTAACCTTTTTATTTATTCAGCTTTTCATGTAGCAATCTTATTCAAATCTTTATATGCGCACACAATGCATTCTTGTCTATTCAGAAGTCTCTGGAAGCTGTGTCTTAACAATGTAGAAGAAGGAATTATACAAAATGTTCTAAAGGATACTTCTAGTTCAAAGGTATTATTGAACATGTTACAATATACAGAATGCATATCTTATGCATGGCATGTCCTACTTGAAGGTGGCCTTTAGCAAAAATTAATAGTATGCGTAATATGTGAAATATATAAAAGGAATGCTAAATATATTTTGTACTTTGTTTAGATTTATTTGCTTTTTCTGTATAAGACATTGCAAAGAGATACCCTGGTATAATAATATTAATATATAATATCTGCCATTCATGTAACGCATGTCCAGTGCAGATGCATGGAGTAAGCTTAGGAGCTGAGCCCACGCCATACATGACAGATGCTGCATGTGTTATTTATCCAGCATCTACCTGTAACAGGTAGATTGCTGATGTTAACCTCTTAAACTCTGACAGCAAAATTTTAGGCCCCAGATCCCTGAGACCACTTCCGGGGCCATCACTCTCTAAAAATACCACTTCCGGGGGTCCGCTGAAGGCTCATAAGGCTGCCAAGAAGACACTCCTGTGAATTCCAGCTTCATAGGAGACTGTCATTTTACATATATACTGCAATAAAATGTTATTGCATTACATAGAACACGTGATCAGATGATCACAGGTTTAAGTATAAATAAAAAAAAAAATTAAAAAAAACATAAAATTTTAAATCATCCCCCTTTCACAACTAAACAAAAAATAATGATATTTAAAATAAATCAATAAACAATAAATATATTGAGCATTGCTGGGTCTGTAAGAGTTCAATCTATTAAAATACAAAATTATTCAACCTGTATAGTAAGCGCAGTACAACCCAAAATACCAAAATAAAAAAGAAGAAAAAAAGGAAGAAAACACCAGCATCGCTGTTTTTTGGTCTCCACACCTCCCCCCAAAAATGTAATATAAAGCAATCAAAACATATTCCAAAATGTTGTAAAAAAGTCACTTTGCTATGCCTAAAATAAAAAAAAACTGATTTTTATTTCTACAATGTTTTGAATTTTTTTCACAGCTAATATAAAAAAAATATATAAGGTCAGTATGATTATGTTGATACTAAATTACTTGCCTGGTATCAACAAAATGAAATGATTCTGACCTGAAGAGTAATGCTGTGGAGTCATGTCAACTACACAATGAGTGACGCAAAAACAAAAATGGCAAAAAAAAAGCTATTTTGTTTTTGCTTTGTTTTTCTTCTGCCATTTCACTGCACTTTGTATAGTAAAATGAGTCATTCAAAACTACAACTAATCCTGCAAAAAACAAGCCCTCATATAAAAAAAATAATGAATCATGTAAGAAGGGGAGAGAGAAAAAAATCTAAAGTGCAAAAATGAAAATAGTTCATGACGGGAGTATATATACATACTTTCTTCCCTTTTTCAAAGAGTCATAACATTTTATACATACAGTGGGTAAAAAAAGTATTCAGACCCCATTAAATTTTTCACTCTTTGTTTCATTGTAGCCATTTGGTAAATTCTAAAAAGTTCATTTTTTTCTCATTAAAGTAAACTCTGCACCCCATCTTGACTGAAAAAAACAGAAATGTAGACTTTTTTGCAAATTTATTAAAAAAGAAAAACTGAAATATCACATGGTCATAAGTATTCAGACCCTTTGCTCAGACACTCATATTTAAGTCACATGCTGTCCATTTCCTTGTGATCCTCCTTGAGATGGTTCTACGCCTTCATTGGAGTCCAGCTGTGTTTAATTAAACTGATAGGACTTGATTTGGAAAGGCACACACCTGTCTATATAAGACCTCACAGCTCACAGTACATGTCAGACCAAATGAGAATCATGAGCTCAAAAGGAACTGCCCAAGGAGCTCAGAGACAGAATTGTGGAAAGGCACAGATCTAGCCAAGGTTATGAAAAAAATTCTGCATTACTCAAGGTTCCTAAGAGCACAGTGGCCTCCACAATCTTTAAATGGAAGAAGTATGGGACCACCAGAAGCCTTCCTAGACATGGCCGTCCAGCCAAACTGAGCAATCGTGGTAGAAGAGCCTTGGTGAGAGAGGTAAAGAAGATGCAGTAGGGAGATGGGAGAAAGTTCCACAAAGTCAGCTATCACTGCAGCCCTCCACCAGTCGGGCCTTTATGGCAGAGTGGCCCGATGGAAGCCTCTCCTCAGTGCAAGACATATGAAAGCCCGCATAGAGTTTGCTCAAAAACACATGAAGGACTCCCAGACTATGAGAAATAAGATTCTCTGGTCTGATGAGACGAAGATAGAACTTTTTGGTGATAATTCTAAGCGGTATGTGTGGAGAAAACCAGGCACTGCTCATCACCTGTCCAATACAATCCCAACAGTGAAACATGGTAGTGACATCATGCTATGGGGGTGTTTTTCAGCTGCAGGGATAGGACAACTTGTTGCAATTGAAGGAAACATGAATGCAGCCAAGTACAGAGATATCCTGGATGAAAACCTCTTTCAGAGTGCTCTGAACCTCTGACTTGGCCGTAGGTTCACCTTCCAAAAAGTCAATGACCCTAAGCACACAGCTAAAATAACAAAGAAGTGGCTTCAGAACAACTCTGTGACTATTCTTGACTGGCCCAGCCAGATCCCTGACCTAAACCCAATTGAGCATCTCTGGAGAGACCTGAAAATGGCTATCCACCAATGTTCACCATCCAACCTGACGGAACTGGAGAGGATCTGCAAGGAAGAATGGTGGAGGATCCCCAAATCCAGGTGTGAAAAACGTGTTGCAATATTCCCAAGAAGACTCATGGTTGTACTAGCTCAAAAGGGTGCTTCTACTCAATATCGAGCAAAGAGTCTGAATACTTATTACCATGTGATATTTCAGTTTTTCTTTTTTAATACATTTGCAAAAATTTCTACATTTCTGTTTTTATTCAGTCAAGATGGGGTGCAGAGTGTACTTTAATGAGAAAAAAAAATAACTTTTTAGAATTTACCAAATGGCTGCAATGAAACAAAGAGTAAAAATTTTAAAGGGGTCTGAATACTTTCCGTACCCACTGTATACAGTACTGTGCAAAAGTTTTAGGCAGGTGTAGGAAAAAATTTGCAAAGAATGCTTTTGAAATAGAAGTGCTAATAGTTTATTTTTCTGAATAAACAAAATGCAAAGTGAATTAACAAAAGAGAAATCTAAATCACATCAATATTTAGTGTTACCACCATTTGCTTTCAAAACAAAATCAGAGCATGAATTCTTCTATGCACACAGTTTTTGACGGAAATCAGCAGAGAGATTTTATCAAGTATCTTGGAGAAGTAACCACAGATCTTCTGTGGATGTAAGCTTACACAAATCCTTCAGTCTCTTCATGTAATCCCAGCCAGACTTGATGATGTTCAGATCTTGGCTCTGTGGGGGCCATATCATCACTTCCTGGACACCTTGTTCTACTTTCCACTAAAGATAGTTCTTAATGACATTGGATGTATGTTTTGGATTACATGATGAGACAGAAAGGTTTGTGAAAGTCTGCATTCACAAAAGATCTGTGGTTAGTTCTCTAAGATGTTTGGAACATCCTCCCTGCCGAGTTCCTTCGAAAACTGTGTGCAAGTACAAGTGTACCTAAGGCTATGTGCCCACGATGCAGAAATGCTCCGGATTTTTCCTGAGCGTTTCTGCATCTCCCTGGCAGAAAAAACGCATGCGGATTTTACATGCGTTTTTTCTGCCAGGGACAAGCGTATGTCACGCGTTTTGCACATGCGATTTCGCGTGCGGGTTGTCAAGTGCTTTTCCAAGTGATTTTAGCATCACTTGGAAAAGTGCTTGAAAACTTGGTCACACTATATAAATCCATGCAACCGGCATGGATTTATAACGTGTGACCAAGTTAATAGTTAAAAAAAGAATAAAAATGGTAAAAAATGGAAAAAAAAACATTATACTTCCGATGGCCCCGGTATCCTTCTCCGGTGCGTCCGGTGTCTTGGGCAGCTCACGGTGGTGTAAAAGGACCTTCCATGACGTCATTTAGTCATGTGACAGGTCACGCGACCACCGACGTCAGCGGTCGAGTGACCTGTCATATGAGTAAATTACGTCATGGAAGGTCCTTTTACACCATTACGAGCCGCCGGGGAGCCAGGACGCACTGGAGAGAAGACCGCGGGCCATCAGAAGGTGAGTATAATGTTTATTTTTTATTTGTAACTTTTTTTTTTACAGGTACTATGGTACCCGGGTCTGGAGGAGAGTCTCCTCTTCTCCAGACCCGGGTACCATCCGCACATTGAATCGCAGAATATCCGCATGTGCACATGTAGTCATGAGGATATTAAGTGATTCAATGCAAGTCAATGGCGGCGAAAATGCCGCGATTACGCAAAATTAATGGTAGTGCTGCGGATTTTTCTGCAATGATAATCCGCAGCGGAAATTTCCACAGCATGTGCACAGCACATGTGGATTATCATTGGGGAACATGGCAGGCCTTCTACCAAGCGCTTTTGAAGCGTTTCCGCGGCGGAATTACCGCTGCGGAAACGCTTAAAAAAAGCATCGTGGGCACACAGCCTAAAAAAACTGATGCTTTGATGTTATTTTGAAGCCAAAGTGTGGTCACAAAAAAATATTGATTTGATCTAAATTCCCTTTTTGTTCATTCACTTTGCATTTTTTTAACTTATAAAAAATAAACAATTAACACTTCTATTTTTGAAAACATTTTTACTTTATAACACTTTTTCCACAGCTTCTTTCAACTTTTGCACAGTACTGTACATGTATACATATTAACATTATTCATTTCAGAAATTAGTTCAAATTTAAAAAGAAGAGCAATATGATCGCTCATGATTTGTGGGCTTTTATCACTATCACATGTCTGGGACATGTATTCTATAGTCATCAGCATACTTATATTGCAAAACAATATATTTCAAAAATAATATTGCAAAACAACATGGATTTATGGCAATCGTAAAGGAAGCAAATAATTAGGATGCACACAACCATAAAATATTTTTGTTGGAAGAACTTCTGATAACTTTATGTTGAAAGCAAAAGAAAAACAAAAAATAACATAAAAACCTTATAAAAGTATTACAGAATTACCTTTATTACAGATGTTTCAACCCTGGATGGTGGACTTTGTACTTGTGCAGCTGCAGCCATATTAGCAATGGTACTGAGGTGGTTCATCTGGCTCATCGCCATGGTAACAGAAGCGGGAGGTAGGCTTACAGGAATTAGTGGATGGGGCATCATCATAAATGGAAGTTCCAGACCTATAAATACAGATCAAAGAAAGTCTTTAAAATATATGGAACAACTGATATTCAGGAATAGTTATATTTCAGTCAAATGTATAAACTTCAACCTGGCTCCTTTACCGAATTGCAGAAAAAGGAACACATGTAGAAATTGCTTTGCCAGCCATCCTTATACTAAAATTCTCAAGAGCTAAAAATTCTGTTGAAAGAAACTTTCAGTTATAAAAATGCCAAGAATCAAATAAAAAAAGGACATCTATTGTACTCTATATTCTCTCCATATTTCCCAGCACTCCAGTTTCCTCCCACAAACCAAAGACATACTGATAGGGAATTTAGATTGTGAGCCCCAATAGGGTCAATGGTGATGATGTCTGTTTAGCACTATGGAATATGATGGAGCTAGATAAGTAAGCATAAGTACCAGTCTACAGAGAAGAAACTATGTGAAAAGTGTATTCAAAGAGTGGGTCAGTGAGAAGATTTAAGTCACTACTGTTGAAACACAATATCATCGGACATTTTTTCTGGATTGCTCCTTTATTCATATTACAGGGCTTTCTCAATTTATACAATCCATTTTTCATTAGATTGGTCCCAGAAAATAAGTTGATGCTATGGTTTCCCAGAGATTACATCCCCAGGGATCGTCAGTGGAGAAGTCTAATAGCAAGTACTTAATTCTGCGGCACCACTGTAAAATGCGGATTACACTAAAGAAGAGATGCTCCTCTCTGGTACCTCAGAACTCTGGAGATGATCATGGTGATTTACAGTTCACAAGGCAATGAGAATGATTGCTTTCCCATTAGCGCATCCTGCTGTCATTCTGAGACTTTAGTAAGGTGACACCCAAGTGATCATCATTGGAGGTACACTTAAAAAATGGAGCCATAATGAGTATATCATGATACACTAATGACAGCATTTTATATTCTCCTTTTTAGTTTCAGCTAGTTGACTTGGAGAGAAAAAGAATGATAGATCATAAAAATGCCATACAATGTAAATGGAAATCAGACATTGAAATCAATTTAATATGTGAACTCTAAGCCCGCAAGGGCAGGGTCCTCTTCCCTCTGTACCAGTCTATCATTGTTAGTTTGTTTACTGTAAGTGATATCTGTATTTTGTATGCAATCCCTTTCTTATGTACAGCGCCATGGAATCAATTGCGCTATATAAATAATAATAATATGTGAACAAAACATTCAAAATCAAAAGTGTTGTCCAGTATTTTTATTTTTTTTTCGAAAGGCAGGGAATGGGATAGTATAATATCACCCATCAGAAGGAATTTACCTGCATATTTTTTTTAGTACACAGGCATGCTCCGTAAATAGATAAGAAAAGCAGTTCGCATGCAATGATGTCATCACACTGTTGCATCCAATCACCAGTAGTTGGCTGCGGTCATGTAGTTGTCATGTCATCATTGAAGCCAAAAATCAGAAGTTTCAACGGACAGCCAGCGCTGGAGTTGCGATAGTTAAATAGGTTAAAACCCCATTACTCAATTGTTTGCCACTGCTTCAGTCCTCAACTGGTCATCTATCATTTAAGCATATGAATGTTGGTGCCAAGTACAGTTGAGCGAGTATGTTCAGTCTGAGTATGCTCGGGCCGATATGGTTGAATCGCTCCCGTGTGCATGATTTGCAACTGTTTGACAGCTTTATTACATGTGAGGAATGTGTAAGAAAGCAGCTATAAATACTCGGAGCTCGCCCGAGCATACTCGGCGAAAGGGTTAACAGAACATACTCGCTCAACATTAGTGCCAATCACTGATTTACCACTGATTAACTTGTGGATTTAAGGGGTAGGTATTGCCTGTTTTATGGTTTTATCACTTTTTGCCGATTGAAAAAAAAATGTATATACTTTGAGACCCCTTTAATATTGTGTCCACTTTTGAGCATTACTTTACAGATTTAACACACAGATTTAATCCTGTTGATTAAGTTTGTATATATATATTGTATTATATATTTTACATTGATCCTGATTTGTAGCCAGTACGCTAGCCAGAGCTGTATTCACAGTTCTGCTAATTGTCATTGGAAATGTCATCAAGCTTTTCTCAGTCATATCTCTCAAAGATATTCTAAGCTCCTACAGTGCAGTAGAACATTTAGATTTCCCTACATCAAGTAACCTTACAATTCCTGGTAAAAGATGGCGCTTAGCTGAATCCAAAACCTCAAAGCACACTGGGTCAATCAGAGTAAGCCAGGTACCTGGAGGATATAGGATGAAGTCTCCTATCATATAATATAGAAAATCTAGAAATCTAGAACAGAGAAGGGACATTCATCTTCTACTCCCAGGACTAGATGCATCACAAACATGTATCAACATGTGCTTCCTACTTATGTAGTGAATGTGGATGACACATACAGTTTCCATAAGAGCACACAGATCTGCTCTACCATCTATAGTCTAGAAACTGGAAGTGATATACAAGGGATTGAACACTTTCTGATATCTAGCAAGTTATATAACCTAATAATTACTATTTTGTTGGCAATCTGAAGTATTTCAAACATATAATTTCTCATGAATGAACATGCTTGTATAAATTAACCACTTCGCACCAGAGCCGGTTTTGCCTTCGTGACCGGGCCAATTTTTTCAATTCTGACCACTGTCACTTTATGAAGTAATTACTCTGGAACGCTTCAACGTATTCCCCTGATTCTGAGATTGTTTTTTCATGACATATTGTACTTCATGATAGTGGTAAAATTTCTTCGATATAACTTGCATTTATTTGTGAAAAAATCAGAAATTTGGCGAAAATTTTGAAAATTTTGCAATTTTCCATCTTTGAATTGTCATGCCCTTAAATCAGAGAGATATGTCACACAAAATAGTTAATAAATAACATTTTCCACATGACTACTTTACATCAGCACAATTTTGGAGCAAAATTTTTTTTTGTTAGGGAGCTATAAGGGTTAAAAGTTGACCAGCGATTTCTCATTTTTCCAACAAAATTTACAAAAACATTTTTTTAGGGACCACATCATATTTGAAGTCACTTTGAGGGGTCTTTATGACAGAAAATGCCCCAAAGTGACACCATTCTAAAAACTGCACCCCTCAAGGTGCTCAAAACTACATTCAAGAACTTTATTAACCCTTCAGGTGCTTCACAGGAATTTTTGGAATGTGGAAGAAAAAAATTAACATTTAACTTTTTCACAAAAATGTTACTTTAGACCCAATTTTTTTTATTTTCACAGGGATAACAGGAAAAAATGGACCCCAAATTTTTTTGTGCAATTTCTCTTGAGCGTGCTGATACCCCATATGTGAGGGAAAACCACTGTTTGGGCGCACTGCAGAGTTCGGAAGGGAAGGAGCGCCATTAGACTTTTTGAATGTAAAATTTGTTTGAATAATTAGCAGACGCCATGTTGCATTTGGGGAGCCCCTGATGTGCCTAAACAGTGGAAATCCCCCACAAGTGACACCATTTTGGAAACTAGACCCCTTAGGGAACTTATCTAGATGTGTGGTGAGCACCTTGAACCCCAAGGTGCTTCACAGAAGATTATAATATTGAGCTGTAAAAATAAAATTTTCACATTTTTCCCACAAAACCGTTTTTCATCCCTTAATTTTGCATTATCATAAGGGTAAAAGGATAAATTGCACCATGAAATTTGTTGTGCAATTTCTCCTGAACATGCCAATACCCCATATGTGGAGGAAAATTACTGTTTGGGCGCATGACAGGGTTTGAAAGGGAAGGAGCGCCATTTGACTTTCTGAATGTAAAATTTGTTTGAATAATTAGCAGACGCCATGTCGCATTTGGGGAGCCCCTAATGTGCCTAAACAGTGGAAACCCCCCACAAGTGCCACCATTTTGGAAACTAGACCCCTTAGGGAACTTATCTAGATGTGTGGTGAGCATCTTGCACCCCCAGCTGCTTCACAGAAGTTTATAATATTGAGCCATAAAAATAAAATTTTCACATTTTTCCCACAAAAAATGTTTTTCATTCCCTAATTTTGTATTTTCATAAGGGTAACAGGATAAATTGCACCATGAAATTTGTTGTACAATTTCTCCTGAGAACGCCGATACCCCATATGTGGGGGAAAACCACTGCTTTGGTGTACGGCAGGGTTCGGAAGAGAAAGGAGCGCTATGTTGGCTGGGATAGGCAGCAGACACCATGTCACATTTGAAGAGTCGCTGACTTCCCGAAACAGCAGAAACCCCCACAAGTGACCCCATTTTGTAAACTACACCTCTCAAGGAATTCATCTAGGGAAGTAGTGAGTATTATTTAATTTTTAAATTTATACCATTGGGCAGTGAAAAAAGCATAATTATATTTTTACCACAAAAAAATGTTTTACCCTCAGATTTTACATTTTCACACAGGGCAATGGGTAAAAATGGTGCCGAAATGTGTCACACAATTTCTTCTAAAAGTGGCAATACCCCATATGTGGCTGTATCGTACCGCTCAGCCATACGGCGAGATCTGGGGGGGACGGAGTGCTATTTGACAATTGGAGAACAAATTATTGTAGAATAGGCATTTGGATTTGGGAGCACAAAATTTTCTGAATTTCTTTTGGGGGGCAAGGGCCATTTCGCTTTTCCAGAGCCTTTCTGCTACCAGTAACTTGGAAGTCCCTTATATTTTTAACAGATGACGGACCTGAGTGGGGACTAGCTTTTTTTGAGGACTGAGTTGAAGCTTTTATTGGGAACATTTTACGTAACATTTATCCGGCGCTCTAGGCTGAGAACTTACATCGGGGTTTCCATCTAAATTTCAAAGTGATGTAAATCAGATGAAACCCCTGCGGGATCCATTCACTGTAATGAGGCAGCAGAGTTACTCTGGACTTCGTCTGGCCTCTGTTTAGCGGTGTCCTTTTTTTCAGATAAATGTGAGCAGAGCCTTACTGCGATCTTTGGGAGACATAATAAACAAATCAGTAGCAGGTGAAGAATTGGTTTTATTTATTTTTTACGCCGTTCCTAGTGTGATATAACTGATTAGATTACTTTATTCTTCGGGTCGGTGCGATTACAGAGATACCAGATTTATATCAGGTTTTTATGATTGACAGCTGTCACACACTAAAAGATGCTTTTTTTTGCAAAATCTAGTTTTTGCATCACCATATTTTGAGAGCTATCATTTTTCCATATTTCGGCCGACAGAGTCATGTGACGGCTTGTTTTTTGCGGGACGAGTTGACATTTTTATTGGTACCATTTTTGGGTACGTGACATTTTTTGATCGCTTTCTATATTACGTTTTATGGGAGGTAAAATTAACAAAAAACAAACAATTCAGGAATTGTTTTTTGAGGGTTTTTTTTATGCCGTTCTGCGTGTGGTAAAAGTGATCAGGCAGCGTTATTCTTCGGGTCAGTAAGTTTACAGCAATACTACACTTACTGTATTTTTTTATGTTTTGGCGCTTTTACACAATAAAACAATTTTATAGAAAAAAATATTTTTTTTTGCATTGCTTTATTCTGAGCGCTATAACTTTTCTATTTTTCGGCTGATGGAGCTGTATCGTGGCTTTTTTTTTGCGGAACAAGATGACGTTTTCAGCGGTACCATTTTTATTTCTATTTTGTTTTTTGATCGCATTTTTTTCCACTTTTTGTTTGGCGATATGATGAAAAAGCATATTTTTTTGCTCCGTTTTTTATTTATTTTTATTACGGTGTGCACAGAAGGAGTTAATTAGAGTGACAGATTTATAGCTCGGGTTGTTTCAGACGCGGTGATACCAAATATGTGTACTTTTTTTGGTTTTGTAAAAATATACGGATTTATTGGTTTTTTTTTTTACATTTTTACTTAGTCCCTGTATGGGACATTAATTTTTATTTGTCTCATCACTGATCTCATGTAATGTAATAGACATGTATTACATTACATGAGATCTTCGCTGACTGTTTCACAGTCAGTCTCCTGCCTGGCTTCAGCTGCAGGCTGAGCCAGGCAGGACACCATATATGGCAGATCTGGAGGCGGTCATGTGACCTTCAGCTGCCATAGCAACCCCAAGTCCTGGAAGCTATCAGGGGTCGTTGGAGAGGTAAGTAAGACGACCCCCTCTCCTCCTTCTATTTTCTATATGCCGCGATCACTATAGATCACGGCATATAGAACATAGCAAAGGGTTAACATCACTGGGACCTGATCCAATCAGGTCCCGATGATGTCCCCTGTCAGCGCTAATGCTCTGCACTGGAATCGCAGCGCTTGCAGGACCCTGGGGGTCCTGAGCGCTGCGAGACCACCCACCGTTTTTAAACGTCGGCGCTGCACAGAGCCCAGCAAGCGCCGACGTTTATCTACAGTGGGCGGTTGGGAACCGGTTAAATATGTAAGTAAATAAATCACGTTTCACCGTCTACCAATATTAAAGTGTCCTCAATTATTAAAATTGTAATTCACTATAAAATCCAATTAAAGTAATATATTAAAATATAACTTTTAATGTACACACTGGGGAAAATAAGTATTTGATACACTGCCGATCTTTCAAGTTTTCACACCTACAAAGAATGTTGAGGTCTGTAATTTTTATCATACTTCAACTGTGAGAGACAGAATCTTAAAAAAATCCAGAAAATCACATTGTATGATTTTTACATAATTAATTAGCATTTTATTGCATGAAATAAGCATTTGATACATTAGAAAAACAGAACTTAATATTTGGTACAGAAACCTTTGTCTGCAATTACAGAGGTCAGATGTTTCCTGTAGTTCTTGACCAAGTTTGCACACACTGCAGCAGGGATGTTGGTTCACTCCTCCATACAGATCTTCTCCAGATCTTCCAGGTTTCCGATCTGTCGCTTGGCAACATCGAGTTTCAGCTCCCTCTAAAGATTTTCTATTGGGTTCAGGCCTGGAGCCTGGCTATGCCACTCCAGGACCTTGAAATGCTTCTTACAGAGCCACTGATTAGTTGCCCTGGCTGTGTGTTTCGGGTCATAGTCATGCTGGAAGATCCAGCCACAAACCATCTTCAATGCTCTTACTGAGGGAAGGAGGTTGTTGGCCAAAATCTCTCGATACATGTCCCCATCCATTCTCTCTTCAATACGGTGCTGTTGTCCTCTCCCCTTTGCAGAAAAGAACCCCCTAAGTATGATATTTCCCCCACCATGCTTCACAGTTGGGACAGTGTTCTTGGGGTTGTACTCATCCTTCTTCTTTCTCCAAACATGGCGAGTGGATTTGATACCAAAAAGTTCTATTTTGGCCTCATCCGACCACATTCCTCCTCCCTTTCCTCCTCTGGATCATCCAGATGGTCATTGGCGAACATCAAATGGGCCAGGACATGTGCTGGCGTTAGCAGGGGGACCTTGCGTGCCATGCAGGATTTTGATTCATGACGGCGTAGTGTGTTACTAACGGTAATGTTTGGCCTGTGGTCCCAGCTCTCTTCAGGTCATTGACCAGGTCCTACCATGTAGTTCAGGGCTGATTCCTGACCTTTCTCAGAATCACCCTTACCCTACGAGCCAAGATTTTGCATGGAGGCTCAGACCGAGGAAGATTGACAGTAATCTTGTGTTTCTTCCATTTTCTAATAATTGTGCCTACAGTTGTTGCCTTCTCACCAAGCTGCTTGTCTATTGTTCCGTTAGCCCATCCCAGCCTTGTGCAGGTCTACAATTTTGCCCCTGGTGTCCTTAGACAGCTCTTTGGTCTTGGCCATGGTGGTGAGGTTGGAGTGTGATTAATTGTGTGGACAAGTGTCTTTTAAACAGATAACGAGTTCAAACAGGTGTAATGAATACAGGTAATGAGTGCAGAGTGGGAGGCCTTCTTAAAGAAAAACTAACAGGTCTGTGAGAGCCAGAAGGTTGGTAGGTGATCAAATACTTATTTCATGCAATAAAATGCATTTTAATTATTTAAAAATCATACAATGTGATTTTCTGTTTGTTTGTTTTTTATTTTTAGATTCTGTCTCTCATAGTCGAAGTGTACTTAAGATAAAAATTACAGACCTCTCCATTCTTTGTAGGTGGGAAAACTCGCAAAATCGGCAGTGTATCAAACTGTATCCCCACTGTATATATTCAAATGTGCAAACATATAACAAAGAACAGAAATCAGAAAAGAGATAAAAATTAGTATCTCACAGGGCCACATAAATATGCAATTCGTCACAGCAACTGATTTGCAGCTATGATCTATCAAGCAATTAGATCGTAGTCGATTTAAAAAAAAATACTAATTGTTATAATCTCTTTCTGTTTTTGTTCTTTGTTATATGGTTGCATATTTTAATATATACAGTTGATTTTCATTGGCTGTAAGCCATAATCATCAACAGTAACAGAGATAAACACTTGAAATAGATCACTCTGTTTGTAATAACTCAATATAATATATGAGTTTCACTTTTCGTATTGAAGAACTGAAAAAAAATTACTTTTTGTTGATATTCTAATTTAGTGAGATGCACCTGTATATACAGTGATTAAATAAGTCACATGTTATCTATATACAGGTGCAGCCATTTTTTTTGGCCAGCAACTCCACTCCAAATCATCCATGTAGCACCTGATTAGCAAGCTGCCAGCCTTCCCATGTCAAAATTTGCATCATGGATCTACAGGTCTACTATAGAGTGCACCAAGAGCCTTGGAAATACATAGGAGGAGCAGATAGCTAATGACTGATCCCTATTTTTTGCCATTAGCAATTTCAACTACCATCAAATGTTGCAGCTCTTGATGACGTTATTTAACCAGACCTTAGTTTTTGCTATTAGCCTTGTGGCCCAATAAGACTCAATTTTTCATATATTAAAGGCATTTTCACTTTCAGGAAAGTGGACCCCAAACACTGTGATATGGCTAAAATAATAAATAGAGCAGGTACTCTCCTTTCTCATGACCAGCGCTTGGCTCCCTGCCGCTGTTCGGGGCTCTGTGTTCTGGTAACAGCGGAGACATCATGTTGACAGCTAGTATCACCACTGTAGCCAATCACTAAGCTCAGCGACTCAGGGGTCATCTACCTTAGCACGGCCCCTGAGCTCGTATACTATACTAGTGCACATGTTGGTGCACAGATGACGTGATATCACCACTGCAGCCAAAACACCGAGACACAGGCAGCAGTGGGGAGCCAGCGCTGGACCCGGGCGGGTGAGCACCTGCTGTTTGCTATTTTAGCTATTTTGTAGCATTTGTGGTCCACTTTTCTGAAAGTAGAAAACCCCTTTAGGCATTCATTACATAAAAAAAATAATTATTTTTTAAGGTTCCAGTAAAAGCACCTGATATAATTTGTTGTCTTATGCGGGACGAATGGCAGCATGTCATACCATTTGGCAGAAGGTGATTCTTTTGTAGAGAGTTGAGAGGATGAGAAACTGGAAGGTTATGCTGTCCAGGCAAGGTGGCATAGTTAACAGAGGCTTGTGATCCTTGGGTAGGGAGAGACTGAAGTTTTTCTTTCTCCCAAGAACCATCACTGCTCCCTGTAGAAATGAATATACATTGAATTTAATTGAATTTAGGATGTTTTAAATATTAACAATATCATGGAATCAACATATTTTCTTTACTTGAAATGTTTTTCTGATACATTTAACAATAGAGAGAAGTAGACTTGGTATCTCTCAATACAAAATGTTCCTATTTTTGTTTGCTTATTTAAATTATAGGATTGTTTCCTTCATAGTCATATGTAATAGATGTCTGGACAGAATTATACATTCCATGTTTGATCCTCATTAGGTTGGGCTTATTGGAGACATGTAACGTTAGCTAATATTCTGCATATGTGAACTTGCATATTTTAATGTAGTTACTAAATGCACAACTTAATACCAAGAGAAATGGCTAGTAAACAAGGAATCTGAGCATGTTTCTATTTGATACTGATGTGCTCATGTTAACCCCAAATAAATAAGGAAATTACAGTGGACTGAAAAGGTGAATACATCCTGAAGCTTGATGATGGGCATTTTCCCAAAGACAGCAATACTAGAGCTAAATTTGTCATCAAAATCGTTTTTGCATCGTGAAATCTAATTTAATCAATATGGAATTTCGTATTTTACTTACAGGCCCATTGAAAACTTACAAATAACAATAACACAAAGTGACAAACTCAGTATGCTGCACTTTCAGAATCATCCACTCCATAATTGAGTTATATATTGTTCAGCATGTGTATATTTTGACATCTGTCAGTAGGATCAACCCTCCTAAGCGGTCTATATGGGAGCGTAGGTCACAGGAAGCTGAATAAAATGATACCTTGATATCTGCAACCTGATGTCTTATTCCAGAGAAATTTACGTTTCTTCTGATATGTAAATGAGCTTTTCAGGGCTATGGGGGGCGTTACTAGTGGGATATGTAATGGTCGCTTTCGGCTCTCCTGATCTCACTGCAGAGCTGTGTGTGATTATACCTGACACATCTGAAGGTTCCTCTCAGCTTCAGCTTCCAGCTCACAGGCAGACAGGGTTGCAACATTGTTGCAATACAGCAGAGCTCAGAGAGCTGCAAAAAATGTGTTTGTTATGAGACAAGGTTTAGTTCTACTGTTCTGTGCTAGTTACATGTCTCACATTGGTGATGCCACATTTCATTTATAATAAGCTCTGGAGGTAGATTCTCATGCAGATCAGTGTCCGGCCCATAGTCCTGAACAGCTCATTTACATATAAGAAAAACGTGGATTTCTCTGGAATAAGACATTGCTTTGCAGATATCAAGGTATCATTTTATTCAGCTTCCTATGACCTACATGCCCATATAGATGGCTTAGGAGGGTTCATCATATTGACAGATTACCTTTAAAGACGATCTGCCACCAAAATAAAAGTGGCCAATTTTTTGGTCTTATTTTATTCCTGTTGTTCAACTGAGTATCCTGTTTTGTTTTCTTTTTTTAAATCCGCCATATGGTTCTAGAGACATGGGCCTTTTTATCTAGTGCTAATATTTATAGTCTGTATGAAGGGGGCGTGGCTCACAGGGTAATAATGCAGAGTAGCCTAGACATTCTCCCACAAAAATTATGAGCCATGCCCTCTTAGTAAAGACCATGAAAAAGCACTTAAAAAAGAAAGGTAGAAGGATCCCGGCACTCACGTGTATACGATCAATTCATTTATTACACATGTAGGAAAACTACAACAAAAGGTTTCAGCCCTTTGCAGGCTTTTGTCAATTGACAAAAGCCTGCAAGGGGCTGAAACGTTCTGTTGTAGTTTTCCTACATGTGGAATAAATGAATTGATCGAATACACGTGAGTGCCCGGATCCTTCTACTTTGCTTGTAATCTATTTCTCCACGTGCACCACCATTACTAACAAGGACTACGGAGTGCCGACTATTTCATTATATCTACATTGTTCTCTTAAAAAAGAAAGGACCACATCTCTGAAACCATATGTCATATTTAAAGGGGTTGTCCACTACTAGGACAACCCCTTCATAAACTAAATGTTAGGCCCCGATAACATAAAAAAAACATGCTCACATCCCGTGCCGGCCCTGTTCCAGCGGTGTCAACACTCGCAGTCCCGCGACTGTGATGCGGTGCAATGACACGTGATGCCCGACGCTCAATCAGCGCTAGCGTCACTGTCTCCGCCTTCGGACAAACTGAACATGCAGTGGAAGCCAGGGCTGCAGCTGATTGCAGACTTCCTCTTTATGTTCAGTTCATACAAAGGTGGGGACAGTGACACCAGCGATGATTGTGTGCATGGCATCACGTATCATTCCATCGTATTACAGCCCCGGGACCACGAGTGCCGACCCACTGGAACGGAGTAGGCACAGGAGGTGAGTATAGGTGTTTTTATTTTATTGGGGCCTAACATTTAGGTTAAGAAGGGGTTGTCCTAGTAGTGGACAACCCCCTTAAAGAAAAAAAATAGCATACTCAAGGAAGCAGTAGGGATAAAACAAGGGCAAAAACTTGTCAATTTACAGGGATTTTCTGGTCACCAGATACCAATGACCTATTCACAGGATAGTTCTTCAACACCATATATACACTGTGTGCAGAATTATTAGGCAAATGAGTATTTTGATCACATGATACTTTTTAAAACATATTGTCCTACTCCAAGCTGCATAGGCTTGAGAGCCAACTACCAATTAAGTAAATCTGGTGATGTGCATCTCTGTAATGAGGAGGGGTGTTGACTAATGACTAGTGTTGAGCCACCCCCGTAGTGTTCGGGTTCGGTTCGGTTCGTCGAACACCGGGATGTTCGAGGAACTGTTCGTCGAACTGTTCGTCGAACACCTTAGAACACCGTCGAACACCGTTAAAACCAATGGCAGGCAAACAAAAACACATAGAAACACATAGAAAACACCTGCAAAGGTGTCCAAAAGCTGACAAACTGCTCAGAAGACACTCTCTTTAAAAAAGCCGGCCGGCAAATTCAGCAGCGGCATACACCGGTACCCGACAATTTAGACAAGAAGGAATAGAGCATCACACATAGATTAGATAGATAGAAACATGTCAGTCACACATATAAGAAGCACAGTGACAGTGTTGGTTACTGCACTTGTCATTTAGTGTAAAGGATTTATTAAAAAAAATATTAGTGTTTTCATGCACTGTCTCTTTAAAAAAGCCGGCCGGCAATTCAGCATCTGTACCCGACAATTTAGAACAGAAAGAATAGAGCTTCACACACAGATTAGATAGATAGAAACATGTCAGTCACATATATAATAAGTACAGTGATAGTGTTGCTTACTGTACTTGTCATTTAGTGTAAAGGATTTATTTAAAAAAATAATAGTGTTTTCATGCACTGTCTCTTTAAAAAAGCCGGCCGGCAATTCAGCATCTGTACCCGACAATTTAGAACAGAAAGATAGAGCATCACACATAGATTAGATAGATAGAAACATGTCAGTCACATATATATGAAGTACAGCGATAGTGTTGGTTACTGTACTTGTCATTTAGTATTAAAATAAAGGATTTATTATTAAAAAAATTGGCGTGGGGTTCCCCTTAATTTTAGGCTCTAGCGGAGGTTAAGCAGACGGCTGGGGCAGATGTTTGAAGCCTGGGAAGGGGGTAATACCCACGGAGCTTCCCAGGCTACTAATATCAGCCCCCAGCTGAATACATAGCCTTTACTAGCTATTAAAATGGGGGACCCCCCAAAAAAAATGACGTGGGGTCCCCCCTAATTTAATAGCTAGCAAAGGCTAGGCAGACAGCTGGGGGCTGATATTAATAGCCCAGGAAGGGAGCCATGAATATTGGCCCCCTCCCAGGCTAGAAACACCAGCCGTCAGCCGCCCCAGAAATGGCGCATTCATAGGATGCGCCAATTCTGGCACTTAGCCTCGCTCTTCCACGCTGCCCTGGTGCGGTGGCAGGGGGTAATAGGGTTGGGGTTGATGTCAGCTTATAATGCCAACTGACATCAAGCCCAGGTTAGTAATGGAGAGGCGTCTATAAGACACCCCCATTACTAACCCCATAGTCAAAGTTAAAAAAAACACAAACACCCAGAATAAAGTCCTTTAATTGAAATAAAGACACAATCCTTTATTGTTCTAAATTAAACCATACTTACCATCACGCCCATTCCAGCTGAAGCCAACGATCTCCTGCAATAAAAGAAAAATAATAAAGCAACCTCATCCTTACCTTTCCATGGTTCCCACGACAGCTTCAGCTCTGCTACATCGAGATGACAGGCTGGACCGCAGCAGAACGCTGCCATCCAGCCTCTCATCCCCCAGACACTGAGAAGCGCAGGCATGCTTGCGCTGCTCAGCGTCTCTCTGTGACGACATCCAGATGAGCCGAGTTCATGTCCAATGAACTCGGCTCACCTTATGCACGTCACTGACAGCGTGGGAAAATTCTCACGCTGAAGCGCTGATTGCAGGAGAATTTTCCCACGCTGTCAGTGACGTGCAGGAGGTGAGCTGAGTTCATTGGACATGAGCTCACCTCATGCACATCACTGACAGCGTGGGAGAATTCTCCTGCACTCAGCACTTCAGCGTGAGAATTTTCCCACGCTGTCAGTGACGTGCATGAGGTGAGCCGAGTTCATTGGACATGACCTCGGCTCATCTGGATGCCGTCACAGCGAGACAGTGAGGAGCGCAAGCATGCCTGCGCTTCTCAGTGTCTGCGGGATGACAGACTGGATGGCAGCGTTCTGCTGCGGTCCAGCCAGTCATCTCGATGTAGCAGAGCTGAAGCTGTCGTGGGAACCATGGAAAGGTAAGGATGAGGTTGGTTTATTATTTTTCTTTTATTGCAGGAGATCGTTGGCTTCAGCTGGAATGGGTGTGATGGTAAGTATGGTTTAATTTAGAACAATAAAGAATTGTGTCTTTATTTCAATTAAAGGACTTTATTCTGGGTGTTGTGTTTTTTTTAAATACTTTACTAGAAATTCATGGCGGTCATGTCTAATACTGGCGTGACCCCATGAATTTTGGGCTTTGGGCCAGCTGATAATACCAAGCTGGCCCTAACCCCTTTATTACCCAGTGAGCCACCGCACCAGGGCCCTGGATGAGTTGGGTACAGCGCCAGAAGATGGCGCTTCTATGAACGCGCCATTTTCCGGGGTGGCTGCGGACTGCAATTTGTAGCGGGGGGGGGCCCAGAAAGCTTGGGCCTCCCTGCGCTGCAGATTCCAGCCCCCAGCTGCCTAGTTGTACCTGGCTGGACACAAAAATAGGGCGAAGCCCCACGTACTTTTTTTTTAATTATTTCATGAAATTCATGAAATAATTAAGAAAAAAAGGCCTTCCCTATATTGTTGTGTCCGGCCAGGTACAAATAGGCAGCTGGTGGTTGGGGGCAGCCCGTTCCTGCCTGCTGTACCTGGCTGGACACAAATATAGTGCGAAGCCCCACTTCAATTTTTTTTAATTATTTCATGAAATTCATGAAATAATTAAGAAAAAAAGGGCTTCCCTATATTGTTGTGTCCGGCCAGGTACAAATAGGCAGCTGGTGGATGGGGGCAGCCCGTTCCTGCCTGCTGTACCTGGCTGGACACAAATATAGTGCGAAGCCCCACTTCAATTTTTTTTAATTATTTCATGAAATTCATGAAATAATTAAGAAAAAAAGGGCTTCCCTATATTGTTGTGTCCGGCCAGGTACAAATAGGCAGCTGGTGGATGGGGGCAGCCCGTTTCTGCCTGCTGTACCTGGCTGGACACAAATATAGTGCGAAGCCCCACTTCAATTTTTTTAAATTATTTCAGGAAATTCATGAAATAATTTAAAAAAAATTGACGTGGGGCTTCGCACTATATTTGTGTCCAGCCAGGTACAGCAGGCAGGAACGGGCTGCCCCCAACCACCAGCTGCCTATTTGTACCTGGCCGGACACAACAATATAGGGAAGGCCTTTTTTTCTTAATTATTTCATGAAATAATTTAAAGAAAATTGACGTGGGGCTTCGCCCTGTTTTTGTGTCCAGCCAGGTACAACTAGGCAGCTGGGGGCTGGAATCCGCAGCGCAGGGAGGCCCAAGCTTTCTGGGCCACCCCCGCTGCAAATTGCAGTCCGCAGCCACCCCGGAAAATGGCGCGTTCATAGAAGCGCCATCTTCTGGCGCTGTACCCAACTCATCCAGGGCCCTGATGCGGTGGCTCACTGGGTAATAAAGGGGTTAGGGCCAGCTTGGCATTATCAGCTGGCCCTAAGCCCGAAATTCATGGGGTCACGCCAATATTAGACATGACCACCATGAATTTCTAGTAAAGTATTTAAAAAAAAACACAACACCCAGAAAAAAGTCCTTTAATTGAAATAAACACACAATTCTTTATTGTTCTAAATTAAACCATACTTACCATCACGCCCATTCCAGCTGAAGCCAACGATCTCCTGAAATAAAAGAAAAATAATAAAGCAACATCATCCTTACCTTTCCATGGTTCCCATGACAGCTTCAGCTCTGCTACATCGAGATGACAGGCTGGACCGCAGCAGAACGCTGCCATCCAGCCTCTCATCCCGCAGACACTGAGAAGCGCAGGCTTGCTTGCGCTCCACAGTGTCTCTCTGTGAGGGCATCCAGATGAGCCGAGTTAATGTCCAATGAACTCGGCTCACCTCATGCACGTCACTGACAGCGTGGGAAAATTCTCCTGCACTCAGCGCTTCAGCGTGGGAGAATTCTCACACTGAAGCGCTGAGTGCAGGAGAATTCTCCCACGCTGTCAGTGACGTGCAGGAGGTGAGCTGAGTTCATTGGACATGAGCTCACCTTATGCACGTCACTGACAGAATGGGAAAATTCTCCTGCACTCAGCGCTTCAGCGTGGGAGAATTCTCACGCTGAAGCGCTGAGTGCAGGAGAATTCTCCCACGCTGTCAGTGACGTGCAGGAGGTGAGCTGAGTTCATTGGACATGAGCTCACCTTATGCACGTCACTGACAGCGTGGGAGAATTCTCCTGCACTCACCGCTTCAGCGTGAGAATTTTCCCACGCTGTCAGTGACGTGCATGAGGTGAGCCGAGTTCATTGGACATGAACTCGGCTCATCTGGATGTCGTCACAGAGAGACGCTGAGCAGCGCAAGCAAGCCTGCGCTTCTCAGTGTCTGCGGGATGAGAGGCTGGATGGCAGCGTTCTGCTGCGGTCCAGCCTGTCATCTCGATGTAGCAGAGCTGAAGCTGTCGTGGGAACCATGGAAAGGTAAGGATGAGGTTGCTTTATTATTTTTCTTTTATTGCAGGAGATCGTTGGCTTCAGCTGGAATGGGCGTGACGGTAAGTATGGTTTAATTTAGAACAATAAAGGATTGTGTCTTTATTTCAATTAAAGGACTTTATTCTGGGTGTTTGTGTTTTTTTTAACTTTGACTATGGGGTTAGTAATGGGGGTGTCTTATAGACGCCTCTCCATTACTAACCTGGGCTTGATGTCAGCTGGCATTATAAGCTGACATCAACCACAACTCTATTACCCCCTGCCACCGCACCAGGGCAGCGTGGAAGAGCGAGGCTAAGTGCCAGAATTGGCGCATCCTATGAATGCGCCATTTCTGGGGCGGCTGACGGCTGGTGTTTCTAGCCTGGGAGGGGGCCAATATTCATGGCTCCCTTCCTGGGCTATTAATATCAGCCCCCAGCTGTCTGCCTAGCCTTTGCTAGCTATTAAATTAGGGGGGACCCCACGTCATTTTTTTTGGGGTGTCCCCCATTTTAATAGCTAGTAAAGGCTATGTATTCAGCTGGGGGCTGATATTAGTAGCCTGGGAAGCTCCGTGGGTATTACCCCCTTCCCAGGCTTCAAACATCTGCCCCAGCCGTCTGCTTAACCTCCGCTAGAGCCTAAAATTAAGGGGAACCCCACGCCAATTTTTTTAATAATAAATCCTTTATTTTAATACTAAATGACAAGTACAGTAACCAACACTATCACTGTACTTCATATATATGTGACTGACATGTTTCTATCTATCTAATCTATGTGTGAAGCTCTATTCTGTCTGTTATAAATTGTCGGGTACAGATGCTGAATTGCCGGCCGGCTTTTTTAAAGAGACGGTGCATGAAAACACTAATATTTTTTTTGATAAATCCTTTATGCTAAATGACAAGTACAGTAAGCAGCACTTTCACTGTACTTCGTATATATGTGGCTGACATGTTTATATCTATCTAATCTATGTGTGAAGCTCTATTCTTTCGGTTCTAAATTGTCGGGTACCGGTGTATGCCGCTGCTGAATTGCCGGCTTTTCATGTTTCACTGTGAGCACTGTTCCCATCGATTTGGGCAATCACTGTAATGCCACAACCACCATGGCTGTGGCATTACAGTGAGTGGCAGACAATCCCTGCATGATTGGTGCTCTAAATAGCGCCAGACATGCTGGACACGCTTTTGGTGCACGAACAGTTATCGAACATAACCTCGAACAGCCGAATTTTTTGCAAATCGTTCGGGTTCGTCGAACAACTCGAACACCGCCCAAAACAGCTCGAATTTGAGATTGGCGAACAGTTCTAGTCGAACACCGCTCATCTCTACTAATGACATCAACACCCTACATAGGGTGTGCTTAATTATTAGGCAACTTCCTTTCCTTTGGCAAAATGGGTCAGAAGAGAGATTTGACGGGCTCTGAAAAGTCCAAAATTGTGAGATGTCTTGCAGAGGGATGCAGCAGTCTTGAAATTTCCAAACTTTTGAAGCATGATCACCAAACAATCAAGCGTTTCATGGCAAATAGCCAACAGGGTTGCAAGAAGCGTGTTGGCCAAAAAAGGCGCAAAATAACTGCCCATGAATTGAGGAAAATCAAGTGTGAAGCTGCCAAGATGCCATTCGCCACCAGTTTTGCCATATTTCAGAGCTGCAACATTACTGTAGTATCAAAAAGCACAAGGTGTGTGATACCCGGGGACATGGCCAAGGTAAGGAAGGCTGAAAAACAACCACCTTTGAACAAGAAACATAAGATAAAACGCCAAGAATGGGCCAAGAAATATCTTAAGACTGATTTTTCAAAGGTTTTATGGACTGATGGAATGAGATTGACTCTTGATGGGCCAGATGGATGGGCCAGAGGCTGGATCAGAAAAGGGCAGAGAGCTCCACTCAGACTCATACGCCAGCAAGGTGGAGGTTAGGTACTGGTATGGGCTGGTATCATCAAAGATGAATTTGTGGGACCTTTTCGGGTTGAGGATGGAGTGAAGCTCAACCCCCAGACCTACTGCCAGTTTCTGGAAGACAACTTCTTCAAGCAGTGGTACAGGAAGAAGTCGGTATCGTTCAAGAAAAACATGATTTTCAAGCAGGACAATGCTCCATCACATGCATCCAACTACTCCACAGTGTGGCTGGCCAGTAAAGGTCTAAAAGAAGAATAAATAATGACATGGCCCCCTTGTTCATCTGATCTGAACCCCATAGAGAACCTGTGGTCCATCATAAAATGTGAGATCTACAGGAAGGGAAAACAGTACACCACTCGGAACAGTGTCTGGGAGACTGTGGTGGCTGCTGCACGCAATGTTGATCAAAAACAGATCAAGCAACTGACAGAATTTATGGATGGAAGGCTGTTGAGTGTCATCATAAAGAAAGGTGGCTATATTGATCACTAATTTTTTTGGTTTTTGTTTTTGCATGTCAGAAATGTTTATTTCTAAATTTTGTGCACTGATACTGGTTTACCTGGTGAAAATAAACAAGTGAGATGGGATTCTATTGTGCTCCTTTCAATGTGTTTACATAGAGGTGTCCGATTATAAGTATCTTGTGACCAACCCTATTAATAAATATAAAAAAAGTATATTAAAAAGTATCACTGTAGTTCGGAGATGTTCTTTGACTTTTATGTGTGAGTTATTTCCAGGCATGGTCTGTTATCTGTGCAGAGGTTAGTGTGCAGAGATGGGGAAGCTTTTTTCATATCACCTATTGTGAATGAACAATAGGTGATGGGTAATATTGAAATAATGACTAAAAGGAGATCTCTACTGCGCAGCAATTGCTAGTCTAACATGAAGCACAGTAGTCATAATGAAAACTGCAGAATTACATGATTTTTATAATGCACATAATGAAAGATAAACACAATTCTTGAAATACTGTAATATGTTTAACGTTTAAACTTGATTTAATGAATAAATGTGAATTTGAAATATGATCAAATATTTAGCGATCCAACTTTTCCTACATCATAATTTCTCTGATTAGTCTACTAGCTCTCACCATAGCCCTGACTCATTTCCACCAACATGATTTAGCTTAGGTTATGAACTGTTTTCATCAATTAGAATAATCTTTTATACAGGTCAAAAAGAGTGAAATACAGACTCTAGTACAAGAAAACTATAAAATATTTCTTTTGTATTACGTGTATGGTTTTATTTTCATGGTCCTTTAGATCCAAATAAAAAGACTTGCAAAGTATGCAAATTGTTACATTTTATTGTCTGTAATACATATGCAGATCTGGATATAATACCACATTCACATTGTCGTTCCATGTTCCTCTAAAATGCAACCTCTGAGCATTTTATCCTAATGAATAAATGAGTTTGTCCTTTATGTATAAAATATAGTTTATATTTGTTGCAACAGATTTTTAATAATAAATGATTTTAGGTTTGCTTGAACATATTCAATAAAGTGTGATTAATTTGGTTTTTCAAAAATGCAAACTAGACATTACTATATTACTTTGCAAAATGCACAGCTTGCAACATTATTGTCTCAGTGGGATCTTAAATTGAATTGTAAAATGTGTCTTATTTCCAGTTTGATTTATGTAAGAAATTGCAGAGGATAATGCCCTTTTTGAAGTTTCATTGCTTCCTGAATGAAAAAAATAGTACTCAAGAAAGCATGTTATACAGAGCTGTAAATTACTGGAAAGCTGTAATGCATATTTGTGACAAGGATGCCATGTTCCCATGTTTGATTTTTATAACTTGTTTTTTTTTATTGCTGCTTTGTGTTATGGCACATGATATGATGAATCCTACAGTACACATGTTCAGTGATTTTATTGCTGTAGCCTAAGTAATTACAAAATCTCTTTTTACTCTAAAAAAAGGGTCTTCCGGTGCCCTAAGAATTAATCTATGATACCATTTAACTTAGGTTTTTGAAGTAAATATCACTAGATAAAAGCCAGCTGCCTCTGTATAATGGCATACTTGAATGAATGTAACAGTGTTTGAAAATGAGTACAAATCTTCTAAAAAGCTTCATTTCCATAAGAAAGCTTAGAGATCTACAAAAGAATAAATTCTGAAACAGAATTAACCAGTAGAAAGCAGAATATATTAAAGGCCAAACAAATTTGCACCTTGTTTGTATGGGCAGGCTGTTTCTTCTTGTAGGTGGATATCATTAGTGCTGTTGGGCAAGCGTAAGATATCCTGAAATGACACGGCGCCTAACAAAAATGGATATGGCAGTAAAATTGTTCTCATTTTCAAATAGATGACTCTATAAGGACTCATCTGGGTGCAACTAGAAGTTTACAGGGGTAGCCTATATTCTGTTAATGGACTACTCAATGAGGCTTTTTCTGCCATTTTCATTGTTTTATGGAAAATACTACCTGCTACAAACAGCCCTGACTTCGACTGAGAGAACCTGCAGGAAATTGCGTGCTTGAAGAGAAGAGAACCTCCAGCGATGATCAGGTGGGCATATATATAAAACTTCACTTTTATTCAGAATAATTAAAGAAGCACTCCCATTAAAGATTTAGTCCTCTTAATATATTGCAATCATATTATATAGCACTGTGTACTTACAATTGCTCATTTTGACCTTCTAACCAGTTAATTCTTCTCTTTTCTCTGCTCTGTGTAGAAACAGGAAGTCTCTTTTCCCTGCAAAAATCATTCCCTTCTTCAACTCCTGACCCAGCAGCTCTTTCTTCCTACCTACGAGTTACGCAGGGAGAATTGACCTCCTGTTTCTACATAGACCTTAGAAGGATTCAGCTAGTCAGTTTTTAATCACGTGATGTCATAGACCCAATGGTAAACAGAAGATTTAACTGGATAGAAAGGCAAAATGAGCAATTGTAAGTACACAGAGCTATATAATATGATGATTGCAATATATTAAGAGGATAAAAACTTTGATGGGAGGAGTGCTTCTTTAAAACATTAAATAGTGAGAACAGAAAATCCACATGGAACCTGATGGACTTTCGGCATGTAGCTTTAATCATGTTAAACGCTGAAACGCATAGGTCCTTCAGGTTCTGTGCATATTTGCTGTTCTTACTGTTAAGTGTTTTAATTATTCAGCATAAAAGTGAAGTTTTATATATACTTGCCTGATCATCGCTGGAGGATCTCTTCTCTTCTCTGCGGTTCTGTGGGATGATTCCCTGGATTGGATGCAGGTGTACTGTACTTTGGTGAGCTGACTTTCCTTTCTGATTTCCCTGCATTATAATTATTATTAGTGTTGAGCGAGCATGCTTGCCACTACTCGGTACTCGCCCGAGCATCTCAGTATTCGAGATGCTCAGAGCTCGCCGAGTACTTTTGAGATCCTCGGGCGGGAGCTCGGGTCCCCGTCCTGCATGTTTGGCACTCTTTAGAGCACCAATCATGCAGGGATTGTCTGTCACTCACTGTAATGTCACAGCCATGGTTGTTGCGGCATTACAGTGATTGCCCAAATCGATGGGAACAGTGCTCACAGTGAAACATGAAAAATCGGCAATTCAGCAGTGGCATACACCGGTACCCGACAATTTAGAACAGAAAGAATAGAGCATCAAACATAGATTAGATAGATATAAACATGTCAGTCACATATATAATAAGTACAGTGACAGTGTGGGTTACTATACTTGTTATTTAGTGTTAAAATAAAGGATTTATAAAAAAAAAAAATAATAGTGTTTCATGCATCCGTCTCTTTAAAAAAGCTGGCTGGCAATTCATCAGCGGCATACCTCGGTACCCGACAATTTAGAACAGAAAGAATAGAGCATCACACATAGATTACATAGATAGAAACATGTCAGTCACATATATAATAAGTACAGTGACAGTGTTGGTTACTGTACTTGTCATTTAGTGTTAAAATAAAGGATTTATTAAAAAAAAAATTGGCGTGGGGTTTCCCGTAATTTTAGTCTCTAGCGGAGGTTAAGCAGACGGCTGGGGCAGATGTTTGAAGCCTGAGAAGGGGGTAATACCCACGGAGCTTCCCAGGCTACTAATATCAGCCCCCAGCTGAATACCTAGCCTTTACTAGCTATTAAAATGGGGGACCCCCAAAAAAGTGACGTGGGGTCCCCCCTATTTTAAAAGCTAGCAAAGGCTAGGCAGACAGCTGGGGGCTGATATTTATAGCCCAGTAAGGGTGCCATGAATATTGGCCCCCTTCCAGGCTAGAAACACCAGCCATCAGCCGCCCCAGAAAAGGTGCATCCATAAGATGCGCCAATTCTGGCACTTAGCCTCGCTCTTCCCACTGCCCTGTAGCGGTGGCAGTGGGGTAATAGGGTTGGGATTGATGTCAGCTTATAATGCCAGCTGACATCAAGCCCAGGTTAGTAATGGAGAGGCGTCTATAAGACACCCCCATTACTAACCCCATAGTCAAAGTTAAAAAAAACACAAACACCCAGAATAAAGTCCTTTAAGTGAAATAAAGACATATTCCTTTAATGTTCTAAATGAAACCCTACTTACCGTATCGCCCATTCCAGCTGAAGCCAATGTCTTCTGCAATAAAAGTAAAATAATAAACCAACCTCATCCTTACCTTTCCATGGTTCCCAGGACAGCTTCAGCTCTGCTACACTGACTTAACAGGCTGGATCGTAGCAGAACGTTGCCATCCAGCTTGCCATGCTGCAGACAATGAGAAGCTCCTCAGTGAAGCTCCTCAGTGTCTCGCTGTGATGGCATCCAGATGAGCCGAGTTCATGTCCAATGAACTTAGCTCACCTCATGCACGTCACTGACAGCGTGGGAGAATTCTCCTGCGCTCAGCGCTTGAGCAGGAGAATTCTTCCACACTGTGATGGCATTCCATCCTTAATAGACACTGCAGAGCACTGCCATCCAGCTGTCATCCTTCAGAGACACTGCAGAGCGCAAGTATGCCTGCGCTCTGCACTGTCTATTAAGGATGGAATGCTGGATGGCAGCATTCAGCTGCGATGCAGCGTGTCATCTCAATGCCATCCCAACGTGGGATGGCATTCTGATGACAGGCTGGATAGCAGCTGAATGCTGCCATCCAGCTTGTCATCCTCCAGAGACACTGTAGAGCGCAAGCATGCCTGCGCTCTGCAGTGTCTATGAAGGATGGCATGCTGGATGGCAGCGCTCAGCTGCGATCCAGCCTGTCATCTCAATGCCATCCCAGCGTAGGAGAATTCTACTGCTCAAGCGCTGAGTGCAGGAGAATTCTCCCACGCTGTCAGTGACGTGCATGAGGTGAGCTGAGTTCATTGGACATGAACTCGGCTCATCTGGATGCCGTCACAGCCAGACACTGAGGAGCTTCACTGAGGAGCTTCTCAGTGTCTGCGGCATGACAAGCTGGATGGCAGCGTTCTGCTACGATCCAGCCTTTCATGTCAATGTAGCAGAGCTGAAGCTGTCCAGGGAACCATGGAAAGGTAAGGATGAGGTTGGTTTATTATTTTATTTTTATTGCAGGAGATTGTTGGCTTCAGCTGGAATGGGAGATACGGTAAGTAGGGTTTAATTTAGAACATTAAAGGAATGTGTCTTTATTTCAATTAAAGGACTTTATTCTGGGTGATGTGTTTTTTTTAAATACTTTACTAGTAATTCATGGCGGTCATGTCTGATATTGGCGTGACTCCATGAATTTCGGGCTTAGGGCCAGCTGATAATACCAAGCTGGCCCTGACCCCTTTATTATCCAGTGAGCCACCGCACCAGGGCCCTGGATGAGTTGGGTACAGCGCCAGAAGATGGCGCTTCTATGAACGCACCATTTTCTGGGGTGGCTGCGGACTGCAATTCGCAGCAGGGGGCCCCAGAAAGCTTGGGCCACCCTGCGCTGCGGATTCCAGCCCCCAGCTGCTTAGTTGTACCTGGCTGGACACAAAAATAGGGTGAAGCGCCACGTATTTTTATTTTTATTATTTCATGGAATTCATGAAATAATAATAAAAGGGCTTCCCTATATTGTTGTGTCCAGCCAGGTACAAATAGGCAGCTGGGGGTTGGGGGCAGCCCGTTCCTGGATGCTGTACCTGGCTGGCATACAAAAATATGGCGAAGCCCACGTCAGAATTTTTGGGAAAAATTAATTAAAAAATAATAATAATTTAGGGACTGCATCTTTATTAACCCCTCAAGTGGAGGGGTTAATACACTGCATTCCAAATTATTATGCAAATAATATATTCTCAGATTTTCCCAAATCACCTATATGAATTGCAGTCATTGTAATTTTCCTGTCAAATAACTATTAGAGTACATTTGAAAGATTTTTGTACAAACTGCCTATGATAACAGTATATTTTTAAAAAAATAAAAAACTCAAACTGCACTCAAAATGCATGTTCCAAATTATTATGCACAGCAGAGTTTTCAACCTTTTCATTTTAATAAAGAACAAAAAAATGGTCATTTTTGAAATTATAAGCATTAGCAGGTTATTACAAACTGAAATCAAACAGTTTTCAACTCAAAACTTTATTCTAGGTGATGTTACATTTGCACATAGGACCCCTTGTTCGAAAGGACCTTCTGAACTCTCTCGTCCATTGAATTTGTCAGGTTTTGGATGGTTTCTGCTTTAATTGTTTTGCATGAGGACAGAATACCCTCCCAGAGCTGTTGCTTAGATGTGAACTGCCTCCCGCCATCATAGACACTCCTTTTGATGATGCTCCAGAGGTTCTCAATGGGGTTGAGGTCAGGGGAGCATGGGTGCCACACCATAAGTTTGTCCCCTTTTATGCCCATAGCAGCCAGAGATGCAGATGTGTTATGTGCAGCATGAGACGGGGCATTATCATGCATGAAATGATCTCGATGGTCCAGATGGATGGAGTGGAGGATGGCTGGTTGATGGACACCCCATGCAAACATGGCTACGGCGCTAACGAGGAGGTGGAGTAATGTTTTGGGCTGGAATCATGGGGAGAGAGATTGTCAGCCCTTTTAGGATCCCTGAAGGGGTAAAGATGAACTTCATAATGTATGTTGAGTTTCTCAAACAGCACTTCCTTCCATGGTTCAAGAAGAAGAACCGTGCATTCCGCCGCAAGATCATTTTCATGCATGATAATGCCCCGTCTCATGCTGCACATAACATATCTGCATCTCTGGCTGCTATGGGCATAAAAGGGGACAAACTTATGGTGTGCCACCCATGCTCCCCTGAACACAAATTCAATGGACGAGAGAGTTCAGAAGCTCCTTTCGAACAAGGGGTCCTATGTGCAAATGTAACATCACCTAGAATAAAGTTTTGAGTTGAAAACTGTTTGATTTCAGTTTGTAATAACCTGCTAATGCTTATAATTTCAAAAATGAACATTTTTTTGTTCTTTATTAAAATGAAAAGGTTGAAAACTCTGCTGTGCATAATAATTTGGAACATGCATTTTGAGTGCAGTTTGAGTTTTTTATTTTTTTAAAAATATACTGTTATCATAGGCAGTTTGTACAAAAACCTTTCAATTGTACTCTAATAGTTATTTGACTGGAAAATTACAATGACTGCAATTCATATAGGTAATTTGGGAAAATCTGAGAAAATATTATTTGCATAATAATTTGGAACACAGTGTAAAGATGCAGTCCCAGATGTGTTTTTTTTTACATTTTTTAATGAACTTTTCACCAAAAATTTGACGTGGCCTTCGCCATATTTTTGTGTCCAGGTACAGCAGGCAGGAACAGGCTGCCCCCAACCCCCAGATGCCTATTTGTACCTGGCTGGAAACAAAATTACAGGGAAGCCCTTTTTTAATTATTTCATGAATTTCATGAAATTATTTAAAAAAATTTGACGTGGGGCTTAGCCCTATTTTTGTGTCCAGCCAGGTACAACTAAGCAGCTGGGGGCTGGAATCCGCAGCGCAGGGTGGCACAAGCTTTCTGGGCCCCCCCTGCTGCGAATTGCAGTCCGCAGCCACCCCAGAAAATGGCGCGTTCATAGAAGCGCCATCTTCTGGTGCTGTACCCAACTCATCCAGGGCCCTGGTGCGGTGGCTCACTGGGTAATAAAGGGGTCAGGGCCAGCTTGGTATTACCAGCTGGCCCTAAGCCCGAAATTCATGGGGTCACGCCAATATTAGACATGAACGCCATGAATTTCTAGTAAAGTATTTTAAAAAAAACACAAACACCCAGAATAAAGTCCTTTAATTGAAATAATGACACATTCCTTTAATGTTCTAAATTAAACCCTACTTACCGTATCGCCTATTCCAGCTGAAGCCAATGTCTTCTGCATTAAAAGTAAAATAATAAACCAACCTCATCCTTACCTTTCCATGGTTCCCAGGACAGCTTCAGCTCTGCTACATTGACATGACAGGCTGGATCGTAGCAGAACGCTGCCATCCAGCTTGCCATGCCGCAGACACTGAGAAGCTCCTCAGTGTCTCGCTGTGACGGCATCCAGATGAGCCGAGTTCATGTCCAATGAACTCAGCTCACCTCATGCACGTCATTGACAGCGTGGGAGAATTCTCCTGCTCATGCCTTGCGCTCTGCAGTGTCTCTGAAGCATGACAAGCTGGATGGCAGTGCTCAGCTGCGATCCAGCCTTGCATCTCAATGCCATCCCAAGCGCTGAGTGCAGGAGAATTCTCCCACACTGCCAGTGACATGCATGAGGTGAACTGAGTTCATTGGACATGAACTTGGCTCAACTGGATGCCGTCACAGTGAGACACTGAGGAGCTTCTCAGTGTCTGCGGCATGGCAAGCTGGATGGCAGCGTTCTGCTATGATCCAGCCTGTCATGTCAATGTAGCAGAGCTGAAGCTGTCCTGGGAACCATGGAAAGATAAGGATGAGGTTGGTTTATTATTTTACTTTTATTGCAGAAGACTCTGTTGTGTCCAGGACAGAGTCAGCTAGGCCCCAGGGGGGTAATTAACACCTGGGTTTTCACTTGAAACCAGAAGCAAACCATTTGTGCAAGCCTGCAAACCTCTCCAATGTCCCAAGGAACCATGTGCTTTCTTTGTGGAAAATGGCCACCAAAAGCTACAGATACACTATCAATTCATAACCACACGATACAAGTTAGGGAACCCGAATAAAATGTATCATGTGGGGAAGGTGCCCGCGGACACAATCATGGGACTTATAAATCCATGAGGGCCCTGGAAAGCTAGAGATTTAGAAGAACCAAATACAAGGCCCCAGGGGAGGCATGTTTAGAGTCAATGGCTTCCCCAGAAGAGTAGGATCACGACGAGACCTCTGGTGATACGATGAGATCACCCCAGGGAAAGTTATGGGTACTTTTCCCAAATGGAGCCAAAACTGGCATTGGTAGGGGGGGCTTAGTAAACTGACATCACCAAGAGTGGGCGTGACAGGACTTTAGTATAGCCGACAGCCAGAAACCCCCTCAGTTTGGACCCAGGAGATGACGTGAACAACTCCTAACGTCGGATCCAGGTCTCTGAGTGGGAGGAGCACCTTTGCCATGTGCTACTGAGGCCTGGACGACTGCAACTAAGCTTGAACCTGTGGGATAGCAGATCCTCCCTTGCACCACAAAAACGGTAACTGGTTTATCATTGTTATTCCTGTGTTTTGTAATTCAAATTGTTATATCTCTTATTCTGGCCAAATACCGTTGTATAGTTAATTGAATAGCCTTGTAATCTAGTGTATTCTTATAATCGATTAAATCATAAATTAATCGTGGGCTGTATCCTTTACTCTGCATATACGAATCCATTGGTCCGGAAAAGCTTGGCTGAAACGCTACTGGGTTGGTTCCTGACCCGATACAAGTCTATTAACGGACCGGGCTTGTATCAAACGAGAACTGGTGGCAGCATACCATCTGGGGGATTTGAGGAAGGCTGGCAGTGACGGTCGGATGTGTGGATATATATTACTGGCGCAGTCAGGGAAATATATATACCGCCCTCACTGCAGAGGGCCTCAAATACCCAGAGGGCTACACGACGGCCTCTCCGGCGACCACTCACTCTAGGTGCAGTACCTTGACTGACCTGAGAGGCAAGGGGGTGCCAGAGAGTTGTGCCTGTATCGTTGCGTCACGGATTGGTAATATAATCCCCCAGCTGTCTGCCTAGCCTTTGCTAGCTATTATAATAGGGGAGACCCCACGTCATTTATTTTTTGGGGTCCCCTATTTTAATAGCTAGTAAAGGCTAGGTATTCAGCTGGGGGCTGATATTAGTAGCCTGGGAAGCTCCGTGGGTATTACCCCCTTCCCAGGCTTCAAACATCTTCCCCAGCCATCTGCTTAACCTCTGCTAGAAACTAAAATTACGGGGAACCCCACGCCAATTTTTTTTTTAATAAATCCTTTATTTTAACACTAAATGACAAGTACAGTAACCAACACTGTCACTGTACTTATTATATATGTGACTGACATGTTTCTATCTATCTAATCTGTGTGATGCTCTATTCTTTCTGTTCTAAATTGTCAGGTACCGATGTATGCCGCTGATGAATTGCCGGCCGGCTTTTTTAAAGAGACAAAAACACTATTATTTTTTTTTTTAATAAATCCTTTATTTTAACAGTAAATAACAAGTACAGTAACCAACACTGTCACTGTACTTAGAAACATGTCAGTCACATATATAATATCTATCTAATCTATGTGTGATGCTCTATTCTTTCTGTTCTAAATTGTCGGGTACCCGTGTATGCCGCTGATGAATTTCCAGCCGGCTTTTTTAAAGAGATGGGTGCATGAAAATCGGAGGGCACTAGTGTGTTCCAAGTGCCCTGCTATATTTTTCATGCACCCTCCTATATACCCTGCCTGTCTGTCTGCCTATATATTCTGCCTGCCTGACGTTTAATTGAGCACTGTTCCCATCGATTTGGGCAATTTTGGCCTTCTGCAGACAGCAGGGGGGGACCGCCAGAAAAATGCTTGAGTTTCCCATAGACTTACATTGGGCTCGTTGCTCGGGTCGAGCACCCGAGTATTTCAATGTGCTCGACCCGAGCTTCGAGCACCCGAGAATTTTAGTGCTCACTCATCACTAATTATTATGTAGGAAATTGCTGGGGAAAAAAAAATGAAGATCTGTAAAATATGAGTTCAAGATAATCCTAGTAAATTCCATTAAATAATTTTGGTTTTAACAAAAAATGGGGTACGGTAATCCATACACTACGGCAGGTATTACCTTCTAAATATAAAATGCAATTTCAAGATATTAAACAATAAAACTTGTGTAGACTTAAAGAGCAACTAAACTAACTTTCATTTGTTTTTTATAATTTTGTCCAAAATGTAAAGTTATGAAACTTTGCAAATCACTTTATTAGGAAATTTGGTTTCATTCTTATAAAATAATATTATGTGGCTTCCAAACCTCTGCTTTCCCTAGTCTGTTGCCTGCCTTTAGCTGCACTGATATGAGAAGGTCCTCATGTGGAGCACAAATGATGGCAGTGAAGGGGTCAGCACTTGACTCCTCCTCTGAGTGTTGTGCTTATCAGAACAATCTCCTGCAGCAGCATATCCCCAAAGTAAGTAAAACACAGGTGCTGAGCTGACCCTTTCATTGCCATCATCTGTACTCCAAATGAATATGTTCTGACATCAATGTAGCCTAAGGCAGACAAATAGACAAGGGGAAACCATAGTGTTAGGAACCCACTTTCATGCAAATGTGTGCCGTAATGAAAGCAAATCACAAATAAAGTGATCGGCATGAAAAAAAGAATTGCTGATTTGCATTGCCCCATAGTATAACATAGCACTAAGCCGTTATACGTCAGAGTGAGTAAACCTTTAGAGTCCAATTGTGTATTTCCTGTAGTTTGATGAACTTTCTGCTCCCCTGCAGTAATAACTTAGAATCACATTGTAAAGCTCCATTGCTCCAGCTATTTTTGTGGTCCTAAATCACAGATATTAAAACTACTAATTTATTTTATTGAAAATTACTTAAAAAAGATTGCTACCATAACTAATTATAATAAAAAATCTGGAGAATTGTAGTGAACCTATCTGGCTTTTGCATCAGCCACATAGTATATACATATATCCAAAGAAGAGAGATGATTGTCTATTGGTATTCCTACTATCCCCTAACAAAACCCTCATCCAGGGAAGAATACCCTGCCTAACCGCGGAGGTTGGCACCCTAGTATACGAATGGCGCCCCCGCTCAATGTTGGCTGTCCCTTATTTATGCCCTTATAGGCCCTAATTTATAAGGGAAAAAAACGGGGATTGAAGTAAAAGGAACCAAAACATTGCTATGAAAATGGCATAAGGATTATATGAATTAGCCTCATGGCAGATACACACATCAATCATACTGAATAGTATTTACAAAATCAAATACAGTAATCGGCTATATTTACCTATAAGTTTAAAGTGTAACCACAAGTGCAAACAATGTCAATACAAGCGTCTATAATATTTAACGTGACAAGTGCATATGTAGCACCACATGATCATCATGAAGCTCGGTCTAGGGCAGTATCACATAATGTGTCATTTTTGCCTGGTTCCTAAAGACACTCCAACAGGCTTGGACTGGCCCACAGGAGAACAGGAGAATCCTCCAGTGGGCCCCTGTGCAGGAGTGGACCACCACCCTCTTATATATATATATTTTGGGCACCACATTTTAAAAAAGACATAGACAAACTGGAGCAAGTTCAGAGAAGAGCGACCAGAATGGTGACTGGTCTGCAAACCATGTCCTATGAGGAACGGTTGCAGGATTTGGGAATGTTTAGCTTGCAAAAAAGAAGACTGAGAGGAGACTTAATAGCTGTCTACAAATATGTCAAGGGCTGTCACATTGTAGAAGGATCATCTTTATTCTCATTTGCACAAGGAAAGACTAGAAGCAATGGGATGAAACTAAATGGGAGGAGACACAGATTAGATATTAGAAAAAACTTTTTGACAGTTAGGGTGATTAATGAGTGGAACAGGCTGCCACGAGAGGTGGTGAGTTCCCCTTCAATGGACGTCTTCAAACAGAGGCTGGACAGACATCTGTCTGAGATGATCTAGTGAATCCTGCTTTCAGCAGGGGGTTGGACCAGATGACCCAGGAGGTCCCTTCCAACTCTACCATTCTATGATTCTATGATATGAGCAGTACTTGGCACTATATACTAGAATCACTATGTACAGACAAAGGCAGCATCTTATTCATGTAACAATCTACCCAATTCATTGTTATATAAATCTGTGATTGAGGATAATGTCACATTTGCATGTAGCTGAAAAGTGGGGCCCTGGAGTTGGTTACCGGTGGGCCCTTGGCACCCCAGTCCGACACTGCACCCCAATATATATGATTCAAGATAAGTTATGTTGTATGAAGTACATATATATGGTTCAAGATAAATCATGCTGTATAAGATAACCCAGTTCAATAAATGGATAAAAAAGTCTATATATGATGACCAGTATGAATAAATTCAACTAATAGAAGTAAATATGAAACTCAATGCGTTTCCCCTTTGATGGTCTCAAGGGTTCACCAGGAGTATGACACAATAGTATTTAGCCTGTATTCTCAGCAAAAAATCACTCCTAACTAGCACATGCATGGATATATAAAGGTAAAGTAGCATATACATAGTGGTATTTAGCTCATACCATTAGTGGGAGGCTCTCCTAGATAGGCACATAGTGAAAAGTGATATATTTGTAGATTGTGAGCCCTCGCGGGCAGGGTCCTCGCTCCTCCTGTACCAGTCGCTGACTCATTTTTGTTCAAATTATTGTACTTGTTGTTTGCTATGTATACCTCTTTTAAACATGTAAAGCGCCATGGAATTAATGGTGCTATAATAATAATAATAATATTGGTGGTTCAGTGCTGCTCCATCCCGTTAATGTTAGTGTGCTGTATCACGCTAAGCGTTTTTGTGGTCCTACACGTCTTTATTTAAGTGAAATTGTCATGGTATAAAAATGTTTATATATGACAGGCGCTCCTTCTGAGGAGTGGGAGTTGGGGTCCTCAGACAGCCAAAACATTTTTTTTAAGTCCGTAGCTCATGCATAAGCTGCACAGAGCCGTATACAAGCTCAATAGTAAATCTATGACTCTGTACATGCACCCTCAAAAGGCTATCTATGAACCCACAGGCATACTATTGAGCCTGTAGACTGCTCTGTGCGCACAGCTCATATCAGAGCTGTGGACTTTAGAGCAGTATTTTGACAGATCATGGGGGTCTCAGAACCTGAATCTCCACGATCAGCAGCAATGATGCAGCTCCCGTCATATATAAACATTTTAATAAAATGACTGTTGAAACAAAGTACAGACGCTTGTGCAACATGGTGTGGCCAAACATTTCTTACCACCAGCTTGGCTTCCATCTAACTTCGCCCTTCTCTGGCACTATCAAGTCAGAGCTGTCAATCAATAGAGAGGAGTGGGTGGAAATTGAGGGAAAACAAGCAGGTGGAAAACTGTATTTAAATGCTTGGCATCGCCATAATGCACCAAGCGCCTGTACTTGATTTCAACAGGCATTCTCTGCTGACAGAGCCCCTCTAAGTGCACCTTCCCACCAGCTTGATTCCATCTTTCATCACCCTTCTCCGGTTCTATGAAGCCAGAGCTGTCAATCAAAGAAGTGGGGGGGGGAGGGGGGGTGATAGGAAATAGATGGAAAACAAGGAGTTGTGAAGGTGTAGTTAAATGTTTGGCCACGCCATGATGCACCTGTACTTGGTTATATCATTCTTTGTCCTATTGTGACATTCACTCATTCATGACTGCTGCAGCCAATCACTAGATTCAGTAATTCTGTTGTACATGCAAGCACCTTCTGAGGACAATGACTGATTGTAGAGGTTAAGTATTCATGACTGGCTCCTCATCACTACAGGAAAGTTAACAAAGTCCACCAGGAGCACCACAGCAGTAGCGTTGAAAAAGTGAAGGATTCACTGGGAAAATATGAGATATTTTATTCTTAATCCTGAGCAATCTGTCATCACTGCAGGACAGTTAAAGGAATCTGTCACCAGGTATTTTGCCAACTAATCTAAGAGCAGCATTATGTAGAGTCTGTGATTATAGCAATGAGTAACTAACTGGGCTGCTTAGTATAGTTTTTATAAAATCACTGTTTTATCAGAAGGAGATTATAATTTGAGGACTAGTAAATCTGCTGCCAGGTAGTCCAACCACTCCCCCCACCAATGATTGCCAGCTTTCTGTGTATACTATAGATGGCAGAAAGTTGACAATCAGAGGTGTGGGTGGGATTATACAGAGCTCAACATTCAGATGTGTAGATATGAAGCAGATAAAAGTGATTTTATCAAAATTATAGCAAGAAGCTCATTAAGTGACACATCACTAGAATCAGGGTCTACATTATGCTGCTCTCAGATGGGATAGCAAAAACTTGATGAGAGATTCCGTTTAACAAAGAGCAAAAGGAGCACCAGAGTGATAGTGTTGGAACAGAGAAGGCAGAAGCCATTCTCACTTTAGGACAGTTAACAAAGAGAAACAGGACCACCAGAGTGGTGAAGGATTTACGAGGCTCCCATAAACCTTAGACAGTTCATATCTGCCTCCCCCACAAGAGAACACTCAGTTCAGCATAGTAGTCATCAGCTTCCCAAGGAGAGATTGGCCACTGCCAAGTTCCTCGGTTCACAGATTATCTCCAAGGAGGGAAAAATCAGGAGTCTAAATGTAAACAGCCCCATTCTTTTAATTTTCAATATCATGTCAGGGGAGAGTGGAGGCCCCCACAGGGATCAGATGATAATCAATTAAAACCACAAAGGAGGCTTGGTCAATTTTATTCTAATGTATATGGGGGGAGTGGGCTTGAAAGGGTTGTCCACTGCTCAGATGACCCCTTCACAATCCCCATGTTTCTCCTAGGTAAAATAATAACAGCTATACTCACTTCCAATGTGGGTGCCATTCCATCGATGTCTCCACTGGCTCGCTCAGGGCTTGCATTAAATTGTTATGTCATGCAATCCCTGCAGCCAATCAGCGATCACTTCACTCTCCCCTCCTTCAGATAAATCTGACATCTGGAGGAAGTGAGAGAGCAGCTGCAGGAAAGTACTCGGACAGAAAGTAAAATGTGGTAGAAGGCCACAGTATAGATGTAGTATGCATGGTTATCAAATTGGACCAGTAAACCAGGTGTACAAAAACAGCATACAGATAAATGTCTTTTTAAAAAAACAATTCCTTGCTTTAGAACAATAATTCTACAAGAAATGCAAAAACTTAGTACACTCCCTTTTGACAAATAAGAACACTCCCTGGCACTGATTTTAGATATTTGTTGTCTATTGTGACGACTAATTATTTGTAGTGCATTAAATAAAGAATAAAGAAAAAAATATGCAATTGTAATTCCAATACAGCAGGACAAATGACAGCAATACTCAGGGATGGATTAAGAGTAGCAAGGGCCTCGGGCACTTTAGAAGGCACGCCCCCCCCCACACACACACCTGATGTATCACGTGACATGTCACATGATCCCCTGTGATAGATCATGTGATAGTTCATGTGAAATTAATTTGCCACAATATTAATATATTAATTGTAATAATTTTTTTTACATTAATTGTATGACTTAATATTGAGCACAATTAAGTATGCTGACATCCCCTATATACAGTATGAGACCCTACACACAATATGAGCTGCTACATAATTCTCCTATACACAGCGGGAGGCCGCACGTAGCCATCCATACACAGCGGGAGGCAGCATGTAGACATCTATATACAGTGGGAGGCCGCACGTAGCCATCTATACACAGTGGGAGGCCGCACGGTGCCATCTATACACAGCAGGAGGCAGCACACAGCCATCTATACACAGCGGGAGGCCGCACGTAGCCATCTATACACAGCGGGAGGCCGCACGTAGCCATCTATACACAGCAGGAGGCCACACGGTGCTATATATACACAGCAGGAGGCCGCACGGTGCCATCTATACACAGTGGGAGGCCGCACGCACCAATCTATACACAGTAGTAGGCCGCACGTAGGCATCTATTCACAGCGGGAGGCCGCATGTAGCCATCCATACACAGCGGGAGGCCGCACATAGGCATCTATACACAGCGGGAGGCCACACGGTGCCATCTATACACAGCGGGAGGCTGCATGGCGCCCACCAGATACAGCGGGAGGCCGCACGGTGCCCACCCCAGAGACAGCGGGAGGCCACACGCAGTCACGCACACACACAAACATATACACCTCAAGTTATAATCCCTGGGCTAGTTTACGTAACCATTTAATGACATAATACTGTGTATACTTGATCGGGTAAGTATCTTTCCAGCAAAGATCTGCCTCTTGTATGTCAGGAAAATATGGCACCATCGTCAGCAGAATTGTATGAAAAAAAAGTCTTGAAAAAGCAGGAAGGCTCAACCTATTTAATAGACAATTATGGATGAGTGCATTATCTCACTCAAATTAAGCAAGATAAGTTAACAAAGCTTGCCAACTGAAGTGCTTCCTTTCAGAAATGTTGCTTTGTCCTGTTATTCTACAGCACATAACTTATTGATGCATGACAGCTTAAAATATTTTTGCCATTAACTACAGCAAGCATGTTATTTTTGTTATTCATGGAGAAAGCTGCTTTTAGTTAAAACATAAAAATGCTAGTTACAAGGTTTCTGCAAACATAACTGCCATTCCATTAAGTAAATGGTGCTGTGAACAGTAAATAGTGGCCCCAAGGGAAATGTACGTATTGATTTTGCTTCCATGTTGGTTGGCTTATGTTTGCAATTGTCAAATCTTATCTTAGCTTGTGTAATAATAACTATCCTCATAACGACTTAGAGAAAGAAGAAAATATTAATTATAAAATATTGATAATTTCCTACCCTTTCAAATCTACGCCGCTGTGTTTATGTGCTTTGACATTACATTGAATACTAGAGAAGCTAATAAATAAACAACACAGTAATTATACTGACATAATTCTCCAGCCCGAAGAATAAATGATGCAAATTCAGAAAGTATTGGTGCATGATGAACGTCAAGGCTTATAAGCACATTTGTGAGTGTGTGAAGCTGCAGTAATTGCCTTAGAAACAAGAATCAGAATGAATTAAATGAGTCATATTAAAATATTATTATCTCCAAATATTGTAGCAAAACTTATTGCAGCAAAATTGAGTGATTATACATTAACTTCCCATAGGTAATCACAGGTACTAAAGCATTAACCACTTGTCAGTGACATTTCTTATCTTTTGTCCTGTAGTATTATTCATTTCAGAATATCCTAAATACAATTAGAACATGCTGGATTCCTTAAATATGAGATTTCATCCATCTTTCCACCAGATTCCTTACCACTATCACAAACACTATCAATTAGAAGAGCTCACATTAGTGAAGTGCTTATTACATTTAGCATTGGTTGTCTGGAATACAGTATAACATAACTTGCTATTTTTACCAAATAATGTGACTAAAGGGTTTTTTCCTTTATTAAGCACCACTCCAGTGTTTTTTTTTTATTGCAGTCACTGGAGTGGTGCTTCTATGTAAGGAGGTGGACTGGAGGAATAAAAGTGTGTCTTATAATCAGAAAAATACGGTAAATGCTTCCAGGCTGTCTAGGACGAAAAAAGAACTTTGGATATTAGCACTATTATGTGAGTAGATTCCTAGCAGAGAGCAGCATTGGTAAGAGGTGAAGCTGCCGGAAGGTGAGTATAAGAATGGGGGCCGGGGGCTTATATTTAAAGTGCTTCTCCAGCACTGAAAAAAGAAATGCTGGAGTGGTGCTTTAACCCCTTTCTGACATGGTGATCTTACATTTTAGTATTTTGACTATTTCTCCCCTTCTTTCAAGAGCCTTTTTTTTTGGTCTACATAGCCATATGTGGGCTTGATTTATTTTTGTCAGACAAGTTGTAGTTTTAAATTACACCATTCATTTTACCATAAAATGTACTACAAAACGGGAAAAAAATTGTGTGAAATTGCACAAAAAATGCAATTTCACAATTGTTTATTTAAGTTTTGTTTTCACAGCTTTCATTGTGCAGTAAAACTAACCTGGAAATATGATTTTCCATCTCAATACTATTACAGTGTTACAAAACTTGTATTTTTTATGTTTGCTTGTTCTAAGATATGTAAGGTTTTCATTTTTCAGTCCATGGAGTTGTGTAAGGGCTTGTTTTTTCCATGGTGAGCTGACATTTTTATTGATACTATTTTGGTGTATACACAAAGCTTTGACTGCTTCTTATTGTATATTTTGCAGTTCTGGCAATAAGTTTTTTTTCCATTACACCATTTACATTTTGATAGGTCGGACTTTTATGGACGTGGACATATCAAATCTGTTTATTTTTTAACTTCGTTTTTTAAAAGTAAATAAGGAGAGTTATTTGTGTTTTTATATTTTTCTTTTTGATATAGTTGTTAGTCACCTTAGGGGACTTGAACGCATAATCGCCCAATCGCTTATGAATCAAGATCTCATATGAACACCAGCCAAAGGCTGGTATTGTCTGGAGGACTACAAGTTCCAGTGTGTCTAAGCAAGGCTGCAGAGCGTAGCTGGGACTGCTTTCTAAGTACGGAGTTGCAGATAAGTACATAGTTAAATGCAATATCATAGTTTAACTCCAGAGCATAGTTTGGTGATTTCCTTACTAGCCTTCCATTAGTTTTTCTGCTTTTACCTGTACGGTTTATCCCCATTTAATATGTGCTCCATGGACAATGCTACCAGGTGTGTCAGATGTAGGCATGCCTTGAACAGCCGTTTGAGGGCGAATATATATGCGCTCAATGTCAGCGAGTTACATGTTTGGAAGCCCAGATAATGGATCTAAATGTGCAGCTTGTACACTCAGGAGCATTGCAAACCTGGACAGGATTTTAGGGCTCACTGAGCTTGCGTTGGCTGGGGCCGGTGATATGGAGGAGGGTGGAGGTGGGGAAGATCAGGACCCAGAAGTACATAGCTGGGTAAATGTTACAAGAAGGGGTAGGGGAAAAAGTGCCAGGGAGCTCAGTCCTGATCTGGCCCAACCTAGTAAATATGCCTGTTTGGCTGATATTAGGAATGCTAGCCCAGGGCTGGGATCACTGAAGCAGGACGTTGCTCCTAGCAACCAGGAAGATGACTGCTGTTGGAAGGAGAGAAATAGGAGTGCAGACAGGGTGATCTGTTGCCAAGATCGTGAATGCCGAACAGTGTGTTGTCTGCTGAGTGCTCGGGTTCGACATATTGCGGATTGGATAGACAGATTGCTGGGTGGGGCTGGGGATAACCCAGCGGTCATGGTACACATCGGTACCAATGACAAAGTTAGAGGGAGGTGGAAGGTCCTTAAAAATGATTATGAGGAACTAGGAGAGAAGCTGAAGGCCAGGACCTCCAAGGTGGTGTTTTCAGAATTACTGCCAGTGCCACGAGCGTCACTAGAAAGGCATCGGGAGCATAGGGAGAGAAATAGGTGGCTTAGAAATTGGTGCAGGAAGGAGAAATGAGCCGACTTCTATGTCGGCTACAGGGTCTACAGCAGGGACAGGCTGCACCTCAATGGCGAAGGTGCAGCTGTGCTTAGGGAAAAAATGGTCAGATGGATGGAGGAGCTTTTAAATTAGGATCTGGGGGGAGGGTAGTTGTGCAAATAAGGGGGTAGATAGAGTAGACAGAGAGAGTGAGACAGTAGGTGTTAATGAGGATCTAGGGGGCTGGGATATGCAAGGAAACTAGTGAGGGTAGTAGGAGTAATAAATCTGCTAATAGTATTAAATGTCTGCTGGCAAATGCAAGAAGTCTTGCAAACAAAATGAATGAACTGGAGACTCTTATGTCAGTTACAGAATGCGATGTTGTGGGTATAACAGAAACCTGGCTGGATGAAAGCCATGACTGGGTGACAAACGTAGGGGCTTACACTACATTTAGAAAGGGCAGGAAAGACAAAAAAAGTGGTGGGGTGTGTATTTTCATTAAATACAACCTATACTCAATGACAACATGGGGATGACAATATTGGAAAGCTGCTAATTGGAGTTTGTTACAGCCTAATATAGCTGAACAGGATGAAATGCTGCAACAAATTAAAATGAGGCAATTAGTAAAAGGGTCCTTATTATGGGAGATTTTAACTATCCAGACATTCAATGGGACATAAAATATTTTGGTTGTGCTAAAAGCTATAAGTTCTTATCCGCAATTCAAGACAATTACCTCTCTCAGCTAGTAGATGAACCAACCAGGGGAGATAATCTGCTGGATCTGGACCTGTCAAATAGACCAGATACAATTTCAGATCTACAAGTCCGGGAGCATTTGGGATGCAGTGACCATAATATGGTAAGTTTCAATGTAATTTTCAATCAAACATTCAAAAGGGGAAATGCTAAAACCTGGAACTTTAGAAAAGCTGATTTCAACAAATTAAGGGAAGAACTTAGTCCTGTAGACTGGCATGTTGTCATGGAAATTGGGAATACCGAACATAAATGGGGCATGTTTAAGGAAATACTACTAGAATCCTGTAGAAAATGTATACCCTCTCGTAATAACATGTCCAAAAATAAAAAGAAATCATTATGGAAAAATGAGACAGTACAAAGTTTAATATGACTAAAACAAAGGGCATTCAAAATTTTGAAGGCCAAAAATACAGAAATGGCATTTCAGGAGTACAAAGATCTAAATAAGAAATGTAAAAAAGAAATCAAGCTAGCAGAGTTAGCTACAGAGAAACAAATCGCCAGCAACATTAAACTAAATCCCAAAGATTTTTTATACATACATCAATGCCAAAAAGAAAAAAAACATATGATATTGGCCCCCTAAAAGACAATAATGACAAGGTAATTATAGAGGACAAAGAAAAGGCTGAGATATTAAACAGGCACTTTTCATCCATGTTCAGTAACAAACCATCTGTACCAGGGATCTTTCAACAAGGCAAAAATCAAAGTTCACCACCTGATATAACTAGTTTAGCACAAAAGGAAGTATGCCTGCGTCTGAGCAAATAAAACATTATCAAATGCCCTGGCCCAGATGACATTCATCCATGGATACTGAGGGATTTGAGCTCAGTAATGGACAGATCGCTGTATCTCATATTCTTACAGTCTCCTGTAACAGGGTTGGTGTCACAGTATTGGAGAATAGCTGATGTGGTACCGATAATTAAGAAAAGGTAAAAGGTGGATCCAGGTATCTACCGTTCTGTAAGTCTAACATCAGAAGTGTGCAAAATTTTTGAGGGCATCATAAGAGATGACCTGCAGAGATACAGTACAGACCAAAAGTTTGGACACACCTTCTCATTTAAAGATTTTTCTGTATTTTCATGACTATGAAAATTGTACATTCACACTGAAGGCATCAAAACTATGAATTAACATATGTGGCATTATATACTTATCAAAAAATTGTGAAACAACTGAAAATATGTCTTATATTCTAGGTTCTTCAAAGTAGCCACCTTTTGCTTTGATGACTGCTTTGCACACTCTTGGCATTCTCTTGATGAGTTTCAAGAGGTAGTCACCGGAAATGTTTTTCACTTCACAGGTGTGCCCTGTCAGGTTTAATAAGTGGGATTTCTTGCCTTATAAATGGGGTTGGGACCATCAGTTGTGTTGTGCAGAAGTCAGGTGGATACACAGCTGATAGTCCTACTGAATAGACTGTTAGAATTTGTATTATGGCAAGAAAAAAGCAGCTAAGTAAAGAAAAACGAGTGACCATCATTACTTTAAGAAATGAAGGTCAGTCAGTCTGAAAAATTGGGAAAACTTTGAAAGTGTCCCCAAGTGCAGTTGCAAAAACCATCAAGTGCTACAAAGAAACTGGCTCACATGAGGACTGCCCCAGAAAAGGAAGACCAAGAGTCACCTCTGCTTCTGAGGATAAGTTTATCCGAGTCACCAGCCTCAGAAATCGCAGGTTAACAGCAGCTCAGATTAGAGAGCAGGTCAATGCCACACAGAGTTCTAGCAGCAGGCACATCTCTTCAACAACTGTTAAGAGGAGACTTTGTGCAGCAGGCCTTCATGGCAAAATAGCTGCTAAGAAACCACTGCTAACGACAGGCAAGAAGCAGAAGAGACTTGTTTGGGCTAAAGAACACAAGGAATGGACATTAGACCTGTGGAAATCTGTGCTTTGGTCTGATGAGTCCAAATTTGAGATCTTTGGTTCCAACCACCATGTCTTTGTGCGACGCAGAAAAGGTGAACGGATGGACTCTACATGCCTGGTTCCCACCATGAAGCATGGAGGAGGAGGTGTGATGGTGTGGGGGTGCTTTGCTGGTGACACTGTTGGGGATTTATTCAAAATTGAAGGCATACTAAACCAGCATGGCAACCACAGCATCTTGCAGCGGCATGCTATTCCATCTGGTTTGCATTTAGTTGGACCATCATTTATTTTTCAACGGGACAATGACCCCAAACACACCTCCAGGCTGTGTAAGGGCTATTTGACCAAGAAGGAGAGTGATGGGGTGCTACGCCAGATGACCTGGCCTCCACAGTCACCAGACCTGAACCCAATCGAGAAGGTTTGGGGTGAGCTGGACCGCAGAGTGAAGGCAAAAGGGCCAACAAGTGCTAAGCATCTCTGGGAACTCCTTCAAGATTGTTGGAAGACCATTTCCGGTGACTACCTCTTGAAGCTCATCAAGAGAATGCCAAGAGTGTGCAAAGCAATCATCAAAGCAAAAGTTGGATACTTTGAAGAACCTAGAATATAAGACATATTTTCAGTTGTTTCACACTTTTTTGTTAAGTACAGTGCCTACAAGTAGTATTCAACCCCCTGCAGATTTAGCTGGTTTGATAAGATGCAAATAAGTTAGAGCCTTCAAACTGCAAACAAGAGTAGGTTTTATGAACAAAAGCATAAATCTTACAAACCAAAAAGTTATGTTGCTCAGTTGAATTTTATTAAATTTTAAACATAAAAGTGTGGGTCAATTATTATACAACCCCTATGTTTAATATTTTGTGGAATAACCCTTGTTTGCAATTACAGCTAATAATCGTCTTTTATAAGACCTGATCAGGCCGGCACAGGTCTGTGGTGTTATCTTGGCCCACTCCTCCATGCAGATCTTCTCCAAGTTATCTAGGTTCTTTGGGTGTCTCATGTGGACTTTATTCTTGAGCTCCTTCCACAAGTTTTCAATTGGGTTAAGGTCAGGAGACTGACTAGGCCACTCCAACACCTTGACTTTTTCCCTATTGAACCAGGCCTTGGTTTTCTTGGCTGTGTGCTTTGGGTCGTTGTCTTGTTGGAAGATGAAATTACGACCCATCTTAAGATCCTTGATGGAGGAGCGGAGGTTCTTGGCCAAAATCTCCAGGTAGGCCGTGCTATCCATCTTTCCATGGATGCGGACCAGATGGCCAGGCCCCTTGGCAGAGAAACAGCCCCACAGCATGATGCTGCCACCACCATGCTTGACTGTAGGGATGGTATTCTTGGGGTCGTATGCAGTGCCATCCAGTCTCCAAACGTCACGTGTGTGGTTGGCACCAAAGATCTCGATCTTGGTCTCATCAGACCATAGAATCTTGAACCAGTCTGTCTCAGAGTCCTCCAAGTGATCATGAGCAAACTGTAGACGAGCCTTGACATGACGCTTTGAAAGTAAAGGTACCTTACGGGCTCGTCTGGAACGGAGACCATTGCGGTGGAGTACGTTACTTATGGTATTGACTGAAACCAATGTCCCCATTGCCATGAGATATTCCCGGAGCTCCTTCCTTGTTGTCCTTGGGTTAGCCTTGACTCTTCGGACAAGCCTGGCCTCGGCACGGGAGGACACTTTCAAAGGCTGTCCTGGCCGAGGAAGGCTAACAGTAGTTCCATAAGCCTTCCACTTACGGATGATGCTCCCAACAGTGGAGACAGGTAGACCCAACTCCTTGGAAAGGGTTTTTACCCCTTGCCAGCCTTGTGACCCTCCACGATCTTGTCTCTGATGGCCTTGGAATGCTCCTTTGTCTTTCCCATGTTGACCATGTCTGAGTGCTGTTCACAAGTTTGGGGAGGGTCTTAAATAGTCAGAAAAGGCTGGCAAAAGAGATATTTAATCCACACATGTGAAGCTCATTATTCTTGGTGCCTGAACTACTTCTTAATACTTTAGGGGGACCAAACAGAATTCTTGTGGTTTGAGGGGTTGAATAATAAATGACACTCTGAATTAACTTTTTACGTTTTAAAAAAAATAAAAAAATAAAAAACAAAAGCAAAATTTGCTGCAGTGCATTTCCCACTTCCAGGCTGATCTACAGTACAAATGTCACAATGCCAAGTTAATTCCGCACGTGTCAACCAGCTAAATCTGCAGGGGGTTGAATACTACTTGTAGGCACTGTATATAATTCCACATGTGTTAATTCATAGTTTTGATTCATACATTGTGTGAATGTACAATTTTCATAGTCATGAAAATACAGAAAAATCTTTAAATGAGAAGGTGTGTCTAAACTTTTGGTCTGTACTGTATATCGCAGAGAATAATATAATAAAGGATAACCAACACGGATTTATAAAGGATAGGTCATGTCTAAACAACATGTTGGGGTTCTATGAGGAGGTAAGTGCAAATCTGTATTTTGGTAAAGTGGCTGATGTGATTTATCTGGACTTTCCAAAGGCATTTGATACTGTACCACATAAAAGCCTTATAATGAAGCTACAGAAGCAAGGACTTGGGGGATCTATATGTAGATGGGTAAGGAACTGGCTAAATGATAGGAAACAAAGAGTGGTCATATATGGTACATTCTCTAAATGGGACATATTCAGCAGTGGGGTGCTGCAGGGATCTGTGCTAGGACCAATTCTTTTTAACCTCTTTATTAATGACCTTGGGGATGGGATTGAGAGTAAAGTTTCAGCTGACGACACCAAACTATGTAGGATATTAAATTCTGATCTTGACATTACAATATTGCAAAACGACCTGGATAAGATGTCTGAATGGGCAAACACTTGGCACATGAGGCTTAATTAAGATAAATGTAGAGTAATGCACCAAGGACAGAGTAGTCCTATTGCTACATATACATTAAATGGCAGTATACTCGGGACTACAGAATAGGAGAAGGACTTGGATATTATGGTTACAAGTAAGCTGAGCAGCAGTACTTAATGTCAAGCAGCAGTTGCAAAAGAAAACAAGATTTTAGGAGGTATAAAAAGAGAGATAAAATCCTGCAATCTTAAAGTATTGTTGCCCCTTTATAAATCACTTGTGAGGCCACATCTAGAATATGGGATCGTTTTAGGCTCCACATTTTAAAAAGGATATTCAAAGTCAGTTCAAAGGTGGGCAACTAGATTATTACAAGTGATTAGATGTTGAAAAAGTTGGGCTTGTTTAGCTTAGAAAAAAGGTGCCTCAGAGAAGATCTCATTTACATGTACAAACATATGTGTGGTCAGTACAAAGTACTGGCACGTAACTTATTCCTTCCAAAGGCCATACTAAGGACCAGGGGGTACTCATTACGTGAGGAGGAAAGGCGATTCCGGCAGCTAAATGAGAAAGGGTTCATTACAGTTAGAGCAGCCAGACTGTGGAAGGCCCTACCACGAGATGTAGTAATGGCAGACACTTTAACAACTTTCAAAAAAGAACTGGATGATTTCCTCGATACACATAACATTGTGGGCTATAGTTTAATTAGTTACAAAATGTACAATTGGTGGAGGAAGGTTGCACTTGATGGACCTAGGTCTTTATTCAACCTATGTAACTGTGTAACCAGCAAAAGGCTGGTCTTCACATGAGTGCTATTTTGACACATATAGAGGTCTTCAGCTGATTTCTAGCTGTCATGGAAACCCATTGGCAGGGGGACATTTAGCATGGCATGCCCCCAGGCCAAGCGCTGTACATGCTGCTGTCAAAGATTGTCAAGAACATTTAAGGAGATAACAGCAGTGAGAAAAGCTCAGTTCCACGGCAGTCAGAAGCAGAGGACTAAAGCCCCCGTCACACTAAGCGAGATCGCTAGTGAGATCGCTGCTGAGTCACAAGTTTTGTGACGCAACAGCGACCTCAGCAGCGATCTCGCTACGTTTGACACGTAGCAGCGACCAGGCCCCTGCTGTGAGATCGCTGGTCATGTCGAAATGGCCTGGACCATTTTTTGATCGTTGAGGTCCCGCTAGGTAGCATGCATCGGTGTGTTTGACACCTTATCAACGACCTCGTTGGCGACTCAGAACTCAGAAGTCGTCCCTCATCGAGGTCTGAATCGTCAGAGTAGCTGCTATGTGACAGGGTCCCAACGACCGCCGACATCGTTATACAGGTCGCTACAGGTCGCCGTATCGTTGCTGTGTCTTTGGGAACATCTGACTGTTTGACATCTCACCAGCGACCACATAGTGACGCAGCAACGATCCCTGCCAGGTCGTATCGCTGTCGAGATCGCTGTAGCGTCGCTAAGTGTGACGGTACCTTAACAGTCATTATCCACTGGAAAGAATGCAGGCTCAGCTTCTGAGCTTGCTTGAAAGAATGGGACCTAACATATAATGTAACAGTACACATATGTCACGAAAGGTTTAAGAAATGAGTAACAAATATAATCCACTACAATGTATTAGCCTAGATTATGGATTTTCAAAAATTCTTTCTATTGTATAAAAAAATCACAAGTTTGCAGTAGAGATCCAGTGAATGTAGACCTACTTTTATCTGGTCATGTCTGGAATTAGTGAACTTGGAAACCATTCAATATTGTGTTATTGTTTTACTTCAATTTAATAATTATTCCTCAGCAATGCTATTTCCTTTGTGTGATTACGTTATTATTCCTTGGATGTTGTTGCTCTCATGCTGTTTTATGTGTTTTATAGATTTGTTTTATGTCCTTGCTTTCAAGTAAAGCTACATAATAAATGGTTTTTTAGCTCTTAACCTCTGTCACCCTTCTTGAGTAACACCTGTAAAAACCTAAAGATCTATACTAAAATAATGTATTTGGTAATTTCTCATGAAAGGATTACTTCTCTAATTACATTGCTTTTTGAAAACTGGTAAAGATCTTTCCAGATACGAAAAAAAACCAGCACATTATGAGTGCATTGCTATCTCTCCAGAAATATGATTTATTGAGTGTTGTCTTAAACCATAAGAGAAGGAAAATTAAATTTGCTGTAGCACGGCAGCTAAGTCATCACTGGACCTTTATGGAAAGGCACAGCTATGCTGTCACTTAAAATTGATCTTAAGATGTTTGTAAATTATCCTGCAGAAAAACTATTTATTGAAGAACACAATACCTCCCGGGTGCTTTACACTCTCTAATGAATATGTCTATGGAAGGCGTTTACTTAACAATGAGCTAGTTGCTATAAAGTTAAAAGAAAATACACATTCAAGTTAAATACAAGTAGTGGAAATGAATCTATTACAGCATATGAACTTGTCCAGTTTCTGTACATTATTTTACCATTATATTACATCTGAACTGACGAGTAAAAGTAAAGATACTGCACCTAAAAATCATACAAAAAGGCCCATCCAAGAAGATGTTCAAATACAAATCAAAGCAGGTTGCAAAAAAGCTACAAAACTAAATGTGAATGATCACAAAAATGTAAAATAAACTGTAAAATAATAATTAACAGCCACTCATAATTACTTACAATGGGATGGCTGCTTAGAATTACAATTGTACACAGTTAAAATTTCTGCAGAGTAACAGTTACTCAGTTTTTTGTAGTGCACTCTTTTAGCTTCCAGTCTACTAGTGACCTCCATGCTAGTACTGTCTAGCACCTTCTAAGAACACCACACTAAGCACTGTTATTTAATTATCCTCCAACATCACAAGATCATTCTGTAACAATGAAAAGTATAGTGGCTGCTCACCATAAATTAGAAAATTTGCAGTTTCGTCATTTTTCTAAAGGGGTTGTCAGGTCCAAATCGATAAGTCTGCAGTCACTCTGTGCGGTGCGGTGATTCGCCGGAGTCTGAGCCGGGAGCGGAGGGTACTTATGAGCTATGCATACTCCCGGCCAGAGCCTGCCTAGTGGGTGCGGCCTCGCTCCATACACTTGTATTGAGTGAGGCCGCCCCATCTATCGGCCACGCCAACTGGACGGCAGTGTCACTAGTCGAGGAGCGGCTACGCTCAATACAAGTGAATGGAGTGAAGCCATGCCCACTAAACGGGCTCTAGCCGGGAGTATGTATAACTCATACATACCCTCCGGTCCCTGCTCAGAAACCGGCGAATCCATACAGCGCACAGAGTGACAGTGCGTGTGCTGGGGGGGATTCAGAAATCTGCAGACTTATTGATTTGGACCGGACAAACCCTTTAATGTACCATTATGGGTTTTTATTTGCATCCTGCTGTGAAATGATTTCTTAAGGGGGTTTTCCAATGATATGAAAAAATTGACCAAAGAGAGAGAAAGGTATAATATTAAATAACCAATATTTACCTAATTTACCTATGAAGTGTTTGCACCTTTCATGTATTCTTTTATTTGGCGGCAGTAATGAGGTGCTGTCTACCCATGTAGCCATTGCAGCCAGTTAGTGGCTCAGTGGTCTTCTGCCATACTCTGCTGTGACCAGTGATTCTTTGCAGTGGTTACAAGGGTAGACAGCTTGTCATCATTGAATCACAGTAAACAAATACTGGTGAATAGGTAAGTATCAATTCTTTTGTTATCTTAAAGCAGTCCTTCCCATTGGAAAAAATGTTTACGATCTCGGAAAACCTCATTAACTTGGTAGCTATCATACCAGGTTAAACTGCATTTGACAACTTCACCCAATCGCTTGACTCATCGGTCTTGTGCCAATCACACTGACATGACAGCTTGGCCCAATGATTGGCAGCAGTGGTCACATTTGATGTTGTTTTGACGTCACCATTCCAGCCTGTCAATTATGACCGGAGGCAGTGCTGGAGCAGGGATCAGTAAGTATAATTCATTTTGCTACTTTTTTTTTCTCCCCAAGCCCATAAAATAAAAAAAAATGGAAAACCCCTTGAAAAGTAGCTAGTGGATTTAAAATTAGTCCAGTGAACTCAATTTACTGAATAAAAGAAAATAATTAATAATGTATCATACGGAAATTTCCTAAATAATAAAGAAACTTGTATGTGAGGGGAAGGGGTAAAAAAGGAATTATTTCACTTGCCCCATTTATATGTTATATGTAAATGAAAACTTACAAGATCTGCATTTACCTGTATTGGTTTTCTGAAAATATTTTGTAAATAAAGCCTTAAAGTGGATATAAATTGTAAACATTATTAAATAAATCTCTTAGCCCTGATACGACTGGAGTAATTATTTTGAAATTGTCAGATGAGCATTTTATGAGCTTGATTATATAATGAAATAGATCATGAGTCCAATTGTATACAGTCTCTGCTCACCCAGCATTAACAACAGCTGCAGCTTGTACCAAGCAGTGTGAGATCTCAGCAGCAGGAGGGACACTGAGGAGCTGTCAATCAGGTTAGGTAGATGGAAAATAAGTTAAACTTTCAAAGAGGATCAAATATACATCCTGACATGGATTTTCAAAGCAAATACAGCTTTTTTTATCAGGTCTCAGAGAAGTACTTAAAATGTATTCAGTTTGTATTGTAAAATCTGGTGACAGAAACACTTTAACAATGCTGAGTTATTACAAGGAACTTGAAAAATATTCATATTACACCCGATGCATTCTACAATAGGAGACTAGTATAAATGTGTCATCCTTACTTATTTTTACAGATGTGTATCCTACATATTTGTATTTTATTTGTATAACATTTTCCCTTATGACCTTCGTTTCTCCTTAACCCTATTTTGAACAAAGCTATCTAGACCCAGTTGGCCTTCTGTTTCTCTAATCTGCAATTATTTATGTTTTGTTCATGCTGTTCTATCTGCCTTGGGAGTAAAATTGTATTTGGTGAAATATAGAGCTAATTATACAATGAACCCGGCAACAAAAAGACAGAGCAGATGTTACTTTAGACGTGCTAACAGTCCCCATGCTTAATGCATGCACAGTAAAATGCACATATTTAAAGAGAATATATAAACAGAAAAGAAACTACACACTAATATTCAGGCAGTGAGTTCACAAGTTCATAGCTTAAAGTACATTAATTGCTTGCTTTACATCGTGTAGGTTTTAATACCTAATCTAGCTAGATGTGACCTAAAAGCTTTTCGAAAAGGAATAAAGCAGAATTGTACTGTGATGTAAGTAACCCAATTCTATACCTGTCTTTAAGGACATTCTAACGCTGCTGCACCAGTTAAAAATATAGTGATTTAACAATCGCATTATTATGACAGTTCTCATGCTGAGAAGCGTTGTAAGTGTGACAGCAATAATCAAACAGAATGATAGAAAACAGTAAGTTGCCTAGTTGTGCTTTTTACAAAGTTTTATATAGAGATCTGTACAAATGTTTCTCAATGTTCATAAGTAGAGATGGCCAAATATATTCAAGTGGAAATGTGCTCTACTCGAACCCTACAAAAATTGGCATTCCCCAGAATTGCACATTTTTTTGTAATTTGCTCCATGCAAATTTAGCATTTTGCGCAACCAGAGAGGGCCAGAAAAAAAAGTTAAACATTTTTTTTAAAAAAAAATAACTGTGATCGATGGCTCTTCTTACCACCTTCGAGCACTGATACCCACTGTATTTTCACACTAGGGCAAGTCTTCTGGTTGCGAACAGGCCCAGGTTGTCTCTATGCACTCGGGATGTCAGGTCATGGTGACATCATGATGTCAGGATGTGCACCGTGACTTTACCGTGGGACACCATGGGACATCGTGGCAGGAAGTCCCGACTTAGCGTGAAGATGCTGTAAGAAGAGGCACCAAGGACTGTACGGGGGACATTGAGGCGCGGAAGTGAGTTGGGTGTTAGTTGTTTTTATCCTTTATTTTCTACATCTTATGTTCATTATGGCCTTCTGTCTCTCTAGGCCTCTGATTATAATAAGAGACAGTCAATTCACCGAGAATAAATTCACTGAGAATCAAACTTCCTAGCAAAATTTGGCAGATTTAGAGAATTTGAATCTTATCAAATTCGCTTATCTCTATTTGTAGGTCAAGACTTTCTCTACTAAATCAATCAAAGTATCTTCAAGTCAAAGGTAACACTGTGCTGCTGATTAGAAATACACCATGAGCACAGAATAACCCCCATGCAATGTACCATAGAATGAGAAGCTAGGATCTAGAATACCTGGCCACATTACTTTTCACACATAGGAAATGTGGAGTAAGGTTTCACGCATATAAACATTTGCATTTCTGCCTATAATAAGCAACAGTGTTGTAATTTTAATGCTGAAGCTTTACTTTCGTGTGAAGCTTTGTTTCATGAACTATTGTTTCTAATAGAAGTATATCAAACAACGTTTTTAGGGTAAAATTTGTTCTAATATGTACAACATTCATACAAAAACTCTTCAATACCAGTATTTTAATGTTTAGATTTACCCAGTTACATTGGATAACATTATATTCAGGATTTGATTACGCATATGCATATTAGGTATGATAAACAATATACTGAAGACTAACATATACAGTTGAAACCAGAAGTTTGCATACACTATATAAAAAGACACATGTACATGTTTTTCTCAATATCTGACATGAAATCAGAATAAACCTTTCCCGTTTTAGGTCAATTAGGATTACCATAATTTTTAATATTTGCCAAATACCAAAATAATGAGAGAGAGAGAATGTTTTAAGGGATTTTTATTACTTACTGCAAAGTCAAAAGTTTACATACACTAAGATTACTATGCCTTTAAACAATTTTGGACTGCTGGACAGCCTATATGATGATGTCATGTGTTTGGAAGCTTCTTTTTTTGCCAACATCTAAGTTAATTAGAGACACACCTGTGGATGTATTTTAATGCACACCTGAAACACAGTGCTTCTTTGTGTAGCATCATTGGAAAGTCTAAAGAAATCAGCCAAGATATGAGGAAGAGAATTGTGAACTTGCACAAGTCTAGCTCATCCTTGGGTACAATTTCAAGATATCTGAAGGTGCTTCGTTCATCTGTACAAACAATTATACACAAGTACAAAGAAGATGGGAATGTCCAACCATCATATCGCTCAGGAAGGAGATGGGTTCAGTGTCCTAGAGATGAAAGTGCTTTGGTCTGACATGTGCAAATTAACTCAAGGACAAAAGCAAGAGACCTTGTGAAGATGATGGCGGAAGCTGGTAAAATTGTGTCAATAGCCAGAGTGAAACGAGAACTGTATCAACATGGGCTGAAAGGCCACTCTGTCAGAAAGAAGCTATTACTCCAAAAGAAACATAAAAAAGCCAGATTAATGTTTGCAAATGCACACAGGAACAAAGACCTTAATTTTTGGAGACCTGTCCTGTGGTCTGATGAAACTAAAACTGATTGTCCATGGTTACATTTGGAGGAAAATGGGAGAAGCTGGGAAGCCTAAGAACACCATCCCAACTGTGAAACACAGGGCTTGCAGCATTATTTTGTGGGGGGTTTTTGCTGCAGGAGGGACTGGTGCACTTCACAAAATATATGACATCATGAGAAGAGAAGATTATGTGGCAATACTGAAGCAACATCTCAAGACATCAGCCATGAAATCAAAGCTTTGGCGGAAATGGGTCTTCCAAATGGACAATGACCCGAAGCATACTACCAAAATGGTAACAAAGTGGCTTAAGGATAACAAAGTCAATATTTTGGAGTGGCCATCACAAAGCCCTGATCTCAATCCTATTGAAAATTTATGGGCAAAGCTGAAAAGGCAGGTGCCAGCAAAGCGACCTATAAACCTGGATCAGTTACACCAGTTTTGTCAGGAGGAATGGGCCCAAATTCCGACCAACTATTGTGAGAAGCTTGTGGAAGGATATCCAAACATTTGACACAAGTCATTCAGTTTAAGGGCAATGGTACCAAATACTAATGAAATGTATGTAAACTTTTGACTTTGCAGTAAGTAATAAAAACGCCTTGAAACATTCTCTCTCTCTCATTATTCTGGTATTTGGCAAATATTAAAAATTATGGTAATCCTAATTGACCTAAAACGGGAAAGGTTTATTCTGATTTCATGTCAGATATAGAGAAAACATGCATATGTGTCTTTTTATATTGTGTATGTAAACTTCTGGTTTCAATTGTACATAGAGAGAAGGTATACAGGTATATAGCATGCAGAGAATACTACAAAAAAATTAAAGGAACACTTAAATCATACATCGTATCTCAATTAATAAAAGGTTCAATGTGAATTAATATAAATTGGGTTATTTATTGAGAACAAAATGACGTATGAGTGGTCAGTGGAAAGCAAATCATCAGCAAATTGCAGGCTGGATTACAAATCACCTTGAAAATCAAAGTAAAACAATGATATGACAAGTGGATACAATTTACTTGAATTTCTTAATGGAAACTCACAATGTGACCCAAGAGTGTGCATGGTCCCAATTTGATTATATGCATTACCAACAACATCTGGGTGTGCACCTGAGATGATGTCTGGTATTCTTGTGGATATCCACCCACAACTAGATCTGTGGATCAGTGAGCTTCTGGACAGTCTGTCTACTTGTCAGCGTCTGATACATAATGTTATAGACGTTCTCAATTGTATTTACGTCTGGGTAACTTTAGGGCCAGTCAATGGCATTAAAACCTTCATCATCAAGGAACTGCATATACACTCTAGCCACATGAGACCACACATTGCACTGCACCAAGAGAAAGGTATGGCCCACTTCATCAGATCTCACAATTGCTCTAAGGATTTAATCCCAGAACCTAACAGCAGTTATTGACTATCATGTGGAGGTTTGTGTAACCCACAAGATATGCCTTCTCAGAACATCGCAGCCAAAACAGTCATGCTGGATGATGTTGCAGGCAGCAAAATATTCAATGGTGTCTACAGACTTTTTTATGTCTGTCACGTGTGCTCAATAGATGACCTGCCAATTTTCATGTTCTTTTCAGAATGTCAATAGAGCAAGTCTGTGAGCATGTCCTACTACACAATGTCAGCCCCTCATGCCACCCTCATGAGGTTTGTTTCTGACAATTTGTTAAGAAACAAGCACATTAGTAGCCAACTGGAGGTATTTTTGCAAGCGCTCTATCAGTGCTCCTCCTGTTCCATCTTCCACAAAGACCACACCATGCTGTGACCTTGTTCGCACTTGCGCAGAACCCTTTTGGCCCTCTTCAGAGCAGGAAGTCCCTATAACTTTAACTAAAGTCTAATATTGGTAAAAGATGTACAAGAATTATCTGAAAGAAAAAAGATGAACATACACCATGAGCAGGCAAGCAAGTATATCCCGATCACTGGCACTGGCATACTTGCCATATTTGACCACCTGCACAGTATGTGGACATTTTGAGTAAAATTAAAATGGACATGCGGAAAACAATACAAACAACAGCAATATCTGGACACAGGGGGAGTTTTTAACAATAAACCAATAGAAAACTGAAATATTGTGCTATATTCTACAGAAAACTTTAGAACTTTTAAAAGGGCAACCACATTAAAGAGTTATTCCTATCTCCATAAATGGGTATTATCAGACAGTGCTTGCAAAAAAAAGTACTTTTGCAATTTACTGTTTATTAAAATTTGCAGCCATTCTTAAGTTATTAAGAATATTCTTTTGTTTATAGCTTAATGCCTAGGATACCGACCAAAAAGAATTTCAGTAAAACTGGTTAAAGCTGGAGTAGGAGCTAACAGTGTGCTCCAGTGAAACTGCCCAGCTTCAGTGCAATGCTAACGTGCTTAAAGGGAATCGGTCACCCCCTGGCCCTTATCTGACCCCTAATATGGGCATACAGGTGATAGAAATGTAAATAAATACCTACCTGTATACCTCATATTAGAGGTCTTGTTGCAGTGAAATGTCTTTTAATTCAATCAAGTTTCTGATGCTTGCAGGCCCCGGGAATGTAAGAAATTCCCGCCTCCTGTGTGAGTTACAATGTTTCCCCCCTCCCCTGCACGTCACAGTGCCTGGATTTGGCCGCTGCAACTGCACATCAGAGGGCACTGATGTGCAAGGGAGGGGGGAACATTATAATTACCGCAGGGATTGCCTCAGGGCCCCGGGACTGGAACACATCAGAAACTTATATGAATAAAAAGACATTTCACAGCCACGTTTAGTATAATTTGTCATTAGCATAGTAAACATGATTGTTTCCAAAGGAATAGAATTCAACATTCAGGGTTATATAAATACTGGTCTGTGTTAATCAACTAAAGAAAAACACAGGTTAAAAAGTCAACATAAAAATAAAGGCATACTGCTCTTGCCATCAGAAAGTATGCCTGGCATAATTAAGATTTTACGCTGTATCGTCACAATTTCTATCACCTGTATGCCCATATTAGAGGTCAGATAAGTCCCAGGGGGTGACAGATTCTAATTAATAGAAAAGAGCTTGTAAGCACTGCACATGTTCAGCCACTACTGCTAGACAGCAGCGGTGGTCGGTCTCCTACGCAATGAGCTGTAATCAAAAGAAAAGTGTTAATATCTCAAGAAGAATTGTAAATTGCAATAAACGGCGGATTGAAAAAGTGCTTATTTTTATAAGCGCCATCCAAGAATACTTATCTTTGAAAATGGGAATAGTCTTATAATACATTTTACAAGATTCAGTGAGCATGAAGCATTTAAAACAGATCACACTATGGGTGTTATAATGGTGCTCACAAATCCCAATATATTACTTCCTCGAACCTCCCATCACCAGAAAAAACTTCTCACTTTGAGTAGTTAAATAAAGAATGCATGTAAGGAACAGTAATTATATTATTCAGTGTACTAGACTGCACGCCACATTATGAAACAGTTCAATTTACAGTATTTTCACGCTAACATATTAATTATAGACAACAAGGATTTGTCAGGTTCATTTGAACCAGCAGAGGATATTTTCTTTATCTTTGTATGGTAATTAACAAGAGTTCTAATCTGGATAATGTTAATGACCACTGCTCTTAATTTAAATCCCAGTTAAACCAAGCTTATTAAGCCCCTATTTAAGGAGGTTTATGTGATCAGTGTAAACTACAACAGTGCTAGGTTAGTATATAATGTACAGGTTCAAAAGTAAGTAACACATTTTTGTTTTGCCTTTTGTTGCTTTTTTCTTTATAAGTATAACATAAAAAGGATTCAAACATCTTAAGATGTTTAGGTAACCACCTTATGCTTCCTACTAACATATTGGTGCTTGACAGGACCGCATAAATTATTTTGCAATCGTTGGTTTAATCCAAAAGCGAAGATTTACAATTTATCAGTTCTAAAAAATCCTAATAACACACAAATCCCAGGGTTTAAAATTCCCATTGTTGCTTTTTAAGTATTTGTTTTTGGATGAATGTTTATAATGTGATAAAAGGATAGGGAAAATGTACTTAATTCAGTGGAAAAAAAGGTAATGTGTCATCAGAAAATTACCTATTGTTTAAATCAGGTTTGTGTTGAATGTATTTTTGGCAATGATTATTTTTCCATTTTGCAACCTGTATATTCACACTGGCAACTGGGGCTTTTTCAGCCTCTAACTTCCTGTTGTTCAAGTAAATCTGTTGAGCTTCAAAAAAAAAGAAAACTCAGGGACAAGTTCAATATTAGGAATAAGAAGCTATTTGACTTTATAAACCTTGGATATGAAGATAATGAATTATTGTAGTTTTACTATATTATTTTCATTTTCTACTTAAAACAATAAATAGAAAATTTTGTAAAAACAAATCTAATAATTTTCTTCTCTACCATGGATGTTTGGAACGGTATTTATGTGATAACCCAATGGGATATTTATGGGATAACCCAATCTACATTAGCCTTATCCATTTGCAGTTTGGGGCACAGGAATATTAAAGCATAATAGAGGCCTTTGGCAACTGTGGGTAAAGCCGGACGCATATGATACAGCAGGTAGCCCATTCTCTGGTATACTATTGATCATACAGAATGTAAGAATAATAAGGTTTTCAGGAAAAACTCAACTATGACCTTCCATAAACTGAGTGATCAAGATATTAACATTAAAGAACTGACCCCTGATACCTCCAACTATCAGCAAGATGAAGAAGACATGTCTCACTCAATACAGGGGAGTGTTGTAGACGCATTAAAGATTAGTGATGCACCCTTTCACTCTGGTGATCGGCGGGGGATCATGTAGTTCAGACCCACAATGATCACACGTTGATAACCTACACTAAGGATGAGCCATAAGGGTGAATTAATAGAATATTCAGTTTTACTAAAATCGTTGTTTTCAGTACTATGGTGATTCACTGGAATCACTATGATGGTCCACTAGTGGTACCAATTTTTTTTACTAGAAGCTAAGAAGACCTCATGGCTTCTGCTTATGAGCAGGCAAATACAAGTGGTTATTTTATCCCCAGCTGCTGATAAAAATTACATGAGTCTGCTTATGTATGAATGAATCTAAATGAGCTTTCCAATAATAGGAAAATTGATTTAGCATTTTGGTGTAAAGAGAAATAGCATTATAAATGATCACTACTGCTAGTTTTCTAAAAATTGTCTGCTGCAATTTTTCACAATATACCAGGGATATCTCTGGTTGGAGAAAGGCATTACTAATGGCATGTTCAATCACTGAGACTATATATTAAAGTGCAATCAATAAAAAACAGACAGGATCTTAGAAACTTCTAGTTACAGGTATCAAATTTCTCATATACTTAGCAATAGCCTTTTAAACTGATTGCTTTCGTCAAGGCTACTTGTTATCATTTGGTGTGCTCTTTTACTAAAATAGAATACATGTCACTGCCATTAATATTTCAGCTGTCTGTTGAGATTTGCAATATGCACGCTCTAAAAATGCCTTTTTTTATTTTAAGCCACTACATCTCACAGATAAATCCAGTGCAATGAACACGTACTGTATGGAGTGTCACTATTATCCCTTTAATAATGGTAAAGTGATATAACATCAAAAGGTCAGCAATGCCTGCGGATCAAGACATTTACTATATACAGGGAATTAACAAGCTGCATAAATGGAGGGAAAAAACAAGTTTAATTGTAGTTGTTTTACATTTATGTCCACTTTTAAATACCCTTGACAGCAGGTACGTTGAATATTGGCACCATATAAATACTTAAAAAAAATATTTACTGTGCTTAATTGTACAGCTGGGATATCAAATTAAAAAGTGCCCCAAATTGGAAACAATATTTTCCATTTTACAGTAGCAATGTCTAAAAAAATGACCTATTTATGCCTTGTAGTAAATGTACTGGAGCGCTGCCAAGGCACTACCAAACATTTGCTGTTGCAGAGAACGCTTTTAAAAATCAATTAGTAGTGAATGCATTCCATGCAAGTGCTTAAAAATGTCAAGTCTGTGCTACTCTTTTATTTCTAGTTGTGCATCATTAGTAAAAATTTCTATGCTTTTTTATTGAACTAATTACTTCTCTTTCTCAGTGAAGCCTTTATAGACTTTAAGTGGTTAGAACACATACACGCTGCATTAAAACATTCTTTATCATGTATTGGTAGTTTGCTAAAAAAAAAATCTACTTTTATACAACTTCGCAATTGTTTATCCCTACTGAAAAGAGTTGGGTGAAAAATAAAGATCTAGTTATACTGCAGACCTGTAATAAACAACCAGCAAAGTGAAGATGACATACTCGAATGTGTGATATTGGTCTCACCTACCTAATGCATGAATACAACAAATAATTATCTTACATATCACTCATATTTCATTAAATGGTTATATACCAGAATAGTTAAGCAATCTCAATAAGCACTATCACGACTTGTTGTTGATAACGTCCAATGTAAAAGTTCCACTTAGATGGGTTGATTTTAGCCCGTTAGCGAGTATCGATCGATTACAAGTTCTTTGGCGCTTGTTTACTGGCCTTTTTACACAGGCCGACTATCAATGATAGGGACAGTATGATTACTAATATGATCAATCTGTGCCCATACAGTGTCATGTCACCGATAGCACATCCGCTGTTTACACCTGGTGATAGGCTGCCAATAACAATAATTTTTTTGTTGGCATAAAGAATTCAAACACCCAAGAAATGTGTTTTGATTGTTCACTGAGTGATCGCCATCATATTTACATAGACCAATAATCAGATTGGAATGTTCCTACAAATGCATGCTTGCCAATTACTCAAGTAAATAAACCATTACAATGTTCTTAAAAGAATAGCATCTGAGATAGACAAAGCGACTTGTTCACCAAGGGCCTTTGGTGATCCATTGTTGAGTCATGATTAAAGGAAAGTAAAGATGAGCGGATGTTTTGAAATTCGAATTCCCCAACTTCGTTGAACGTTCCCCAAAAATTTGGTTTGCGTTGAATAAATCTGCATGAATCCCAATACTGGAAAGCTTGTAATTGCTTGGAAAATGAACATGGGAGTTAGGAGAGAAAGAGGACTTTGCTGACCATAAGGGCTTACACTTTATAGGCAAGAGAGAGAAAAACTCGCTGATCATAAGAGCTTACACTTTACTGGTGAGAGGACACCACTGACCATTAGAGCTTTCACTCTATAGGTGTGAGAGAGGACTTTCCTCACTATAAGAGCTTATACTCTACTGGGGAGAGAGAGAGAAGACCACCCTATCTATAAGAGCTTATACTCGACAGGAGAGAGTGGATGGAAAATAGCTCTGCCTAGCAAACTATGGTCCACTGGGAACTGCTGATCTGTGATGACCCCCCCTGTATAAGGTATGATTATCCATAAGATGTTATAGCTGCAGGGCATTATGGGGAAGCCCATGTGACAATGAAAAATGATGCTAGCCTGCTTTCTAATGCTTCCACAGTGTGACAAATTAAGACGGGCAAGGGTTCTTTTTTGCAACCCGTGAATTGAATCTCAAAATGTTTGCCTTTATGTGAAACCACACACTTCTAAAAATTCCACTGGAACTCGATCTTCTGCTTATCAATAGTCTCAACTATAAAAGGAAGGCATATAAAATAGCATTATACGGGCTGAGGTAAATAAAATGAAACTTTGTTTTTTTTCAATTTTGATTTGCTCCTTGATTCCTGGCTGGAAGTTCCTGTGTAGTGTTGCAAGCAGTTGTAGGCTAAAGCTCAACATACACATTACTTTATTAATGGTACAGGCAAACCATTCCATGTGTATAGGGGCTTCACAACCATTCCCTGACCGCAGAAGTCAGAAGGACCAAACAGCAGGAGTCAAGAGGGCCGAACACCAGAGTCAGAAGGGGAGAGAAGAATCGGGATGTTGAATTTAATCTTACAACCTTTTATTGGATGCTCGGCTGAGTTAAGCCTACCTGGGCAGGGAAGGTGGGGAGGGTTAGCCATTGTCTAAATGAGCTGTCGAATGTATATGGGCTGCCATAAGTTGGTGACACAGGTTGAAATTAAAAATGATTGTTTGTACATATTTTAATATATTGTAACATTACGCTGGTTTTCCACGTTTAATCACTTTTTAATCTAATTTCATCATATTAAAAAGCCAGCTGGGTTTATTTTCCAAGGTATTTAATGATGTCCCACCGTATCAATGAGTTAAGCACTGCAGTTTCTTGCAATATATATATATATTCAATGGGCAGTACAGTGGCTCAGTGGTTAGCAGGGTTGCTTTGCAGCACTGGGGTCCTGGGTTCAAATCCCATCAAGGCCAACATCTGCAAGGAGTTTGTATGTTCTCTTCTGTGAGCCCCTATGAGGACAGTTCCCATAATGTCTGTAAAGTGCTGGGGAATTAATGTTCTTTTTTAAAGATGATCATATTGCTGATAAGGAGAGACAAATCTTGATATATTTGATTGCATTTTCTTATAAAACAATAAATACAATCATAGCCGGATTATTATAATCCATTAGTGGCCTTCTTAAATATATTCTTTGAGTCATTCTTTTGAAAAAAAAGCAAAGTTTAAGAGGTTATCGGGAAACAGAATCACACTGCACAGACCTTGGTGTACAATGGGTTTCATTGAAATACCACAGCAGACATACAGATTAAGACATCTTGAATGAAACAGTTGTGATAGCTGCAAACAAACTTGCAAATAATAATGTGACAGTGTTTTAGTAATTAGATAGATGAATTGTGAGAGGGGTGATTGTGTAGTGATATGCTCGTTTAACTAGCCTTTTTCCCCCCTCAGTCTCTGTCATGTTGGATTTAGAAAGGAAACTGAATGACCTTTGAAAAAGTGATGGAAATGAAGAGCTAAACAGAACTGGAAAGGACAAACCAATTAATATAAATGTGTTGCACATTCACATACAAATTTCATTTTGTTTCTCAATAAGACCTAAAACTTTCTTCTTGTACCATAGAGATAATAAAAATACACTTTTTTCTGCTGGTGAATTAATGCAAACTGGTCACTAACTGCATTTCACAGTGGCTGACATGCTACAACATGGTTTAATACAGTAGAAGAAACCACAAATGATGGACTTAAATAGATGGGAATATAAATATACAGGAAGCACAATGCTACTCCAAATATAAAACAGTAATAACATACCGCTCCGCACGACTGTAAAACAAGATACTTAAAATCAATCATGTACATAGTGGAGTCATTTATCGTAATGACAAATGAAATGTCAAAATGACAGAGTGGATAATATTGATGGTTTCTAATGTTAAACTGTAATAGTACTGGGCAGCGCTGTTGTAAAATATTTATTAGAGAGAACCTGTCACCGCAACAAGCCCTTGACATTAGCTCATCACACAGATGCCTTAATAACATTGGGCTAGAGGGTCCTTCAAAAACTTCTTGCGTATGTTCCTAATCTCTAATGTTCATAGAGGCAATGAAAGGGCTCATGCAGATGAGCGTATAATAGGTCCGTGTTCTGACAGTTACATTATAAGAAGTGTGTCAGTGCACATGGTCAATTGTTCATGTGGACTGATGGTCTGCATGGAAGAAAAAAACACAGCATTCACTATTTTTGTACAGTTTATGGACTAGAATTATGCATGCAATGTAAAGGCAACTCTGGCACTTGTCCTTAATGCAGATGAGCACATGGAGCTGCCCAACAAGCCAGTAATTTCCACAATTTGTAAACTTCCATTTTTGATTTCCAATACGTCAGTCTGAACCCAGTATAATACCATTTCTTGCAGTAACGTATTTGGCATTGAAAAAAACCTGCTTGGATTGCCTAACAAATAGGCAATTCCTGCATGTGTCACAACTGTACAACAGCTGTGACACATGCAGCTGCGGTGGCACATACATAGATGCCGAGCACGCCGCAAATACTCGGCGAGCACCCGAGCGTGCTCGATGAAAGGGGTTAACAACACACACTCGCTCAACACTAATTACCACCCAAAATACAAAACAGCCATGCATTAATAAATCGGTAAGAAGTTATAGTTAACAGCTTTTAGATCTTTTATTCACAAAATAATACGTTTTCATGTAACCTTTAATAAGATGTGTAGTAGAGGGGTTACAAGGACACTAAACTTCAGGAAGGCAAATTTCCAACGGTTAAGAGATGATCTTAGTGCAAACTGGGACGATATCCTGAGACATAAAGCTACACAAAGCAAATGGGAGACATTTATTAACATCCTGAATAGGACCTGTGCACAATATATACCCCTTGGGAATAAACATGCTAGAAATAGGAGGAAACCACTATGGCTAAATAGAGCTGTAAGGGGCGCAATAAGTGACAAAAAGAAAGCATTTAGAGAACTAAAGCAAGTAGGTAGTGACGAGGCATTAAATAAATATAGAAAATTAAATAAATTATGTAAAAAACAAATCAAGGCAGCAAAGATTGAGGCAGAGACAATCATTGCCATAGAAAGTAAAAATAAACCCAAAATATTCTTTAACTACATAAATAGTAAAAAACTAAAAAATGATAGTGTTGGCCCCCTTAAAAATAGTTTGGGTGAAATGGTGGATGAGGATGAGGAAAAAGCCAATAGGCTAAATGATTTTTTTTCAACCGTATTTACACAAGAAAATCGCATGACAGAAAACATGATTAGTGATAACAAAAATTCTCCAGTAAATGTCACTTGCTTAACCCAGCAGGAAGTACGGCGGGGTCTAAAAATCACTTAAGTTGACAAATCCCTGGGCCCAGATGGAATACACCTGCGAGTACTGCAGGAATTAAGTAATGTCATAGATAGACCATTATTTTCAATCTTTAAAGATTCCATAATAACAGGGTCTGTACCACAGGACTGGCGTATAGCAAATGTGGTGCCAATATTCAAAAAGGGGACAAAAACTGAACTTGGAAATTATAGGCCGGTACGCTTAACCTCTACTGTGGGTAAAATCCTGGAGGGGTTCCTAAGAGATGCTATGATAGAGTATCTGAAGAAGAATAACCTCATGACCCAATATCAACATGGGTTTACGAGGGACCGTTCCTGTCAAACTAATATGATCAGTTTTTATGAGGAGGCAAGTTCTGGACTGGACCAAGGAAATGCAGTGGATGTTGTGTATATGGACTTTTCAAAAGCTTTTGATACGGTTCCACACAAAAGGTTGATACATAAAATGAGAACAATGGGGATAGGGGAAAATATATGTATGTGGGTTAAGAATTGGCTCAGTGATAGGAAACAAAGGGTGGTTATTAATGGAAAACACTCAGACTGGGTCTCAGTTAACAGTGGGGTACCACAGGGGTCAGTATTGGGCCCCCTTCTTTTTATCATATTTATCATATTTATTAATGACCTTGTAGGGGGCATACAGAGTAATATTTCAATATTTGCAGATGACACTAAACTCTGCAGGGTAATCAATACAGAGGAGGACAATTTTATATTACAGGAGGATCTATGTAAACTAGGGCTGATAAATGGCAAATGAGCTTTAATGGGGATAAATGTAAGGTAATGCACTTGGGCAAAATGTATAATTATATGCTTTATTGTAAAACACTGGGCAAAACTGTAACTGAAAAAGACCTGGGTGTATTGGTGGACGACAAGCTCACGTTTAGTGGCCAGTGTCAGGCTGCTGCTGCAAAGGCAAATAAAATAATGGGATGCATTAAAAGAGGCATAGATGCTCATGAGGAGAACATAATTTTACCTCTATACAAGTCATTAGTGCAACCACACTTAGAATACTGTGTACAGTTCTGGTCTCCGGTGTATAAGAAAGACATAGCTGAACTAGAGCAGGTGCAGAGAAGAGCGACCAAGGTTATTAGAGGACTGGGGGGTCTGCAATACCAAGACAGGTTATTACACTTGGGGTTATTTACTGTGGAAAAAAGAAGGCTTAGGGGTGATCTTATTACTATGTACAAGTATATGAGGGGACAGTACAAAGACCTTTCTACTCATATTTTTACTCTGAGGCCTGAGACGGGGACAAGGGGGCATCTTCTACGTCTGGAGGAAAGAAGGTTTAATCATAATCACAGACGGGGATTCTTTACTGTAAGAGCAGTGAGACTATGGAACTCTCTGCCGCATGATGTTGTAATGAGTGATTCACTGTTAAAATTTAAGACGGGCATGGATGCCTTTCTTGAAAAGTATAATATTACAGGTTATATATACTAGATTCCTTGATAGGGCGTTGATCCAGGGAACTAGTCTGATTGTCGTATAGAGTCGGGAAGGAATTTTTTTCCCCAATGTGAAGCTTAGTGTTTGCCACATGGTTTTTTTTTGCCTTCCTCTGGATCAACAAGTTAGGCTATGGGTTGAACTAGATGGACTTGGTCTTCCTTCAACCTTAAAAACTATGTTACTATGTTACTATGTTACTGATATTTTTACATATTCTCACAAGTGACAGAAGGAATTGTCACAATAATGATTTCCATTTTTGAATTATCTTATTATCAATAGTAAAAAGGTTACTTTGCTTTTAATAAAAAAAATAATTAGTAATGTTTATGAAAAGGCAGTGAAAAAATATGAAAACTAATATGAGTTCAATTCATTTTTATGTCTGTGAGGGAAGAAGATAGTAAACTTTTGGATATTGCCATAACTTCTCATGTACAAATATATGACACATTTTTCAGTTTGGAGTGCAAATGCAATTTAAAGGAGTATTCTAATCTTACATACCTGTGCCATATATGACATAAGTTATGTCATAATTTTCTGATAAATGTAGGTCCTATGACTGAGAACACATCTTTCTCGAGAATAGGGATTCCCTGCTGGTATCTAAAGCTATTTCCATGACTTTTACAGGAGTTTCACATACAGGAAGGTTGTTTTGCAGTTTTCAGAACCTACTCTGGAATCAATGGATTCAATGACCAGCGTCCGCTCCATTGTAAGTGACTATGTCATTAAATGAATGTGGATAGCCCAGAAATATCCAGGATGAGAATACCCAATTAGGTTTTAAAGGACCAATTTAAAAATATACTAATTTTGAAATGAAGAAAATATTTTCATGTTGAGCTATACCTAATATAACAAATATCATAAATTCCTCTAATAATGGGATACGTTTAACTAATAATTGAGCGTTAATTAGATAGCCTAATGGAACTTACATACTATACGCCTTCAACATAAGCTTTTCCCTAATAAGACAGCAGCATACAGTTTCTACGATAAAGGTAACTAACTAACACTTCCCTCTGGGATGATATAGGAATATATGAATGATGTATAAGTAGTAGGTGGAAGTTTGGCAGACCTCATGTGGCTTTCTAGTCTTATCCTTGACCAGGCTTCAGTGGGGCAGACAAAGCACAGTCACATATTGATCACACATACATCCCTCATCATTACTCAAGTAGAAAATATCCGAAAACCCTTAGTCCAAATACCTATGTCTCAAACACTTCCATCCCTTGGAAACGTGTGTTTTCTTTAACACGTCACACCTGGATAAGTGAGACCAGATAGGTCCTGGTCAGAACATTTTTCTAAATCATATATGTCATTCTTCACGTATTTACTTGATTGTAGTCTCTGTGGCATAATCATGACCCCAAGGAAGGAAAAACACTTCTCCGCTGAACAATTAATCAACAGCTTGAAGTGACAGATATGGCGATTCAATCCCTTGTCTCGGAATATTAAATGTAGGCCACATTCCTCAATCTGTAAAGCCACAGAGGGAAAAAGTCCCTGTTGCATTTGCCCTTTCATGGAGAGGGAAATATTATTAGAAAGGACATAAACACACTAATTAAATCACAGCAGTATGGCTGAGATGACAGCTGGTACAGCGTGTGACTGAGCTGATCCATATCTGTAAGCAGGAGGCACTTCACGTCCAATCCATTCACTATTAGGTCCTCTCAGACTTGCTGTGCAGACATTAAATAATAGCATATCATTTCCATGGATGAAATGATTTCAAGAAAGAGGAGAAAGCCTTTTTAGCCACTAAGCTTTTGTAAAACACCAATAAAAACATTACCTACCAGCCCAATTTTTTCTTTTTTTTTTTATAATGCGATAAAGATGTAATAATTCCATTACCTTTCATCAGCAGGATTCTTAAAAATCAACACTCTAGGCTTATCACGCTGTGAAACACAAATAGAGCTGAAGGCATGGTCGGCGAGGCACCGCTAAAGCTATATTAACTAAGGTAGATCAGCCTCTTTGTGAAAGAAAGCGTATCTATTTCATTAGGACTGAGTCTAATTCGAAACTGTTGAAAATGAACAGAACATACTGTTTTAATAACAGCATTCCAAATTGTTATCTGCCTAGTAATTCTCCCCGCCATGTATAAATGCATGTGTCGGTGTTGTCATGAAGACATGCTGTTTGAGGAAACAAGGAGAATTTTTTTTTTAACATATTCATGTTGTGGCTGTAAAATTGCACAATTGTGTTTTTTTTACCACTTGTGATAGGAGTGCGATAGCAGATGGCTGATTTTATGCGAGCTAGGAGACACACATATAGGAGATTCATTTTCAAGGTCACTTTACATAACAAACAAGCTGAAAAACACCAAGGTGTGCGCTAAAGTGTTGAAAACTGGGAATAGTTTATCTTATGTTATCTGCCAGCAAGCAAGGTGAATTTCCTATGTTACCCTCACAGTAAATGCCTGTAAAACAGCTTGAGGGGGGAATTAATTAAAAAATTCTGTTAATGAATTAGAATATTCAACGAATGATTTAGTAATAAATAGATACCGTAAATAGATAGATAGATAGATAGATAGATAAAAAGTTAAGATAAAGAGCAGTACCAGTCTAAACGGTGCAAAGCCTCCCAAGTACATACCAGTCCGTTCAATATCAAAAAATCATGGAGACAGCACGTTTTAGTCCAACAGTGGGGTCCTTTATCAAGCTTTTCTGAAAAGTTGAATCATGGGCCATTAAAACCTATTATTTTTTCACTTGACATGAGTGCTGTCTCCATGATATTTAGATAGATAGATAGATAGATAGATAGATAGATAGATAGATAGATAGATAGATAGATAGATAGATAGATATAGTGCAGGTAAGCAGTATGGTCTGATAATTACATATATCACTGAAGAGCAGCACAAAATACTTACAAGGGTTCTCCCAGAATAGTAATAATAAAATTTTAAAAAAAGTAATTATGAATATATTTCTAAAGTATTCCTAAATTCCTTCAATAGACAAATCAGACATGTTTTCTATAGATAGATAATAATTTTAGTACATTAAAATAGTTGCTGTCTAGGATGTCAAAAGGTCAGGAGCCTATGAGCATATGTAATAGGAAGCCCTGCTGCTGTAACCTGGAGGTAAACTATACCACAAAGTGTCAAGCAATCTCTACGTCGGAGAAGCCAATCAGCATTCAGACAGAGAAGGTGAACAGCAGTGTGAGTGGTCTCTTCTTACCTAAGCACTCCTGGTATCTCCTGTATTATATAAAAGAAACAGGGTGGACAGTAGTGAGAAACCTCTTATTAAGTCAGTACCCTTAGCATCTCCAATATTAGATAAGAAAAACAGGGTAGGCAGCAGCGTGAGCAGCCTCATCTTACCTCAGCACTCCTAGTATCTACAGTATTAGATGAGAAGGGCAATGGTGGGCAGAATTTTGAGTAGCTAATTCTTACCTCAGCACCACTTGTATTTTCAGTATTAGATCAGAAAGGTATGGTGGGCAGTAGTGTGAGCAACCTCTTCTTATCTCATCACTCCTCATATCTCCAGTATTACAACATTTAGCAGGCGGTTTGGGCGGCCTCTTCTTATCTCAGCACACTCTTGATATCTCCAGTATTAGATCAGAAAGACATGATGGGCAGCAATGTGAGAAACCTCTTTTTTAACTCGGCACTCCTGATATCTCCAGTATTAGATCAGATAGACAGGGTGGACAGCAGTGTGAGTAGTGTTTCCTTACCTCAGGACCCCTGGTATTCCCAGTATTTGATCAGAAATACATGGTGGACAGCAGTGTGAGCAGCGTCTTCTTACCTCAGTACCCCTTGTACTGTATCTCTAGTATAAGAAAAACAAGGTTGACAGCAGCCTATTCTTGCCTCTCAATATATCAAGTATTTGAAAAAAAGACAATATGGACAGAAGTATTATCAGCACTCCTGATACCTTCAGTATTAAATTGAAAGACATAGTGGGTATCATTGAGAGCAGCCTCATTTTACCTTAACACCCCTGGTATATACAGTATTAGCTCAGACAGACAGGATGGTCAGCAGTGTGAGCAGCCTCTTTTTTCCTCAGCACCCCTGGTATGTCCAGTATTAAATCAGACAGAAAGGGTGGACAGAAGTGTGAGCAGCTTCTTCTTACCTCAGCACCCTTGGTATCTTCAGTATTAGATCAGACAGAGTGGACAGCTTCGTCTTACCTCATCACCCCTGGTCTATATAGTAGGGTGACAGTCAAAAATATTTTGTGTTAAGTTTTTGTTCTCACCTCTGGGAATAATTCCCTTTGGGAAGTTTCGTGACATTGCAACATTGTTTACTGGTGGCTCAAACATCACAAAACAAACAATTATTTATGATAAATGTCTTACAGCAAAGTAAATGTACAATTTTACAGTAGTTTCATGATTTCACTTTTTCTAACGAAACACGTGTTATTTGGTTCAGGATAGTCATGGCGATGCTTCTCCACACACTGGAGAATAAACAGTTTCTGGTCTTCTTGATTGCTCAGTGACTAATTGAATGTACTCATTAGTGCAATGGAGCGTTTTGCAGCATCGATATAACTTGCATTGGTGTGCCACAGACAAGGATCTTGATGAAGAAGATCTTGGTTTATTTCCAGTGCTACAAACAATTTTTTTGTGTTGGACAACATGAAGTGATGAAGCTTCTTGTGTGACACAAGGTCTTCAGCAAGCTGCATGCGAGTTGAGCAGACATCGTTGCCTTCCTTCTGCAGAGCAAGTACCATCTCAACCTTTTCTGTGGTTGGAATCTCACTGTCAAAAAAAGCCAGACCCACCATAATCTCACTGAGGTACCATAGGTGTCTGTTGAAAGTTTTTATTGCTGCCTCAGCAACAGGCGCGTTGATTCCTTTGTATGCTACAAGTTCTTGCAGTAATATCAAGTCATTTTGCAGCGATGTGGCTGGGATCTGACAGAGGTACCAAGCCTTCAAGTATAAGCGGACATTAAAAGTGCAAAATTGAAGGAGATTTTTTAACTCTGTCAAAGTTAAACGAAATTGGTGATGAAACATGAAGATCTTCAGAATGTATATCACTCGGGCCATCCATAGGGCCAGATGTTAGGCGCCTGGAGTGTTGATGTGCATGTCTGGGTTTGACAGTGAACCAAGGAATAGGAGTGCCATCCTTGTAATCATCTTTTGGATGGAATTGTGCAAGCTAGTTGGCGCAAAATTCAACTAGACACTCCTTAAGTGGACCTAGCTCATTTGAAACTATGTCATCTTCCATTCCAGCCAAAAACTTGGTTTTATCCAGTTGATTCCAGGCAGCCGAAAATCTCTCAAACGACTTTATATTTGGACCTGTTGATGCCGACCACAATTTATCAAACATGCTTGCAATAATTAGCTCATGAATGTGGTGCCTACACGGCAAACTCAGTAGTTCTTTCTGCAGTTTTTGCAGCAAGAGGACGCAGGCACCACCCTGTGTACCAGTGTTACTACTGGTCGTATCGAAAGACATAAATGTCACATTACCCTAGTTGCTGCAAATCACCCTAATATCGCTCATCAACACTTGCAAATTATTATTATAAATGAAAGTACCGCATGTTTTGGACCATAAGACGCACTTTTTTTTACCACAAATTTGGGAGGAAAATGGAGGGTGCGTCTTATGGTCCGAACGCAGAGCATACCTGATAGTAGCGGTGGTGGTGGAGTGGGATCCCTCCCTCCTTCAGGAACCCGGCGGCAGAAGAGGTGAGATGCTGCAGTGTCTGGCTGGGGGCCGATGAGCAGCGTGGCTGAGCGTGGCTTTCCGGTGTGCGTGGCCATCTTCCTGAAGCTGTGATCTACAGGAAAATGGCCGCTCGAGCCGGAGCATGCGCAGGCTGGTAGCTCGGGCACTGGTGCTGGCCAAGCCAGGCTCTGGCCCTACACCCTCAGCCAGGCACTGGCCCCGGCCCCCAGCCAGGCACCGGCCCGCAGTCAGGTACCTGGCCCCCAGTCAGACACCAGCCCCAGGCACCGGGCCTCAGCCAGGCACTGGCCCCGACTCCCAGCCATGCACAGGCCCCCATCCAGGTGCCAGCCCAAGGCACCGGCCCCCAGCCAGGTACTGGGCCCCAGCCAGGCACCGGGCCCCAGCCAGGCACCGGGCCCCAGCCATCTCATCCCTTCTGCTGCAGCCGCCAGGTTTCTGAGGGAGGGAATGGAGGACCCCGTGATCCTGCTCCACCACCACTGCAACTCCCCGCAGATGGAGCACTGGCTTTCTGAAGGCCCCTGCCTTCTGTGACCCTCGCTCCACCGCCCACCAGGTAAGATAACCTACATATATGACACAGGAACTGGGGCATTATAAAATATAACATTTATTGATAAATAAAGACAATAAAAAATATATATACTGTATATATGTGTGCGGGAAAAGTAACAGACCAAAAAAGTCACTAAGGGGTAGTAACTATTGCATTATATTCATACAAAAATGAAAAGGAAATCAAAAAATCATACACCAGAACAAGACATAAATGTGTAACAGGGTCCCTAAATAAATTACAAAATAAAGTGCATAGTGCTAAATGTAAAGTCTATAGAGACAAGAACATAGTTACACTGTCATTGGAAAGGTAGTATAATGCAAATGCATTTATGAAGGAAGTAAGATAGCCAATACTGACCCCCAAGTGACCAGATCCAACGCGCGTTTCACCAGAGGCTTTGACGTCATATATGTAGGTTATTATAGTTGCAGACACATGAACATCTGATTATAGCCCTATACAGATTTTGAGTAATTAACCACCAGGTAAGATACCTATTCAGACTATAAGATGGACCCCCATCTTATAAAACATTTTTTTTTCCTATATCCCACCCCAAAATTTGGGGTGCGTTTTATGGTCGGTGCATCTTATAGTCTGAAAAATACGGTAAGTGAATTTCAGGTAAAAATTTAATTAGACAGTAAAAGACACAATGGAAGTGGTGTAGGTTGTTGGGCAAATATTTAGAGATTAGACTTACCAAAAACAGCGAATAATACTGAATGTTGTCTGTAATCTGGCAAGTTTACTTTGAAACAGGAAATAGAAACTAATATTAAGAATATTAAATATTCTTTACAAATTACAAATAAGCAGATTGGAGAGAGTTTCAAGGAGCGCTGGGGTCCTTATTGCTGCTCTACATTAAAACTACCCAAATGCTATTTTAACAGCTAATAAGTGTTCAGGGGCTGACATTGAGCAACCTTTTAAACACAAACAAAATAAACTATTTTTTAAAAGATATTACAGATCACTATTAGTGATGAGCGAGCACTAAAATGCTCGGGTGCTCGAAGCTCGGGTCGAGCACATTGGAATACTCGGGTGCTCGACCCGAGCAATGAACCCAATGTAAGTCTATGGGAAACTCGAGCATTTTTCTGGCGGTCCCCACGGGCGGTCTGGAGTAGGTCAAAAATTGCCCAAATCGATGGGAACAGTGCTCAATTAAACATCAGGCAGGCAGAATATATAGGCAGACAGGCAGGCAGGGTATATAGGAGGGTGCATGAAAAACATAGCAGGGCAATTGGAACACACTAGTGCCCTCCGATTTTTCTGTATTTTCATGACTTTGAAAATTGTACATTCACACTGAAGGCATCAAAACTATGAATTAACACATGTGGAATTATATACTTAACAAAAAAGTGTGAAACAACTGAAAATATGTCTTATATTCTAGGTTCTTCAAAGTAGCCACTTTTGGCTTTGATGACTGCTTTGTACACTCTAGGCTTTCTCTTGATGAGCTTCAAGAGGTAGTCACCGGAAATGGTCTTCCAACAATCTTGAAAGAGTTCCCAGAGATGCTTAGCAGTTGTTGGCCCTTTTGCCATCACTCTGCGGTCCAGCTCACCCCAAACCATCTCGATTGGGTTCAGGTCTGGTGACTGTGGAGGCCAGGTCATCTGGTGTAGCACCCCATCACTCTCCTTCTTGGTAAATAGCCCTTACACAGCCTGGAGGTGTGTTTGGGGTCATTGTCCTGTTGAAAAATAAATAATGGTCCAACTAAACGCAAACCGGATGGAATAGCATGCCGCTGCAAGATGCTGTGGTAGTCATGCTGGTTAAGTATGCCTTCAATTTTGAATGAATCCCCAACAGTGTCACCAGCAAAGCACCCCCACACCATCACACCTCCTCCTCCATGCTTCACGGTGAGAACCAGGCATGTAGAGTCCATCCGTTCACCTTTTCTGCGTCGCACAAAGACATGGTGGTTGGAACCAAAGATCTCAAATTTGGACTCATTAGACCAAAGCACAGATTTCCACTGGTCTAATGTTCATTCCTTGCGTTCTTTAGCCCAAACAAGTCTCTTCTGCTTGTTTCCTGTCCTTAGCAGTGGTTTCCTAGCAGCTATTTTACCATGAAGGCCTGCTGCACAAAGTCTCCTCTTAACAGTTGTTGAAGAGATGTGTCTGCTGCTAGAACTCTGTGTGGCATCGATCTGGTCTCTAATCTGAGCTACTGTTAACCTGAAATTTCTGAGGCTGGTGGCTTGGATAAACTTATCCTCAGAAGCAGAGGTGACTCTTGGTCTTCCTTTCCTGGGGCGGTCCTCATGTGAGCTAGTTTCTTTGTAGCGCTTGATGATGGCCACTTGTTTTTCTTTACTTAGCTGCTTTTTTCTTGCCATAATACAAATTCTAATAGTCTATTCAGTAGGACTATCAGATGTGTATCCACCAGACTTCTGCACAACACAACTGATGGTCCCAACCCCATTTATAAGGCAAGAAATCCCACTTATTAAACCTGACAGGGCACACCTGTGAAGTGAAAACCATTTCCGGTGACTACCTCTTGAAGCTCATCAAGAGAATGCCAAGAGTGTGCAAAGCAGTCATCAAACCAAAAGGTGGCTACTTTGAAGAACCTAGAATATAAGACATATTTTCAGTTGTTTCACACTTTTTTGTTAAGTATATAATTACACATGTGCTAATTCATAGTTTTGATGCCTTCAGTGTGAATGTACAATTTTCATAGTCATGAAAATACAGAAAAATCTTTAAATGAGAAGGTGTGTCCAAACTTTTGGTCTGTACTGTATATAATAAGTAGTGTTGAGCCACCCCCGTAGTGTTCGGGTTCGGTTCGGTTCGTCGAACACCGGGATGTTCGAGGAACTGTTCGTCGAACTGTTCGTCGAACACCTTAGAACACCGTCGAACACCGTTAAAACCAATGGCAGGCAAACAAAAACACATAGGAACACATAGAAAACACCTTCAAAGGTGTCCAAAAGCTCACAAACTGCTCAGAAGACGCTTTCTTTAAAAAAGCCGGCCGGCAATTCAGCAGAGGCATACACCGATACCCGACAATTTAGACATGAAGGAATAGAGCATCACACATAGATTAGATAGATAGAAACATGTCAGTCACATATATATGAAGTACAGTGACAGTGTTGCTTACTGTACTTGTAATTTAGTGTAAAGGATTTATTAAAAAATATAATAGTGTTTTCGTGCACCGTCTCTTTAAAAAAGCCGGCCGGCAATTCAGCAGCGGTACCCGACAATTTATAACAGACAGAATAGAGCTTCACACATAGATTAGATAGATAGAAACATGTCAGTCACATATATATGAAGTACTGTGACAGTGTTGCTTACTGTACTTGTCATTTACTGCAAAGGATTTATTAAAAAAAATAATAGTGTTTTCATGCACCGTCTCTTTAAAAAAGCCGGCTGGCAATTCAGCATCTGTACCCGACAATTTAGAATAGAAGGAATAGAGAATCACACATAGATTAGATAGATAGAAACATGTCAGCCACATATATACGAAGTACAGTGACAGTGTTGCTTACTGTAATTGTCATTTAGTGTAAAGGATTTATCAAAAAAAATAATAGTGTTTTCATGCACCGTCTCTTTAAAAAAGCCGGCCGGCAATTCAGCATCTGTACCCGACAATTTATAAAAGACAGAATAAAGCTTCACACATAGATTAGATAGATAGAAACATGTCAGTCACATATATAATAAGTACAGTGATAGTGTTGGTTACTGTACTTGTCATTTAGTATTAAAATAAAGGATTTATTATTAAAAAAAATTGGCGTGGGGTTCCCCGTAATTTTAGTCTCTAGCGGAGGTTAAGCAGACAGCTGGGGCAGATGTTTGAAGCCTGGGAAGGGGGTAATACCCACGGAGCTTCCCAGGCTACTAATATCAGCCCCCAGCTGAATACCTAGCCTTTACTAGCTATTAAAATGGAGGACCCCCCCCAAAAAAAATGACGTGGGGTCCCCCCTAATTTAATAGCTAGCAAAGGCTAGGCAGACAGCTGGGGGCTGATATTAATAGCCCAGGAAGGGAGCCATGAATATTGGCCCCCTCCCAGGCTAGAAACACCAGCCGTGAGCCGCCCCAGAAATGGCGCATCCATAGGATGCGCCAATTCTGGCACTTAGCCTCGCTCTTCCACGCTGCCCTGGTGCGGTGGCAGGGGGTAATAGGGTTGGGGTTGATGTCAGCTTATAATGCCAGCTGACATCAAGCCCAGGTTAGTAATGGAGAGGCGTCTATAAGACACCCCCATTACTAACCCCATAGTCAAAGTTAAAAAAAAAACACAAACACCCAGAATAAAGTCCTTTAATTGAAATAAAGACACAATTCTTTATTGTTCTAAATTAAACCATACTTACCATCACGCCCATTCCAGCTGAAGCCAACGATCTCCTGCAATAAAAGAAAAATAATAAAGCAACCTCATCCTTACCTTTCCATGGTTCCCAGGACAGCTTCAGCTCTGCTACATCAAGATGACAGGCTGGACCACAGCAGAACGCTGCCATCCAGCTTGCCATGCCGCACACACTGAGAAGCGCAGGCATGCTTGCGCTCCTCAGTGTCTGACTGTGACGGCATCCAGATGAGCCGACAATGAACTCGGCTCACCTCATGTACGTCACTGACAGCGTGGGAAAATTCTCCTGCACTCAGCGCTTCAGCGTGAGAATTTTCCCACGCTGTCAGTGACGTGCATGAGGTGAGCCGAGTTCATTGGACATGACCTCGGCTCATCTTTATGCCGTCACAGAGAGACACTGAGGAGCGCAAGCATGCCTGCACTTCTCAGTGTCTGCGGGATGACAGGCTGGATGGCAGCGTTCTGCTGCGGTCCAGCCTGTCATCTCGATGTAGCAGAGCTGAAGCTGTCGTGGGAGCCATGGAAAGGTAAGGATGATGTTGCTTTATTATTTTACTTTTATTGCAGGAGATCATTGGCTTCAGCTGGAATGGGCGTGGCGGTAAGTATGGTTTAATTTAGAACAATAAAGAATTGTGTGTTTATTTCAATTAAAGGACTTTTTTCTGGGTGTTTGTGTTTTTTTTAAATACTTTACTAGAAATTCATGGTGGTCATGTCTAATATTGGCGTGACCCCATGAATTTCGGGCTTAGGGCCAGCTGATAATGCCAAGCTGGCCTTAACCCCTTTATTACCCAGTGAGCCACCGCACCAGGGCCCTGGATGAGTTGGGTACAGCGCCAGAAGATGGCGCTTCTATGAACGCACCATTTTCCGGGGTGGCTGCGGACTGCAATTTGCAGCGGTGGTGGCCCAGAAAGCTTGGGCCTCCCTGCGCTGCAGATTCCAGCCCCCAGCTGCCTAGTTGTACCTGGCTGGACACAAAAATAGGGCGAAGCTCCACGTATTTTTTTTTTAAATTCATGAAATTCATGGAATAATTAAGAAAAAAAGGGCTTCCCTATATTGTTGTGTCCGGCTAGGTACAAATAGGCAGCTGGTGGTTGGGAGCAGCCCGTTCCTGCCTGCTGTACCTGACTGGACACAAATATAGGGCGAAGCCCCACATCAATTTTTTTTTCATTATTTCATGAATTTCCTGAAATAATTAAAAAAAAATTGACGTGGGGCTTCGCCCTATATTTGTGTCCAGTCAGGTACAGCAGGCAGGAACGGGCTGCCCCCAACCACCAGCTGCCTATTTGTACCTGGCCAGACACAACAATATAGGGAAGCCCTTTTTTAAAAAAATTATTTCATGAAATAATTAAAAAAAAATTGACGTGGGGCTTCGCACTATATTTGTGTCCAGCCAGGTACAGCAGGCAGGGACGGGCTGCCCCCAACCACCAGCTGCCTATTTGTACCTGGTTGGACACAACAATATAGGGAAGCCCTTTTTTTCTTAATTATTCCATGAATTTCATGAAATAATTTAAAAAAAAAATGCGTGGGGCTTCGCCCTATTTTTGTGCCCAGCCAGGTACAACTAGGCAGCTGGGGGCTGGAATCTGCAGCGCAGGGAGGCCCAAGCTTTCTGGGCCCCACCCGCTGCAAATTGCAGTCCACAGCCGCCCCAGAAAATGGCGCGTTCATAGAAGCGCCATCTTCTGGCGCTGTACCCAACTCATCCAGGGCCCTGGTGCGGTGGCTCACTGGGTAATAAAGGGGTTAAGGCCAGCTTGGCATTATCAGCTGGCCCTAAGCCCGAAATTCATGGGGTCACGCCAATATTAGACATGACCACCATGAATTTCTAGTAAAGTATTTAAAAAAACACAACACCCAGAATAAAGTCCTTTAATTGAAATAAACACACAATTCTTTATTGTTCTAAATTAAACCATACTTACCGTCACGCCCATTCCAGCTGAAGCCAATGTCTTCTGCAATAAAAGTAAAATAATTAAGCAACCTCATCCTTACCTTTCCATGGTTCCCACGACAGCTTCAGCTGTGCTACATCGAGATGACAGGCTGGACCGCAGCAGAAAGCTGCCATCCAGCCTGTCATCCCGCGGACACTGAGAAGCGCAGGCATGCTTGCGCTCCTCAGTGTCTCGCTGTGACGGCATAAAGATGAGACAAGTTCATGTCCAATGAACTCGCCGCACCTCATGCACGTCACTGACAGCGTTGGAGAATTCTCCTGCACTCAGCACTTCAGCGTAAAAATTCTCCCACGCTGTCAGTAACGTACATGAGGTCAGCTGAGTTCATTGGACATGAATGAGCTCACCTCATGCACGTCACTGACAGCGTGGGAAAATTCTCACGCTGAAGCGTTGAGTGCAGGAGAATTTTCCCACGCTGTCAGTGACGTGCATGAGGTGAGCTCATTCATGTCCAATGATCTCAGCTCACCTCATGCACGTCACTGACAGCGTGGGAAAATTCTCCTGCACTCAGCGCTACAGCGTGAGAATTCTCCCACGCTGTCAGTGACGTGCATGAGGTGAGCTCATTCATGTCCAATGAACTCAGCTGACCTCATGTACGTCACTGACAGCGTGGGAGAATTCTCACGCTGAAGTGCTGAGTGCAGGAGAATTCTCCCACGCTGTCAGTGACGTGCATGAGGTGCGCCGAGTTCATTGGACATGAACTCGTCTCATCTTTATGCCGTCACAGCCAGACACTGCAGAGCGCAAGCATGCCTGCGCTTCTCAGTGTCTGCGGGATGACAGGCTGGATGGCAGCTTTCTGCTGCGGTCCAGCCTGTTATCTCGATGTAGCAGAGCTGAAGCTGTCGTGGGAACCATGGAAAGGTAAGGATGAGGTTGCTTTATTATTTTATTTTTATTGCAGGAGATCGTTGGCTTCAGCTGGAATGGGCGTGATGGTAAGTATGGTTTAATTTAGAACAATAAAGGAATGTGTCTTTATTTCAATTAAAGGCCTTTATTCTGGGTGTTTGTGTTTTCTTTTAACTTTGACTATGGGGTTAGTAATGGGGGTGTCTTATAGACGCCTCTCCATTACTAACCTGGGCTTGATGTCAGCTGGCATTATAAGCTGACATCAACCCCAACCCTATTACCCCACTGCCACCGCTACAGGGCAGTGGGAAGAGCGAGGCTAAGTGCCAGAATTGGCGCATCCTAAGGATGCGCCATTTCTGGGGCGGCTGACGGCTGGTGTTTCTAGCCTGGGAGGGGGCCAATATTCATGGCTCCCTTCCTGTGCTATTAATATCAGCCCCCAGCTGTCTGCCTAGCCTTTGCTAGCTATTAAAATAGGGGGGACCCCACGTCATTTTTTGGGGGGTCCCCCATTTTAATAGCTAGTAAAGGCTAGGTATTCAGCTAGGGGCTGATATTAGTAGCCTGGGAAGCTCCGTGGGTATTACCCCCTTCCCAGGCTTCAAACATCTGCCCCAGCCGTCTGGTTAACCTCCGCTAGAGCCTAAAATTATGGGGATCCCCATGCCAATTTTTTTTTAAATAAATCCTTTATTTTAACACTAAATGACAAGTACAGTAATCAACACTGTCACTGTACTTCATATATATGTGACTGACATGTTTCTATCTATCTAATCTATGTGTGATTCTCTATTCCTTCTATTCTAAATTGTCGGGTACAGATGCTGAATTGCCGGCCGGCTTTTTTAAAGAGACAGTGCATGAAAACACTATTATTTTTTTTAATAAATCCTTTATACTAAATGACAAGTACAGTAAGCAACACTGTCACTGTACTTCATATATATGTGACTGACATGTTTCTATCTACCTAATCTATGTGTGATTCTCTATTCCTTCTATTCTAAATTGTTGGGTACAGATGCTGAATTGCCGGCTGGCTTTTTTAAAGAGACGGTGCATGAAAACACTATTATTTTTTTAAATAAATCCTTTACACTAAATGACAAGTACAGTAATCAACACTGTCACTGTACTTCATATATATGTGACTGACATGTTTCTATCTATCTAATCTATGTGTGAAGCTCTATTCTGTCTGTTATAAATTGTCAGGTACCGCTGCTGAATTGCCGGCCGGCTTTTTTAAAGAGACGGTGCATGAAAACACTATTATTATTTTTGATAAATCCTTTACACTAAATCACAAGTACAGTAAGCAACACTGTCACTGTGCTTCTTATATGTGTGACTGACATGTTTCTATCTATCTAATCTATGTGTGAAGCTCTGTTCTTTCGGTTCTAAATTGTCGGGTACCGGTGTATGCCGCTGATGAATTGCCGGCTTTTCATGTTTCACTGTTGGCACTGTTCCCATCGATTTGGGCAATCACTGTAATGCCACAACCACCATGGCTGTGGCATTACAGTGAGTGGCAGACAATCCCTGCATGATTGGTGCTCTAAATAGCGCCAGACATGCAGGACACGCTTTTGGTGCACGAACAGTTATCGAACATAACCTCGAACAGCCGAATTTTTTGCAAATCGTTCGGGTTCGTCGAACAACTCGAACACCGCCCAAAACAGCTCGAATTTGAGATTGGCAAACAGTTCTAGTCGAACACCGCTCATCTCTAATAATAAGTAGAGTGACAGTGTTGGTTACTGTACTTGTCATTTAGTGTTAAAATAAAGGATTTATCAAAAAAAAAATAATAGTGTTTTTGTCTCTTTAAAAAAGCCGGCCGGCAATTCATCAGCAGCATACACCGATAGCAGACAATTTAGAACAGAAAGAATAGAGCATCACACATAGATTAGATAGATAGAAACATGTCAGTCACATATATAACAAGCACAGTGATAGTGGTGATTACAGTACTTGTCGTTAAGTGTTAAAACAAAGGATTTATTAAAAAAAAAATTGGCGTGGGGTTCCCCGTAATTTTAGTCTCTAGCAGAGGTTAAGCAGACAGCTGGGGCAGATGTTTGAAGCCTGGGAAGGGGGTAATACCCACGGAGCTTCCCAGGCTACTAATATCAGCCCCCAGCTGAATACCAAGCCATTACTAGCTATTAAAATGGGGGACCCCCCCAAAAAATGATGTGGGGTCCCCCCTATTTTAATAGCTAGCAAAGGCTAGGCAGATAGCTGGGGGCTGATATTAATAGCCCAGGAAGGTTGCCATGAATATTGGCCCCCTCCCAGGCTAGAAACACCAGCCGTCAGCCGCCCCAGAAATGGCGCATCCATAGGATGCGCCAAATCTGGCACTTAGCCTCGCTCTTCCCACTGCCCTGTAGTGGCGGCAGTGGGGTAATAGGGCTGGGGTTGATGTCAGCTTATAATGCCAGCTGACATCAAGCCCAGGTTAGTAATGGAGAGGCGTCTAAAAGACACCACCATTACTAACCCCATAGTCAAAGTTAAAAAAAACACAAACACCCAGAATAAAGTCCTTTAATTGAAATAAACACACAATTCTTTAATGTTCTAAATTAAACCATACTTACCATCACGCCCATTCCAGTTGAAGCCAACCAGCTATGAACGCGTCATTTTCTGGGGTGGCTGCGGACTGCAATTTGCAGCGGGGGGGGGGCCAGAAAGATTGGGCCTCCCTGCGCTGCGGATTCCAGCCCCCAGCTGCCTAGCTGTACCTGGCTGGAAACAAAAATAGGGCGAAGCCCCACGTTTTTTTTTTTTAATTTCATGAAATAATAGTAAAAAAAAGGGCTTCCCTATATTGTTGTGTTCGGTCAGGTACAAATAGGCAGCTGGTGGTTGGGGGCAGCCTGTTCCTGCCTGCTGTACCTGGCTGGACACAAAAATAGGGCGATGCCCCACGTCAATTTTTTTAAAATTATTTCATGAAATTCATGAACTCGGCTCATCTGGATGCGGTCACAGCCAGACACTGAGGAGCGCAAGCATGCCTGTGCTTCTCAGTGTCTGCGGCATGGCAAGCTGGATGGCAGCATTCGGCTGCGATCCAGCCTGTCAGGTGAATGTAGCAGAGCTGGAGCCGTCCTGGGAACCATGGAAAGGTAAGGATGAGGTTGGTTTATTATTTTACTTTTATTGCAGAAGACATTGGCTTCAGCTGGAAGGGCGTGATGGTAAGTATGGTTTAATTTAGAACATTAAAGAATTGTGTCTTTATTTCAATTAAAGGACTTTATTCTGGGTGTTTGTGGTTTTTTTTTACTTTGACTATGGGGTTAGTAATGGGGGTGTCTTATAGACGCCTCTCCATTACTAACCTGTGCTTGATCTCAGCTGGCATTATAAGCTGACATCAACCCCAGCCCTATTACCCCACTGCCACCGCTACAGGGCAGTGGGAAGAGCGAGGCTAAGTGCCAGAATTGGCGCATCCTATGGATGTGCCATTTCTGGGGCGGCTGACGGCTGGTGTTTCTAGCCTGGGTGGGGGCCAATATTCATGGCACCCTTCCTGGGCTATTAATATCAGCCCCCAGCTGTCTGCCTAGCATTTGCTAGCTATTAAAATAGGGGGGACCCCACATCATTTTTTTGGGGGGTCCCCCACTTTAATAGCTGGTAAAGGCTAGGTATTCAGCTGGGGGCTGATATTAGTAGCCAGGGAAGCTCCGTGGGTATTACCCCCTTCCCAGGCTTCAAACATCTGCCCCAGCCGTCTGCTTAACCTCCGCTACAGACTAAAATTACGTGGAACCCTACGCCAATTTTTTTTTTAATAAATCTTTTGTTTTAACACTAAATGACAAGTACAGTAACCAACACTGTCACTGTACTTATTATATATGTGACTGACATGTTTCTATCTATCTAATCTATGTGTCATGCTCTATTCTTTCTGTTCTAAATTGTCGGGTACCGATGTATGCCGCTGAAGAATTGCCGGCCGGCTTTTTTAAAGAGACGGTGCATGAAAACACTATTGTTTTTTTTTTTAATAAATCCTTTATTTTAACACTAAATAACAAGTACAGTAACCAACACTGTCACTGTACTTATTATATATGTGACTGACATGTTTCTATCTATCTAATCTATGTGTGATGCTCTATTCTTTCTATTCTAAATTGTCGGGTACCTATGTATTCCGCTGCTGAATTGCCGACTTTTCTTGTTTCACTGTGAGCACTGTTCCCATCGATTTGGGCAATCACTGTAATACCACAACCACCATGGCTGTGACATTAAAGTGAGTAGTAGACAATCCCTGCATGATTGGTGCTCTAAATAGCGCCAAACATGCAGGACGGGGACCCGAGCTCTGGCCCGAGCATCTCGAAAGTACTCGGTGAGCTCCGAGCATCTCGAGTATGAGATGCTCGGGCGAGTACTGAGCAGTGGCGAGCATGCTCGCTCTTCACTAATCACTATGTGTAACAATTATACGAGGTGAGACATTGAATAAAACTAATTTTTATTTTTTCTATAGAACGCAGTTACCCTAATATATAGTGTTAGATTAGAATAGCCACTGAGAGCTTTCTACACATGAAGGGAAGAGGAAGAGCTTCACATTGCACATGCTCACACGCACCTGTCCTAATAGCATTATAGGAGAGGTTTCTGTCAGTGTGACAAAGCAGTGGTCATTTAATTCTACAGACAAAACAAATCAAAGCATGGATTGCTAATTAAAGGTATTTAGGAATTCATTCATTATTACAATTTCTTTATGTTTTTTTCCATTTCTGGAGAACCATTTTAAATGGTACATAGATAATTATTTATTTTATTGTGCACTGGATTTACAGAAATATGTGAATCTGTATAATATATATGTCCTTACAGGCTTTAAAAACATAATTGATGCAGTATGACTTATTTAGGGTAACCAAATCATATCACATTATGTGACCTTCAGATTTTCATAGAGAAGGGCCATTTTTTCTTTAAAAAAAATCTCTATAATATGGACATCAGGTCAGGAATGCTATAAACATGCAATTATTTTCTGTTTTTTACTTCACCACTTTCATTTTACCCCTCTCTGTCACCATCTTGAGGACAAAGGCAAAACTACAACTAAAAATTAAATCAATTATTGTTTTTGCCAGTTAGCCTCTATGGCTGCAGTACTGTATGTGAAAAAAAATCTATGAATTGTACAATAGAAGGAACATATTAAACAAACACACTGCAAGAAACATATGGGAAACACCTTGCTTAGTGTATTCTGGTGCCATCTCTTCTCCACGTAACGTAAAAGAAAATGTGATTTATCAGACATGGTCTTTTTCCACTAATCCATGGTCCAGTTCAGATGCTATTTTCTATGATGTTCAGCCTTAACTTTTTCAGTAGATTGTGCTAAGGTAGCTCTTTGTAGGAATGGTCTGGCTAGAATAGCCTTCAGCCCCCAAGCACATCAATATCCCTTGCACGTCTATGTCCTTCTATGGACTACATTTGGTAGGTACTTCCACAGCATGTTGTCAAGACTTGACGTTTGTGATGCTTGGCCCATTTAGCTAGCCATCTTTGTCATTCAATTCCGTATATTTGCCAATTTATCCAGCTTCCCATACATCAACTTCAAGACCTCACTATTTGATGCTACCTAATATATCCCGCCCCCTGACAGGTGCCATTGTCGGTGATTTTGATGGTAAGCCTGATCGGTGTAAAATGCAATATAACAATCCTATTATACAATAATTACAAGCTGTGCAAATCAGAATTCAGAATACGTGAAGTGTAAATAAACATGATGTATTATAGTCCATTATCCTGTGGGGGTCATGATAAATTGGTACTACATGTAGAGCACAATAGTTTTTCAGCACCTGCTATATTATATCATGGACTTAGAAATAAAATTCAGTTTTAGATGTTTGTCTGTTAACATAACTCTTGTGCTGTTGTGATACAATGCTTCTTATAGGGACACAACATTTTACATAGAACACAGAACATGAATTGTGTCAGAATAATTGTGTCAGAAAAAATTTCCTCCATCTTCACATTTTTCTAAAAAATGAGTGGGGTTCAGCAGAAGAGACAGGACCTCTGCAGCCCTACAAATGTACTATAATTTATTCCAGACATTGGTTTAAATGATAAAGCAGATTGAACTTTCTGGTGTATGTATGTAAACATATTAAGAAGAGTGTGAAACTTAATAAATTGTGTGTATTTTATTCCAGCACACTTTAAAAGGTTCTCAGGGACAGTACAAAATAAACAACTTAAATAAACTATAATTATAAATAATTAAACACCTTTAATTAGAAAGGTGTTAAGAAGGTGATTACAATAATATTAAAAAGACCGCTGTCCTATAATGAGATATATCTGTTCGGTCTGTTAATAGAACGGGAGTCTGTGAATAAGTGCAGTAGAAAGCTCTGCTCCATCCCTTCATGTACAGGAAGATGTTCTCCCTAAGGATATTCTGATCTAATGCTGGAGATAGGAAGGGTACTGATGAAAGAAGAGGCTGCTCACACTGCTCTCCACCCTGCTCTGCCCCATCCCTTCATGTGCAGGAAGATGTGCTCCCTACGGATATTCTGATCTAATGATCTAATGCTGGAGATAGGAAGGGTACTGAGGAAAGAAGAAGCTGCTCACATTGCCGTCGACCCTGTCTATCTGATCTAATACTGGAGATACCAGGAGTGCTGAGGTAAGAACAGGCTGCTCACACTGTTGTCCTATGTGTTCATTTGATCTAATACTGGAGATACCAGAAGTGCCGAGTAGTGATGAGAGAATAAATCCACTGCAAATTAACTTCTGTGTCGACTTTCCTGAAACTCGCAGGTCCCCACAAATTTAATCAATTTGCAATACGCGAAGATCATACAAAAAAATTGCCCAGCACCATTTTACACTGTGCTGAAGATTGCAGCAGTTTGAGAGTGTGTTAATAACAACAGGCACCTCGACACAGGACTCTCAATAATGTATTGCAGCTAACAGATCATATGACCGACCACAACTTTGGATTTAAACCCTAAAAAAATAAAATGAAACTTAATTTTTGCAAACCTATTTTATGACAATTTAAGGAAATCTGGCAGTAGGATTAACACTCCCAAAGCCATTTACATGGTCATGTAGGTCAGAGAAGTTGAATATAATGATTCCTTGATATCTGCATTCTGATGTCTTATTCCTGAGAAAACCACATTTTTAATAATATGCAAATGAGCTGTTAAGATCTATGGGCCTGACACAGATCTTCATGAGTATCTGCCTGAGCTTATTTTAAATGATAGAGGGCATTACTAGTGTGAGTCATATAGATAGGGAGAGCAGACTGTCAGTCATTACATGTCTCAAACTAGTAAAGCTCCCTTTTATTAGGGGGAGGTTGAATTGGCACAGGCGGGGGGACAAGGTGGTCAGTCAGAGTGACAATGGTGACAACGATGCTGGCCATGACAACCAATTGTTACAGCAGGGTGAAAAAAGTGAACCAATGGGACCCTTGTTGAGCTAGTGAGCATGGCAAGCTGAACCAAGAGCGTCTGAGCACACCTCCTCATCAAAACCAGCGTGAACAAGTCCAGTCTTGATAAATCAGAGCTTAAGTTTCTCTAATCACAACATGTTAATATTAAGAAGTATATCTGAATACTGAGACTTGTGTTATCTGGGATTCATACTTAAAGGCTATTGAAACACAGGACATAATGCTGATGTATGCGTATACCTCTATTATAGTTTATCATGGAGATCTGACAATAATAGAACCAGAAAGGACCTTGACTAGCATCTTTTTCACATTATCACACCATTAATACCTATAAACTTTCCTTACCCCTAAAATTAAAATAATATCTTTTATTCTGAAAAGAAAGCAGAAAGTAACATAAACCCACTAGAAAACCATTTATTTCTAGTCCAATGGAAGTAACAAATAAATGGTTTTCTGTCCCAGATACTGCAGTCTTTTGATGAACTCACAATCTAGGACAAGATGCTAATATCACTACAAACAAATGCTTATTCTGCTGTTTTCAATGATAATAAAAACTGATAGGGAATTTAGATAGTGAGCCCAATGGGGACAATGAGAAATGAGTGATGACAATATTAGTAAAGCGCTACGGAATATGTTGTCGCAATATAAGCAAGAATAATAAATAAATAACTCAGACTAAAATGTAATTTCAAAACTACAAGGAGCTGGGCGAAAATGGCAGTGGATTAAATGTTCCACTATTAAAGGGGTTATCTGGTACTATTTCATTTTTTGCCAGTGATTCTGCAGCTTCTGGTGACGTCATGTCAGCAGAGCAGCTGCTTCTCTTCTGATCTGCTCTGCTGATGGGGTGTGACTGCTGATGTCATAATGGTTGACAGCCGACTTTCCGTTACATAACTGAAGGGAGCCAGCTATCAATTAGGATGACGTCGGCAAGGAAGCCCCCTTGACAGAGCAGCCTGGAAAAGGTAGAGCTGCTCTGTTGACATGCGGTCAAATGAAGCAGCAGAATTGTAGGCAGGAGCGGTCCATGACTGCTTTGAGCCAATGCCGGGCAGAAAATAAACTAGTTCCAGATAACCCCTTTGACTGCTTCCCAACAAAGCCAGTGTTCACCTTCCTGCCCAGGCCAAATTTTTCAAATCTAACTTGCGTCAACTTAAGTGTAATAACTCTGGAACGCTTCTTTATATCCCAGTAATTCTGAAACTTTTTTTTTGTGACATTGTACTTTATGTTAATAATAATAAGTTTAGTATGATATGATTTGTATTTATCTATGAAAATATCTGAAATTTGATAAAAATGTAGAAAAATTAGCAATTTTCAAAATTTTTGCAGATAGTCATACCACACTAAATAGTTATTAAATAACATTTATCATATGACTACTTTGTGTCATTGTTATTTATGGCATTGTTTTGAAATGTCTCTTTTTGTTAGGATCTTAGAAGGGTTAAAAGTTAAATATTTAGCAATTTTTCATTTTTCAACTAAATTTATAAACCCATTTTTTAAGGACTATTTTTTAATTACTTTTAGGGGCCTTATTGTCAGATATAGCAATCCCCCGCCCATCCTAAACAAGACCCCATTTTAAAAAATGCACCCATCAAAGTATTCAAAACCACATTCAGCATATTTGCTAACCCTTTAGGTGCTTCACAAGAATTAATGCATAGTGGAATGAAAAATTTATTTTTTTACACAAAAATGTTAACCTCATTTTTTTTCATTTTCACAAAAGGAACAGGAGGAATGGGCCCCAGAATTTACAGCGCAATTTCTCCTGACTACGCAGTTACCCTATATGTGATCAGAAGCTACCAAGCTACTTGACTTTTGGTACGTAATGTTGGCTGTAATAGAATGTGAACACCATGTTGCATTTGCAAAGTCCCTAAGGTGCCACAAGTTTATAATATTGTGACACAAAATTTTAAATGTTATTTTTTTCCACAAAAATGTTGTTTTAGACCCAAATGTTTCATTTCCACAAGGGTAACAGGAGAAAAATTTACTCCACAATTTATTATCCAATTTCTCCTGAGTATGTGATACTCCATATGTGGTTGGAAACTGACTGTGCATCAGCGCTCAGAAAGGAAAGAGCACTGTTTGACTTTGGAGTGCAATTTTGGCTGGAATAGATTGTCAATGCAATTTCACATTTGTAAAGCCCCTAACATACCAAAACACAATACAGAAGAGACCCTAAGAAGTAACCCAATTTTTGAAACGATTCCCCTTAAGAAATTAATCTAGGGGTATACTAAGGATTGCTAAAGTACAGATGCTTCACAGAATTTATAATTGTGGAATATAGAAACAAAAAAAAAAACATTTTCCCCACTAAAATTATGCTTTAGATCTAAATGTTTAATTTTTACATTGAGTAATTGGAGAAGGTGGTGCTCAAATTTTGTTACGCAATTTTTCCAGAATGCTTCAACACTCTACATGTCATCAGAAACTTTTATATGGGCACACGGCAGGGGTCAGAATGGAAGGAGTGCTATTTATTAGAGATGAGCGAACCCAAACATAAAATTTCGAGATTCGTATCGGTCAGTTAGTGTCAGGTGCTAAACGCCGAACACGGACTTCTCCTGGAAGTCCGTTGCAATGTTCGGTGTTCCAGGGAAAGTGCGTTGCAGAGAGAGAGAGAAAGTTTTCTAGATCAAAAGTTTGGGTCCTCATTCTCTTCAAAGGGGCTCGGGTTCTGGTTTAAGTTCGGATACAGTTCTGGTACCCGAATTGAACGTTGGAATAGAGTTCGGGTTGTATACCAGAACCCAAACTTCCACGGGTCTGCTCATTTCTATTTATTGTTTGGAGAGCATTTTTTACTAAAATAGATTGTAGACGTCAGGTCGCCTTTATAGAGGCCCTGAGGATCCAAAAAAGCAGACACCCCATAGAAATGACCCTATTTTGCATACTAATCCCCTCAAGGAATTCATTTAGGAACGTATTACACATTTTTGTAAAGAAATGCAAGAGTGCAATAGGGTCTTATCCATGTTAAAGGATTGTAATTTATAAATAGAACCGCTCACCTTCCGTGGTTGTGTGAGACACAACACTTACAGAGCTTGAATACCAGATGCAGCAGATCCAAAAAACACACTTCCTAGCAGGATAGGAAGTGTGTCTGCGCGTTCCTGAATACGACACAAATATGATGTATGGTTGTCCTGAAGAAGGAGTCAATAAACCTACAATTCTATTACCAATATTTGTGTCGTATTCCGGAGAGGGCAGAAATATTTCCTATCCTGCTATTTAAATCTATTAAACATTTTGAATACAAAGACGCTTTATAACGTTGGGCGATGAAACTGACTGAAAAAGTAATTTTTTCCAATAAAATGTTGATTTAGCCTAAAATTTTTCACTTGCACAATGGCTAACAGAAGAAATAGAACTGCACATTTTGTTTATAATGCAATTTCTCCTTGGGGGCGCTAATACCTCATTGATGGACAGAAAATACTATTGGGCACACAGAAGGGCTTAGAAGAAAAGCACTGTCATTTTGGAAAGACCTGTCCATCAGCTGCAGCCGGACCAGCCTGGTCTCTCCGAAGCATTTCAGAGAATATTATATCTGGAGGCAAAGTCACAAGGTCTTCTGGTTATATTGCCAGGGCACTACACTGCAGCTGGCCTCAGGTGTACAATCTAACTGCTATTTCTATTGGGTACAACCACAATCAGGAAAATACATGCATGAGGTTTGCGTGGGTCTCCTGATGGTTTATTGTTCAAACATAGTTTGAACAATAAATGACTATACAGTATACTTTGTACAACTGCCAGCCAAAACCTTGCTAGAGCTGACTGTTATTTCTCCAAACTTCTCGATGTACATGCACTCTAGGCTGGATGTTAAGAAGGGAGTGATATCTCCCCTGAAAAAAAGAATTGGGCATGCTGAAATTAAACATGCTAATCCTTCCTCTAAATTCCATTAGTTAGGATACAGTTGGGACACCACCATGCACATTAGACTGTCTGGCTGGTCCAGCAACTATGTATCACAAACTTTAGCTTAAATGACTTTCTATTAAATTAACCTTTAAATTTGTGAGGGAGGAAAAAAGGGATCCCTTAAATTAAGAAAAAAAGGAAAATGGATTGCAGGCCCCATTGGAGATTAGAACCATATGAGAAGCAAAGGATAATAAGCCTGTGGTGCTATTACAGACGCACATAAAAAATCAGATTTTATCAACTGAACACTTTTTCTTTCCTTGGTCAGTAAGCATTACTTAGCAGATCACCTATTTCTCATGGAAAAAAATATAATCAATGATATTCATTAAGATAATACGAAGATTTGCATATCTGCATTAAAGAGTCTTATTTCTCTTTGTCTCATTATATAAGGATTTCATTCAATACGAAGGCTTTAGTAATACAAAACATGTTATGAATTGGAAATATTGTCATTGAACTATACACTGTTGCGGAGCAAGCTTCTGATGGCTTCTTCACCCGACTATTTAGAATCTGCTCACAGCACTGCCAGCTTAACCAAAAAGGATTAACTCTCATATCCAACTGAGAACACAGATAATTCTCTGTAATTGGTAAAAAATGAAGATGAATGGGTCTGAGAGATAAGGAGCAATTAGCTCATCAGCAGTTACAGCTGTGCACTCAATCCGACTCCATCTCTGGAGTCTTAGTCCTTTTTAAGGGACCCAAGCAGAACAAGTGTACAAAATACATAAAATAAGAAAAAACGGTTATTACAAAAAAAAGTGCAACACATAACAAACATCATACTGTAATCTTTAAGTAATACCTCCCCTTCCATTTTAACCTACCTAGTTAACTCTGACACTATCTTACCACCATCGATCCCGGCATAAAGTTATGTAAAATATATTTTTGTTTCAACATAAACCAAATTACTAGTGAAGACACTCCTAAATTCCCTGTCAATCGTTTCATTATAGCAGCATCATCTGTTTGAAAATATAAGCAATTCCCTCATCTAATTATTGGGAGGATTTTAGGTTCATTAACATTGCCAAGGCAGAGAATCAGATGTGCAACTGCAGTGCTGTGCTCAGTGGCCTGAAATTTCACTTTCCTTTTATTTGATTTCTCAAGGTCTTGGAGACTTTCTGTAAAATGGTGAAGCTGCAAACTTTTTTTTTAAACACAGAATAAACAGAAGGAATTCTAGACACAAAGCGGCAAACCGTTTAAACATTTCCTGTCGATATCTAAAAAACTTGTCGGGTCATTTCACATTAATGATTCACCCTTGGAGTGCCCAAGCAGAATATTCCTGCTAAGGCTATGTTCACATGTTCAGTAATGATCCGTTAGAAGGGATCCAGCAGCAATCCTTTGGCAAAAAGTTGTGGAGACACAACTTTTTAGTCCATTTTTCAAAAACTGATCTCTGCTGGATCCATTTTTTCAATATCTCAGTCTATAGATAATGGACCCGTTAATTAGCCATCTGTAGTCTTCCATTTCTTACGGATTCCAGCAAACAAAAAACAGATTCGTTAGAAATGGAAGAACAACGGATAACTTAAAATGTAACAGTCCTTTCTAAAAAGATTTGAAAATGAGCCATTTCAGAAGTTTTCTTTTGTTGGGGGTCGTACTGCTGAAACCCTTACGGAGTCGAGAACTGCTGTCCTCCAAGACTGAAGACAAGCTCATGGATTTTATATTGATGAAAGCAGCTGAGTGCTTCTGGCCCTTCATTTCAGCAATCCGTGGTGGACTCAGCATCTGGATCCCCAACGATCAATCATGCTGCTATATCATGTCAAAAGTTTTCCAAAAGTGCAATAACACTTTAAGCCAAAACTGGACCAACAAGTGAGATTAACCCATCCTATATTCTGACAAACATCTTAAGCCTACCACACACATATAAAAGCAGTCAGTTGTTGTTTTTCCCCGCCTACTCTCATTTGACACAGCTGAACAGATATGTTCTTTGTTCAAAAGGTGGGAAACACCACTGCTCAAAACAATAGAGTCATGGAATTTTAAAATACAACCTGCCCAAATACCTTTTTGCAACACAATACATCAGAAGACTCCTTCATACAGTATGATAATTATATGGATAGAAAAATTTAAATAAGTTCATGTAAATCTAATCCTACAGAACCAGATAACTTTCCTACATTAAAGGATGAAGAACATTTAAAAATATTTTGTTAATTTACCACCTTACCAATATTGTTACCAACAGGCCTCACGCTGGATCATGGCCTTTACAATAGTTTGGAAAGTGCCTCCTCTTGAGAGCAGCAACACCCGACCCTTGTCGAATTATATATTTTATGTTAATTGCCAAAAGAACCTCTGAGCACCAACCTCCTCCGAATACTAGCTCACCACAAAATGCTCCCTATAAAAAGTATATTAATCTGGAACTGCATCTTAAAGTGGTTTTCCAACCACATGAAATATTTCAGAAACATCTGACAATGCTCCAAAACAACAGAAGTAATAGTCCTCTTATCAATTCCTGACTGCTCATGTAAAGATGCTTCCCTAAGCTCCCTGCTGGGTTCTCTGTACCCATTTCCAGGGAAATCGTGTCATCTCGACATATGACCGCTGCCAATCACTGGCTATTTCCGTGGCCTCAGTGGTATGGAAAGCCACTGCTACATGAAGTGATGGGCTGCAGCGGTGACATGTTGACCTGTAACAATATTGCTGGAGATGTCCAAACATGGCAAGCTTTAGAGTACCATTTTAACCAGCTTGTAGAAAATTTCAGGGGCTGGAAAACTAATTTAAAGTTTTTTTTCCATGTCCGCTTTTAAGGACGAGAAGGGAATAATGTCATCCTATTTGGACTATTGGAAGTGGGGCTGCGGTATAAGCAGGGTCCATAATGCCCATATACATGAACAAGGGTTATGGAAAAATAGTAACGTAGTAAGCTGAAACTGTTTCCTTAATATTCTGGAAACACCATAGCTCGCTGTGCTATAATGTTTCTGGGACTCCTATTCATTTTTAAGAGAATTGCAGAACAAACTCCACCTGTAGTAGCATAAGCTGTGCAAAGTTATTTCCATCTCATCCATGAAAGGCTTAGATGATAATAACCCTTTAGGGTGTGAAAACGTTTTCAATGAACATTTCTAACGTAAATAGTTACATCTAGAAGTTAATAGTCATCAAGTATTCACATAATATCAGCACCTTTAGTACAAATGGAAATGTTAGCATTGTGTTAAACATTCCCATTATTCCCTTTCACTATGTTCTGTGACTTTTTATGACTCTATTATGCCAGGGAATTATGATGGCTTGTGTTTCCTATGTTTTAGAGCACACAGCCTCAATGTCTTCATGATTGATTCATTTCCTTAAGAAATAATAACATTTTTGTATGTATGTAGGTTAAACAATGAGATTTCTTAGGGCATCTGTTTTGAGATCACATTCTGAATAAGTATGAACTCATTTCCTACTAAGCAAGCCATTTACTATTGTTGATGTCTGTTTACAAGTTCTGTGTATCGCACATTACTGTGTGGAAAAGATTCTCCATGGAAAATCTGTGGAAACTATCTATAGATTTCTGAAATGTACAAAGCATAGAAGAGTTGTTCTGCTTGCTTGTATCTGGATTAGAATAACTTGTGTTTCTGGTAAGTCAAAATGGATCTCTATATGGGCACCCACAGGTCAATGTGACTTTTAAAAAGTTGTATACTTTAGTCCTCTTAAAATGCTTTATTAAGGGGTTGGTTTCCTCCAGAAAACCTTTCTCTTAAGGCTCTTTTAGTGTTAAAAAAAAACAAACTATGCCTTACTTACCCTTTCTGGGTCCAGCGGTGAGCAGCTGAGCTCTGTGATTGACTGCAGCGTTGTCGACTTGACGTTACTGCTGCAGGCTGAAAGCACAAACCAATGCCCCAGTAGAGACAAAGTGCAGGACCCGGGGAGGTAAGTAAACAACTGTTTTTTTTTAACAATAATAGAGCTTTTAAATAAAAGTCTTCTGATAGTAAACAATTCCTTTAATTAAATTTAAATAAAAAAAATATTTTTAACAAATGTTGCATTAATCTATAGTCAAAATAAATATTAAAAACCTTATATTGTATTTTATCAGTCAAATCTGCTTATTCCTCCACTTATGAGCCACTTCTTCCCCTTACTCCGATCTCTGAACTCACCATCCACTATGAGAAAAGCAGTATAAACCTTTCTTGGTCAAAATAAGATGGACTGCCTTCACAGTGAGGTTTTGACTTACACATCCTATTACAATCTATGGAGAGCGGTGAAGGAAGAGGAGTGAGGAGTAGAGTGAGAGAATAGTAAGAGTAAGACACAAAAAAATCAATCTGAGCTTTCTAGCAAGTCTTTTACCTCTCACCATAGCTGGATTCACATCTACATTGTTCAGTACTGCAGTATAATTTCACACATGCTGCTGTGCCTTGTCTCTTTATGCTGACTAACGAATGAAGAGCAAGAATCCATCCCCCCTTAGGCTATGTTGTTTATGGGAGAGATCATAGTAGCTAGCTTCCTCCCATCAGCTCAGCATTAATTGCAAATTAGGAGATATAGCCTGCAGCAGGAAAAACAGGTGAAAATGCAGAATGCCAGCCATATAATAGACAGAAATAGCCAGGACATATAATGGGAAAAAACACAGGACAGCTTATTCTGAAATGTTACTTGAAAGTGTAGCAAGGTCTCAGTCAGACATCAGTGATTTTTGTTGTATGCAAAAATGTTTTGATTTTCATTAATGTTTCACTTCTTACCATCAGAGTTTCATCAGTGATTTTCTCGTATGAAAAAAATAAACAAATTGCAAAGTTTCTCCTATCCATTGTAACGTTAAAAATAGACAGCACACGGATTGCACGAGGATGGCATCACAGATTTTCACAGAGCCAAAGACTTGTATTTCCAAGTTTTCTGTGTAACTCAGATAAAAAAGGAACATATCTTTTTTTTATTGTGTACCACGTGGTTTGCAAAAAAACAAGGACATGTGAACAGCCACATAGAATATCATGGGTACATGTTCTATCAGTAAAAAACACAGAAGGTGTAAGTGAAAATGGGCAACTGAAGGAGGCCTTATCCTTTAGGGTCCCCACACACATTAAAGTTGTGTGAACCCGATGAATTGGGAGGATTGACTGACCATCTGATGGGGCCTCTTGACTCTCCCACCAACACATGATGTCAGTGGAGAGAAGCATCGGGTCTTCTGAATTAAATCTGATTCTTTTGTTCTCAGCTAAGTTTTTTCTATACAGAACATAGATATGTAAGGACAGCATTGTGGCTCAGTGGTTAGCACTAGTGATGAGCGAGCATGCTCGCCACTGCTCGGTACTCGCCCGAGCATCTCAGTGCTCGAGATGCTCGGAGCTCGCCGAGAACTTTCGAGATGCTCGGGCGGGAGCTCGGGTCCCCGTCCTGCATGTTTGGCGCTATTTAGAGCACCAATCATGCAGGGATTGTCTGCCACTTACTGTAATGTCACAGCCATGGCGGTTGTGGCATTACAGTGATTGCCCAAATCAATAAGAACAGTGCTCACAGTGATTCAATTCAGCAGCGGCATACACCGGTACCCGACAATTTAGAACAGAAAGAATAGAGCATCACACATAGATTAGATAGATAGAAACATGTCAGTCACATATATAATAAGTACAGTGACAGTGTTGGTTACTGTACTTGTTATTTAGTGTTAAAATAAAGGATTTATAAAAAAAAAAATAATAGTGTTTTTGTCTCTTTAAAAAAGCCGGCCAGCAATTCATCAGCGGCATACATCGGTACCCGACAATTTAGAACAGAAAGAATAGAGCATCACACATAGATTAGATAGACAGAAACATGTCAGTCACATATATAATAAGTACAGTGACAGTGTTGGTTACTGTACTTGTCATTTAGTGTTAAAATAAAGGATTTATTAAAAAAAAAATTGGCGTGGGGTTCCCCGCAATTTTAGTCTCTAGCGAAGGTTAAGCAGATGGCTGGGGCAGATGTTTGAAGCCTGGGAAGGGGGTAATACCCACGGAGCTTCCCAGGCTACTAATATCAGCCCCCAGCTGAATACCTAACCTTTACTAGCTATTAAAATGAGGGACCCCCAAAAAAAATTATGTGGGGGTCCCCCCTATTTTAATAGCTAGCAAAAGCTAGGCAGACAGCTGGGGGCTGATATTAATAGCCCAGGAAGGGTGCCATGAATATCGGCCCCCTCAGAGGCTAGAAACACCAGCCGTCAGCCGCCCCAGAAATGGCACATCCATAGGATGCGCCAATTCTGGCACTTAGCCTCGCTCTTCCCACTGCCCTGTAGCGGTGGCAGTGGGGGAATAGGGTTGGGGTTGATGTCAGCTTATAATGCCAGCTGACATCAAGCCCAGGTTAGTAATGGAGAGGCATCTATAAGACACCTCCATTACTAACCCCATAGTGAAAGTTAAAAAAAACACAAACACCCAGAATAAAGTCCTTTAATTGAAATAAAGACACAATTCTTTAATGTTCTAAATTAAACCATACTTACTATCACGCCCATTCCAGCTGAAGCCAACGATCTCCAGCAATAAAAGTAAAATAATACACCAACCTCATCCTTACCTTTCCATGGTTCCCAGGACGGCTTCAGCTCTGCTACATTGACATGACAGGCTGGATCGCAGCAGAATGCTGACATCTAGCTTGCCATGCCGCAGACACTGAGAAGCTCCTCAGTGAAGCTCCTCAGTGTCTGGCTGTGACGGCATCCAGATGAGCCGAGTTCATGTCCTATTAACTCAGCTCACCTCATGCACGTCACTGACAGCGTGGGAGAATTCTCCTGCGCATGTGGTGCCGGCAAATGATGTCACCGCTTGAGCAAGAGAATTGATGAGAATTGAGCAAGATGGTAGCAGAATGCTCTGCAGTGTCTCTGAAGGATGGCATGCTGGATGGCAGCGTTCTGCTACCATCCAGCCTGCCATCTCAATGCTGTCCCAGCGAGGGAGAATTCTCTTCCTCAAGCGGTGATGTCATTTGCCGGCACCGCATGCGCAGGAGAATTCTCCCACGCTGTCAGTGGCGTGCATGAGGTGAGCTGAGTTCATTGGACATGAACTCGGCTCATCTGGATGCCGTCAGCCAGACACTGAGGAGCTTCACTGAGGAGCTTCTCAGGGTCTGCGGCATGGCAAGCTGGATGGCAGCGTTCTGCTGCGATGCAGCCTGTCAATGTAGCAGAGCTGAAGCCGTCCTGGGAACCATGGAAAGGTAAGGATGAGGTTGGTTTATTATTTTAATTTTATTGTAGGAGATCGTTGGCTTCAGCTGGAATGGGCGATACGGTAAGTAGAGTAGAGTAGAGTAGAGTTTAATTTAGAATATTAAAGAATTGTGTCTTTATTTCAATTAAAGGACTTTGGGTGTTTGTGTTTTTTTTAACTTTCACTTTGGGGTTAGTAATGGGGGTGTCTTATAGACGCCTCTCCATTACTAACCTGGGCTTGATGTCAGCTGGCATTATAAGCTGACATCAACCCCAACCCTATTACCCCACTGCCACCGCTACAGGGCAGTGGGAAGAGCGAGGCTAAGTGCCAGAATTGGTGCATCCTATGGATGCGCCATTTCTGGGGCGGCTGACGGCTGGTGCTTCTAGCCTGGGAGGGGGCCAATATTCATGGCACCCTTCCTGGGCTATTAATATCAGCCCCCAGCTGTCTGCCTAGCCTTTGCTAGTTATTAAAATAGGGGGGACACCACTTCATTTTTTTGGGTCCCCCATTTTAATAGCTAGTAAAGGCTAGGTATTCAGCTGGGGGCTGATATTAGTAGCCTGGGAAGCTCCGTGGGTATTACCCCCTTCCCAGGATTCAAACATCTGCCCCAGCCGTCTGCTTAACCTCCGCTAGAGACTAAAATTACGGGGAACCCCACGCCAATTTTTTTTTTAATAAATCCTTTATTTTAACACTAAATGACAAGTACAGTAACCAACAATGTCACTGCACTTATTATATTTGTGACTGACATGATTCTGTCTATCTAATCTATGTGTGATGCTCTATTCTTTCTGTTCTAAACTGTCGGGTACCGGTGTATGTCGCTGATGAATTGCCGGCCGGCTTTTTTAAAGAGATGGGTGCATGAAAATCGGAGGGCACTACTGTGTTCCAAGTGCCCTATGTTTTTCATGCACCATCCTATATACCCTGCCTGTCTGCCTATATATTCTGCCTGCCTGACGTTTAATTGAGCACTGTTCCCATCGATTTGGGCAATTTTTGACCTTCTGCAGACCGCCGGGGGGGGACCGCCAGAAAAATGCTCGAGTTTCCCATAGACTTACATTGGAATCATTGCTCGGGTCGAGCACCCGAGTATTCCAATGTGCTCGACCCGAGCTTCAAGCACCCGAGCATTTTAGTGCTCGCTCATCACTAGTTAGCACTGTTGCTTTGCAGCGCTGGGGTCCTGGGTTCACATCTCATAGTGTTTGCATGGGTTATCTATAGGTTCTCTAATTTCCTCTCTGATGCTGATAGGGAATTTAGATTGTGAGCCCCAATGGGGACAGTAATGATGTTGTTTGTAAAGAGTTGTGGAATTAATGGTGCTACATACCGTAAGTGAGTAAAGTTGTGCATGCATGTGTAATATGGTGGTCAGGAGAGATAGCTGTCAGTTGCATGGGTGTTCCTGTACTTATAGTACAACAAATATGGAGAAACTGGAAGTTCTTTTGTAGAGTTTCAGATACACTACAGCAGCAACCTACAGAATTACCATATTATGTTATCAGTGTAGCATCACAAAGCTAAATAACAGAATCATATGTTATCCTCATATGTTAAACGTGTGTATGCATTTCACCAATATGATAAAAACTCCACACCACCTGAACGAATGACTTCCAGCTTTCACTTTTCAGTCGTCCTTTATACCATCCCTTTCTCTATTCTTAGAAAAAAAATATGACTTTGCCACAATGCACCTTCAAGAACATTTATGCGATCACTAAACCAAGTGTCTATTTGCCCCTATTATTAAAATATTACATTCACTTTCTTCTTCACCTCCTCCTCTCCTTCTACACAAATATAGCAATTTATATTAATGTTCAGGAAAATTGTGTGTATGCCATGAACAGCATTGTCTTATCAATAATAGGGGCCATATCAAGCAACCTGTCAGAAGAAACTACTTGATATAAAGAAGAGATTGCAGACATCTCAGCAATCAATATTAGGACGGCTACAGTATGGAAGATTCAGCTACTGCATATCATTTTGTCAGCATCTATTTCAATGACCAAATGAAGCATTAATTCAAATCATAAATCTATGGTGATTTAAATCTAGGAATGAGCACCTGCCTGCTTTAATGATTTATTTTGTACATTTCAGTAAGCAGGAGATTTGTCCATATGAACTGACAGGTCACCTTCAGATGCCAGCAGCCGACTGTTTATCACCAAGCAGACTAACATCTCATCTTAGCAAGTAAATATTAAACTAAAAGAATCCAATTGATTCTGGGTGAGGGGGATAAGGCGTCATGGCCATATTTTATTTCTCTCTCAAGCCATTAATGCTTTATTTTTCTAAATCCCATGTTTTATTTTCCACCTTCTCGCAGAATGGTAATTCCTGTAGCAGCATCTGAACTCAAGGTTATCATTTTAAATTGGAATGTAGGAGATAAAATAATTACCTATTTGCATCTTCGGCTGCCTGCGACTCCCTTTACATTTTGACCTTTGCAATTCGGCAGTAACAAGTTCACAACTGTTTGCATTACTTATTTGGATTAATAATATGCTCTATTAAAATCACTATTTCTCCTGGATTACTGACTCATTAAACAAGCATGTAAATATCTGAATAGAATGAACCCTGCCACTTCTCTAGAATAAAGGTCTATTGAAGAGGCACTGAGGTGTCTCATATTGGCACCGCACCAGCTTTACCAAATCAGTTACAAAGTAAGTGGCCCAGGCCGCTTACAGGGGGCGTCTTTTTTTATGGCTGTTTTAACCAATATTTATAAAATTCAAATCACACATTAAAGGAAATGTGTTATCAAAAAATGACCTGGTAGATAAATCAGATTATTATTTATAAAAAAAAAGTCCAAAATCTTGCAATATATAAAGCTAATACTAGGCTCACACTTCCTGTTCTGTGCAGAAAACTTTACAGTAGCCCCATTATCTTCACAGACAGGATTATAGTGACAACTAACATTTCTATATACAGTAGATAACATAGGATCCCGTATTCCCAATAGGTGATGTCACAGCTCATCCCATACCCCTTGTTACACAATGACCCTTAGGCCGGGGTCATACCAGGGATGATTCCCTCATATGAGAGAATCGGGCCGATTATGCTAATGATGACACTCAGCTCAAACTCTATCAGATTTTGAGTGAAGTCTCAGTTCACCGTAATTCGATTCTCTTGCTTGAGAGAATCAGAGCACAGGTGCAGAGAAGATGGAAAATTTAATTTCTCCATCTTATCAATTGTCTGTGTAAATTGGACTGCACTCGGATGACATCCAAGTGCAGTCCGATGTTTTACAGGCACCCATAGACTTGAATAGGTGCAAGTGCTGTGACTTGTTTCTCATGTCGCATCGGCATGAGAAAAATGTCGCTGATCAGCACTGCCCCATAGTATAACATTGGTCGGAGTGCTATTCGATAAAACATCACATAGAACTCAACCAAGTTACTGTATATACTCATGTGAGCAAGCCCTTATCCAGATCAAGTATGCCTTTTCCAGGAATCAATGAGTCAGCGGCACTCTATTTCAGCCTATGCATATAGGGCTGCTGAAAAGATCAGGACGTATGAGCCTAATTTTAGGCTCGTTGGTCAGTGCGAAAAGTGCAAAATTTCAAGTTTATTTATGTAAATATAGATAGTGATATAGGAAATAAATAAACTTAATATATGGACATCTATGGTTTGATTTCCGTGCCTGTGTGGATTGTTACCGACATCTGGAGAGAATTTCCTGTCAATAGACTGGTGATGTGTTCACTACTTATTTCACCCGCTGTGTATATATATATATATATATATATATATATATATATATATATATATATATATATTATATATATATATATATATATATATATATATATATATATATACACAACTCTGGCAAAAATTAAGAGACCACTGCACAGTTTTCTAAAAATCACCATCTCTACATGTCTGACAGCCATTCCATTCCAGTGTCAGCTGAATTCCAACCAAAGTCCACCTCATTCTACTTAATGTGCTTCTGATTAGGTGATCACCTGAACCAAATCTTATGTAACGAGGGAAAGTATAAAAAACACTCCTGTGGTCTTCACAATCCTCTTGCAATAGGACAAGCTGGATGGCAAAACAAGTGCTAGGAATAGCCCAAAAGTAATTTGAATGAAAAAATAACTTTTAACCATGCCAAAGGTGTTGAAAAGAAAAGTCTTGAGTGAGGAAAAGATGGGCTCATTTCTGGCTTTACTAGCAGAGGGATACAGTGAGCGTCATGTTGCCTCCATCCTTAAAATTTCGAATACGGCAGTCCATTACAACAAGGTCAAACAACAGACATTGGGGACAACAAAGCTACAGACCGGCAGAGGGTGAAAGCGACTCTCGACTGACCGGGATGACCATCATCTTATTCGAATGTCACTCAGCAACCGCAGGATGACATCAAGTGACCTACAAAAGGAATGGCAAATGGCAGCTCGGGTGAAGTGCACGGCAAGAACAGTTCGTTACAGGCTCCTAGAGTCAGGCCTCAAGTCATGTAAAGCTAGAAAAAAGCCTTTCATCAATGAGAAGCAAAGGAGAGCCAGGCTGAAGTTTGCCAAAGACCATAAGGATTGGACCATAGAGGACTGGGTTAAGGTAATCTTCTCTGATGAGTCTAATTTTCAGCTTTGCCCAACATCTGGTCGTCTAATGGTTAGACGGAGACCTGGAGAGGCATACAAGTCACGGTGTCTTACACCCACTGTGCACTTTGAAATCTGGTGGAGGATTGGTGATGATCTGGGGATGCTTCAGCAAGGCTGGAATTGGGCAGGTTAATCTTTGCAAAGGACGTATGAATCAAGCCAAATACAAGGTTATCCTTGAAAAACACTTGCTTCCTTCTGCTCAGGCAATGCTCCCCAACTCTGAGAACTGGTTTTTCCAGCAGGACAATGCCCCATGCCACACAGCTCGGTCAATCAATGTGTGGATGAAGGAGCACCACATCAAGACCCTGTCATGGCCAGCCCAATCTCCAGACCTGAAACCCATTGAAAACCACTGGAATGTAATCAAGAGGAAGATGGATAGTCACAAGCCATCAAACAAAGAAGAACTGCTTAAATTTTTGTGCCAGGAGTGGCATAAGGTCACCCAAAAGCAGTGTGAAAGACTAGTGGAAGCATGCCAAGACGCATGAAAGCTGGGATTAAAAATCATGGTTATTCCACCAAATATTGATTTCTGAACTCTTCCTGAGTTAAAACATGAGTATTGTTGTTTCTCAATGAATAAGAACTTGTTTTCTTTGCATTATTTTAGGTCTGAAAGTACTGTTTCTTTTTTTATTATTTTGACGATTTCTCATTTGCGGCAAATAAATACAAAATTTTTAGCTTTGAATCTCGGAGACATGTTGTCAGTAGTTTATAGAATAAAACAACAATGTACATTTTACTGAAAAATATACCTATAAAGAGAAAAATCTGAGAAAATGAAAATTTTGCAGTGGTCTATTAATTTTTGCCAGATCTGTATATATATATATATATATATATATATACATCTATATATATACTCATCAGCATGTAATTTAAGCAGGTGGTCATTTTCTGATAAAAATTAAATTAACACACACTGTCTATAAGAAAAACTATTGCAGCTGCAGACTTTGCTATAATTACCCTTAAAAATAACATAAAACCTCTGATGAAAAGGGGTGTGTACATAGTTTAAATCTAATAAAAGGAGAGAAATATGTAGGCTGATAGTAAATATTATTCACTTCATTTATTAGCTGTTTATAAATTCACCTTAAAAAAAATACAAACAAACATACGAAAAACTCTGTGACCATTCTTGACTGGCCCAGCCAGAGCCCTGACCTAAACACAATTGAGCATCTCTGGAGAGACCTGAAAATGGCTGTCCACCAACATTCACCATCCAACCTGATGGAACTGGAGAGGATCTGCAAGGAAGAATGGCAGAGGATCCCAAATCCAGGTGTGAAAAACGTGTTGCATCATTCCCAAGACTCATGGCTGTACTAGCTCAAAAGGGTGCTTCTACTCAATACTGAGCAAAGGGTCTGAATACTTATGACCATGTGGTATTTCAGTTTTTCTTTTTTAATAAATTTTCAAAAATTTCTACGTTTGTTTTTTTTTCAGTCAAGATGGGGTGCAGCAAGAAAAACTCAACAAAAACACATCAAAGAAACTTAAAGCACCACTCCAGCATTTTTTTTTAATGCTAGAGTGGTGTTTTAAGTGTAAGCCCCCAGTCATATACTCACCCTCCAGCGTCTTACCCAGTTTTCAGCACCGCTCTGGTCCCGCGCTGCCGTCATGTGAGCGCAGTTTCTGACTGGCCGGAAGTCAGAAGCTCCACTCACAAGCTCTCAATACAAGTCTATGAGAGCCAGAACGAGGCCAGAACGAGGCTCTCATAAGCTTGTATTGAAAAGTGACCTCCGCGCCGCTCCATGAAACACTGGAGCTGCCCGACTGGTCACTTTTCACAGGAGACAGGCCGGAGCGGCAGGGAACCTGATGAAGGTGGCGGAAGGTAAGTATATGACAGGGGCAGGAGACTTAAATTTAAAGCACCACTCCAGCGGTGCAATAAAAAAAAACACTGGAGTAGTGCTTAAACCATATCATTTTCAGTAGTCTATTTGAGGTTCTAAAAATTTCACAGATGCTTACCAACACTTGAATTAAGATCCCCATTGTCCGAGTCTGCACCGTGCTGTGTACTGCTGTTGTGGTAGTTGCTCATAGCTTCTAACTTTATTTTCTTTACCTTCATTGCTTCAGCTATTGCGGCATTGGTCGCAGCGGCAGCAGCTGCAGCCGCTGCTGTCAGACCTGGGTGGGATTAAAAAAAATATATATATAGGAAATATAATTTACCAGTCATATGTATCTCGTGCATGGAAATGATTGATATTAGGTAAGCACTACAAGTAGGATAACCATGGTTGAGAAACCCCTTTTCTATAGGTTATTTGAGCTGTTCGTTAGTACATTTTGTTGCATCACATTCAATTCTCCACCAGGACCAATAAACAAGCATACCAGGTGGCAGTCTATATATTTTAATGCTAAATATGTAAACCCACCAATAAATAACTGGTTCTACAATTCCAATAAAAAGTGCTAGAATTTTACTTTTTGCCTTTTTATATGGTCGATAATAAATGTAAAGTTCCTTATAATATTTTTACACGCCTCTTGTGCGAGTGATCTGTCAATCATGGCAGAATCTAGAGAGCAACAATCTTTACAGAATATTTTATCATTTCATGGGAGTAAACCATAAGTCTACATTACAGTAGATTACAGTTTTTTTTAATAATTAACAAATATGAATTAGATAACAGGGATTTTGCTTTTTCAAACCAAAGACAAAATAAAATATAGCTAATAGAAAAAAATAGGTATATATTACTTATCATGTAACTCTACACACTCCTTAATCTATTGGATCCTTTTCAGGGTCCCTTGGGAACTGAGCTAAGGGTTACTCCATTTATACACCTTGCAAAGCTTTTCACCAACAGATATTTCTCTGATATTCCAGGTTGACTGAATTGGCATATGTTCTCAATGGGTAAAGCGGAGTATGCAGCGGTTAGACACTTATGTCAGTGGCTTTTCTCAATTTAAACAAAAAACATCAGGCATGTTGAAAATTAGCATGCCCGACTTTTCTTTTCCCCGACATCTGCTGTTAGATTAAAGTTGAGACACCACTATACCCATTAGATTGTATGCGGAGATCTGTTTTTGCCCACCCTTAGGCTTAGTTATGAATTAAAATGGTCATGGAGGCAATTAAGTTTTAAATTGACTAACTACATAAAACAATGGCAAATGAATGTAAATATGCAAATAGCCTCTTGGGAGAGGAAGAGGACAGAAACTCTACTGCCACCTATTGGTAGCATGGAGTTTTCAAATGGATTTTCTGATTTGGATTCTTATCTTAAGTTATGGGGCAAGCCACTTTAAAAAGGACCGTTCACCAAATTTTTCATGTTCAACTGGACACAGGATGTAATAGTGGTTGCAGAGTAGATTTTTTTTTATTTCACCTCACTATTGGGAAATATTAGCAATCAAAGTATTTGGAATCTTAATAAGTGGCATCATCAGATATTTTTCACTAGGGGCGTGAACTTCTTCTCCCTGTATGATGCTGACCAATCAAAAACAAGCAGCAACACTCAAAGGAAAGAAGAACACACTCCCACCATCGCTCAGAGCAGGTTTCTCAGTGTTTGAGATCTATTGATACAGCTCTGATCTCCTGGTCAAACCTCCTGCATGAGTCAGTGTGGGGAGAAGGGCAAATGCAGATGAGCTTGGCTGTGTCACATTACATATCTCTCTGCCATGGAGAGCTGAAATAAAAATAAAAAATAGCTATTATTCTGGTTTGCAGCCAGTATTACATCACGTATCCCATTCAACATTTGGTGAAAAGTCATCTTTTAGAAGACGATATTAACTTTTACAATTGCTACTTCCAATAGTTGGCACTAGAGTTTCAGACCTCTTTTTCTGTGAAGTAGATATTTGGATATTTAAAGTCCCAGAGGAGCATTGCATGGCATATAAGTCTTTTTACACCGTCTTGGCACTATCCACATGGAGAAGTTTTACCCAAAATGAATATAATAAAATGTATAGAGGGCCTGAATTAACCAAAGAGAAAGAGATGCTTCATGTTATCTGTAGTGTTGCGCGAACGTGCTCGGATAAGGTGTTATCTGAGCACGCTCAAGTCCTAACTGAGTATCTTCGGCATGCTCACAAAATATGTTTGCGTCGCCAAGGCTACATGTCTCACGGCTGTGTGACAGTCGCGAGACGTGCAGGGATTGCCTAACAAATAGGCAATCCCTGTATGTGTTGCGGCTGCAAACATATTTTGCGAGCAAGCCGAAGATACCTGAGCAGTGAATTACCTAAATTGCACTCAAATGTCCTTACAGATCACATGAAAAGGGGTTTACATATTTATAAGGTCATGGGGGGTTGTCTGTCTTTGGAAACATTTTTGTTTCATTGAATTGCTGTATTAGGGGTCAGATCATTATGGTAAGATGACTGCTAAATTGTCAGTTCATTGCGCTGCCAGCAATAAACAGTGCAAGACAGAGGCTATAGAAGGAAAATGGTGCAACATTTTTCATTAAACCAATTGACAAAATAATATTTTGCATGTATTCAAGCAAAAAACACAGACCCATCGAGGTTGAATGTGCAGGGGAACAAAAAGCCAAACTGTGTGAAAATTGTAATGAAACTTAATTGCAAAATAATATATCTTTAGCTCCAAACACATGCATTTAAATAAAAAAAAAAAGTTCCAAAAAGGTGACAACAATGAATGTAGCTTTATCAACTCACAGGTGGTTTAATTAAATTGAAAAGTTATAACATATGTCAAAGAAAATAGTTAAATAGTGTGTGTGGGGGGGTAAAAAAATATTTTAAGGGGATGGCCTATTCTCAGGAGAGGTCATCAACAACAGATCAGAGTGGCTCAAACATCTTGCATCACCTCTGATCAGCTATTTTCAGCTGTGGTGCCGGCTGCACTTAAACAATGAACAGAGCTGGTAAAGCGTGACTCTGTTCGCCGTGCGTTGCTGAGAACTACAGCTCAGCTCCTATTCAACTGATAACTTAACAAATTGTGGGGTCCGGGTATCGGACTCTTATGAATCTTATAATGATAAGCTGTGACTGGGATATCATAAGGATAAGTAAACCCCATTTAGAAGAGTATAATAATATGATGAAAAATGTTATACAAAACCATTAAGTCAAGAGCCAATATTACATTAATTATGATAAGTATGTGTTAGGCGTCGGTCTGGTTCTGGATTCAAAATGGGTCCAGGACCTTCTGTGGTCTCCCATTTCAGTCCAGCTGCAGATGATGCTGCTCAGCATCTTCATCAGCTCAAAAGCCTAGCTGGTCCACGAGAGATACAGATTGTCTCCCAAGTATTGGCACCTAGCAAGGTTAAGCTTAGGTTGCAGAGGGAGACGGTGCTTGGAGTTTAAGTCCAGGATTCATCGTACTGAGCATGCCCGTGACCTGGCAGATCGTGATTGGGGGGTTGGCACCCACCTGACCCGGTGAGCTGGCACCGCCTGATTGGTCCACGGGTAACGTCACCAATGGTGCGTCGGTGGGCAGGGCTTAGTCTTTAAAAGGCCCGCCCACAAACATGGCGACGCGTTCTGATCATTTGAGCAAGTGATGCTGTTGTGTGGACAACTCTGTTCCACATGCTCCCTAGCTGTTCACTCCGTGACCTGCCGATGCCAGAGTTCGCTCGGCAAATTAGCACAGGTCGCTTAGGCAGGTTAGCTCCATAGAGGCAGGTAGCTTCGTCTAGCAGCCTGGCTCAGCCAAAGGGGTCACCTATCACCCCGAGCAGCCTGCAGACGTCCTGTTCACGGCTAACGCCTGTCAGCCCCATGGAGTTGAACCTTTCAGTCCGGTAGCTCGCCGGCTGGATGCACGTGTACCCGTTGGCGTAGTCATACACGCATCCTAGCGCCGCCACTGTAGTCCCTGTGCTGTAACAGGACTACAGATAGTTTTTCTCTGCCTATCTCTCGTGCTGCTAACGGAGATAGTGTGTATTGCTATACCCGTTCCAGTGTGCAGAAACACGGAAGGGTTTTACATTTAAGTTGGTTGTTTCCCTTTCCACCCAAAAAGTGTTCGGCAGCAGTCCACCAGGCTGCATCGCGGACCCCGGGGTCGGTTGCGTTCCATTATATTAAAGTTGTCTGCAACGCCCTCCTAACAGTACGTCCATAAAGTTACAAAAGTTAAAGGTTTGTTCTCACTTGTCATTTTCGGGAGTTCACTGCTCTACTTTCTCACGGCTTCCTGTTTGCCGGGTACAGTGAGTTCCTAAACAATGACTGTTTGGACTGGCTGTACCGCTGGCCTAAGCTGTGTGCGCTTCAATGCTGCCACAGCACCAAAGGAGAGCAGGAACACCAAGACTGGCCAAACAGTGCTCTCCAGCAATCCGACAGCTATACATCAGTGTTTACGGTTCTCTATTGAAAATGGTCTGTAAGCACTGCGTATGCTCTGCCACATTTCTAGAATGCAGTAGCGGTCGGTAACCTAGAAAACGAACATTAAACAATGATATTAAAAATCCCTCCATTCTTGAGAATGGAGAAAATATTTAATAAGATTAAAATTCCAAATTGCTTGTTTTCACAATCTCTTATCAATTTTAAAGAATCACTCCCATCAAAGTTGTTATCTTAATATATTGCAGTCATAATATTACATGGCACTGTGTACTTACAATTGCTCATTTTGCCTTTCTACCAGGGCTGTGGAGTCGGAGTAAGAGTCATGGAGTCGGTGTCCATTTTGGTATAAAATGGACCAACTCCAACTCCTAAAATATACTGTATAATTAGGTACAGTAGTTCAATGCAGTTTGTGGTGAATATTTTTTCATAAGGATTTGGGAAAGTTATGAAATGTCCTATAAATATCTGTCCTATTCCTGATCTAAGGGTCTAGACTTTTAGCAGAGATGAATCTGTGCTACAGTAAATTTATCACTTAAACATGAGCCATGCATGAGGGAGTCGGTGTCATCGAAATTGAGGAGTCGGAGGTTTGGCTTACCGACTCCACAGCCCTGCTTTCTACCTAACTTTTCTCTTTTCTCTGCTCTATGTAGAAGCAAGAAGTCTCTTGTCCCTGCATGACTCATCCCCCTCTTCAAATCTTGACCCAGCTGCTCCCTCCTCCCCCCTGCCAGGGGCTTTTGCAGTGACTTATGACTCATACAGGGAAAATTGACCTCCTTTTTCTACAAAGAGCTTAGAAAGATTCAGCTAGTCAGTTTTTAATCATGTGATGTCATAGACCTAATGGAAAAGATAAGCTGGGTAGGAGGGCAAAATGAGCAATTGTAAGTACACAGTGCTGTATAATATGATGATTGCAATAAATAAAGAGAATAAAAACGTTGATAGGAGGAGTGCTTCTTTAACCATTGTTAATGTAATTTTGTATTTGTAATACATTCTATTTAGCTGTATGCAGCCGCAACACGGAGTCCACATGGAAGGGGCAAGGGGTACAGTCCTAATCTTAGCACGTCCCTTACTTCAACCTATTGGAAGAATGAATGTGGGAAGTATTACAATATACTAAAGCAGACAAACCTTGCAATAAACAATATGTTAAAAGAAAGCCTGAAGAGTTACTTTTTTGTAATGACAATTTTCACATCAATTCAATGAGATATTGCATTTTAAAAATATATGCCCAACTATATTTCTAGAAAATATTTAGCAAACTGAATATTAGAGAAGGAAAGTCAGACATGTGGCATGTGGCAATAATACGCAGTCTTGGTTACAAACCATCTGATAGGCAGATGGCATAAAACTGATTCCACAGCTGAGATGTAGTGGTGTGTCATAAAAAAACCTTGTTTGTATTCAGGGTGTTAACAGAGCCATATTGAAATACACAATACATCATGGCGTTATTGCAGCAGTCTTGTTAGTTTCAAGCATAAATGCTCAATTGTTTTAATCCCTAAGGAGACATAGTTCTATGAGTCAAAGTGAAGACCAACCTGGACATCAAGCAACTAGAAGCTGGATTTACCTTCCCCCCACCTCTACAGGATCCATTTTATAGTGTTTAAGTAACAGGAAACATTAAATTGTAAATTCCCCATTGTTGAACCTAAACCAATATTTTGGGTAATTATAAAAGCAGCCATCATTCTGTTGTTGGATTGTGGGGGATTGCAATATCCGGTAGCAATACTTTTATTGGAGGAACATTAACACTTTCTGGGTGTGATTACAATAAAAAATAATATGTACAGTAAATTGATATTTGTGCATTTGTGCATTGTGCATTGTGCATTTTGTTACATTTTGAACTGGGCTGACTTCGCGGTCGGCTACAGGCTCTACCGTAGGGACGGGCTGCACCTCAATGGGGAGGGTGCAGCGGTGCTGGGGAAGAAGATGGCTAATAGGTTGGAGGAGTTTTTAAACTAGAGACGGGGGGGGGAACCAAGGAAATAGGTGGGATGTGAGGCAAGCAAGGGGGAAGGGGAGAAGTGAATATAATGAGGGTGGAGAGGGGGGTGGGGATAGTACAGTTAGATCGTTAGAGAAGAATAGGATGCTAAATATCCCCAAAGTTTTATCTTGCATGCTGACCAACGCAAGAAGCCTGACCAATAAGGCGGATGAGCTGCGGGCGCTTATATCGGAGGAGAGGTATGACATCGTAGGTATAACAGAGACTTGGCTAGACGATAGCTACGACTGGGCGGTAAATTTATTAGATTATAGTTTATTTAGAAGGGACCGGAAACAGGGGAAAGGCGGAGGAGTCTGCTTATATGTAAAGTCATGTCTAAAACCCAGACTAAGGGAAGATATAGGAGAGGGAAAAGAGGGGGTCGAGTCCATGTGGGTAGAGATAGAGGGGGCAAAAAATAATAATAAAATATTACTGGGGGTCTGCTATAAGCCACCAAATATAAGAGAGGAGAATGAGAATCTGCTATTAGGACAAATAGACAAAGTAGCAAAACATAATGAAGTGATTGTAATGGGGGATTTCAACTACCCGGATATTGACTGGGAAACAGAAACCTGTAGATCTCAGAAAGGAAAAAGGTTCTTGACAAATATTAAGGATAATTATCTCTCCCAACTAGTGCAGGAACCAATGAGAGGGAAGGCCGTGTTGGACTTAATATTGACTAATAGGCCTGATAGAATAACTGAGGTACAGATAGGGGGGCACCTAGGTAATAGCGATCATAATATTATCGACTTCAAAATGCCCTTCAGTAGGGTTATCAATAAGGGAACAACAAAAACATTAAACTTTAGGAGGGCGAAGTTTGATCAGCTGATAGAAAACCTTCAACTTATTGACTGGACAAAGTTCTTAATCAATGGAATACGAATAGTAAATGGGAAACCTTCAAAAGAATTCTGAATACTCAGTGCGAGAGGTATATACCGTATGGGAATAAAAGGGCTAGAAATAAGAGGAAACCAATATGGTTGAACAAGAATGTAAAAGGGGCGTTAAATAGCAAAAAAGAGGCATTTAAGAGATTAAAACAGGAAAACAGTAAGGAGGCACTAATGTGTTACAAGGAAAAAACGAGCACCTGTAAAAAACAAATAAAAATAGCGAAGGAGGAAACAGAGAAACGTATTGCTAGGGAAAGTAGATCAAATCCCAAACTGTTCTTTACGTATATAAATAGTAAAAGGATTAAATCGAATAATATTGGACCGATAAAAAGTGAGGAAGGCAAAATCATAGAGAAAGATGAGGATAAAGCTAATCTATTAAATAATTTTTTTTCGACAACTTTCACAAAGGAAATAGAACAGGAGAAATGAGAAGTGACAAGCTTAATCCTCCACTAAGTATGACTAATCTAACCCAAGTTGAGGTACAGAAACGCCTCAGTAACATTAAAATAAACAAATCACCAGGACCTGATGGCATACACCCACGGGTACTAAGGGAACTAAGTAATGTGATAGACAGACCGTTATATCTTATATTTAAGGACTCTGTTGAGACTGGGTCTGTGCCACTTGATTGGCGACAGGCGAATGTAGTGCCAATATTCAAAAAGGGAGCGAAAAGTGACGCCGGAAACTATCGGCCGGTGAGTCTGACGTCCGTTGTGGGCAAAATTTTTGAAAGCTTCATTAAAGAGGCAATTACGGAGCATCTTGATGCTAATAATCTTTTAATCACGAACCAACATGGATTCATGAGGAATCGCTCCTGCCAAACAAACCTGATTGACTTCTACGAGGAGGTTAGCTCTCGAGTAGATCAGGGGGAACCAGTGGATGTCGTGTATCTCGACTTCTCAAAAGCGTTCGATAGCGTGCCACATAATAGGTTGGTATACAAAATGAGAATGATGGGGCTGGGGGAAAATGTCTGCAAGTGGGTAGCTAACTGGCTAAAGGATAGAAGGCAGAGGGTGGTTATAAATGGAATATACTCAGATTGGGTAAGCGTCACTAGTGGGGTACCACAGGGGTCTGTACTAGGCCCAATGTTATTTAATATCTTTATTAACGACATAGTCAATGGGATAAATAGTAAAATATCAATATTTGCAGATGACACAAAGTTATGTAAAACAATTAATACAAAAGAGGACAGTGCAGACCTACAGAGGGATTTGGATAAGCTGGGTAGGTGGAGCATTAAATGGCAAATGAGGTTTAACGAGGAGAAATGTAAGGTCATACATATGGGAAGGAAAAATGGAAGTCACCAGTACTCACTGAATGGGAAATCATTGGGGAATTCAGAGATGGAGAAGGACTTGGGCATCTTGATTGATAGCAAACTAAATTGGAGTGCCCAAAGTCAGGCCGCTGCTGTAAGGGCAAACAGGGTAATGGGATGTATCAGAAGAGGTATAGCTGCAAAGGATGAGAACATTGTTCTTCCACTGTACAGAGCACTGGTCAGACCACACTTGGAATACTGTGCTCAGTTATGGGCCCCAATATATAGAAAGGATATAAATGAGCTTGAAAAGGTACAAAGAAGGGCAACAAAATTAATAAAGGGAATGGAGGGACTGCAATACCCAGAGAGGTTGGCAAAACTAGGACTATTCAGCCTGGAAAAGAGAAGGTTGAGGGGGGACATAATAAATGTGTACAAATATGTTAGGGGACAGTATAGAGATCTTGCCCGGGATTTGTTCAAAAGGAGGAATATTACGGTAACAAGAGGGCATTCACTAAGACTGGAAGAGAAAAGGTTTCAGCACCAGCATAGGAAGGGGTTCTTTACGGTAAGAGCAGTGAGAATATGGAATTCACTGAGTGAGGAGACGGTAATGTCGGATTCACTAAACCAGTTCAAGCGGGGACTGGATGCTTTTCTAGATACCAGGCAGATTTCAGCATATACTTAAAAATAAAATAAAATAGTAGGTTGATACAGGGATTTATTCTGACTGCTGGTTTCAGAGTCGGGAGGGAATTTTTCCTCAGGTGAAGATTGGCTAAATCATTTGGGGTTTTTGCCCTCCTCTGGATCAACTTTAGCAATTACAGAACTAAACAGGTCGAACTTGATGGACGCAAGTCTTTATTCGGCTTTACAAACTATGTTACTATGTTACTATGTTATGTTAGTGATCATTATCTGAAGATCTAAGCAGACTTCATCTGAGGCTGGGGTTCTCTTTCTCTCATGCTGTTAGAACCCTCCTGTTTGCTTTTTCCATCTTCTGTTTTGCGGTCATGTGACCATCTGCCTTTATATTCCAGTTCCGCCTTTTTGGCTGTGCTGGACTTCAGTGTTGTTTGACTGTTGCTAGCCAGGTGCTTCTGTGCCTATATCTCTCAGTTCGCTTGGTCCTTTTGGGACCTCTAGTACCTTTTTGTCAGTTTATCTTTTGCGTTCTGCAACAACCTTCTCTGTTTAGGGGATGTCCCATTTTTGTTCCAGTCCTTAGTTTTTTTAGGGACCCTTTCCCTTTATTCTATAGGTCTTCGTTCAGACTAGCCTAGGACTAAGGCGGGTCTTTACGCTAGGAACAGGCAGCCCGCTACATCGTAGGGATTCAGCTTAGTCTTACTGTAGGGAAAGCTTTCCCCTTCTTTCCTTAGTACTTGTTTGCAGATCATAACAAATGCGAGAGAATCGGACCAATTGATTATATCTCTCAGATCAAACACTGCCAGGGTTTGATCTGAGTGTTACCTTACTGAGAATAATATTAGAGGTGAGGACAAGACGGAGAACTTAATTTCTCCATTGTCTCTGTGTCCGCGGTAATCAGACTGCACTCGGATGACAACCCACGCATCTATAGACTTGTATGGGTGAGCGTGATCAGATCACCGGATGTCTTGCAGCCTCTCGCAGCATGATACAATTGTGCACTCATGTCGAATCGACATGAGAAAATAATCACAGGTCTGCACAGCCCCACAGTATAACACTGGGCCGAGTCCTATCAGATAAAACATCGGATATCACTTATCCATGTTATATGGTCGTGTGAGCGAGCCCTAAGGCTGGGTTCAGACAACCATATCAAAAACCGTAAAGTCACATTCGCGGACAGGACTAGCTCCAAGTGCAGTTTTGTGCCTATGCCCACATCATGGATGGATGCAGGAGATGACATTCTTGCTTACACTATTCTGTTCGAACAAGGAAAGTGCATGCTGAAATTTTTACACATGGAGCGTCCATCTGTATGGAGTATTGCTGGGTATTATTGGAGTATTGCTGGGTATTATTGGAGCATTGCTGGGTATTATTGGGTTGTTGCTGGGTATTATTGGGTTATTGCTGGGTCAGTGTGCTGTCCGTTGTGCACCAGACAGATGACTGTATCATTTACATCTTTATATAGTATGAATCATGATTATTTAAATCATCATTTTTTCTTAAAGTGGTAATTCGGGGGTCTCCTGTTGCACACCCTCTCCATAAACTAGATCAGTAAGCCATTGCAAAGAACAATTCTTGCTTTGGGGCTTAATGTGTTTATGTATTACATGGCTGCCTATTAATTTTAATAGGTGCTTTGTAATTATACATTTCCCCTGCAGAAGTGCGGACATGCTGACAGTTTTCAGTTTTAACCTCTGATCACCAGTTTTAATCCTGCAAATAGTTTATATTACCAAGAAACTCAGAAAATGGGGATTTTCCATGGTAGGACAACCCCTTTGAATATTGAAGTAATTTAATAACAAGTATATTTAGAAGCAGCTGAATTTGGCATTTAATACTTCAGACTGGGAATACATTAGTGCATTGTAATGCAATTGTCATACCAGCAGTCGTGTGTAAAACCACATGTAACACTTGGCAATATAACAAAATATGACAACTAATCTTTGGTATATATTACACACTCAACTATACTACATATGTAGCCTGTAAATCTGAAATGGTGATGTCAAAAAAATCTGAGATGGTCTATTAGAGAAAGAACAAGAACAGGTTGGATCCAGATGAAAATTAAAGAAGACAGACCATCAAAGCGAATGAAATCCTGACATTTTAATTACTGATAAGCAAAAGTGCCAATAAATCATTTCAATATTTTCTGTAGAAAGCACATACGTACAAGCAAAAAGTGCCAGGACTGTCCTGCTGCCTGCATGAGCTAGGAAAGTAATACTTGGGAACATTATATATGGATGGATGTACAGATGGGCCAGCCAGCAACAAAACATAATGATTATGTTTGCCTTACATTCACTTTGATATATGCCCTGTAATATGTCGGACTTTGGATAATAGGGAGCAGGGAACACTAGAGGAAATGATTCTCAGGTCCTCTCTCCATCTTTAGAGAACATTTGCACTTCTACTTTAATTACATTGTAATCTTTACTGTGATTATTGCACACACAAGGTTCATCTGCAATAATGTCTAAAAGCTATTTGTGATTCAACCCATAGACCCTAGTGGCAAGTCGTTGGCTGCTAAGTCAGCTCCAAATGGTGCCGTCTTCTCCTGGACCCGTGGAGCCCATTATTGTTTCAGAACTTTTCAACACCAGAGGATCTTGGTGACTACTTACGGTGAATATGGTATAAACAGTAATTTCCTAACACAGAAGTAGAAGACTAGTCATGATATCACAATGTAGATTTTCCACAGGGCTACACAAAATCCAACTAACTTTAAAATCCAGGTTATCGTGACTAGCAAATGAAAAATTAGAAAATTCGTTCTGCCATATCAGTATATATATACTGTAGATTACTAGGATCAATGCCTTTATGAGCAGGAGCATCACAGTGGATTGAATTTTACTGTGATTTCAGCATACATTGGGTGTTTAAAAGGAATCTGTCAATAGGCTCAATGCTCCTAAGCCATCTACATGGGCATGTACAGTGGCATGTAAAAGTTTTGGCACCCTGATAAAAATTACTGTTACAGTTAAGCAAGTTGAAGATAAAATGATCTCTAAAAGGCCTAAAGTTAAAGATGACATATTTCCTTTTTATTTTAAGCAAAAAATATATTTATATTTTCATCTTTTATATTTTAAAAATTAAAAAAAGGAAAATGAGCCGATGCAAAAGTTTGGGCACCCTGCATGGTTAGTACCTATTAGCGCCCCCTTTTGAAAATATCACAGGTTGTAAACACTTTTTGTAGCCAGACAAGAGTCTTTCAATTCTTGTTTGAGGGATTTTCATTCATTCTTCACTGGAAAATTCTTCCAGTTCTGTGAGATTCCTGGGTCGTCTTGCATGAACTGCTATTTTGAGGTATAGCCACAAATTTTCAATGATGTTCAGATCAGGGGACCATGAGGGCCACTGTAAAACCTTCAGCTTGAGCCTTTTGAGGTAGTCTATTGTGGATTTTGACGTGTGTTTAGAATCATTATTCATTTGTAGAAGCCATCCTCTTTTTAACTTCAGCTTTTTTTTACAGATGGTGGCATCTTTGCATCAAGAATTTGTTGAAATTTCATTGAATCCATTCTTCCCTCTACCTGTGAAATGTTACCCATACTATTGGCTGCAACAAAACTCCAAACCATGATTGATCCACCCCCATGCTTGGCAAGATATTCTTTTCCTAAAATTCTGTACCCTTTTTTATCCACACATACCTTTGATCATTGTGGCCAAAGAGTTCTATTTTAACCTCATTGGTTCGCTGGACTTGATTCCAAAATGCATCAGGCTTGTTTAGATGTTCTTTTGCATACCTCTGACGCTAGAATTTTAAGGTGAGGACGCAGGAGAGGTTTTCTTCTGATGACTCCATGAAGGCCATATTTGCACAGGTGTCTCTGATCAGTAGAACAATGTACCATAACTCCAGAGTCTACTAAATCTTTCTGAAGGTTTTTTGCAGTCAAGCGGGGATTCTGATATGCCTCTCTAGCAATCCTACAAGCAGCTCTAACTGAAATTTTGCTTGGTCTTCCAGACTTTATCTTGACCTCCACTGTTCCTGTTAACTGCCATTTCTTAATTACATTTTGAAACTGAGGATAGGGCAACTTGAAAACACTTTTTATAGCCTTCCCCAGTTTTGTGGGCCTCTACCATTCCATTTTCATTTTCAGAGTGCTAGGCAGCGGCTTAGAAGAACCCATGGCTGCTGTTTTTTGGCACAAGATACAAGAGGCTGGGTTTCTATAAAGCTGGGAAATTATCATAACATGGCCTTTCCTAATGATGATAGTGAACAAGCCATAACCCTAACAGGCTAATTAAGGTCTGACACCTTGGTTAAAGTTATTTGAACACACAAATTCCAAAGATGCCCAAACTTTTGCATCTGCCCATTTTCCTTTTTGTAATTTTTAAAATGTAAAAGATGAAAATATAAATAAAGGAATACAAAGAAAATGTGTCATCTTTAACTTCAGGCCTTTTAGAGATCATTTCATCTTTAACTTCTTTAACTGTTCACATTAACAGTAATTTTGACAAGAGATGCCCAAACTTTTACATGCCACTTTAGGTCATATAAAACTGAATAAAATACTTTGATATCTGCAAATGGATTTCTTATCAAAGAGAAATCCACATTTCTTAATATGCAAATGAGCTGTTAAGATCTAGAGGCCGGTCATAGATCTTCCTGAGAATCTGCCTTCAGAACTTATTTTAAATGAAAGCGGGCATTACCAGTGTGACACATGTAATGATTGACAGTCTGCTCTCCTGATCTACATGTATTACACTGGTAATACCCCCTTTCATATAAAATAAGCTCTGGAGGCAGATTCTCAGGGACATCTGTGACCAGCCAAGAGATCTTACCAGCTCATTTGCATACTGAGAAAAACATGGATTTTTCTGGAATAAGACATTGAGTCCCAGATATCAAGGTATCATTTTATTCAATTTTGTATTACCTACATGCACATATAGATGGCTTAGGACGGTTGATTCCGCTGACATATTCCCTTTAAATTTACTGCCCAATAGACAGCACACAGGCTGCCAAAACAACCAATGGATTCACAATGCAAAAAAAATTGCATCTGATGCTGCAAGCTTATTACTGGAGGACGCTCCCTTGTAAAGTAAAGAACTCTAATAATAAGTAGTCATAAGGGGATTGCTGTTTATGCAACTCCATGTTATATATATTAGCATAGGTTCATCTCCATTTAATTACTTTTCACTTCTGTATAGTACGATTCTCTATACTTACTCTATATAATTAGAGAATGCCCAGTAGAAAAGTGTTCATGCCACGCAGTTAGCAGAAGTTATTAGAATTATAATATCCAGTTTACAGTTCAATAGCTCAGTAAAGTATTTCCATGATTTGATATATATGACTAAGGCATACTGTTTCAGTATATAAGCCAATACACAGCAGTTATTTTGATTTTAATAGCCTAATATTCAGTTATATATATGCCATTATTACTCAGGGATCCTGCTCTTCTGCTATCGGTAATATGAGGAAATGGTTGGCAGATGGAAGTTCTTATAGTTAAACCTTACCCCGATGGACGAGGTTCCCTCGTAAAAATACAGTAGCTAGAGCGATGTTTCCAAATATGCCAAAAACTTTAGCATATATACATATATATATATATATATATATATATATATATATATATATGTAGTGGAGTGAATGATTTTTACTACATACAACACAACATCAGTGCATTCTCAGAGAACACTCCATCTATTACATTATTCATTTAATGTGTAACCTTGTGAAGGATCATAAATTGTTACTTTATCTAATCAAAGCCGACTTAACAATGCAGAAGGGCAAAGGTTTAATTTTGCGAAGTATTATTTTACACTGGCTTTAGTAAAAAACTACAAGGGGAAAAGGCAAGAAAACTAGTAATAAATGATCCTTTATAGCCTAGGGCATTGGCCTAGTTAATAAACTTTCATTGAAGGTTTCTTTCAACTGTTCCGGACAATGAAGTAAAAAAAAAAAATCTTAAATTACAGCCATGTGTGAGTTTTAAGGCTCTCATTCCTTTTATCTCCTCCTCCACAGTTTAGGGGGAAAAAAAAGAAAAATGAGATATGTAATTGATTCTCTCTGAATGAAAAGCTTTGTCTAGAAAAACATAGTAAAATAATATATTTGCAATAGTCCAGACTAAAATAGATTTACAATGATGTTTTTCTGTGTTATCACAGCAATGTTCTTAAACTTATTGAAGTCAGCTACATAGTGGTGAACTAAGTGTTTGTGTTACAAAAAGCCCAAAGACATTTTAATGTAAATGTTTCATGGAGCCTCCGACAATAAAGCTGTGTGCAGTTTACAAGAATTCTGAAAGCCTACAAGGTGCAAGTAGAGGCTTTTAGTCCAAAACAATATGTCTACCAAAGACATATCCCAAAGCAAGCCGCAAATCAATGAAAAATTGGCTAACATCTCATCTATAGAGTCACTTTCATAGTTTCATCGTTTTTAAGGTTGAAGGTAGACTTAAAGGGGTTTTCCCACGAACGAAAGTTCATTTTAATCAACAGATCTTGGAATAATAATAATTTCCACAATTGGATGTGTTTAAATAAAATGTTCCTGTGCTGAGATAAACGTATAAATGTTCCCCTATGTAATGGCTGTGTCTGACCGTGCAGGAACACGGTCTGATCGTACCATATCTCCTGGGCAGGGGGGGGGAGCAAAAGATTATAGAGACATTACAGCATGGGATCACAGCTGATTCTTTTTGTGAGGTAAAACATTCCCCTGTCTTTTTTTTTAAACAATGTTTTACTTCAAAGAAAGAATCCTCTGCGATCCCATGCTGTCCTGTCTGTATCCTCTATTTTGCTTCCTCCCCTGCCCAGGAGATGTGGTATGATCAGACCATGTTCCTGCAAGGTCAGACACAGCCATTACACAGTACACAGCAGGGGCACATTTATAAGATTATCTCAGCACAGGAACATTTTATTTAAACACATCCAATTGTGGAAATTATTATTATTCAAAGATCTATTGATTAAAATCAACTTTTGTTTGGGGAAAAACCCCTTTAAGTTCTTCAAGTTCAAGCCTATAGCCTAACATGTTGATCCAGAGGAAAACAAAAACCCCATGAGACAGACACAGCTCCATATTAGGGGAAAAATTCTTTCCTGACTCCACATACAGCAATCAGACTGGTTCCCTGCATCAATGCTCCACAGATTCTAGTGCCCATAACCTGTAATATTAAAGGTACAGCTCAGTAAATTAGAATATCATCAAAAAGTTAATTTATTTCAGTTATTCAATACAAAAAGTGAAACTCATATATTATATAGAGTCATTACAAACAGAGTGATCTATTTCAAGTGTTTATTTCTGTTAATGTTGATGATTATGGCTTACAGCCAAGGAAAACAGAGAGGCTTCCAGGCCCTTCTTGAATTCTAGTAGTGAATCAACTATTACAACATAATGCTGCAGAGAGTTCCATAGTCTCACTGCTCTCAGAGTAAAGAACCTGTCAGTCGATTTATGCTGCCCAAACCAAGAGCAGCCTGAATCAGAGCCTGGCTGCACCATTGTTTGCCAGGTAGATTTTTCATAGTTTGAAGAGATGGTCAGTTACCAAAGGAATTGATGAGACTAGTCCAACACTGCCTCCGGCCGTCTTCTCTCTGCTCCACTCCCTGTGATTCCCAGGAGAGACCTTTCAATAAACTAGACTGGTATGAGGTGGCCCTGTCCGAATTTCTTCTCTATCTATGGTACCCGGTCCCACTCACTGAAGTATTTCAGAGAAAAACAACGTTGGTTGCATTTGTGCGGTCAGGCTCTGATTCATTCTGCCTGTGGTTTGGGCAACATGAATTGACTGACAGATGCCCTTTAGGCACTAAAGCTGGGTTCACATATACTGTATACTTCGAATTTCCTCTGATTTATTAGCCTGATGCATCAGTTGCAGCAAGACTTCCTCATCATTTTATCTCCAAGTACTGGTCTAGAACATGAAAGGTTATGGCCAGCAGCTTCATCTATCCAATGCAGCAACAGGATGCAAAGGATAGATAGGAACGATATCATTACAAACAATAAGAACAGTTCATCTATCAGTTTCCAACCAGTTAAACTGGGGACATAGGTGGAGTGAAAGTAGCAAAATCTGGCATATCTACAGTGGGGAAAAAAAGTATTTAGTCAGCCACCAATTGTGCAAGTTCTCCCACTTAAAAAGATGAGAGAGGCCTGTAATTGACATCATAGGTAGACATCAACTATGAGAGACAAAATGAGAAAACAAATCCTGAAAATCACATTGTCTGATTTGGAAAGAATTTTTTTTCAAATTTTGGTGGAAAATAAGTATCTGGTCAATTACAAAAGTTAATCTCAATACTTTATTATATATCCTTTGTTGGCAATGACAGAGGTCAAACGTTTTCTGTAAGTCTTCACAAGGTTGGCACACACTGTTGCTGGTATGTTGGCCCATTCCTCCATGCAGATCTCCTCTAGAGAAGCAATGTTTTGGGGCTGTCGCTGGGCAACATGGACTTTCAACTCCCTCCAAAGGTATTCTATAGGGTTTAGATCTGGAGAAAGGGCAGGCCACTCCAGGACCTTGAAATGCTTCTTACAAAGCCACTCCTTCATTTCCCTGGTGGTGTGTTTGGGATTATTGTCATGCTGAAAGACCCAGCCACGTTTCATCTTCAATGCCCTTGCTGATGGAAGGAGGTTTGCACTCAAAATCTTACGATACATGGCCCCATTCATTCTTCCATGTACACGGATCAGTCGTCCTGGTCCCTTGGCAAAGAAACAGCCCCAAAGCATGATGTTGACACCCCTATGCTTCACAGTAGGTATGGTGTTCTTTGGATGCAACTCAGCATTCTTTCTTCTCCAAACACGCCAAGTTGTGTTTCTACCAAACAGTTCTACTTTGGTTTCATCTGACCATATGACATTCTCCCAATACTCTTCTGGATCATGCAAATGCTCTCTAACAAACTTCAGACGAGCCCGGACGTGTAATGGCTTAAGCAGGGGGACATGTCTGGCACAGCAGGATCTGAGTCCCTGGCGGCGCAGTGTGTTACTGATGGTAGCCTGGGTAACGTCGGCCAAGCTGCTTGCCTATTTCAGATTTAGTCTTCCCAGTCTGGTGCAGGGCTACAATTTTGCTTCTGGTGTCTTTCGACAGCTCTTTGGTCTTCACCATAGTGGAATTTGGAGTGTGACTGTTTGAGGTTGCGGACAGGTGTCTTTTATACTGATAACAAGTTCAAACAGGTGTCAGTACTACAGGTAATGAGTGGAGGACAGAGGAGCATCTTAAATAAGAAGTTACAGGTCCGTGAGAGACAGAAATCTTGCTTGTTTGTAATTGACCAAATACTTATTTTCCACCAAAATTTGAAAAAAAACTCTTTCCAAATCAGACAATGTGATTTTCAGGAATTGTTTTCTCATTTTGTCTCTCATAGTTGAGGTCTTCCTATGATGTCAATTACAGGCTTCTCTCATCTTTTTAAGTGGGAGAACTTTTGCAATTGGTGGCTGACTAAATACTTTTTTCCCCCACTGTACCTGAAGTCTCCTCATGGATCCAGTCCATGCTACTCCAATAGTGTGTTCCAGACCCAGTGATTTGATTATTCTTCTAACACAGGACAGCTGAGGCCTGTGATTGGATGCAATGGTCAGCTGATTGCTATGGCACGCCATCAGAGAAACATCCAATGATGTGCCATTCTAGTCATCTGACCTCAACCAATTCCCATATAGGAGCAACCCACAGGAATGATCTACGCTGGATCCTTGGGGTGACAGCAGGTATATTAATATCAATTCAGAACACTCCTGCAGTTAAAGGTCACTGTTCCCGTATCAATTTGGTATTTGCTACTCAATGAGAGATAAGAGAAACCATAATGTAACCATTCTACGGGATCGTCCAGGATGAGGCAGCATGCCCTTATTTATAAATACACATTATGATACATGTACTTTATCAGAATGGAGGGAGCAGCAAAGCTTACAATATCTATACATAATTACATATGTAATTACATTACATACAAACAGTATTACATAATACAAAAGTAAAAATTCCAGCACCAACGGAAATAAAAATATAGAAAATTTATTAACGTATCATAAAATCACATATTTAAAAATATTCAAAAAATATGAAGGGGAAAAAAAGGAGGTTGGGGGAAAGGGCAGGGGGAGAAAAACCTTACGTATTTTGGATACACATGTCCTTATTCATACAGTACAGACCATAAGTTTGGACATACCTTCTCATTTAAAGATTTTTCTGTATTTTCATGACTATGAAAATTGTACATTCACACTGAAGACATCAAAACTATGAATTAACACATGTTGAATTATATACTTAACAAAAAAGTGTGAAACAACTGAAAATATGTCTTATATTCTAGGTTCTTCAAAGTAGCCACCTTTTGCTTTGATGACTGCTTTGCACACTCTTGGCATTCTCTTGATGAGCTTCAAGAGGTAGTCACCGGAAATGGTTTTCACTTCACAGGTGTGCCCTGTCAGGTTTAATAAGTGGGATTTCTTGCCTTATAAAAGGGGTTGGGACCATCAGTTGTGTTGTGCAGAAGTCAGGTGGATACACAGCTGATAGTCCTACTGAATAGACTGTTAGAATTTGTATTATGGCAAGAAAAAAGCAGCTAAGTAAAGAAAAACAAGTGGCCATCATTACTTTAAGAAATGAAGGTCAGTCAGTGTGAAAAATTGGGCAAACTTTCAATGTGTCCCCATTGTGCAGTTGCAAAAACCATCAAGCACTACAAAGAAACTGGCTCACATGAGGACCGCCCCAGGAAAGGAAGACCAAGAGTCACCTCTGCTTCTGAGGATAAGTTTATCAGAGTCACCAGCCTCAGAAATCAATGCCACACAGAGTTCTAGCAGCAGACACATCTCTACAACAACTGTTAAGAGGAGACTTTGTGCAGCAGGCCTTCATGGTAAAATAGCTGCTAGGAAACCATTGCTAAGGACAGGCAACAAGCAAAAGAGACTTACTTGGGCTAAAGAACACAAGGAATGGACATTAGACCAGTGGAAATCTGTGCTTTGGTCTGATGTGTACAAATTTGAGATCTTTGGTTCCAACCACCGTGTCGTTGTGCGACGCAGAAAAGGTGAACGGATGGACTCTACATGCCTGGTTCCCACGTGAAGCATGGAGGAGGAGGTGTGATGGTGCTTTGCTGGTGACACTGTTGGGAATTTATTCAAAATTGAAGGCATACTGAACCAGCATGGCTGCCACAGCATCTTGCAGCGGCATGCTATTCCATCCGGTTTGCGTTTAGTTGGACCATCATTTATTTTTCAACAGGACAAATGACCCCAAACACACCTCCAGACTGTGTAAGGGCTATTTGACCAAGAATGAGAGTGATGGGGTGCTACGCCAGATGACCTGGCCTCCACAGTCACCAGACCTGAACCCAATCGAGATGGTTTGGGGTGAGCTGGACCGCAGAGTGAAGGCAAAAAGGTCAACAAGTGCTAAGCATCTCTGGGAACTCCTTCAAGATTGTTGGAAGACCATTTCCGGTGACTACCTCTTGAAGCTCATCAAGAGAATGCCAAGAGTGTGCAAAGCAGTCATCAAAGCAAAAGGTGGCTACTTTGAAGAACCTAGAATATGACATATTTTCAGTTGTTTCACACTTTTTTGTTAAGTATATAATTCCACATCTGTTAATTCATAGTTTTGATGCCCTCAGTGTGAATGTATAATTTTTATAGTCATGAAAATACAGAAAAATCTTTAAATGAGAAGGTTTGTCTGAAACGCATAAAACCACATATTCAAAAATATTCAAAAAACATGAAGGAAAACAAACGGGGGGGGGGTAGGGGAGGGGGATGAAAGCCTTACGCATTTTGGACACACATGTCCTTATGCTTTGAGGTTTTTCCAGACCGCAGAACCTAATAAGTGTATTGTGAAAAAGATTAAAAACGACTCAGCTCACTCTCATTTTCCACCGTTGCAGTTCCCAGTCCTCCATGCATCTCTCTTTTACCTCTTCTGTACTTATCCACAGCACACAACGAACTCTTCCTCCATTTTCTCTCAGTGGCGGTACTTCCAGCACTAAATAGGTCTGTGACATTTCAATACATGATGTGACATTAGATGCCCACTCAGCGCCAGAAGCCGAATGCAGAGATGGAAGAAGAACACCTCGCATGTTATAGAGAAGTAAGAGGCCAGAGAGAGCTGTGCGGAGGACTGTACAAACTGCTGCGATGAGGGACAGATGAGCAATGAGGGTTGTAGTACAATTTTTTTCTCTGTTCCTCTTGCCTATCTACTAATCAGTAAAATATGAGACGGCCAGCTCCCATCTTGCCAGGTTTTTACAATGCAAATTCGGGAGAATCTGAATTTCTTTGCAAAACTGAAGACGAATTTCATTCACCTGGAACTGATTTGCTCATCGATAGTATCAACCAGTGATATTCATATGGGCACATGCGCAACAGATTTTAAGAACAGATGGAATATCCACTGTGAATTACATTAGTAGATTTGTGGATGAGATTTCACAGTATCTCGTCCACAAGCTGTACATACAATTTCTCGAGCTTTGACCTGACTTCAAATTGATCTGAGTTGCATATTTGAAGCCAGCAGCAGGTCAATTCATGATAGCAGCAGGTCAATTCATGGTAGTATCAGGCAATTCATGATAGTGTCAGTCAATTCATGATAGCAGCAGGTCAATTAATGATGCAGATTTCACCGTGCATTTTAGAATTTACACAATAAAATACTCAGTTTTAATTCCTGCTAATATCTGTGCACAGCCTTTTAAAATATAGTCTACTCTTTAGTATCCAATTTGGCATTTTGCTATGGTTATTTTCATCCCAGCCTTTCATGGCTGATATAGGAATAACTGCTTGTTGGTCCAAACCACTAGTGGCAGGGCAACAAAAACAACCGGGCACAGTAAAATTGTTTGCTTAACTCCCATAGAAATGAATGGGAGAAAAGGAAACAGCATAGCACAGCAAGTTACATTGTTTCCACAACTCAAGAGTTACGCCAACAGCATAGTTCGTTCTTCTATGCTGTTTCCTTTACTCCCATTCATTTCTATCAGAATTATGTAATCAAGGCAAGCTGTTTTCGTAGCCTCGCCTCTAGTGGCCGATACCTAGAAGAAGTTATTTCCACCTAGGTCTTTAAAGGCTAAGATGGCAATAACCTTTTATAATGCACTCTAGTCACTGCGGGAAAAATGGAAAGCCCTAAAGGTCAAACGAAAGACCATCAGAACATGAGGCTAGATTTCATATATTTAACCCTCCCCAAAGAAACGTCAGATTAGTTTCAAGTTAATCATCGGTTTGCAATTTGTACAATATTATTTGTTATTTATGCTAAGCCATCTTCATCCAAAAATAATGCCAAATCTTAAAATGACGATGCTGGGAATGGAAACAATTTGCTCTTATCCAGTTGCATTTTTCTACTCATTGTATTAACAATAATAGACATATTGAGTTTTCTGGGAACTAACATACAAAACAATTTGTGAACCTGAGCATGTGATGCAATCAAGCATTCTAAATATAAACATGTACTGAAAAATAATTTACATTCTAAATTATTAAATATGAGCTTGTTGCCGAAAGTGCTTAGTATGATCACTGAGCACGGTATTAAGCCATTGTAAAATAAAGTGGGTTCCAGAGAAAAATCCCTATCTATCAATCTATCTATCTATCTATCTATCTATCTGTCTGTCTATCTCATCTACAGGTGCTTCTCACAAAATTAGAATATCATCAAAAAGTTAATTTATTTCAGTTCTTCAATTCAAAAAGTGAAACTCCTATGTTATAAAGAGTCATTACAAACAGAGTGATCTATTTCAAGTGTTTATTTCTGTTAATGTTGATGATGATGGCTTACAGCCAATTAAAACACAAAAGCCATTATCTCAGTAAATTAGAATAATTAACAAAAAAACACCTGCAAAGGCTTCCAATGCGTTTAAAAAGGTCCCTTAGTCTGTTTCAGTAGGCTCCACAATCATGGGGAAGACTGCTGACTTGACAGATGTCCAGAAGGCAGTCATTGACACACTCCACAAGGACAGCAAGTCACAAAAGGTCAGCTGGCTGTTTACAGAGTGCTGTATGTAAGCATATTAATGGAAAGTTGAGTGGAAGGAAAAAGTGTGATAGAAAAAGGTGCACAAGCAACCGGGATAAGCGCAGCCTTGAAAGGATTATTAAGAAAAGGCCATTCAAAAATTTGGGGGAGATTCACAAGGAGTGGACTGCTGCTGGAGTCATTGCTTTAAGAGCCACCACACACTGACGTATCCAGGACATGGGCTACAAGTGTAACATTCCTTGTGTCAAGACACGCATGACCAATAGACAACGCCAGAAGCGTTGTTTTCATTGGCTGTAAGCCATAATCATCAACATTAACAGAAATAAACACTTGAAATAGATCACTCTGTTTGTAATGACTCTATATAATATATGAGTTTCACTTTTGGTATTGAAAAACTGGAATTAACTGTTTGATGATATTCTAATTTTGCGAGAAGCACCTGTATCTATGAATATTTTCCTTTTAGACCTTGTCCTTGGCTTCGTTTCTAGAATTCTGAATTAGAAGAAATTCTAAACCATTCTGTTGCAGACCCAGAGAGTTTCTGCTTTATTGTTACGGTGTCTCATAACATTTCAAATAAATGTCATACAAATAAATATGTAAAAATGGTCAATCATAAGACATATAGGTTCTGAAGCAATGAGCCTTCTAAAAGGGGAAGGAATATGCAGGAAAGGTTGCTTTCAGCATTGAAAAAAATTATTTTATGGATGCATCATGATGGCAAATACCACACCTTTGCATTTCCCTACATATACTTTTTCTAAAGTGATAGAGAAGACAATACTTCTATTATACCACCAATTAATTTAAATCATACATGGCTAATTATTATTGTGAAAGGTCATCGAGTTTAGGAAAACATCTAGTTAAAATCCCTCAAATGCACACTGTATGTTCAAAGATATGGCCCTCATAAACCCTGGTGGTTTTGGTTGGTGATCACATTCAAACATTTCTGACAATTTCACTTGACTTTGAATGGACCAATATTGGGTCCAATGCGTTACACAACTATCCCTATAATATGCATGTGTAGCCAGGAAAAAAACAATTTGCCACTTCCAGGAAATATTTTAAGAACCTCATCTGTCACAGATTTGAAGCTATACATAGCAACTAGCCGAGCAGAGCAAAACAATGTTTTTATAGCAAAGCTTCAATCACATGCTTGGTAGTTCTAGAGATGGAAAAGGCCAATGTTCTGCTATATAATAAAATAAATGTCTATTAAAAATCTTAGGATTCTATTATAGGTTTATTTAATTATAGTCTAGCATTGTGTTGGAAGAAATCTCATTGGAGGAGATAGAAATCAATAATTTCACAGAACAGATAAAAAGAGGTACAGTTCATACAGTAGCTGTTCCATCTTTGCAGTAAAAAATATCTTTAAAGAATTCAGAAATTAAATATAAAAATCATAAGGGTTCCTGTTCTTTAACTAACTGGGTTTTGATCCTGTAAAGTCTCTGTCAGCCCTTTTTATTCAAAACTGGTTCTATATTAAGAATAAGTCAAATACTTACTTGTACCATAAACAGATTGGTGTAAAGAAATGTTCCCTCTACTGACAATATCTAAACCTCTGAGCAGCTCTTGTTACTGTGGTCTATGCAATAATGAATAGCTCTACATAAAAAACAAAAAAAAAGTTCTAAACCTATCAGCCATGACATTAAAATCAGCTGCCTACCATTGTGTAGGTTCCCCTCAAACCTCCTTAACAGTTTTGGTTCATGGAGGGATGGACAAGATTTCTAAGTGTCCGTTCACATCGATCAACCAGCGGCACGATACAACTTCCGATCGGTAAACCTTCACTAAGCTATCTGGAGCTATCCAGATGATGTTAAAAAAATGTGATCAACCAGACCAGGCCCCCTACTTCTGTTGTTTCATGGTTTTGTTATAATGCTGATTAACTGACTGATTTATGGCAATTCAACCCCAAATAGAGCAAGTGGTCATACACTGTGCATTCTTACACCTTTCTATTTTAGCCTGCACTAACTTTTATTTTTAGCATTTTGTGTAACAGTAGTTCTTATGTGGGATTCAATAAGACAGGCTGTCATTTTTTAGCCGTGTACATCATTATTAAACTTTCCACGGACAATGGAAGTATCCTGCTGGATAAATGACAAGCCACGAAGGAGAATGAAATGTTGGTTTAATGTCAACACGTTTCAGAACACTCCGACTTCTTCTCCTGGACAACCACAAATGAAAGCAGTGAATAATATACATGCGGTTAAATACATGAAAAAAAATTCACAAAAGGAGAGAGGGAAGGGTTATATACAGTCACATGTGATCGGGGACCAAGCCCACAGTTATTTTATTGATAAGTAAATAAAGTTGATAAAATAAGAAAATTTTGCGGCTGTCCTGAAGAAGGAGTCGGAGTGACTCTGAAATGCGTTGACATTAAACCAACATTTCATTCCCCATCATGGCTTGTCATTTATCCAGCAGCGCAGGATACTTCCATCGCCCCATGGCTTATTTAATTACAATCCTCTGGAAGCTTCAGCAGCTGAAAGCTATGCATTTTTAGTGATTGTGCCTTACACAACCCTATAAAGGTGACCAAAGTTACCTAGTGATCCTCCTTTACTACTTGGATAAGACTCTATTGTACTTTTGCATCTTTTATTTAGTTATTAAACTTTCGGCTCCCATGACCCTGTTGGCAGTTCTCCTTCGTTGGACCACTTTTGCGTGGCACTGACCATTGTACACCAGGAATGTCACACAAAACCTGCCATTTTAGAGAAGCTCTGAATCAGTCGCCTAGTCATTACAATTTGGTCCTTGTGAATGATGTTCAGATCCTTACACTTGCCCATTTTTCCAGATTCCACTGCATCAACTTCAATAACTGATTGTTCACTTGCTACCATATACAGTGGTGTGAAAAAGTGTTTGCACTTCCTGATTTATTATTCTTTTGCATGTTTGTCACACTTAAATGTTTCTGATTACAAAACAAATGTAAATGTTAGACAATGATAACACAAGTAAACACAAAATGCGTTTTTTAAATGAAGGTATTTATTATTAAGGAAAAAAGAAATCCAAGCCTACAGGTCCCTGAGTGGAAAAGCGATTGCCCCATAAACCTAATAATTGGTTGGGCTACCCTTAGCAGCAAAAACTGCAATCAAGCATTTGCGATAACTGGCAATGAGTCTTTTACCATGCTCTGGAGAAATTTTGGCCCACTCATCTTTGCAAAATTGTTGTAATTCACCCACATGGAGGGTTTCCAAGCATGAACCGCCTTTTTAAGGTCATGCCACAGCTTCTCAATTGGATTAAGGTCAGGACTTTGACTAGGCCACTCCAAAGTCTTAATTTTGTTTTGCTTAAGCCATTCAGAGTTGGTCTTGCTGATGTGTTTTGGATCATTGTCCTGCTGCATAACCCAAGTGCATTTCAGCTTGAGGTCAGATATCAGGACATTCACCTTAAGGATTTTTTAGTAGACAGCAGAATTCATGGTTCCATTTACCACAGCAAGTCTTCCAGGTCCTAAAGCAGCAAAACAGCCATAGACAATCACACTACCACCAACTTATTTTACTGTTGGTATGATGTTCCTTTTCTGAAATGCTGTTTTATTGCTACGCCAGATGTAATGGGACATACACCTTCCAAAAAGTTCAACTTTTGTCTCATCAGTTCACAGAGTATTCTCCCAAAAGTCTTGGCGATCATCTAGATGTTTTCTGGCAAAATTGAGAGGAGACTCTATGTTTTCTTTGCTCAGCAGTGTTTTTCATCTTGGAACTCTAACATGCGTGCTATTTTTGCCCAGTTTCTTTCTTATGGTGGAGTCATGAACACTGACCTTAACTGAGGCAAGTAAGGCCTGCAGTTGTTTGGATGTTGTTGTGGGATCTTTTGTGACCTTTTGAATGAGTCATCGCTGCACTTTGCTGGAGTCCCAAAGCTTTAGAAAAGGCTTTATAACCTTCTCTAGTCTGACAGATCTGATAGATGTTTCTCATTTGTTCCTGAATTTCTTTGGATCGCAGCATGATGTCTAGCTTTTGATGATCTTTTGGTCTACTTCACTTTATTAGGCAGGTACAATTTAAGTGATTTCTTGATTGAGAATAGGTGTGTCAGTAATCAGCCCAGTGTGTGGCTAGGGAAATTTAACTCAGCTTCCCAAAGATGTGATTAACCGCAGTTAATTTATGTTTTAAAGGTGGTGGGCAATCACTTTTTCACACAGAGCCCTGTAGGTTTGGATTTCTTTTTCCATTAATAATAAAGACCTTCATTTAAAAACTGAATTTCGTGTTTACTTGTGCTATCTTTGTATAATATTTAAATTTGTTTTGTGATCTGAAACATTAAAGTGTGACAAACATGCAAAAGAATAAGAAATCAGGAAGGGGGCAAACACTTTTTCAAACCACTGTATATTCTGCCACTTGATAGGTGCTATCTTTGTGTTATGGATGGTTGGCATCTCCAGTGACTGGTGAAAGTATTCATCCCCTTGGCATTTTTCATGTTTTGCTACCTCACAACTTGGAATTTCACAGTTTTTTAGATGATTTGCATCAGTTCATGTAAAAAACATGCCTACAACTGTGAACTGTTTTTATTATGAAGCAATCAACAAATAGGACAAAATAACTGAAAATATCACTGTGCATAACTATTCACCCCCCTAAAGTCAGTACTTTGTAGAGCCTCCTTTTGCGACAATTACAGCTGCAAGTTTCTTTGGATAAGTCTCTATGAGCTTTCCTCATCTTGCCATTGGATTTTTGGCCATTCTTCAAGACAAAACTGCTCCAGCTCCTTCAAGTTAGATGGTTTCCTCTGGTGAACAGCAATCTTCACGTCTGACCACAAGTACTCAATTGGATTAAGGTCTGGGCTTTGACTAGGTCACTCAAAAACATTTACACATTTCTCCTTATCTCCAGATCATTTTCTCTGCTGCGGAAAAACATCCCCACATCATGATGCTGCCATCACCATGTTTCACTGTAGGGGTGGTGTTCTTGGGGTGATAAGCTGTGTTGCTTTGGCGCAAGACATAGTGTTTTCCTTGGTGGCCAAAAAGTTCAATTTTGGTTTCATCTGACCACAGAACCTCACTACATACATTTGGGGAGTCTCTCACATGTATTTTGGCAAACTCAAACTGAGAGTTACAATTTTTGTGTGTCAGTAATGGATTTTTTTCTGCCCATTCTTCTATAAAGGACACCTTTATAGAATGTATCGCTTATTGTGGTTATATGGACAGATACTCGAGTCTCTGCTTGGGAACTCTGAAGCTCCTTCATGGTTTCCTTTGGTCTCTCTGTTGCCTCTCTGATTAATGCCCTCCTTGTCTGGGCAGAGAGTTTCGGTGGGTGGCCCTCTCTTGACAGGTTGCTGTGGTACTATGTTCTTTTCATTTGATGATAATGGATTTGATGGTGCTCCGGGGAATCATTAGAGATTAGGATACTTTTTTATAACCCAGCCCGGACTTGTACTTCTCAACAACTTTGTCCCTGACTCGTTTGGAGATCTCCTAAGTCTTCATGATGCTGTTTGGTTAGTGGTGCCTCTTGCTTAATGGTGTTGCAGCCTCTGTGGCCTTTCAGAAAAGGTGTGCATATACTGACAGACCATGTGACATTTAGATTGCACACAGGTGGACTTCCTTTCATTAAATGTGTGACTTATGAAAGTAATTGCTTGCACCAGACATTTTTATGGGCTTCATAGCAAGAGGGGTGGATGCATATGCACATTCCAATTTTTAGACGTTTGATCCCAAAAATTTAATTTATGCCTATATTTTTCTCACTTCACTTTACCAACTTAGACTATTTAGTGCTGATGCATCAAACACAAATCTGATTACAAAACTATTTAAACACAGGTTGGAATGTAACAAAATACGTAAAAAGCCAAGGGGGTGAATACTTTCGCAAGCTACTGTACCTATGATTTGCTTTTTTTTTTTTTTGGGTGACTGTGAAGTGATTAAAAAAAAACTGTGGCTTGTGCAACTGGTAATGAAAACACAAATATGTAATGCGTAAAATATTGTAAAAATTCTTATGGCTTTTATCTGAACAATTAAATAATGTATACTTAAGCCCTCAATACAGTCATTATTTCCTATGTCCAAACCAAATCAAGTTTGCCTTGAAAGCTCATTTGTTTTACTTAGCTTAGTCTTTATTTTATCTATTTTTTTAACAAGTTTCTAAATTCTCCCACTCACTGTAGAAGTAATTATACAGAAAAAAAAATCAAATGATAGAGTCCCTAAACCATGTTTGTTATTTTCCCAGTGGAAAATATCTTATGAAGCAAAGAGTGGCTGTGGGAATCCAGAGGAGGAAAAACATACACTATAAAATATAATTAAAAATTGTGGAGGCTGCATATGACAAGAATAACCATAAAAAGCAGACACAAACCAGCTGGCTGTTAACAACTTTTGAGTTATAAAAATATTAAACCTGCTGTAAAGCATTATGTTCAATTTAAATAACCACAAAGCAGGCATTAGGCTTCGATGCTGAGGTTTTTGGAAACATTTTATGGCAGCATAAAATAAAAAAAAGAGTAGATGAGGGAGTTAGATAATAAACCAATCTCAATTTTGGACAGAGATTTAATAAATTAGCATTCAACAAATTCATTCTGGATGAAACCTTTCATTGTCATGTTATCAGTAAAGGGTTCAATACTGGAAATTCCAAATAGATATCTTGATGCTTTGCTACCAATGTTCTTAAATTCAACAATGATTGAATCTGAGTAATGTAATTTACCTGTAATAGACAACTTTTTAGACAGATACCTGGTTGGCCTATGTAAGCTATCCAGGCAAAAAAAAACCTGAAAGTTTAAGGTTTGCTCACACTGGCGAGTAATGTTATACTATGGAGCAGTTGCGACTAGCAATGAGTCGGCATGAGAAAAAAAAAATCGCTGCATGCTACAACTGGCAGCGTATATCGGATGGCGCGCACCCATACAAGTCTAAAGTGTAAAACATCGGACTGCACTCGGATGTCATCCCAGTGCAGTTGGATATACGCCGACTCACACAATGGAGAAGATGAAGAAATTAAGTTTTCCATCTTCCCCGCACATGTGATCCGATTCTCGCATGCGAGAGAATTGGATCACAGTAAAATGACACTCAGCTCACGCTCGCAGCAGAGTTTGAGCCGAGGGTCAGTTGCATATAGCATCCAATTCTCTTGTAAGAATCATCAGATGCTATACGCTAGTGTGAAAAAGAAAAGGGAAAGGGTCTCAAGATCAGGAGCGGACATACAATTCTTTGCACCCTGTGCAACTGCATGAGAGCCCATGAGGTAAAGGGGGCAATTTCCACCTCCAAAAGAGGTGGAATTGTGCATTACAATGAGCTATTGGACTGCACAGGGCCCATATATTTTACTTGCACAGGAGTCCTCTTCTGTCTGCATGTGTGTGTCCACCAGTGTTCAAGATCAGTACTGAGCAGGCAAGGACAACTTTCTGAGTATGGTGCCTGATACCTGGGATAAGATGATTTTAAAGTTTTCACTTCAAGCAATGTCTAGCATTAGACCAAAAATGGTGGTAAACTTTACAACTTTGCATTTGTTAATAGAGTCATATCGTAATTCTTCTCTAGCAGCCTTGACATGTGTATGCACTACAATGGACCGGTTCCCATTGTGTTTAGCGATGTTAAGTTATGTGTGTATGCTGGAAAAGTTCCTGACACCGGCATACATGGCAAAAGTATCTATACGGCTACTAAATGGAAACAAAAAAATATCCTTTAGGAATCTATCTGGTCAGTATATTCTAGCATATAGTAAAAAAGAGTACATAATAGCATATGAGGCAATGTAATTCCATGTCACGTAGTCCGTTATAAAACTATACCTTATCTCCTTGTGGAGAGCGACATGATAAGTATGTCACGGTAAGGAGACTTTTCGAGCCGCAATGCTCCCCTGGGAAATATGCAAATTGTCTCTTCAGAGAGGAAGACAGCTAGAACTCTAGTGCCACCTATTGGAAGTAGCAATCCTAAAAGTCAATATTGACACTTTAACAAGCCTTGTCACATGACTGACGAGGGGCAGTACCCCGAAACACAGTGTCTGCAAATTGAGTTTCTGGTCTTGGCTTTTATCCTAAGTCATGTGACAAGGCTCGTTAAAGGGTCAATACTGACTTTTAGGATTGCTACTTCCAATAGGTGGCACTAGAGTTCTAGTTCTCTTCCTCTGTGAAGAGACAATTTGCAAAACTATACCTTAAAAGTGTACTTTTTTAAATGAAAGCCTGTGTGTGATAAATTCTCCTTTATGGCATTTGTCACAACTGTTCATTAAATAGATATGTCATTGGCTTTTCAATAGATTTTCATGACTTGCTTGTTTAACCACTTCGCGCCAGAGATTGTTTTCACCTTCGTGACCGGGCCAATTTTTTCAATTCTGACCACTGTCACTTTATGAAGTAATTACTCTGGAACGCTTCAACGGATTCCCCTGATTCTGAGACTGTTTTTTCGTGACATATTGTACTTCATGATAGTGGTAAAATTTCTTCGATATCACTTGCGTTTATTTGTGAAAAAATCGGAAATTTGGCGAAAATTTTAAAAATGTAGCAATTTTCAAACTTTGAATTTTCATGCCCTTAAATCAGAGAGATATGTCAGACAAAATAGTTAATAAATAACATTTCCCACATGTCTACTTTACATCACCATAATTTTGGGACCAAAATTTTTTTTGTTAGGAAGCTATAAGGGTTAAAAGTTGACCAGCGATTTCTCATTTTTACAACAAAATTTACAAAAACATTTTTTTTGGGACCACATCTTATTTGAAGTGACTTTGAGGGGCCTTTATGGCAGAAAATACCCAAAAGTGACACCATTCTAAAAACTGCATCCATCAAGGTGCTCAAAACCACATTCAAGAAGTTTATTAACCCTTCAGGTGTTTCACGGGAATTTTTGGAATGTGGAAGAAAACAATGAACATTTAACTTTTTTTCACAAAAATGTTAATTTAGACCCAATTTTTTTATTTTCACAATGGTAACAGGAAAAAATGGAATACACAATTTGTAGTGCAATTTCTCATGAGCGCACTGATACCCCATATGTGAGGGAAAACCACTGTTTGGGCGCACTGCTGGGTTCGGAAGGGAAGGAGCGCCATTAGACTTTTTGAATGTAAAATTTGTTTGAATAATTAGCAGATGCCATGTTGCGTTTGGAGAGCTCCTGATGTGCCTAAACAGTGGAAACCCTCCACAAGTGACACCATTTTGGAAACTAGACCGCTTAGGGAACTTATTTAGATGTGTGGTGAGCACCTTGAACCCCAAGGTGCTTCACAGAAGTTTATAATATTGAGCTGTAAAAATAAAATGTTCACATTTTTCCCACAAAAACATTTTTCATCCCTAATTTTGCATTATCATAAGGGTAATAGGATAAATTGCACCATGAAATTTGTTGTGAAATTTCTCCTGGACACGCTGATACCCCATATGTGGAGGCAAACTACTGTTTGGGCGCACGGCAGGGTTTGGAAGGGAAGGAGCGCCATTTGACTTTTTGAATGTAAAATTTGCTTGAATAATTAGCGGACGCCATGTTGCATTTGGGGAGCCCCTGATGTGCCTATAACAGTGGAAACCCCCCACAAGTGACACCATTTTGGAAACTAGACCCCTTAGGGAACTTATCTAGATGTGTGGTGAGCACCTTGCACCCCCAGCTGCTTCACAGAAGTTTATAATATTGAGCCGTAAAAATAAAATTTTCACAATTTTTCCCACAAAAAATGTTTTTTATTCCCTAATTTTGCATTATCATAAGGATAACAGGAGAAATTGCACCATGAAATTTGTTGTGCAATTTCTCCTGAGTAGAACGATACCACATATGTGGGGGAAAACCACTGCTTTGGTGTACGGCAGGGTTCGGAAGAGAAAGGAGCGCTATGTTGGCTGGGATAGGTTGCAGACAGCATGTCACATTTGAAGAGTCGCTGACATGCCGAAACAGCAGAAACCCCCACAAGTGACCCCATTTTGTAAACTACACCTCTTAAGGAATTCATCTAGGGAAGTAGTGAGTATTTTTTAATTTTTAAATTTATACCATTGGGCAGTGAAGAAAACATAATTATATTTTTACCACGAAAAAATGTTTTACCCTCAGATTTTACATTTTCACACAGGGCAATGGGTAAATATGGTGCAGAAATGTGTCACACAATTTTTTCTATAAGTGGCAATACCCCATATGTGGCTGTATCGTACCGCTTAGCCATACAGCGAGTTCTGGGAAAGACGGAGAGCTATGTGACAATTGGAGAACAAATTATTGTAGAATAGGCATTTGGATTTGGGAGCACAAAATTTTCTGAATTTCTTTTGGGGGGCAAGGGCAATTTTGCTTTTCCAGAGCCTTTCTGCTACCAGTAACTTGGAATATTTTTAACAGATGACGAGCCTGAGTGGGGACTAGCTTTTTTTGAGGACTGAGTTGAAGCCTTTATTGGGAACATTTTACGTAACATTTATCCGGCGCTCGAGGCTGAGCACTTACATCGGGGTTTCCATCTAAATTTCCAAGTGATGTAATTCAGATGAAACCCCTGTGGGATCCATTCACTGTAATGAGGCAGCAGAGTTACTCTGGACTCCGTCTGGCCTCTGTTTAGCGGTGTCCTTTTTTTCAGAAGTGTACAAAACTGTGGCCAACTGCACTTTTATGCACGCCTAAAAAAACTGACACCGTGAGATCACAGGCCAGACGGCATCCACAGTGGCCTATATCTGCCTCATTACAGGGAATCTTCCGTCATGGGTTCCGTCTGAATCACGTATTTCAAAGATTTACACAGAAGCTCTGGTGTAAGTGCTCAGCGCAGAGCGCAGGATAAGTGTGAGCAGAGCACTACTGCGATCTTTGGGAGACATAATAAACAAAACAGTAGCAGGTGAAGAATTGGTTTTATTTATTTTTTACACCGTTCCTCGTGCGGTATAAGTGATGAAATTACTTTATTCTTGGGGTCGGTGCGATTACAGAGATACCAGATTTATATCAGGTTTTTATGATTGACAGCTGTCACACACTAAGAGACGCTTTTTTTTGCAAAATCTAGTTTTTGCATCGCCATATTTTGAGAGCTATAATTTTTCCATATTTTCCAACAGAGTCATGTGACGGCTTATTTTTTGCGGGACGAGTTGACATTTTTATTGGTACCATTTTTGGGTACGTGACATTTTTTGATCGCTTTCTATTCCGTTTTTTGGGAAGTAAAATTAACAAAAACCAACAATTTAGGAATTGTTTTTTGAGGGTTTTTTTTTATGCCGTTCTGCGTGTGGTAAAAGTGATAAGGCAGCATTATTCTTCGGGTCAGTACGTTTACAGCGATACTACACTTACTGTATATTTTTTTATGTTTTGGCGCTTATACACAATAAAACAATTTTATAGAAAAAATATTTTTTTTGCATCGCTTTATTCTGAGAGCTATAACTTTTTTATTTTTCAGCTGATGGAGCTGTATGGTGGCTTTTTTTTTTGCGGAACAAGATGACGTTTTCAGCGGTACCATTTTTATTTCCATTTTCCTTTTTGATCGCATTTTTTTCCACTTTTTGTTTGGCGATATGATGAAAAAGCATAGTTTTTTGCTCCGCTTTTTATTTATTTTTATTACGGTGTGCACAGAAGGAGTTAATTAGTGTGACAGTTTTATAGATCGGGTTGTTTCGGACGCGGCAATACCAAATATGTGTACTTTTTTTGTTTTTGCATAAATATACGGATTTATTGGTTTAATATTTTATTTATTTATTTTTATTTATTTTGTGATTTTTTTTTAACAGTTTGAAAAAAAATTTTGACTTTTTTTTACATTTTTACTTAGTCCCTGTATGGGACATTAATTTTTATTTTTCTAATCACTGATCTCATCCAATGTAATAGACATGTATAGCATTGGATGAGATCTTTGCTGACAGTTTTACACTGTCTGTCTCCTGCTAGAGTTCAGCTGCAGGCTGAGCCTAGCAGGACACCATATATGGCAGATCTGGAGGTGGTCATGTGACCTCCAGCTGCCATAACAACGGCAGGTCCTGGAAGGCATCAGGGGGCCATCGGAGAGGTAAGTGGATGACCCCCTCTCCTCTCACTATCTTCTATATGCCGCGATCACTATAGATCGCGGCATATAGAAGATAGCAAAGGGTTAACATCATTGGGACTTGAACCAATCAGGTCCCGATGATGTCCCCTGTCAGAGCTATCGCTCTGCACCGGAACCGCAGCTCTTGCAGGACCCTGGGGGTCCTGAGGGCTGCGGGACCACCCACCGTTTTTAAACGTCGGCGCTGCACAGAGCCCAGGCAGCGCCAACGTTTATGTACAGTGGGCGGTCCTGAACCGGTTAAATGTTTGCACTAAAATTCACCCTTAATGAGCCGAAGTGTAAGAAATAAAAAAGAAAACCCTATATACACCTACCAGACTGCTTACTGTGGCCCTTAACAGTCTATGGGCATCAACATACGATGGGGTTGTAATGTGACAGCTGTGTCCAAACAGAAAGAAACCCTTTCAGATGGAATGTGAAGGGTGCAGCCAATCATCGCCACAGGATGTTGAAACCAGGAGACAAGTGGGAGACACATTATCAATTAAAAAGTGAGTTTAGTTTTTTTTTTACCCTACAGTGGGTCCAATAGGGTTAATTTATAATCTAGTGGACAACCTTTTTGAACTAATGGCATCATAGCCTATAAGCGTCGGAAGATGCAGTGTTATACATCACCTGACTCGCCCCCTGGGCCGTGGGGCACTCGGAACCGGGAGATAGGGAGACGATGGGGGTAGTAGTGGTGACCCGGTCCCGTGGCTCAGGGTGGTCAGACCAGTGGCAGTCTTCTAGATGTTTTAAGAGATGTCCGACTACGCCACCCGTGGATTGCGGTTATTAGGAACCGCCGCTGCAAGGCAGTCCGCTGGGGCCGATGATGTATGCAGCTGGGATGGTGTGACTCCCCACGGGAAGAGTGTGGCCCCAGGGCAGTGTAGTGGATGGTGGGAGTGATGGTGGTGAGAGTCCCAGTACTGGTAATGCCGGAGGAGCGAAAAAGCACACAGACAACGTACTGCAGTCCAGGGTCTTTACTCACGGTTAATATCCAAGTCACTTCTGCAGGGAATGACTGCCCGAGCCGTGCTGCGTCCACCAGGTGAGAGGCTTGGTCAACTCCCAGACAGTTCAGGAGTATGGCTCAGGACCCCCTTTTGTCCATTCTCTGGCCTGCCTCACCAGTGACCCACTTTTGTCCAGCTGCCGCGGACTTGTGTGGTTAAACGTGGGCCCTGTCCTCCGCTGTCCTATATGGTGCCTTCCTAGCAGGTTTGATGAGGTGTCGCACCAATAAATGATCACGACGACCGGTCTTTGGCTGAGGGTAGTTTCTCCTCCACCAACTTGGGATCCGGTACCCTTAATCTGCCTGACCCTGCACCCTGGATTCTCGTGGGTTCTTAGTGTCCCTTCCACCTTCTTGTTCCTGAGCCCTTCTGTTTCTCTGTCTCTTCTTTTCCCTTTCCGTTCCTTCCTGTTCCTTTCTCTTGGATCTGAGATGAGCCAAAATCTCAGCTCCCCTTCACCTCCTCCTCGGCCTCTCACTAGGCCCTTCTGGAGTAGAGCTCCTACAGAGCCTCTACTCCCTGTCTTCTCCTCTCTGGACAGAACCTAGATCTAAGATGGTGCCCACCTTTTATACCTCCCTCTGACCATGAGCCCAGGTGACCAGCAACCAATGAGCTCCTATCTACGCTCAGGAACCAACCCCTATCTGCCCCTACAGCACTGGGTGTTCCACCCCCCCTCCCCACTCCAGGCAGGGACATAGTCGGTCGTGCCTGCACTACTGTCTAGTGGGAGCACCGTAGAGCTGTCCCTCGGAAATGGGGTGTGTGTGCTGTATGCAGCTAACTGAGCCCTGGTCCATACTCCATCCTTACCCAGGAGTGGAATATCACACCTCTGGTCTGAGGTGCAATAGCCCTGTAGCGGCCGAACCCTCGGGGCGCTACACACCCATAAGCAAAAATGGCTACCGCTACATTATGAAAAGCTTTTTTGATATTCAGGACATATCCATCCAATCAGATTGGCAGGTCCAAAGGTATTGAAGGCACAGCCATAATCTAATAAACGCATCCTGAATTGTAATGAAATATTGGGTCTCTTCAGTGCAGAGCTAGAACACATGTATCAATACAGCTTTTTTAGGATGGATATGATATGTTAGGTTTTGAAACTGGACAATAATGCAAAATAGATATGGATGGTATGAATATTTCTTGGGTTGGTTAGTTGGTGGAATGGTTGAATCTTTTACAGAACAAAAATATACTGTATCTTTTATAGAACAAAATAAAGACCAAAAACTTGACAAGGTAACTCTGACAAGGTAACTGCCAGGAAGCTCTAAGAGTTAGACTTGGTTGAGTGTGATATTTGTTTTATATATATATATATATATATATTTATATATATATATATATATATATATTTATATATATATAAAATATACAGTATATAAATAAATATATATATATTTTACACATTCAAGTTTGAATCATGGCCGTCATAACTAGAGTTATAGAGGCCACAGTGATTCCTTTCTGCTGGAGAAAAAACAAGGAAGTGTTTTTCTGTTACCTGGCGCTATCCCAAGGCTCTCTTTTGTGAAGATCTCATATATGATCCTACTATCTAAATCCAAATTGTTTATAAGGAAAATAAAATCTGTATTTTCTGGCTATCAATCAATTTACTGATAACCTGGTGGTGGCTAATTGCTGATTCTGCTGTGTAGTCCATGGAATTCTAGTTCCGACACTTGGTTAATATATAGGTACAATCTTTTGACATCTCTAGGGTTATCAAGGGCATTGTTAAATTACACTCCCTTAGTAGAAATATCAGAGATGTAGTAGCCATACAAACTTTTACTTAGGCTAGTTATACATGTACGGTACCTTATAAATCAAAGATTTCACTGATCAAAATTTTAATGTAATATGACATTTACATATTTTTTATATATAAAAAAATTATATTGTTACATATTTTGCGTATAAGTTGGTCAAGGTTGTAGGACATTTAATTACAATGCTAGAAAACAAATAATAACATGAAACAATGCGGTCTGCATTTACACGACTACCATGCCTTGCTGCAGGGAATTAAAACAAACAAAATAAAATAAAATCAATCTTACAGTGAGTGAAGTTTTGATGTATAAGTGTTGGCAGCTTTCACTGCCCAAAGCACAATGTGAATGTTGCCATTTTAGAATTTCCTTGATTCAGTGCACTGCTTCATGCAGGGCATTTTATGCCTGAGTTATAGCTAATCGAATCACCTGTTTAATGTTAAGGAGGGTCAAGGCTCTATTGATTGGCAGTCATCATAAGACATCAAAGATTTTCCGTATAACATTATGTCTTTGTTGTACCTTGGTACAGATACAGTTGCTCTTTTCATTTGAGTATCAATTTAATTTGCAATTTGTTTTAAAGTCTTTAATGGCTTAGCTACAAGTTTGTAGTACACGTCAGGGTCATTGTATTGTAGGTATTTATGCTGAGGATAAGTAGAAATATTTTGTCATATAATATAGTTGTGATTGAAAATTTGTCAAACCTTCAGAATTTTCCATATTTCCTCATAAATTTGACCTAAAAATACATCAGATTTTCACACAAGTCCTTAAAGTACATAAATAGAACCAAGTCAAAAATATGAGTCAAAAAATATTAAAGTTTGTCATTTTTTATTGATGAAAAATATCTAATATCAGATGTCTGCAAGTGTCAAAATTATGTGAACCTTTGCTTTTAGTATCTTGTGTGACCTTCTTATGCAGCAATAACTGCATCTAAACATTTCCGGTAAATGTTAATTAGTCCTGCGCATCGGCTTAGAGACATTGTAGTCTATTCCTCCCTATAGATCAACTTCAGCTCAGATATATTGGTGGGATTTCTCCCATGAACTGCTTGGTTCAGGTGCTCCCATAACATTTTTTATAGGATTAAGATGAGAACTTTGATTTGGCTTTTCTAAAACTTCAACTTTATTCTTTTTTTTACCTGATTCCTTTGTAAAACAATTTGTATGCTTTGGGTCGTTGCCTTGCTGCATTCAGCTCATGGACAGATGTCCTTACATTTTCCTTTAGACTTTTTTGACAATCTTAAGAATTATATGTTCTATCAATTATGGAGAAATGTCCTGGCCCAGATGTAGCAAAACAGCCACAAACGATGAGACTGCCACCACCATGTTTCAAAGATGGGAGAGAAGTGGTTTTCTACTTGAAATACTGCCATGTCCACAACTGTTGTTTAAAGTTCTCCTGATGGTGGACTTAAGAACATCAGCTAATATGAGAGATGCTTTTGTTTGCTATGAGGTTATCTTGGGTTCCTCTGCAAATTATAATATGCCTTTATCTTGAAGTGATCTGTGTTGGTCAACCTCTCTTGGGGAGGGTAATAATGGTTTTAAATTTCCTCTGTTTGTACACAATGACTGTGGATTGGTGGAGTACAAACTCTATAGTGATGGTTTTGTAATCTTTTCGGGCCTGGTGAGCATCAACAATAGAGATGAGCGTTGTTCTACTCGAACTGTTCGCCAATCTTAAATTTGAGCTGTTTTGGGCGGTGTTCGAGCCGTTCGGCGAACACGAACAATTTGAGAAAAATTCGGCTGTTCGAGGTTATGTTCGATAACTGTTCGTGCACCAAAATCATAACTGGATTTTTTCTCAGTAATGATGAAAATTAATGTTAATACGCAGTTTGAGTGTACAGCGGGGTGGGGGGAGGGGCAGGGGATGGATCTCTGCAGGAACAATGAAGATCTCCATTTTTTTTTCTCTTTCCCGCATTTGCAGTGGGGAGGTGCAATCTGTCAGCCTATCAGCAGCGCACACACGGAGCGAAGTGCTTTTTTTCACACAAGCAAGGGCATGTGTCATTGGCAGTGTATGTCACATGTCCTTGCCCTATAAGAACAAGCCATTTTCCCCGTCGCCACCATTTTCTCACTGCTGCAGCTGCGTGTTAGAGGGCACCGCTGTTGCTGTGTGCGCTATACCTTGTTAATTTCAAGCCAATTTTCGCACAAATATACAGATAGCTTGGGAGTAGGGAATAGTTGTGATTGCAGTCCTTTTAAGGACTAGGTTACAGCATTTCCTACGACTTTTATCAGGGAGGTCTGTGCTCTTAAATAGATAGGTTGTGGGAGTAAAGACTAATTGTAATTGGAGTCCTTTTCAGGACTAGGTTACATCAGTTCCTATCAGTTTTTGCCAGGCAGGTCTGTGCCAGTGCTGTGTAAGTTTTTTTCGCAGCATTTGGCTGAATCTAGCAAAGCTAATCCTTTTTGGCCTATTGCAGAGTGTGTTAGTCAGTGGAGTAGCCTATCTGTGCTGCAAGATATACCACCTGTGTATAGAATACCAATTTTTTTACTGCACCTAGTGAAGTAAAATCTTTTGGGCATAGCATCATTCTATTAGTCCATCTATACTGACCTCCATCAGGTTGCAAATTAAAACTAATTTTTATCTGCATCTACAGTACCTCTGAAAAAATATTTGGGCTTCTAGCTGTGTGAGGGACTTGTTGTATTAGTCCATCTATACTGACCTCCATCAGGTTGCAAACTGAATATATTTTTTTCTGCATCTACCGCTGAAAAAATATTTGGGCTTCTAGCTGTGTGTGGGTCTTGTTCTATTAATCCATCTATACTGACCTCCATCAGGTTGCAAACTGAATATAATTTTTTTCTGCATCTAGCTCTGAAAAAATATTTGGCCTTCTAGCAGTGTGTCGGACTTTCTCTATTAGTCCATCTATACTGACCTCCATCAGGTTGCAAATTAAAAATAATTTGTATCTGCATCTACAGTACCTCTGAAAAAATATTTGGGCTTCTAGCTGTGTGTGGGACTTGTTGTATTAGTCCATCTATACTGACCTCCATCAGGTTGCAAATTAAAAATAATTTTTATCTGCATCTACAGTACCTCTGAAAAAATATTTGGGCTTCTAGCTGTGTGTGGGACTTGTTGTATTAGTCCATCTATACTGACCTCCATCAGGTTGCAAACTGAATATATTTTTTTCTGCATCTACCTCTGAAAAAATATTTGGGCTTCTAGCTGTGTGTGGGACTTGTTGTATTAGTCCATCTATACTGACCTCCATCAGGTTGCAAATTAAAAATAATTTGTATCTGCATCTACAGTACCTCTGAAAAAATATTTGGGCTTCTAGCTGTGTGTGGGACTTGTTGTATTAGTCCATCTATACTGACCTCCATCAGGTTGCAAATTAAAACTAACTTTTATCTGCATCTACAGTACCTCTGAAAAAATATTTGGGCTTCTAGCTGTGTGTGGGACATGTTGTATTAGTCCATCTATACTGACCTCCATCAGGTTGCAAACTGAATATATTTTTTTCTGCATCTACCTCTGAAAAAATATTGGGCTTCTAGCTGTGTGTGGGTCTTGTTCTATTAATCCATCTATACTGACCTCCATCAGGTTGCAAACTGAATATAATTTTTTTCTGCATCTAGCTCTGAAAAAATATTTGGCCTTCTAGCAGTGTGTCGGACTTTCTCTATTAGTCCATCTATACTGACCTCCATCAGGTTGCAAATTAAAAATAATTTTTATCTGCATCTACAGTACCTCTGAAAAAATATTTGGGCTTCTAGCTGTGTGTGGGACTTGTTGTATTAGTCCATCTATACTGACCTCCATCAGGTTGCAAATTAAAAATAATTTGTATCTGCATCTACAGTACCTCTGAAAAAATATTTGGGCTTCTAGCTGTGTGTGGGACTTGTTGTATTAGTCCATCTATACTGACCTCCATCAGGTTGCAAACTGAATATATTTTTTTCTGCATCTACCTCTGAAAAAATATTGGGCTTCTAGCAGTGTGTGGGACTTGTTGTATTAGTCCATCTATACTGACCTCCATCAGGTTGCAAACTGAATATATTTTTTTCTGCATCTACCTCTGAAAAAATATTGGGCTTCTAGCTGTGTGTGGGTCTTGTTCTATTAATCCATCTATACAGACCTCCATCAGGTTGCAAACTGAATATAATTTTTTTCTGCATCTACCTCTGAAAAAATATTTGGCCTTGTAGCAGTGTGTCGGACTTTCTCTATTAGTCCATCTATACTGACCTCCATCAGGTTGCAAACTGAATATATTTTTTTCTGCATCTAACCCAGCCAATAGTTTTGGCCTAATACCACATTTTGGCCACTCAGCTCTGCTCGGTTACCATCCATTGTTTTTTTGTGCAAACAACTCCAGAGTTGTGAATTAGTTAACCACCAAAATGAGTGGAAAAAGGCCTGCTGCTGGTGGAAAGGGGAATAGGTGTGTTGGGAAGGGGAAAAAAGGTTGTGTCCGTGGGGTAGGTGTTAAAGCAACAGTAACATCTGCAGAAGAAAGACCATCTTCCAGCCAAACTAAAATGTCTACTTCTTTTAGCGGATAATGTGATAAGATCCCTTTCTTACGGCCACGCCAATCGCTACAAATTCCAGATGAGGCACAAAAACAGCAGGTGCTTCAACGGATATCAAGTGCTCCTTTAAGTGGGCTCTCCTCCACATCAACTTCAACATCACAAATACTCCAGTCCTCAAAGGTGTCACCCAAATCGCACTTGCTTCCTCACAGCTCCCAAATCTCCAGCTGCCCGTCTGAGTATGAGGTAGAACAGATGGTTGAGTCTGCAGAGCTGTTTACTCATACTATAGCCTGGGAATCAGAGGTCGACTCCAGCGCTTCTGTGAATCCAGACGAGGAAATGATCTGCACTGATGCCCAGAATCTTTATGAGTCGGATCCAGGACCAGACGCAGAAGGTTCTGACCATAATGTAGACCCTCATTCCCAAACTGTAACTCCTGTTGGTGGAGACAATGAGGAAGACGATGATAAGACTCAAATACCTGATTGGAGCGACAACTTTAGTTTTTTGTCAGGGCAGGAACAGGTTGGCTCTGAGGACGACAGGTGTGATAACACACAGGGTGATGATGATGAGGTTGGAGATCCCACTTACTGTCAACCCACAGTCAGCCAAGAGATGAGGTCAGCAGAGGAGGTGGAGGAAGATGCTAGTGACGACGAGGTCAGGTTGCGCCTTCCTGGACAGAGACGTAGTACTGGAAGCACGTCAACAACTGCATCCTCAAACACAACTCTGCCTCTCACCACAAGTCGTGGTGGCTCTTCAGGTCGCATGGGTGCTAAGCCTTGCATAGCCTGGGCATTTTTTCAGATCGATAAAGATGACCCAACTCGTGTTATCTGTAACATTTGTCAGCAAAAGCTAAGTAGAGGCCAAAAAATACATAGTTTGAGTACTTCATGCATGAACCGGCACATGGACATGAAGCATAAGTTGCAGTGGGAAGCTCAGTGTGCTACAATGCGGCCTAGCCGGCCGGGCCAACCGCCGTCTGCCATATCTTGTGCATCCGCGGCCTCTTCATCCTCTGTGACTGGGGGGGACAGCAGTCACACCTGTTTTGGGGCGCAGACCTGCCACCTCTTTACCCGCAACAGCCAGCGTGATTGGCAGGTCATCATTTTCTTTGGAGGTGGTAACAGCAGCTGGTGTTGAGCGCTGTCCGACATCGATAGCACCACCTTTGGATCAAGGCAACCTAACATGTCCGCCTGCATCTTCCTCACAGACCGGCAGGTTGTCGGGGACACCCTTATCAACCCCGTCTAAGCAAAATAGCCAGCCCTCGGTCCCTCAGATGTGGACAAGTAAAAGACCATTTCCTCCTAGCCATGAGAAAGCTAAGAGGTTGAATTTCACCATCTGCAAGCTCTTGGCTACAGAAATGCTGCCTTTCCGCCTGGTGGACACAGAGGATTTTCGAGACCTTATGTCCGTCGCAGTGCCCCAGTACCAGATGCCCAGTCGGCACTACTTCTCAAAGAAAGGTGTGCCTGCGCTCCACCAGCATGTCGCACACAACATCACCGCTTCTTTGAGAAACTCTGTGTGTGACAGGGTGCATTTCACCACAGACACTTGGACGAGTAGGCATGGACAGGGGCGTTACATGTCGCTGACTGGGCACTGGGTAACTATGGTGACAGCAGGACAAGGGGCTGCTGTCCAAGTCTTGCCGTCCCCACGAGTTGTGCGTCAATCCTCTTTATGTCAAAGTTCCTCCACTGCTTCTGCCTCCTCAACCTCCTCTCGGTCTTCCACCTGCACCCAAAGCCTGTCTGGTCATGCCACAAGCTTTCTAACTGCGCAGAAGGGATCCTGCACACCTCCTTACTATGCTGGCAGTAGGGCTCAACGTCATCAGGCGGTTTTTACATTGAAATGTCTGGGAAATGTGAGTCACACAGCTGAGGAGTTGTGGTCAGCTCTGGAGAACCAATTTCATGAATGGTTGTCTCCACTGGACCTGAAACCAGGGAAGGCCGTGTGCGACAATGCTGCAAACCTGGGTGCGGCCCTTCGCCGGGGCAATGTCACACACGTGCCTTGTATGGCTCACGTGTTGAACCTGGTTGTCCAGCAATTTTTAGCCCACTATCCCAGACTAGATGGCCTTCTGCAGAGGGCACGGTCGCTGTGTGCTCACTTCCGCCGTTCGCATCCCGCAGCTCAGCGACTTACATCTCTACAGAAGTCGTTGGGCCTGCCACTTCACCGCCTAAAATGCGATGTGCTTACCCGGTGGAATTCAACTCTGCACATGTTGCAGCGACTGTGGCAGCACCGACAAGCCCTGGTGCAATACGTTCTGACGTATAGCCTGGGCCAACGAGATTCAGAGGTGGGGCAAATCACGCTGGAGGAGTGGTCTCAGATCAGGGACCTATGCACCCTTCTGCACAGTATTGAAATGGCGACGAAGATGTTTAGTGCTGACGATGCCATTATCAGCATGACTATTCCGGTGATTTACATGCTGGAGCACATGTTAAACAGAATTCGGAGTCAGGTGGTGGCACAAGAGGAGGTGGAGGAAGTAGAGGAGGAGGAGTTGTATGCGGAAGGGCTAACATCTGCAAGGTCCAGACGGTCGGCAGCACCAAGGCGGCAGGCATGTGAGGGTGGGGGAGATGGTTTTACCAGGGCACATGGTAGCAGCCAAACTAGTGAGGAAGGTGCAGGAGCCCAGGAAGAAGTGGAGGACGAACTGATGGAAGACTCATCAGATGAGGGAGACCTTGATCACATTTCTGTTGTGCGAGGTTGGGGGGAGAGGACAGAGGAAGGAAGCATGATTGTTACCTCGCCACCAACACAACAGGGACTTGGTGCTCCTGGATGCGCAACACACATGAGTGCCTTCTTGCTGCACTACCTGCAACATGACCCTCGAATTGTGAGAATTAGAAATAATCCTGACTACTGGGTTGCCACACTGTTAGATCCCCGGTACAAAAGTAAATTTGCAGAAATTATTCCTGCCATAGAAAGGGATGCACGCATGCAGGAGTATCAGCAGAGACTGTTGCAGAATCTTACATGTGCTTTTCCACAAAATACCAGTGGTGCACGTAGTGAATCTCACAGTTCCAACTTGCCAACCGTGGGACCGTCAAGTGTTCAGCACTCAAACCGTAACAGAACCACAGTATCTGGTGGTAACATCAATTTTGCGGAATCATTTCACCACTTTTTTAGCCCATCCTTTGCAAGGCCACAGGAGACAAGAAGTCTGACACATAGTCAACGCCTAGAGACGATGGTACAGGAGTATCTCCAAGTAAACATTGAAGCCACGACTGTGTCACTGGACCCTTGCTCTTTTTGGGCTTCCAATCTGGATAAATGGCCGGAGCTAGCCACTTACGCCTTGGAGATCTTGTCATGCCCCGCAGCCAGCGTTCTGTCTGAACGTGTGTTCAGCGCTGCTGGTGGTGTGCTGACAGATAAGCGCACGCGGCTCTCCACTGATAATGTAGACAGACTCACGTTCATAAAGATGAACAAATCATGGATCCGAAACGACTTTTCTACCCCTGTGTCATCCTGGGGAGAGTAAAAGCTTGATGATTGTTTAAAATCACCCTACCAACCGTTTTAAGCTTTCAAATTACTAATCATGTTTATCTGTATCTTGACTGGAAAATAATTTGGGCTTTGTAGCAGTGTCCAGCACTGATCCTATTAGGCCATCTATAATAAGCTCCACCAGATTTAAAATTAAAAATAATTTTTAGCTGCATCTAGCCCGGAAAATAATTTTGGGGCTCCGAGATGCGCAAGACACATAAGTGCCTTCTTGCTGCACTACCTGCAGCATGACCCTCATATTGTCAGAATTCGAAGTAATCATGACTACTGGGTTGCCACACTCTTAGATCCCCCAAACTTTTCGATCAACCTTTTCATTTTAATAAAGACCAAAAAAATGGTCATTTTTGAAATTATAAGCATTAGCAGGTTGTTAGAAACTGAAATCAAACATTTTTCAACTCAAAACTTTATTCTAGGTGATGTTACATTTTCACATAGGACCTCTTGTTCGAAAGGAGCCTCTGAACTCTCTCGTCCATTGAATTTGTCAGGTTTTGGATGGTTTCTGCTTCAATTGTTTTGCATGAGGACAGAATACCCTCACAGAGCTGTTGCTTAGATGTGAACTGCCTCCCGCCATCATAGACACTCCTTTTAATGATGCTCCAAAGGTTCTGAATGGGGTAGAGGTCAGGGGAGCATAGGGGTCACACCATAAGTTTGTCCCCTTTTATGCCCATATCAGCCAGAGATGCAGATGTTTTATGTGCAGCATGAGATGGTGCATTATCATGCAGAAAAATGATCTTGCTGTGAAATACACGGTTCTTCTTCTTGAACCATGGCAGGAAGTGCTGTTTGAGAAAATCCACATACATTATGGAGTTCATCTTTAGCGCCTTCAGGGATCCTAAAGGGGCTGACAATCTCTCTCCCCATGATTCCAGCCCAAAACATTACTCCACCTCCTCCTTGTTGGCGCTGTAGCCGTGTTTGCGTGGGGTGTCCATCAACCAGCCATCCTCCACTCCATCCATCTGGACCATCGAGCGCTGCACGGCACTCATCCGTGAACAAAACAGTTTTGAAATCAGTCTTCATGTAATGTTTGGCCCACTGGAGCCGTTTCTGCTTGTGTGAAGTGAATAGAGGAGGTCGACAGGATGGCGTATGCACAGCTGCAAACCTCTGAAGGACCCTGCATCTTGTTCGGGGGACGTTGGAGGCACAAGCAGCTTCAAAAACTTGTCTGCTGCTATGACAAGGCTTTTTTGCCGCTGCTCTTTCAACCTGACGTAATTGCCTGTAGGAAAGAGTCCTCAATTTGCCCTTATCAGCACGCACACGTGTGTACTGTGAATCAGCTACATACTTCTTGATTGCCAAGACACTTCATCCTGATCATCGCACAATGTTGATTGTAGTCATGCCTTGACCTAAACACTCCACAATTTGTTGCTTCTCAGCAGCCGACACATCCTTTTTCTTTCCCATTTTGGCAGAAAATGTAGGCTGCGGAATAATGTGAGAGAGCCTTCTTAAGTAGTCTTGCCTTTCATTGGACACACCTGCCAAACTAATTAGCACTGGTGTCTGCAATTGCTTACAGTGATATAAAGAGCCCTGACACACATCACCATCAATGAGTTTAACTGACAAACAAACAAATTCTTCCCTTATCACTCCTAAACACTTTTTGCATAATAATTTGGAACACAGTGTACATGTGCTTTTCCACAAAACACCAGTGGTTCACGTAGTGAATCTTACAGTTCTAACTTGCCAACCGTGGTCTGTATGGAGTTGTTCAATAAAGGGCCCAAAATTAAGATAACATAGATGGGAGAGGTCTCTATGAATAGGAATTCCTAAGTATTTGATACCCTGTGAGGGCCAGGCAAAGGGAAAGTTGGACTGGATGGAATCCTATATGGATTTGGGGAGGGAGACATCGAGGGCCTCAGACTTCGCTGCATTGATTTTAAAATTTGACCATGTAACAAAGTGATCTATTTCAGCCATAACAGCATGGATGGATATATGTGATTGAGTGATATATACTAGGACATCATCAGCAAATAGAGAGCACTTGTACTCGGTGCCTCCCACCTCAATCCACCTAATATTGGGGTTATGGCGAATTGATGAGAGCAGGTGCTCCGTCACTAGGATGTATAAGAGAGGGGACAGAGAACATCCCTGCCTTGTGCCATTGGTGATTGTGAAAGGTGATGAAAATGTTCTGACGCGCCCCCTGGGCCTTGGGACACCCGGAGCCGGACCCTTTTTGGTGGATGCTGGTGGTTGTAGTCTCCGTGGCGGCAACCCGGTTCCGTGGCTCAGGGCGGTCAAACCAGTGGCGGAACTATTTATGTGGTTTTGATGTTTAAATGTCCGACTACGCCACCCGTGGATTGCGGTCAGAGTGAACCGCCGCTCCAGGGCAGACCGCTGAGGCTGGTGTTGTGGGTGCAGCAGAGCGTAGCATAACTCCCCACAGGAGGAGTATAGCCTCAGGGCAGTGTATGCGGAGGATGGGGGTGATGGTGCAGGGCAGCAGCAGTAATGACACAGAGTCAGTGATGCAGTCCAGGGCCTTTACTCACAGTTCTTATTATCCAGACCACGTCTGCAGGTAACGGCTGCCCACGTCGTACTGTGCTCACCAGGTGAGGGGCTCAGACAACTCCCAGATAACTTTGGAGCGCTTCACAGGACCCCCTTTGTGTGTCCTTTGTCTGGCCTTTCTTACCAACCCTTCTGTCCGGCTGCCTCGGGCCTCCTCTTGGTAAACTTGGCGCCAGTTTCCCTGACCCTATGTGGTGCCTTCCTAGCGGGTGTAGCGAGGGGCTGCGCCACATAAAATGTCACAGCCTCCTGTTTCTAGCTGAGGGTCGTTTCCTGCCTCCACTAGTTTCGGGGACCGGTCTCCCCCTTTGGCCTGACCCCTCCACGCAGGTGGATTCTGGCGTGCGGTGGCGACTCGCCCGTCCGCACCCCTGAGATCCCTTCGTTCCTCGTTCCTGGAGCCTTCTCCGCTCCTCTTCCTTCCTTCTCCCTCTTCCAGGCCTGGGCCTCTGTTACTAGGCCCGCCTCCGGAGCAGAGCTCATGCAGAGCCCCTGCTCCCTGCCACTTCTGCTCAGACTTCTCTGCACTGAACTAAGATGGTGCCCACCTTTTGTACTCCCTTCTCAATGCACCCAGGAACTGCTTCCTCCCTGCTCCTGCACTACAGGGTTCCCCTTCCTCAGTGTTCCCTCCCCCCACTCCAGCCAGGGACAGGGACTGTCGTGCCCATCTCAGGGGCATATTGGTCGCCCTGCCCCACGGCAATGTGGTGTAATGCATGCAGGTGTCGGGTCCTGATCCACACTACATCCTTACCTGAGAGTGAGATATCACACCTCTGGGTGAGGTGCAATACCTCTGTAGCAACCGAGCCCTCAGGGTGCTACAGTTCCATTTATCTTCAGCCTAGGTAACGTATTGCGATACAGGGCCGTGATTTTGGCTATAAAAGGGTCCCCTAGACCCCTACCCCAAGCTTTTTAAGAGAATCATATATGGCGTGCCAGGAGACTCTATGGAATGCTTTCTCAGCATCCAACGAGAGTATCTAATTACAAATTTTTAACTGCATCTAGCCCAGGAAATACTTTGTGCCTAGTAGCAGGGTCTGCTAGTCAGCGGATTATCCCGGCTGTTAAGCAACCTACACCACCTGTAGTTTGAACACTTCATTTTTTCAAAGGAAATGCTTCGGGACCACGGGATACTCAGTGAAGAGCATCAGGAGGCACCTCAAGGCATAGGGGCTGGGACTGGCAGTAGGATGCCTTGCGGTGGACAGCCGAGCTCGATCCTTATAAAAGCTTTTTAACTGCAGCAGCTTTAGTGGACGCTACTGGAGCTGGAATTACGCGGCTGCTGGCATGAGACTTACCCTCCAATAGATCCTTGTAAATGGATTTAAAGTGTATTCATTCAAATTAGAGAGACAATTTAAATTAAAAAGCTTAGAGCTGCCTCCACCACAGGGGGGCTCGCTCGACCCACCAGCGGACAGGCACCAGTATTGGGAGAGGGGGGCTGGCCATCAGGGTTCACCGCGGCTCTGGCACAAACCCGGCGACACGGAGGTGGCACGGGCAGGAGCGGACTGGCCGTGTCGGCTTCTCACTTTTTGGATTTTAGAAGGGCATGACATGCCTATATCTGTGTCTCCCCCTCCTTTTACTCCTCCACCTTTTTTATTTTCGCATGACTATATGTACTTGTCACTTTTCCATGTGTTAGTTATGTCTTCTGAGCAGTTTGTCAGCTTTTGGACACCTTTGAAGGTGTTTTCTATGTGTTTCTATGTGTTTTTGTTTGCCTGCCATTGGTTTTAACGGTGTTCGAAGGTGTTCGACGAACAGTTCGACGAACAGTTCGGCGAACACACGGGTGTTCGACGAACCGAACCGAACTCGAACACTACGGGGGTGGCTCAACACTAATCAACAACTCATTTTCTGAGGGCCTCAGAAATCTTCTTTGTTCGCGTCATGATACATTTCCATAAACATGTTTCGTGAAGATCACACTTTGATACATCTCTGTTCTTAAATAAAATGGGTTGCCCACTTATACCTGATTGTCATCCGATTGATTGAAACCATCAGATTCTAATTTCACCTTCAAATTATCTGCTAATCTTTTTGCCACTCAAAGACATGTGATAGTGGACCATTTTCCTCAAAATAAAATACAAAGTCTAATATTTTTTACTTATTTGTTTGACTTGGTTCTCATTATTTATTTTTAGGACTTGTGGGAAAATATGATGTCGTTTTATGTCAAATTTATGCAGACATATGGAAAATTCTAAATGATTCACAAACTTTCAAGCACCGCTGTAGCTCCCACTTTTAGAATAAAATGGGGTGGATGGGTTTTCTGTCAGAAATATAAGAGATTTCTCTGTTGGTGACTGTTTACATAGGTGAAGGTAATTATTGTATATTGTAACACTGTTATTAATTATATATATTTGTATTAAATAAAAAATGTTATTATAGTAATAATAATGTTCATTATTGTAGACAAGCTGCCAACAGAATTTGTAAGCGATGAGCAAACTAATGAAAATGTGTTGCCTCTTTACAAAACGTAAATTTCCAGTTTGTTCATGGAGCCATATTTGCTGTATATAAAGAAACAGATTTGTATAAAGTATAGGTTATCTTTTTTCCAGCCACTACACTCCCTGACAGAAGTTATGTCGCTTATCCATGTTATGTAAATAAAAGCTTATAACCTGACGTTAAATTCATCCATTGGTTTTATAAATTACTCTTTTGAAAGCTGAAACCCTCCCAAATTTGGTTTAGGTTAAGAAAATAAATTGGCATCAATGCTGAAATATTGATCATTTAATGAACACAGAATGGTCAGATTTTTGCAAGACAAAAGTTTTGTCGCCCACAGAAAGTAATGTGATATTCAAGCAAATAATTATCTTAAAATACAAATATATATTGAATAACATTGGTGAATGAAGTTGTGGTGCTATTAGAGTCATATTTAATATTTTGTGTGACTTCCATGAGCATGAAGGACTGCATCCATGCGGTTCAACAATGATTCATAAAATTTATTAATGAAGTCATCAGACATAGCAAAGAATGCAGTCTTACATGCCTTCCAGAGTTCATCTAGATTCTTTGGTTTTGTCTTCCAAGCTTCCTCTTTCATCCTACCCCAAACATGCTCAATGATGTTCATGTCTGGTGACTGGGCTGGCCAGTCCTTGAGCACCATGATCTTTTTCGCCTGGAGGAACTTTGTTGTAGAGATGGATGTATGAGATGGAGCACCATCCTGCTGCAGAATTTGACCCCTTTTATGATTTGCAGTGTAAGAGGTAGCTAATACTTCTTGATATTTTAGGCTATTGATATTGCCTTCCACCTTGCAAATGTTTCGCACACCCCAATACTGAATGTAACCCCAGACCATGATCTTTCCACCACCAAATTTAACTGTTTTCTGGGTGTATTTTGGATCCATACGGGCTCTAGTAGGTCTCCTGCAGTATTTGCGGCGGCTGTGGTGTAATTCTACTGAAGATTCATTAGAGAAATCCACCTTCTGCCACTTTTCCAGCGTCCATCTGTTTAGCAGGCTGTGGGACTTTGCAAATGCCACACGGATTTTTATTTTCCTTTTGTTTAGTGCTGGCTTCTGGGCACTGATTCGGCCATGGAGGCCATTTCGAGACAGAATCCTACAAACTGTTCTAGTTGACACAGGGACTTGAGGTGACCAGGTCTGTTGGAGCTGTGCTGCAGTGGAAGAGGGGCTTGGTTTGGATTTTCTAACCAACAAATGTTCCTCCTGAGCAGTTGTCTTGCGGGGTCCGCAGGACCTGGGCTTGTCAAACACATCTCCAGTCTCTTCAAATCTTTTTTTAATTCTTTGTACTTGACACTGAGACACATTAAAGGTGCCAGCCACCTCTGCAGTGGATCTGGTCTTCAGCCTCTAGATAATCAAGGCTTTGGTTGCAGGGTGGATTTTTGGCATGTTGTCAGAGCTCAAGTTGCAGTTCAAGTGAAGATCTGGGGTGCTGGGTTTCTTTTTATACACACCCACTAATTAACCAATCATTTACTGAGCACTGGTGATAGGGGGACGGTTGCAACAACTTTATTAAAATGATATGCAACCGAACCCCGGGGTCCGCGGTGCAGCCATGAAGACTGCGGCCGAACACCCACCAGGTAAGCGTGTAAGACAACCAACTTAAAGTGTAAATCCCTCCAGTGTTAACAACACACCTGGACCGGAAAAGGGATTCTTTAGAGAAGAAAATTCCACCATTTTTAAAATGTAGACACAATTTCACAGATTTACTCATCTCTATCAATGCATTATTCTTGTAGTTTACACAGTTCTGCTCAACATTCTAAAGAAGTACATTTGTTAACAATAAAATTACTTTAAAGGGTTGTCCCATGAACAAAGTACAATTTAATCGATAGATGTTGAAATAATAATAAGTTCCACAATTTGATGTGTTAATAAAAAAGTTCCTGTGCTGAGATAATCTTATAAATGTGCCCCTGCTGTGTCCTGTGTAATCGTTGTGTCTGACCGTGCAGGAACATGTTCTGATCATACCACATCTCCTGGGCAGGAAGGGGAGAAAATGAGTATACAGACATTACAGCACGGGATTGCAGCAGATTCTTTCTGTGAGGTAAAACATTTCCCTGCTTGTTTAAAACATAAACAGAGTAAACTGCTATCCCATGCTGTCCTGTCTGTGTACTCTCATTTGCTTCCTCCCTTGCCCAGGAGATGTGGTATGATCAGACCATGTACCTGTATGGTCAGACACAGCCATTGCACAGTACACAGCAGGGGAACATTTATAAGATTATCTCAGCACAGGAACATTTTTTTAACACAACCAATTGTGGAACTTATTTTTATTCCAAGATCTATTAATTAAAATTTTCTTTGTTTGTGGGACAAACCCTTTCAATAAGTACTCCTTCTTTTAATTTCAAACGGATATGGTTTACCAAAGCCAATTTGAAACATGGTAGTAACAAAAGGTTACAAAGAGTTACTTCACTATGCCATGTATGGAAGTTCTAGCTTTAATAAGTAGCTTTCTGATCGGGTTCATGGGTCCTTCCTCTATGATGTTCCTATATCCTAAAAGTTCATTTGAATAGACGTTGTCAAGATGTGTCCATTTCATGCATGTGGGGGCACATAAATTTTAGTAAAGTCAAATCTAGCTACTTAAAGAAGCATTCCCACGAAACTTTTTATTGCCTTAAACTATGTAAAGGTACAGTGGGTACGGAAAGTATTCAGACCCCTTTACATTTTTCACTCTTTCTTTCATTGCAGCCATTTGATAAATTCTAAAAAGTTCATTTTTTTCTCACTAAAGTACACTCTGCACCCCATCTTGACTGAAAAAAACAAGAAATGTAGAAATTTTTGCAAATTTATTTAAAAAGAAAAACTAAAATATCCCATGGTCATAAGTATTCAGACCCTTTGCTCAGACACTCATATTTAAGTCACATGCTGTCCATTTCCTTGTTATCCTCCTTGAGATGGTTCTACTCCTTCATTGGAGTCCAGCTGTGTTTAATTAAACTGATAGGACTTGATTTGGAAAGACACACACCTGTTTATATAAGACCTCACAGCTCACAGTGCATGTCAGCCAAATGAGAATCAGGAGCTCATAGGAACTGCCCAAGGAGCTCAGAGACCGGATTGTGGCAAGGCACAAATCTGGCCAAGGTTACAAAAGAATTTCTGCATTACTCAAGGTTCCTAAGAGCACAGTGACCTCCATAATTCTTAAATGGAAGAAGTTTGGGACCACCAGAAGTCTTCCTAGACCTGGCCATCCAGCCAAACTGAGCAATCATGGGAGAAGAGCCTTGATGAGAGAGGTAAAGAAGAACCCCAAGATCACTGTGGCTGAGCTCCAGAGATGCAGTAGGGAGATGAGAGAAAGTTCCACAAAGTCAACTATCACTGCAGCCCTCCACCAGTTGGGCTTTTATGGCACAGTGGCCCGACGGAAGCCTCTCCTAAGTGCAAGACATATGAAAGCCTACATAGAGTTTGCTCAAAAACACATGAAGGACTCCCAGACTATGAGAAATAAAATTCTCTGGTCTGATGAGACGAAGATAGAACTTTTTGGCAATAATTCTAAGCGGTATGTGTGGAGGAAACCAGACACTGTTCATCACCTGCCCAATACAATCCCAACAGTGAAACATGGTGGTGGCAGCATCATCCCATGGGGGTGTTTTTCAGCTGCAGGGACAGGACGACTGGTTGCAATTGAAGGAAACATGAATGCGGCCAAGTACAGAGATATCCTGGATGAAAACCTCTTCCAGAGTGCTCTGGACCTCAGACTTGGCTGATGGGTCACTTTCCAACAAGACAAGGACCCTAAGCACACAGCTAAAATAACAAAGGAGTGGCTTTAGAACAACTCTGTGACCATTCTTGACTGGCCCAGCAAGAGCCCTGACCTAAACCGAATTAAACATCTCTGGAGAGACCAGAAAAAGGCTGTCCACCAACGTTCACCATCCAACCTGATGGAACTGGAGAGGGTCAGCAAGGAAGAATGGCAGAGGATCCCCAAATCCAAGGTGAGATAAACTTGTTGCATCATTCCCAAGAAGACTCATGGCTGTACTAGCTCAAAAGGGTGCTTCTACTCAATGCTGAGCAAAGGGTCTGAATACTTATGACCATGTGATATTTCAGTTTTTCTTTTTTAATAAATTTGCAAAAATTTCTATATTTATGTTTCTTTTCAGTCAAGATGGGGTGCAGAGTATATTTTAATGAGAAAAAAAAATTAACTTTTTAGAATTTACCAAATGGCTGCAATGAAACAAAGAGTGAAAAATTCAAAAGGGTCTGAATACTTTCCGTACCCACTGGATATGTAGTGTAGTCTAAGTGTTGCAATATACTCAATCCTCTTCCCCGGTTTCCAGCGCCGCTCCGGATCTCTTCTGGGTCACGTGACGTGAAGTCGCTTTTACAATGTACAGTGCTGGCCAAAAGTATTGGCACCCCTGTAATTCTGTCAGATAATACTCAGTTTCTTCCTGAAAATGATTGCAATCACAACTTCTTTGGCATTATTCTCTTCATTTAATTTGTCTTCAATGAAAAAAACACAAAAAGAATTGTCCTAAAGCCAAATTGGATATAATTCCACACCAAACCTAAAAAAGGGGGTGGACAAAAGTATTGGCACCCTTTGAAAAATCATGTGATGCTTCTCTAATTCATGTAATTAACAGCACCTGTAACTTACCTGTGGCACATAACAGGTGTTGGCAATAACTAAATCACACTTGCAGACAGTTAACATGGATTAAAGTTGACTCAACCTCTGTCCTGTGTCCTTGTGTGTACCACATTGAGCATGGAGAAAAGAAAGAAGACCAAAGAACTGTCTGAGGACTTGAGAAACCAAATTGTGAGGAAGCATGAGCAATCTCAAGGCTACAAGTCCATCTCCAAAGACCTGAATGATCCTGTGTCTTCCGTGCGCAGTGTCATCAAGAAGTTTAAAGCCCATGGCACTGTGGCTAACCTCCCTAGGTGTGGACGGAAAAGAAAAATTGACGAGAGATTTCAACGCAAGATTGTGCGAATGGTGGATAGAGAACCTCAACTAACATCCAAACAAGTTCAAGCTGCCCTGCAGTCCGAGGGTACAACAGTGTCAACCCGTACTATCTGTCGGCGTCTGAATGAAAAGGGACTGTATGGTAGGATAAACAGGAAGACCCCACTTCTTACCCCGAGACATAAAAAAGCCAGGCTGGAGTTTGCCAAAACTTACCTGAGAAAGCCTAAAACGTTTTGGAAGAATGTTCTCTGGTCAGATGAAACAAAAGTAGAGCTTTTTGGGAAAAAGCATCAACACAGAGTTTACAGGAAAAAAAAAGAGGCATTCAAAGAAAAGAACACGGTCCCTACAGTCAAACATGGCGGAGGTTCCCTAATGTTTTGGGGTTGCTTTGCTGCCTCTGGCACTGGACTGCTTGACCGTGTGCATGGCATTATGAAGTCTGAAGACTACCAACAAATTTTGCAGCATAATGTAGGGCCCAGTGTGAGAAAGCTGGGTCTCCCTCAGAGTTCATAGGTCTTCCAGCAGGACAATGACCCAAAACACACTTCCAAAAGCACTATAAAATGGTTTTAGAGAAAGCACTGGAGACTTCTAAGGTGGCCAGCAATGAGTTCAGACCAGAATCCCATAAAACACCTGTGGAGAGATCTCAAAATGGCAGTTTGGAGAAGGCACCCTTCAAATATCAGGGACCTGGAGCAGTTTTCCAAAGAAGAATGGTCTACAATTCCAGCAGAGCATTGTAAGAAACTGATTGATGGTTACCGGAAGTGGTTGTTCGCAGTTATTTTGGCTAAAGGTTGTGCAACCAAGTATTAGGCTGAGGGTGCCAATACTTTTGTCCTGCCCTTTTTTGGAGTTTTGTGTGAAATGATCAATGATTTGATTTTTGCTTCATTCTCTTTTGTGTTTTTTCCTTGCAAGCAAATTAAATGAAGAGAATAATACCAAAGAATTTGTGATTGCAATTATTTTCAGGAAGAAACTGAGTATTATCTGACAGAATTGCGGGGGTGCCAATACTTTTGGCCAGCACTGTAGGTCTATGAAGCATCAGAATGGGGCTCCATAGGCTTATATTGTAAATGTGACTTCTGGCTCACACATAAACCCTAGTGTGATCGGGTGGTTAAGAATTGTAGGTGCATGAGTGCCAAAAGGACCGGACCCGCGCTGGAAACCAGGAAAGATGCTGATCAGTAAGTATAATAATACACTTACACTATATTACATGTAGATTTACACAGGTATAGGGCTTTATATTTAAAAAAAAAAATCTTTCAATACATCCAGTAAGCTATATAACAATGATACCTGGGTATCTGTCACTACTTTCTGCTGCACACTATACGATTATTTCTTACAGTCAAACATTCCCTTACAACACGACACATGAGTGGGACTTGGGTAAAATCATGCATTATTTTTAGAATAAGGGAAAACAATAATAAAAAACATGAATGACTTATAAATTATCATGTTACATCTACCATGATAGTAACGAGGAGAAAATGAGTCGACGGTGGCATGTTCTTTTATATTTATCCATGAAGTAAGAATAATGTGCAGTTTTTATTAGCATGTTATGTTTCTGTAACACAGCCATGTTTTCTTTTGATTAGTTACTAGGAAGGAAGCCGCTGCGTAGTTCTGAAATGTTTCTTTACATAAAGCATGACATATTTTTAGAACGTATTCTTGAGAGGAATGTGTACACTTATCTAAGTCATGCAGTGAAAGATGGACTTGTCATTAGCTTCAATATAATTTCGTTACAGACAAAGCAGTTTGACCACAATGAAGTTATTTTCTGCATCTGGAGTAAACAATTGCAAATGTCTTTCTCATCAGTGGAAAGAAATAATAACAATAGCTTTGTAAGACAATCCACAGAGAAGTAATGTGAGTCGCAGCTATTCTAAGCTCTCTAGATAGTTAATTAAATGTAGGGAATATTATGCTGGAAGCCAATGAGCCCAATTATGATGCCTGTGCCACAAATATGTTTAAAAATGTAAATGTACAGATTCTTGTGTATATAATTTGCCGTAGTCTTATAAAATACCTGAAATAATTTTGATAAAATATTATCGTATATAAGGGTAAAATACACATGGCAATGATAAATATTGTAAGAAAATGTTTATTATTTTTAGAATTTTCATGTAAAACTATTTTGAATTAAAATCAGCCACTGCATGGATTTTAGATTTGTCCACTATTTTTCCATAATGCTTTTTTTGCTCTTTGTTATTTCCTTTCACAACATATTTTCCATCTCCATGACTTTATGACTCTTAGGCCAGTTAATTGAGCCGTATGTTAAAGGATTCTCCACCACTTTGTTATTGATGATAGACCATCAATAGTAAATTGGTGGGGTGGTCGACACCTGGATAGGCCATCAATACCAAATCATTGGCGATCGGACACATGGCACCCCAACGAAGAGCACTTTGCCAGCAGAGACAGATGTAAACAGTTGCAGCTCCGCAACAACTTTTAGTGTCTGCTGCCAGGTACAGCAGATCAGCTCCTATTTAAATAGGCACTCCTATCCGTAGAGTGGAGGTTCAAAGTGTCCAACCCTACTGATCTGATATTGATGACCTATGCCAAGGAAAAGTCATCAATATCATCTGGTGGAAAACTCCTTTAATTACCATTCCCTATATGGATGCCATTGGGAAATTACACAGATAAGCTATTCTCATGGTGAGAAAACTGGCAATTATAAATGATAATAAATATAAATTAAATCTCTGAGGTTACGACAGCCTAGACTTCAATATAGTGTTCAATAAACATACAGTGTAACGAGAGGGACAAATAAGTATTATATAGGGCTGGATAACATCCAGTATGTATGTTGGTGTCCCTATTTTCTCATGATGACAGATCTTAGAGTAAATAAAGGTCAACATGCCCATATCTTTAATTTCTAGGTAAGTTAAGCCATTCCCAGAGCAGATCACAGAGAATCTACCTCGTGAGTATATGGATTTTTTTTGTTCTTTTAAGGAATCCTCTGTTTTTTGATGATTTTTTAAAACACAGATGGTTACATAGGTACATGGATGGATGGATGACAGACAGAGCGATAGATAGATAGATCGATCGACCGATCGATAGATAGATAAAAACTGACCAGCACTGGTATCCTCAATAGTTGACTGAGCCCTTCTCCCATTAGTCTATGGCTGTTTATAATTACCATTGCAGCCTACATGCCCTATGAATTTGTAGACTTTTGTCAGATAGAAATGGTTAGGGTCCCATCAGAGAAAGGTTGCCTTATGATGGCTGGTGGGCTTTCGTGAATTGACCAATTTGTGCACTAAATACCCTCTTTTTATCAGTATGTTCTATATAGCAGTAATGCAGATTAAACTTCACATATCCAATGTTTGCATATGTCTTATTGCTTACAGAGTGCTGCTTCTCTCTTTGGTTTATAGATGGCAGACGATTGGGTGACTTCCATTCATACTGTGACCATACTGTGAAATAGACAAATGCTACAATACCTGTGGGTGGGATCATCCCAGGGGACATTAGGCCAGGCACACTGTGGGGCATAATATGGGGATTCTCTGGTGAGGTTACACTCTGCGTTCGTTTTGGAGGTCTTCCTGGTCTGGAGCTGAAAGTAAAGAGAGAAGTTTAAAAAAAAAAAAGAAATTAAAAGACTGCCTAAAACATCATTTGGAAGTTGTTTCAAGTGGTAACATGGACTGTAAATAAATTTGTTTCAAGGACGGTTGCTTTTGCAGTTAGATGTAATAGACTTCCATCACTAATTAGATTACATGCTGAATTCATTTTCCTCATTGAAGATCAGCCGCTCTTGATGCATAATTCATAGCCTGTACCTCGTTACCTGCTTCTTCATATTAATATCTATACACAGTTTGAATTGCCTCGTTTGCATATGCTAAAGTTCTGCATGCAGCCTTCAGCATGAAAATTATGCACTAACTTGTAATAATTATTACAGTCAGCCTGCTATTGATTTATGAGACTTTTAAAAACCAAATATGTGTAGTACTTGTAATGAATGATATTTTAAGGTTCTTCAGGAAATTAAAAGGCAATGGCTGCCTTAGGAAATGTTCTGCTTGTTTGATTTAATACTACAGTTAGCTGGGAGGTGGAATGAAAGAGTGATTCAGACCTATAGCACATTTTTCGATGATATGTTTTATTACTTCGCACTGCTAGCCTGATATCTAGATGATAAATGACAATACATATCTAACGTGTGAAAAGGTCTTACAATTTCTTTATTTTTTGTCATTTAAAGATTAGTCAAGTTATGGTTTAACCCCTTCTCCCCCTTTCCCCGCTCCTAGAGTGGGAAGACGTTATTCTCCTTTATTTTATTGTCATTGCTTTATTCTGTACGGTGTATTCAAAGGACGAAGCAACAAAGGCACAACGTGATACAAGCCATTGTATTGTAACATATGACTACACAATGGCACGCTATGTTGTATAACCTTAGCTAAATTCCGCACTGTTAATTCTTAGCACAAATTAATATTAAGGACACATAGTACATTTTAGTATTCTACAAATTATAGATTATTTATGTAGCTTTTAAATAGATACCAATAATGCAAAAAAAATATGATTGTAGAATCTGAGAGTACAAAGGGAATTCTTATTATAAATTAGTGCCATAAGGAGTTGCAGGCATATTTTACAAATCACTCGTCTCAGTTTAGTCTGTGCTGTATCCCTTTGTAGCACATATTGTCAGTGCTTTGGAATGTGAAGCATGTGAAATACATCAATTCCATCATACACCAGCAAGTGCAATGAAAACATTACCGAACACTTGTAACTCATTTTATTAATGTTTATATTCATTACAATTAACCTTGTCACTGCATTAAACTAGAATAATTCTGGAAGGTAAGACTAGGGGCTGAAAAACACAGGATAATTAGGAATCCATCCATGGCCATCTATTATTATACATTCCACTAGCCATCATCTAGAGAAGGATAAACCCATAATTAGTCATGTTCTCGAATATGCCACTAATTTTTCAGATGAATTTCATATTAATGCATTAAAAAAACAAGAATGCCTCCAATGTAAGCCAAAAAGGCAATGATCATCAATATGTTTCATTTCTTTTATTCAGAACAATTAGATCACTTTTTGGCATATAACCCCCTCCTCAGATAAATAGATCAACTTGATGGAAGATATCAATTCTATGGTAGGACTCTATAGACCATATAAGTGATCTGTTTGTCTGAGGGTGGGGTTTATACCCTGAAATCCCAATTGATCTGAATAAAGGAAATCAAACATATTAAGGATCTTTGCTTTCCTACATCCTGGTGTGTGGCCCAACATCAAGGTCTCCATTTTAACATATCCTTCACCACTATCTTTGCATACCAATGGGGTAAAGCAAGTGGTTGATTGAAGTAAGTTCGCTGTCCCTGGGAACCACACCCTGCCAAAAAATAAAACGTGTTTCCAAGATTTGTGCCTTTGCACACCGCAGCCAGGTGAACCCTACAGCTATTGTCCTCTGCTGTCAGCAACTTCATTGTCCTGAACGTACTTACAGCCCAATGCTCGGCTCTGCTTTATTTTTTTTCTACTTAGTATACTATTGACCCATTTTAAGACCGAGGCATTAAAGAAGTACAGTATGGGCCAAGTCTTAATATTAATCCAGACGGCACAGATCAGTAACACAGTCATATCTATAATAAACAAAACCTAAAGTCATCCTACCCATAGTGATGGCAAAATGGGCAATTTTTATTCAACCCAAAAATGACTGGCTTGCGCAAGTACAACAAATTAATCCATAGTGGCTAAAAATGGATGCTATTCAGCAGTCTGACTCTGCATGATATCTGGTTCTTTGGCATCAAATGAAGCAAACAATATGCAACTCTTATCAGAACAAATCCTATTTTGCCCATTTTAGACCCTCTAAATATGATCTCCCATATCATGTATCGGCATCCTCAAGATGCGGATAGAACTAAAAACTATGGCAAAGCATAGAGTAATTGGCTCCCTACTCCACCACACAATGGTCAGTATGGTGGCATTATTCAGGCCGGTTTTGACAGAGTTAAAGGGGTTGTTGCAAGTTTGAAAATTATCCAAGCTGTGTAACCCACCAATCCTGATAATGGGCCTCTGAATAACCTAGTACAGCTTAGCTGTACTACCTTTCTCCAACACTGGCTTCCTGTGAGATGGAAGTTTACGAAGTGTTAGTTGTAATCACACACAGCTCTGCAGTGAGATCAGGAGTACAAACTATCAGTCATTACATGTCTTACACTGGTAATGCCCCCTTTCATTTATGATAAGCTCTGAAGGCAGGCTCTCAGACTGATCTGTGTACGCCCCATAGATCTTAACAGCTCATTTACATAATAAGAAGAATGTGACTTTCTCTGGAATAAGACATGGGAATGCCTTCATATGTCTTATTTATTCACCTTTCTATGACCTGCATATAGTTTTTTTAGGAGGGTTTATCCTTCTCATAGATTCCCTAAATGTGTACTTGCTTATAGTAAGGAATAAGCTGCAGTAACTTTTATGAAGACATGCCATTATGTAGACTAATGAAATGTTACTATTAAAATTTGTTACTAACCACTATCTTATTAACCAATTAGCACTTTTTAAATCTCAAAAATACCAATAGATACAGATGTCATTCCTGAGGAATTCTGGGTTTCCTTTCCAAGTAGAGAATCTCAAGTTCAAACTGAAAACAATTACTGCTTGCATAAAGTTATTTTTTTCTATTGACTTAGTAACAAATTGGATCCCCAAAAGCTTATAGGATCAAATACATAAAAGATAAACATTTAGCTTAATGACATCAACAGTCAACCAAAAACATCTGTGTTTTACTTTAGAAGTGATCAGAGGATATTCCTTTGTTTACACTAAAGATAATCACAAGGTTTGTATTACTGCATTAAATTTAAGGAAGAAAAAAAAAGTACTTACAACCTCCAAGGCCCAGAGGCAGCAATATGTTACAAATGCAGGATTTCTCTCATTTTATGTTTTGTAACCATGGTAAAACAATAGAATTGAACTTTCCCTGAACCTTTCTCCTATAATGGCTGTGGTACATGTTGACCTAACACTACAAGTTGGAACCTGATGCTATCACTTTGACGGCTGCTAATGCTATCAAATTTTTCTGAAACTTTATCAGCTCTATTAAAAGATCAGTTTTTATATACCTGATTGTTGGATACAATTGGGCCACTAGGGACTGCTGACATCATGCACACATCCTGTTTCCATGCTACCCATTTACATACGGAACTTATTTAAACAATGAAATTCATTTACAAGAATGCAGCCGCTTAATATATTTACAATTGATCACACGTCTCTAAATTTCATGTTTAGAGGGTTTATTTTACATTCAAATAAAACATTAACATTTATTACAAAATTTCAGTTTCAGCAAATTCTATCAACACTAATATATACATATATATATATATATATATATATATACATATATATATATATATATATATGTATATGTATTGATCAAGAAATTAAAGCACTCAATCAGGTACCAAGGTACAAGCCAAAATATGGCTTATTCACTTATGTTCTTATCCAGCCAGTCTACTATTTATTCATGTGCTGCTTTTTCTTGTGAATTGTGAAATATGTATATATATATATATATATATATATATATATATATACATATATATATATATATATACTTGTCATGTACACACTTCTCAGCACGTGATGTGGAGTGCACCTGCATGGGTTAATTTATCTCCTCTCTCTCTATCCAGTGCTCAAACTTTGTTTTAGGCTATAAAGTAAGCAATTACAGAGGTCAGACGTTTCCTGTAGTTCTTGACCAAGTTTGCACACACTGCAGCAGGAATTTTGGCCCATTACTCCCTACAGATCTTCTCCAAATCTTTCAGGTTTCGGGGCTGTCGCTGGGCAACATTTAATTTCAGCTCCCTACAAAAATTTTATATTGGGTTCAGGTCTGGAGACTAGCTAGGCCACTCCAAGACCTTGAAATGCTTCTTACGGAGCCACTCCTTAGTTGTCCTGACTGTGTGTTTCGTGTCATTGTCATGCTGGAAGACCCAGCCATGACCCATCTTCAATGCTCTTACTGAGGGATGAAGGTTGTTGGCCAAAATCTCGCAATGCATGACCTCATTCATCCTCCCTTTAATACGGTGCAGTTGTCCTGTCTCCTTTGCAGAAAAGCTTGCTTCACAGTTGGGACGGTGTTCTTGGGGTTGTACTCATCCTTCTTCTTCCTCCAAACACGGTGAGTGGAGTTGATAACAAAAAGTTCTATTTTCGGCTCATCTGACCACATGACCTTCTCCCACACCTCCTCTGGATCATCCAGATGGTCCTTAGCGAACTTCAATTGGGCCTGAACATGTGCTGGCGTTAGCAGGGGAACCTTGCTTGCCCTCCAGGATTTTAATCCATGACGGCGTAGTGTGCTACTAACGGTAATGTTTGAGACTGCGGCCCCAGCTCTCTTCAGGTCATTGACCAGGTCCTCCCGTGTAGTTCTGGGCAGATTCCTGACCTTTCTCCAAATCTTCCTTACGAGACCATGCATGGAGCCTCAGACCGAGAAAGATTGACAGCCATCTTGTGTTTCCTCCACATTCTAATAATTGTGCCAATAGTTGTTGCCTCTTTAACAAGCTGCTTTCCTATTGTTTTGTAGCCCATCGAAAGCTTGTGCAGGTCTATAACTTTGTCCCTGGTGTCCTTAGGCAGCTCTTTGGTCTTGGTCATGGCGGAGAGGTTGGAGTCTGATTGATTGAGTGTGTGAGTAGGTGTCTTTAATACAGGTATCGAGTTCAAACAGGTGCAATTAATACAGGTAATGAGTGCAGAGTAGGAGGGCTTCTTAAGAAAAACTAACAGGTCTGTGAGAGCCAGAATTCTTGCTGATTGGTAGCTCATCAAATAATTATTCCATGCAATAAAATGCAATTTAATTATTTAAAAATCATACAATGTGATTTTCTGTGTTTTCTTTTTAGATTCTGTCTCCCAAAGGTGAAGTGTACCTATGATAAAAATTTCAGACCTCCCCATACTCTGTAGGTGGGAAAACTTGCAAAATTGGCAGTGTATCAAATACTTATTTTCCCCAGTGTATATGGGTGTGTATGTTTACTTCTATAGCTTGGTATTTTATTCTGCACCATACACTGTGTGCTGATTTACCATATTATATACACTGCACACTGATGTGTTTTACTATATCCTACCTACCTTGCTAACAAATACGGCTTTCATTATCACCTCTATGCTGATGACACACAGATCTATCTCTCTGGACCTGATATCACCTCCTTACTAACCAAAATCCCACAATGTCTGTCTGCTATTTTATCTTTCTTCTCTGCTAGATTTCTAAAACTTAACATGGACAAAACAGAATTCATCATCTTTCCGCCATCTCATTCAACCCCCCCAACTGACTTATCTATCAATGTCAATGGCTGTACACTCTCCCCAGTCCCTCAAGCTCACAGCCTTGGGGTAACCCTGGACTCTGAACTCTCCTTCAAACCACATATCCAAGCCCTTTCCACTTCCTGCTGACTCCAACTCAAAAATATCTCCCGGATTCGCACATTCCTCAACCATGAATCTGCAAAAACACTAGTGCATGCCCTCATCATCTCCCACCTTGACTACTGCAACCTCCTGCTCTGTGGCCTCCCTTCCAACACTCTCGCGCCCCTCCAATCAATCTTAAACTCTGCTGCCCGACTAATTCACCTGTCCCCCCGCTATTCCCCGGCCTCTCCCCTCTGTCAATCTCTTCACTGGCTCCCCATTGCTCAGACTCCAGTTCAAAACCCTAACCATGACATACAAAGCCATTCACAACCTATCTCCTCCATATATCTCTGACCTAGTCTCCCATTACATACCCGCACCCAACCTCCGATCCTCACAAGATCTCCTTCTCTACTCCCCTCTTATCTCCTCCTCCCACAATCGCATACAAGATTTCTTCCGTGCTTCCCTCCTACTCTGGAACTCTTTACACCAACACATCAGACTCTCCTCGACCACGGAAACCTTCAAAAGGAGCCTGAAGACCCACCTCTTCCGACAAGCCTACAACCAGCAGTAACCACCGCTGCACGACCAGCTCTACCCTCATCTACTGTATCCTCACCCATCCCTTGTAGATTGTGAGCCCTCGCGGGCAGGGTCCTCGCACCTCCTGTACCAGTCGCTGTCACATTGTGTTCAAGATTATTGTAATTATTCTTGTATGTATACCCCTTTTTCACATGTAAAGTGCCATGGAATAAATGGCGCTATAATAATAAATAATAATAATATACATATATAAGTGTATACGTTTTTATAGCCAGGTCCATTTTGTACTGGTTTTACTATATGTGTTTGCACTGATACTCATGTTTGCTGCTAGACTACTTTTTCTGATTATCATTAATCTCTTATATTAGCTACTTTGCCTTATTAAATCATGTTTTGGGGATTTTAAGTACTCAATACATTTTTTTTTTAATTTATATGGGGATCATTTGTTCACTCACAATAGATTTGAGATTGCTCTCAGAGCTCTGCTTGATACCATCAATGAAATGTAGCTCCCCGATACCAGCAGCACTAAACCACCCTCACATAAGGACACTTGCCACTACCATGTTTCATAGTATGCACCATGCACTTTTTTTGTATTCATCATCTTTACAATGCCACACGGTTTTAAAGTCATTAGTTCCAAAAATATTTAGCTCTTTTTTATCACTATCCCAGTAGTCTTCATAATTTTTGATGCACTTCATGCCCTTCTTTGCCTTGCCTGAAGCTTCCTGACACTAGTTACAACAGTTAAGTTTGCTACCAATTTAAATTCTTAAAGAAAACTCATCTTGTCCCTAAACACTATTACCAGCAGATGTAGGATTAATCTGCAGGCTAATAGAGTTACAATTCAGTCTGGCCACCTCACTAAAAGCTCAGCTACAGGGAGAATGTTAACTTTATTTCTCCTGCGAGCCGCCGGCTTTCAGTCATAGATGCGTGCTTCAGCACTTGTATTGTCTGTTTGCTCTACAGTGCATCTGTGCAGAGCAAGCTGTCAAAGTGTTAGGAAGTGCTGATAACCGCGATGAGTTGGCTCGCCTCTATGAATGAAAGTTGGCGGGCCCCGGGAGTAATTAAGTTAATTTTCAAACGGTAGTCGCCCTTTCAATAAGGCAAACGGACAGCAATATAACACTATTAATCTGCAGTTTAATTGTACAACTGCAATGCTGTGTGTGATGACTGTAGTCAAGCCGGTCATGCTCCATGACTGAAATAGCTTTCGGGGTTGTAACAGGTTTCCTTTAAGTCCAATTTCATGTCGTTTCACCCAGTAATTTCCCATTTATTAAGTAATTTGATATGTGTTTCCTTTCCATGTGCTTAACTTTATATTTATCAATTTTATACTTTATTTGGTATTTCTATATCCAAGCCTCAAGTTTATCCAGATCCACTTGTAACATAATATCGTTATTTTTTGTATTAACTGCTTTACGCGGTTTACTATCATCTGGAAAACCCCACCTCAAAAAAAAAAACTTTTTGTGCAGTGTCTCTACAAGGTCATAAAAATATATTTAATAAAATAGAGAACACTGTGGTTCCCCACTAGTAATGCTTCTGAGTATGTAACATTAGTAACTACCCTTTGCTGTCTATTAGTGGTCCAGCTACTTATCCACCACACAATCCCTGCAATCTCCCTTTTTGTGCCAACCTTTATGTGGCACAGAATAAAAAAATGAGATGGAAAAATCAAAATGAACAGATGAAAGCCAACAACGCATCCAACACACCCTGAAGAACCTCACGGATGCACTGGATGAGGGCATCATGTCTGCCATACATAATTTCCTGAAGCTACTAGGTCCTGATTGTAGATCTGGTTTGACATCTCAATCAATTTTAGGGATCTGTTCTAGGGTCTCAACTGGCTTTTATTGCCTGATCCAGGGTCTGGATTAATTGTAGGGGTCTGGTCTAATGTTACCAGCACCATACTTTACTAAACTTTTATTTCTCTTAACCCCTCAACTGAAGAAAAAAAATTTGCTTGTCAAATAAATCAGTGTTTAAGAAAAAGAACTGTCAAAATATTATGTGTAGAAAAAAGAACTCATACAATGGCGTATTACTCAAACATGAATTAATTTCACGAATGCCATGATAAACCTATTCAGGGAAATATATAGGCAAATGAGGACTAGCAAAAAGCATTCTCTAAACTGCAACTGGTAAAAACAAAAACAACATCCCATCTGCTGAATAAGTGGGGTTAATTTGAGTTATTTATTGAGAAATCCACTAATATGCCTAGTAGAAAGGACATTGTGTGTAGGCAAAGGTTTTATCTAAACAAGTCCTTTTACACACATACAACAAAACTGCCAATCAAAAAGCATAAAATATAAAGTCGTCATTGCCCTTTAAAATCCTTTTAACTTGAATTCTCTAATTGTTCCTTTACTTTATCTCCCTGTACCAGAAAGTAAATAAATTAACAAAATAGCTTTTATCGCACAGAATAACCTTTTAACTGAGGGATTATCTGTGGTTTATTTTTCATTTCTTTCACTGGAGATAGCAGTTCATGCCTCATTGATTAGTTTGCTGAGGTGATGACCAGAAATGAAAACAAGGTCTCTTAGAAATTGCCCGGACTCATAAAAATAAAGGAAGAAGGAAAACATTACAGAATACTGCGTAACTTCAACACTTTATATTTTCAAAATGCAGTTTTCGAGATTCAGGAGTCAAGGGTCAGAAAAGGTCGATTTAGTTTGGTTAGTATGTGCCAAGAAGTAATTCAAATATAAGAATCAAAAGGATTTTTTTTATATCTTTTCAGATTTATTCGTCTTCAGTTCCTTTAGCAAGTATTCAACTATTTAATGAATGAGATTAATGTTCACAATTAAAGACAAAAAATAAATTATCTATCTACCAATAAAATTCATTAAGGAGCATTTCAGACTCAATGAGCTTAGGCAGATGATTAGCAACAGGCAAGGTTCCCCAAAGGAGAACACATTGATCTCCTTTCTTTTGGGAGGGCCATCATGGTCATCATCTATGAAATGATATGCAATGTGTTCCACCAGCACTTCTAAAAAGGCCATTGGCTCTAAGCTCTAAAGAATATTTGGTATGTAGAGTTTTTTTCATAATAGAAGTCAGATCAGTTTAGAATGTGAGCTATAGCCAAAAATCTTTGCATTCTGTGCCCAATCCCGATAAAGAAACCAAAATAAAGTGGCCAGTGATCCAAGTGTTCCTGGTGTGAAATGTAACAGCTGTATGCTCTCAGTTAAAGGATTATTAACAGAAACACATAGGGATAAGGGATAACTTTCACTGGAGGTCCAACCAATGAGACACCAGCGATCCTGAAAAAGGGGCTTTGGAAGCCCGAGATTGGGGTTCTTCTCCCCAGTCTGGAATGGAGCTGAGGTGCATATCATTGACTTCCGCACCATTCATTGTCTATATGTTGAGAATGTACATTTTTGTTCCATTCCAGATTCTTTGAATCACAAGGGATCCAAGTGGTCAAATCCAGTGATCAGTAAGTTATCCCCTAGCCTTTGGACATGGAATAACTTTTTAATCAGCTGTTTTCTCCTAAAATATTTTACACTAGACATCAATGGTGATTATTGAGGTTTCTGAACATTTATCGGGAGCCTTCTGACAGGGAGAAGTGACTATCTGCTGGAAGATGGCACATTTGCTATTTAGATATATTTAAAGTTATCTTTAAATATACTTTTAAATATATGATACGATAAGTTATGACTCTATTGACTATATTTTAATTCAAGAGAACACGTTCCAGAATAAAAACCTATGAACAAAGTCATTCACCCCAGTAATAAAGAAGAGTAGGAAGTCATGTCTGTGTGAATGTATCATGATAGTATATTGGTGTAATGATTTAGTTCTGTGAATACAAGTACTTTGCTTATCTTTTTAAAGCAACAACATTTATGCCACTCTTTAGCAAATACCAAATGCATCTGAAATACTGTAAATACAGTTAGGCCTCATTCAGATGTCGATTTTTGCATACGACTGCTATCCACGATAGCATTCGTACCTGTGATAGTTTATGGGGCCATTCACATTTCCGATTTTTTTCCACGGACTTAGTGATCTGCGCAAAATATCATAGACATTTCCAATTTTGATCCAAGGGTCAGATCAAAATCAGTAATGCAAGTCAATGGGTCCCTGAAAAAATCAGACCGCACTCAGATGACATCCGAGTACAGCCTGATTTTCATGGACTGTCAGAATGGAGAAGGTGGAGACATTTTTTTTTTTAAATTTCTCCACGTACAAGAAAATCGGATGATACTTGTACCACTCTCTGATCAAACTCTGATCAGAGTCTGATCAAAATAATCCATCAAATTTTCTTGTACATGAAAAAATCGGACGTCTGAATGAGGCCTTAGTAAAGATCAATGGTAACATCTCTGTTTTCCTTCTGCTTGCTATAGGTAAGATAAGTTCATTTAAAGGGGTTGTCCTGATAGGAAAAAATTATGAATGTGTTTATATTGGAAGGTTATAAAGCTCGCTTATACTGCTTTCATTATGATTTCATCTCCAGATCGACTGCACTTCCAGGTTCATTCCAACACAAATTATGATTATCCCCATCATTCTGTCGCATGTGACTATTCATTTGTATGAAGAGAGTTAGCTGACACCATTATTGCTAAACCAGCTCACTTTTCTATTATTTTTCATGCAGAAACAGAGAAAGGCTGAGCGCCCACTCCCTTGAAGCACATTACTAATCATTACTAATTACACAGAGGGCAGGAAAGATTTTTTTTCCCGTGTAACAATGAACCTGTAAGAGACCAGCAGTGAAATAAGTACACCAGGCTGAAATCAAGAAAAAAGTAAATTAGTAAATTATATAAATTTGTGTTCTAAACACTTTGCATTTAAACATTTTTTTATGCCTGGGCAACACTTTTATGAGTACACTAAGGTTTTTGCATCAACTATAAAAACTAATAGTAATAATATAGTTATAATATAAACATTTATTCTTTTTATATAATAAAATCATTAAAGTATTGCTCTCAGTATCTATCTTACGGAGGCCATGACTTCTCTGCCTTCCTGCTTCCTGTGTGTAGGGAAAGCAGTGCGCTGATGATTGACAGTTTGGACCAGCAGCACTGCGCGCTGCAGACTCGAGCAATCCATGAGGCTGCGAAGGCAGCTTTGCCTCTACAACATCAGAGAAGTACAGAGGCACTGATGGCCGGATAAAGTGATCTGGCCACTTTCACAGCAGCGCTTGCAAGCTCTATAAGTAAAGCGCTTGCATGCACGCACTCATTGCCTAGGAATGAGCCACCTCTTATAGACTGCAGAGGAGGCCGGTAATGTAGCCAACAAGCAGTAAACTATATAATTAAAATTCCTTCCATTCTTGAGGATTTTAGTAAATTGTTAATTGCAAGCTAACTTGTTTTAACAAGCACTTTGCAACTTTACTCGTTTATGATGAGAATATCCTTTTAATACTGTAACAAAAATTTACTCCAAAGGTAGGTCCACAACACGACAGCATAAAAAAATCAGTCACAGTTTCATTCAGAAAAGTGGGATGATTTTTTTCTCACTTGTCATCCGTGTGCTTCTGTATGTAATCCGTTTTTTACAGCAGCACTTATTAGTTCATTTCCACTTTCCTATGGTACAGAATTGCAATGTATCCATAAAAATTAAATGCTATATTGTGGCTCTGTATGACATCCGATTTTTTTTATCGCATCCATAGACTTGAATGGGGGAGTCTCATCCGATTTATGAAGGAAAATCGTACATGCTGCAATTTTTTCACACACAGATTTGGTCAGTAAAAAACTGAATAACATTGAATAACATTGTTCCGCACTTTCACTGCTAGCATGGTTGCCAATATTTTTCAATAAAATTTCACAAACTGGAAGATATCGTGCGCTCACTTATTGTCGCACTTAAAAATACTGTGCACGATTATATATTGTGCACATATTCTGTACAATATATATATGTTTATATATACATCACAGAATGTTAGAGTTGGAAGGGACCTCCAGGGTCATCATGTCCAACCCCCTGCTAAATGCAGGATTCACTAAATCATCTCAGACAGATCTCTGTCCAGCCTCTGTTTGAAGACGTCCATTGAAGGAGAACTCACCATCTCTCGCGGCAGCCCATTCCACTCGTTTATCACCCTCACTGTCAAAAAGTTTTTTCTAATATCTAATCTGTATCCTCTCCCTTTCAGTTTCATTTCATTGCTTCTTGAGTTTCCATGTGGAAATGAGAATAAGACTTATCCCTCTACACTGTGATATCCCTTTAGATATTTGTAGCTATTAAGTCTCCTCTTAGCCTTCTTTTTTACAAGCTAAACATTCCCAGATGCTTTAAAAGTTCCTCGTAGGACATAGTTTGCAGTCGGTCACCATCCTGGTAGCTCTTTACTGAACTTGCTCCAGTTTTTTAATGTCTTTTTTAAAATCTGATGCCCAGAACTGGACACAGTAGTCCAGATGAGGTATGACCAAGGAAGAGTAGAGGGAGATAATGACTTCACGTGATCTAGACTCTCTGTTTCTCTTAATACATCCCCCAGAACTGTGTTTGACTCTGCTGCATCACACTGTTGACTCATGTGAAGTCTCTGATCTATTAGTAAAACCAAGTCTTTCTCACATGTGCTGTTGCTTAGTTCTATTCCTCCCATTCTGTAGATATAATTTTAGTTTTTCTTGCCCAGATGTAGAATCTTGCATTTCTCTCTGTTAAATACCATTATTCTATTAGTTGCTGCCCATTGTTCAAGCTTATATATGTATAGGTATGTATATATATGCATATATTTATAAATTATATATATATACAGTACAGACCAAAAGTTTGGACACACCTTCTCATTTAAAGATTTTTCTGTATTTTCATGACTATGAAAATTGTACATTCACACTGAAGGCATCAAAACTATGAATTAACACATGTGGAATTATATACTTAACAAAAAAGTGTGAAACAACTGAAAATATGTCTTATATTCTAGGTTCTTCAAAGTAGCCACCTTTTGCTTTGATGACTGCTTTGCACACTCTTGGCATTCTCTTGATGAGCTTCAAGAGCTAGTCACCGGAAATGGTCTCCCAACAATCTTGAAGGAGTTCCCAGAGAAGCTTAGCACTTGTTGGCCCTTTTGCCTTCACTCTGCGGTCCAGCTCACCCCAAACCATCTCGATTGGGTTCAGGTCTGGTGACTGTGGAGGCCAGGTCATCTGGCGTAGCACCCCATCACTCTCCTTCTTGGTCAAATAGCCCTTACACAGCCAGGAGGTGTATTTGGGGTCATTGTCCTGTTGAAAAATAAATGATGGTCCAACTAAACGCAAACCGGATGGAATAGCATGCCGCTGCAAGATGCTGTGGTAGCCATGCTGGTTCAGTATGCCTTCAATTTTGAATAAATCCCCAACAGTGTCACCAGCAAAGCACCCCCACACCATCACACCTCCTCCTCCATGCTTCACGGTGGGAATCAGGCATGTAGAGTCCATCCGTTCACCTTTTCTGCGTCGCACAAAGACTCGGTGGTTGGAACCAAAGATCTCAAATTTGGACTCATCAGACCAAAGCACAGATTTCCACTGGTCTAATGTCCATTCCTTGTGTTCTTTAGCCCAAACATGTCTCTTCTGCTTGTTGCCTGTCCTTAGCAGTGGTTTCCTAGCAGACATTTTACCATGAAGGCCTGCTGCACAAAGTCTCCTCTTAACAGTTGTTGAAGAGATGTGTCTGCTGCTAGAACTCTGTGTGGCATTGACCTGGTCTCTAATCTGAGCTGCTGTTAACCTGCAATTTCTGAGGCTGGTGACTCGGATAAACTTATCCTCAGAAGCAGAGGTGACTCTTGGTCTTCCTTTCCTGGGGCGGTCCTCATGTGAGCCAGTTTCTTTGTAGCGCTTGATGGTTTTTGCAACTGCACTTGGGGACACTTTCAAAGTTTTCCCAATTTTTCGCACTGACTGACCTTCATTTCTTAAAGTAATGATGGCCACTCATTTTTCTTTTCTTAGCTGCTTTTTTCTTGCCATAATACAAATTCTAACAGTCTATTCAGTAGGACTATCAGCAGTGTATCCACCAGACTTCTGCACAACACAACTGATGGTCCCAACCCCATTTAGAAGGCAAGAAATCCCACTTATTAAACCTGACAGGGCACACCTGTGAAGTGAAAACCATTTCCGGTGACTACCTCTTGAAGCTCATCAAGAGAATGCCAAGAGTGTGCAAAGCAGTCATCAAAGCAAAAGGTGGCTACTTTGAAGAACCTAGAATATAAGACATATTTTCAGCTGTTTCACACTTTTTTGTTAAGTATATAATTCCACATGTGTTAATTCATAGTTTTGATGCCTTCAGTGTGAATGTACAATTTTCAAAGTCATGAAAATACAGAAAAATCTTTAAATGAGGTGTGTCCAAACTTTTGGTCTGTACTGTATATATATATATATATATATATATATATATATATATATATATATATATATATTGCATATGTGCAAAAAAGAAAAGGAAGGCTTGAGGAAGGTTCACACTCCAGAACCGAAACATCGCCACTATGGGTTTATAAACCACATTCTTACGCCTAATCCCTGTGAAGTGCTGTCTCCAGTTTTTTACTTTCTTTTAGACAGATAGATGGATAGATAGATAGATAGATAGATATGGGATAGATAGATAGATAGATAGATAGATAGATAGATAGATAGGTAGACAGTATTTGTGGGGTTTTTTCACAATTTTTTGGGGGTGTAAGGAAAGTAATTAAATTTTTATAACTTTTTTCCAACTTACTTTTCAATGCATTAAAATTGTGTATATTTTATATAACTTAAATACGTAAAGAAAACTGCACGTTAGTAAGTGACAAAATGTAGGTTATGAGGGTAAGATAACATGAGAGAAATTAATAAAAGATGTAAATGTACTATGAGACTCACTTTAATTTTTGTTTCTTTTATTTTCCTGACTTCTAAAAGGCTTTTTCAATCAAGGGGCAATTTCTATGTTTGATATAAAATAACTGAAAATTAGAACAATAAAAAGTTCCAAGAAATTCAAGGCTGCAAACATCTAAAAAAATGAGGTGGGATCCCAGAAGCCTTCCAGAGGCTCTGTTCTGTTTTTCTGAAGTCGTACCAGCATTTAAATGTCGCAGAACTCTGAGTATAAAAATGAGTAGGATATTACAATTCCTTAAAAGTACTACTATAAGTATTAATACAAAGGCTTCATTCACTAATACCAAAAATAAAAAGTGATATTAGATGTCTAAAATTGTTGTTTTTGCTCTAATTCATTATCAACTATTAATCAGCATTACTTACTTTGAAGAAAAAAATAAAAGAGGCTTTAGCTGGATATAGCAGGTACTTGTGCTACCCTTTCATTAAAAACACATACAAAGCTGTCTTTTGTGTCAGTTTACAATTCTCCTCCTCTGCTGTCATCTGTGTCCATAGTCTCTTAAAAACTGACACAGATGGTAAAAGAGACAACTAGCACTAATCTGCTGCAGTCAATGTGTAAAACCTACAATTAATTATATATCAAATAATTAGGAATTGTTGCCTTTATCGTGATTTTATATCAGCCAAATTCACTTTAAGACGTTGCTTTAACTTTGTATTCTATTTCAGTGCAGATTGTCAGATCATTATATAAACCAGGTTCTTTGTTGTGAACCTTTCAAAGTACAAAGAATCTGCTCATCATCAGATGCATCATTTAACAGGGCCTAAAAATAGCCCCGTCATGCATATATTGGACAAGGCTGTGAGACGTACAATACAGAATGCTTCCTAATCTGCACCACTTTGTTCAGATCTACTTAAAACAGCCATTAATAATTCATGTAAATGATTGTATTTATTGAATAAACAAGGGTCTATAAAAAGCCTTTGCCCTCAGTAACTCTAGATATTTGTCATAGACCTAAAATGAAAAAAAGCTCCTACAGACTTTCCTTTGATAGCTTAAATATATGAATAATATAATAAATGTATTAAAAAAAAGAGAAAACAAGGAAAAAAAAATAAAAAAGGAGAAAGAATAAGAAAAATAAGAAAAAGAGAAATAAATAGATACATAAAAAAAATAGTAAGTCACACCTTGAAATATTGGTTGCAAACTCCTGGACACGACCTGAGGTCCACTATATAGAATACATAGCAGGCACACAGTACTCCAGGCACATCAACAAAAAACTGGGGGTACGTATTGATAATCTCAAATGCAGGTCAATAAAGTAAACCACTTTTTTTTACACTTTTTACACTTTATGCACAGTCTATCTTGCCTTCTTTCTATCGGATAGATCGAAATATAGATAGATAGATAGATAATAGATAGATAGATATGGATAGACAGATAGATAGATAGATAGATAGATAGATAGATAGATAGATATGGATAGATAGATGATAGAAAGATAGATCATATATGGTGCATTTGACTTACGATAATTTAATTATTTTCAGTAATATAAGCAGACACTAATGTAACAGATGAACATACCGCACAAATAAATTGTTCACATTTGTCACAGGTTGCTTGATATTTCTTTACGTATTTTTAAACATCACTTTAACAGGCGTTGAAAAGTGAGTGTCATTTCAGAATTAGGTCCTCGGCCTGGGCTCAATGCTGGGAATGATTTGTATCATGACATAAATTAATTGCACAGTCTATAATTTATGGTCAGCTCTAAATTATGGTGGCATGGAGTGTTTTTACATGGAGGAACCTCAAGCAAATGACCTAGAGAAATGACTATAGGTATTCAGATTCAGAGTAATGACAATTATAGGGATCAAGACTTTTCATGCTGAACATGACACTTGAAGCATATTCACACTGACCAATTATGGAGCAATCCAAGTTGATAATTGGTCAGTGTAAACAGGCCCTTATAATCTATCACCCACTCCAGAGAATATTGTAATCTTACACTACAGTTACCACTCTACAATATATTAGTTCATATGCATTTAATAATAAGAAATTTCTCTTATCTTTTCACCTTTTTACTACAATGTAAATATACTATTGCACCCCTCCCATTCATACTGTCTTCCATCCTTAAGTTGAACTTAACAAACACGTTCTTTTTTCATCCATACAAACTATTTAATTATGCAAAACATTGTTAATACAGTGGGGAAAATAAGTATTTGATACACTGCCGACTTTGCAAGTTATTCCACCTACAAAGAAGAGGTCTGTAATTTTTATCATAGGTACACTTCAACTGTGAGAGACAGAATCTTAAAAAATCCAGAAAATCACATTGTATTATTTTGACATAATTAATTAGCATTTTATTGCATGAAATAAGTATTTGATACAATAGAAAAACAGAACTTTATATTTGGTACGGGAAACCTTTGTTTGTAATTACAGAAGTCCGACGTTTCCTGTAGTTCTTGACCAAGTTTGCACACACTGCAGTAGGGATTTTGGCCCACTCCTCCATACAGATCTTCTACAGATCTTTCAGGTTTCAGGACTGTCGATGGGAAACATTGAGTTTCAGCTCCCTCCAAAGATTTTCTTTTGGGTTCAGGTCTGGAGACTGGCTAGGCCACTCCAGGACCTTGAAATGCAGAGCTACTCCTTAGTTGCTGTGGCTGTGTGTTTTGGGTCATTGTCATGCTGGAAGACCCAGTCATGACCAATCTTCAATGCTCTTACTGAAGGAAGGAGGTTGTTGTTGTAAATCTTTGGATGCATGACCCTATCCATCCTCTCTTCAATACAGTGCAGTCGCCCTGTCCACTTTGCCGGAAAGCACCCCCAAAGTATGATGTTTCCCGCACCATGATTCATGGATGGGACGGTGTTCTTGGGGTTGTACTCATCCTTTTTCTTCCTCCAAACACGGCGAGTGGCATTGATACCAAAAAGTTCTATTTTAATCTCATCTGACTACATGACCTTCTCCCATGCCTCCTTTGGATCATCCAGATGGTCATTGGCGAACTTCAAATGGGCCTGAACATGTCCTGGCATGAGCAGGGGGACCTTGCGTGCCTTGCAGGATTTTAATACATGATGGTACAGTGTGTTACTAATGGCAATGTTTGAGACTCTGGTCCCAGCTCCCTTCAGGTCATTGACCAGGTCCTCCTGTGTAGTTCTGGGCTGATTCCTGACTTTTTTCAGAATCATCCTTATCCCACGAGGCAAGAACATGCATGGAGCCCAAGACTGACGAAGATTGATAGTCATCTTGTGTTTCTTCCATTTTATAATAATTGCGCCAACAGTTGCTGCCTTCTCACCAAACTGCTTGCCTATTGTCCTGTAGCCCATCCCAGCCTTGTGCAGGTCTACAATTTTGTCCCTTGGGTCCTTCGACAGCTCTTTGGTCTTGGCCATGGAGGAGAGGTTGGAGTGTGATTGATTATGTGGACAGGTGTCTTTTATACAGGTAATGAGTTCAAACAGGTGCAATTAATGCAGGAAATGAGTGCAGAGTAGAAGGGCTTCTTAAAGAAAAACTAACAGGTCTGTGAGAGACAGAATTCTTGCTGGTTGGCAGGTGATCAAATACTTATTTCATGCAATAAAATGCAATTTAATTATTTAAAAATCATACAATGTGATTTTCTAGATTTTTTTTAAGATTCTGTGTCTCACAGTTGAAGTGTACCTGCAATAAAAATTCCGGACCTCTACATTGTTTATAGGTGGGAAAACTTGCAAAATCAGCAGTGCATCAAAGACTTATTTTCCCCACTGTATACACCTCTAATACCTACCTGTTTCATTAGCATAGTAATGTACAGTACGCAGCACAAATGAGTACATATCTCACTGAGCACAAATAACTTTTTTTCCCATAACATGAAAGTAAGATTAATAACATAAATTTTATTACAAAAACTACAATTTTACTCAAACTAGTTGATGCAAAAATGATGCAAAAATCAATACACCCCATATGAAAAAAACAACTAAATCTAGTATTTTCTATGATCTCCATGATTTTTAAGGACACCACCAAGTCTTCTAGGTATGGAACAAACAAGATGGTGACATACTGCAACATCTATCTTTTTCCATTCTTCAAGAACAACCTCTTTCAAAGATTGGATGTTGAATGAAGAGTGATGTTCAACTTGTCTATTCAGAATTCCCTATAGGTGTTCAATTGGGTTCAGATCAGGAGACAAACTTGGCCACTGAATCACTTTTATCCTGTTGTTTTTAACCCTAGAACGCATACCTGGGGCCTCGCAGGCCCGCCCTGTTAATAGTTTTCTATTTACTGCAAGATTACTTTAGTTAGAATTTTGAAACTCTAGGTATTCCTCAGGTATATAGTTGTTTGTCATTTTTGTTTGAGTTATTCCATGTTATTTGCACACGGGCCTAAAAGGCCCCAGGTATGTGAAAAAGTTGATTTTTATAGTCATGCGTTCTAGGGTTAAGAAATGCAACAGTGACCTTAGATGTGTGTTTCGGATTGTTGTCATATTGGAAAAGTGCACGTCTATCAAGTGCACGGAGTAATGGCAGCATCTTCTCTTTCAATATTAAGCTGTACATCTGTGAATCCATGATACTATCAATGAAATGTAGCTCTCCAACACTAGCAGCGCTCATGCAGCCCCACATAATTGCTCCTGAAAAAATTATACCATAAATAGTATAATAATAATAATTGTAATAGGTCATCAAAGTTCCATAGTATGACTCCTCATAAAGTAACGGATCCCCTTCTATATTGACATAGAAACCTATTATCCTCTACTAATAGAGGATACCACCCTGTTATAAATTATATAAACTGATAACGGCTGAGATCTCTCACTCATTACACCTATTATATATTTATAGACTGGTAAGAGGTCACCCTTCAGCATCTTATTTCCAAATGGGAGGGCTCAGCTATGTCCGGAACTCCTATTTAGAATGAATTGAACAGAGATGTGTATGCTCGACGTCCACTACATTCAAAAGGTGGTCTTCAGTGGTCAGATTCCAAACGATCATGAAGTTATCTCCAAACCTTTGGATAGGGGATAGCTTAAAATCTTTGTACAAACTCTTAAAGACCTTTTTTTGTATTAACTTTACTCAATGTTTTTTTAATTTAGTATATAATGGTGACACATATTTTCCTTTTCTAAGTTCATATTCCTATATTTATTAATCAAATGTCATTTGCTCCTTCTCTGTCCAAGACTCCAACTATCTTGATCTATTTGTAACACAATACTATTGTCTTTTGCATGAATTAATTTACTTCTGAATATTGCCTCAACATCTGTCATACGACAGTCCTGTTAAACAGGCCTTGTCACTACTGAATACTTAAACATTAGAAATAATGATCCGTTTATAACAGCACTTAACTCCCTCAGAACCCAGGGATGTACGACATCAGAAACTATTGATTTATTTTAACCATTTTACAGTGGTGCGACACACAGGTGAAATTTAATGGCAAGTTTACTTTATCCGTCTGCATTCCTCTGTGAATATAGTTAAGAAAAAATATTTATTATGTTCTCTTTATCCTCATTACCCTACCTTCAAAATTTCTCCCTCTATAAAATAGCGAACACTTTTCAGTTTTAACTTGTGTCACTAGATTAATTGAAGAACATTTTAGGGTAACTTTTTCTGTTTGATAGCAAGTCTCTGCCTCTCTCTTCAGCTTTGCTGCGTTTGTCAATTTTATTAGATAATTGACATTTTTCAGATAACTGACATTTCTTATAAATTTTTAGCATTTATTCACTTTCTTTTTTAGTAGTTCTTATGCCTTATTTTTGTTTTACTGGACAGTTTATTGTTCTCTTTATATTGTTATTTATCCTCAATGGATTTCTTGACTTTCTAAACCTTTTGTTTCCAAAAGATATGAACTGAAACAGAAATTAAATATTTAGGATACTTTTAAAAACATCCATTTTTGGTGCCTTTTGGTGCCAACGAGATTAAGGGCACTGGAAAACTGAGCAAACTACATTTTCCTGATGTTCAGTGTTTTTGTGGCAACTCAAAGTTTCATTTCAATGTTAGCTTATTACCCGAGCTACAAAAAGTGAAATGCATCACCCCATTACTAAAAATCCAGGTTTTGGACTGTATATTAGCCACAATGTTCCCCACCCTTATAGATTGATAAGGCAGAAGAGTGAGGTAAAGTATTATGGATTGTTAGCCACTAAATTTGTCCCAACACATTCTTTATTGACACCTACTTTATTGGGCAGAATGTTATATCAACGATGCAAAACCTAAAACTTTTGGAAACAAAAAAAAAGAGAGGAAAAATCTTGAATTGCTCTATTAGAAAAGATAATCTTTAGGAACAAAAACATGTTTTTTTTTTGTTAGCTGAAAATATTATACTAATATCCATACTGACGGAATATTTTAATGCCCAGTCTGGTAAGAGAAAAGGCAAGAAAGAAAATTGTAAAACACAAGGAGCAAAGCTTAGAAATTAGAAGAAAATCCCTTTCAAAACAGCCTGCGATCTTTGAATCTGTGCAGGCTTATTATCAATTCAAGTACTGTTTGCTTTACAAAACTGAACAATACTTTTCTTCGGAACACAGGACCATTTGCATTAGCTGCTTTGGCTGATTCTTCACTTCTATAAAATGCATTGCATGTGAAACAAGTCTTCAAAAAACAAGGCCTAAAAAAAACTACTACTCAGGGTGCCTTTGAGGATATTTAATTAAAATCTAATCCTGCATTCATTAAGGCTCACATAAATTAAGCTGTCATTCATAAGATTTATGGATTCTCATTTGCATATTGCATACAATTCATCAATTACTCAAGTATGAAAGGAGCACATTTCCCTAGGAGCTGGCTGCTACTCTGCCAACATTTGAAATGAGGAAAAGAGCAAGACTGTCAACCATTCGCACAAACTTTCTTCTTAATGTCTGCTCCTTGATTAATCTAATTTTCTAGCCATTTCTTACAAGATCCAACAACAGCCTTTCTGCAACTTTCAATTATTTTCCCTGTCTTCATTGCAAACTGTTCATGTCTTATAATGCTACTTCATGTCTCAGTGATTATTATTTGTTTGCTAATGATATGTTAAAAATAGGGGTGAGTGAGGAAGTTAGATGTATGTCACATAGTTCTGTAACGCAGGGTACATATTGAAATTTTAATAATGCGTTTTTTTTTTTTTTCATTTCAAACGTAAATAATTGAACAACTGGAAGTAATTCATTGCCGATTGATCCTGTTCATTAAAGAAAAAATATTTCTGTGATGTTAAGCTGACGTATTTAATATGGGTAAATGGATGAAGGTGCTTGCAGATAATGTGATAATAAAGGACGTCTTTGACTTAAGGGCTATTGACATATCAGCAAACTAGAGCACCATGTCACGGTGCCCCTACAAATATACTTCCTCACTATTACTCACCACTGAATCTAAATGTGTATAGATCCAAATCATATGAATGGAAAGTGTAGACAGATCAGTGTCCTACTGGTGATAAAAGGCCAATGAGATTTATATATATGACTCTGCAAAGTAAAGGGGCATTTACACTGAATGATAATCGTGAAACAGAGTTGTTCAAAATGCTTGTTTCATGATTATCTTCCCATGTAAACAGGCTGCCGATTAACTGATGAATGAGTAAAACATTCATTCATTGGGTAAAATTATGTTTTGAGTTGCACAAAAAAAATCATCGTACTTGGTGGTTCATCATCCTGTGTAAACAGGACTCGAACTGCTGAGAACTATGGCAGCCTATGTGCCCGTTCACAGTCTAGTATAAATAGCTCAATATGCAACATTTACTAGGGTCTGCCTGTCTAAACATTCAAATTGCCTCTTTAGAGAGGAAGGGGACTAGAACTCTATAGCGCCACGTGTTGGAAGCAGCGATCCTACAAGTAACTATCGATCCTTCAATGAACCTTGCTATATGGCTTAAAATAAAAGCCAAATCAGAATCTCAATTTACAGACACAGTGTTTTGGGGTATTGCCCCTCATCAGTGCAAAGTATGAGATCTGATTTGGCTAGATTTTTGCTCTGGACTGAGGTCTAAGGGGTAAGGTTTCTCCTTGTGGAGAGTGACACAGCGGCTCTGGTATGCCAATGTAAGGAGACTTATTCGCCGTGCAATGCTCCTCTGGGAAATTAAATATGCAAATTGCCTCTTCAGAGAGGAAGAGGACTAGAACTCTGTAGTCCTAGACCTCAGTCTAGAGCCTGTCTAAACAGACATTGAAATGAGTCTGACCACCGACAGATAAAGGTTTACCAATTGGTGGTCACATCGTGCCGCCGCTCCGCCAGTGTAAACAAACCTTAAGATACTTTATTCTAACAAAAAACGTAGGATTTTCAGATATATTTGTTAAAAATAAAATTTATAGTATAAATAAGATGTGGCTATTTTTTTTTAAAGAATAATTATATTTGTATACACACCTATATATTTGTTAAAAGATTACATTAAAGTTCTATTCTCAGATACATTTTTAGAAAATGTCACAAAATAGTTTAGAAAGCAATTTTTTTGCATTCACATACCTATTTTTTTAACATCTTGAACTTTTATGGAATAGCCAGATAATATTTTCTCCCCAGACCCTTCTCACCTATCCATGGTAACTGCAGTAACCATAAGATTCAGTGGAGAGATCTATGGAAGTTACATAAAGCAGGGTTCCCCAACTCCAGTCCTCAAGGCCCACCAACTGGTCATGTTTTCAGGATTTCCTTAGTATTGCTCAGGTGATAATTGCATCATCAGCACAGGCAATAGTTACATCACCTGTGCAATACTAAGGAAATCCTGAAAACATGACCTGTTGGTGGGCCTTGAGGACTGGAGTTGGGGAACCCTGACATAAAGAACAGCGCAAGCAGTCCTATCAGGTGTTTATGGCACAGATTGTGGGTATACCATATAGGTTTTTTTTATAGAATATATTTTTCTTTCTTTTTAGAAAGCTAATGTGATGTCATAATGTGTTTTGCTTATGACGAATTCACTACTAAACTCTAGCACTACGATCTAAACTCTGCTACATCTGCACCAATGCTCATTTCTACTTCCCAGAAGCATAACAGATGCAAATATTCCAGATCTTTCGCTGCACACATAACATGCTGTCTTAATTTAATTGTCTTCTCCAGGGAGACGATCTTAATTTCTGCAGTGTACAAGAAAAGAACGGTCCTTACAAGAAAATATTGGATACCTTCCAACCTACATGTGATCAGGTGCTAAATTTAATATACAGTGTTCCAGAAGTGTTTAAATTAAAATGTATGAACACATTAACTGATTAAGGAGTTTATTAAAAATATTAAACACACACAGACACAGATGCATATACCCATAAAACAAATGACAAATCCATGAGATGTAGGAAAATGTGACTTAGATCTACAATAAAGCAGACACCTATAGAAAATTCATTAGAGTGACCTTCTAAATTAGCATTTTGATACTTTTACTAGATAATTATAAGTACTATAGGTCTGAAATGAAATATACTGAACAACATTAATTATTGTATATATAGACTAAGTCTGTGATGAGCATTGAAAGAATAGAAAAATATTACATATATCTGATTAAGTCTAATATTGTGTCTTTAATGTCATTAATGGCAGCCACTTCAGAGTTCATGTGTGTTACCAGTAAGCTTTCAACACATCTGGTATATAAACTGGTGGTTCTTCTAACTACACCGACTGTTAGGGCGCAGACAGACGGCCGTATTACTTGTGCGAGGAACGCATTGCAATCCTCGGACTGGCTGTCGGCTCTCCTGACCTGAGCGTGACAGCCTTTAATTCTATGCAGCTGTTATGCTCAGGTCAGGAGAACCGACGGCCAGTCCGAGGATTGTGATGCGATCCTCGCACAAGTAATAAGGCCGTCTGTCTGCGCCCTAATTGTGGTTATACCAGTTCTGTAGCTCTGGTATTGTGTTCATGAACAAGGCTCAGGGATAAAGGTGCTATAAAACAGCAGTACTGTAATCTGCAAAATTATGGGATAACACAGAGATAATTAACAGCTACATAGTAAGATGAATACATTCCTTAAAATGGTTCGACTTTGACTGCAATATCAAAAGGAATGTATAATATATAAAATCTAACCATTGCCTTTCACTGTTAGTATAGTTATCCAAGAACCCACATGACTAATATGTAAGATATGAAATAGATGTGAATAAAAGCATTCTATTTGTAATCTGAAATCTGTATTTATAAATGATCAGGGAAGAAAGAAGCAAAAACAAAGATAAAACAGGACAGACAACAGTAATACATCCAGCAATGATACAAAGTCTAGTAACAATAAAATATACAGTATGGGCCGAAAGTGTTGGCACCCTTGAAATTGTTCCAGAAAATGAACTATTTCTCAAAGAAAATTATTGCAATTAGGCTGTGTGCCCACGGTGCATTTTTTAAGCGTTTCCGCAGCGGCAAAAACGCTGCAGAAACGCTTAAAAAACGCATGGCAGAAGGCCCGCCATGCTCCCCAATGATAATCCGCATGTGCTGTGCACATGCTGCGGAAATTTCCGCTGTGGATTATCACTGCGGAAAAAAACGCAGCACTACCAATTATTTTGCGGAAGCGCTGCGTTTTCGCCGCCATTGACTTGCATTAGAACGCATGTATTTCGCTTCACTAGATAAGCACATGCAGAATACATGCGTTCAATGTGCGGATGGTACCCGGGTCTGGAGGAGAGGAGACTCTCCTCCGGACCCGGGTACCATAGAAACTGTAAAAAAAAGAATAAAATAAAAAATAAATGTTATACTTACCTTCTGATGGCCGGCGGTGCGCTCGTCCTCCCTTGCCGGCAGGTCGCGATGGACTGGAGGACCTGCGCTGACGTCATAGTCATGTGACGGGTCACGCGACGCTGACGTCGGCAGGTCCTTCAGTGTACCGCGATCTGCCGGCAGCCAGGACTGAGCGAAGCAAGACTGCCGGGGCCATCGGAAGGTAAGTATAGATTTATTTTTTATTTTTTACAATTCTTTCGGTCACAGTATATAAATCCATGCCGGTTGTATGGATTTATATTGTGTGACCAAGTTGACAAGCACTTTCCAAGTGATGGTAAAATCGCTTGGAAAGCGCTTGTCAACCCGCATGCGGAAATGCATTTGAAGAACGCTTCACTTCCGCTTGTCCCTGGCAGGAAAAATGCATGTACGATCCGCATGCGTTTTTTTCTGCCAGGGAGATGCAGAAACGCTCAGGAAAAATCCAGAGAATTTCTGCATCGTGGGCACATAGCCTTACACATGTTTTGTTATACAGATGTTTATTTCCTCGGTGTGTTTTGGAACAACACAAAAAAAAACAGAGAAAAAAAGGCTAAGTGGACATAATTTCACACAAAACCCCAAAAATCGGCTGGACAAAATTGTTGGCACACTCAACTTAACCCCTTCACCACCTTGGAACTTTCTGTTTTTGCCGTTTTTGTTTTTTGCTCCCCTTTTTTCCAGAGCATTAATTGTTTTATTTTTCAGCAAATATGGCTTTGTGAGGGTTTGTTTTTTCGGGACGAGTTGTACTTTTGATTAACACAATTGGTTTTACCATATCATGTACTGGAAAACGGAAAAAAAAATCCAAGTGTGTGAAATTGCAAAAAAAGTGCAATTCCACAATTGGTTTTGGTTTTTTTTCTACCATGTTCACTAAATGCTAAAACTGACCTACCATTATGATTCTCCACGTCATTACGAGTTCACAGATACCAAACATATATAGGTTCTTTTTTATTTAAAAAGTGAATAAAAAATCCAAAGTTTGTTAAAAAAAAAAAATGGCGCCATTTTCTGAGACTCGTAGCGTCTCCATTTTTCAAGATCTGAGGCTGGATGAGGGCTTATATTTTGCGGACCAAGCTGACGTTTTCATTGATACCATTTTGGGGTAGATACGATGTTTTGATCGCCTGTTATGGCAATGTTGCGGCAACCAAAGAAAAGTAATTCTGGCGTTTTGATTTTTTTTCTTCTTACGCCATTTACCGATCAAATTAATTATTTTTATACTTTGATAGATCGGCCATTTTTGAACCCAGCAATGCCAAATATGTATATTTCTTTTGTATTGTTTTATTTTGAATGAGGCAAAAGGGGGTTGAATTGAACTTTTATATTTTTTAAATTTTTTAAATATTTTTAAAAACATTTTTTTTAGACTTTTTACTTGTTTGAATAGTCTCTTTAGGAGACTTGAAACTGTGATCTTCTGATCGCTTGTGCTACACATAGCAGGGCTTAAGCCCTGCTATGTGTAGCAGAAATGATCATCTGCTATGAATGCTGGCCACAGGGCAGCGCTCAAAGCAGATCTGCAATGACAAGCACTGATGGGTGTGGTTTGAGATGCACTTCCGGCGCACTCATGTTAAATGCCGCTGTCAGACATTGACAGAGGCATTTAACATTTTAACAGCCGCGGGTGGATCACGATTCCTTCTGCGGCTGTTAGGGGCACATGACAGCTGGTCAGATTAGCTGTCATGTGCCTGACAAGATGTGTGCTCAGTGCTGGAGCCCACATCAAAGAGGGGGATGTGACCTATGACAAACCTATACGGCATAGGTCATAAAGGGGTTAATATTTGGTCACATACCCTTTGGAATGAATAACTGCAATCAATCACTTCCTATAACCATCAGCAAGCTTCTTACACCTCTGAACTAGAGTTTTGGACTATTCTTTTACAAACTGCTCCAGGTACCTCATAATTTCAAGGGTGCCTTCTCCCAACAGCAATTTTAAGATCTCTCCACAGTTGTTCAGTGGGATTTAAATCCAGACTCACTGCTGGGCACTTCAGAACTCTGGAGCACTTTGTTCTCATCCATTTATGTTTGAGGTTATTGTCCTGCTGAAAGACCCATGACCTAGGACGCAAACTCAGCTTTCTGACACTGGGCACAACAATGCAATCCAAAATCCTTTGGTAATGTTCAGATTTCATTATGCCTTGCACACAGTCAAGGCACTTAGTGCTAGAGGCTGCAAAACAACCTCAAAACGTCTTTCAGCCGCCACCAAATTTGACTGTAGGTACTGTGTTCTTTTCTTTGAAGGCCTCATTCAGTAGAATGATGCGCTTTATCGAAGAGCTCTATCTTGCTCTAATCTGTCCACAAGATGCTTTCCCAGAAGGATTTAGGCTTACACACGCACATTTTGGCATACTGCAGTCTTGCTTTTTTATGTCTCTGTGTCAGAAGTGGGGTCCTACTGGGTCTCCTGCAATAGCGTTTCATTTAATTGTAATGTCGACGGATAGTTCACACTGACACTGATACACCCTGAACCTGCAGGAGAGGAAGAATTTCATTGGAACTTGATTGGGGCTGCTTATCCACCATTTTGACTATCCTGCGTTGAAACCTTTCATCAATTTTTCTCTGCCGTCCACATCCAGGGAGATTAGCTACAGTGCCACGAGTTGGAAACTTCTTGATTATGTTGTGCACTGTGGACAAAGGAACATCAAAATCTCTGGAGATGGACTTGTAATCTTGAGATTGTTGATATTTTTCAACAATTTTGGTTCTCAATTCCTCAGACAGTTCTCTCCTTCTCTTTCTGTTCTCCATCCTTAATGTGGCACACACAGACACACAATGCAAACACTGAGTCAACTTCTCCCCTTTTTATCTGGTTTCAGGTGTGATTTTCATATTGACCACACATGTTACTTGCCACAGGTGACTTTGAACGAGCATCACATGCTTGAAACAAAGTTTTTTACCCACAATTTTGAAAAAGTGCCAACAATTTTGCTCAGCCCATTTTTGTGGGAAATTATGTTCAATTTGCCTTTTTTTCTCTGTCTTTTTGAGTTGTTACAATACACACAAAAGAAATAAACATGTGTATAACAAAACGTGTGTAATTGCAATCATTTTCTGGGAGAAATACTTCATTTTTGGAACAATTTCATGACTGTACATGTAACAGGTTATGGAATAGTAATGTATAGCTATTTATACTAGGACACTTAGCACTAATATATAACCGTAAAAGGATATGGAGTAGTAACATATAGCCATAGTAGAACATATAACACTAACAGACCATATACTGTAGCAGTAACAGGACATGGAGTAGGAAGAAAAACATTTAGCTATAACAGGACATATAGCTGTAACAGAACATAAAGCTGTGACACGATATGGAGTAATAAGAACATATAGCTGTAAAAGGACATGTAACACTTACATAAAGTAACATGACATTTTGCTGCATGTAGCACAATATATAAATCTATACCAGAATACACAGCAGTAACCGGACATGTAACGGTAATAGACTATAACAAGACACTAAATATGAACATAACATGTAGCTAAGACAGGACATATAACAGTGAACAGGACATGCAGCTGTGCACACCATGTATTCATTACACCAGAACACAAGGTATAGCTGTAACGAGAAGTTTTCTCTTAGAACAATGCGTGTTGCATAACAGGCTGTAAATAAAGCCATCAATTGTCCCTGGTCTTTGCTGATTAGTCTAATTGTTGTTGCCAGAGTAACTGAAGACATGAAGTATATGAATATCTTTATTTATGTAACGTCATGCACATTATTCCTCTGTAACAACAGTTATAGACCATGAAAAAATAACAACAAGCATAGTGCAAGGATCTGCCGGTAGGAATGAATGAACGACTCTAGTAATGGGTGTGAGAGTTCAGAGATGCCGGAGGAGTAATAATGTTTGATATATCACAACTGCAATGTATTGTAATACAAAGTTTTTATTCTGATGATTATTTCAAATGGCTTTTCTTCTTTGAAAATTCTATTGAACATATTAGCCATAGTTTTCACTAACCAATGAAGAAATATTCAAAAATACATAAAAAAAAACCCCAAGAAAGCAGAAACTTTATATTTTTAGTACAAAATAAATATGTATTCATTCTCTTCCTTTATGCATTTAAGCGAACACTAAACCTAGAAATGAGTCATATGGGCACAAAGTTGTTCACTGTTGGTGGTCCTGAAAGATTTTTTTTAGTTTTTTAAAGCAATCAATTAGAATTTTACAGATAACGCAGATCTTCATTCCAATGGTATTCCTTCCATTCCTTCCTAGCAGATGTTTGTAGGATGAGGTGCTTTCTGCTTTGTTAAAAAGAATGAGCTTAGCATGCCTGCATCAAAATAAATTGTAAGCTCCTCTGGGGAAAGGAAATAATGTGAGTGACGACAATCTTTGCACACTCCTTCGCAATATTTTAGCTCTATACACTGTAAGAACCAAAGAATTAAATCTCAGGTTGTCTATCAGAGTCACAGCAGTGGGGGTATGCCATACAACCATGGCAAATCTAATCAGAGCTTTTCTCTTCTCCACAGAGGTGGAGATGGAGAAGAAAAAAAAAGATGATTCTTTGGGACACATGTAGAGTCCAGGCTTTGATTTATTTCAAAGGGAGTAAACCTTTACCTTTAAACAGGGCCTGCAAAAACAAATCAGTACCCACAACCATGAGAAGGATAAGATTGTAAAACCACCACGACCTAAAAGCTTTGCTTCACTGAATATCAATGAATTTTACCTTATATTAAAGGAGTTAGTGACCTACTAGGATATACTCTAAATATTCCATGTAGACACTATTAACTATGGCATATTTTTTGGGCACCTGTCAAGGACAAAGGGTTCAAATTAGGCCTACATTGCGTCATGATTTTCATTGGGCATTTAGGAAACATACCAGATGTAAACTGATGAAGGAACTGATATAATTGCTTGCAGTGGGATTGATTCCCCCTTTCTGGGGCACTAGATTTTGTAACGACAGGGGAAGGCGATATTTCGGTAGTTTGCTCACAAAGTTTCATGTAACATTCGGATCTGGACACTGACCAGTGCAGGAATTGGTTACAAAACTTGATGGCAACTGATGCATGTTTGTAACAGTTTTGCCATCAGTTTCGATGTTCTGTTTTGTTGGATCAAGCTCAAAAACTGATTCTGATGCAACTGATATATGTGAACCAATCATAGAATGCTGCTGACTGCAGAGAGCCAAAAATGTATCATTTGCCTTAACAAAAAATTTCTGAAAAAATGAAGTAGTAGAGATAAGTGAATATATTCAAATTAAATAGAATTCTACTTAAATTTCACAAAAATCCTCATTTGCCAAAATGCACATTTTTTGCCATTTGTTTCTGTACGTATTCAGGAAGAAGGCAGCCGCCATTTTTCGAAACCGTAAAGGGCCATAAAAACGTTCAACAATAAAAATAAATCCTCTTACTCTCTTTACCGCTCAACTCTCCGGCAATAACGACTTTATCTTCCGGTCTTCTCACTGCTGCCAACATGCTGAACCCATAAGGCCTCTCATGCTGGGCTGGGACTTCCTGCTCTGATGAGACTCAGGCTATGTGCCCACGATGCAGAAATGAAGCAGAAAATTTCTGCTGGCTGCCAGCTGATCGCGGGACACTGCACTGAAAGACCTACCGTCACATGACTGTGACGTCACCGCAGGTCCTTCAGTCCTGCCCGCAAGCACAGGGAAGGAGACCGGGGGCCGTCGGAAGGTGAATATAATCTTTATTTTTTATTTTATTCTTGTTTTTACAGTTTCTATGGTACCTGGGTGTGGAGGAGAGTCTCCTGTCCTCTACACCCGGGTACCATCCGCACATTAGAAAGCGCCAATTATGCAAGTACAGATGCAGTCTTGCGGAATTGGCGCGTTCTAATGCAAGTCAATGGCAGCGAAAACGCAGCGCTTCCGCAAAATAATTGGTAGTGCTGCGTTTTTTTCCGCAACGATAATCCGCAGCGGAAATTTCCGCAGCATGTGCACAGCACATGCGGATTATCATTGGGGAACATTGCTGCCCTTCTACCATGCACTTTTAATGCGTTTCTGAAGCGTTTCCGCAGCTGAAAAAACGCTGCGGAAACGCATTAAAAACGCATCGTGGGCACACAGCCTCAGGAGGATTCTGTGCAAGGGTAAATGGTCTCGACATCATGATATCACAACGTGCGCTGTTCCCTTATGTGCATATGTGTAGAACCCTCCCGGGCCAGATACGAAGATGCAGTGAGGAGCAGGGGGCCGAAGAGGTGAGCGGCAAGGTGACTATAAGATTTTTTTATTCTTTACATCTTACATTTATTATGCTCTGGGGTCTTTCTGGAGCATTTGCAAAGAATAGATTTTCTGTGAATTAAATTTCCCAGGAATATCCTCGCAAACAGGTGAATTAGAATTTTGCCTAATCCGCTCATCTACATTGACTAATACTGTGGAAAAAAATTGAATCTTAGGAAGAACTTCAATTTTTTATTTTGTAAGCCATGTGACCATAAGTTATATGAACATATGTTATGTGTACACAGGTATTGCCCTGTGATATTTTTTGTTGCTTTGTTTTATACTGTTTCCTTTTATATATGGTGTTCTCCCTAAATAAACAGGACCGCAACACTGAAACATCAATTGATGCATCATGTAAAACTCTTCAACCTCCTGTAATAGAAAAGTGAGAGGTAACATTGACAAACCTAATATGCATGCTAACTACTGAAAGAGATTAGTACTATTACCAAGTTAAAGGGGTATTCCCATCTCCAAGATCCTATCCCAATATGTAGTAGGTGTAATAATAGTAATATTAGCAAATATCTCCAATTAGAAATGTAGTATAGTATTTTTGATTCAATGTCTTTCCTCATGTGCAGGTATTGGAGGACCTTAGGTTAGTTAGCTGCTAGTGGCCGTAACCGTGGATACCTAAGGTCCTGCGATGCCAGCACATGAGGTAAGTGGCATAGCGAATCAAAAATACTATACTACATTTCTAATTGGAGTTATTTGCTAATATTATTATTATTACACCTACTACTTATTGGGATAGGATCTTGGAGATGGGAATACTCCTTTAAGCTTCGCCCTGTCATATCCCATTACCTGACTTGCTAGGAATAAATTGTAATAGTTCTTAACATTTTATTCACTGTTTGACTTCTGTTCCTGAATGAGGGCAGTGGCTATTAATAAAGTGGTAGTTCATGTAACATGACTTCTGTTTGAAAAGAGGTTCATAAATAACTGTGTACTACAAACAGTAAAATGTAATAAGCATTGATCAGTAAATCCACCTGAGGCCTCCCATTGTATTGTTCACAATATCCTAAAGGGAGAAATGTATCTATTTAGTGCTAAATAAAACAGATCTTGCTCTTTATTTTGAAAGAAGCGTATTGTGGTGAGAGGGAGACCGTCCTCGTTTTTAATTATATTGAGCTTGAAATGTTATATCGGTGGATAAAATGATAAATCACATCTGAAAGGAAAACTGCTGACATGTAGGAGACCATATAAATTACTCACAAACTCAAGCCAACAAAATGTTATATGTGTTTGTTGGTGAATCATCCGGCGCTTTCAAAAATCAAGAGTTATATGTATAGAGAAAAAGTCTAATAAATGTTTTGATTAGTCTACTTAGAATGGGAAATAACATCATTGCCAAGTTAACATATGAAAATTATCATTGAATCAGAATATTTGTATATAAGAGTTGTGGTCAGTGACTTTTAACAATCCACATTCAATTAAGTCACAATGGAGGTAGATCAAGGAAAGTAATTTCTATAGCTGGGTTCACGCAAGGTTTTTTTTGTGCTTTTAAAATATATATAAAAACAGCTTCATGTTGAAGTTTTGTTAAAGAAGTTGTCCACTACTTTATATGAACCCCCCAATGTATCCCCCCCGGGGCCCAGAAGTGTTTTTGTAAATACCTTGTGGTACCTTTTCTGCCTCTTAGCGGCGCTATCGCTGGCCGCTCAGAAGCATCTCGTGACCCGTCACTGATGTCACGTCAAGTGAAGTGTGACATCAGTGACGCGCTCCCTGCGGCGGACGCTGGGCTGTGGGTGGGGTTACCCTGCGCGTCACACCCAGCATCCACCGCGCGTTTTACCAGTGAATGAGGAGAGGGAGAGCGCGCGTTGGATGCTGGGTGTGATGTGCTGGGTAACCCCGCCCACAACCCAGCAGCCACCGGTGGAACGCGGAAGAGGGACCCTGCAGCCGGGACTTGTCATGACATCGGCGGATGTCACAGCCAGCTGCAGCCGAGGGTCACGTGATGCCTCTGAGCGGCCAGTGATAGCGCCACTCACAGGCAGAAAAGGCACCACAAGGTATTTAGAGAAACACTTATGGGCCCTGGGGGAATACCTTGGGGGATCATATAAAGCAGTGGACAACCCCATTACTGTCTTTTACATGCATTTTGGTAAAAAAATGTATTGTATTTTTTAGTACAGGACTTTCTGGGTGTTCTTTAACTGTACTAATATCTTATGGTGAAGCAATACCTGAAAAATCTCTATAACTTCATCATTCTTTCTGTTGATCTGCCAAAATACCAATCAATTAAAAGCCCCAAACAAAAATGCTGTATATGTAGACATTATAATATTTTACTACAGGTTTCAACTAACATGTAGGTATGAGCGGATTAGATAAAAAATTTATTTGGCCTGTTCTCGGTCGCAGGAGTGGGGCGATGCTGGGAGGAGAGGGCATCTAGGCATTGGGAGGCTGTGGTCCCAGGGCTCTCATAAGATGTTGGCACTGGCGAGCAGAGTCTCCTGTCCCATTGATTTCTCTGAGGTGGGCTTTGGGAAAATGGCCACCGGAAGCAGAACATGCGCAGATTGAGATCTTGGGACACGATATCTTATCTCCTGAGATCTCGTCTCCCGAGATCTCAATCTGTGCATGCGTCACCTCCAACGGCCATTTTCCGGAAGCCCAACTCAGAGAAATCAGTGGGGAAGGAGACTCCGCTCACCAGTGCCGACATCTTATAAGAGCCCAGGGCCCGCAGCATCGCCCCACTCCTGCCGCCGCCGGCATCCTGAAGCAGCGACCCTGCCTCCTGTGACCCCGTTCCACTGCAGCCTCCCCTACTCCATAAGCTACATTCGGACTATAAGACGCACCCTCATTTTCCTCCCAATTTTTTGGGGAAAAAGTTGGTCTTATAATCTGAAAAATACGGTACATACATATACAGTGGGGCTTGAAAGTTTGCAAACCCTTATGTATAAATATACACATACATGTAAATATATAATAGCAATATATAGTATTATACATATTAAAAACAATTTTAATATTGGTTTTTAGGCCAACCCTTTGCATTTTGTATAAAGTGAAGGTGGAATCTGTCCCTTTAGTTCTGATGAAATGCTAAGTAAATTATTGTTTGTATGTATGTATTGCCTGACTTGTCTTGCCCAAACCATCTGCTATGCCAAGTGACCCACCAATCCATACTTATAGTCTAATCTGTTTCAATGTATACTTTCTATGAAAGTATTTGAAAAGTAATATTTAAAAAATATATATATTTTTATGCAGCGTGAAAGCACCAAATGGTCTATAATTCACACAGATGGTAAAGCCGACATCATTAAACAGGGATATGAAGAACTATCAATTTGCAATTTATTTTTTTGTACGGACCTTAAAATTATTTCATGAATCAAGGCACTGTCAAAATCAAATAAAGCTGTTACTGATTGTATCCAATTATCTGTAGGCAAAACCATATAAAGTACATTCGGGCTTATACAAGGCAGTGTTTACATACAAATCAAACAGGAAGTGCTTAATGTTAACATTAATTAAAAAATGTATTTACTAATCGCACATTCCTAAGTAAGTCATCAAAAAAAATTATCTAGTGTTTATGCTTTTTTCTCTTTTAATTTTTAATGAAATGTAAATAGTACAGAAAGCTTGGCTTTCATTGTGCCTTATGTTATAAATAGCAGGCAGATGTTTACATATGGATCATTTGTGCGCAGAGTGAGCTTCTAATTTTAGATGGTGTTATGTTCTAGTCAAAAAAGAAAAGAATGAAAAGTAAGACAAACGCTCTGATCCCCCGGGATCTGGGTGTAAGCAGTTATGTAGGTTCTCTTATTGTTTTGGATGCTTAGTCTATTGAACTTCACACTAACGTGGCCTTGATCGGTTCTGCCAGCTGCACTTAAGAGGAGTTTACTATAATAATATCACAAAGCATTATTATTATAACACAAGAGATCAGGATTCTTTCCTAACAGTTCAGAGAAAATGTACAAGCACAAAAATACTAGAATATATTACTCTTAGTAGTTAAAGGGGTGCAACATTATTGTTTTACTTCTATAGGGCTGAAGAGTTTTAAAAACTTTGTGACCAGAACAAAGTTTTACCTTTTGAAATTCTGCACTCTGAAGATGAAGAGTTCATTTATTTCTTTGTCTGCCCATATGTTTTTCATTGCTTTTAAAAGGACATATGGAGGTTTCTTTGAGTCCAAAATTGAATCAATATCTTCTCATTTTAGAAGTCTTATCTATGTCTTTCGTCTTTCGTTTTCCTTTGTACTTTAATGGACCCGTTAAGACAATGCTGCTCTCCTGGAATTCTCCTATTCTCAGCCATACCAATATGTGTGTTATCCAACATTTTATGTACTAACAAGGAAGTTGCCCGTTTTACCTTGATTCATGTACTGTATATATAACAATTCATGCGCAAAAGAAATAAGGTCATATTCTCCATTATTTGGCATGGTCTGACAAGAACTGCATCTTTATGCATTTACCTTGCTAAAGGTTATTATAATTTTTAAGTTGTTTTAATATATTATTGTTATTCTTATTATTATTAGTAGTAGTAGTAGCAATGGTAAAACAATGCAGGTAGGTAATCTAAAGGTTACTGAACATTGCATCACCGTAACAGATGATCCATACCCCTTTACGATCAATGACGTATATATACGACATAGGTCGCTTTCCCCTTTTTGGTGCGGGCTCTGGCGATGAGCTCGCACCTTTTCAGGCACATGACAGCTGATTTCAACAGCTGACATGCGCCCCTAACAGCCGCAGATGGAATCGTGATCCACCTGCGGCTGTTAACATGTTAAATGCCGCTGTCAATTTCTGACAGCAGCATTTAACATGATCGCACCGGAAGCGCATCACTAGCTCCGCTCATCAGTGCGCCTGTCACATGATCGCGGTGCACCAATTGGTTGGCATGACAACCCGAGGTCTGCAGAATGCCCCTGTTGTTGTCATTGCCGAACTGCTGTAACTGCCGCCCATTGGCCGGTGCTCATACCAGGTGAGCATTTTTGTTACGCATGGCAAGAGACAATTGAAGCAGGCAAAAAGTAAAAAAAAAAGTTTTTTAAAAATATAAAAAAAAAAATTAAAAAATATAAAAGTTTAAATCACCCCCCTTTCACCCCATTCAAAATAAAACATTAAAAAATAAATAAAAATACACATATTTGGTATTGCTGCGTTCAGAAACGCCCGATCAATCAAAATATAAAAATAATTAATCCAATTGGTAAACGGCATAACGAGAAAAAACATCAAAATGACAGAATTACGTTTTTTTGGTCACCGCAACATTGCAAAAAAATTCAATAACGGGCGATCAAAACATTGTATCTATCCCAAAATGATATCAATAAAAAAGTCAGCTCGGCGCACAAAAAATAAGCCACCCCCCATACTCAGATCCCGAAAAATGGAGGCGTTACAAGTGTTGAAAATTGGCGCCATTTTTTTTTTTTTACAAACTTTGGATTTTTTTTTCACCACATAAATAAAAAATGACCTATACATGTTTGGTATCTGCGAACTCGTAATGACCTGGAGAATCATAATGGCAGGCCAGTTTTAGCATTTAGTGAACATGATAAAAAAACAATTCTGGAATTGAACTTTTTTGCAATTTCACTGCACTTGGATTTTTTTCCCGTTTTCCAGTATATGGTAAAAATCAATGGTGTCGTTCAAAAGTACAACTCGTCTGGCAAAAAACAAGCCCTCATATGGCCATATTGACGGAAAATATAAAAGTTATGACTCTGGGAAGAAGGGGAGCAAAAAACGAAAACGCAAAAATGGAAAACCCAAGGTGGTGAAGAGGTTAAAGAGCATCCTGTCTGGTCCCCCATGTCCTCCAACTAACCTATATTTGTGTATTTGTTGATAAATTCCCAGCCCTTTACCTTGTTAGTCACCTAAACATATGTAGAAAAAAAGTATTTATAAGCTCCGTTTTTCTTATGTAAATTAGACTTTTGGCTAGCAATGGGGCGTTAGTTTCCCCAGACTAGTTGTCCCACTTTGCATGCTATTCCATCCCTGTGGGCATGACAACATTATTTGCAATAATCGGTGTTATTGCTAGCTCCCTATAATCCTCTCACATGCATGTGGCTTTCTTCCGACATGTCATTGCGCCTCTGAAGCCAGGAGTACGCTACCCGGTTTCAGAGGGGCACAGCACATGACCAGAAGTGCAGAAGGCGGCTCACTTACATTCTCTGCACTTTCGGTCATCAATAGTTCATGAATATGCTTGACTACCTGACAGCAGGTCAACTAATGATAATCTCCCGCTGCTAAATATTAGCAAAACTACACTAAGCAGCCTAGTAAGTGACACATCGCTGGAATCAGGGTCTCTGTCTCTACAGTATGCTGCACTCAGATTAGGTAAAAATCAGGTGACAGATTCCCTTAAAATGTCAGGATGGTTCACAAACTACTCTGCAATTGTGTTTTAAAAATGTCATTGCAGAGTAAGGAGCTGCACAAGATCATGTGAACTGGCCTTCAGAAACAGCTGTTCTCCCCGTAGAGAAGAGATGGCTTATTACCATATCTACCTTCCTCTTCATTGTATACGCAGTGCTTTAGGAGTGTTGTGTATACAGATTAGGAATAAGCACAAGGTTAGGATTAAAGGGATACTGTCATCTCCAGAAACACTAATAGTGTTTAACCATGCCAGGCTGACTTACTGGAGCAATGGTTACAGGGAGAAAATAAAGTTATAGTTTCTTTGTAGCCACTCACTTCTAGTCATTGGTGCGGTACAGTCAACGATCACTAAAGAGTGATCACCCCGTAATCACTCCCCAGAACATTGAGTGACTTGTCTTCTTTGCATATTCAGGGTGCACACACATGCTGCAGAGCAGGCTGTCAATCAATGTACTGGGCAATGATTACAGTGTGATCACTGTTTAGTGATTGTGATAAAAGCAGCGCTCACATTTATTTATCAATGACTGTAACAATTCCCTGCGCCACCTCTAACACATAAAGTGATTAGCTGCAAGGAAAATAAAGATTAATTTTAGCCTCTAGCTGTTGCTCCAGTAAGACAGATTTAAATAATTTTTACCTGCAGATTATCCTTATATCTACATGTACTGTAGATACCATTTCTGGAGGTGACAGCTTACCTAAAAGCACTGACAGTGCTTTCTCCACCTGACCCAAGAAACATGTGATTGCTATATGCTGGGATAGAGCAGGAGCTTATAGGCCCTCACAGACTCAGATCAGCTCTGCTTTGTAGCCAGGAGGCTGGATGTGCCCTATAACTGGGGTTAATGTACCAACCCCAGTTACAGGGGAAATCAGTATTCATAAAAATGTATTTAAAGGTTGCAATGCCCACCAAAGGTCATTTAAAACCTCATGGGTGCACAATGTATGAAATAAATAACAAATAAACACATAAAAAGTAGAAAAATAAATAAAAAGAATCACTTTTTCTTGCTCTGCTCCTATAAACAAGAAAATGTATACGATATATCAAATTAATTGTTATGGAAAGGTTAACACAATCTAAAATGTATTTTATTGTTCCTTTGTGGTCATACAAAATAAGAGACAACTATTTCCTTTTTTTTCTTAATATTTTCACCCAAAATAAAAAAATAATAGAATAAAAAAGACATAAAAATTAGGTCCCACGAATCATGAAAAAGCGGAAATAGTTATTTCAATATCCAAACGAGAAAAAACGTTAAAGCTATAAAAACCGCATGTATAAGAAAAAAAATGTGCCAGGTCATGAATAGGGAAATTGGCCATTTCTTGAACTAGTTAACAAGAGATAATGCAAGGAAGACACAGATTACATTTCCTTAAAAAATATAATCTTCCAACTTCTGGCACTGAAAATTTTGTGACATCATTATGTATTACATGACAACTACTATGTTAAAACCTTGCTTCTACAAGTGTGAACGCAGCTCTAAAGTTGACTATTGTAGTTTGCAAGTTTGCAATGCTGAATACGTAAAATAGGATAATATACATCTGATAAGATTCACTGAGACTGCTGTATACACATCACATGGGATACACATCACATGGGATACACTCAGTCTCTTCTGTATACATCAAGTAAGATACATTGAAACTACCAGATCAAATTATATTGTTTTACACCCTTGTATTAGCCACATAGGGCTAATTTCCATGTCTTTCTTTTGGAAACAGACATTTATTTTGTCTGGATCAGATGATAGCAGTGTGCAAGTGCAAGAAAAATACTTTAAAAAGTATTAGTTTCTGGTCACATTGGTGTCATGTTCAGAACTGATGAAAATTATGACATTTTAGAATCTATTTTGCAATAAACTTATGGATCCACATACACAGTGTGCAGAATTATTGTATTTTAGAGTATTATTTTTATTATTGATCAACAACTATGTTCTCAATCAACCCAAAAGACTCATAAATATCCAAGCTTAATATTTTTGGAAGTTGGAGTGGGTTTTTGTTAGATTTGGCTATCTTAGGAGGATATCTGTTTGTGCAGGTAACTATTACAGTGCAGAATTATTAGGCAACTTAATAAAAACCACATATAATCCCATCTCACTTGTTTATTTTCACCAGGTAAACCAATATCAGTGCACAAAATTTAGAAATAAACATTTCTGACATGCAAAAACAAAAACCCCAAAAATTGGTGATCAATATAGCCACCTTTCTTTATGATGACACGCAACAGCTTTCCATCCATAGATTTTGTCAGTTGCTTGATCTGTTTTCTATCAACATTGCGTGCAGCAGCCACCACAGCCTCCCAGATACTGTTCCGAGAGGTGTATTGTTTTCCCTCCCTGTAGATCTCACATTTTATGATGGACCACAGGTTCTCTATGGGGTTCAGAGCAGGTGAACAAGGGGGCCATACCATTATTTTTTTTTCTTTTAGACCCTTACTGGCCAGCCACGCTGTGGAGTAGTTGGATGCATGTGATGGAGCATTGTCCTGCATTAAAATCATGTTTTTCTTGAACGATACCGACTTCTTCCTGTAATACTGCTTGAAGAAGTTGTCTTCCAGAAACAGGCATTAGGTCTGGGAGTTGAGCTTCACTCCATCCTCAACCCGAAAAGGTCCCACAAGTTCATCTTTGATGATACCAGCCCATACCAGTACCCCACCTCCACCTTGCTGGCGTCTGAGTCGGAGTGGAGCTCTCTGCCCTTTACTGATCCAGCCTCTGGCCCATCCATCTAGCCCATCAAGAGTCACGCTCATTTCATCAGTCCATAAAACCTTTGAAAAATCAGTCTTAAGCTATTTCTTGGCCCATTCTTGACGTTTTATCTTATGTTTCTTGTTCAAAGGTGGTCATTTTTCAGCCTTTCTTACCTTGGCCATGTCTCTGAGTATCGCACACCTTGTGCTTTTTGATACTCCAGTAACGTTGCAGCTCTGAAATATGGCAAAACTGGTGGCGAATGGCATCTTGGCAGCTTCACGCTTGAATATCCTCAATTCATGGGCAGTTATTTTGCGCCTTTTTTGGCCAACACGCCTCTTGCGACCCTGTTAGCTATTTGCCATGAAATGCTTGATTGTTCGGTGATCACGCTTCAAAAGTTTGGAAATTTCAAGACTGGTGCATCCCTCTGCAAGACATCTCACAATTTTGGAATTTTCAGAGCCCGTCAAATCTCTCTTCTGACCCATTTTGCCAAAGGAAAGGAAGTTGCCTAATAATTAAGCACACCTTATATAGGGTGTTGATGTCATTAGTAGAGATGAGCGTTGTTCTACTCGAACTGTTCGCCAATCTCAAATTCGAACTGTTTTGGGCGGTGTTCGAGCCGTTCGGCGAACACGAACAATTTGAGAAAAATTCGGCTGTTCGAGGTTATGTTCGATAACTGTTCGTGCACCAAAATCATAACTGGATTTTTTCTCAGTAATGATGAAAATTAATGTTAATACGCAGTTTGAGTGTACAGCGGGGTGGGGGGAGGGGCAGGGGATAGATCTCTGCAGGAACAATGAAGATCTCCATTTTTTTTTTCTCTTTCCCGCATTTACAGTGGGGAGGTGCAATCTGTCAGCCTATCAGCAGCGCACACACGGAGCGAAGTGCTTTTTTTCACACAAGCAAGGGCATGTGTCATTGGCAGTGTATGTCACATGTCCTTGCCCTATAAGACCAAGCCATTTTCCCCGTCGCCACCATTTTCTCACTGCTGCAGCTGCGTGTTAGACGGCACCGCTGTTGCTGTGTGCGCTATACCTTGTTAATTTCAAGCCAATTTTCGCACAAATCTACAGATAGCTTGGGAGTAGGGAATAGTTGTGATTGCAGTCCTTTTAAGGACTAGGTTACAGCATTTCCTACGACTTTTATCAGGCAGGTCTGTGCTCTTAAATAGATAGATTGTGGGAGTAAAGACTAATTGTAATTGGAGTCCTTTTCAGGACTAGGTTACATCAGTTCCTATCAGTTTTTGCCAGGCAGGTCTGTGCCAGTGCTGTGCAAGTTTTTTTCACAGCATTTGGCTGAATCTAGCAAAGCTAATCCTTTTTGGCCTATTGCAGAGTGTGTTAGTCAGTGGAGTAGCCTATCTGTGTTGCAAGATATACCACCTGTGTAGAGAATACCAATTTTTTTACTGCACCTAGTGAAGTAAAATCTTTTGGGCATAGCATCATTCTATTAGTCCATCTATACTGACCTCCATCAGGTTGCAAATTGAATATAATTTTTTTCTGCATCTAGCTCTGAAAAAATATTGGGCTTCTAGCTGTGTGTGGGACTTGTTGTATTAGTCCATCTATACTGACCTCCATCAGGTTGCAAACTGCATATATTTTTTTCTTCATCTACCTCTGAAAAAATATTGGGCTTCAAGCTGTGTGTGGGACTTGTTCTATTAATCCATCTATACAGACCTCCATCAGGTTGCAAACTGAATATATTTTTTTCTGCATCTACCTCTGAAAAAATATTGGGCTTCTAGCTGTGTGTGGGACTTGTTGTATTAGTTCATCTATACTGACCTCCATCAGGTTGCAAACTGAATATATTTTTTTCTGCATCTACCTCTAAAAAAATATTGGGCTTCTAGCTGTGTGTGGGACTTGTTCTATTAATCCATCTATACAGACCTCCATTAGGTTGCAAACTGAATATATTTTTTTCTGCATCTACCTCTGAAAAAATATTGGGCTTCTAGCTGTGTGTGGGACTTGTTGTATTAGTCCATCTATACTGACCTCCATCAGGTTGCAAACTGAATATATTTTTTTCTGCATCTACCTCTGAAAAAATATTGGGCTCCTAGCTGTGTGTGGGACTTGTTCTATTAATCCATCTATACAGACCTCCATCAGGTTGCAAACTGAATATATTTTTTTCTGCATCTACCTCTGAAAAAATATTGGGCTTATAGCTGTGTGTGGGACTTGTTCTATTAATCCATCTATACAGACCTCCATCAGGTTGCAAACTGAATATATTTTTTTCTGCATCTACCTCTGAAAAAATATTGGGCTTCTAGCTGTGTGTGGGACTTGTTGTATTAGTCCATCTATACTGACCTCCATCAGGTTGCAAACTGAATATATTTTTTTCTGCATCTACCTCTGAAAAAATATTGGGCTTCTAGCTGTGTGTGGGACTTGTTCTATTAATCCATCTATACAGACCTCCATCAGGTTGCAAACTGAATATATTTTTTTCTGCATCTACCTCTGAAAAAATATTTGGCCTTCTAGCAGTGTGTGGGACTTTCTCTATTAATCCATCTATACTGACCTCCATCAGGTTGCAAATTAAAAATAATTTTTATCTGCATCTAGCTCTGAAAAAATATTTGGCCTTCTAGCAGTGTGTGGGGCTTTCTCTATTAGTCCATCTATACTGACCTCCATCAGGTTGCAAATTGAATATAATTTTATTCTGCATCTAACCCAGCCAATAGTTTTGGCCTAATACCACAGTTTGGCCACTCAGCTCTGCTCGGTTCCCATCCATTGTTTTTTTGTGCAAACAACTCCAGAGTTGTTAATTAGTTAACCACCAAAATGAGTGGAAAAAGGCCTGCTGCTGGTGGAAAGGGGAATAGGCGTGTTGGGAAGGGGAAAAAAGGTTGTGTCCGTGGGGTAGGTGTTAAAGCAACAGTAACATCTGCAGAAGAAAGACCATCTTCCAGCCAAACTAAAATGTCTACTTCTTTTAGCGGACAATGTGATAAGATCCCTTTCTTACGGCCACACCAATCGCTACAAATTCCAGATGAGGCACAAAAACAGCAGGTGCTTCAACGGATATCAAGTGCTCCTTTAAGTGGGCTCTCCTCCACATCAACTTCAACATCACAAATACTCCAGTCCTCAAAGGTGTCACCCCAATCGCACTTGCTTCCTCACAGCTCCCAAATCTCCAGCTGCCCGTCTGAGTATGAGGTAGAACAGATGGTTGAGTCTGCAGAGCTGTTTACTCATACTATAGCCTGGGAATCAGAGGTCGACTCCAGCGCTTCTGTGAATCCAGACGAGGAAATGATCTGCACTGATGCCCAGAATCTTTATGAGTCGGATCCAGGACCAGACTCAGAAGGTTCTGACCATAATGTAGACCCTCATTCCCAAACTGTAAGTCCTGTTGGTGGAGACAATGAGGAAGACGATGATAAGACTCAAATACCTGATTGGAGCGACAACTTTAGTTTTTTGTCAGGGCAGGAACAGGTTGGCTCTGAGGCCGACGGGTGTGATAACGCACAGGGTGATGATGATGAGGTTGGAGATCCCACTTACTGTCAACCCACAGTCAGCCAAGAGATGAGGTCAGCAGAGGAGGTGGAGGAAGATGCTAGTGACGACGAGGTCAGGTTGCGCCTTCCTGGACAGAGACGTAGTACTGGAAGCACGTCAACAACTGCATCCTCAAACACAACTCTGCCTCTCACCACAAGTCGTGGTGGCTCTTCAGGTCGCATGGGTGCTAAGCCTTGCATAGCCTGGGCATTTTTTCAGATCGATAAAGATGACCCAACTCATGATATCTGTAACATTTGTCAGCAAAAGATAAGTAGAGGCCAAAAAATACATAGTTTGAGTACTTCATGCATGAACCGGCATATGGACATGAAGCATAAGTTGCAGTGGGAAGCTCAGTGTGCTACAATGCGGCCTAGCCGGCCGGGCCAACCACCGTCTGCCATATCTTGTGCATCCGCGGCCTCTTCATCCTCTGTGACTGGGGGGACAGCAGTCACGCCTGTTTTGGGGCGCAGACCTGCCACCTCTTTACCCGCAACAGCCAGCGTGATTGGCAGGTCATCATTTTCTTTGGAGGTGGTAACACCAGCTGGTGTTGAGCGCTGTCCGACATCGATAGCACCACCTTTGGATCAAGGCAACCTAACATGTCCGCCTGCATCTTCCTCACAGACCGGCAGTTTGCCGGGGACACCCTTATCAACCCCGTCTAAGCACAATAGCCAGCCCTTGGTCCCTCAGATGTGGACAAGTAAAAGACCATTTCCTCCTAGCCATGAGAAAGCTAAGAGGTTGAATTTCACCATCTGCAAGTTCTTGGCTACAGAAATGCTGCCTTTCCGCCTGGTGGACACAGAGGATTTTCGAGACCTTATGTCCGTCGCAGTGCCCCAGTTCCAGATGCCCAGTCGGCACTACTTCTCAAAGAAAGGTGTGCCTGCGCTCCACCAGCATGTCGCACACAACATCACCGCTTCTTTGAGAAACTCTGTGTGTGACAGGGTGCATTTCACCACAGACACTTGGACGAGTAGGCATGGACAGGGGCGTTACATGTCGCTGACTGGGCACTGGGTAACTATGGTGACAGCAGGACAAGGGGCTGCTGTCCAAGTCTTGCCGTCCCCACGAGTTGTGCGTCAATCCTCTTTATGTCAAAGTTCCTCCACTGCTTCTGCCTCCTCAACCTCCTCTCGGTCTTCCACCTGCACCCAAAGCCTGTCTGGTCATGCCACAAGCTTTCTAACTGCGCAGAAGGGATCCTGCACACCTCCTTACTATGCTGGCAGTAGGGCTCAACGTCATCAGGTGGTTTTTACATTGAAATGTCTGGGAAATGTGAGTCACACAGCTGAGGAGTTGTGGTCAGCTCTGGAGAACCAATTTCATGAATGGTTGTCTCCACTGGACCTGAAACCAGGGAAGGCCGTGTGCGACAATGCTGCAAACCTGGGTGCGGCCCTTCGCCGGGGCAATGTCACACACGTGCCTTGTATGGCTCACGTGTTGAACCTGGTTGTCCAGCAATTTTTAGCCCACTATCCCAGACTAGATGGCCTTCTGCAGAGGGCACGGTCGCTGTGTGCTCACTTTCGCCGTTCGCATCCCGCAGCTCAGAGACTTACATCTCTACAGAAGTCGTTGGGCCTGCCACTTCACCGGCTAAAATGCGATGTGCCTACCCGGTGGAATTCAACTCTGCACATGTTGCAGCGACTGTGGCAGCACCCACAAGCCCTGGTGCAATACGTTCTGACGTATAGCCTGGGCCAACGAGATCCAGAGGTGGGGCAAATCACGCTGGAGGAGTGTTCTCAGATCAGGGACCTATGCACCCTTCTGCACAGTTTTGAAATGGCGACGAAGATGTTTAGTGCTGACGATGCCATTATCAGCATGACTATTCCGGTGATTTACATGCTGGAGCACATGTTAAACAGAATTCGGAGTCAGGTGGTGGCACAAGAGGAGGTGGAGGAAGTAGAGGAGGAGGAGTTGTATGCGGAAGGGCTAACATCTGCAAGGTCCAGACGGTCGGCAGCACCAAGGCGGCAGGCATGTGAGGGTGGGGGAGATGGTTTTACCAGGGTGCATGGTAGCAGCCAAACTAGTGAGGAAGGTGCAGGTGCCCAGGAAGAATTGGAGGACGAACTGATGGAAGACTCATCAGATGAGGGAGACCTTGATCACATTTCTGTTGTGCGAGGTTGGGGGGAGAGGACAGAGGAAGGAAGCATGATTGTTACCTCGCCACCAACACAACAGGGACTTGGTGCTCCTGGATGCGCAACACACATGAGTGCCTTCTTGCTGCACTACCTGCAACATGACCCTCGAATTGTGAGAATTAGAAATAATCCTGACTACTGGGTTGCCACACTGTTAGATCCCTGGTACAAAAGTAAATTTGCAGAAATTATTCCTGCCATAGAAAGGGATGCACGCATGCAGGAGTATCAGCAGAGACTGTTGCAGAATCTTACATGTGCTTTTCCACAAAATACCAGTGGTGCACGTAGTGAATCTCACAGTTCCAACTTGCCAACCGTGGGACCGTCAAGTGTTCAGCACTCAAACCGTAACAGAACCACAGTATCTGCTGGTAACATCAATTTTGCGGAATCATTTCACCACTTTTTTAGCCCATCCTTTGCAAGGCCACAGGAGACAAGAAGTCTGACACATAGTCAACGCCTAGAGACGATGGTACAGGAGTATCTCCAAGTAAACATTGAAGCCACGACTGTGTCACTGGACCCTTGCTCTTTTTGGGCTTCCAATCTGGATAAATGGCCGGAGCTAGCCACTTACGCCTTGGAGATCTTGTCATGCCCCGCAGCCAGCATTCTGTCTGAACGTGTGTTCAGCGCTGCTGGTGGTGTGCTGACAGATAAGCGCACGCGGCTCTCCACTGATAATGTAGACAGACTCACGTTCATAAAGATGAACAAATCATGGATCCGAAATGACTTTTCTACCCCTGTGTCATCCTGGGGAGAGTAAAAGCTTGATGATTGGTTAAAATCACCCTACCAACCGTTTTAAGCTTTCAAATTACTAATCATGTTTATCTGTATTTTGGCTGGAAAATAATTTGGGCTTTGTAGCAGTGTGCAGCACTGATTCTATTAGGCCATCTATACTAAAGCTTCACCAGATTTAAAATTACTAATAATTTTTAGCTGCATCTAGCCCGGAAAATAATTTTGGGGCTCCGAGATGCGCAAGACACATAAGTGCCTTCTTGCTGCAATACCTGCAGCATGACCCTCATACTGTCAGAATTCGAAGTAATCATGACTACTGGGTTGCCACACTCTTAGATCCCCCAAACTTTTCGATCAACCTTTTCATTTTAATAAAGACCAAAAAAATGGTCATTTTTGAAATTATAAGCATTAGCAGGTTGTTAGAAACTGAAATCAAACAGTTTTCAACTCAAAACTTTATTCTAGGTGATGTTACATTTTCACATAGGACCCCTTGTTCGAAAGGAGCTTCTGAACTCTCTCGTCCATTGAATTTGTCAAGTTTTGGATGGTTTCTGCTTCAATTGTTTTGCATGAGGACAGAATACCCTCCCAGAGCTGTTGCTTAGATGTGAACTGCCTCCCGCCATCATAGACACTCCTTTTAATGATGCTCCAAAGGTTCTGAATGGGGTAGAGGTCAGGGGAGCATGGGGGTCACACCATAAGTTTGTCCCCTTTTATGCCCATATCAGCCAGAGATGCAGATGTTTTATGTGCAGCATGAGATGGTGCATTATCATGCAGAAAAATGATCTTGCTGTGAAATACACGGTTCTTCTTCTTGAACCATGGCAGGAAGTGCTGTTTGAGAAAATCCACATACATTATGGAGTTCATCTTTAGCGCCTTCAGGGATCCTAAAGGGGCCGACAATCTCTCTCCCCATGATTCCAGCCCAAAACATTACTCCACCTCCTCCTTGTTGGCGCTGTAGCCGTGTTTGCGTGGGGTGTCCATCAACCAGCCATCCTCCACTCCATCCATCTGGACCATCGAGCGCTGCACGGCACTCATCCGTGAACAAAACAGTTTTGAAATCAGCCTTCATGTAATGTTTGGCCCACTTGAGCCGTTTCTGCTTGTGTGAAGTGGATAGAGGAGGTCGACAGGATGGCGTATGCACAGCTGCAAACCTCTGAAGGACCCTGCATCTTGTTGTTCGGGGGACGTTGGAGGCACAAGCAGCTTCAAAAACTTGTCTGCTGCTATGACAAGGCTTTTTTGCCGCTGCTCTTTCAACCTGACGTAATTGCCTGTAGGAAAGAGTCCTCAATTTGCCCTTATCAGCACGCACACGTGTGTACTGTGAATCAGCTACATACTTCTTGATTGCCAAGACACTTCATCCTGATCATCGCACAATGTTGATTGTAGTCATGCCTTGACCTAAACACTCCACAATTTGTTGCTTCTCAGCAGCCGACACATCCTTTTTCTTTCCCATTTTGGCAGAAAATGTAGGCTGCTTAATAATGTGAGACAGCCTTCTTAAGCAGTCTTGCCTTTCATTGGACACACCTGCCAAACTAATTAGCACAGGTGTCTGCAATTGCTTACAGTGATATCAAGAGCCCTGACACACATCACCATCAATGAGTTTAACTGACAAACAAACAAATTCTTCCCTTATCACTCCTAAACACTTTTTGCATAATAATTTGGAACACAGTGTACATGTGCTTTTCCACAAAACACCAGTGGTTCACGTAGTGAATCTTACAGTTCTAACTTGCCAACCGTAGTCTGTATGGAGTTGTTCAATAAAGGGCCCAAAATTAAGATAACATAGATGGGAGAGGTCTCTATGAATAGGAATTCCTAAGTATTTGATACCCTGTGAGGGCCAGGCAAAGGGAAAGTTGGACTGGATGGAATCCTATATGGATTTGGGGAGGGAGACATCGAGGGCCTCAGACTTCGCTGCATTGATTTTAAAATTTGACCATGTAACAAAGTGATCTATTTCAGCCATAACAGCATGGATGGATATATGTGATTGAGTGATATATACTAGGACATCATCAGCAAATAGAGAGCACTTGTACTCGGTGCCTCCCACCTCAATCCACCTAATATTGGGGTTATGGCGAATTGATGAGAGCAGGTGCTCCGTCACTAGGATGTATAAGAGAGGGGACAGAGAACATCCCTGCCTTGTCCCATTGGTGATTGTGAAAGGTGATGAAAATGTTCTGACGCGCCCCCTGGGCCTTGGGACACCCGGAGCCGGACCCTTTTTGGTGGATGCTGGTGGTTGTAGTCTCCGTGGCGGCAACCCGGTTCCGTGGCTCAGGGCGGTCAAACCAGTGGCGGAACTATTTATGTGGTTTTGATGTTTAAATGTCCGACTACGCCACCCGTGGATTGCGGTCAGAGTGAACAGCCGCTCCAGGGCAGACCGCTGAGGCTGGTGTTGTGGGTGCAGCAGAGCATAGCATAACTCCCCACGGGAGGAGTATAGCCTCAGGGCAGTGTATGCGGAGGATGGGGGTGATGGTGCAGGGCAGCAGCAGTAATGACACGGAGTCAGTGATGCAGTCCAGGGCCTTTACTCACAGTTCTTATTATCCAGACCACATCTGCAGGTAACGGCTGCCCACGTCGTACTGTGCTCACCAGGTGAGGGGCTCAGACAACTCCCAGATAACTTTGGAGTGCTTCACAGGACCCCCTTTGTGTGTCCTTTGTCTGGCCTTTCTTACCAACCCTTCTGTCCGGCTGCCTCGGGCCTCCTCTTGGTAAACTTGGCGCCAGTTTCCCTGACCCTATGTGGTGCCTTCCTAGCGGGTGTAGCGAGGGGCTGCGCCACATAAAATGTCACAGCCTCCTGTTTCTAGCTGAGGGTCGTTTCCTGCCTCCACTAGTTTCGGGGACCGGTCTCCCCCTTTGGCCTGACCCCTCCACACAGGTGGATTCGGGCGTGCGGTGGCGACTCGCCCGTCCGCACCCCTGAGATCCCTTCGTTCCTCGTTCCTGGAGCCTTCTCCGCTCCTCTTCCTTCCTTCTCCCTCTTCCAGGCCTGGGCCTCTGTTACTAGGCCCGCCTCTGGAGCAGAGCTCATGCAGAGCCCCTGCTCCCTGCCACTTCTGCTCAGACTTCTCTGCACTGAACTAAGATGGTGCCCACCTTTTATTCTCCCTTCTCAATGCACCCAGGAACTGCTTCCTCCCTGCTCCTGCACTACAGGGTTCCCCTTCCTCAGTGTTCCCTCCCCCCACTCCAGCCAGGGACAGGGACTGTCGTGCCCATCTCAGGGGCATATTGGTCGCCCTGCCCCACGGCAATGTGGTGTAATGCATGCAGGTGTCGGGTCCTGATCCACACTACATCCTTACCTGAGAGTGAGATATCACACCTCTGGGTGAGGTGCAATACCTCTGTAGCAACCGAGCCCTCAGGGTGGTACAGTTCCATTTATCTTCAGCCTAGGTGACGTATTGCGATACAGGACATTGATTTTGGCTATAAAAGGGTCCCCTAGACCCCTACCCCAAGCTTTTTAAGAGAATCATATATGGCGTGCCAGGAGACTCTATGGAATGCTTTCTCAGCATCCAACGAGAGTATCTAATTACAAATTTTTAACTGCATCTAGCCCAGGAAATACTTTGTGCCTAGTAGCAGGGTCTGCTAGTCAGCGGATTATCCCAGCTGTTAAGCAAGCTACACCACCTGTAGTTTGGACACTTCATTTTTTCAAAGGAAATGCTTCGGGACCACGGGATACTCAGTGAAGAGCATCAGGAGGCACCCCAAGGCATAGGGGCTCGGACTGGCAGTAGGATGCCTTGCGGTGGACAGCCGAGCTCGATCCTTATAAAAGCTTTTTAACTGCAGCAGCTTTAGTGGACGCTACTGGAGCTGGAATTACGCGGCTGCTGGCATGAGACTTGCCCTCCAATAGATCCTTGTAAATGGATTTAAAGTGTATTTATTCAAATTAGAGAGACAATTTAAATTAAAAAGCTTAGAGCTGCCTCCACCACAGGGGGACTCGCTCGACCCACCAGCGGACAGGCACCAGTATTGGGAGAGGGGGGCTGGCCGTCAGGGTTCACCGCGGCTCTGGCACAAACCCGGCGACACGGAGGTGGAACGCGCAGGAGCGGACTGAACGTGTCGGCTTCTCACTTTTTGGATTTTAGAAGGGCATGACATGCCTATATCTGTGTCTCCCCCTCCTTTTACTCCTCCACCTCTTTTCTTTTCGCATGACTATATGTACTTGTCACTTTTCCATGTGTTAGTTGTGTCTTCTGAGCAGTTTGTCAGCTTTTGGACACCTTTGAAGGTGTTTTCTATGTGTTTGTATGTGTTTTTGTTTGCCTGCCATTGGTTTTAACGGTGTTCGAAGGTGTTCGACAAACAGTTCGACGAACAGTTCGGTGAACACACGGGTGTTCGACGAACCGAACCGAACTCGAACACTACGGGGGTGGCTCAACACTAGTCATTAGACAACACCCCTCCTCATTACAGAGATGCACATCACCAGATTTACTTAATTGGTAGTTGACTCTCAAGCCTATGCAGCTTGGAGTAGGACAACTAGTATAAAAAGTATCATGTGATCAAAATACTCATTCGCCTAATAATTCTGCACGCGGTGTAGATCGTACTGACTTATAATATACCTGTCAGCTCTTTCTCTCTTTGTTACCATGAAGTAGATAAAGTAACTATGCCCAATAAAGGTAACAGGAACCCGATATGAAACTATAAAAATGGATTTTCAGCCTGCCTTAACCTGAATTTCAATGTTAAGAATTTATGGGATATTCCCAGAATATTCCATAAGTGTCTCATGATAAGGGTCTTAACTCTGTGATCCTTATCTATCAGGAGATAATTGTCTAGTAAGCCTTATTTGTCAATTTCTGTCTCATTCTCCATGACCAATTAAGATTTTTTTGGCACTGTTCATTGGAGTCTATGGGAGTTATGAAAAAAGTCAAGAGCTGCATAAACTGCATGCTACTTGGCATTGGCACACATGGGGAGACTACAGTTGGTGCGGAAAGTATTCAGACCACTTTAAATTTTTCACTCTTTGCTTCATTGTAGCCATTTATTAAATTCTAAAAAGTTCATTTTTTTCTTATCAAAGTACACTCTGCGCCCCATCTTGACTGAAAAAAACAGAAATTTAGAAATTTTTGCCAATTCATTAAAAAAACAAACTGAAATATAACATGGTCATAAGTATTCAGACCCTTTGCTCAGCATTGAGTAGAACCACCCTTTTGAGCTAGTACAGCCATGAGTCTTCTTGGGAATGATGCAACAAGTTTTTCACACCTGGATTTGGGGTTCTTCTGCCATTCTTCCTTGCAGATTCTCTCCAGTTCCGTCAAGTTGGATGGTGAACGTTGGTGGACAGCCATTTTTAGGTCTCTCCAGAGATGCTCAATTGGGTTTAGGTCAGGGCTCTGGCTGGGCCAGTCAAGAATGGCCACAGAGTTGTTCTGAAGCCACTCCTTTGTTATTTTAGCTGTGTACTTAGGGTCATTGTCTTGTTGGAAGGTGAACCTTCGGCCAAGTCTGAGGTCCAGAACACTCTGGAAGAGGTTTTCATCCAGGATATCTCTGTACTTGGCCGCATTCATGTTTCCTTCAATTGCAACCAATCGTCCTGTCCCTGCAACTGAAAAACACCCCCATAGCATGATGCTGCCACCACCATGTTTCACTGTTGGGATTGAATTGGGCAGGTGATGAGCAGTGCCTGATTTTCTCCACACATACCGCTTAGAATTATCACCAAAAAGTTCTATCTTCGTATCATCAGGCTAGAGAATCTTATTTCTCTTAGTCTGGGAATCCTTCATGTGTTTTTGAGCAAACTCTATGCAGACTTTCATATGTCTTGCACTGAGAAGAGGCTTCCGTCGGGTCACTCTGCCATAAAGGCCCAACTGGTGGAGATCTGCAGTGATAGTTGACTTTGTGGAACTTTCTCCCATCTCCCTACTGCATCTCTGGAGCTCAGCCACAGTGATCTTGGGGTTCTCCTTTACCTCTCTCACCAAGGCTCTTCTCCTACGATTGCTCAGTTTGGCTGGATGGCCAGGTCTAGTAAGACTTCTGGTGGTCCCAAACTTCATCCATTTAAGGATTATGGAGGCCACTGTGCTCTTAGGAACCATGAGTAATTATTTTGTAACCTTGGTCAGATCTGTGCCTTGCCACAATTCTGTCTCTGAGCTCCTTGGGCCGTTCCTTTGAGCTCATGATTCTCATTTGGTCTGACCTGCACTGTGAACTGTGAGGTCTTATATAGACAGGTGTGTGCCTTTCCATATCAAGTCCTATCAGTTTAATTAAACACAGCTGGACTCCAATGAAGCGGTAGAACCATCTCAAGGAGGATCACAAGGAAATGGACAGCATGTGTCTTAAATATGAGTGTCAGTGCAAAGGGTCTGAATACTTATGACCATGTGATATTTCAGTTTTTCTTTTTTAATAAATTTGCAAACAATTCTACAGTTCTGTTTTTTTCAGTCAAGATGGGGTGCAGAGTGTACTTTAATGAGAAAAAAAAAACTTTTTAGAATTTACCAAATGGCTGCAATGAAACAAAGAGTGAAAAATTTAAAGGGATCTGAATACTTTCCGCACCCACTGTACATCCCTGACAGATGAGGCCATAAAATGCTTCAGATACCCTTTAGGTGACATGCATGGTGCTTTCACACATCGAACATAATAATTATTTTTTTATTTTTTCTGTATATTATGCCTGTGTTTACTAACAGAGGATATATTATTATCTGTTTAGCTATTTATACCTTTGTATAAAATTATACATATAAAATCTGTGCATTACAAATCCAAGTCCTGACAGCGCTGGTACTGTATTCTGCATAATGACGCTACTCCCTCAATGCTACTTTCTAATAACTCAGAGGCCATGGGAATGTGACACAATGATGAATACCACAACAGACAGCTCCAATATGCTACCATTTTACTAGATCAATATCTGACTGCAATATAGGAAGAAAAGAACTGATATTAGTCTACACAGTGTATTACAGATGAGGGACATTTTTCCTTACCTCACCCATGCTGAACCAAAGTAATAAGTCATAGGATCTTACGATTCACAGGCAGTCACACAGCACATCTGTATATTGCTGTATTACAAATATCTAATTATATGTGCTCGAGAACGCAGCTTCATTTATGACATATTGAAGAAATAGGAGCTTAGAAGGAGATGGGGAAAGTGACTGTTGTATAGATAAGTTTCTCTTTAACTTATTAAAGTGGCAAATGTAAGAGTTTAAATCACTGAGATAGCAACTAAATGATATGGAGGCCAGGCTGTCAATTAGGCCCTGATGTTCATTGAGAATGGTCTTGTTCACTTGAATACATTTCTAGAAAATGTTTCAGTCCCATCAATCAGTACTAATGGTCCTACAACCTAAATTTGGCCTAGTGCACTTTTTCTAATAGCTTTGCAATAACCCGATAACGGCACTGAAGAAGAATACTGAAATCCTTCCATCTATATGAGTCTATCAGGAAATTGCTAAACCTCAACATCGTATTAAATATTATTCATAAAAATATATTAGTTTAAAGTGAGTGCAAGAAATATGTGGCATATATCTATAATGTATCTAATGTCCATGTGTAGATGTGTATATTATGTGTTTGTTTATAAATATATCTATTATATATCTATGTATCTAATGTCCATGTGTAGATGTGTATATTATGTGTTTATTTATAAATATATCTATTATATATCTATATATCTATCATCTATGTATCTAAAGTCCATGTGTAGATATGTAAAGTTATATGAAAAAGTTTGGGCACCCCTATTAATCTTAAGCTTAATGTTTTATAAAAATTGGTGCTTTTGCAACAGCTATTTCAGTTTGATATATGTAATAACTGTTGGATACAGTAATGTTTCTGCCTTGAAATGAGGTTTATTGTACTAACAGAAAATGTGCAATCTGCATTCAAACAAAATTTGACAGGTGCATAAGTATGGGCACCCTTATCATTTTCTTGTTTTAAATACTCCTACCTACTTTTTACTGACTTACTAAAGCACTTTTTTTGGTTTTGTAACCTCATTGAGCTTTGAACATCATAGCCAGGTGTATGCAATCATGATAAAAGCTACTTAAAGTGGCCACTTGCAAGTTGTTCTCCTGTTTGAATCTCCTCTGAAGAGTGGCATCATGGGCTCCTCAAAACAACTGTCAAATGATCTGAAAACAAAGATTATTCAACATAGTTGTTCAGGGGAAGGATACAAAAAGCTGTCTCAGAGATTTAACCTGTCAGTTTCCACTGTGCGGAACATAGTAAGGAAATGGAAGAACACAGGGACAGTTCTTGTTAAGGCCAGAAGTGGCAGGCCAAGAAAAACATCAGAAAGGCAGAGAAGAAGAATGGTGAGATCAGTCAAGGACAATCCTCAGACCACCTCCAGAGAGCTGCAGCATCAACTTGCTGCAGATGGTGTCACTGTGCATCGGTCAACTATACAACGCACTTTGCACAAGGAGAAGCTGTATGGGAGAGTGATGCGAAAGAAGCCGTTTCCGCAAGCACGCCACAAACAGAGTCGGCTGAAGTATGCAAAAGCACATTTGGAGAAGCCAATTTCTTTTTGGAAGAAGGTCCTGTGGACTGATGAAACCAAGATTGAGTTGTTTGGTCATACAAAAAGGCGTTATGCATGGCGACAAAAAAAACACAGCATTCCAAGAAAAACACTTGCTACCCACAGTAAAATTTGGTGGAGGTTCCATCATGCTTTGGGGCTGTGTGGCCAATGCCGGCACCGGGAATCTTGTTAAAGTTGAGGGACGCATGGATTCCACTCAGTATCAGCAGATTCTTGACAATAATGTTCAAGAAACAGTCACAAAGTTGAAGTTATGCAGGGGATGGATCTTTCAGCAAGACAATGATCCAAAACACCGCTCCAAATCTACTCAGGCATTCATGCAGAGGAACAATTACAATGTTCTGGAATGGCCATCCCAGTCCCCAGACCTGAATATCATTGAACATCTGTGGGATCATTTGAAGAGGGCTGTCCATCCTCGGTGACCATCAAACTTTACTGAACTGGAATTGTTTTGTAAAGAGGAATGGTCAAAAATACCTTTATCCAGGATCCAGGAACTCATTAAAAGCTACAGGAAGCGACTAGAGGCTGTTATTTTTGCAAAAGGAGGATCTACTAAATATTAATGTCACTTTTCTGGTGAGGTGCCCATACTTATGCACCTGTCAAATTTTGTTTGAATGCAGATTGCACATTTTCTGTTAGTACAATAAACCTCAGTTCAAAGCAGAAACATTACTGTGTCCAACAGTTATTACATATATCAAACTGTTGCAAAAACACCAATTTTTATAAAACATTAAGCTTAAGATTAATAGGGGTGCCCAAACTTTTTCATATAGCTGTATATTATATGTTTATTTAAAAATAGATCTTATCTATCAATCTATGTATCTATCTATCATCTATGTATCTATCTATTTATCTAGATATTATTTCTTACAGCTTACAGTGTGCTGCTGAATTATTTTGTTTGTATCTATCAATTATGTGTATATATATATATATCCATACATCTATTGAGATATATATTATGCATATTAAAATGTATTTTATAAAAATGAAAGAACAGAGCAAGAAGTGAAAATAATATAATCTCTACATTGTGGCTCTGATTGATTCACGTCAATTAGATTATAAATGCAGATCACTCGGGATGCCATAAGCAGACGAACACAAGTTTTCAACTTCATAAACATAAAGCATTTTTAATCTATGTCCATTGCCTAGAAATAATAGCTGTCAATCACACAGCCTTACAGGATTATCAGGTCATACAATATGATTGATGCATCGCCTATGTCACAATGTGCACATAACAGATACAGCATATGATCACATAATAGACATGCTCAATTGAAAATGGGTAGGATACTACCTAGGCATGAAAAGTAGAAGCTTATTATTGTTAAAATATATTTCATACATTTATCAAATTATTATAGAAAAATATATATATATGTTTATTCCAGGCAGAGGAAACAAGAACAATGTGAACAAAGAAAAACATCACTGATGGTCATACACGTGAGAAGTTCTGCCCTTAGTGGCTGGCTAAATCCTTAGTTATACTTTAAAAGGCACTTTCAATTAAACAAATAAATATATATATATATATATATATATACATATGTATGTCTGTATAGTATGCAGACATGAGCAATTTAATTCCTGTTCCTCCGTGGCAGCCACTCTGCACTTTTGCACCTCAGCCCATCTATTATTTTGGGAGCCTCTTGTGCTTATTAGGCACTGCTTGCGCTTACTAGGCCCAACAACCTCTTGATCTTACAGCGCATCACATGTCATGACGTGGCGGGAGGCTCAGTAAGGTCAAGAGGCTTCCAAGATGCCGGCCCGAGGATGGCAGTGAAAAAATGAGAAAAAGAGCTGCGGTGAACCAGGAATGGAAACTGACCAAGGGAAATGTGAATCAAAATGCTCATCTTTAATGGGTATCTCCGGGACTTTGTGAAAAACAAAAAAATGTGCCTAAGCACTAACAGGTAGGTAGTTGCTACCTAACTGCCTTTTGTGCCCGGCGCCGTTCATTGCTGGCACACAGCAGTCACCGACCGCTCCTGCCGGAGATTCAGCTACCTGTGCTGACGTCACGTTTAGTGTTGAGCCACCCCCGTAGTGTTCGGGTTCGGTTCGGTTCGTCGAACACCGGGATGTTCGAGGAACTGTTCGTCGAACACCTTAGAACACCGTCGAACACCATTAAAACCAATGGCAGGCAAACAAAAACACATAGAAACACATAGAAAACACCTTCAAAGGTGTCCAAAAGCTGACAAACTGCTCAGAAGACGCTCTCTTTAAAAAAGCCGGCCGGCAATTCAGCAGCGGCATACACCGGTACCCGACAATTTAGACAAGAAGGAATAGAGCATCACACATAGATTAGACAGATAGAAACATGTCAGTCACACATATAAGAAGCACAGTGACAGTGTTGCTTACTGTACTTGTCATTTAGTGTAAAGGATTTATTAAAAAAAATAATAGTGTTTTCGTGCACCGTCTCTTTAAAAAAGCCGGCCGGCAATTCAGCAGCGGTACCCGACAATTTATAACAGAAAGAAAAGAGCATCACACATAGATAGATATAAACATGCCAATCACATATATAATAAGTACAGTGACAGTGTAGGTTACTGTACTTGTCATTTAGTGTAAAGGATTTATTTAAAAAAATAATAGTGTTTTCATGCACCGTCTCTTTAAAAAAGCCGGCCGGAAATTCAGCCTCGGTACCCGACAATTTAGAACAGAAAGATAGAGCATCACACATAGATTAGATAGATAGAAACATGTCAGTCACATATATAAGAAGTACAGTGATAGTGTTGATCACTGTACTTGTCATTTAGTGTTAAAATAAAGGATTTATTTTAAAAAAAATTGGCGTGGGGTTCACCGTAATTTTAGTCTCTAGCGGAGGTTAAGCAGACGGCTGGGGCAGATGTTTGAAGCCTGGGAAGGGGGTAATACCCACGGAGCTTCCCAGGCTACTAATATCAGCCCCCAGCTGAATACCTAGCCTTTACTAGCTATTAAAATGGGGGACCCCCCCAAAAAAATGACGTGGGGTCCCCCCTATTTAAATAGCTAGCAAAGGCTAAGCAGACAGCTGGGGGCTGATATTAATAGCCCAGGAAGGGTGCCATGAATATTGGCCCTCTCCTAGGCTAGAAACACCAGCCGTCAGCCGCCCCAGAAATGGCGCATCCATAGGATGTGTCAATTCTGGTACTTAGCCTCGCTCTTCCCACTGCCCTGTAGCGGTGGCAGTGGGGTAATAGGGCTGTGGTTGATGTCAGCTTATAATGCCAGCAGACATCAAGCCCAGGTTAGTAATGGAGAGGCATCTATAAGACACCCCCATTACTAACCCCATAGTCAAAGTTAAAAGAAAACACAAACACCCAGAATAAAGTCCTTTAATTGAAATAAACACACAATTCTTTATTGTTCTAAATTAAACCATACTTACCATCACGCCCATTCCAGCTGAAGCCAACAATCTCCTGCAATAAAAGTAAAATAATAAACCAACATCATCCTTACCTTTCCATGGTTCCCACGACAGCTTCAGCTCTGCTACATCGAGATGACAGGCTGGACCGCAGCAGAACGCTGCCATCCAGCCTGTCATCCCGCATACACTGAGAAGCGCAGGCTTGCTTGCGCTCCTCAGTGTCTGGCTGTGACAGCATAAAGATGAGCCAAGGTCATGTCCAATGAGCTCGGCTCACCTCATGCACGTCACTGACAGCGTGGGAGAATTCTCACGCTGAAGCGCTGAGTGCAGGAGAATTTTCCCACGCTGTCAGTGACGTGCATGAGGCTGATATTTAAATTTGGCGCACAAATCGGTGATTGGTCGCGGGAAGAGTCCGCGACCAATCAGCACAGTAGTGTTTAACTTTGGCAGCAAGATCAGTGATTGGTCGCGGTCAAGACGGCGACCAATCACCGATTTGTGCGGCACATTTAAATAGCGGCCGCGACCAATTGGATGTCAGCGCCGCTCTCCGGTCCTCCCTTCACGCCCTAGCCGCATGGATGTCAGCGGCGCTGCCTGTGCGGATACTTCCGCTGCGAGAACCCGGGACATGAGCAGGCGCTCGGAGCAGAAGTATCCCGACCCGCAGCGCCGCTCCCCGGTCCTCCCTTCACACCCTAGCCGCTGATGTCCCCACAGTATCCGCATGGTGTTACAAAGGTCCGGACATTTGTGTTAAAAATCGCTGATTGGTCGCTGGCGCTGCCCGCGACCAATCACCGATTTGGGCGCCAAATTTAAATATCGGCCGCGACCAATCACCCATCTTGGCTCCACATTTAAACACCGCTGTACTGATTGGTCGCGGACGCTATTTAAATGTGGCGCCAAAATCGGTGATTGGTCGCGCCCAGCGTCGGCGACCAATCAGCACAGCGGTGTTTAAATGTGGAGCCAAGATCGGTGATTGGTTGCGGCCGATATTTAAATTTGGCGCCCAAATCGGTGATTGGTCGCGGGCAGCGCCAGCGACCAATCAGCGACTTTTAACACAAATGTCCGGATCTTTGTAACACCATGCGGATACTGTGGGGAGATCAGCGGCTAGGGTGTCAAGGGAGGACCGGGGAGCGGAGCTGCGGGTCGGGATACATCTGCTGCGAGCAGTCGCTCATCTCCCGGCTTCTCGCAGCGGAAGTATTCAACCAGGCAGCGGCGCTCCCCGGTCCTCACCAATACGATTCGCTGATTGGTCGCGCTCTCCGCACACGACCAATCAGTGATCTTGGCGCTAAAGTTAAACACCGCTCTGCTGATTGGTCGCGGAAACTGCCCGCGACCAATCACCGATTTGGGCGCCACATTTAAATAGCGGCCGCGACCAATCAGTGAGATTGGCGCCAAATTTAAACAACGCTCTGCTGATTGGTCGCGGACTCCAGCCGCGACCAATCAGCGAGATTGGCGCCAAATTTAAACCCCGCTCTGCTAATTGGTCGCGGATGCCGGCCGCGACTAATCAGCATTATTGGCGCCAAATTTAAACACCGCTCTGCTGATTGATCGCGGTCGCCGTCCGCAACCAATCAGCAGTATTGGCGCCAAATTTAAACCCTGCTCGGCTGATTGGTCACGGTTGCCGGCCGCGACCAAACAGCAGTATTGGCGCCAAATTTAAACCCCGCTCTGCTGATGGGTCACGGTTGCCGGCCGCGACCAATCAGCGATTTTGGCGCCAAATTGAAATACCGCTCTGCTGATTGGTCGCGGCCGGCGATTGCGACCAATCAGCATTATTGTCGCCAAATTTAAACCCCGCTCTGCTGATTGGTCGCAACCGCGACCAATCAGCATTATTGGCGCAAAATTTAAACACCGCTTTGCTGATTGGTCGCGACAGCGACCAATCAGCATTATTGGCGCAAAATTTAAACCCCGCTCTGCTGATTAGTCGCAACCGCCGGCCGTGACCAATCAGCGATATAGTCGCCAAATTTCAACACCGCTTTGCTGATTGCGCCGGGTCTGCCGCATACATATTCTAGAATACCCGATGCGTTAGAATCGGGCCACCATCTAGTTTCATGAAATAATTTAAAAAAAAATTGACGTGGGGCTTCGCACTATATTTGTGTCCAGCCAGGTACAGCAGGCAGGAACGGGCTGCCCCCAACCACCAGCTGCCTATTTGTACCTGGTTGGACACAACAATATAGGGAAGCCCTTTTTTTCTTAATTATTTCATGAATTTCATGAAATAATTTAAAAAAAAAATCCGTGGGGCTTCGCCCTATTTTTGTGTCCAGCCAGGTACAACTAGGCAGCTGGGGGCTGGAATCTGCAGCGCAGGGAGGCCCAAGCTTTCTGGGTCCCCCCCGCTGCAAATTGCAGTCCGCAGCCACCCCGGAAAATGGCGCGTTCATAGAAGCGCCATCTTCTGGCGCTGTACCCAATTCATCCAGGGCCCTGGTGCGGTGGCTCACTGGGTAATAAAGGGGTTAGGGCCAGCTTGGCATTATCAGCTGGCCCTAAGCCCGAAATTCATGGGGTCACGCCAATATTAGACATGACCGCCATGAATTTCTAGTAAAGTATTTAAAAAAAACACAACACCCAGAATAAAGTCCTTTAATTGAAATAAACACACAATTCTTTATTGTTCTAAATTAAACCATACTTACCATCACGCCCATTCCAGCTGAAGCCAATGTCTTCTGCAATAAAAGTAAAATAATTAAGCAACCTCATCCTTACCTTTCCATGGTTCCCACGACAGCTTCAGCTCTGCTACATCGAGATGACAGGCTGGACCGCAGCAGAACGCTGCCATCCAGCCTGTCATCCCGCAGACACTGAGAAGGGCAGGCATGCTTGCGCTCCTCAGTGTCTCGCTGTGACGGCATAAAGATGAGACGAGTTCATGTCCAATGATCTCAGCTCACCTCATGCACGTCACTGACAGCGTGGGAAAATTCTCCTGCACTCAGCGCCACAGCGTGAGAATTCTCCCACGCTGTCAGTGACGTGCATGAGGTGAGCTGAGATCATTGGACATGAATGAGCTCACCTCATGCACGTCACTGACAGCGTGGGAAAATTCTCACGCTGTAGCGCTGAGTGCAGGAGAATTCTCCCACGCTGTCAGTGACGTGCATGAGGTGAGCTGAGTTCATTGGACATGAACTCGTCTCATCTTTATGCCGTCACAGCGAGACACTGAGGAGCGCAAGCATGCCTGCGCTTCTCAGTGTCCGTGGCATGGCAAGCTGGATGGCAGCGTTCTGCTGCGGTCCAGCCTGTCATCTCGATGTAGCAGAGCTGAAGCTGTCGTGGGAACCATGGAAAGGTAAGGATGATGTTGCTTTATTATTTTACTTTTATTGCAGGAGATCGTTGGCTTCAGCTGGAATGGGCGTGGTGGTAAGTATGGTTTAATTTAGAACAATAAAGGAATGTGTCTTTATTTCAATTAAAGGAGTTTATTCTGGGTGTTTGTGTTTTCTTTTAACTTTGACTGTGGGATTAGTAATGGGGGTGTCTTATAGACGCCTCTCCATTACTAACCTGGGCTTGATGTCAGCTGGCATTATAAGCTGACATCAACCCCAGCCCTATTACCCCACTGCCACCGCTACAGGGCAGTGGGAAGAGCGAGGCTAAGTGCCAGAATTGGCACATCCTATGGATGCGCCAGTTCTGGGGCGGCTGACGGCTGGTGTTTCTAGCCTGGGAGGGGGCCAATATTCATGGCACCCTTCCTGGGCTATTAATATCAGCCCCCAGCTGTCTGCCTAGCCTTTGCTAGCTATTAAAATAGGGGGGACCCCACGTCATTTTTTTTGGGGGGGTCCCCCATTTTAATAGCTAGTAAAGGCTAGGTATTCAGCTGGGGGCTGATATTAGTAGCCTGGGAAGCTCCATGGGTATTACCCCCCTCCCAGGCTTCAAACATCTGCCCCAGCCATCTGCTTAACCTCCGCTAGAGCCTAAAATTAAGGGGAACCCCACGCCAATTTTTTTTTAAATAAATCCTTTATTTTAACACTAAATGACAAGTACAGTAAGCAACACTGTCACTGTACTTCATATATATGTGACTGACATGTTTCTATCTACCTAATCTATGTGTGATTCTCTATTCCTTCTATTCTAAATTGTCGGGTACAGATGCTGAATTGCCGGCCGGCTTTTTTAAAGAGACAGTGCATGAAAACACTATTATTTTTTTTAATAAATCCTTTACACTAAATGACAAGTACAGTAAGCAACACTGTCACTGTACTTCATATATATGTGACTGACATGTTTCTATCTATCTAATCTATGTGTGATTCTCTATTCTTTCTATTCTAAATTGTCGGGTACCGCTGCTGAATTGCCGGCCGGCTTTTTTAAAGAGACGGTGCATGAAAACACTATTATTTTTTTTGATAAATCCTTTACACTAAATGACAAGTACAGTAAGCAACACTGTCACTGTACTTCGTATATATGTGGCTGACTTGTTTCTATCTATCTAATCTATGTGTGATGCTCTATTCTTTCTGTTCTAAATTGTCGGGTACCTGTGTATGCCGCTGCTGAATTGCCGCTTTTCATGTTTCACTGTTGGCACTGTTCCCATCGATTTGGGCAATCACTGTAATGCCACAACCACCATGGCTGTGGCATTACAGTGAGTGGCAGGCAATCCCTGCATGATTGGTGCTCAAAATAGCGCCAGACATGCAGTACACGCTTTTGGTGCACGAACAGTTATCCAACATAACCTCGAACAGCCGAATTTTTTGCAAATCGTTCCGGTTCGTCGAACAACTCGAACACCGCCCAAAACAGCTCGAATTTGAGATTGGTGAACAGTTCTAGTCGAACACCGCTCATCTCTAGTCACGTTGACAGAGCAGCAGCTTTTTTTCTGCCCTGTTCACGGGGTGGGAGTTCAACGCCATTCTGATTGACAGCCGGATTTCCGCTGACTAACTGGGGAGCCAACTACAATCAGAATGACGTTGGAAACCACGCCTCATCGACAGAGCAGGGCGGAAAAGAAGCTGAAGCTCTGTCGACATGACGTCAGCAGAGGCAGTTCAACCCCAGGCAGGAGCGGTTTGTGACCACTCTGTGCCTGCGATGTACAGCGCCGAGCACAACAGGCAAGTAGGTAGCAACTACCTGACTGTTAGTGCTTAGGCACATTTTTTGTTTTTCACAAAGTCCCGGATGTACTCTTTAATTGTAGTTAAAAGGACATTTATCCGCCTTCCAATCTTCAGAATGAAGTCTCTTATTTTGTTTTACCCAAAGGTATGGAGCGATGGTAGAATAATGACATGTCCACAGTAACAGCTGCATGGACTGACCCTCATTCTACTGTAGGAAACCATGGGGATCAAGATGGCTGGACCAGGCTGACCTAAAATGTATTACACATACAGGACCTTATATAGCAGCACATACACTTATATGAAACACAACACAATTTTTTTCTCATGAATCTGGGAGAAAAACCCCTATATTTTTATATAAAATTATAAACTGTTGTACAGAATGGGTATATAGCACAACATATGTCCGTAATAAGGCCATAGGTCCCTAAGTTAGGTGCTGCCAGGGATCATCAGGATCAGGCAGATCTTTTACCTACATCACCATTATTTTCAGGAAACTCTATTGTATAACTGTATAAAATTAAAGTCATACACATATCCATAATAAGGTCGTGTGCATGGAGATCTACTTCAGGTCCTGGCAAATATGACCAGGATCAGTCCGAGGTCTTCTACCCACATTACCTTCTTCGCAGAAAACACTATAATAATTTTTTATTTTTATAGCGCCAACATATTCCGCAGCACTTTACAAATTTTAGGGGGGACTTATAAAGACAATACAGAATAAGCATATTTCATATCGAAAGGAGTGAGGGCCCTGCTCGCCAGCTTACAGTCTATGAGGAAATGGGGGAGACACAAAAGGTAGAATGAACATATATTGTATAATGCAGCCTTGATATACTAAATAGGATAAATAATACATGGACTGGTCGCCTGCCAGTCCTGACCAAGGCTATTATGTGCATGGTTGGTATGAACCTGAAAATGAAGATTTTAATATGGGTGAAAACTGGGACGGACAGATAGTGTGTGGAGGCGATACGCCAGTCTAAAGAAATGTTTTTTTAGGGTCCGCTTGAAACTGTGGGTGTTGGGAATTAATCGAACTGTCCTGGGTAGTGCATTGCAAAGAATTGGCGCAGCACGCGACAAATCTTGGAGACGGGAGTGGGAAGTTCGGATTATGGAGGATTTTAGTTTTAAGTCACTGGCAGAACGGTGGGCACGTGTAGGGTGGTAGACTGAGACAAGAGAGGAGATGTAGGGGGGTACTGAAGCATGGAGCGCTTTGTGGGTAAGCGTGATAAGTTTAAATTGAACTCTATATTGGATGGGTAACCAATGCAATGACTGGCACAGGGAAGAGGCATCGGTGTAGCGGTTGGTGAGGAATATGATCCTGGCTGCTGCGTTAAGGACGGATTGGAGAGGGGAGAGTTTAGTAAGAGGGAGCCCGATAAGTAGAGAGTTGCAGTAGTCCAGACGGGAATGAATAAGAGCTACAGTAAGAGTTTTAGCCAAGTCAAAGGTGAGAAAAGTCCTGATTCTTGAGATGTTTTTGAGGTATAGATGACATGAACGAGTGAGTGATTTGATGTGAGGAGTGAAGGAAAGATCTTAGTCAAAAATGACCCCAAGACAGCGGGCTTGTTGCTGGGGAGTAATGGTTGAGCCACAAACGGAAATGGCAATATTGGGCACAGGTAGGTTAGTGTAGGGAGGAAATACGAGTAGTTCAGCTTTTGACAGATTCAGTTTTAGAAAGAGGGAGGACATAATGTTAGACTATTGGAGGACTTTTCACATTTTTACATCATGAAGAAACTGTTTACATACAGTTACATAGTGAGACTGAATAAAGAGACACCAGGGTTGCCAGCTCATTCCCTTAATTACTGACACATGCAAATTATACAGGTTCTATGGCTAATTAAATTCAAGTAATACACAGACTGAATCCAATCAACCACAGAATCTGTATAATTTATATATGGCACTCATTACTCCGCGGTGGTAATAATTCCAAAATACGTCTTTTATTTTATTTTTCATTTGATTTAATCCACTTTGTTCTCATTTATTGTGTCAGTAATAATCGGCGTCCGCCAAGAATTCAAAATGAATAAACTAGCATATTTATTTCCGATTTCTCCATTTACTACTCAAGGCAATGTTGGATACCATATGTATGATAACAAAATAGTGATCTGTATTGCTATAGAATCTAAATACCATTTTCAATTAATTCTGACCCATGCGTAGGATAAAATATAATTATCATGTTGCGATTTATGGAAAACTTCTTACCAGCGGCTTAAGAAATGGATTCTTTCCGAGCCGTGACACCTTTTTACTTTAATCAGTATGAAGCATGTATATGAAGAGCTTCTCAAATGTTGCTGTAAATTGAGAGGTATAACACTTGTGGCCTGCAATTTGGGGGGCTGAAAATGTCAACGGCAGCTACCACCCCAGTAATTACTTGTCGAAATGCAGTGACACCTGCTTGGACGTTTATCTCTAAGCACTGCTTATCATACCTCTAAAGAGAGTTTCCATTATCTGTTTTCATTGCAGTTTGTCCTATTACAATACGGCAATGCCTGCTAAAAATATCCTCCAGCTAAGACCAAGATGTGAAAATGACAAGCAGCATGCGGACCTGGAACAAAAGAAACAATCAAAGTCGGTGTAAACAATGAGGCTGTCAGTTCGCCTGCCTGATGTGTCCTCTCTTCAGACATTTTCCTTTCCTTTGCTCGGTGTATTTCCGTGTCCTTGTGTTGTGTCAGCAGCACACATGAGCATGTTTTCTAAATGTATTAGAATACCGCATTATTAGACTGCATGCAACGTTCTTAATTAGGTCTGAGACCGCCAGAGGAGGGCATATGTTCATATGCAAATGTAGATAGACCCTTATGTCTTTCGAGCAAAACACAAATGTCTTGATTATATATTTTCCTTCTTCCCCCCAATTTGCAAACACTAATCCGACTCCCAGATATTGCAGCATAATCCGGGATTCACCCTCGGTAAATATTTAATGAATGGACGATAATTTCAAATAAATGATTAGATTTCTGAACGTCCTATCTGTGATCCTGAAAACGACGACCAAGGCCTGTAATACAAAGACAGCCACCTGAGAATCGTTCAAGGCCCATAGCTGTCATTGATAATAGGACCAATTTATGGTGAATGCCCAAGGATCATTAGATTCTGTTAAAGGTGTAGTTTATCATTTGTGCAGTGGAATTGTCAGTTTTTCATTAGAGAATTGCAAACATTAAATGAAGTAGAGTATTACGTGCACACTGTATGGTGGCTTCATTATTGGCTCTAGAAGCACTTTGGGATGGCTTAGTTAAAGCCGTCCTGGAATATACGGAAAAGAAAAACGGGCAGCCAAAAGTACAGAGAAATGCACTGTGTTCAGATCTTAAGCATATAGAAAAATAAAAAAGTGATCAGGCTATATTCACACAAAAATATAATGTGGGGAGAAAATGGGGCACTCACCACTAAAATAAGTTTTATTTGCAGTTCCAAACAGAGATTGTGGAGACAAAGTGGCTGAGAGTTGTTTCGCATGTAAGACATGCTTCCTCTGAGCTTCCGAATGTAGTTAGTTTTATCATTGCTGTTTCAAAGCACACACCTGAATGAAAGCAGTGCCTACAATTGGTGGACTATATTCCCAAATAATGCAGGCTCTGTTATCACAGGCATCATGGCTTCTGTTCTACAGGGTCTATGATGAATTGTGATGGATCTATTGTGAACTATCCGGATTTATTATACCTTGTTTGATAGATCCACCACAAACAATTTCTGTTTTACCCCAATGACCTATGGTAGAGCTGTTAACGTTCTGTCAATATTTTTTCTTTTCCACTAGAGCACACTATTTTGACTCCCAAAGAGAAAATGGCAAACATAGGCATTTATATACCTGCCAGTTTAACTGGTTATAATGTCACTTTTAATCACGCCTAAAGAGGTTGCCCCATCTGGGCATATTGACAAAACTGCTCCGGCCCACATTTAACTTCAGATAGGAGCCCTGGTGAGCACTTTCAGAAATGGAGAGGTGGATGTGTATGATCAGCCCTCTCCATTCATTTCTGTGGGGGCATCAAAAAGGGAATGGTGAGACTTATCAATATGTTCTGGATGGGAACATCCTTTTAACACTTTTTTTTCTAGTATTGCAATTATTACCATTATCATTTTGAAGCAATATGTTTCTATTGTAATTAAAGAGGTTGTCCACTGCTTTTACATTGATGGCCTATCCTTAGGCTAGATCATCAATGTCTGATCGGTCGGGGTCCGACACCTGCCGATCAGCTGTTACCGGAGGCAGCCGCAGGGTGGAAGTACTCACTTGCGGAGCTGGCCATCTTCTGATAGTGGATTATGCAGGATACTGCATATCCGCCTCCTATTGATTAGAAGGTGGATGTGTAGTATAAAGCCTCGGCCACTACCAGAAGATGGCCAGCTCCGCAAGTGAGTAACTATGGCCGGCGACAGCCGCCGGCACTAATGACATCTAACCGGCTGGGATGCCGGGTGTCGGACCACAACCAATCAGACATTGATGACTTATCTTAAGAATAGGTCATCAATCATAAAGTAGTGGACAACCTCTTTAATACATTTTCCAACTAATAGAACATTTTGTTGGAAAAGGTTTGAGCAGAACTGTCTGAGAGGATTTTGCTGCTGAAAAGGAAAAAAAATCTTTAGGGTAATGAGTTGGAAGCGCTGTTCTTGCTCGATTGTTTCCTTTATTATATACATAATAAAAGAAAATATTTGTATATGCCATGTAAATCTTTTATACAGTGAACTTTTATGTAACAAACATTTTGCCAGAATGTAGATTCCAGCTATTTCTTTCAGTAGTGTTTTTGAAAGTTGCCTAGTACTTAAAAATGTTCCATTAGTTAATACGTACCTTTCAATCTCAAAATGGATTTGGTACATTTTTGGGTTGAGCCTGTTGCCCATCAACACCATGAGATGCGGTGTGAATGATGTGATAATTCACATTTTCTTCCTCCATAACGTGAAGTCACTACGACTTTTAAGATTGATTTGTTCCATGTTTGCCATGTGATATCGTACAAAAAAAGGAAACCTGAGGGAATCTTAGCAAAACAAAGACAGCTTTACCCATCGGATGCCTAAACTGAAAAAGTTAATATTTTCCTGAAGTGCAGCCCTATAGTTGTGTTGATAGTGCTGTCTTTTTCTGCAGCTCTGCTCAAATTCTCACCTTGATCTGCCCTTGTCATCAAGTCATTGAAGCACAAAGCAGGGAGCACGAGAGTGTTTACTTATTTCCCAAGTCCATTATCTTACACATTAATCACTGGTCTGGAACTTCTGGACAATGCTGAATCTGTTACCTTTTTAGTTCCTGGCTGCTTTATTTTCTTGCCTGCCAGTTTAACAGTCTCAGGTCACTGTACACCTAATAATCTCCTCAGTCTGGCAACTTTTTTTATTGTAGTTGAATAAATATATTTTTTAATAAAAGAAAATAAAATGTCAGAGTTTACTCATTACAATACTGTACATTGATTTTTAAAGGTCATAGTTTTAAGCAGAGCACAAGTAATGAATAACATCAGTTAGATCGATGCCACTTTAAGGTGACCATACACGGTAGATGATTGTTTTCCTAAGGCCTCCTTCACATGTCCGTGTTTGCAGTACGTGTGGCATCCATTTTTTTCACGGATACCCATTATAAGTTATGGTGCTATGCACAAGTCCGTGTATTTACAAGGACAGTGTGTCTGTGTAAACCACATGGAGACCTGTCCGTTTATTTTCCAGCAGCATGGATGACAAGGCCAACAGAAGTCTATGGGTCAGTGAAAAACAGCTACAACACGTGGATGGCATCCATGTGTGATCCGTGTGCCATACATTGCAAAGTATAGGAGAAGCTTTGTAATCTCATTCTTTCTTTGTCCATACCGGAAAAACACTGATGACACAATAATGGTAACAATGGACACAAGGATGACACAGTAATGACACACTGATGACACACGGATGACACACTGATGACACAATAATGGTAACAATGGACACACTGATGACACACTGATGGCACACGGATGACACACTGATGACACACTAATGGCACACTTTGATGACACCGGTACTGTTTTTTCCGGTACCAGTTTTATACAAACGTATGAAAGAGGCCTTATGTTTATGATGGGGGCCCAATTGCTTAAAGATGGGTTGGGCATGTTGAATTTCATGTTGAATTTACCATGCCCGTTCCTTTTGTCCTTGTACAAGACCGACTGAGCTGACCATGCATTTGAGGGGAGGAATCACGGCCAGCCTAACAACCTTGTACAGCTGTGGTGTATAACCAACTATTAGCCTCATTCTCACTCAGACCATGAAGGGTATATGTGGAGCAGCTAAGAATTAAAAAGCAGATTACAGAAGTAACTCATATTTAAAGGGAATATGTCAACAGGAAAATACAGTCAAATCTGCAGGCACCATGTTATAGGGGAAGCTGAGTAGATTGATATTGTGTGAAAAGACTCAGTATAATCTGTGTTTTCCTCCTTTAATCCTCTGCTCTTTCTGGGATTTTCGGTCCAGCGAGCGGTCCTATCAGTGACTGACGGCTATCTCTGTATGCACTTGTATACAAAGAAAGCTGTCAGTCACTGATAGGTACGCCCACTGGACAGAAAATTCCAGAAAAAGCAGAGGATTAAAGGAGGAAAACACAGATTATACTGAATCTTTTTGAATCTATATACTGTATCAATCAGCACAGCTCCCTCTGCTCTATAACATGGTGCCTGTAGATTGGACTGCATTTTCATGGTGACAGGTTCACTTTAAGTTAAAGGAAGATAGATAGATATTTTATCTATCTATTAATGATGAGCGATCGTGCTCGGATAAGGGGTTATCCGAGCACACTTGGGTGCTAACCGAGTATGTTCGGCATGCTCGAAAAATAGGTTTGAGTCGCCGCAGCTGCAAGTCGTGGGTCTGTTCGACAGCCGCAACACATGCAGAGATGGCCTGATAAAAAGGCAATCTCTGCATGTGTTGTGGCTGTCAAACAGACACGCAACATGCAGCTGTGGCGCCTCGAACCTCCCACGCTGAAGATACACGGTTAGCACCCGAGCGTGCTCAGTTAGCCCCTTATCCGAGCACACTCGATCATCACTATTATCTATCTATTTTATCTGACAGAATTTTTCCTTTCTCTGCACCATCTGTACCTGTCTCTCTCTCTCTCTATACCAAACAACTTTCTGGAGATTTTTACATCTTTTGAGGCTCACAATCTGGCTGTGGGTCACTCGAAATAAATCTGGAATTATTCAATCATTTCACTTTCCTGCTACCTTTGTTTCTGCAATAGAAGATATAAACCATAATATTAACTTCTAATTTATAAAAGAAAACCACTAACTAAGACAATTTACAGTTTTGTCATCCCCTAATTAATTAGTAAGATGCTGTCACAGAACAGCTGCTCTGTAAAATATACACGGTACTACAATATATACTGTATAAGCAAAGCTGGAGTGATGATGAGCGGGAACATATACCCTTATACAAAATATACTAGAATTTCAATGAAGGGAGTAAGAAAGGAAAAGAGTGTGTCTAAAATAATCTTTATTTAGAAACAGACTAAAATTACTAATTAAAATATACCTTATACACATACATCCATTACGGATGTATATAAGATCACAGTTGCTAAAGTCAATGTGTAAAAGACTGTGCTACTATAAATTTAGATGAGATCCAAAATAATTTATCAATCAAAAGAAACCGGACTCTTGTCCCTGTAACGGGTCTGGGAGGCGGAACCTCTGAGCTACTATACAAGGGGGCGGTCCTTGTAAGGGAGCGGGTGGCGACCAGGGAAGACGGGCAGGAAGTCACAGCAGGTGACCGGGACAGTCTCTGAGTGAACGGGCTGGAGGTCACGGCAAGTGACCGGGGCAGTCTCTGGATGAACGGGCAGATGGTCACGGCAAGTGACCGGGGCAGTCTCTGAATGAACGGGCAGATGGTCACGGCAAGTGACCGGGGCGGTCTCTGAGTAAAGGGTTGGTACGACCTGTGGCGGCTGATGATAGACGTGAGCTCCCAGGTGAGCAGGTGAGAGTCTCTGGATGAACGGGTGGTCACAGCATGTGACGGCGGAGCCTCCAGGAAGACCAACAGACAGGCGGCAGATGAGCGCTCCCAGGTGAGCGGGCAGAAGTCTCTGGACAGGCGGGTGGTCACAGCACGTGACGGCAGAGCCTCCAGGTAGGCTAGCAGACAGGCAGCAGATGAGCGCTCCCAGGTGAGCGGGCAGGAGTCACTGGACAGGCAGGTGGTCACAGCACGTGACGGCGGAGCCTCCAGGTAGGCTAGCAGGCAGGTAGCAGATGTGTGCTCCCAGGTGAGCAGGCAAGCTGGTCCATAGACAGACTGACAGGAGTTGGAAGGCAGACCGTCGGACCTCAGGCAAGCAGGCAGGTGGCTGAAGTGCGCTCCCAGGTGAGCGGACAGGCTGGTCCTTAGACAGACTGACAGGAGTAGTAAGGCAGACCGTCGGACCTCAGACTAGCAGGCAGGTAGCAGATAAACAGGCAGGAATAAGACAGCAAGCTGGCAGGAATCTGGCAGGTATCTGGCAGGTAACTGGCAACGGGACCTGAGGGCTGAAGCAGAGTAGTGAACAGTGCAACAACATTGCTCGGGCACCTCCATTTTGGAGGAGGTGCCTTATATATGGTGAAGTCCTCCGGCCATTGGCCGGGGACTCCTTAGGACGGCGCGCGCGGCCCCTTTAAGAGGGAGGGAGAGCGCGTGCGCGCGCCCTAAGCACAGTGGCCGGGAAGGAGCGCGCGCTGCCAGCAGAGCGGGAGGAGGACGCCGGGCACGGAGCAGAGAGGTGAGGGGAACAGCGTCCCTGCCTAGCAGAGGGCAGGGACGCCGGCGCTACAGTACCCCCCCTTTAGTCCCCCCCTTTTTTAGGCCAGACAGAAATTTAGCTAGGATAAGAGGGGCATGGATGTTCTCCCGGGGCTCCCACGTTCTCTCCTCAGGACCAAACCCCTTCCAATCTACTAGAAAAAAGGTCTTTCCTCTTACCCTTTTGGTGGCAAGAATGTTCTCTACCTCAAACTCGTCCTCAGCAGAAACCGGAGCAGGAGGCGTACCTGTAGACTTGGAAAAAGAGTTAAGTACCACAGGTTTGAGGAGAGATACATGGAAGGAGTTAGGGATCCGTAAGTTGGCCGGGAGTTTCAATTTATAGGCCACCGGGTTGATCTGACTGATGACCTCCAGAGGACCGATGAACCGAGGCCCTAACTTGTAAGAAGGTATCTTGAGTCGGACATATTTAGATGAGAGCCAGACTTTATCTCCAGGACGAAATTGTGGAGGATCCAGGCGTTTTTTGTCAGCGTGTCTTTTCATCCGTTCGGACGACTGAAGGAGTGCGGATCGGGTACTCTCCCAAATGGAGGAAAATTTGCTAACGAGAGATTCCGCAGCCGGGTTGTCCACAGAGGTGGAGACAGGAAAAGGAATCCGAGGATGCTTACCGAAGACTACAAAAAACGGGGATTTGGAGGAGGATTCGCTCTCGTGATTGTTATAAGAGAACTCGGCCCATGGTAGCAGATCCACCCAGTCTGAATGATGGGCATTAACGAAGTGCCGGAGGTAACTGGTCAGGTTCTGATTGATCCGCTCCACTTGACCATTGGACTGTGGGTGGTAAGCAGAAGAGAAGTCCAGGGTGACGTCTAGCAGTTTACAAGTGGCTCTCCAGAAACGTGAGGTGAACTGTACCCCACGATCCGACACGATGTGGAGGGGCAGGCCATGAAGACGGAAGATGTGGCGGATAAAGTCTTTAGCCAGCTCGGGTGCAGACGGGAGGGCTGGCAGGGGAATAAAGTGAGCCATCTTGGAAAAGCGATCAGCGACCACCCAAATGACCATACAACCGGCGGAGACGGGGAGATCAGTTATGAAGTCCATAGCAATATGCTGCCAGGGGGCAGCAGGCACAGGAAGCGGAAGGAGGCGACCGGCTGGCAGGTGTCTCGGGACTTTGTTGCGGGCGCAGGACACACAGGCAGAAACAAAGTCTATTACGTCCTTGTGCAGGGTAGGCCACCAGTAGTGCCGGGCAATAAGCTGGAGGGTCTTTTTCTGACCGGCGTGGCCAGTTAGTTTAGACGAATGGCCCCAGTGTAGGATCTTCTTCCGATCAGGTACTGAAACAAACGTCTTACCGGGAGGGAGACGATTTAGACTCACGGGAGCCACCTGCATTACTCTGGCGGGATCGATGATATGTCTAGGTTCTTCCTCGAGATCGGACACCAGAAAGGATCGGGACAAGGCGTCTGCTTTGACGTTTTTGTCAGCCGGGCGAAAATGAAGAACAAAATCAAAGCGAGCAAAAAACAAGGACCACCGGGCTTGGCGCGGGTTAAGTCTCTGGGCATGCTGGAGGTAAGCCAAGTTCTTGTGGTCAGTGTAAATTATTACCGGGTGAAGAGCCCCCTCGAGTAGGTAACGCCACTCCTCCAACGCCAGCTTGATGGCCAATAACTCTCAGTCTCCTATGGAATAGTTGCGCTCAGAAGAGGAGAAGAGTTTGGAGAAGAAGCCACAAGTTACCATTCTCCCGGAAGATGATTTTTGAGTAAGTACCGCTCCGGCTCCAGAGGAGGAGGCGTAAACTTCCAGGAAGAACTGCTTGTTGCCGTCCGGGCGATGCAGCACCGGGGCGGAAGAGAAGGCCTGTTTTAGGGAAAGAAAGGCCTCCTCTGCTTCGGGCGGCCACTCTTTGGGATTAGTACCCTTACGGGTGAGCGCGGAAATTGGGGCAGTCCGGGAAGAGAAGTGTGGTATGAAGAGGCGGTAGTAGTTAGCGAAGCCCAGGAATCGCTGAATGGCCTTCAACCCCTCCGGTCGAGGCCATTTCTCGATGGCAGTTTCTCTGGATCCATTCGTAGGCCGGTCTGAGAAATAATGTAGCCCAAAAACGGAAGCGAGGTCTGCTCAAAGAGGCACTTCTCGTATTTAGCGAAGAGGTGATTCTGCCTGAGCCTGAGCAGGACCTGACGAACGTCCCTCCGGTGAGTCTGGAGATCCGGAGAGAAGACCAAGATGTCGTCCAGGTACACCACTACGCAGGAGTAGAGAAGGTCCCGGAAGATGTCATTGACCAACTCTTGAAAGACAGCAGGAGCGTTACAGAGACCAAAGGGCATTACCAGAAATTCATAGTGGCCGTCCCGGGTGTTGAATGCCGTCTTCCATTCATCCCCCTGACGGATACGAACCAGGTTGTACGCCCCACGGAGGTCCAGTTTGGTGAAGATTCTAGCCCCCCTCAGACGATCAAATAACTCCGGAATGAGCGGAAGGGGGTACTTATTCTTCACCGTGATCTGGTTAAGGCCTCTATAGTCTATACAGGGACGGAGAGAGCCGTCCTTCTTTTTGACGAAAAAGAAGCCTGCTCTCGCCGGGGAGGTAGATTTCCGGATGAATCCCCTGGCCAGATTCTCCTCAATATATTCGGACATCGACCGGGTCTCAGCAGCGGATAATGGATAAATACGCCCACGGGGAGGAGTAGTACAAGGTAACAGGTCGATAGGGCAGTCGTATGGTCTATGAGGGGGTAGTGTCTCTGCTTCCTTTTTATTAAAGACATCAGCATAAGACCAATAAGGAATCGGAAGTCCAGGTAGATTAGCTGGGGTAGGAGAAGGACGGACGGGATGGACGGGAACCAGACAGGTCTTATGGCAGTCCTGTCCCCAGCGAAGGACTTCTCCGGTCTGCCAGTCAAGCACGGGTGCATGTCTCTGGAGCCAAGGTAGGCCTAGCAAGAGGGCGTGGGAGAGTCCAGGCAGAACATGAAAGGAGATACTCTCAGAATGCAGCATTCCCACCTGCAGAGTAATGGATTCGGTGATGAGTTGGATGGGGCGTGGTAAGAGGCCCCCATCCACGGCAGCAACAGACAAGGGTACAGCCAGAGGTTTGGTGGGGATGTGGTATTTCTCTACCAGGGACTGTGAAATAAGATTCCCGGCTGCTCCAGAGTCAAGTTGGGCTAGTTCGAAATAACGGTTCTCCCCGCAGACGATTGAGACTGACAACAGCAGAGATGGAGAGGATTTATTCTTGTCTAGGTCGACCTCTCTGAGCGAACCTAGTCACAGGCGTTTCCCGACCTCTCCGGGCAGGTACGGATCCGGTGCTCCTTACTGCCACAGTAGAAGCAGCTCCCCTTGGCACGGCGTAAGTCCTGACGGGTTTTGACCATCTTGGTCTGGTCGACCTGCATAGGCTCAGGAGAGTGTACCTGGGTAGAGACGGAGGGAGTGACGGGTTTCTGAAAAGTAGGAGCTAGACGTGGTAACCTCCTCTCACGGGTGACCTCTTTGGCACGCTCCTGGAACCGTAGGTCAATCCGGGTGGCAAGAGTTATTAGGTCATCGAGAGTGGTAGGGATGTCCCGACCGGCAAGTTCATCTTTAATACGGCCGGACAGACCCTCCCAGAAGACGGATACCAGAGCGTCGTTATCCCAGGCCAGCTCCGAGGCAAGGGTACGGAACCGTATGGCATATTGGCCCACGGTGAGACTTCCCTGATGGAGGCTTAGCAGTGATGATGCGGATGAGGTCTTCCGTCCGGGTTCGTCGAAGACTTTCCGGAAAGCCGTGAGAAAAGCAGGCAAGTTGGACACCAGGGGGTCTCCTCTCTCCCATAGAGGATTTAGTCAGGCCAGGGCCTCCCCGGTGAGATGGGACATGATGAATGCAATTTTGGCTCGGTCGGAGTTAAACTGGTGGGACAATAGTTCAAAGTGCAGGGTGCACTGATTTATGAAGCCCCGAGCCTGGGCGGAGTCGCCTCCGAAGCGAGGAGGTGCAGAAAGCCGGGGTCCGGGGTAGGATACCATGGTATTAGTGGGCAGCGGAGCTGCCGGATTGCGAGACATGGCACTGGCGGAGGTTGCTGGTGGAGCAGTCAGAGTGTCCAGGCGAGTATTGACATTCCGCAGGTGACCCAGGATGGACTCCTGTTGGGACCTTTGACGGGACAGTTCATGACACAGGTCCGAGAGCGAGGGAGCTTGGGTGCCACCGGGTTCCATGGCCCGAGCAAACTGTAACGGGTCTGGGAGGCGGAACCTCTGAGCTACTATACAAGGGGGCGGTCCTTGTAAGGGAGCGGGTGGCGACCAGGGAAGACAGGCAGGAAGTCACAGCAGGTGACCGGGACAGTCTCTGAGTGAACGGGCTGGAGGTCACGGCAAGTGACCGGGGCAGTCTCTGGATGAACGGGCAGATGGTCACGGCAAGTGACCGGGGCAGTCTCTGAATGAACGGGCAGATGGTCACGGCAAGTGACCGGGGCAGTCTCTGAGTAAAGGGTTGGTACGACCTGTGGCAGCTGATGATAGACGTGAGCTCCCAGGTGAGCAGGTGAGAGTCTCTGGATGAACGGGTGGTCACAGCATGTGACGGCGGAGCCTCCAGGAAGACCAACAGACAGGCGGCAGATGAGCGCTCCCAGGTGAGCGGGCAGAAGTCTCTGGACAGGCGGGTGGTCACAGCACGTGACGGCAGAGCCTCCAGGTAGGCTAGCAGACAGGCAGCAGATGAGCGCTCCCAGGTGAGCGGGCAGGAGTCACTGGACAGGCAGGTGGTCACAGCACGTGACGGCGGAGCCTCCAGGTAGGCTAGCAGGCAGGTAGCAGATGTGTGCTCCCAGGTGAGCAGGCAAGCTGGTCCATAGACAGACTGACAGGAGTTGGAAGGCAGACCGTCGGACCTCAGGCAAGCAGGCAGGTGGCTGAAGTGCGCTCCCAGGTGAGCGGACAGGCTGGTCCTTAGACAGACTGACAGGAGTAGTAAGGCAGACCGTCGGACCTCAGACTAGCAGGCAGGTAGCAGATAAACAGGCAGGAATAAGACAGCAAGCTGGCAGGAATCTGGCAGGTAACTGGCAACGGGACCTGAGGGCTGAAGCAGAGTAGTGAACAGTGCAACAACATTGCTCGGGCACCTCCATTTTGGAGGAGGTGCCTTATATATGGTGAAGTCCTCCGGCCATTGGCCGGGGACTCCTTAGGACGGCGCGCGTGGCCCCTTTAAGAGGGAGGGAGAGCGCGCGCGCGCCCTAAGCACAGTGGCCGGGAAGGAGCGCGCGCTGCCAGCAGAGCGGGAGGAGGACGCCGGGCACGGAGCAGAGAGGTGAGGGGAACAGCGTCCCTGCCTAGCAGAGGGCAGGGACGCCGGCGCTACAGTCCCTTATAAATTATTGGTCAGGTTTTTTATTCCATATATGGGAAGCCATGGCGCTGATCACAATAAGAGTCACTATTTTATAACTTTTATGACTCTTCAAAAGTTAATTAATACAATGTATGACATACAGATCCTTATGGATAAATTTCATCCAGAAATATAAGATTCTGTATCCATATATTGTGTTTATTATCAGCCAAAATTCTAACTCATGCAGTCATAAAGTATCTTATCTCAATTTATATAGTCCTGTTTGATGTAATCATAGGTAGATATACATTGATGTTAGACTGCATGCTGTAAGATAGACCATTTTTGTAGGAGAGCAGCTCCACTTCATAACATGTGTCTAGCCAGTTACAAACAATAGGTGCGGTTCACATTGACAATCCTACATGCAATTGTGCTATCAGGATCGCAAGTGAAAATTTAAATCTGCCGCCCTAGAAGTTTCTGTGCTGGGCACACAATTAAGCAATCTGCACGATCAATATCAGTGCGGACCCTCACAAGGGCTATTCAAATCGGCATGTGTTTGAGCCATTTAGGAAAGACCCACCATGTGCAGCAATGTACCACTCGCACTATGCCTGCGAGCGGGCAGCGATTCAAGCTCCATGGTGCTGCCAGCTGATCCAGCCTATTGATCAAAGGCTGTCAGTACTAGAGCAGAGCTAGCATACTCATGATGTCATACATCATTTATTTATTGCACCAGCTGCATAAGACTCCCATATTTATTCATTCATTATATTGATCCCCATCTAACTAATGTCCCTGACGCGCGTTTCGCCGGAATACCGTTTTTTTCTAATTATTAATTTTAGTAATTTTCTAAATAAAGATTAATTTTAGACACACTCTTTTCCTTTCTTACTCCCTTCCTTTGAAATTCTATTACTATAAGGTGGTGTACACCAGTGTGTCATGATGTCCGATGAGATGTGACAATATCTTTACTACAAAATATACTAGATTTGCCTTCATATAAGCCGAAGCCATGTACAGCCTATCTACTACTATGTACAGAACTAGGCCCATCACCAGGGTTGATAACAGTCCAGAAATTCCTGGACAGTTTACAGTGAATGCTGCCAATCTGTTTACATTAGTATTATTGGCTGTAGACATCACTTAAAATCTTAATGAATTTTTATGCTTAATATTGTATCTATAAAAAATGTGCATTGTGCATAATTTCTGGACAAGTTGTCCAAAAATAATCAAAATGGCACCCGGACCAGCACTTGGTGAACTCAACCCACTCTAACTGGGTTTAAATTTTTGACATCTGCAGTAAATGTATGTGCGTACTGAACATATTGAGCATGCTTGGCAGCTTAGCCTACTCCACACTACGTGGGTACCGGCTGTGTTATGCAGTATGCACCGGAGTCTAACTGCTGTGTACTGAACCACTTTAAGAGGTTGGAAATGGGGGCAGGTGCCCCTTCAGACCCCAATTTACCCCCCGTTACATAACTTTAGACTCTAGACAGCATTGTCATTCGCAGATAGAGATAGCCTACTGAAGGCTCCTATGTCAGTCATTTTTCTGCACCAATAGAGCTCAGTCTGTGGTATTTTACAATGGACTGCAAAATTATAGAATTGCTATGAAGTGTACAAATGATCAAGTGAACCATGGTTAAAGTTTCCTAGGAAAAACAATAAAAATGGAAAAAACTATATATTTATAAATAAGAAAATTTATATCACCCCCTTTTCTTAAGATGCAAATAAAATGTAAAAAATAAAAATAATAACATACAGTATGTTATCAATGCATGTATAACTATTTAAACTATTCAAATCTAAGATGTATCCTATATGGTGAACGCCGGGGAAAAAAATAAAATGGTAGAATTGTTGTTTTCTTGGTATTAGCTTTTTTAACTTGAAGATAAAACAAGTTATAGCTCTTAGAAGGCGATGAGAAAAAAATCAAAAGTGAAGGGAAGCCCACTATGATTCTGTAGCACGAAGGCCCACATAGACATGGAGCTGATCCTGTGTACAATTACTGCTGCCCTGCAGAAAAAAGCCAGTATCAGTATTTGTGAATTGAAAAACAGTGATGTGCTTTATTGTGGACCATAGGGTAAATCATATTCACCTTCTCTCCCAGAATGTTCTAAAAATTGCTTCCGGTGGTCACCACACATGTAGAAATCATTGGCTCACCTTTTCTTTGTCTCTTCTTGTTTGCGATCCTCATTAGTGGATTTTTTCCAGAAATTTGGCAATAAAGGCCTGCTTCCCGTAATCTCCTGTGGATAGTTGACGTTGAGATGTTTCTGCTACTTGATGTCTGTGTATCATTTATTTGGCTGTTATTTGAGATGCTGTCAATTTGTGTTTTTTGAAGCTTGTAACTCTGATGAACTTATCCTCTGCAGCAGAGGCAATTCATCGTCTTCCTTTCCTGAGGCTGTTATCATCAGCCAGTTTCATGATAGAAAATTGATGGTTTTCATGACTGCATTTGATGATATCATTAAAGCTTTAGCAATATTCTGAACTGACTGACCTTCATGTATTTAAGTAATGAAGGACTTTTTTTTCTCTTTACATAGTTGAGTGGTTCTTGCCATATTCTGGCTTGTGAAATTGGGCTCAGCACTGTATGGAAGTGTGTACCAACATTGCCTCTGCATAATTCACATGATGAACACAAACACTTTCTGAAGGCCAGTGATTGCACAAATAAACTCTTGGCGGGGCATACCTGTTCATTGGAAGCCGTTCAAGTTGAATACATGATGAAGTTGCTTAATAAAATGCCAAGGGTGTGTAAAACTGTCATCAGAGGTAAAAGGGGTAGTTTGAGGAATGTAAGGTTTAATCCATATTCTTATTTGTTTCAGACATATTTCTTTACCTCTTGTTTCCATATGTGTTCCTTCATGGTTTTGCTGCCCGCTGTCTGAATCTACAAAGTGTGCATTCCTATAAAAATAAGTGTTTCTGCATTTGGTGGGTAAACCTCTTTTACCCTTGAGTATTTAGTTTGATCATTGGTGATTATCTATTATTGTTTGTGAGCCGAGTACTTACTGACATCATTGTATCGACACCTGTATATATTATCTATGTTTAATATCTTTGATTATTTATTTATATACATACTGTTGTATATTTAACATAATACCCTGTGTTCTATATTTATTACCCTTGGGTTCCCACAGTGGCTCACTCACCAATTTTAACCTATTCCCTTTATTGCTGGAATTATTGACATTTCACGGTTTTTAGTGTTTATATTCTAACTAAGTTTGTATTTTGTTAATCTGAATCTTTATACTTTGTCCTGGCACACGTTTTTGGGTTAATATTTGCTGAAGTTGTGCTTGATAGGGACATAAACATTCATTATTCTCTAGGATTAGAATATTCAGTTTTCCAATAAAAATAAGAAAAACCATTGTACCAACAGGTGCGTCCAAACTTTTGACCGGTACTGTATGAAAGCACCTGAGAAAAATGTGTATTTAATTTACCTTGGCTTTTCACCCAAAACCAAGGTGAACATTGCCGGATAATGTTTATTTTGTCTTGTATGCTTCTCTTATTGTTAAAAAATGATCAATTACTTTGAAGGCAATCCAATAGGAGAGGCTTTAAAAAATTACATTTCAGTAGCAAATGATCATATTAAAGTGCAAATAATCCTAATAATAATTTTCTGAATAATAACAGTCATCATCTTTATCAATATAACAATCAAATTACAATTTCGGTCCCTTGTTAATGATGTTTTGTACACAATTCACCATCTTTTCAATAATGAAAAAGAAATCATGACACTATGAATGACAACTATCAAGTGTCCGCCCAGTGAGCTTTTAGAGTATTATTAGGATACATGTCACAGTGAATAGCAGGCGACTGAAGCCCTGAACACAGTAACTGTGATTTTCTTCTTTTATCAGTTAACAATTAACATTTTGAAGATCTTTCCAGAATTGAATAGAAGTAAAAAAAAAAAAATAGAAAATTCACGTAAATGAGCAGCGTCAACAGTTTTGGACGAAGTTTACTTTATTAACAAAGGACTGTTATGAGGCACTAGAAAGGAGAAATAGGGAAAATGAGTTTTCACAATATACATCTTCTCCTATGGAGACTTGTTATCATGCAGTGAGTAAGAGTGCCTCAAATCTGCATTAAAATACATTTCATTTCAATCGCTCATTTGCATTAATTTCTCCTATTATCACTGCAAATGGCTGAATGTCTCGCCACACAATGCAAGGGCCTATAACGAGCATCCATGGCTGCACCAGATGCCAATTTACTCCAGTGAGTCCTTTTCATTCTGTTTGCCGATTCTGACAACTGGAGTTTCCCTCGCAGTCTAAGGGACTTTTCAATTGGATTTGCTCTTAGTGACAAAATTGTTGCTCTGCAGAAAGGAGGGGGCTCTTTGACTGAGCGTCTATCACACAGCCATGGGAAAGCGAGAGGAGAATAATTCTCAGTGGCTTGTGATATCCACTATTTGTTCAGCATTAGGCCCACTTATCTTCACAAGAAAAAGCAACATGTAGAGAGAAAGTGACAGGCAGATATACACTCACTTGCTCGTTTGTTCTTGCTGAGCTGTGTATTCAAACATGGGGCCCCGTTCATCTGAAAGCCCCAGATCAGCTACACTCAATTATCACAGTTAATCCTTATAGCTCTATAAAGTAAATATTTCATTAAAATTTCAAATAAACAGTCATTGATTCTAATGAAGCAGGAACTCGAAAAGTGGCAGTATCTCAGATCTTGCTTCGAGGCATTCACTGAAAGGTTCTGCAAGTAAGCAACTATCTCAGCAGTCTTTTCATTCAAGCAGAGCCGTTTTTTTTACTAAAAGATGCCGGCTTGTCATAACCAGCTTGCTGGCATATTGCAATCACATTTACAAAAGCTGACTGGCTCAGATTGCAATAACTTCATAAAAAAATCTGCACTAATATATTTAGCACTGTAATTAGAGCTTTCAAGACCTCATCGGAAAGTTTGTCTGGAGTATTCGCTCCGTCAGCTGTGGGCACCAGATCAGGGGTGGACATACTATTGGTGAGACCTGTGCAGGGGCCTGAGAGGTAAAGGAGCCCACTTTCATCTCCAAAGCAGGTGGAATTGTGCATTATGCCAAGCTATTGGAGTGCAATTCTTGCAGAGGGGCCCAATGTTGTCTGTGTCCACTCCTGCACCAGATGTTTGCTATGTGTAACTGTAATATTCGCAATAATTACAGTCACAACTGGGCCCTGAGCATGAGGGGACAGGCCCTGGGGCTCTTTTTACCAATGACTTCTACCTATGAAATGGTTGGACAGTGTAAAGAATGTACTACAACGCTGCCAACTTCATCCGACTAAAACGCTGAGCATTTGAAAATAAATGCACAGTCTCCGCTGATCCCTGCAATGTCTGTAGGACTCGAGAAGCTCAGAAGTCTTATCTAATTTCCTGATACCTCCCAACATGTTACCCCCCAACATGTAATCCCCGCTCCTCACAAGACCTACTTCTTTGCTATCCTATTAACTATTCCTGAAACAACATCTGCTAGACTTCTGTTCCTCCTGTATTCTCTGGGACTTGCTAACCAAATTGATCAGGTTCTCCTCTACCTGGGAACCATTCAAAAAGAAATTAAATGGAAATTTTCACCAGGTTTTCCCTATATAAACTAAATATACCACCTTTAAGTCATCTTTACTAGCACTCCGACACCCTGTCTATAAGTGCCCAGCTCCCCGCATACTTTCTATAATCCTATGTATGTAAATTGGTGTGGTCCGATAGGTGTTGCTGGACTGAGCTCGGCGCCCACAATCATTGTCTCTTCTGCCTTGATTGACGTGGTTGACATCTCCTATGTCATCCATAGAGTTACTTGCACCTGCGCAGCTTCTGTTCTCTACTGTGCAGACGCAAGAGTTCAAAAGACTGTGGATGATGTAGGAGACATAAGCCATGTCAATCAAAGCAGGAGACAAATAAGACAACTGTGCAAGTTAGGATATGGTGCAGGAAGATTATGAAATCGTTTTCTTGCAACATACATATGGGGGGGAGCTGGGCACTTATCAAATGGTTACTGGATTTCCGGTAAAGATGACTTAAAGGGGTTTTCTCACGAACAAAAGTTTATTTTAATCAGTACATATTTGAATGATAATGAGTTCCACAATTGGATGTGTTTAAATAAAATTTTCCTGTGCTGAGATAATCTTATAAATGTGCCCCTTCTGTGTACTGTGTAATGGCTGTGTCTGACCATACAGGAACATGGTCTGATCATACCACATCTCCTGGGCAGGGGAGAATACAAAAGAGTATACAGACATTACAGCATGGGATCGCAAGAAACACTGTGTCGATGATGTGGGACCGCTCCATAGGTGAGTATAATAGAAGATCTTTTTTCGCTTTGCAGAGCAGCTTGAAGACTTATATACAGCATTCCAGAATGCTGTAACAAAGGGCTGAAAGGTGGTGGCCGTAGGTTATATGGGAAAAACCTGGTGACCGGTTCCCTTTAAAGGGAACCTGTCAGCTACTATAGCCTCTCTAGCCCACCACCATGTATGTAAAGGATCCTCTCTCTGCATTCTAAAAAGCCCATGTATGTGGCTTAGCGATTGCTGAATGAATATAATGTTAAATTTGAATCTCCTAGGGAATGCGCAATGAAGCTGGGTGTACATCACCAACTTTATCGGCACACTGCACATACTCTAGGAGACAGCAGTCACCAACTTGATTTTATATTATTTCAGCAATTGTTAAGCCAGATAAAAGGGCTTGTTGCATAGAAAGTTGGAGAAAAGTACATACATGGTGGAGAATTGACATCTTCCTGTCATAGTCAGCCTTTACTTTTTCAGTGACCTTTGCTAAGGCAAATCTCAGGGAGATCAGACCAGATGGGCTCGACTTTGTCCCCAATGTCCATCACTAAACCATGGGAGGCCATGATTTTGTTGTCGGTTCTGGTTACTGTCCCTAATACCATTCATATAGGTACACAAAACACAGAATTCCCATCATATTCAGGTCTTTGCCAAGATTGCTTACATCCTTACACATGCCCATTTTGCAACAGATAAACTTCAAAAGCTGACTATTCATTTGCCTAGTAGTTCCCACCAATTTCACAGGTGCCATTATTGTCAGATAATCCATATTATTCATTTCACCTGTTAGTTGTGGAAATGCTTTAATATGGTTGATCTCTAAATAAACAAAGAGGGATTACAAATTAAATAATATACTATTCTCCAGCAAACACTTTAACACAGGACAGATTATCTGCAGGTATGAACTCAAAAGTCTTAAAACGTTATGCTGTTGTGTACAGAGTGTTTCAAATGATGAAGTAATGTTGCAATAGGAAACTTCATAATAGACATTCATGACTGTTGAAATTAGGAAATGTGAATGTATTTCATTTAATGTTTGAGTACAGCTGTAATGTCAGCACAGTTCAACCATTGGCACATAGTATTATACCAAGAGATCAAAGCATCAGATGAAACTGCTGGAGTTTATTATATTATACCTGTACAACACATTAAATCTATATGCCATTGTTATGTAATATATATCAATTTATTCTTCATTGTTAGCTATAAATAGTATGTACTACATATAGAATATTCCACTAAGGAAATATCTATCTGTTGACACTCTATTATACTTAATTTCTTCTGCAGCATTACAGTTACATGTGCAATACATATACCGTATTTAAGAGTCAAACATGAACTAGGATCCCACCACATAAGATAGGCAAACAGATAGATATGAAATAGACATGGAAAATAGAGAAATAGACAGATATATAGACATGAGGTGAAGAAAGAAAGAAAGAAAGAAAGAAAGAAAGAAAGAAAGAAAGAAAGTCAGAAGAAGTATACTTTATTTACTTTGAGGAATTACAAATGCATGTGTAAGACATATTTAAGAGTCAAAAATTGCATAAGATTCCTTCAGAAACAGAAAGATGGACAGATATGAGAGAGATGGATATCAAATATAGATAGATGAAAGAGAAACATGAACTATAGATACATAAGAGAGATACATAGAAAGAAAGAAAGACATGAGATGTAGATAGATTTGGGATAGACAGAGAGATAAACAGACAGATAGATATGAGAAAGATAAGAAATATGAAATATAGGAAAGAAGAAAGAAAGAAAGAAAGAAAGAAAGGAAGGAAGGAGGGAGGTTGAGAGGAAATTAAGATAGCAAGGAAAGAGAGAAGGAACATAGAGAAAGAAAGAAGTAAACAAAAAGGAAGGAAGAAAGAAAGACTGAAGGAAAAAAAGAGTGAGAGAGAGAAAAGGAAGAAAGAAAGAAAGAAAGAAAGAAAGAAAGAAAGAAAGAAAGAAAGAAAGAAAAAGACAGGGCGGAATAATTAAGGAAGAAATGGAGGGCAGAACCTTCTTGCCATAAGTGTTTCACCTTGATAAGTATAAGCCCATGTTTCACACCAAAATTCAGAAGATCAAACGTCACAATTGTACTATATCCTGTTCATGAGAAAATCAACAGTTGTAAACAATAATGTTACGCTTCAAACAGAATTCCCTTAAGACTGCAAATTTATTATAGCATTCATCTCTCAGACAAAAAGATCTGGTATAGGAAAATATTTTTTTTCTTTGCAAAAAGCTGGGTTGTTATTTATGGCTCAGATGAGAAGAATGAGTTTAGGGAATTTATCAGAGATGAAGGTATGAAATGTTTTAGCTTGTTCTTTTCTTTCTAATCCATAAACCATTTTCTCAGCCACCCAAGTGAATTCTAATGGAACTCAAGTGATGAAATAATATTTTTCCAGCCCTTTAACACTTTATTTACTGCTTGCATTTGACACTGTACACCTGAACAGAAAATTAGATCTAATAGGCACAATTTTTACCACTAGATGTATGGCTTGCATTATATTCCTTGCCAATAACCTCCAATTTACTGTAATGCTACATCATAAGGACCGTAATATAGTCATTTACATTGTGTATAGCAGCAAATAAATGAGATCCTTTTTGCCATCCTAAATCAAAGTCATAATCTATCAGTACCATTTGTTTCTTCATATGACCTGAATCAACTTTAAAATGTCTGGGGGACTGAAAAATATAATCCTTACAAAACATACTCCCTGCCCATTTAAAGGGAACCTGTCACATTGAACATGGTGACTGATCAGTCTGCAGAATGTAATGGAGCAGGAGTAGCTGAGCAAACTAATATACAGAATTATGGGAAAATAAATCAGTATAACATGTTTTATTCATTGAAATCCATCCTCATTCTCAGCTTCGCAGTCAAGGGGGCAGTACTAGTCAGTCATTGACCGACTTCCCAGCTTCCCTGAATACTAGGAAAACTGTCAATCACCGAGGAGCACCGTCCCTTTGACTGCTATGCACAGAAGGAGCAATGGTTTCAACGAATACAAGACAAAGTATAATGAATCTGTTCCCACAAAACTATATATCAATCTGCTCAGCCCATCCTCCTCCATTACAAGCTGATTTCAGATCAGATATCATCTTCAATGTGAGAGGTTCTCCATAAAGAATAGTCCACAACTAGAATGAGGTATGCAGTGTGTGGCTTCAGAAACAGCCTAGGGGGCATCTTCTAGAAGGTTGTTGAAAGGTTTTCTTTCAGATTTCAGTCATATTTGAAAGATTATTAAAATCACTTGCTCTACATGATTATTAAATGAAAATTAAAACAACAGTTATGCTTTAACTCTACCAGATAGGTGTTTATGGCTAGATCCATGGGGTTCCAACCATTGCGACCCACATGAATTGTTAGAACATGGGTCATGTGTCTCCTATTCTAATAGTGACCTTCGAACCTGTGTACTGCCATTCCATTCAAAGACTATGGGACTGTCAGACATAGCAGAGTACAGAGCTAAGTTATCTCACATAGATTGCTCTTCCACTTGAACAGAGCAGAATTGACACCCCCATCTGGCGATTGGCAGGAGTGGATGGAACTTCAGACATAGTTGAGTATAGCGCTCAGCTATCTCAGTCTGTCTAACAGACTTCCACTCCACAATGGTTGAGGTTCTGACTAGATGGTAGTTCTTGGTGGTAGGTGATAATTTACTAGAACCAGAATACCATTTTAAGGGTCGCACCTCACATTTTTCTGAAAAATGCAAAATTGTCATAGTGTTATTTCAAGTGTTTTTTCTTGGCCAAAACGCCACTGCCACTTGTCACTTGAAAGTTGGGGCAATATGAAAAATACATCAAGTAGTGTACTTTTTGGTCATTTTTTTTCTGCATTTCTGGGACCATGTTGCTTTTTTTTGTTTAATTAAGGGCCAACTCTGGGTGTGGATTATATGCTATTTTTCATTGCCATCTGTATATTATATGAAAAACATCAGATAAAAAGCACTCATAATTGGGGACGAGCGGACCAGTTCAGGTTCCGGTACCGGACCCGAACTTTATTCCAAAGTTCAGTTCAGATAACAGAACTTGAACCAGAACCCGAACCCCACTGAAAACAATGGGGACCTGGATTTTGAGTCAGAAAATTCTCTCTCTTTCTGCAACGGACTTCCCCTGGAACTCTGAAATTGCAAAGGACATCCGGGAGAAGTCCGTGTTCGGCGTTTAGCACCAGACACTAACTGTCCGGTACGAACCCAGAACTTTTAAGTTCTCTACTCATAATAGATCTGTAAGGGAGAAATTGCAAACCAAAAGAACTTCTTGGTGTTTTTACAGGCAAAAAAAACATTGAAAAAATGTGCATAAATGCGAAATCACACATGCAGTTTTTGTTTTAATTTATGATGTAGTTTTCTTAGCCAAACACAGAAGTGGATACAAAAGAGAAATACTAGTCATCAACTGGGTTCTCACACGTGTATTTCAGTTTGTATAAAGACCACAATAACCTGACTCACCTTGGATCTCCTGACCAGAACTTATGGCTAGGGATGAGCGAACTAGTAGAAGTTCCTGGGGACCCCACGTAATTTTTTTTAGGGTCCCCCCATTTTTAATAACCAGAGGCAAAGCAGACAGCTGGGGGCTGATATTAATAGGCTGGGAAGGTCCATGGATATTGGCTCTTTCCCAGCATAATAAGACCAGCTCACAGCTTTCCGCTTTCCCTTGGCTGGTTATTAAAAATAGGGGGGCCGCCAGGGCTGTGGAGTTGGTAAGCCAAACCTCTGACTCCGACTCCTCAATTTCCATGACACCGACTCCGACTCTGACTCCACGACTCCGACTCCCTCATACATGGCTCATGTTTAAGTGATAAATTTAAAGTAGCACAGATTCATCTCGGCTAAAAGTCTAGACCCTTAGATCAGGAATAGAACAGACATTTATAGGAAATTTCATAACTTTCCCAAATTCTTATGAAAAAATATTCCCCAGAAACTGCATTGAACTACTGTACCCAATTTATTATATATTTTAGGAGTCGGAGTTGGTCCATTTTATACCAACTCCGACTCCACAGCCCTGGGGACCGCACCTTGTTTTTTAAAATTATTTAGTTATTTTACACTGTCAGACCAAATCAATTGGTGCGCCGGCCATGGCTGTGATGAAGCCGGAAGTACCAACAGCCTTAAAGCTTGTTGATTGACTGTACTGCAGCCAACTGCTGAACCCGAACAGAAACATGGATGGACAGTAAGAAGTTCGTTTTCGGGGTTCGGCACCGGTACGAACCCCGAATTTTACCATTCGGGTTCTTTCATCCCTACTTATGGCCTTGTAGACACATACAATGCTGTACGTTCGGGTAGGAAGAGCCGCTGTCTTAATTGGATTGTGGTCTGTACACAGACCATTAAATACTCTTGAGCGAACTCAGTCTTCCCTTTATATTTTCTTTTCTTTTTGGATTCACCTTTGGTTTTAGGCACAAAAAACTGCATCAAACATTCTCATGAAACCTGCATTTGTGATTCCAGCCTTTGATATCGCTTGAAGTGCAGTTTTTGATGCAAATCGTTGAACAAAAACTAGGAATGAATTGGATTCAAAGTGAATGGGAAATATTAAGAATAGACGTATACTTCTCCTTCCTGCTGGATCCACTACTGGCTTTGGCTCCAAAAAACTGCATCACAAACTGCATTTGAGTTTCCAGCCTGAGATTAGTCGCCATGTATAAAAATAAGCCCACTAGGAAGTCAGAGCATGGACAGCGGATTTCTCTTCCAGCAGGAGTAGAATTACTATGAGCTACACCAGTGAGAAAAAGAATATCAGCAGGTAATTGCCACACTGGAGAGCTTCTTCAATGTGAACTAAAAAATTAAAGAGTCTAGATGTGCACAAATTTACTGTTAGTAATGAATCAAATGCAGAAAGGGAGGAAATATTATATATAATTGATCACCACTAAAAAGCAGAAAACTTCTGCCTACAAATCTTTGAAGCGTCAGCTACTGAAATCGAATGGCAGTTGACAACTATGATAAGTAAAGTACATGAATATTTCCTAATTGAAACATTTCTGTAAACTGCAGGGATTATGAAGCTTCCTATTGCAGCACAATTTCATCATTTGACCTGCTCTGACAGAATGTATGCCCACAATAAAATGACAGTGAGGGCGAATACGGCCAATGTCTGCTCAGTATGAAGCCTAATAGGAATGCCTATCTGCTAGTATTCCACTGGTGACTACCGTCATATCTGTGCTTGGCTTAGGGCTATGCCACATGTGTGTTTGAAGCGATTGACATCCTTACACTATGGGGACATGGCTGTCGGTACACAGGCCCTGTAATTGCCAGGTATATAAACAGCTAAATTTTATCTGAACTCCAATAACATTCAGAAGTCTCATGCAAAAAGGCAGTCCACAGGGTATCTGTAGTCAATCAAGTACAGTATGGTTAAAGCTATGGACACCTTGCAGAAAATGTTTTTGCATATGTTAATGGTTACCTTTAATTAATAAAATTACACTAAGTGTCAGGCTGCGCTTTTCATTCCTTCATTCATTTTCATACCCTCTGATATTCAATTTGCAGTCTGATCCAAGTTTCAGATTTTTCTCTTGGAGCATTTCTTCCAGTAATATAGGCTGGATGTGAGATCTGTGTGTCCAGGATGCTGTTGTTTTCATTTGCTTTCGTGTATCTGCTCTAAAGTGGAGCAAAGATTCACAGGATCCTGGTCCAGCAGACGAGTCAATAGTTTATGGCAGCCGGACCAGAGCCTTGCAAACCTCTGACTATTTACCTGGTGCTTCTTCTAATTAGAAGACTTTGTGAGGTTCTTATGCTGCGGCTTGATTATGTCGTGCTGGGCCTACTAATCTGAAGAGGCAACCATGATGCCGGCAAATAGTAGGAGGCTTACTGCAAATCTTTTTGCTCAACCCTAACCAACACAGCTCTAGAACTGCACTCATTTCCTCTCCCTGTGCTTTCTTCATTGTCTATAGCCTGTTTTCTCTCCTTTCCATAAGACTTTAGATACTTTCCCCTCTATGTGTGCAGTCCCTTACTCAGGGGAGGCCTGTTGGATGTGTATCACTTATGTAAAGCACTGGGCTAGTGAAGAAGTTAGAGTCTGCAGCAAAGTGGTAGAACAATTTTATTTGAAGAATTAGGAAGTTGTTTAATTGTGCATTCAGGAAGCAACAGTAACAAAAAAGAGTGAATGTGGAAATAGCCTTTCAATGCAAGGGTTAACAGCTGGCAGCTTATATAAACATTTATTTACTCGCTTGTATAGCACTATTAATTTCCACAGCGCTTTACAAATATTTTCATCACTTTCCCCATTGGGGCTCACAATCTAAATTCCCTCTCTGTATGTCTATGGAGGAAACCGGAGAACCCGGAGGAAAATCATGCAAACATAGTGAGGACGTTCAAACTTTTTTGCAGATGTTGCACTTTGGTGGGATTTGATCCCAGGACTCCAACTGCAAGTCTATGTGCTTAGGTATTTTCCTAATTATTAATTTGCACATAAACTACTATTGGTATCTTATCATCAGTAGACTAAAGGCCCAATACACATTAGATTAAAGTTGTCAAAGTCTGCCATTTTGTACAGGAGTGCCCAACTATTTAATACATATGGGGGCATCCAGACTCTCCCCCCAATGTATGACTTTTCAATTCAAATCGATTCTTTGTTCTTTATTGAGATAAGAAGAGTCCAGCAGTGGCCTACTCCTCTTACACCACTGAAAATACGCATAGGAGAGTCAGAAGAAATCTAGGGTTTATGGGCAACTTAAAGGGGACCAGTCTCCAAATTTTTCATGTTGAGATGGAAACACAATGTAATAGTGGCTGTTGAGCAGAATAAAACTTTTTTTTATTTTGCCTCTCCATTGTGAAGATATTAAAGGGGTGGTCCAAAAACCAAATAAATTTTCATCCTAAATCATTATCTATCTAGCTCCGTAATCTAAACTATTTTCCAATATACTTGAATCAATTCCCTACCGTTCCCTGACTACACTTTGTAACCGCTTTTTTTTCCTGCTTCCCTTTTGATGACGCTTGGTTTGAGAATCTCAATGCATGCTGGGATTCTCTAATGAAGTGTCATCAGGGGGCAGGGGCTTCGGTCACGGTCACAGCTCCTGCCCCCTCCCTGAAATGAAGAATCATCAATGACCTTCGTTTCAGGGGCTGAGCTAGTCTCTGCACAATGTGCACAAAGACAACACACTCTCTCAGACCAGCAGTAATGAGCTGATAGAGCACACTATCTATCTGAATATCTGACGTGCAGAAACAAGCGCCGCTCCCCGAAAGAGACCTCACTTGTCTCTGCATTCCGGGAAATCAGACAATGCGTTCTGTTGCAGTGGCTTGTTAATGCTGATTTGAGCCAGGGAGAGAGCGCGCTGTCATTGTGCACATCGCACAGTGCACATCACGCAGGGACTGCCCCCTGATGACGCTTTGTTTGAGAATCATTGGGATTCTCAAAGGATGCGTCATCATGAAGGAAGTAGGAAAAAAATAAATAGCAGAAAGATAATGTAGTCAGGGAAGGATAGGGAATTTTTAACTTAAGTATATTAGTAAATCGTTTAGATTATGGCACTAAATAAATAGGGATTTAGCAGGAAAATTGATTTGTAGTTTGGACCACCCCTTTAATGTTATCAGATAACATCTCATACAGGGAGAAGTACATGCCCCCAGTGAAAAGTGTCTGATAACACCCACTTGGACTTAACTAAAGTGCCAAATATTTGATTGCTAATATCTCCACAACGGAGGGGCGAAATAAAAAAACAAAAAAGAAAACATTTTATTCCATTCTGCTGCCACTATTACATTCTGTGTCCAGTTCAACATGAAAGATTTGGTGACAGGTCCCCTTTAAGGGCAATAATATAGCACCATGTTGCTTGTGTCTTATTTAGAGTGTCTTCATGCACATAACTGTATTTGGGGTTATACAGATTTGGAATACAGTGCTTTTAGCAGTGCCACCAATTTTACATAAGTACAGGGTGTGCAGTGGCTTTGCAAAAAGGAACCGCTATGTGCTTAAGGTGTAAATGTAGTTACTTATTTAATATCACATTTAGAATTACCACTCAAGCAACGCATAATATATTTTAGGGTATGTTCCAATGTAACAGCTCTAGCTTCATGTGGGATTTTACTTTTAGGCATAGTGAAAATAGATTTCAGGAGAGTAGAAGAAGCTTCCCCTTAATGTCCTCTTGTGTTTGGGGTCTATTGCCATATTTCCTTAAATAAGAACATGAAACCCGTCAGTGAATGGCGTTGTGTAAACCTGGTTATGAGGTTAACAGCAGTCCTCATGTATAAAAACATGCTTCACTAATTGTGTTCAGCCACAAAAACCAAGCAGAACGGATATTTATTCTGGAAAAAAGCAAATAAATGTCTTCACAGCTACAATTAAATAGGCCGATCTACTTGGAAAGTACAATGACAATTTCAAATCAAAATAGACTAATTCAAGTTATTCTCAGAACCAGGTCACAGCTGAATCTTCCTTCCCAAGTCTTTACAAATTAATTAGGACAGAGGTTTAATCAGTGAAGCATAAAAGATGCTCTGTTACAACACATGTGATTAGAAGTAATGCTTAAGGGTTACTATCAGAAACAAATAAACAATTAATATCTATCATATACCCTCCAGTGAATTACTGCTGTTACAGCTCCAACGTTCCCCAGTCACTTTTGGTTATCCACTAGAAAATTAGATGTGCCAAGATCACTTCCAGCTTCATATATGTATTCATTCCCGGCTTTTCAAGACCGTTTAAAATATTATGCATTACATCTAACTCTATCTAACTAGCTATCTCATTCTATCTATCTATCCATCTAATATCTATCTAATCATTTATCTATATATCTATCCATTATTTATCTATCTCTATATCTATCTAATATCTATCTATCGATCTAATTATATCTATCTATCCATCTAATATCTATCTCATTATATCTATCTCATTCTATCTATCTAATCATTTACCTTTCTATCTATCTATCTATCTATCTATCTATCTATATATCTATCTATCCATCTATCTGGCTAGCTAGCTATCCATTATCTATCTCATATCTAGCTATTTTCAGTATATCTCTTTGTATAGCCATCAATCTATAACAAATAGAGCAGCACAGGTAACTACTATAGCAGATAAGTGCGGGCCTACTAAAGCCTGCGTGCCTACTATGCGTTTTTCAAGCATTTTTGCCGCAGAATTTCGGCAGCGAAAATGCTTAAAAACGCTTGGTAATACGTGCCCCATGGTCCCCAATGATAATTCGCATGCGCTGTGCACATGCTGCGGAAATTTCCGCTGCGGAATATCATTGCGGAAAAATACGCAACATGTCCATTAATTTTGAAGACACGCAGCATAATTACCGCCATTGACTTGCATTGAAACGCATAATATCCGTGTCAGTACATTTGCACACACGGATATTATGCGATTCTATGTGCGGATGGTACTCAGGTTTGGAGAAGAGGAGACTCTCCTCCAGACCCAGGTACCATAGTACCTGTAAAAAAAAGAATTGAAAATAAAAAATAAAGATTATACATACCTTCCGATGGCCCCCGGTATTTTTTCTGCTCAGTCCGGTCTGTTGTATGGGTCGCGGTGGTGTGAAGGACCTGCCATGACGTCACTTAGTCATGTGACAGGTCACGTGACCGCTGACATCGGCGGTCGCGTGACCTGTCACTTGACTCAATGACGTCACCGCAGGTCCTTCACACCACCGCGATCCATACAACAGACAGGACACAGGGGAGAAAACACCGGGGGCCATCGGAAGGTAAGTATAATCTTTATTTTTTATTTTTTACCATTCTTATTCTTTTTTTTAACTATTACTTGGTCACACTATATAAATCCATGCCGGTTGCATGGATTTATATTGTGTGACCAAGTTGTCAAGCACTTTCCAAGTGATGCTAAAATCGCTTGGAAAAGAGCTTGATAACCCGCATGCAGAAATGCAAGTGAAGAACGCTTGACAAACGCTTCTACCTGGCAGGAAAAACGCATGTAAAATGCCCATGCGGTTTTCCTACCAGGGAGAAGTGGAAAAAATATGCAGCATTTCTGCATCGTGGGCACTTAGCCTAAAGCTGCATTTACACTGAAAAATCATTGTGGACAAACGTTTTTAAGATCGCTTCATGATTATCTTTCAGTGTAGACAGGCTGACGATCATCCAATGAAAGAACAAAATGGACAACATAAAAGATCATCATTCTTGGCGGCATCACATCTATATTGTGTAAACAGGACCTGTGCTGCTGAGAACAATGGCAGCCTATGAGCACTGAATGATCTACTAGATCGTTCTGTGCACCTTGCTTACTGTGGTCTGCCTGTGTGTACAGGCTATTAAACGACCACCGACTGATAAACATTTACAGACCGCCGGTCAGTCTGTGTAAATGGACCTTTAGAGTAAGGCCAGATGGAGAGTGGTGTGGGAATGAGCCGGCCACAAACCACAATGTCAACTACAACTGCAGTTTGGTGATTGTATAATAAGCCAACACTTGAATTGGAAGTAGAAATCCTGCTGCTGTGATTGAAACAGAAGCACGGTTTGCCGCTGCATTGTGGCTGCAACCTGACTACTCTGTCCAGCCTTCCCCTTAAAGAAAAGGTGCCATCAATTTTTTCTTTCTTTTTGTGAAAATAACATTATAATATTAATTTAAGCTTTGTAATGCAGTGTTTGCATAGATTGCAAATACTGCAACATGCAAATTATCTATAAATATCTATAAAAAAAAAAAGATTACCTATACTTGCAGCTAGGGGGAGCATCTTCCTGTATAGACCTCAAGCAGCTACTTGCATTATGTTAGCTGCAAAATTGGGGCAGTATCCTTGTGACATCAATGTTTCCCTCCCCTTTTAGGTGTTATACTACACCCAAAAGTGGGGGAGGCAGAATAAAGACTAGAGACAATGCACCGCCATTTTCTTGGTGACTGCACTGTGATCTAATCTCAACCAGCTGCTAAACAGGAAGTGGATCTCAGTATATTTACAAAAGAGCAAGCAGAAGGAAGACAACAGACTGTGGAGCAACAGGGACCTGAGGAGCAGAGCTGCATGCAGTGGAGAAGAGAGCAGCAGCGAGGCCAGGACCGAGGAGAATAAACAGTGCAGTGGTGAGGGTCCATAGCTTTACTGCACAGGCAGTGGAGGATGGGAGAATATGAGAGCAGAGCTGGGGGAGCTTGTGTGTGTGTGTAAAAAGCTTCCAATTACATGTCCTCAGTGTGGAAGCTCTGGGCCACAATGAAATGGCACCTAGACACACCTACAGCTGTGAATTGAGCAGCCCACAGAGGCGTGCCCAGTTCACAGCTAATGTGGCTACAATGTTACACATAGGGTCGGCATCAGACCGCTGAAGCCTATGTCCAGGGCTGCCGTATTTTAAGGAGTGTGAGTGTAGTGTAGTAACTCTTACACTCCTGAAAAGCAAGATGGCAGCCCTCAGTAGCTGTAAAACAAATTAATAAAAAATAAACTATAAATACTGGGCACTTGAAAATATGTTATAACATTAAGGAATTTAACATTTTAATTTATTTTACATAATGTAAAAATGCGGCAGCTTCCCTGACAGGGATTCTCCATACATAAACATCCAAAAAAGGCAGCACCCATTATGGTTAGAAGTAAAAATGGACTTTTATTAGTTTATGGATCTAATGTTTCAGCCCAGGAAAATTTGGCTTTTTTCAAACTCTAGTGTAACAAGATATGGCTAATGCTAAAAAAATAGATATGCAGAAATTAGTATACCTTAAAAAATGTCTGGTGCACTGCAGGGCACATGGTTGATAACAGGTTTGTAGATCTGTGAATAAATTAATTTGACTATTGGCTTTCAGCTGACAAATAAGTGGGCTTTTTACTGCTTAAGGCCACGGCCCCACTATCAGTATTTGGTCAGTATTCGGTCAGTATATTTTCTCAGGAGTGGGAGTCAAAACCAGGTGAGGAACAATCAGAGAAAAGGTATAATAGAAACAAGTCACCACTTCTGCATTTATCACCCGCTGCTGGTTTTGGTTCCCACTCCTGAGAAAAAATACTGACCGAATACTAATAGTGGGGCCGTGGCCTAAGATCCACTGGTGCAATGCAGAACTTATGGGCTTGTACATCAATAATAATGAGGGCTTCATATCTTTAGGATTTTTTTTCTTCTGGAGGACTTTGTAGCTTCTAGGATGAGTTGTTGTTACACCACAGAAGAGCTTATGGCAATGTGGTCACTTCTGGGAAGATTCACTACTGCTCCAAGTAGCCCCAATTTGAAAAATATATCTCTCACGTATATCAGTGGGACCAAAAGGCCTTACAAAGGCTTTGGACCCTTTTCCCAGATGATAAATTTCAACAAGTCCATCGTTCATCTTCTCTGGATGATCTTTTGATCATCAAATAGGGTTCTTGTAGTTACTCTTATGGTAAGGATCAAAATGTAGTGAGGTTTAGATTCAACAGAAATGTGAAAGATTGATATTAAATGACAGACATTTTATGTTACAATTATTGCTTTCATGGGTGGAGCAGCAAGTTATAAGCTTCAAGGTGCAGTTACAATTTCAGACATCTGATATGAGAATTGCATAAACTTGTAGTATTACGAGTTCGGTTAAGTTTCCTTTGTCTAATGTTACATTTTGTTTTAAATCTAGATTGTGTCAATGTGATAAGTATACAATAGGAGACACCTGCAAAAGGACATTTACTTTTCACCGCTCTACACAGCTTAGCAGACAGCTCCATAGTGAATGTATGCTTCATTATTTTTACATTTTGGAGCTGTAAACATGAAAAAAACCTTCAGAACGAAAGGCATTATCTGACTTTAAAAAAACATGTACAGAAAAAAGGCGGAAGGGTGGGTAAAAAAAGTAAATAATCAATCTTATTACAAATACACGTATGAAGGAACAGTGCAGAAGTCTTTTAAGTGATCTTTTCATACCTAGACCTGCAATGATGACAAGAGGGCATCCTCTATGTCTAGAGCAGGGGTGCACAACCTTTTTGGGTCCAAGGGCCACATAGATTGAATCAATCCAAAGGGCAGCAATATTACCTTCTGAAACATTTATTGCAGATTGAAAGTTATGCCATAAATATCTAATAGGAGCTGGTTCCATTTTTAGGGCTCCCTCCTATCAAGAAGGTTGAGGTACCCTTCTCATGAGTTTACAGTAGAGCAAGGAGAAGACCATGCAGTCAGATCTCTTCACTGCCAGACACTGAGACAGTGGAGTCTTTCACTGCTCCCATAAACCTTAATAAATGAAGCAGTGCTCACGCATGGTCACTTCCTCACCTCACCTACTCCTTTCTGGATCAGCCCACCTCAAGAAGCGATAGGTGTAATTGAAAACTGTTAATGATATAACTATGTTTTTGATAAAACGACTTTGTTGAAACCAAGTTGTATGTGTCAAAAAAAATCTATACATATACAGTGAAGGAAATAAGGATTTGATCCCTTGCTGTTTTTGTAAGTTTGCCCACTGACAAAGACATGAACAGTCTATAATTTTAAGGGTATGTTAATTTTAACATTGAGAGATAGAATATCAAAAAAAAATCAAGAAAATCACATTGTATAAATTAGATACATTTTTTTTCATTTTGCAGTGAGAAATAAGTATTTGATCCCCTACAATTAACTCAACTTGCCGTGTTTGGAGGAAGAAGAAGGATGAGTACAACCCTAAGAACATCGTCCCAACTGTGAAGCATGGTGGGGGAAACATTATACTTTGGAGGTGCTTTTCTGCAAAGGGGACATGATGACTGCACCATACTGAAGGGAAGATGGATGGGGTCATGTATCGCAAGATTTTGGCCAACAACCTCCTTCCCTCAGTAAGAGCATTGAAGATGGGTCGTGGCTGGGTCTTCCAGCAAGACAATGACCCAAAATATACAGCCAAGGCAACAAGGGAGTGGCTCAAAAAGAAGCACAGTAAGGTCATGGAGTGGCCTAGCCAGTCTCCAGACCTTAATCCCATAGAAAACTTATGGAGGGAGTTGAAGCTCCGAGTTTCCAAGCAACAGCCTCAAAATCTTAATGATTTAGAGATGATCTGCAAAGAGGAGTGGACCAAAATTCCTCCTAACATGTGCGCAACCCTCATCTTCAACTACCAAAAAATGTCTGACTCCTGTGCTTGCTAGCAAGGGTTTTGCCACCAAGTATTAAGTGTTGTCTGCCAGAGAGATCAAATACTTATTTCTCACTGCAAAATGCAAAAACAATTATCTAATTTATACAATGTGATTTTCTTGATTTTTTTGGATATTCTATCTCTCAATGTTAAAATTAACATACCCTTAAAATTATAGACTGTTCATGTCAGAGGGATCAAATACTTATTTCCTTCACTGTATGTGTATATATATGTGTGCGTGTGTAAACTATAAAAAGACATACTGATAGAGAATTTAGATTGTAAGCCCCATTGGGGACAGTGATGATGAACATAGTAACATAGTTTGTAAAGCCGAATAAAGACTTGCGTCCATCAAGTTCGACCTGTTAGTTCTGTAATTGCTAAAGTTGATCCAGAGGAGGGCAAAAACCCCAAATGATTTAGCCAATCTTCACCTGAGGAAAAATTCCCTCCCGACTCTGAAACCAGCAGTCAGAATAAATCCCTGTATCAACCTACTATTTTATTTTATTTTTAAGTATATGCTGAAATCTGCCTGGTATCTAGAAATGCATCCAGTCCCCGCTTGAACTGGTGTAGTGAATCCGACATTACCGTCTCCTCACTCAGTGAATTCCATATTCTCACTGCTCTTACCGTAAAGAACCCCTTCCTATGCTGGTGCTGAAACCTTTTCTCTTCCAGTCTTAGTGAGTGCCCTCTTGTTACCGTAATATCCCTCCTTTTGAACAAATCCCGGGCAAGATCTCTATACTGTCCCCTAACATATTTGTACACATTTATTATGTCCCCCCTCAACCTTCTCTTTTCCAGGCTGAATAGTCGTAGTTTTGCCAACCTCTCTGGGTATTGCAGTCCCTCCATTCCCTTTATTAATTTTGTTGCCCTCCTTTGTACCTTTTCAAGCTCATTTATATCCTTTCTATATATTGGGGCCCATAACTGAGCACAGTATTCCAAGTGTGGTCTGACCAGTGCTTTGTACAGTGGAAGAACAATGTTCTCATCCTTTGCAGCTATACCTCTTCTGATACATCCCATTACCCTGTTTGCCCTTACAGCAGCGGCCTGACTTTGGGCACTCCAATTTAGTTTGCTATCAATCAAGATGCCCAAGTCCTTCTCCATCTCTGAATTCCCCAATGGTTTCCCATTCAGTGAGTACTGGTGACTTCCATTTTTCCTTCCCATATGTATGACCTTACATTTCTCCTCGTTAAACCTCATTTGCCATTTAATGCTCCACCTACCCAGCTTATCCAAATCCCTCTGTAGGTCTGCACTGTCCTCTTTTGTATTAATTGTTTTACATAACTTTGTGTCATCTGCAAATATTGACACAAAGTTTTGTAAAACAATTAATGACGTCTGTAATGCGCTGTGAAACATGATGGCGATAAATAACTGAGAAAAAGAAAGAAATAAATGAATACAATAGATAAGCCAAAGCCAATCAAAATTGTCACATTCAACACCAAGAAATAAAAATAAACAACACAGAACATACACATAGTACTCTACCAAGATATCACATGTACTATATATTTACCAGGAAGAACAGTCACTAGAATAGGTATGAGCAGGAGACAGTGTTATATGGAAATGGAAATGTCAGAAATGTACGACTAAACAGGATTTCTCCAGCAGTTTCCATACAGGACAAGTTAAATACCAGGAATGAATGAGAGAAAATGGAAGAAGAATGTCATACTATCATCCCATGACAATGAGACATGGTGTACATATCATACAGTTCAGGCTTTTAGCTCATGTTCTCTACTCTAGTCACATCCAGAGCTTGCCACATCTATTATATATATCCTGAGCTACTTAAGGAAGCATGGTATCGTTGTGAATTACTGAAACAGACAATGTGGGAGGCTTAAAGGATAAGTGTTTGACACCTACTTGGAGTTGATGCATTGCTCCAATGTACAGTATTCCTGCATGTCTTTTTATCTCCATAAGTAAGCCCCAATGCAGGTTCAGGATGTTAGTCTAGCAGAGGTGAGTTAGCCATGTGGCACAACTTAATTTTTTTTCTGTTCTTGTTCTGCAGAATTGCAGAAAAACCTATCGACTTATCAAAATTCAAAAAAAATGTTAACTGACCCACTTTACTATCACTGCACAAAAAAAATTAATGTTTAGCTTTTATTTAGGGTAAAAAAATAAATGTCTAATCCTAAGTAAAGGCTGTCTATGTGTGATTGGCATGGGGGTAAGGGTGCTGATCAGGACGGGACACACTGCCATAGATCACACACTGAGGGTCTAGCCTAGGATAAGCATTACAGAAACCCCCTTTAATAATCATGTTTTAGAAAATTGCCTAAAACAATTCCATTAAATATGGTTATTATCATAATTATTGCCTGCACGATAAAGGTTGTTTTACAAAATCTGTCATCTGTGCACCATATTGTATCTTGCTGCTAAAGAGATAAAAGGGGTTTTCTCAAACTTCTTAAATGGGTGAAATTGCATAGCGCTTGGAAAAACTATTTTATTATACCGTAAATCTGCTTCATTCTCAAGAACAGAGGGATTTTTAATTCTATAGATTACGGTTTGCTGCCTAGGTTACCGACCACCTCTGCAGTCTGTCAGAGATGGCTGGTTTCCTAGGCAAGGAGCATGCGTTTGTAGATTGCTATATAATTCTAACGCTGGCAAGATCGCGGGATCTGTCCAGCTTCATGCACCTCTAATGCAGAAAAGCCAAAGCCATCTATGTTAGCAGCATGGGAGAGCGCACAGTACAGAACATGTCGCTGCTCTGAACTGTCAATCTTTAGAGCACATCGTCCCCCTCCAAGTGTGCTCTAGAAAAAAGAGATTAGACAACCCCTTAGTCTAATAATAGGAAAATAAAGTTATTTTACACTCTAGAAACATTATACAATTGGAACAAGAGCTAGATGAACATTTATTTCTTTATGTTTGTTGCCAACCAACAATGATGACTAAGATCATTAATAAATACACCTTTTGCTGATTTCATTTGGTTTCTCGTCATCTTACGGTCCTATAATTAGTAATCCAAGTCAGGTTATCATTATTCCATTTTCACTATAGCATGTCACCACTAGGGGCAGTCTTCTTTCTTGGTAGAACAAGCCCTGTAATGGTCCTTTGCCATGAACACATTTCTACAAATTGGACTTATTGCTCATGACAACCTATTTCGATCTTATTACTGACATTCATAGAAAATTAAAGTGAAACAAAATCCTCCTGATTCCTTTCCATGAATATATAATTATGAATTCAAGCCTGGACCAAAAAAAAAGAAAATAAACCAACACCATGAATGTGGTCAGTCTGCCCGCACGTCGATTTCAATACTAAGTTTAGTTTATTGCTGCTTCGCTCTTCCCCAGATATGTGTGAACACTGTGTGATGGTGGAGAGAAACAAACATTGCCGTTTGAGCAATTCTTATTGCCTAATTAAACGCAAGAAAGCACAGACAAATAATTCTTAACAGAAATCGAGAGGATCCTGGAGCAACAAAGTCACATCTTACTTGGAGCATTTTCACTGTGTGTTTTTCCCATTTTTTAAGTTTAACCTCTGTGGATCAATGTGCTTCCTTAAAAGACTTTAATAAATTAAAGTGCAGAGAGCTTTTTTCACCAGGCAGAAAAAGCTGATGAGACAGGTTTAGTTTAATCTCAGGCAATAGAAGTCATTAACCATTCTCTCAGGGATTAAAATATAGCTTGCCCTTTTCTTCTCTCACTTATCATTAGCATCACTTTAATCTCCCAGCGTTTCACACTGCTATTTTAATCATTACTTACTGCCTTTTGACAAGTGCAGAACATGCTTTTTCTCATTGAGGCAATATCCTGGTTTTAGCTGACAAATGTAGGACATAATGTAAAAATATCAAAGTGACATCTCTTAAACACACCTTCATCATAAAAAAATCTCGAAAGTTACAATATTCCTTTGTTTAACATATCCATTGAATTATTACTTGAAAGATACAAAGTTTAAAGTTAAAGTTTTTGTCACCCACTAATCACATTACTTTCCAAGTGATCGTGAAATGAAAATTTCGTCAGTGTTTGTTGAGCACTTCGGATGGATTTTTTGGATCAACGTTTCAATATATATTAACCAAGGTGGCCCCCAAATCGACTGTCATGGCATAAACAGTATCATAGTTTGCTTCAGTAGATAAGGATAATCTGAGATTACTTATGTCACCCTGCACCACAATGTGTGGTGTATGTGAGGTTTTTATCCTGTTATGGAAAAAAGGATTTTATCATGTTATGGAAAAAAAGATTTTATCCTGTTATGGATATGGAAGGAAGTGCCATATAAGCAGTTGTTCAGGATTTAAAAAAGTATATAAAAGCTTTTTTTATATATATATATATATATATATATATATATATATATATAAAACACCGCCATTCCTATTCACTGGTTGAAGTGGTAGTGGTATTACAGATCAGATCATTTAAACAGAGGTGAGCTGCAATACCAGACACAAACTGTGTACAAGTTTGGCGCTGTTTCTGAAAAACAGCAGCTATGTTTTTCTAAACCTAGACCACAGTCAATCCTTATGAATGAAAATGACTTCTTTAATAAAGCACCAGATGTGTTGCAATGTTGTAATATACAATTTTTTCCACAGTTTTCATAATCATTATCTCTCTATATATACTGTATATATATATATAGTGGGATTTCTACTCACTTGGGTGCATCGTGAGGCAACAAAGGAAGCGTTTCCATTTAAATGACCACGCTGGTGTATTGGTGCTTCATAAACTATGCCACAAGGAAAGGAAAAATAAATGGCCCTCAGTGCAGGCAAAATAAAGTAAACAGTTATTTACAAAGTCTCTTTAGAGCCAGTCCAGGACACACAGGCTGGATAGCATCCTGTATACCGGCTCAGTCTGGATATAACACACAGGAGGCCTTCTTCCTCATCACAAACACAGACCATTTGTCAAACAACAGACTCCATTTTAACGTGTGAACCACACCCAGAGGTAGGGTATGTGTGCAGCCAGACCGGCCCATCTCTCAGACTGCCCATAAAACCTGGCCCAGATGCACAAAACAAGTCTCTTAGTACTATGTGCACTAGAGAATTACTCCAGGCTTATATCACAGATGACAACTACCTCTGTGATAGATACATACATACCTTACATCAACTATGTGTCCGATGGACACTTTACTATATACTGTATATATATATACAGTACAGACCGAAAGTTTGGACACACCTTCTCATTTAAAGATTTTTCTGTATTTTCATGACTATGAAAATTGTACATTCACACTGAAGGCATCAAAACTATGAATTAACACATGTGGAATTATATACTTAACAAAAAAGTGTGAAACAACTGAAAATATGTCTTATATTCTAGCTTCTTCAAAGTAGCCACCTTTTGCTTTGATGACTGCTTTGCACACTCTTGGCATTCTCTTGATGAGCTTCAAGAGGTAGTCACTGGAAATGGTCTTCCAACAATCTTGAAGGAGTTCCCAGAGATGCTTAGCACTTGTTGGCTTTTTTGCCTTCACTCTGCGTTCCAGCTCACCCCAAACCATCTCGATTGGGTTCAGGTCTGGTGACTGTGGAGGCCAGGTCATCTGGCGTAGCACCCCATCACTCTCTTTCTTGGTGAAAGAGCCCTTACACATCCTGGAGGTGTTTTGGGGTCATTGTCCTGTTGAAAAATAAATGATGGTCCAACTAGACGCAAACCGGAAGGAATAGCATGCCGCTGCAAGATGCTGTGGTAGCTATGCTGGTTCAGTATGCCTTCAATTTTTAATAAATCCCCAACAGTGTCACCAGCAAACCACCCCCACACCATCACACCTCCTCCTCCATGCTTCACGGTTGAAACCAGGCATGTAGAGTCCATCCGTTCACCTTTTCTGCGTCGCACAAAGACACGGTAGTTGGAACCAAAGATCTCAAATTTGGACTCATCAGACCAACGCACAGATTTCCACTGGTCTAATGTCCATTCCTTGTGTTCTTTAGCCCAAACAAGTCTCTTCTGATTGTTGCCTGTCCTTAGCAGTGGTTTCCTAGCAGCTATTTTACCATCAAGGCCTGCTGCACAAAGTCTCCTCTTAACAGTTGTTGAAGAGATGTGTCTGCTGCTAGAACTCTGTGTGGCATTGACCTGGTCTCTAATCTGAGCTGCTGTTAACCTACGATTTCTGAGACTGGTGACTCGGATAAACTTATCCTCAGAAGCAGAGGTGACTCTTGGTCTTCCTTTCCTGGGGCGGTCCTCATGTGAGCCAGTTTCTTTGTAGCGCTTGATGGTTTTTGCAAGTGCACTTGGGGACACATTCAAAGTGTGCCCAATTTTTCGGACTGACTGACCTTCATTTCTTAAAGTAATGATGGCCACTCGTTTTTCTTTACTTAGAACTTGTACTATGGCAATAAAAAGCAGCTAACAGTCTATTCAGTAGGACTATCAGCTGTGTATCCACCTAACTTCTGCACAACACAACTTATGGTCCCAACCCCATTTATAAGGCAAGAAATCCCACTTATTAAACCTGACAGGGCACACCTGTGAAGTGAAAACCATTTCCAGTGACTACCTCTTGAAGCTCATCAAGAGAATGCCAAGAGTGTGCAAAGCAGTCATCAAAGCAAAAAGTGGCTACTTTGAAGAACCTAGAATAGAAGACATATTTTCAGTTGTTTCACACTTTTTTGTTAAGTATATAATTCCACATGTGTTAATTCATAGTTCTGATGCCTTCAGTGTGAATGTACAATTTTCAAAGTCATGAAAATACAGAAAAATCTTTAAATGAGAAGGTGTCCAAACTTTTGGTCTGTACTGTATATATATATATATATATATATATATATATATATATATATATATATATATAAATGTAGTTATATGTACCGTATATGAATTTCATGTAATTTGATCCTCGTAATGTATTGTGCCATTGCAGACAGCTGCTTGGATAAATAGCCTGGGTCTGCATACATCATCCCTTACATCTATGTGCAGGGAACACATATTAAAGTGACATATTTAAAAAAATAGTGTATATATATATATATATATATATATATATATATAGAAAATATATATACCGTATTTTTCGGACGCACTTTTTTCCTCCAAAATTTTGGAGGAAAGTGGAGGATGTGTCTTACAGTCCGAATACTATATTATTGTATGGCTGCATGGTGGTGGGTGTGGGGGAGCGGCAGCGGGGGATCAGAGGGGGACAGGAGGGAGCAGCCGCCTGCTGCAGCCTAGCTGTGCCTGCTACTAAAGAAAATGAATATTCCCTGCTCCCCACGCCCATGGGCATGGAGAGCAATGAATATTCATTTCTATTAATAGCTGGCACACTGGAGCCGCAGCGCGGCTCCTGCTGCCGCTCTGCGGTCAGTGTGCCCGCTATTAAAGCTCAGGAATATTCGCTACAACCCACTCCCATGGGTTGTAGTGAATATCCATGGTTTAATAGCAGGCACACTGGCCACAGAGCGGCAGCAGGAGTCGAGCTGCGGTACAGTGTGCCTGCAATTGAACAGACTGAATGGTCACTGCTCCCCACGCACAGAGTCCAGGCATGGGGAGCAGTGACTATTCCAGCACAGCGTCTCACACTGTGTGAGGGCGCATGGCAGGGATGCCATGCGCGCCCTGCCATGCGCGGCTCACACAGTAAGAGTGTCAGCAGCAGAGCGGGACAGCGCTGGAGGAGAGAGGAGGTGAGTATGATTGTTTATTTTTTCTTGTAGGCAGTACGATGGGGGCTCAGAGGGTGCCATACATACCAGGATGGGGGCTCAGAGGGGTGCCATGCATACCAGGATGGGGGCTCAGAAGGTGCCATACATACCAGGATGGGGGCTCAGAAGGTGCCATACATACCAGGATGGGGGCTCAGAAGCTGCCATACATACCAGGATGGAGGCTCAGAAGGTGCCCTACATACCAGGATGGGGGCTCAGAAGGTGCCATACATACCAGGATGGGGGCTCAGAGGGTGCCATGCATACAAGAATGGGGGCTCAGAGGGGTGCCATGCATACCAGGATGGGGGCTCAGAGGGTGCCATGCATACCAGGATGGGGGCTCAGAAGGTGCCATACATACCAGGATGGGGGCTCAGAGGGTGCCATGCATACAAGAATGGGGGCTCCGAGGGGTGCCATGCGTACCAGGATGGGGGCAAAGAGGGTGCCATACATACCAGGATGGGGCCTCAGAAGGTGCCATACATACCAGGATGGGGGCTCAGAGGGTGCCATGCATACCAGGATGGGGCCTCAGAAGGTGCCATACATACCAGGATGGGGGCGCAGAGGGTGCCATGCATACCAGGATGGGGGCTCAAGGGGTGCCATGCATACCAGGATGGGGGCTCAGAAGGTGCCATACATACCAGGATGGGGGCTCAGAGGGGAGCCATGCATACCAGGATGGGGGCTCAGAGGGTGCCATACATACCAGGATGTGGGCTCAGAGGGTGCCATGCATACCAGGATGGGGGCTCAAGGGGTGCCATGCATACCAGGATGGGGGCTCAAGGGGTGCCATGCATACCAGGATGGGGGCTCAAGGGGTGCCATGCATACCAGGAAGGGGTGCCATGCATACCAGGATGGGGTATAAAGGGGTTCCATGCAAACCAAGCTGGGGTATAAAGGGGTGCCATGCATACCAGGATGGGGGATAAAGGGGTGCCATGCATACCAGGATGGGGGATAAAGGGGTGCCATGCATACCAGGATGGGATGGGGGCCACTTATACCAGGAAGGAGGGGCCATACCTACCAGGATGGAGGATATTAACAGAATTGGGGGACATTACCCCAATACCAGTGTCAGCAGCAGACCCCCTCCCCCATAACAGGGCATCATGACCACATTTTTTGCTTAATTTTTTTTTCCTATTTTCCTCCTTGAAAACCTAGGTGCGTCTTATGGTCCGGTGCGTCTTATAGTCCGAAAAATATGGTACATATAATTGTATATAGTCCATTGTATTCAAGTTAAAAGGGAACTGCTGTTTACTGACAGCCTGAAGAGGCTATTTGTATATATGTACCATGTTCCTTCATAGAAGATATAACACATGCACATGTTGCTTATTTTTATCTTGTGCATTTCAACCATCAAAGCATTTTTTCAACTCTGCAGCATGTCAATGTTAAAACACATCAAAAAACACACAAGAACATGTTTTACACATCGTTTTTTTTCCGCCAACACTCCAAATACTCAACACGTGCACATACATTTAGACTGTCATAGACTCATTAGAGCTTTAATTTCCCTGATCAGCTAAAGGAACATGGTACATATATACATATAGCCTCTTCAGAGAGGAAAAGCAAAGGGGCTCTATTGCCACTTATTGAATGTAGCAATATTAAATTTCAATATTGACCCTTTAAGGAGCCTTACCACATGAGTTAGGATAACAAGCCAAACCAGAGATTCCATTTACAAATGCATGTTTCGGGGTGTTTACCCCTTATCAGGCTTGTTAAAAGGTCGATATTAACTTTTAAGATTTTTGCGTCCCATAGGTGGCAATAGAGTTCCTGTCCTCTTCCCCTCTGATGAGGCTATTGGCATATTTATATTCCCACGGAACCATTGCATGATATATGTCTCCCTACACTGACTTGATGCTTTCCACTAGGAGAAACTTACCTTAATGGTACACACACCCACACACACAACTACCTCACTTTCTCTCTCTTTCTCTATTCCCCTTCTCTGTCTATACATAGGTAGATAATATTTAGGACTGTAGGATCTGTAAGGGGTGTTCCTATCATAATAAAGCTGCATTCATACTGGACAACCACAGCTCTTAATCGACCGTGAATAGGCTACATGTAAGCCAATTGGCGTTTTTTTAATAGCCTGTTTATACATGCCAACCATACTTCCATGTGCACAGAAGGATTGCTACTATGAACGTTCTTGTGCACATAGAGTATCATTGTTCTCGGCAGCACATGTCCTGTTTACACATGCTATGTATAGGAGAACAACCAGACACCTGCAGCAGCACTGCTCTATTCAAGGGCCTTTTCTAATATCGTGTACAGCCAGGAAAACTGTAAAGGAATGTGGCGGTGTACATGCTTTTATGGTCCCCTTAGTCTCAGGATTGGTAAGACATCAAAAGGTTGGATCCCCAGAAATCATGTGATGGCATATCCTAGTGATCAAATAGGAATATATATTTAAGCAGTATTGCAACCATAGAAAGTGACCACATATTGCTTAATGTTACTAAAAAAGAGGGGCTAGTTGCAGTGATTACCGCTATCCTTTTTTCTGAATTATTCCATGCACGATGCCATTGCCACCCAGCTGTAGTTCTCTACACAATATCTGATGGAGTGGCACAGAAAATGTTGAAGTGTCTTTGGCCCCTTCGTTGATTTGATTATTGGCACCCACTAATCAGAAAGTGAAGTAATCAGGAAGGGAAGGTAATATACAGTCCCATGATAAAACTGGTAGGGCTCTTCAAGCCCTTGCCAATTCATTGACTTATGTACCGCTAAAGGGAACCAGACAGCTGATAGATGCTGCCCGAGCATTATTTCTGCCAAAAATGTTTAACGCTGAAACGCCACAGCACATACATTAATAGCCAAAAAAACCTAAAGCAAAGAAATAGCAAAAACATACAGTAATAGCCACCGGTGTGCGAGCCACATGGGAGACTGGACAGACAGGTGGGTACTCAGCGGATTCTCCTCACCTACTCCCCTTGAGTGGAAGGTCACTTCCCATACAGGAATACAGGGAGAGAGACCTGTCACTCCAGGGGAGCGGGTGGGGAGACGCCACTGGGGACCCGCCTGTCTGTCTAGTCTCCAGTGTGGCTCGGTCTCTGGCGGCTTTTAAAGTATGTTTTCCTTTGAAATGTCGCAGCCAGTGCCTGATACATGAAGCCCATTGATCAGTCAGCATGTATCAGCTGTCAGGTTCACTGCAAAATAGTGTCCAATTGTCATACTGCCAAAGCCACATCCTCATAAGATAATAATAGGAATAGCAAGCAGCAAACATAGGAACCTGGCAGATATTACTGCAGAAAAGGTAGTTTTATAAAATGCCAGCAAGGATTACAGTGAGTGTCAAGAAAACAATATATTGTCACTGTGATACATACTAAAAGAAAAATAACAAAAGACTCAGATCATGTAACAAATGGGACCTTATTTTTTCCTCCTAAGTACAATTGAGCAAGACACTCTCATTTTGACTCTCAGATTGCTTACTCTATGAGTATATAATAAAATGTTACCCATGGTTTGCCTTCAGCATTTAATTTAATCCATCTGAAATGATCTCATCCCACCTTTAACTATTATATAAAACGTAAAAGGAAAAAAAAAGAAAAATGCTGCACTATATATTTCAACAATAAAATCCCTTCTTAAGCTTCACAAAGCAGAACAATTCATTATTTGATCTCTCTCCAGGTTCAAAGTCTCTTATTGCGCAACTTCAAAGAAGTCAGTATATAATCAAAGACAAACAGCTGTGAAAACATTCTTTTATTACTTTTTATATTATCATTTAGCTCGCATTGTTTGAAGAAACCAGCAGAACTTGTCTAAACAATGAATATCTTCACGAGACTTTTTCTACATCTATTTGTGTGATTAAATTAAATGGTAATCCAATTCCAATGCGGTTGATACGTAATGATCTAGCATTTATAGGGAATTTCCACATAGCTCTGTACTGTATATCCTGCCGGTGTAATTGAATGCAGAAATGTCTATTTTATGACTGCATGTTTCATTGTGATGTTTTTACATCTAACTGCTCTTGTTTTCAGCTGTATAGAAGCCATTTATTATGGAAGGTATATAATTGCTTCAAGGCCCTCTGAACTTTAACTGATAACACTGTGATTTGCTCATTTACCAAAATGAACAGTAAAAATGAAAATTGGTAGCACAATCGTCTACCTCCTAGGTTTCCTTTATTACTTCATAAATACTATCAAAGGAAGGACTTATAAAGGCACATAGTAAGGTGAAAATGAATGCATATAAAAGATAAAAGGCCCGAGCCTAATTGGTTCATGTAAAGTCCAGCAGCCTAGCCGTTCACATTTCATTAAGTGCTCAAGGCAAATCCTGGGTTCCACCACTGTTGGATCTAAGAGGAACATATTGTATTTTATAAAATATCTCAGACGTGTTAATAACAAATATAAGTGATTAAAAAACAAATAAATGTTTAAATCTACATTGTCTTCCATTTGGAATACGTGCCAAGAAATCTCATGTTCCAAATATATTTGTAGGCCCCTATTTACCTAACAGAGGCCATAAAACCATCCTTTAAGTCAACATTTTAACTCAACTATACAGAATATATAGATTGCTGTGCTTTTCCATACAAAAATTGAGAGACCTCATTGGTTGATACCTTTTAGTGGTTAACTGAAAAGCTGATGGCAAGCAGCAAGCTGTCAAGACTAGTTGCGCGTGACTTTAAATGGTTTAGCACAAGAGATGAGCATATCTTTTGAAATTTAAATTCCAGCTTCATTGTATTTTCTCCCAAAAATTCAATTTGTGGCATAAAATATTTGTGTGAATTCTTCGAAAGCTCGTAACTTCTCGGAAAATACAGGTGGGGGGGAGAGGAGAGAGAACCCTGCTGACCATAAGAGCTTACATTCTACAGGAGAACAAGACTTACTTAGTGACTCTGGAGATGGAAAGTGACTGTGCCGAACAAACTGTGCTCCACTGGGAACCGCTGATCTCTGATGGCCCCGCTACTGACCACCACTGTACAAGGTATGATAATCCGCTAGATATCATAGCTGCAGGGCATTATGGTGATATCTGCGCACATATGCAAAAAGGCATTAGCCCCCTCTGATAATTCAACAGTATGGGAAATGGTGCTGGACAAGTTTATTTTTTTTTGTGAACCGCAAATTGAATGTCAAAGTGTCCAAATTCGAGTGGAACCACAAATTTCTGGAAATTTGACTCAAACATAATCCTCCATGGATCAATCTACTCACTTCTATTTAACACAATATCTGAAGTCAAATATTTATACCTAACAGTAGATAAGAACAGTGCTGATGATTTCTTTATTGGTTTTCAAAGATTGTATAGTTCTCCCCTCCTGGGCACTGATGTTGGATGGTTGACTCTTAAAGATGAGCGGATTAGGCAAATTTCAAATGCATCTGTTCAAACAGATTTTCCTGGGAAATTTAATTCACAGAAAAGTTTTTCTCCTGCAAATTTAATGTCCGTTATTATGCTTTGGGGTCTTTTCAGACCCCACAGCATGATAAGGGTAAAATGTAAAAAAAATTTAATATATTTAAACTTACCTTAACGCTCACCTCTCTGACCACTCTGTTCCTCACCATCACCTTTCTGTTCCTCATCATAATCCCTTAAGAGCGCTGAATCCCTGAACCTCTTCACACTAGGCTGACTCTTCCAGCTTCTGATGAGTCCTGGTACGGTCCTGAGCACGCATAAGGTCACAATGTCAAGACGTCATGACGTGTCCCATGACCTAGCGTCAGTATGCACGGAAATGTCCTGGGCATTAACAGCGACAGAAGTCCCTGCCTAGTTCCAGGAGCGAAATACAAAAAAATGTGAATTTTGGTGAATGTGAATTTTTACAATAATCAAGTAGAATTCAATTCCACTTAAATATATTCACTAATCTCTAGTCTGAATGACTCTGTATATATATATATATCCAAATTGGGGCTACATCCACTTGGAGGTGTCCTGTGTGAATTCTTCAAATATTGTGTTAAATAATTTCTAATGCTGAGACCTAAATAGTCTTGAAAGCTTGCTATTAAAAGGTGTCATCCACTAAGGACTCTCATTTTTTTAATATTCTAATAGCTAACATGGTACAAAAGGCATTGTACAAAAAACATATGATGCACGGATTACATAGTTTTCAATAGGAAGCCTATCAGTGACAGATCCCACATTTTCTAGATGACAGATTCCATTGTATTCTGCATATTCTAAAACTGCAATAAAGATATCACGGCTACAAGATTTTATATATTTTTTCACATTTGCTTTGTTTAAAGCAAAATTAATGGTTAGTTCTTCAAAATAATAATAATTCATTGGTGAATACACCAGGCTCTTAAATAATAACTGCAAATTCCAAGCCTAAACAAGCTCAAGCTCAAGATCTAACCACCGGAGGTAACCAGGTTGCACATCCATGCTGCTATGTGGATCAACATGTTGACCTTGTACATTAAAGACTATGCCCAAGAAGCTGTATTCTACATTTTGTGGCAAGCTTGTTGGCACATTAGAGAATTATGGTAAGGCCAGGATACATCCTAACATCTGTAGTCAGCAATACTGATTCTAACTTATCACAAATACTCTTCAACAACTTTGAAAGTTTTGTGTTATATCAAACATTTATGGCACTCCAATTCTCAGCTTTTTTGCATTAAAGATTGACACGATATTGTGTTTCTCTATTCTAACATATGTTTATAGTATTTTAAAGTTCATCAATTCTCAAGTTCTAATTAATGTTTGGCCACTTTACAGCCAATGTGGATGTCAACAGAGCCACATGAAGATGCTTATAATGCCATATACAAGGACAGGTCCAATTTTTGTTGTCAGTTCCTAAGTCATCGTTTGTGATAAGTAACTCTATTGGAGTCTGTCAGCCCCCACTACACAGAAAGTCACATAAATTATTGAAGTGGCTTTCCACTTTCAAGAAAGTGGATGCCAAACATTTTAAAACAACTAAAATAACCAAAAAAGTAGAAACTCACCCTTCACCATTCTATAACCGGCTGCCTGCTGATGCTCGGCTCTAAATGTTTTGGCTGCAGTGGTGACATGAAGTCAACACTGTGTCATGGGTGTGTCAGGTGTTATAGATAATCACTCTGGTTCTGGCTGCAGAAGGTCACTGCGTTTGGCATTGCAGACGCCTTCTTAATCTTTCTCACTTTAAGACCCAGGCATAACCTCCCTCCTTCTGTCAATTGACACACCCTTGGAGGGGAGTTAATAACCCTTAGTTTGCTGCAGGGAACCGCTTGTGATATTTCTATGTTCCTTGGCTCTGGCTTTGAGCGCTAGCAGTCGGCTAGCTTGTTCTCTGGTGCCTTTGGGGGACAGTTGGCGTTTCCCTTCTGGTGTCTGCACAAGCTAAGTTATCCCCTTTGTTTGTCTTCCTTGTTGTCATTAGTTTGCAGTGGGGCCTGACCACTGCTAACCCCTTCCCCTCCCTATCTAGAGCCTAGCTCTAGAGATATTCAGGGCTTAGGTTTCCTAAGGATAAGAAAAACCCATTTAATTCAATCACTTACTTGTAACATGTAATATACCTACATATTTATATATCCATATTTGTTGCTTTTTTCCCAATGCAGAAATGACTTAACAGTATATTTCAATACAAGTTCTGAAGTCTATAAAGAAATATAACTTCATTTACTGCACCATCAGCAGGGAAGGCAGGCACTCTTCAGCCATTCTCGGTGAGAAACAGAAAATGCAATTAAGGTCCCCACCAGGGACGTAGAGACCTAAAGAAAAACCAGGGTCTTCACACAAGAGCCGTTTTTCTCCAGATGTAAAGTAGCGAGCCTAAAATCTTAATGGTGTGATGCTAGCAGTTAGGACAACACTCTTTCAGATTTTCTCACAGCAGATCAAAGTAAATAATGCAAGGGCAGTGAAACAAAAGGGAAAACTCCGGCATGCTTACATTAAAAGAGATTACAGGAGACTTAAGAAGTGATTGAGGGAATAGATGATACTTTGAGAAACATAAGATGAAGATATTTTCCGCACGCTTATAACAGAGGAATGAATTGTACAAACCAAGCAGTTAACCTAGGCTGACAGGCAAAGAAAGGGAGATTTAAAACAAAAAGCCAAATAAAATAGATATAACTTAAAAAAGTTCTCGATGCTGGTTCATAAAACATGAAGGTACAGCAATGACTTTGCAAAAGCTTTTTAATTAGATATAAGCAAATCTATGAATTGCGGATTATACACATTCAATTCACAGTCAATTCAGACAATTCTGACCAAAAGTCGAAGTATGATTATCATGCATGGAAATACAGAGCTGATTGAAATCAGACATGTTGCTTTCTGTACACTACATTAAAATTGTGGCTTGTAAATTACAATCTGCCATTAACTTTCTATATTATTAATGAGTTGCCTACCCTGGACATTACCAGCTACAGAACATGAGCTTTTATTGAATATGGGAGTTATTCAAAGGGATCCTGAATCAAGAAACTCCTCTATTATAAAGAATGGAGAGCTGATGCAAATATCAGCTGTATGGTTGTAAAAGTGTGTTATGAAGTATTATAATTCCTGCTGGAAAAGAGGGACACGTCAGCATTTGACCCTCAGGATAACATTTTATAACCAGGAATTCTAGCAGCAAGACACCCATGATAGGCTGACCATCGAGAAGCTACCTCAAGAAGAAGAAGAGTCTTTCAAAGCAAAATTATTTGGATTTTAGTAAAAAGATAAAACGCGTGACTGGTCAACTTTTGCAATTCACTTATAGGCTATGTGCCCACGATGCAGAAATGCTCTGGATTTTTCCTGAGCGTTTCTAAATCTCCCTGGCAGAAAAAACGCATGCGGATTTTACATGCGTTTTTACTGCCAGGGACAAGCGGAAGTGAAGCGCTCTTCACATGCATTTCCGCATGCGGTTTGTCAAGCGCTTTCCAAACGATTTTAGCATCACTTGGAAAGTGCTTGACAACTTGGTCACACTATATAAATCCATGCAATCAGCATGGATTTATATAGTGTGACCGAAAGAATGGTAAAAAATAAAAAAAATAAAAATTATACTTACCTTCTTATGGCCCCTGATGTCCTTGTCTTGGCTTGCCGGCAGCTCGGGGTAGACTAAAGGACCTGCCGACATCAGCGGTCGCGTGACCTGTTACATGACTAAATGACATCACCTCAGGTCCTTTTGGTCTACCACGAGCTGCCGGCAAGCCGAGACAAGGACACCGGGGGCCATCAGAAGGTGAGTATAATGTATATTTTTTATTTTATTCTTTTTTTTACAGGTTCTATGGTACCCGGGTCCGGAGGACAGTCTCCTCTTCTCCAAACCCGGGTACCACCCACACATTGAAATGCATGTTATTCGCATGTACAGATCCAGTGATGCAGATAACATGCGGTCCAATGCAAGTCAATGGCGGCGAAAACGCTGCGTTTCTGCAAAATAATTGGTAGTGCTGTGGATTTTTCCGCAGTGATAATCCACAGCGGAAATTTCCGCAGCATGTGCACAGCACATGCGGATTATCATTGGGGAACATTGCAGACCTTCTACCAAGCGTTTTTTAAGCGTTTCTGCAGCGGAATTGCCGCTGCAGAAACGCTTAAAAAACGCATAGTGGGTACACAGCCATATTGTACTTATCAACATCCATTTAGAGTTATGCTTTCATATATCCAATTATAAGTTCCTTTTTGACCATCAATGCTTCACCTACTCTAAACAGGATTGACAGCAGGGTTCCTCTAGCTTACCATAATATCAAAGGATCTTTTAGTGGGTCGAATCTCCAACACAATAGAAGCTTTCTAAAATAAGTCAAACATCTAGAAGAAGACAATTCCATATAGCAGAAGACAATTCCATCCAGCAAAAGACAATCCCAACTATAAGACCTTATTGGAGATATGCTCTGTGTGTAATAACTACAATGCTAAACAAAATCATTCATGATCTTTACAGATGAAGTGGAGGCTCTTTTGAATCATTTCCTCAGGTGGGTCCAAGGAATTCCATTCTGGCAATGTTTGACAGCCATAAAACAAAGACCGTGAATGAAGTAGGAAAATGAAGATGGTTACAGTGGAAAAGAAAATGTAGAATGCGAGGAAGTAAAGCAAGGAGTGGAAACAGAAGGCCAAGAATGGTTTCCTGATATGTAAAAACAATAACAAGTTTTAACCCCTTTACATCCCAAGGCTGTTTGCAATTTTTACAATTCAGACCAGTGTCACTTTTTGAGGTAATAACTCTGAAACGCCGCAACGGATCCCACTAATTCTGAGAATGTTTTTTCGTGACATTTTGTTCTTCACGACAGTGCTAAAATTTCTTCAATTTGCGCTTGTCTGTGAAAAAAATGGAAATTTGGCAAAAATGTAGAAAATTTAGCTTTTTTCAAACTTTGAATTCTTATGCTCTTAAATCAGAGAGATATGTCACACAAAATAGTTAATAAATAACATTTCCCACATGCTTCCTTTACATCAGCACAATTTTTGAAACATTTTTTTTTTTGTTGTTAGGAAGTTATAAAGGTTAAAAGCTGACCAACAATTTTTCATTTTTCCAACAAAATTTACAAAACCATTTTTTTAGAGACCACATCACATTTGAAATGTCTTTGAGGGGTTTATATGACAAAAAATACCCAAAGGTGACACCATTCTAAAAACTTCACCCCTCAAGGTGCTCAAAACCACATTTGAGAAGTTTATTAACCCTTCAGGTGCTTCACAGGAAGTTTTGGAACATGGAAGAAAACAATGAACATTTAACTTTTTTCACAAACATTTTACTTTAGATCCCAAATTTTTTATTATATTTGCACGCATAATAGGAAAAAAATAACCCCAAAATTTGTTGTGCAATTTCTCCTGAGCAAGCCGATACTCCATATGTGAGAGAAAACCACTGTTTGGGTGTACGGAAGGGCTAGGAAGGGAAGGAGTGCCATTTGACTTTTTGAATGTAAAATTTGCTTGAATAATTAGCGGAAGCCATGTTGCATTTGGAGAGCCCCTGATGTACCTAAATAGTGGAAACCCCCAACAAGTGACACAATTTTGGAAACTAGACTCCTTGAGGGGTCTAGTTTCCAAAATGGTGTCACTGGTGGGGGTTTTCCACTGTTTAGACACATCAGGGTCTCTACAAACGCGACATGACACCCGCAGACCATTCCATCAAAATCTGCATTCCGAACCACCACTCCTTTTCTGAGCTTTGCTGTGTGCTCAAACAGTAGTTTACCCCCACATACGGGATATATGTATACTGAGGAGAAATTGCACAACAAATTTTGGGTTCCATTTTCTCCAGATACCTTTGTGAAAATAAAAAAATTGGTGCTAAAAGAACATTTTTGGGTGAAAAATATGACATTTTTATTTTCACGACTCAATGTGATAAACTTCTGTCAAGCACCTGGGGTTCAAGTTGTTCACAACACATCTAGATAAGTAATAAGGAATTTATCTAGATGCGTGGTAAGCACATTGAACCCACAGATGCTTTACAAAATTTTACAATGCTGATCTGTGAAAATGAAAAAATATATATTTTTCCCACAAAAATATTGTTCTAGCCCCCAATTTTTTCCGTTTCACAAGGATAGCAGGAGAAAATGGACCTTAAAATTTGTTGTGCAATTTTTCCTGGGTATGCCGATACCCCATATGAGGTCAAAAACTGCATTTGACGCCCATGGAAAAGTTCAAAGGGAAGGAGAGCCATATTGGAGTTCATATTTTGCTGGACTGGTTTGATGGTGCCATGTCACATTGGCAGAGCCCCTAAGGTACCAGAACAGCAGAACCCCCATAAGAGACCCCATTTTACAAACTACACCTCTCAATGAATTCATCTAGGAGTGCAGTAAGCATGCTGACCCCACATATGCCTCACAGAATTTTCCAGCATTGGGCAGTGAAGAAAGAATAATTAAATTTTTACCACCAAAGTTTTGTGGTGGTTTTCAAACTGGGAAATGGGTAAAAATGGTGCCAAAATCTGTCACACAATTTCTGCTGAATGTAGAAATACCCCTAAGTGGGAGACAGAGCGCTATTTGCCTCCTGGAATGCAGATTTTCCTCGAATAGTATACGGACTCTATATACAGAGACCCTATATATGAGAAGAGCAGAATCCCCCCCTCAAGTGACCCCACTTTGGAAATTATACCCCTTTGGGAATCTACAGATGTGGTGAGGATTTTAACTACATAGGTGTTTTGAGTGAAAATTGCAAACTGCCGTTGTAGTGACCAGTACGTTGTAGTGACGAGTACGTGTTAGTGACCAGAACGTTATGCCCAGCTCATGCTTCTGGAGACATATAAATGTAAATTAGGCAGGCTCTCATCGCTACAGAAATGCCAAACATGTGGACGCTAACTGCAGTTTAGGCACATTGTGGGACTCAGAAGGGAGGGGGCATTTGGATTTGGGAGCAATGAATTTGCTGAATTTTGTTTGGGGGGCAACGGATACTTCACTTTTTCAGAGCCTTTGTGCTACCAGTAACGTCGAAGCCCCTTATATTTCCGCTAACAGATGACAGACCTGAGAGGGGACTTGCTTTTTTTGTGTATTGAGTCAAAGCTTTTATATTGATCCAAAATGTTATGTAAAATTTTCCCATTTATCCTGTGCTCTACACTGAGCACTGTTATCGGGATTTCCATTTAAATCTCCAATTGACGTAATTCAGCTGAAACCCACAAGGGATCCATTCACTATAATGAGGCAGCAGAGTTACTCTGGACTCCATCTGGCCTCTGTTCAGTGGTGTCCTTTTTTTCAGAGGTGCACAAAACTGTGGCCGACAGCACTTTTATGCACGCCTAAAAAGACGGACACTGCCGGATCATATGCCAGATGTCGTCCACAGTGCCTCCATCTGCCTCATTATAGGGAATCTTCCTCCGGGGGTTCCGTCTGAATCACGTATTTCAGAGATTTATACAGAAACCCCGGTGTAAACGCATAGCATAGAGCGCAGGATAAATGTGCGCCGAGCCTTACTGCAATCTTTGGGAGGCAGACTGAACAAATCAACAGCAGGTGACGAATTGGTTTTATTTATTTTTTACGCCATTCCTCATGCGGTATAAATGACTAGATGAGTTTATTATTCGGGTTGGTGCGATTACAGCGATACCAGATTTATATCGGATTTTTATGTTTGGCTGCTTGTAGCGCTGGCGTCCCTGCCCTCTGCTAGGCAGGGACGCTGCTCCCCTCACCGCTCCGCTGTCAGCGCGCGCTCCGTCCCGGCGTCCTCTCCCCGCTCTGCTGTCAGCGCGCGCTCCGTCCCGGCGTCCTCCTCCTGCTCTGCTGTCTGCGCGCGCTCCGTCCCGGCGTCCTCCTCCTGCTCTGCTCTCAGCGCGCGCTCCTTCCCGGCCCCTGTGCTTAGGGCGCGCGCGCGCGCGCTCCCCTCCTCTTAAAGGGGCCGCGCGCGCCGCCCTAAAGAGTCCCCGGCCAATGGCCGGAGGACTTCATCATATATAAGGCACCTCCTCCAAAATGGAGGTGCCCGAGCAATGTTGTTTGCACCTGTGTCTCACCTGTGCTTCAGCCCTCAGGTCCCGTTGCCAGTTACCTGCCAGTTACCTGCCAGTTACCTGCCAGTTTCCTGCCAGTTTCCTGCTAGTTACCTGCCTGATTCCTGCCTGAATACTTGTTACCTGTCTGCCAGTCTGAGGTCCGACAGTCTGCCTTACTACTCCTGTCAGTCTGTCTAAAGGACCAGCCTGCCCGCTCACCTGGGAGCGCATATCAGCTACCTGCCTGCTTGCCTGAGGTCCGACGGTCTGCCTTACTACTACGGTCAGTCTGTCTATGGACCAGCTTGCCCGCTCACTTGGGAGCGCTTCTCCGTTATCTGCCTGCTTGCCAGCCCGGAGGCTCCGTTGTCACGTGCTGTGACCACCAGCTATCTCAGAGACTCTTGCCCGCTCACCTGGGAGCGCATCTCCGTTACCTGCCTGCTTGCCAGCCCGGAGGTCCCGTTGTCACGTGCGGTGACCACCAGCTATTCCAGAGACTCTTGCCCGCTCACCTGGGAGCGCTTCTCCGTTACCTACCTGCCTGCCAGCCCGGAGGTTCCGCCGTCACGTGCCGTGACCACCTGCTATTCCAGAGACTCTCGCTTGCTCACCTGGGAGCACACATCTTCCATCTGCCTGCTAGCCTACCCGGAGGCTCTGCCATCACAGGTCGTACCTACCCCTTACCCAGAGACTGCCCTGATCACTTGCCGTAACTCCCTGTCCGTTCACCCAGAGACTGCCACCCGCTCCCTTACAAGGGCCGCCCCCTTGTATAGTAGCTCAGAGGTTCCGCCTCCCGGACCCGTTACACTGCTGTCACACACTAAAAGACGCCTTTTTTTTGCAAAAACATTTTTTTGCATCGCCATATTTTAAGAGCTATAATTTTTGCATAATTCTGCCGACAGAGTCATGTGAGGGCTTGTTTTTTGTGGGACGGGTTGACGTTATTATTGGTACCATTTTCGACACGTGACATTTTTGATCACTTGTATTCCAATTTTTGGAAGACAGAAAAACAAAAACCAACAATTCAGGAACTGTTTTTTGGGGTGTTTTTTTTGCCCTTCAGCATATGGTAAAATTGATAGAGCAGCCTTATTCTTCGGGTCAGTACGATTACAGTGATACCACATTTATATCGGAATTTTAGGTTTTGGCGCTTTTACACAATAAAAACAATTTTGCAGAAAAAATAATTATTTTTGCATCGCTTTACTCTAAAAGCTATAACATTTTTATTTTTCGGCTTCTTTTTTGCGGGACATATTGACATTTTCAGCGATACCATTTTTACTTACATTTGTCTTTTAGATCGTGTTTTATTCCACTTTTTGTTTGACAGTCTGATGATAAAGCACTGTTTTTGCCTCGTTTTTAATTTTTTTTTTACGGTATTCACTAAGGGGTTAACTAGTGGGACTGTTTTATATGTCGGGTTGTTCCGGACGTGGCAATACCAAATATATGTACTTTAATTGTTTATTTTTTTTCTTTTTCATAATAATATGTATTTATCAGCACAATGTATACACTGTGTGCAGAATTATTAGGCAAATGAGTATTTTGATCACAAGATACTTTTTATACATGTTGTCATACTCCAAGCTGCATAGGCTTGAGAGCCAACTACCAATTAAGTAAATCTGGTGATGTGCATCTCTGTAATGAGGAGGGATGTTGACTAATGACATCAACACCCTATATAAGGTGTGCTTAATTATTAGGCAACTTCCTTTTTTTTGGCAAAATAGGTCAGAAGAGAGATTTGACGGGCTTTGAAAAGTCCAAAATTGTGAGATGTCTTGCAGAGGGATGCAGCAGTCTTGAAATTTCCAAACTTTTGAAGCGTGATCACCGAACAATCAAGCGTTTCATGGCAAATAGCCAACAGGGTTGCAAGAAGCGTGTTGGCCAAAAAATTGAGGAATTGAGGAAAATCAAGCGTGAAGGTGCCAAGATGCCATTCACCACCAGTTTTGCCATATTTCAGAGCTGCAACGTTACTGGAGTATTAAAAAGCACAAGGTGTGCGATACTCAGAGACATGGCCAAGGTAAGGAAGGCTGAAAAACGACCACCTTTGAAAAAGAAACATAAGATAAAACGTCAAGAATGGGCCAAGAGATATCTTAAGACTGATTTTTCAAAGGTTTTATGGACTGATGAAATGAGAGTGACTCTTGATGGGCCAGATGGATGGTCCAGAGGCTGGATCAGTAAAGGGAAGAGAGCTCCACTCCGACTTAGACGCCAGCAAGTTGGAAGTGGGGTACTGGTATGGGCTGGTATAATCAAAGATGAACTTGTGGGACCTTTTCGGGTTGAGGATGGAGTGAAGCTCAACTCCCAGAACTACTGCCAGTTTCTGGAAGACAACTTCTTCAAGCAGTGGTACAGGAAGAAGTCGGTATCCTTCAAGAAAAACATGATTTTCATGCAGGACAATGCTCCATCACATGCAGCCAACTACTCCACAGCATGGCTGGCCAGTAAAGGTCTAAAAGAAGAAAAAATAATGACATGGCCCCCTTGTTCACCTGATCTGAACCCCATAGAGAACCTGTGGTCCATCATAAAATGTGAGATCTACAGGGAGGGAAAACAGTACACCTCTCGGAACACTGTCTGGGAGGCTGTGGTGGCTGCTGCACGCAATGTTGATCGAAAACAGATCAAGCAACTGACAGAATCTATGGATGGAAGGCTGTTGAGTGTCATCATAAAGAAAGGTGGCTATATTCATCACTAATTTTTTAGGTTTTTGTTTTTGCATGTCAGAAATGTTTATTTCTAAATTGTGTGCACTGATATTGGTTTACCTGGTGAAAATAAACAAGTGAGATGGGATCATATTTGATTTTAACTAAGTTGCCTAATAATTTTGCACAGTAATAGTTACCTGCACAAACAGATATCCTCCTAAGATAGCCAAATAAAAAAAAAGGCCACTCCAACTTTCAAAAATATTAAGCTTGGATATTTATGAGTCTTTTGGGTTGATTGAGAACATAGTTGTTGATCAATAATGAAAATAATCCTCTAAAATACAACTTGCCTAATAATTCTGCACACAGTGTACATATATATATTTTTTTTTTATTATTTTGTGATTATTTACAAAAATATTTTTGCAACTTTTTTATATTTTATTACTTTGTCCTACTATGGGTCTTTCACTTTCTGCAATCTAATCACAGTTATAAGGTATAGCAATGCATACCTGTCAGTGCTGCAGGCACTCCGCATGATCTAACTACCTTGCTAATGCCTGGTGAACTGGATGACATCATGATGACATCGGGTCACCATGCCAAGGATCGGGACCCCGCGATGATGTCGCAGGGTCTCCGATCCAAGAGTAAGGGGCTTCTGTCCATCTGCCTGCTCGCTAAATGCTGCATTTAGGGGGTTAAAATGCCAGGATCAATGCGGGCACGGATCCGGGCACTGAGAGCCAGGTGTGAGCTGCCAGAATCAGCCGACACCAGGCGGCGATCTCGCCCGTACAGCCTCTGTACGTGCAAAATCGCATGGACATATCCATACGTCCAAACTAGGTGACCTTATGTCGCCTACCTTGGACGAAGTATGGATACGTCTAATGTCGGAAAGGGGTTAAAATTATGATTAATAATAACCTGCAAATGATACAATTATATTGGAAATGTTACCTGTGTAATATTTTTATTCTCTCTGTAACTCCTATAGTCAGAGATAAATAAAGCTGAAAAATGATCAGATTATAATGTATGTGTTTATTTACATGATTCTCACTTTGTTTTAATCAACCTCTTCCTGTAGGAAAAGTGATATACAACGTTTCCGCTGAACATAATTTATTCTGGAATAAAATTTTACTTGCTAAAGTGTAATTGGTGTAAACCAATGTTCCAGAAAACAGCTGAGGTATCGATTGAAATTATTTATGTCAGAAATATTTCATGTTAGTCTCATAGTTATTTACTGTAAACCTTTCAGTAAAATTCATTTTCAGCAAAATCAATTCCAAGGCTGTATCCAAATGGTGCACATACCCTTGTTAATTGCTTAAGTGAAAGTGTATAAATATTCTGTATTACCTATTAAATGACTCTTTTACATAAATAACGGAAAAAAGAAAAACAATCGCCATCTGGGACATTGCAATTTGTACTACTTTGCTACACTATAGCTTTGTGGATTTTGCTGACTTTTCGATGCTGAAACTATTTAGTTTCAAAGGATTCAATCAAAAGTCGTAATAAAACAATGACATCACTATATTGGATTGAGATCTTTCGTCAACTATGGGCTGAATACTAATACAATCTAATTTAATGGATTATCTATGAAGGTGAGCCAACATTTATTTCTTTATTTTGCCCAAATGATACAGTAAAAATGATTTGATTGTTATGATACTTGACATTTTTATTGTTTTATGTCCATATTATAGTTATTGATCATACCCAATTAAGTTGTAGATACAAATTTGATGAACTTGCATAAATATTTTGCATATTTCTGCCTTGTTAGCAAAATTGTTTTTCTTAGTGGTGGAAGCAAAGAAAATGTTATATTGCTAGTTGTTTCCAATTTGTAAAAAAAATTATATTTAGATGCACATTTATATTCTAGTGGAATGGTGCAAAGAGTATAGGATGCAGTGAAATATACAGTTGGAGAGTGATGGGGTGCTACGCCAGATGACCTGGCCTCCACAGTCACCAGACCTGAACCCAATCGAGATGGTTTGGGGTGAGCTGGACCGCAAAGTGAAGGCAAAAGGGCCAACAAGTGCTAAGCATCTCTGGGAACTCCTTCAAGATTGTTGGAAGACCATTTCCGGTGACTACCTCTTGAAGCTCATCAAGAGAATGCCAAGACTGTGCAAAGCAGTCATCAAAGCAAAAGGTGGCTACTTTGAAGAACCTAGAATATAAGACATATTTTCAGTAGTTTCACACTTTTTTGTTAAGTATATAATTCCACATGTGTTAATTCATAGTTTTGATGCCTTCAGTGTGAATGTACAATTTTCAAAGTAATGAAAATACAGAAAAATCTTTAAATGAGGTGTGTCCAAACTTTTGGTCTGTACTGTATATGCTGTTTGTACTGACATTTTCAGAGGGAATTCTGGGGTATTTGAGTATTTTTTTAGTGTTATTAGTATACTTCCACTTTTAATTTTGACCAAATTATTATATGAAGTTGGTCTATGTAACTAATTTGCTGGAATATTGGTAGGGATTCAGTAAAGGTTAATATACAATTGATTTGTGATCTTGGTATTGACTGTTGTTACTTTTATATCTTAGGCTCAATGTATCTAATTACTCTTAAGCAGGGGGACGCAACCTTTTTGGGTCTGAGGGCCACAATGTCAGATCAAACCAACACCATGGGCCCCAATATTATCAAAGTATTGCCTTCAGAGACATTTATTGCATATTGAAAGTTTGTGCCATAAATATGTAATAGGTGCTGGTTTCATTTATAGTCCTCCCACATATCAGGAAGATAGAGGTACCTGTCTCATGGGTGTGCAGTCCAGAAAGGAAGAAACCATATATTCAGCTCTCAACATTTTAGTATATGCCAGATGCTGAAACAGTCAAGTGTTTCCCTTCTCAGATAAACTTCAATAAATATAACATCACTCAGCCATGGCCACTTATTCACCTCATCTACCTTATCAGTGTTACAGAAGTCAGGGCTCACCAATTATGCCAAAATATTGCTGGCCAAGGAATGATCACACCACACACCTCTCATAATTACCCATCCTCACTGTGCTACACACTATTGGTCTACCCGATGGAATGAAAAATACATATAACCAGACACTATGTAGATGGTTGAGGGATGCACAAAAGGTTATGGGGGGGGGGGGGGCTCGTTGTCCCTGGGCCATAGGTTATGCACCACTGCTCTGAAGCATATATGTGAGACTCATGTATATGTTAATCCATGTTCACTGACCATGTAAAGTGCAATATGCAGACCTTTTAGCACTTCTCATGGTGCAGGACGGTTCTTTTATGAGTAATCATATTCTCATCTAGTAGATTCAATGCTTGTGAGGGAGAACACCTACATAATAAAGCATGTGGGAAGATATAGTTAGGCATGAAGACACAGTACGGGTCCATAGCATTTTATGGAACCTACACCACATGAATCCATATAGAGCACAAAGTCATAACTTGAAACTCCCTGGCTCCACTGCATTATATGTTACCAGGAATGAACCGATCACATGTCATCTTATATGACAGAAGGACTATATGCTGCAACTACTTCTGCAACCCTTATAGCTATATGCTTGATACAGCCATGTTCATGAGACAAAATAACTTCTTAACATTACAATGAGTCATGTTACATTGAAAAAGCTGGTTGAGGGGTAGATACTGTTCCCTTTTGGGCCTAGCACTGCTGTAGCCATCAACTTTTAAATTAGAATATAAATCCAAAAATATTTAATGCATTCATCAATAAGTGAAATTAAATCTATACTACAATTTTAATATAAAAGTTTGAAATCATGAAAATGATAAAATATGATACAAAATAATTATTGTTCTTAATAATCAATATGCAATAAAAGGAAACATCACTTGCTGAGGGTGACACTGAATGGCATTTCTCATTTCAAACACAGATACATATACAGGATATCAGTCATTCTGCCTTTCTGACATTTTATTCTTTTCTAAGGACAAATAAGATATTTGTTAAACTAACCAGCAAGGTCTTACAGGGTTTATAATGCGCTCCATCTGTACGATGCAAATAGTGAGGGATGTTTGAAATTCAACAAGCACGGGCCGTTGTTGGATAACAAATGACTTCATGGCAAGCGGCTTTTGAAATTCTTTCAGAATGTGATATTAAAAACAACTGAACAAATAGTGATAAGAGTGAATTCTACTTGAAGGCGACTTATTTAAAAAATTGCACATGTAAAATAACATTTTAAGTCACAAATGCTTCCAGTTAGTTTCACAGGAATATACAGTATGTGCTGAACTGTATTACAGGTGTAATGCTGGCTTGAATAATTTAAGGAAACACTAACACAGTATATTTTATTGTGAATTCACTTAAGGATAAGGACGTTAGAACTGAGAGTGAGCCTCAGAGACATATAACCTCACTTTAAAGGAAACCTGTCACTAGATTTTTCCCATGTAAAGTATGTCCAGCATCTTTAAGCCCTCTTTTATAGCATTCTAGTATGCTGTATGTATGTCCCCAAATCCCCGTGCAAGGCACAAAAAAGACCTTTTATTATACTCATAAAGGGCACGGTCATGTCCAATGGGCGTCTCTGGTCTTAATCCAGCGTAAAATACTGTAGAGTGCATGCGGCAGAAGAGGCTAAAGAGCACCGACGACCTGTAGGTAAAGCCGGCACATATACACTACAGTACTTACTGAGCCCTTGGAAGGACAGAGAGATATGAGCTTGCACAGGAGCACGATGAGGCACATTGGGTGGATGATGTAGGATGCATCATCCACATGAAGCAATGAAGGATGATGACAATCGAAAGGAGAGAGGAGCCGCCGGATCAAGACTAGAGGCACCCAACAAACCGGATCACGCCAGGTCTTTTTTTTCTGCCTTGCATAGGGGATTGCGGACATACATACAGCATACTAGAATGCTGTAAAAGAGGGCTTAAAGGTGCTGGTCATACTTTATATGTAGAAAACCAGGTAAAAGGTTTCCCTTTAACAGTGCTTCCTAAACTCCAGTTCTCACAGCCCCCAACAGGTCATGTTTTCAGGATTTCACACAGGTGAGAGAATTCCTGATACCTTGATGATACTTCCATCACCTGTGCAATACTAAGGAAATCCTGAAAACATGACTTGTTGTGTACGTGAGGACTGAAGTTTGGGTAACACTGCCCTTTAAGTATTTCAGATCGATGGACTAGGAGACAACTAATAGTAGAAGTCATAAAATAAGGCGTGAAGATAAAGAGGAAATGTAACTAGAACTTTTAGTCTTATTTTTTTTTACTCTGCGTTATTTAACTTTTTTTATTTATGGCTATTTAGATGAGACATTATCAAGACTTCTGTACCCGAAGTAATAGATATAGATTCCTCAATATTATGACATAGAGGAAAGAATTTAATACTTTGATTATTTTAACAGTGACACATTTTGAAGGAGATTATGTAAAACCTTAAAAATCTGACACCACATAATGGTAAGAGCTCAACGATTAGTGCACCCAGAAAGTATTATTACTAGTAATACTGTCAAACTTCTCTGGTTGTTGTGTCTCTAAAAAGAATTGCTATTTTGTGCATAACATGATATTAGAACTTAGCAGAGGAGTAGAGATACTGCAAATTGATTCATAAGACCCGGTCAAGGGGCTATGTCCATAATCTGCGGCCGTCAGATGGAAGCCCTTGGAATCACCTCTGAACTGAGAGCATCCACGGCTCTTCTTTTGATTAGCCAACCTGGTGCAACGTCAATGCCATGCTATGATGTACATGTGATGTTACACCAGCCTGACTATTCTATACAAGAGCTGGGGATGCCAACAGGTAGGAGGTGGTTCACAGGAATCCCGATGATAGCCACAGACTACTGAAATGGCTACTTAACTTGGTCTTAAATATTAAATAACACCATCTTTTCACAAAAGTAAAAAAAGAGGACAAATTCTATTACTACATTTGGGCCCTCTGATTTTTGTGTGTTGTCCTTTAGCTGATTATATTTTCTCCAGCCAAATAGGTTAATATCATTCTTGTCTGCAAATTTATTTATATATATATATATATATATATATATATTTATATACATATATATATACATATATATATATACAGTATATATATATATATATATTCTTTATTTAAGAATGTTGTGGGGAGAAACAAACATATATAATAACAATTGTATACATATATATAAGAAAAACAGTTGCATACATGTAATAAAAGGAAAAAACAACATTCGTTTTATAAGTGAGCAACATTAACTTGGAGAATTAGGGGAACGAGGTCGGAGTAGGGAGGATATTAAACAGGGGTAGAAGGAGGGTAAAGGAGGGGTAGGAGAGGGAGAGTACTGCTAAGGATTGGCAGATAATTCACATTTCAGAAATACGATTACAAAAAAGGTAAAAAATATATATACTGTAGCATAAACATCATTTGTTGCTTAATTCTATGTTTTATAGTATGATCTTATTTTGGTACTCGTGCCATTGATGCCATAGTTCCAGGAGCTTATTATTTTTTTTTAAGATAAGTCAGGTGAGTTTTTCCAAATGAGTATATGGTGTTTGTTTCGTTAACCCATTCTGAGATGGAAGGGGGGTCAGGGTCCATCCAGTGTCTTGCGATAAGACTTTTGGCTGCGTTTAGAAGGTGAGTTATTATAATGTAGTTACTGATATTTTGATGCTGAGAATGGAGGTTGAGTAGAATTAGTGGGGGAGTTAGGGGGAATGAGGTATTGAGTACTTTCCCTATGTGTTTATGATTTTTTTCCCAGAAGGGTGCGATCTTAGTACAATTGTATCAAATATGAGAAGGTATTCCAAGTTCCGAGTTACATCTCCAGCAGTTGGATGAGTGAAAGTTGTCTATTTTATTAAGAATATCTGGTGTTTTATACCATCTTGATTTGATCTTGTAGTTAAGCTCTTGGTGTTTAATTGAAGGAGAAATGGTGTGTATTGTCCTTTAGTATTTTTGTAGCTTCCTCTGGGCTAAGGGTTATATTTAGTTCTTTCTTCCATTTGTTGATAAATTGGGGAATTTTCCCTGAGTCACATAGAGTTTTATATATTTTGGAGATTATTTTTTTATTTTCGTTTGTTTTTATAAGAAGATTTTGTGTTGCATTATCCTGCTCGAGATATCTGGTATATGGATTCTAATTGTTTCTTTGACAATTACCAGTTCTCAGTCTGTAAGTTTGATGTTGTTAAATAAAGTTTTTATCTTACTTGTAGAAAAGAACATTATTTTTTGGATTAACTGACCGATTCACATGTTCAAAAATGTTTTTGAGATTTTAATTTGTTTTTTACAGATTTATATTCATTTGGAATCAAATACAATAACGGTGTGTGAGTACATATATTGGAAATTAAGTTGTTTTTTATTGGTCTTGTTCCAGAGACTTATAGTTAGTTTAGTAAGTGGATTTACTATTTCGCAATATTTGAATTTATTGTATGGTGTTATCCAAAGGTATTGACTGATGTTTTCATTAAGGGAGCTGAGTTCTAGATCTACCCAGTCGGCAAATTTTTGTATTGTCAATTTTGTATTGTTCTATTTGTCACTTTATATATACAATATTGTGTAACTATAGCGTTTAGATGTATTTGGTTAATGGGACAATTTCCATTTTTTAAGGTCTATACACCGGTACAATAAAGCCTTCAAGATGGGAGTAAAGAATAGCCTTTCAGATTTAATTCTAAGGGGTGTACAAAAAATATTGCACCAAACATTTAGGAATTAGTCATTTTTCATCTAGTCTCTCCATTTTCACATTCTTAAAAGTAATTAGACTAACTAAGAATTATAAATATAGACATTTTCTTCAACACTTGGATAAATATTTTTTGTAGTCAGTGACTGGCTAAAGTCTGGAACATATGGTCATCACCAAATACTGACTTTCCTCCCTTGACTGACTTGGCCATTTAAGAATATTTCATTGTTTTAATTTTAGAATCTACAGGGTTACCATTGTATTACATTTTAGTCATTATCAAGTATCCATCAGTACATTGAACCACTGTCCTTTCAGTTTGCAGCATTTGCTTTTATATGAGTAGCATGTATAACTCTATGCACCTCAGAATCATCCAACAACATCTATCTGCAACCACATCATCAGCAAACTCCAATGACCCAGTTCCAATGGCAGCTACAAGTACCAATGCCTGAGCAATGCCTATAGCATAATTATAGCAGATTCACAGATGATAAGGTATGATTTTTATCATGAGCCCTTCCGTTTCTTACTCATCTCTTCCCATCATAATGGTACAAGTTAATCTTGGCTTCATCCTTCTATAGACGCTTGTTGAATTGGACAGATTATTTACATTTCTAGAATACTCTAAGCTGGGCTTTCTGTCGTTGACTGTTACTAGAGGATGGCATCTTGAGATAAACCGATAAACCGTTAGAATTTACATTCATGAAGATGTACAAAAATGTTGATATGGTCGCACCTAAAGTTCCGACTAGCTTCTAAAGTTCCTACTAGCTTTCTTTTTATTTATTTTTTTAATTTTCAGCCCTTTTCCACTTGCATTGACACATCTTTGTAATATATAGAGACTTTCCATGGAATAGCTGCCAATTACAAATTCAACACTTGCAATAATCTCCGAACACTGTATCTTAAAACAAGTTGTCCCATTAACACCACTTACCATCTATCCACAGGATAGATGATAAATGTATAATCACTTGGGGGGGGTGTCCTAGTGCTGAGACCAAGGAGAATCCTAAAATGAAATGGTCAATGCAATGTTTTTAAAATATCCCTTAAATTATAGCTGAAAGTCTACACTTCAATAACATCTTGATTGCTTTATCTCACGTCCATTGCACTGGTGTACAGAGACTAAATTATAACAAGACTGTTCAAATACTCAAGGACCTAAAGCCCCCCATACATAATAGATGGCTGTCAACAGAACAATGGTTCGGCTGATCGTTCATCCGGCAGCTATTTCAGCCGTCTCTGCCATACATAGGGAAGCTCGTTCAGCTGAGCACTCCTGTGTTCTTTGAGAGGCGCTGCCAGATATTTCTGGAGGTGACTTACTTCAAGGAGATCAAAAGAATTAGTAGTCCGAAACCGAAGATGCCAGATCACTAACTCCTCGGACAATCAATTGTGCTGGGCTCCCTCCCATACACATTAGACTGTTGTCCAAACCTGTCATTATTAGTGAGTTTAGCTTCATACGTAGCATTTTTTCATTACTTTTAATGGGTGAAAAAACGCTTAAAGAGTTGACATGCTGCAGATTTGTTTTCTTATTCAGCAAATAAAGAAAAACAATTGTGTGCATGAGATTTCTGAAATTTCATTGCTTTTGTCATCACTGTAAAAAGCAGCTTTTAATTTGCATTAAAAAATGCAACAAAATGCAATGTGTGAACACAGCATTTATACGTATGATAAATTATATATACTGTATGTTTTAGCTCTTCTACAAAGCTAATGCTTTTAGATAACGCTAATGCTCAGTGATTAGTAGATTATACAAAGTTTAATCTACAAACTGAAAAATGTAATCAAATAAAAATTTATTTCCAAAACTATAAGTATTGGTCAAAATATTAACTCAAAAAATGAACTAAATCTCTTTATTTTATTGGTGTATAAAACAACCTTTTTACTTGTGGCGTTATTACTGTATCAATTTGCCCCTTGGCAATGTTCTCCTTCTAGCTAAAATGAAATAGATTATCCAGGGAACATTGTCAAATTTCTCATTGTAAAACATAAAACAGATTTAACATGTTGCCATTTGCCTGCACAAACATATATTTTATTATTATTTATGTTATTAGCTACAAACGTGATTAAATCAAGTGTAAAGTATGGGTTGAAATCTGTCTATTAACATTTGACTAATTTCTTTCTAAGAACAGAGCTCCTCAAACGATACAGTGGATAGGGATTTAATTATAGATGGCTTAGACCTACGGCAAAAGTTTAAATGGAATTGTAGGATAGCGTAACATCTTTATAAGAATCTGTTCACATTTACTTCTCCTTTCCATCCACAGTATTTCTCCAGAATACGGTGTCACACATTGCTCATTGACTCCCATTGTAAAGCAATAAGTAGTGGATGATATAATTTAATTTGCTGTATCCCATTGTACATTAAGGCACTGTAAACCATGTTTTTTATGTAGCGATAAAAGGGAATACGGACACATACCGATACTTGAGGCCAAATTGACATTGGACAACATGTGGCATAACAAGATGTCAACAAAGCTTTAAAGGGAAGCCATCATCAGAAAATGTTCCCTGAAATAACAGCAAGTTAAAGTCTAAAAAATCTCTAGTGGCCAATGTGAAAATTGCAGTATTTTCATTTTTTAATACAGACTGTGATAAAAAAAAAACCTTGGCAGAAAATAAAATATTTAACACCAAACCTGCTTTAAACACATTTTCTGATGAAAGCTTCCCTCTAAGTTCAAAAACATGCAGTGAAGTGTACCGACTGCAATATGGGTTCATAATATAGATGCGCTTAGACTGCTATTAAGAGACTCCAAGAGGTAATACGGTATATTCTATATTATAATAATTTCATCTATACAAATTTCTTTAGGTGCCAGATTTGGGATATATAAGAATCCAAATGGGGCCTAATTAGAGTTGAGCAGGTCTGCCAAAATTCAAGTTCGCAAAATTGCACCAATTTACTGGGAAATTAGATTTGCCGTGAGTCACTGCAAATTGAATATTCCCTATTATGCTCTGGAAACTCAACTCCAGAGAATAATAAAAGTAATATGCAAAAAAAAACACTCACCACTCACCTGTCCTGGCACCTCCGCTGCCTCCGATGCACGGCCTTCTGGTCCTCAAGGCCTCATGTTTCCAAAGTCGTGTGCTGGTATCTTTACATCCGGTCGTGACTAGGCCTAAGAGGTCATGGCACATAGTGACGTTACGACATTATGACGTGCCATGTCCTCCAAAGCCTTGGGTCTTCACTCTAGAAACAGGACTTCTGTCCAGGACCTGGCTTCTGAGGTTGATGCTTATCATATAGTCACAATGTTACCAAACGTCTTGACCTCCGAGGGCTGGTTGTGACAGGAAGTTCTGTTCTAGATGGAAGACACTGGCATGCAACTGTGGAAAAAAAGAGGCCTTGAGGACAAGACTGTGAGTAGTGGGCACCATTTGCAGCGTGTGGGGCCAGGACAGGTGAGCGGTGAGCATTATGGGTTTTTTTGCTTTCTAACCCATTATCAGCTCTCTAAAATTCAGCTAATGGCGTCCGCAGTGGGCCATTTTGCTTAATTCAATTGGAGTGAACTACAAAAAATCTGTATTCTGGAGATTATAAATTTTTCTAAAAATGTAGTCAAATTCAATTCCACGCAAATAAATTTGCTCATCACTAGGTCCAGCATTACTGCAAAGTGGAAGAGATATCACACAGTTTCTAATAAATTAATAGTTTTCAATTATTGTGGTGGCTCTTAATAAGCCGTCCTCCCATATAGTATTTCTTCACTAAATATGTGAATATGTGTATGTAGTGTAGTGTGAGTGAGTATATACTCACCTACTGCTGCCTTCTCCGGTATCCAGTGCCATTTTATTCTTCTTCTCCGTGACATGACCGCTGTTCACGTCTCCAGGTCACCTTATGCTCAGCGTGACCCAGATGTGGCTTTTACAATGCAAGTCAATAGAGTGTCAGAACGAGGCTCTGCAGGTTTACATTGCAAAGGAGACTTCCGTCTCACGTCGAGAGCATAGAGTGAGAAGGAGAGTCTGAAAAGAGGTGAGGTCACTCAAAAGAGGAGCAGAACGGCGCTGGATACTGTAGGAGCCAGATGAAGGTGACTAAATTACCACACACATGCTACACGACATGCACTTATACACAGATTTAGTAAAAAAAAAAATTCATGGGAGGGCTTCTATAAGAGTCCCCATGTCATATATTTGCATCAATACCCTTTTATTGAACATATATTTGTATTTTACAGGGCTGCATATAGTTATATAGTTTTATCAATTGTCTAATATATTCGGAGACCACTTCCATCATGCGCCCTAACAGAACTTCACTCACAGGCTAACACTTGGAGAACCGTGTGGAAATGGTCAAGCTTGACAGCTAATAACAATAGCTTACCACTGTTCCGAATAAGACCAAGTCACATTGAAAAGATATATGAAGAAATAAATAATATAATCCTGCATTAAAACAAATAATAAATGTAGCTACATAAACCATAATAAATTATGCTGTGTTGATAGGTACCATTTAAAAAAGGAAATTAGATTTCAACGCTGTTTCCTCTTTTTTTCTCCTCCAAATGAAAGAAAGGAAGCCATTGCACAGTAAATTACCAATCTTAAGTCACTTGTTATTTTTGCATTCCACCTGTAGAGTAAGATAAGATCACTTTTGTGTCATGTTTTTGTAGAATAAAAGCAAATCCCAATAAATTTCCACTGTATATTTGTGCCGATTTTGATATACAGGCCTGTGGGGATAGACCATTTGGTAGAACAGGCACACAGAGGGGAAGGTGGTGCTGAGAAAGAAGTAAGGATCATGTGCCAGAAGTGTTATTGTGTCAGGTTGATTTATTGAATGAGCTTCACTTCACCGAATGTTCAGATATATTTATTTCCCTAAAGGCTGTACAAAGATATGAACAGACCTGCATCCACAGATGTCATCATTGCTCATTTTACCGAGTCATGAAATTTTCTCAACTGTAATTTGTCCATCTAAAATTGCTGTTACAGAGCATTGTCATACAAGTCTGTTTTCTTCATCTTAGTACAAAACAACTCAGCCTTTGTAAGTGTTTTGTCTTCTGTCGAGAGAAGAGACACAATCACCTTCAATAAAATCACACAGCAGTCCAAGGACTATGTATAATGGATTCTTTACTATGCACATTTTAGCTTCAGACGTCCAATCAAATAAAATATGACAACACTTTATATGGTTTCTTGGATAAATAGACTAGGCTAAGAGCTATATCCAGCATGGATTAGGTTTTACCAAGAGATCCAGAGATGAGCAGTTACTGAATTAGACAATTCAAGGTTTATTAATTATTGATATAGAGTTTAACATAACTGAAAATGTTGACATTTCCATTTTTCAGTAATAAACATTAATTCTAACATTAATATTAGAATAAAATTCGCGATATAAGGATGAAATGATAATGAGATAATTATGAATTGATGATTATTGATCATACAAATATCCTATTTATCTTTCTGCCAAATCCACAAGACCCTCCACAGCAGCGTTCTAAAGACTGCGCTGAGAAATTCAACACTTGCATCATCAGTCACACTGTCAAGGCCGGCAAGAGAGAATGACATGGAAGATAGGAAGATAACAATGAAGAAGACAAAGGCAAAACCTTAAATTTAATAGATTAGCACCGTTGCTATCACAAGATCCATGCATAGATGTTTTCATATACAATATATGTAAGAAAGGACATAAATAATCTAGGGAAAGGAAGAGGGGGAACAACAGCGGGCGGTACGGGGGTGGCTTACAGTTTAGACTTTTACAATATCAGTAAAATATTTTGGGAGATATTTTTCTTATCGAACAAGTCTTCTGTTGATATTTGCACAAATGTGATTCAAAAACTCAATGATTTTAATGGACTGTATGTAATGCTTTATTTCCCTTGTCAACGTGCTACATGGAAACGAACACTTACAATCCAGCATCTCCAAATATGATAACTAATCTCTCAGGTGCCAGCAAGAGGATACTCTGTGATTGGTTTATTGTAAAGGGTCCTTTCCAAAAAGTAAGTATTGTCCAAAGCGGAGAACCTGCACACATTTACCCAATCGCAAGACTGTGCGCAACTTCCACATGGTCCAACTAACACATGGCTGACCCCCAATGCACCATTTCTACAAGGGTTAAGAAGGATAGAAATAAATCTGTTTGCAACAAAAGTGGTTAGTGGAGTAGTATATTCCTTGATCATGGCTTGAGCTGTACGCTGGGACCCAGTGAACAAGCCTTGAGTATTCAGTGATGATGTAGTCTATGTAATCCTTCTTTACATGATTGATAGGGATATATAGATTTTTGAGCTCTCTTGGCTGAAATCATCTGACACCAGATATTAAATACATTTAATGCATGATATGGTATGTCTGTGAGACAATAGTTCATTTCTGATTAATAATATTGATTTTTACAACTATAGATAGTCCTTGAGAACTGTTCTACATTTGACATACCACTAGATACAATGAACAAATTACACTGTTATACTCATGAATGACAATACAGATCTGTAAGTCCGAAAAAACACTATAATGATAATGCATTGGTTTTGTATACATGAATGGTGGGCCCTTAGAATCAAGTCCTCTGGCGGGTCCAATGTTCTTCAGTATGACATTGTCCCTAACGGTGAGCAGGATTTAATATTTTAGATCCCTAAAACACATAACCTTTTATGACATTGTTCAAATAATAAAGCACCTTTTATCATCCCTCTAGACTGATGCTACCTTTTGATGGAGTGATACCGCCAAATTAGCAACTTTCATCTACCGTATGGTTACCTACTTTTCTTTGCTGAATAATCTATAACAGCTCTGGAGAAGAGAAGATACAACAGGATAAATGAGGCAATAGCAGTCACTATTGTCACTCCTATTCTGTAACATGGTGAGATACGCTTTCAAACAATATTAAAAAGCACCCCCTTGTTTTGTACTTTTGCTTTGTATGCTCACTGGGTGGAACATATTTCATAAGAGAACATCCTCTTTCTATTGTTCTATTTTACTCAATAGAATCAGTGACAATTAAGGCCCACATACATATTATTTGTGAATTAAGGTGGATTGAACCCACTAGTTTCAGTTGGACAAACCATCTAATATGTATGATGACCTCCCTTCATCAGTTACTTTTGGTTTTGGAAAGATAACAGGATTGCCAACCATCCAGAAACTCCCGGACAGTCAGTAAAAATATGGCACTTTTTTCCCTGTTCATAGAAAAAATTTGTTGCATCCGTGATTTTTTTTGAAGCTGGAGAGACTAATACAGATTATTATGATTTAAATTACCATCCTTTTATAGTTCACAATGAATGCAGCTAATGTCTTTGAATCAGAATTATGGGCTGCAGTCTTAAGTAACTTCAAATCTAAATAGTTTATTATGGTTTTCTAATGTGTCATAAAAAAGATGTCAGTCTGTAATTTTTTGAGAAGCTGTCCAGAAAAAAAATAAAATAAAGTTGGCAACCTTGGAAGATAAGCAGCCACTCTGGATGTTGGGCAGTAACTTAGGGACAACTGTTGGCCGAACGATGGTTCACCTGATCCTTCAGCTGGCAGATAATGTATATCTCCCGACTCCTCCATACACAGGAACGCTTGCTCTGCCTCTGGCAGAAGCTTATCCCACCAAGAACCAGGGCTGTGAAGTTGGAGTCGTAGTCGGTGTCCATTTTGGTGGAGTCGGAGTCGTTATAAAATGGACCGACTCCAACTCCTAAAAAATATAATAAATTGGGTACAGTAGTTCAATGCAGTTTGTGTGGAATATTTTTTTCATAAGAATTTGGGAAAGTTCTGAAATGTCTTATAAGTGTCTGTCCTATTACTGATCTAAGGGTCTAGACTTTTAGTTGAGATGAATCTATACTACAGTAAATTTATCACTTAAACATCAGCCATGTATGAGGGAGTCGGAGCCGTGGAGTCGGAGTCAGTGTCATGGAAATTAAGGAATCGAAGTCGGAGGTTTGGCTTACTGACTCCACAGCTCTGCCAAGAATACAAGGATCAGTAGCCCAAAATTATATCGAATCCTTATCTCCATCTGTTGTGAGGGTGGGGCCGGAGGATGGTGAGGCCCCTATATATACACTGTTGGATGATTCTGCTGATATCCATGTGTCTGGTTGACTTAAGACTAATCTACATGGGGGCCTTTACTTTGATATCCCTTTTGAAAACACATGCCTGCTCTGCCGACTCAAGTATGTGTGTGTTGGATGTCAGATAAATGAGCATTACTAAATGTGTATTGAAAGTGTAATTCAAGAAAAATGTCTGATAAATAGTTTATCCTACATTGCTCCAGTTTTAAACCCATCCAGATACGAATGAATGAATAACAAAAGGCACTCTTTTATTAACAACATTTGTAGGCACTTTCTACTTTTGTGTCCCTTTAAATGATGTGTTCAACCAAAATCAAACAGTTACCTTCATATTTATAGAGATGGCAGGGGGGTTTGTGTGTTTTATGTACCTGTCAGAGACGTTTGCACACAGCTATGCTTATACTGTGTTGTTATATTTAAATATGTTAATATTTCTCATTAAGCCATTAACAATAACCTTCATCCATTTGTGAAAAACATTTTGCCAAGCATGCATATAAAAAATTAGCAAGTGAAGCAAAATCACCTTAATTTGCTTTGGACCAGCAAATAACCAACTAATTTGCAGAAATCCCTGCCAAGCACTCATATTAAATGCTTCATGCTTATTTTATGACCTCTGCTGCACCTCTCCTTCCCAGGCCCTGAATCATATGATCATTAACATATTGCAAGGTCTGAAACTTTATTTTTTACATTCTTTAATTAATGCCTGTTTATAGAAGGCCATAGGACTTCAGATCCAGTTAATGAAACTTCTCTCCCCCAGGCCCCTTGAGCCCAATAGAGAGGCTCCTCCACTGTTGTTTTAGTAGCTTTTTTCCAACTGTTTGTTTATACACACTTAATTGATCTCTTTAGTCCCAGAAGCATTACTGAGACACAACCTGTTCTGAGGCAAGCTAAAGTTTATCCCTTTTATAAAAGCCCCTGATTGCCCAAGGTTATCAGTTTTAATTTAAAAGTTGAAGACTCAGCTCTATCTGTATCATGTAGTAGCTAAGATAAATGATATGGGCCCTACAGTGTTCATTTTTTACATTTGTACACATTAGAGACTATCATAAATGCAAAGTAAATAATTATTCTGGGACTCTGCAGAGCTTTGCCGCTCTTTTGCATTCAATTTGAAAAGGAAAAGCTGGAAAATACACAGAACAATGCAGACTTAAGCACACTACAATATCTATCCCCTATATTGGAGGAGGGGCAACTTAGTATATTTCTATTAATTTTTTTACTTATTATAACTAAAGTGTATTTCCAGCTATAAATTAAAATATTTTTAAAGCCCTCCTGGTTATACAGCGGCGACCAAAAGTTTTGCATTTTTTTAAAAAGTGTGATTACTTCTGTCTGGTTATTGTGATGCCATTTTATTGGTGATTTTTGTAAACCAGAAGCAAATGGTTGTCAGCTATAATAATGAAAATGGTGTTTGACATTGTTTTATCCCTTTATGTATTAGTTTTCAACATTGGCTGGGCCAAATGTTTTGCATATTTTGTCATGGGTAATCGAATTTTGCCTAAATTATTTTTTTTTTATGTGTGTGTTTTTCGGTTAAAACATGGCAAAGACAAAGCTAAATTTATCACCAGATGTCAGAAAGTTGATTATTTTGATAGTAAAGTCAGGCAAAAGCCAAAAAGAGGCAGCTATGGAACTCACCTGTTCTCAGAGTCAAGTGTCACGTATATCAAAGACAGAAAAAGAAAGTTATGGAACAGCTGACAAACCTAGAAGTGGACGACCACGGAAAACCTCCCCCAGTGTTGATCATATTATTAAGAAAAAGTCAGTATCTGATGTCCATAAAAGTGCTGTACAGATTTTGTACGAAAGGTCAAAGTGAGTTGCCAAACTGTGGTGCGACGACTAAGAGCAGTAGGGTTGAATGCACAAGTTCCAGCCAAGAAACCTTTTATCTCGACAAGAACTAGAAGGTCCGACTTGAGTTTGCCAAAGAAAACAGCCAATGGAAAGAGACAGATTGGTCTAAGGTGTTGTGGTCAGATGAATCCAAGTTCAATCTGTTTGATCGTGATCCCAAGCACTATATGTACCACCCAATTGGAAAACATAATGATGTAAGGTACCAAACACCTACAGTGAAACATGGTGGTGGCAATGTCAAGGTTTGGGGCTGCTTTTCTGCATCAGCTATTGAACCTCTGCATAGAATTGACGGAAATATGAATGCTATCATGTACAAGGATATACTGGAGAATGTATTGCTGCTATATGGTAAAACCAATGTAGGCAGGGGAAGGAGATTCCAGCAAGACACATCCAATCTAGTCAAAAATTGGTTAGCAAAGAAAAATGTTCGCCTGTTGCAATGGCCAAGCCAGTTTGCTTTAAGCAAATGACCTACCTGTATTCAAAAGCATTTTGGTTAAAATTAAGGTCTTGCATGATGACAACTTCATGCACTTTCAATTCATCACCAGGAAAATGGCATCACAACAACCAGACAGAAGTAATCACACTTTTAAAAAAAATGCTAAACTTTTGGTCGCCATTGTCTAATAAAATGCTTGTTTTTTTTAATAAAATTGATGTTTTAAAATATTTAAAGTCACATTAGTTCCAGTTGTATTTCAATCAAGTGAAATTAAATTTCTAAGGTGCTGGTGGCTTGTCACATGCGTGTTTCTTAGGCCTCATTCAGACAACCGTTTTTCTCACGTATGAGAAAAATATACCGATTATTTTGATCAGTCTTTGATCATAGTGTGGTTCAGGTGTCATCTATTTTTCTCATACGTGGAGGAAAAAAAATTTTCTCTACGTACTCATATGTGACTGTCCGATTTTTTCACGGACTAACAGACTACCATTGCCGATTTTGATCCGACCCTCAGATCAAAATCGGACATGTCTCTGTGATTTTTCAGACACAGTGTGAATGAGCCCTTACTTATTGCATAGGTGCCAATTTACACTTATGATCTCTGGCCAAAATGACTGTCGATTAGCTACATGTTTACCAACCGGCAGTCATTTAAAATACTTACGGTAGATTGGTTGACTGCGCTTACGATGAACATAGGTTGACCAGTAACAGATTGCTCTGTGCTCATAAGCTGACAATGTTCTCAGCAGCACATGATGACAATGTGCAGGCCGAGAACGATTATTTTTTTAAACCAGCCAAAAATCATTTCACCCCGATGAACAAGCGTTTTGTTTGGTCTTCGGGTGATTGAAATCCGGTTTACACTGCACGATTATTGGGAAAGTAGCCTTCCTAGGAATGATCATTCCCGATTATCGTGCAGTGTAAATGAAATCTAAGTGTCTTTTCCACATGCACCAACCCAAGGTACTGAATATGAAATTTATATTAATAGTGACATATTTATTTCACATACTGAAAGTGAGAATAGTTAGCAGAAGTCAGGTAACGGTATGTGTGTATTGGTATGCAGATGAATGATTGCCTGCAGCGCTGACGTTCCATCTGATCTGGAAGAGAACACTAGGAAACAGTTTCTTCTACATTACCACTGCAGTCAATTGGTGGCTCATTGATTGGCTGCAGTAGTCATATGATATCCCCTGATAGAAGAGGAAGCAACAAGGTTTTCAGGAGACAAGGGCAATAGTGCTGAGAAGTCATAGGAAGAGAAGGAGGTGGTAGATCAGTATTTTTTGGGGGGTTTTAAGTTCAGGACCACTCCAGGCCACCTAATGAAAGAAGGGCTATGGATGTCGTGAGAGAAAAAATGGCTCTATGTTCTCATCCAGCAGTCATAGATTACTTATGTGGCTGACGGACTGGATCCTGCATATTGATCCGCACAAACTCTAGTAGACACTTCTTTTAAATAAAAAGCGCTCTATAATCTCCCCAATAGATGACTATGGTAATAAATTCCTATTCCCAATTACAGGGGAAGGAAAACTCTGGAACACAAACTTCTGACAAGAAGTGACATATTGCCTAAGTTAACAGAACCTACAAGAGTAAACATAAGTAGTATTATTTGTAAAAAGTTTACTATAAACCAGACTGTATTCATAAGAAATGTATGAATACCTTTTGGTGGTATAGTCAACAAATATCTAAGGGCAGTGAAGGCTTCATATTCTTACCTATGGTCTCTGGGTATGAGCCAGCTTTGATTATTATACAATTGGTGGTAACATAATCAACAAGCAGTGTACAACTTACTGACTGAGACGTTCCCTGGTGTCCCCCAAAAAAGGGACGTTTTTAAAGAAATTGTCAAAACATATCAATATTTCAGATTTACTTTTTGAGAAAATTATGTTGTATTCAAGTCCATCTCTTAAACATGTCATTGACCACCATAGGAATCATTATGACTCTGATTCATCATTTGTGGAAGGAAGTCCATTTTATCTTTTGCGGTGTTAGATGCCATTTTTGGTGCCAAATTCATAAAAACGGCGTACGTGATTCATGAATTAGGCGCAAAGTCAAAAATCGGCTTTTTTTCTGTCTTGAACTATTCTTACGACTTTTGGTATCAAAAGTCGCAAACATTGCGGCAAAAATTTGATGTACTCAAAAATACACTATAGAGGGGAATAGAGTGAAATTGAGTCAAATTTTTAAAAAGTCGCAATTGATGAATCATCCAAAAGCATCTGCAATTGCTACAATCCGCCCACAAAGCTGAAAACAAAGAAAACAGGCGAGTACATATAAAATAGACTTCAAAAAAGGTGCAAAGAGAATAAAGAATTGGTGGCAAACAAAAAAAGGTGCAAATAGAATAATGAATTGGTGGCAAACAAAAAAAGGTGCAAAACTAGATAAAAAAACAAGCGCAAAGGCAATGATGAATCGATGCCTATGTCTTTTCACAAACTATATTTCTAATGGATAATTTTAATCAACCTAATAATATACAACAAAAACAAAAAATTAACATTTAGGTATTTTATTCATAGCTGTAATTCTACAATTTTTAAAACTAATACAACTGAACAAATACCCTGTGAGCTTTCATTTTTCCCATAGGAAAGCACAGAAGATGGCTCTTTTGATGGCTCCGACGTTTCTTTTTCTGTTGAATACATTTTTCTTGGAGCAATGCTTAAAGCGAAAAAAAAAAAAATCTTCCAAAGGTTCGGAATCTTGAAACCTGTAAACAAAATCTGTGGAGCAGATAAAATTTTAAATGGCACAATGCAATTAAGCTGAATTCAATTTGAGCGCACCCTGTCCATCTGTCAGAGAGAAACAAAAGCTGAGGAGTTCCATTATTGCTGAATCCCTTCTCTTGTTAATTTGCTTGCTGAGAGATTTCAATTTCTAGGAAGTGCACAAATTAGTGTTCAGTCAGGGCTAGATCCTCAGTAAGTATGAGCAGATGGTGGAAATCAGCCCTAATCAAGTGGCCAAAGACTTTTTTTTCTGTCTGATTAAAGTATTTTAATTCCCTAATATTGTCGACTTTTTCAGCAAATACATCTTGCTGCTAATTCCTAAAAGGGCATTTAAGAGTAACTATATTTCATCTTCATGTTCAAGGATTAGACAAGCACTTGCCAAATTACAGTATTTCACCTGGTCAAAAGGGGACTCTGGGCATATATATGATTTGTGCATTGTGTATCACTGTCCTTCTCAGAGTTGTGACCTTTACTTCTTCCATTTAATATTGTATAGAGCACTTATATACAAACCCCTGAATAATAAATGTATGAGATGGCTCCAGTGGATAATTCTCACTATATTTGGCTATCGGTTAACCCCATATCATCCTGATTTTTTTAACTATTCATGATGTGAGTTATTGGTCTTTCAGGCTGTTATTTTTGTATGCTTTGATCATATGTAAAATGTAGCACATCAATTATCAAAATTTTAAATAAAATCAGCAATTGTGTAATTAAACTATATTTTGTGTTTCTTTTTCTCTAACCCTCTCCATTGCTGTGTGACGGCACCTGTTAATTTCAGCAAAGACCCCCCATATGTTTGATCACAAGGGGAAAAACGGATCTGCCCCCAACCACCATCATTTTGTAGCACCCAAAGCAGAATAATGCGACAAGGGGTTAAAATGGATTCAACAGCTCCAATATGTATGTTTTTTAGCCCATGAATCGTATATACCTATGAACATATCAAAAAGTGCAGCAATTCACTGTGTGCACTAAGATATATGCAAACATTGAACATTTCATTACTGAAATATAGATTCAGCTTCTAATATTGAGGTACTTAGCGCAAAAAATAACCAATTCATGTGTGCCCATCAGCCACGACAAGGTGATCTTTTTTTTGCAATTGGGTTTCATTAAAAATTTGGCACCATTTGCGTTCTATAGCCTCTGTGCTGCACTAATGGGTTAACGGAGAGTCTGTCAGTGAACTCATTCTGACATCCAATGGGAAAGATTCTAACTCTTTTTATCCGCCTTTTTCTGAGCTCTGTCCCAGCTGATTTATGATCAAAGTTGAATGTGCAGGGAAACAGCCTGTAAAAGGCAACATTTTTAATTAATTGCAATTGGAATCATGATCTTTAGCCCCAAATATATGCATTTAGCTTAAAAAAATGAACCCTAGAGGTGGACAACCTCTTTAACGATTAAGTTGTGTATCGTAAAATTTAGTTTTGATTAGAAAATATCCATTGTTACCTACAAAGTTGCTAAAGTAAGACATTGGTGTTGCAAATGTGTTACAGAGAGTGACTTACACAGTTTGTTGGCTATCTGTGTCTTCTTTCGGAATGAAAATCTGCTCCGGGCAATGCTCTGTGCACAAGTAGTAGTTTCTGGGACTTCTGCCAAACTACGAAATAGCTACCGCATTGTCCATGTTGTTTGGATGGAATGGGTGTCAGGCCAAACACTGGATTGGGGATGTATGTCACAACTCTTATACTACTACTACCAGACTGTTTATACGGGATATAAAATTCCATTTCAGCACCTAAACTGTGAGGACAAGTAGTTAAAAATACTTGTTAAACAGTGATTTATGTAATAGTGTGTCTTTTCATTTTCCTGTGCCTGGCAACAAATGGAAAAAAACAGTTGAACAGAGAAGTCAGTTCTGATACTATTCACTTGACTTATCCTTGGATTCATTAAGATTGTGAGAATAAATACAGTTAATTTGTAATTAAAGAATACAAAAACTACTTTGGAAAACTGCACTAATTTTTAAAGTGATTTGAAAGTGTATATTTACAAATTAATTAAGCAAAATAAAAATGTACTTCCAATTAATGCATCTTAAAAAAACAATGTGATTTTCCTTTTTTTTTAACTGCAATATAACTGCTCCCTGCCTACACGGTGTGATCCTAGGGTAAACAGGCTGACCTAGCTGGACTAGTCCTTTTAAAGAGGACCTGTCAAAAGTGGCTGGCTTTTGCTATTATTTTAATTTTATTCCTGCTACTTCAATAAGTATTCCGCTTTTTTTTTTTCATTTTAAAAATCTGCTATACAGTTCCAGAGATAAGGGCCTTTTTATTTAGTGTCACTTTTTATGGTCTTTACCAAGAGGGTGAGACTCACACAATAATAATGCAGAGCAGCCTAAGGCGACATTCCCACGATGAAGCTTTTGGTGCGTTTTTGATACGGCATATTTTTGCTGCATCAAAACCGCAGCATCTTACAGTTCCAGCAAAGTGGATGGGATTTATAGAGATCTCCTGCCCACTGTGCTTATTTTTAAAGCTGCATAAACTCACTCGTGGTGCTTGTTTCAAATCCGCAGCATGTTAATTTCTCTTGCGGTTACGCTGTGCGGAATTTCCCCATAGACCTACATTAGATGTGAAAAATCCACAGCAAAAAACACACGAGTTATTAGTACGTTTCCTCCGCAGAAACGCATCAAAAACGCATGTAATCCACACCTCAGTGTAGCTATAAAGTTTTGTCAAAGCAAAAAACCAAGAAGTATCAAAAACAAATCAGCTGTATTTAATGCATAACACACTAAACAGAGCTAAAAAAAAATGTAGCATCAAAAACGTGATAAAAACGCATGGTAAAAAAACACACAAAAACGCAATGAAAAACCGCAAGTAAACTAATTTAAATGATAGGTGCAGAAATTCTGCAAAATCAAAAACACACCAAAAGCTCATCATGGGAAAGTAGCCCAAAGACACGCACCAAGAAAATCCTGTGAGCGCAGAGGAAAGACCATAAAAATCAGCACTAGCTATAAAAAGCCTATATATCTGGAATGGTACCGTATGTTAGATTATAAAAGAGAAAAAAGTGCAAAGCTCAGGGGACCAACAGGAATAAAAGAAAGTGCAAAAATTGGCCACTTGACCAGGTGACAGGTCTTCTTTAACCCCTCCATGACTTTTGACGTGTATATATATATATATATAGTACAGACCAAACGTTTGGACACACCTTCTCATTTAAAGATTTTTCTGTATTTTCATGACTATGAAAATTCTACATTCACACTGAAGGCATCAAAACTATGAATTAACACATGTGGAATTATATACTTCACAAAAAAGTGTGAAACAACTGAAAATATGTCTTATATTCTAGGTTCTTCAAAGTAGCCACCTTTTGCTTTGTTGACTGCTTTGCACACTCTTGGCATTCTCTTGATGAGCTTCAAGTGGTAGTCACCGGAAATGGTCTTCCAACAATCTTGAAGGAGTTCCTAGAGATGCTTAGCACTTGTTGGCCCTTTTGCCTTCACTCTGCGGTCCAGGTCACCCCAAACCATCTCGATTGGGTTCAGGTCTGGTGACTGTGGAGGCCTGGTCATCTGGAGTAGCTCCCCATCACTCTCCTACTTGGTCAAATAGCCCTTACACAGCCTGGAGGTGTGTTTGGGGTCATTGTCCTGTTGAAAAATAAATGATGGTCCAACTAAACGCAAACCGGATGGAATAGCATGCCGCTGCAAGATGCTGTGGTAGCCATACTGGTTTGTTATGCCTTCAATTTTGAATAAATCCCCAACAGTGTCACCAGCAAAGCACCCCCACACCATCACACCTCCTCCTCCATGCTTGACGGTGGGAACCAGGCATGTAGAGTCCATCCGTTCACCATTTCTGCGTCACACAAAGACACGGTGGTTAGAACCAAAGATCTCAAATTTGGACTCATCAGACCAAAGCACAGATTTCAACTGGTCTAATGTCCATTTCTTGTGTTCTTTAGCCCAAACAAGTCTCTTCTGCTTGTTGCCTGTCCTTAGCAGTGGTTTCCTAGCAGCTATTTTACCATGAAGGCCTGCTGCACAAAGTCTCCTCTTAACAGTTGTTGAAGAGATGTGTCTGCTGCTAGAACTCTGTGTGGCATTGACCTGGTCTCTAATCTGAGCTGCTGTTAACCTGCGATTTCTGAGGCTGGTGACTCGGATAAACGTATTCTCAGAAGCAGAGGTGACTCTTGGTCTTCCTTTCCTGGGGCGGTCCTCATGTGAACCAGTTTCTTTGTAGCGCTTGATGGTTTTTGCAACTGCACTTGGGGACACTTTCAAAGTTTGCCCAATTTTTCACACTGACTGACCTTCATTTCTTAAAGTAATGATGGCCACTCGTTTTTCTTTACTTAGCTGCTTTTTTCTTGCCATAATACAAATTCTAACAGTCTATTCAGTAGGACTATCAGCTGTGCATCCACCAGACTTCTGCATAACACAACTGATGGTCCCAACCCCATTTATAAGGCAAGAAATCCCACTTATTAAACTGACAGGGCACACCTGTGAAGTGAAAACCATTTCCGGTGACTACCTCTTGAAGCTCATCAAGAGAATGCCAAGAGTGTGCAAAGCAGTCATCAAAGCAAAAGGTGGCTACTTTGAAGAACCTAGAATATAAGACATATTTTCAGTTGTTTCACACTTTTTTGTTAAGTATATAATTCCACATGTATTAATTCATAGTTTTGATGCCTTCAGTGTGAATGTACAAATTTCATAGTCATGAAAATACAGAAAAATCTTTAAATGAGAAGGTGTGTCCAAACTTTTGGTCTGTACTGTACCTCAAAAGATGTGTCCCTGCCTTTGATGTGGACTTGCATTCTGAGCCCACATCTCCCTCCCAACCCCCACGAAGACTGATTACTGGCAAAGTAAAAGCTGAAAGTGGCTGCACATTTTACTTTAGGCCACAGCCCCACTATCAGTATTTGGTCAGTATTTGGTCAGTATTTTTTCTCAGGAGTGGGAGCCAAATCCAGGAGTGGGTGATAAATGCAGAACTGGTGACTTGTTTCTATTATACCTTTTCTCTGATTGTTTCTCATCTGGTTTTGTCTCCCAGTCCTGTGAGAAAATACTGACTGAATACTGACCAAATACTGATAGTGGGGCCGTGGCCTTAGGAGAAGTGTTGTATTACTCAAATGAATGGCCAACCATGTACAACATGATTGTGACAAGTCAGGCAGAGTCAGAGTAGCTCTTAAAGGGAACCTATCATGTAAAAAAACACTATTAACCTGCAGATATGTGGTTAATCTGCAGGTTAATAGCATTCTGAAGCTGCATTAGAGCCGGCTGTCAGTCAGTGTGGGGGGTGCGGTTACACACACTATGCACATATTGAGCGGTGACTGAAGCTGCGCCGGCCCACCCCTATGACAGAAACCTGAGGCTGCTGGAAGGAATAACCTTCACTTCCTCCTGGCAGCGGGGTTCTCAGTGCGGATGTCAGACATCTTCAGAACACTATTAACCTGCAGATTAACCCATACCTGCAGGTTAATAGTGGGGTTTTTTACATCACAGGTTACATTAAAAGTATTTCTACAAAATTAAAGCCTCGTATATATAAGTCACCTTATATTAAAAAAACAAAAAATAAAAATTGAAAAATTATTCAGATTATTCGCAGGGTCACTTAGGAAATAAAAAATAGGAGTCAAATAATTTACGTATTTACAAACACAGAATAAATCACTAAAAATATACCATTGGCCTCTTTTGCAAGGGTGACGTGCAACAATGTCCTTGCTTCACCTTGTAGTTCACATTCTGTTAAGAAAAAACCCTTTGAACATGCCTTCTATGAAGGTGTCTTCAATGAATAACAGATAAGATGTATAGAATGAAAGGATTCAGTACTTATGCATAAGTAATTCAACTCTCTTTGCCAAAGAGATATTTAAAAAGATCAATAAGAAGGTACATACATCTTCCACTGGATAATTGAACATAGTGGCCAAGTACTCCTGTGTGGAAGGCCATGTCAAGACCTTGGCTGTCAATGAGGTCTAGTGAGGAAGCTATAAAGCATTCTGCTTCAGTCCTGGTTCCCATGTTATTGAACACATTTACATTGCACTCTGCACACAAGTAATGCAGAAAACGAGTCCTTCCACACTGGTGACTTTAATCTTTGAACTGAATGGAATCATTGGTCATTTTAATCTAACATTCAATGACAGATTTCATGGGAGGTTGGTTGAAAAAGATATACAGAATATAGATGTATAGACAGATCTACAGAATAGATATATAGAGGGATAGAATAGATATAAAATAATATATAGAATGGTGAAAGAAAGGAAAATAGGAAACATTCTTCCTCATTGATTGACCTTTCAGTGGAAAAACAAAGAAAAACATGAAAGTTTACAGAATAATAGTTTTAGTGAACACCACTCTTAGCGCTAATTTCCTTAAATACCCATCACAGCGTTCATGTCCTGCAAAAGTAACAAATCGATTTATTCCCTTCAAATTATTTTACAGCTCAATGTCCCAAATGGGTTCAGTGATCATAGAAGCATAACTAATATAGTACTAACATTCCAGAAAGCGTTGAAAATGAAAAACGTGTAATTGTCTGCTAAGTGACCCCAGGTATCAACTTTAGTAAAATCGGAATTTTGTATTTAATTGAATTGGAATTTCACATTCCAGAACTCAAAGTAGCATTGCACTTAAAAATGAACTCTTATTTGCTTCTTATTAGAAGACCCTTTTTTTTTCATATTCATTTTTGAAACCCTTTGTTGTATAGTTGACTGATTAAGAAGAAAGCCCACGCTGATTGAGGTTATTTTTAAACTGCTAAACCTGCAAGTAAATGTCATAAATTTGGCAATGACAAGTGAAAACTTTTTAGAAACTATTGCAAAAGAGACCCACGATTACTGCAATTTCTACATACAGCTATACTTGAAAAATTGTATTCTTTCATATACAAATATATACCATTCCCTTTGCGCAACCATCCTTGACAGTTTTAAAAGTGACTATAAAAAGGGGAAAGACAGAGAAATATGCCAAATGTTCAGCCACCTCAACAATGACAATGGCATGATAGCGCCAGGACATTTATGTCCAAGATGGGAATAATCCTTTACATTGTCTTTATAATAGAAAGTTCAGCTCCATCATCAAGCCGAGTGTGCATGTGAGGCCTCGGCCCCACTATCAGTATTTTGTCAGTATTCGGTCAGTATTTTTTCTCAGGAGTGGGAGCCAAAACCAGGTGAGGAACAATCAGAGAGATGTTATAATAGAAACAAGTCATCAATTCCGCATTTATCACCCACTCCGGGTTTTGGCTCCCACTCCTGAGAAAAATACTGGTCGAATACTGACCAAATACTGATACTGGGGCCGTGACCTAAAGTAAACCGTGCAGCCACTTTCAGCTTTTACCTTGCCATTAATCAGCCTTCGTGGGGGTGGGGAGGGAGATTTGGGCTCAGAATGCAAGCCCACATTAAAGGCAGGGACACATCCTTCGAGGTATATATACACGTCAAAAGTCATGGAGGGGTTAAAGAAGACCTGTAACCAGGTCAAGTGGCCAATTTTTGCACTTTTTTTATTCCTGTTGGTCCCCTGAGTATTGCACTTTTTTCTTTTTTATAATCTAATATACGATTCCAGAACTATAGAATTTATATAACTACACCGCGTGCAGAATTATTAGGCAAATGAGTATTTTGATCACTTTGATACTTTCTATACATATGGTCCTACTCCAAGCTGCATAGGCTTGAGAGCCATCTACCAATTAAGTAAATCTGGTGATGTGCATCTCTGTAATGAGGAGGGGTGTTGCCTAATAACATCAACTCCCTATATAAGGTGTGCTTAATTATTAGGCAACTTCCTTTCCTTTGGCAAAATGGGTCAGAAGAGAGATTTGACGGGCTCTGAAAAGTCCAAAATTGTGAGATGTCTTGCAGAGGGATGAAGCAGTCTTGAAATTTCCAAACTTTTGAAGCGTGATCACCGAACAATCAAGCTTTTCATGGCAAATAGCCAACAGGGTTGCAAGAAGCGTGTTGGCCAAAAAAGGCGCAAAATAACTGCCCATGAATTGAGGAAAATCAAGCGTGAAGCTGCCAAGATGCCATTCGCCACCAGTTTTGCCATATTTCAGAGCTGCAACGTTACTGGAGTATCAAAAAGCACAAGGTGTGCAATACTCAGAGACATGGCCAGGGTAAGGAAGGCTGAAAAACGACCACCTTTGAACAAGAAACATAAGATAAAACGTCAAGAATGGGCCAAGAAATATCTTAAGACTGATTTTTCAAAGGTTTTATGGACTGATGAAATGAGGGTGACTATTGATGGGCCAGATGGATGGGCCAGAGGCTGGATCAGTGAAGAACTGAGAGCTCCTCTCTGACTCAGATGCCAGCAAGGTGGAGGTGGGGTACTGGTATGGGCTGATATCATCAAAGATGAACTTGTGGGACCTTTTCGGGTTGAGGATGGAGTGAAGCTCAACTCCCAGACCTACTGCCAGTTTCTGGAAGACAACTTCTTCAAGCAGTGGTACAGGAAAACGTTGGTATCCTTCAAGAAAATCATGATTTTCATGCAGGACAATGCTCCATCACATGCATCCAACTACTCCACAGCGTGGCTGGCCAGTAAAGGTCTAAAAGAAAAAAAAATGACATGGCCCCCTTGTTCACCTGATCTGAACACCATAGAGAACCAGTGGTCCATCATAAAATGTGAGATCTACAGGGAGGGAAAACAGTACACCTCTCGGAGCAGTGTCTGGGAGGCTGTGGTGGCTGCTGCACACAATGTTGATCGAAAACAGATCAAGCAACTGACAGAATCTATGGATGGAAGGCTGTTGAGTGTCATCATAAAGAAAGGTGGCTATATTGATCACTAATTTTTTTTGTTTTTGTATGTCAGAAATGTTTATTTCTAAATTTTGTGCACTGATATTGGTTTACCTGGTGAAAATAAACAAGTGAGATGGGATTACATTTGGTTTATATTAAGTTGCCTAATAATTCCACACAGTAATAGTTACCTGCACAAACAGATATCCTCCTAAGATAGCCAAATCAAAAAAAAGCCCACTCCAACTTTCAAAAATATTAAGCTTGGATATTTATGAGTCTTTTGGGTTGATTGAGAACATAGTTGTTGATCAATAATAAAAATAATCCTCTAAAATACAACTTGCCTAATAATTCTGCACACAGTGTAGTGCTGATTTTTTATGGTCTTTCCTCGACGCTCACAGGATTTTCTTGGTGCGTGTCTTTGGGCTACTTTCCCATGATGGTGTCTTTTTGATGTTGCAGAATTTCTGCACCTATTATTTAAATTAGGTTACCTGCGGTTTTTCATTGCGTTTTTCTGTGTTTTTTTGACATGCATTTTTATCACGTTTTTGAAGCTACAGGTATAATAGAAACAAATCACTAATTCTGCATTTTGGCTCCCACTCCTGAGAAAAAATACTGACCGAATACTGACAAAATATTGATAGTGGGGCCGTGGCCTAAATGGGGGAGTCTGGAAAAATAGCTCTTGGTTTAAGAAGCACTCAAGCTATTTTATTTATGGGCGTAACCAGATGTGTGGTTGGCTGAGCAGGCGAAACACTGCCCACCTGCAACAGCCAATAACCACACAATTATGAAACAAAGTTGTGCAGCCAATGGCCACCACCTATGGGTGTTTTTTGAAGCATTCCCACTCACACGACCAAACGCATATGTGCTCTCACCATAAGGTGTATGGGCACCTTGAAGGGATTGCCTGGTCAAAACTGATACGTCTGTAGTCACTCTGTGTGACTGCAGACTTATGAATCCCCCCAGCACAGGCACTGTGCGCTGTGGGGATTCGCCAGTTTCAGACTCGGAGGGTATGTATAATTATACATACCCCCGGCCATTCAGTCCCGCTTTGCTCCATACACTTATATTGAGCGAGGCCACTCCCTGTCTAGTGACGCAGATGGCCAGTGGGTGCGTCAGACTAGAAGACCTCGCTCAATACAAATGTATGGAGAGCGAAGCCTTACCCATTGGCCAGGGGGATGTATAACTCATACATACCCTCTGGTCCCGGGACTGAAACTGGTGAATCCCCGCAACGCACAGTGCCGGCTCTGGGGGGATTCATAAGTCTGCGGTCACACAGAGTGACTGCAGACTTATCAGTTTTGACCGGACAACCCCTTTAAGTCTTGGGTTACACATTTTTTCCTATTTTTCGATTTAGATCACTTATATCTATTCCTCTACTTTTTTCAGCTACTTAACTTTTTTCAAAACGACAGTAAACCTATTGTATGTCTTATCTATTTACTGATCATAAATATGAACCTTTGTATGCATAAGGGTATGTGCACACATAAAGTATTTGGTGCAGAAATTTCTACACCGTTTCTGCATCTCTTAGCAGGAAAAAATCGCATGGTAAATCTGCAGGCAAAAACGCATCAAAACGCATGAAAAAGCATCAAAAACGCTGCGAAATTTCCACAGCGTTTTTGCTGCCAAGACGCGTATAACTTTACAGAAACAATGACAAGGAAAATAAACATACAGCCAATATCATTAAAAGCTATCTCAGCAAAAAGAAGAACAAGGAGTCCTGGAAGTGTTGATAGAGCTCGGATTTGAACATCATCAAGTCTGTGTGGGATTACATGAAGAGACAGAAGGTTTAGAGCAAGCCTACATCCATAGAAGATCTGTAGTTAGTTTCTAAGATGTTTGGAACAACCTACCAAGTTCCTTCAAAAACTGTGTGTAAGGCTATGTGCCCACGAAGTAGATTTGAAGTAGAAATTTCCTGAGCATTTCTGCATCTCTTAGCAGGAAAAAAATCGCAAGGCAAATCTACAGGCAAAAACGCATCAAAAACGCATGAAAAAGCATCAAAAACGCTGCGAAATTTCCACAGCGTTTTTGCTGCCAAGATGCGCATAACTTTACAGAAGCGCTGCAGAAATTTCTGCAAGGAAATACTGATTGTGCGCACATAGCCTAAAGCGTAAGGCTGGCATTACACATACAATAGCTGATGACTGAGAGCTCATTTACCCGTCAGCTATCTCTCCCTACTCCCTCATACACGTGAATGTTAGGTTTCCACAAATGAACATGTGTTTTCAAAGAGGAGAGAGAAGAAAGTTGATAACAACTGGCTCTGGCAGCAGCTTCTCTCCTGAATAAAAAAATAGTCGGGCATTAAAATTCTAACTGCCATACACTTATTTTGCCCAAGGGTGAGGGTCAGGAGACCTCCATACACAGCAGATTGTAGTCTGATCTTATAAATATCGGCCGACTTCAGTCTAATGATCATGAGTGGGCTAAGTCCAGGAAAACATATATACCCCAATGATCACATCAAGCCGATCGCATCAGTTTAACCTCTTAAATGCTGTTGTCGACTGTGACAGAGGCATATAAAAGATTTCCAATAAAGCTGCCGTCATTTTGTAGTCCACAAATGCCACCCCCCCAAATGACATGATTAGCGATGGGTTGCAACTCCAGCCACAAGCCTTCAGAAGACCTCTGTGTCTGCCATTTATTATTATGAATCCCAGCCTGTGTTTTGACTTCACAGTAGACCAGTAATTTTCCAATAAACTACAATATTATAATATTGCAGTAAATTTTGCAAGTGTTCAAGCAATCACAGGTGCAACTCCCCTAAAGGAACTAATAATAAACGGTGCAAAAAGTATTAAATATTTTTACAGAATATATAAAAGTTTAAATCCACCCCAACACTTTACTCCAAATATAAACAGAAAAATAAAAAAATATTAAAAAAGAAAATATTTAGCATTGCGACAATCATAGTTGTCGAAAAAAATAAAATATGTGAAAATGTTTATCTTCTATGGTGAACACAATGGACAAATTAATAAAAAAGCCACAATTGGTGTTTTTTGGTTGCCACATTTCCTAAAAAAAAGGCAATAAAAAGCAATCAAAATGTTGTATGTATGCCAAAGTGGTATCGATAAAAACATCAGCTCAAAATTCAAGCCCTAACACAGGTCCATACACAGTAAAATAAAAAAAGTTAAGGATCTCATAACCTTATAAGTTTGGTATCGACATAATTGTACTGGTCTGGAAAATCATGTTGTCAGGTCATTTATACCACTAGAAAACAAATGCAAAAAAATGGCAGAATTATGGTTTCTTCACCATTTATTTTTCCCATTTTTCAGTACCTTACATGGTAAAATGAATGATGCCATTCAAAGTTGAACTTTGTCATGCCCTCGGACAGTGCAATAAAACGAAAGTGCAAGAGACTAAAGCACAAAAATCAAAAAAATCACCCGGTCCTTAACCCCTGAATGCTCCATACTGCTAATATGTCATGGTGTGTGTCAGCATGTTTGGAGCTTCATACAAAGCAGATGCTGGTATATGACAGAGGTGGCATCTGTCTTAAACAGCGGCGATTGGCGCTACTGCTGATAGCTGCTGTTAACCTCTTAAATGCAGGTGTAAATCAATGACAGAGGCATTTAAGCACTGCAGTCTGGTTCGGGTGTCTGTTTGAGAATCTATTGCCCCCCCCTTCCCCCCGCAACACAATTGCAGGGAGCCGATGGGTTTCTATGACAGCTGAGGCCCTGCTGACTGCCCACTTGCCTATCACATTAATTGTCCTCTGACATTCAGACAGGAAAATTAACAGGAATTAGCAGAACATGTTAATTAAAATCCTCTTATGCGATTTACGGTGGCAGGGAACAAAACAATATGGGCCAAATGGTTGTGGTAAGTAGGAGCTGGAAAGACGTGTTCTGGTGCATGCGCAGTTAGGTTTTAGGCTCTGCCCACAATAGGGTAGAGCAAAGTGCGCCTGCGCAAGCCAATGATGTCCCTGCACAGGCACGAGTTTTCATTCAGCTATGTGGAAGACACAGGAGGCATCATCCACATCAATCACAGGGCGATGTTTAGAAGGGAGAGGAGGGACCGGCGCCACTGGAATGACACCCACCAGACAAGACCGTCCGAATTTACATATCTCACCGGAGCACTTCAAAACTTTTTTTTGGGATATACAGGAGAGTCAGGACATAATATACAACTTTCTGAAATGCAGCACAGGTAATGAAGAAGATGGTGGTGTTGGTTCATACATGAAAAAACTGGTGACAGGTTCCCTTTAAGGGGATAAGATTCTTTTTGCATATTGTGTTAGCACAATATTAAACATAAAGGGACCCTGACAGCTAAAACATGCTGCTCAGTCCACGGGTAGCATGTATCAGCCACTGGATGCATAATTTTGGCTATATACGTTTAACTCTGAAACGCTGCTGCGTTTTACAGAAAAACACAGTTAAATAGCTGCCAGGGACCGAGCCACATGCGGGACTAGTCCAACAGCCAGGTCCCCAGTGGCTTCTCATGTAGGGAAAGACATTTCATTCATATATGGCTGAAACATGCAGCCGGCATTTGAGACATGCTGCCCCAATCCTCGAGCTGTCTGGTTCCCTTTAAGCATCAGGAGACTTCCCTGTATAATTACAGAAAGTATCCATAGGGCCCCATTTACCTGGATGGATGTCAAAAGTGTACTTTCTATGGATTTCTCAATAATGACATCCTTTGCAGTCTCCTATCAAACTTCCGCAAAGTAAAGATATGTTCACACAATGCTTTTTTGCAGTGCTTTTTCCCACATGAAAAACATAAGAATTCTGGCAGTAAAAGCACAACGTACATTATGTGAGTTTTATGATGCATTTTTTTTGCATTTTTGAATGCATTATTGAAACATTTTTATGCATTCAATTGAAGGGTAAAAAGTCTGTTGCAAAAACGCTGAAAGAATTCAAATCCTGTGATTTAAAAAAAAAAAAAAAAAAAAATGCATTGTGTGGATGAGATTTTAGATGTCTAATTTATTATGCTGCTAATATAAAATGCTGCATTTTTTCCACACGAAAAAAACACAGCACGGATGCTACGTGTGAACAAGTCTTTCAAAGATAGAAATGTTGTTAGTTTATTTTTATCAATAATGAAAATACAAAGTGAATGAGCAAAAGAAAAATCTAAATGACATTAATATTTGCTATGACCACCCTTTGCCTTCAGAACAGCATCAAAACATAATTTCTTCTAAGTACACTTACACACAGTTTTTGAAGGAACTTGGCAGGGAGGTTATTCCAAACATCTTGGAGAACTAACCATATATCTGTGGTGGATCTAGGCAGATACTTATCCATCACATAATACTATCATGGAGAAATCTCATTGGCTCCAAATTTGTTCTGCGACAATGACCATAAACATACAGCCAATATCATTAAAAGCTATTTCAGCAAAAAGAAGAACAATGAGTCCAGGAAGTGTTGATAAAGTCATCAAGTCTGTGTGGGATTACATGAAGAGACAGAAGGTTTAGAGCAAGCCTACATCCATAGAAGATCTGTAGTTAGATTCTAAGATGTTTGGAACAACCTACCAAGCTCCTTCAAAAACTGTGTCTAAGGCTATGTGCCCACGAATTAGATTTGAAGCAGAAATTTCCTGAGCATTTCTGCATCTCCTTGGCAGAAAAAACGCATACAGATTTTACATGCACTTTTTCAGCGTTTTTACATGCGCTTATGCATGCGTTTTTCCAAGTGATTTTGAGCATCACTTGGAAAAGGGCTTGACAAGTTGGTCACACAATATAAATCCAAGCAACTGGCATGGATTTATATTGTGTGACCAACTTAGGGGAAATTGCTACTATCTAATGCTGCATCTAAAGTAAAAAAAAAAATTAAAAAGTAAAAAGAAATCAAAAACCTTATATTCACTTCTCCGGCGGCCCCCGGTCTCCTCCCAGCCGCGTCCTCTCTCCTCGGTGTCCCACGGTGTACTGGCAGGACCGGCAGTGACATCATTTAGTCAGCTGATGGTCATGCGACCATCACCTGACCGCTGACATCAGCGGTCGCGTGACCATCAGCTGACTAAATGACGTCACCGCGGGTCCTGCCAGTACACCATGGGACGCCAAGGAGAGAGGACGCGGCCGGGAGGAGACCGGGGACCGCCGGAGAGGTGACTATGAATATTTTTTTTTATTTTTTACTTTATAATTATTTTTTAACTACAGGTACTATGGTACCCGGGTCTGGAGGAGAGTCTACTCTTCTCCAGACCTAGGTACCATCCACGAATTGAACTGCATAACATCCGCATGTATACATGCAGATATTATGCGGTTCAATGCAAGTCAATGAGAGCGATTTCGCCTCGCGAAATCGCGCCCAAATTGGTTGTGCTGCGGATTTTTCCGCAATGATAATCCTCAGCGGAAATCTCCGCAGCATGTGCACAGCACATGCGGATTATCATTGGGATACATCCCAGACCTCTTACCAAGTGATTTTAATGTGTTTCCGAGGCGGAAATCCCGCTGCGGAAACGAATTAAATCCGCATCGTGGGCACTCAGCCTAAGTGTACATAGTAGAATTGATGATGTTTTACTGTTTTAATGTGAACGAACGGCACAACAAATAATGATTTGATTTAGATTTTGCTTTTGATCATTCACTTTGCACTTTGTTAATTGATAAAAATAAACTATTAACACTTCTATTTTGGAAAGCATTCTTACTTTGCAGCATTTCTTCAACACCTGCCTAAAACTTTTGCACAATACTGTATATATAACTATAATGCTCAACTTGTATTTCATATATAACACTCCTAACTTTTCAGAATTTAATTTATCACATGTGACTAACGAAGTAAGTGTAGCAAAAATAATGTCATCACTTACTGCAACTTCTTAATCTCCCCCAACTTGCCAGCAGCTGGTGAATAGAAAAGTTTGCTGGCATTTCTTAATCTAACATCTGGCAGATACATCTAACACAGCCGTAACATTGAGCACTGAGTAGTACAGCACCAAAACATGCAAGCACATAAGATCTGGTAATAATTAATGGATATTAAGACATAGTAAGATGCATAATAACGGACTCCTTACAGTCACACATACACATATAAATTTTACAGTTTCATTCCAAACATATCTTAGTTCACTGAAACAACTCCAAATTTCCACAGATTGCAACCATTTGTTAAAAATATAAAACCTCATAAGAATTGTCTATCTTAATACAAATAATTATTCCTTTCAAAATAAAGTATTAATAAAATTGCAGTCCTATAGCGCCTGTTAAAGGTGCAGTGATAACCAATGGAGCTGTGGCCAAGTTCATTCATTGGTTCCCCCTTTCTCTCTGTATACTGTATTTTATACAGTACAATTCCACACAGCAGCCATGTATTTGATAACCCTTCTATGCATGCAATGTGAGCGGCAGTGGTCTGTACCAAGTTAGAAAGCTATCACCTGTTCACGAGATAGGCGATAACGTGCTGGAGTTGTGTGTGCCACCACTGGATCACCACAAATCCTGAGAATGGGGGTCTGCAGCTCGGAATGGACCAAAGGTCGAGCATGTCACCACATCCCTTCATTGTCTGTGGAACTGTAGGAGACACCTGATCTCTGTACTCTATAGAAAGATGATAACTTTTCAATTTGATACAGATTCTTATTGATGAGACAAGATGTGTGTTTCAGGCTACCTTAGATCTCTTTTATTCCTAATGCCATACACATCAGATGGCTGTTGGATGACTCTCCTCTCCCATACACAGGAGCACTCATTCGGTCGAGCGCTCCTGTGTTCTCTATGAGAAAGCCATCGCCAGACGTGTGGTGGTGGCTTATCTCCGGGAGACAATATGATCGGGACCAACATTACACACCAGACTGTCGGGCAAACCCATTGATATCGTCAGGTTTAGCCAACATTAGTCTAATGTGTATGGGGGATTAAAACTAACTACAGTCAAAATTGGGTCCATATAGATAATTTAATCTTCTACACTGAAGAAATAAATATCAATAGTTGGGGGTGAATAGTCTAACAAAAGGGTCACTGAAATGTAAAAGACAACTGCTTAGTAACAGTGGCCAATTGTGGCAGATGACACTACCAAATTTTCACACTTTTGCCGAGATCTGTCATTGCCACTAACTATACGTCACCAGTGATATTGATTCTGGCTACCAGAGGAAGAAACATTTAGGTTGCGACCCAGCATAAAATTGATTGGTAATTATCCAACCTAAAGGAATTGGCTGATTGTGTCGTTAAATACTTCAAGGGGTCAAACTATGCTACAGCACCAACTATCTTTTGCTGCCAGCCGGTTTCAATTAACTTCGACAGCACATGACCATTGCAACCAATCATGGGGCTCAGAAGTCATGCCATTGTGGATGGCATAAGACGACAGAGCCCATTGATAGGCTACATAAGGCACATGCTGTCAATGTGACGTCACCGCTGCACACATATCAACAAAGTCCAGCTGGAAGCAGCGGAGAGACGGCTCTGGAGCATAAGTAGTTAAGCAATGCAATACAACCGCTTTCATTTAAAAAAAAATGCCCAGGAAATAGGACTTTAGTAGTGGGTGGAGGCAGTATTTCGTAAAGATTTTTTTCAACAGTGCCCCCAAAGGTTTAGCTTATCTACAATCAGTTTAATGCCTGTTGTCCAACATTTTCTTTAACCATTATTCTAACATTTTTATTGCAGTCAATTGATTTTAACATTATTAATAATATAGTGTAGAACTACTTATTAAAAAAAATCGCCAAGACATTTGTCCATGTTAATATAAATCAAAATATAATATCTACTGTGCTTTCGTCTGTGATGCTGGCATTAAATATTTTTTTTTACAATTTCAAGGTGATAGAATTCTCCTTTCTGAAAATGTTGGACTAGTATTTGACTTGCATAATAAAATGCCAATATAAAATTAAGCCTCAAAGAACAAAGTTCATCTTTATCATCTTTCGTGTTCAATCTTGAAAAAAAATTCTTACTACATGGGTTGGAATGGGCATTGTTTTATTACATTTTTTATTTTTTACCATCCCTTTAAATGTGAAGTGATGGAATGAAGTAACAGAAGCATCCATTGGCACAAGACACAACACAAAAAATGATTCTACTGTTAAATATCTTTATTATGTGAATTGTCACTTTCTTTTTTATATTTTTTTACGTTTTAGAATTTAAATACAGCAACCCAATTTTCATTTTATCCGCTGCTTTTACACTGATGGCCTATCCTTAGGATAGGTCATCAATGTCTGATCGGCCGTGGTCCGACACCCGGTACCCCTGCCAATCAGCTGTTACTGGTGGTGGTGCTGGCGACTGCCGGATGGACGTGCCCACTTGACGAGCTTCTCCGTTTTCTGACAGTGGCCCAGGCTTGGTACTGTACATACACCTCCTATTCAAATCAATAGGAGGCGGATGTGCAGCACCCTGCGGCGGCCACTACCAGAAGGCGGAGCATCTTGGCAAGTGAGTACCTCTGGCCGGCAACGGCAAATAAATGCTGATCGGTGGGGGTGCCAAGTGCCGGACCCCGGCCGATCAGACATTGATGACCTATCCTTAGGATAGGTCATCAGTGTAAAAGTAGTGGACAACCTCTTTAACTTTATGCATCGTGGTCTTTTTCTTGCATGTTAGTTTAAGATATGATATGTCTGTGCATCCTATCACTACTGAAAAAAAATAATAAAAAGAAGTCTAAAGACACAGCATAATATATCAATCCTGATTACCAAAGTCAAGCAATACCTCAGCAGGTGGCATTAATGTCCCTCAATAAACACCATGGACCCCATACATCCATTCATAGTGAAAATACCTCAAACAAGCTAAAAAATAGACTGCTGTTGAAAATAATTGGAAACTTTTACATATATAAAAAGGTATATAAACAAAACTGGTGTTAATTCTCCAGCTACGGCTGCCTACATCAATGATGTCATCATCTTATAACGTATACTTTCCTTTAAGCCTAAAATAAAGTCTTAAAAGTTCTCTGCGCGACTTGCAATTCATAAACAAGGGATTACATACAGCTATAAAGAGTAATCTAATCCTAGTAATGCTTTAACCCTACTACTTACACTTCAAGAGCAAAGGAAACAGTATAGTTTTGAAACTGTTACCAGGATTTCTTTTTTAATTGCACATTAATGATGTCCTTTGCTCCCTACTCTTATTAGATTACAATAATAAAACAACCATGTTCTCTTTATGGTGGGAACACAGCGACCCTGGGGTGATTTATAATCTACTGAAACCCAGTCCATGCTGCTGACCAGACTTTTTTTTTAAGGTTGCTATCTGTTTCTTTTACTGATGTCTTCCTGCTGTGACAACACTGTTGGATTGCTGTCAGCGCACAAGTATTTTTCAGGCTGCACTTTATCTATGCACGCATTTCTTCTGTTATTGAAAAGTCCTTACGCGCTCGGTGTGTAGACAGTAGATGACTATGCTAAAACTATCTCATTAGTCTGCTAGCTGCCAACAAAGTAGTGAAGGAATGAAGTGCATATCTTTGTGTCAGATGGCTAAATATTTCTTCCCTCCGAAGATGTTGCCAAATGATGACTTTCTATTAGCGGAACCTTGATTTTAAAATCGCATTCAATAAATCAGATGCTCTAATACTATGCAAACAAGTTTAGAAATCATTAAATTCTTTATCAAACTCTTGTCAGCTGAAACCTATGAAAATAATGTGATTATGATCAAATGTGATCTGCATTAAGATCTAATCATAATTCATTTTCATCACTATTTTTTTGGTGGATGATAAATAAAGAGTGATAGAAATCATTGAACAGACTTATGAGACTGTAGTCTAGTATGCAGGTGGTAATAGTCTGCATGTTTCACAAAGTATGAAAATCGAAAAAAAAGCAAAACACAATGTTTATAAATTAAATGCTATTACTAAAATAATAATAATGTGTGACAGATGGATAAATAGAGAAAATAATGGATAGACAGAAAGATAGATGTCAATAACCAAAGCCCGCCATACGCATTAGATGATTGTTGGCTGAACGATGCTTCGGCTGATTATTTGGCTGACAGCTATCTTGGCCAGTTTTCTGCTACAAAGGAGCACTCAAAGTTGTCTGATGCCTTCATACACATTAAAGAATTGTCCAAGCCCAAAGATATCAGTGGATGTGGCCGAGGCCGACATTAGTCTATGGTAGCCCCATACACAATAGATAGCTGTTGGCGAAACGGTGGTTCAGCTGATCCTTTGGCAGAGAACTATCTCTCCTGACTCCTAAATACACAGGAGCACTCACTCTGCACAGTGTTCCTCTGTTCTCTACTAGTGAGCTGCTGCCAGACTCCTCTGGTAGCTGCTTATCTTTCCGAAAATAAAAGGATTACCAGTCTGAATTCGGTCATATAGGATTATTATTTCACCCAACATCATCTGTCTGGGGAAAGTTAGGAGCTCCCATACACATTAGAGTGTCGCTGATATTGGCGTGTTAGTTTAATGTGTATGTGGGCCTTAAAGAGGTTGTCCACTACTTTTTGACCTTAGGACAGGTCATCAAAGTCTGATCTGGTCTGACACCCCACCGATCAGCTGTCATCGGTGGCGGTGGTGGCCGCCGGCCGGAAGTTCTGACTTGCGGAGCTGGCCGTCTTATGATAGTAGCCGCCACAGGGTACTGCACATTCGCCTCCTATTGATTTGAATAGGAGGCGGATGTATAGTATCCAGCCTCAGCCACTACAAGACGACAGTCAGTTTCGCAAGTGAGTACCTCCGACCGGCGGCCGCCACCGACACCAATAACGTAGCTGACTGGCGGTGGTGCCGGACCCCAGTCGATCAGACATTGATGACCTATCTTAAGTATAGGTCATCAATCAAAAAGTAGTGGACAACCTCTTTAATATCCGTGCTTTATCTCTCTTAAATTTGCAAGAAAAAATACATTGCAATGTCGTACCTTATATGTGCTTAGATGCTGCGTACCAAGTGGGGAGCCAACAGGTCTCTTACATTCAGAGCTAGGATATCAAATGTAACCTTTGACCTAGGGAAAATATAGCCTAGCTACAGCTCTGACATTTTGCCTCGTTATATGCTGCTCCATATACAAAAATAAAATATATTGAACAAATTGTGAATTATTCAGAATAATCTTAAACCCACCATAAAAGTAGTTCCAGTAGCAACATCTGACATTTGTTTTCCTTCAATAACCTTGTAATCAATAGAAAATAACCATGGTACTTCTGATAGTAGGTGCCCAAGTAGGATCCAATCTCATAACTGAAGTATGAGACTTGGCACTGGGAAAGATGAAGATGAATAATTTTTATTGTGGAATAGCAATCCAAATAAAACACAAACGTTTCGGTCTATGTGAGACTGAGGAAGCTCTAACATAGAAACATTGGTGTTTTATTTCGATTGCTAGTCCACAATAAAAATGATTCTTCTAACCTTGAAATAACAAGTAATATTTTTAAATTGACATGTGTAAGAAGTCAGGTGTCATTTCTAAAAAGAAGAGCTTGAGTGCTCTCACAGCACGTTGCAATAGGAAGTCCTTTACTAATAATGTATGTGAGAACTGCAATAAAATGCCTATAATTTACTTAAGTAAGATGAAACGTAATCCAAAGCAAGACTATCTAAGTACACATCAAATAGATCTGTCACAGGTCACAGCATTACAAAGCAGTCTGTTCTCTTATGACCCAGTGTACCAAAAGTCCAGCCCCTCACAAGAATGACAAAAGCAGCATCTAATGTATCAGCCACCAGAAGCATTACTATTTGCATGGTTCTATATGCACTCAGGCTGTGTGCCCACGTAGCGTTTTTCAAGCGTTTATGCTGCGGAATTTCCGCAGCGGAAACGCTTGTGAAACGCTAGGTAATCCGCACCCCATGGTCCCCAAGGGGATTCCGCATGTTCTATGCACATGCTGCGGATTTTTCCGCAGCGATTATGCTGCGTACAAAAATCCGCAGCATGTCATTTAATTTTGCGGAAGTGCAGCGGAACTCCCGCCATTGACTTGCATTGAGACGCATAGAAACCGCGACTGTACATTTTTACAAGCGGCTTCTATGCGTCTCTATGTGCGGATGGTACCCAGTTCTGGAGGAGAGGAGACTCTCATCCAGACCTGGGTACCATTGTACCTGTAAAAAAAGAATAAAATAACAAATAAAGTTTATACTCACCTGTCCGGCGTCTTCTCTCTGAATGCCAGCAGCGCTGAAGGACCTTCGGTGACGTCACAGTCATGTGACCGCAGGCCCTTCACCGCTCTGTCTCGCGATATGCCGGCAGCCGGGAACCAGACAGGAACGAGCGCGCTGCTGCACACACCGGGGCCTCGGGGGTGAGTATAGCTTTATTTGTTTTAATTTTTACGGTTCACACTGTATAAATCCATGCTGTTTGTATGGATTTATACAGTGTGACCTAGTTGTCAAGCACTTTCCAAGTGATGCTATCGCCTGGAAAGTGCTTGTCAATCTGCATGCGGAAACGCATGTGAACCCGCATGTGGATCCCCATGTATTCTGCAGGAAAAACGCATGCACAATCTGCATGCGTTTTTTTCTGCCAGGGAGATGCAGAAATGCTGCAGAAATTTTCTGCTTCATTTCTGCATCGTGGGCACATAGCCTTATAGTTTGGGTCCTTGGTATATGCTGCTCTATTTTAATACATAAAAGAGGTAAGAAATCCAATGTACAGTAAATGTAGCTTTAAGAAATAATTTAAGTTAAAGATGTATTTCAGTTAAAGAATTTTGTGGCATATTCCTGGGATGTGCCATAAATTTTCTGATCACTCATCAACTACAATAAAAGGTAATGTCCCGGACATATACTATTTGGAACTCTAGTCAAAATACCGTCCAATGTAGTTGACAAAACAATGGATTCATCAAACAGTTTGCTCCAGAAATCTGTACTAAAACAGTTTGAAAACTGCAAAAAAAAAATGTTGACACTTTTTGTGTCTGATGTCAACTCTAGTGTTGAGCCACCCCCGTAGTGTTCGGGTTCGGTTCGTCGAACACCGGGACGTTCGTGGAACTGTTCGTCGAACACCTTAGAACACTGTCGAACACCGTTAAAACCAATGGCAGGCAAACAAAAACACATAGAAAACACCTTCAAAGGTGTCCAAAAGCTGACAAACTGCTCAAAAGACACTCTCTTTAAAAAAGCCGGCCAGCAATTCAGCATCGGTACCCGACAATTTTGAACAGAAAGAATAGAGCATCACACATAGATTAGATAGAAAGAAACATGTCAGTCACATATATAATAAGTACAGTGATAGTGTTGATTACTGTACTTGTCATTTAATAAAGGATTTATTTAAAAAAAAATTGGCGTGGGGTTCCCCGTTTTTTTAGTCTCTAGCGGAGGTTAAGCAGATGGCTGGGGCAGATGTTTGAAGCCTGGGAACGGGGTAATACCCATGGAGCTTCCCAGGCTACTAATAGCCCCCAGCTGAATACCTAGCCTTTACTAGCTATTAAAATGGGGGACCCAAAAAAAATGACGTGGGGTCCCCCCTATTTGAATAGCTAGCAAAGGCTAGGCAGACAGCTGGGGGCTGATATTAATAGCCCAGGAAGGATGCCATGAATATTGGCCCCCTCCCAGGCTAGAAACACCAGCCGTCAGCCGCCCCAGAAATGGTGCATCCATAGGATGCGCCAATTCTGGCACTTAGCCTCGCTCTTCCCACTGCCCTGTAGCGGTGGCAGTGGGGTAATAGGGCTGGGGTTGATGTCAGTTTATAATGCCAGCTGACATCAAGCCCAGGTTAGTAATGGAGAGGCGTCTATAAGACACCCCCATTACTAACCCCATAGTCAAAGTTAAAAAAAAACACAAACACCCAGAATAAAGTCCTTTAATTGAAATAAACACACAATTCTTTAATGTTCTAAATTAAACCATACTTACCGTCACGCCTATACCAGCTGAAGCCAACGATCTCCTGCAATAAAAGTAAAATAATAAACCAATCTCATCCTTACCTTTCTATGGTTCCCAGGATGGCTCCATCTCTGCTACATTCACATGACAGGCTGGATCTCAGCCGAAAGCTGCCATCCAGCTTGCCATGCCGCAGACACTGAGAAGCGCAGACATGCTTGCGCTCCTCAGTGTCTGGCTGTGACGGCATCCAGATGAGACGAGTTCATGTCCAATGAACTCAGCTCACCTCATGCACGTCACTGACAGCGTGGGAAAATTCTCCTGCGCTTGCGGTGAGTGTGAGAGAATTCTCCTGCGCTCACGGCAAGCGCAGAAGAATTTTCCCACGCTGTCAGTGACGTGCATGAGGTAAGCTGAGTTCATTGGACATGAACTCGACTCATCTGGATGCCGTCACAGCGAGACACTGAGGAGCGCAAGCATGCCTGCGCTTCTCAGTGTCTGCGGCATGGCAAGCTGGATGGCAGCTTTCTGCTGCGATCCAGCCTGTCATGTGAATGTAGCAGAGCTGGAGCCGTCCTGGGAACCATGGAAAGGTAAGGATGAGGTTGGTTTATTATTTTACTTTTATTGCAGGAGATCGTTGGCTTCAGCTGGAATGGGCGTGATGGTAAGTATGGTTTAATTTAGAACATTAAAGAATTGTGTGTTTATTTCAATTAAAGGACTTTATTCTGGGTGTTTGTGTTGTTTTTTAACTTTGACTATGGGGTTAGTAATGGGGGTGTCTTATAGACGCCTCTCCATTACTAACCTGGGCTTGATGTCAGCTGGCATTATAAGCTGACATCAACCCCAACTCTATTACCCCACTGCCACCGCTACAGGGCAGTGGGAAGAGCGAGGCTAAGTGCCAGAATTGGCGCATCCTATGGATGCACTATTTCTGGGGTGGCTGACGGCTGGTGTTTCTAGCCTGGGAGGAGGCCAATATTCATGGCACCCTTCCTGGGCTATTAATATCATCCCCCAGCTGTCTGCCTAGCCTTTGCTAGCTATTAAAATAGGGGGGACCCCACGTCATTTTTTTTGGGGTCCCCCATTTTAATAGCAAGTAAAGGCTAGGTATTCAGATGGGGGCTGATATTAGTAGCCTGGGAAGCTCCGTGGGTATTACCCCCTTCCCAGGCTTCAAACATCTGCCCCAGCCGTCTGCTTAACTTCCGCTAGAGACTAAAATTACGGGGAACCCCACGCCAATTTTTTTTTTTAATAAATCCTTTATTTTAACACTAAATGACAAGTACAGTAGTCAACACTATCATTGTACTTATTATATATGTGACTGACATGTTTCTATCTATCTAATCTATGTGTGATGCTCTATTCTTTCTGTTCTAAATTGTCGGGTACCGATGCTGAATTGCCGGCCGGCTTTTTTAAAGAGACGGTGCATGAAAACACTGTTATTTTTTTTAATAAATCTTTTAACACTAAATGACAAGTACAGTAACCAACACTGTCACTGTACTTCTTATATATGTGACTGACATGTTTCTATCTATCTAATCTATGTGTGATGCTCTATTCTTTCTGTTCTAAATTGTTGGGTACTGGTGTATGCCGCTGCTGAATTGCCGGCTTTTCATGTTTCACTGTGAGCACTGTTCCCATCGATTTGGGCAACCACTGTAATGCCACAACCACCATGGCTGTGGCATTATAGTGAGTGGCAGACAATCCCTGCATGATGTGAAAAAATCCAGTTACGCTTTTGGTGCACGAACAGTTATCGAACATAACCTCAAACAGCCGAATTTTTTGCAAATCGTTCGCGTTCGTCAAACGACTCGAACACCGCCCAAAACAGCTCGAATTTGAGATTGGCGAACAGTTCTGGTCGAACACCGCTCATCTCTAGTCAACTCTGACTAGTTTTTAAAAAGTGGGCACCACTTAGCTGCAAGAGTATGAGGGCGGCCCTACAAATTCTACGCCACATAAGTGGCATTAATTATGACAGAAATTTATTCCTATCTATGATGTTAATGCTAGTGAACAATAGCTATAAATTTCACCAAATTCTTTAAGAAGTAAATGTCTCTGAAAGTGACTTTCCCGTGAACAAAGTACATTTTAATCAATAGATCTTCCACGATTGCATGTGCTACAAAATGTTCCTGCGTTGAGATGATCTTATAAATGTGACCATGCTGTATACTGTGTAATAGCTGTGTCTCACCATACAGGGACATGGTCTGATCATACCACATCTCCCGGGCAGAGGACGAAGCAAAAGAGTATACAGACATTACAGCACGGGATCCCAGCTGCTGTTTTCTGTGAGGTACAAAATGTTTAAAAACAAGCAGCAAATGTTTTACCTCCCATAAAGAATCAGCTGTGCTGCATAGTCTGTGTAGCACCCTGAGGATTCGGCTGCTACAGGGGTATTGCACCTCACGCCAGAGGTGTGATATTCCACTCCCGGGTAAGGATGGAGTGTGGAACTGAGCTCAGTTAGCTGCATACACTACATACATCCCATTTCCGAGGGACAGACCGATGGTACTCCCACTAGGTATATGTGCAGGTACGACAGTGTCTGTCCCTGGCTGGAGTGGGAGGGGGGTGGAACATCCCAGTAGTGTAGGGGCAGATAGGGGGAGCAGTCTGTGTAATGCTAGGAGCTCATTGGGTGCTGGTCACCTGGGCTCACACATCGAGGGAGTATATAAGGTGGGAACCATCTTAGATCAGGGTCAGTCTTCTGTAGAGAGTCAGTCAGTCCTGAGAGAGGTCCAGGAGCGCCTGCAGAGAGAAGAGAGAGAGGAGAAGAGAAGGACCCAGAGGGGGAGAAGAAGGAACCCCAAGAACCTAGTATACAACCAGAAGGGTGAAGGGTTGGCACGCAAGGGAACCGGATCCCAAATTAGTGGAGGAGAGAAACAACCCTCAGCTAAGAACCGGAGGCTGCGACATTACATGTGGAGCAGCCCCTCACTAAGTCCACTAAGAAGGCACACCAGGTATAGGGTCAGGGAACCCCGAAGAGGTGCACCCACCAAGAGGCCCGAGGGAGCCGGATATAAGTGGACCCCTGGTGAGAAAGGCCAGTAGAGAGGACAGTCAGAAAGGGAGCTCAGGACCACGCTCCAGAATTGCTTGGGGGTTGGCCGAGTCCAGGACCTGGTGGACGCAGCACGGCTCGGGCGGTCACTCAAGGCCAGAGTGACCAACAGAACAGCAGTAAGTAAAAACCCTGAACTGCACAGCCCGACTCTGAGTCTTCTTACCATCCACACTGCACCTCCACTACCACCATCCTCTACACCTGACCCCCTGAGGCTATACCCCTCCCGTTGGGGGTTATACTATCACAGCTGCACACATACCACCAGCCTCAGCGGACCCTGCTGCAGCGGCGGCCTTTTGACCGCAAATCAACGGGTGGCGTAGTCGACACTAAGAACACTAACAGCATCTGTAAAGACTGCCACACACGGAGTTTGACACCCTGGGCACGGACCGGGTCGCCGCCACTCGGAGACTACAACCCCCATCTGATCCGGCTCCGGGTATTCCCCAAACAGCACTGGCCCAGGGGGCGCGTCAACTTTGGCGTAGTCGGCAGGATAACGTGCCCGCAACAACCGGGTACTGCGTGCCTGAAGAAAAGTTCACCGTTACCTCAAAAAGAAGTCTCCCGCCGGTTCCGGAGGGTCCCCGCCAACGGACCCCATCACAGGTCGTTTCCCGCCGGTTGTCCGCCATTTGCAGCTTTTTCCCGCCATCCATGGAGTTTCCCGCCACTGGGAGACGATTCCCGCCATTTCCAAAGATTTCCCGCCTTGGAAGAGCGGACGCCATTATGGGCGTGCCAGAGGGTGGCAAAAGGCCACCTCCCATCGTGGGCCAGGTCGAAGAATGGCGCCAAAAGCGGAAACCGCGCCCACCAACAGAGACTGTGATGCTGGAAGTGTCCATCAGCGTGAGAGAACTGCCCCTGGAACTGACAATCACGAAGTTGCCCCGGGACCACCCTCAATGTGGGCGGAGACAGAACAAAGGAGCGAAGATGGGTGCAGCCTGGAGGAGTCTGGAGAGAGCGCACCCGGAGACAAGAAGTCTGGAGAGGAGTCCAGAGAAAGCGTACCCGGAGATGGAGGGAGAGACAGGCAGCACCGACCCAGTGGTCAGGAGCCTGCTGCAAGCAACAACCCCACTAGGCTTAGTGGAGATCCTAGCACAGCTCCCCCGAGACCGGGAGTGTGCACAGACCGCGCTGGAGGGCCTCGCACGGAGGTTGGCCCAGGTGCAGCAAGACACGCTGACGGAGTGGAGCCGTGAGATGGCCCAGCAGACCGGAACCCGTCAGCGGAGCACGCCGCCTGAGACGAGGAGACAGACCGCCTCTGAGGATGGCGCAGGAGGAATGAAGGCAGGAGACGGCGCCGAGAAGGGAGCTGAACGGACGGAGGCAGGTAAAGGGGACGTCTCTACCCCGAGCCGAGAAACCGTGTACCTGTCCCAGCTCCCCGTCGCAGAGCCCGAAATTCCCCCTGCCGTGTCCGTCGCTGCATCGTCACCGTGCCAGACTAGGCCTCAAGCAGAAGCCGCGGCCGCGACCCCTGTGACGTCACGCGCCTCAACCCTGAGCGCGGCGAAGCAGGAAATACCATCGGCCTGGTCGCAAGGTCTAGTACCTCCGGGCGCCGCAATTCCAACAGCGCCCCCTACCTCCGCGGAGCCACCGGCCTGGTCGCAGGGCCGAGTACCCCCGGGCGCCGCCGTCCTTACGGTGCCCTTTACCTTTAGGGTGCCCCAAGCCTGGTCGCAAGGCCTGGTCGACCCGGGCGCCGCTACCATCAACGCGCCCTCAACATCTCGAGTGCTGCACCTGGGCGAAGATCTATTTGCCCAGCACACGTGCCCGGATGGGCAGCCCTTTGTATGGCCCCAGGAGTACTACCAACTGGAACTCCAAAGAGCAAGGCCCCTGTGCGAGCCCCTGATTCCGGCTCCGAAGCCCGTCAGGAGAACCCCGCTCCCGCTAGAAGAAGCACAATTCGAGTGGGACCCCACCGGAGGAGACCTCATGGGGTTCACTCAAGAAACGCGGGCAGCCGCAGCAGAGCGAGTGGAGTGCTGCCGCCAGCAGTTGGCAGCCTTCGAGCAAGAGTGGAAAGAGAGGCGGATCCGTGAGCAGCGGCTGCAGGAACAGAGCGCAGGGCAGAAGAGCCGGACCAGGAGGAACCCCCGTGCAGCTCATGGTCCCCGTACCACCGGGACTGTGATTAAATTCAACCTGCAGCATGGGTGGGGCTTCATAAGAGACCATCATACCCCCGGCGACGTCTTTGTATCCCGCAGAGACGTAGAAAGCCATCTGCCGGAGGGACACAGAGGTCGTGACCTGTACGTAGGGGACGAGGTCACGTTCACCCGGCACAAGTGTGCCAAAGGACCCTACGCCCTCCATGTACATCGCCTGACGGAGGAGGAGCTGCGGTGTGAGGAGGAGCAAGAGGACCCGGACGGGTCTGAAGACAGAGAAGGAGCAGGAGGACGCCGTCATTAAAGTACGGTAAAGAGAGTGTACATAGTTACCCGTCAGGGTATAAGAACTGTTACTGCTGCTAGTTAAAATATAGTCCCCGTTGGGACCAGCAAATTGAACTGAAACCCGTGTGTCCCTATTCCCACTGACCGAGGACTGAGAGCGGTCATTCCTTTCCTAATACCTGGCCGAGGACTGAGAGCGGCCATATTTCCCCTTGTATATAGTTGCGCTTTTTAAGGCGCCCCCTACCGGTTTTATAGGAAACTGTTGTTTTTCTACAAGAGACTGTTGCACTTTACCCGGTCACAAGTTACACCGTGGCCGGAGGAACAAGAAAGTTTATTGCTGATGATATATATATAATGTTTTATATGTTTATGTTGTTATGAAAATTTGTATGTTTGTGGATGTTTTATTCTCTTACAGCCCGAGGACGTGCTGTGATTTACCAGGGGGGAATGTAGCACCCTGAGGATTCGGCTGCTACAGGGGTATTGCACCTCACGCCAGAGGTGTGATATTCCACTCCCGGGTAAGGATGGAGTGTGGAACTGAGCTCAGTTAGCTGCATACACTACATACATCCCATTTCCGAGGGACAGACCGATGGTACTCCCACTAGGTATATGTGCAGGTACGACAGTGTCTGTCCCTGGCTGGAGTGGGAGGGGGGTGGAACATCCCAGTAGTGTAGGGGCAGATAGGGGGAGCAGTCTGGGTAATGCTAGGAGCTCATTGGGTGCTGGTCACCTGGGCTCACACATAGAGGGAGTATATAAGGTGGGAACCATCTTAGATCAGGGTCAGTCTTCTGTAGAGAGTCAGTCAGTCCTGAGAGAGGTCCAGGAGCGCCTGCAGAGAGAAGAGAGAGAGGAGAAGAGAAGGACCCAGAGGGGGAGAAGAAGTAACCCCAAGAACCTAGTATACAACCAGAAGGGTGAAGGGTTGGCACGCAAGGGAACCGGATCCCAAATTAGTGGAGGAGAGAAACAACCCTCAGCTAAGAACCGGAGGCTGCGACATTACATGTGGAGCAGCCCCTCACTAAGTCCACTAAGAAGGCACACCAGGTATAGGGTCAGGGAACCCCGAAGAGGTGCACCCACCAAGAGGCCCGAGGGAGCCGGATATAAGTGGACCCCTGGTGAGAAAGGCCAGTAGAGAGGACAGTCAGAAAGGGAGCTCAGGACCACGCTCCAGAATTGCTTGGGGGTTGGCCGAGTCCAGGACCTGGTGGACGCAGCACGGCTCGGGCGGTCACTCAAGGCCAGAGTGACCAACAGAACAGCAGTAAGTAAAAACCCTGAACTGCACAGCCCGACTCTGAGTCTTCTTACCATCCACACTGCACCTCCACTACCACCATCCTCTACACCTGACCCCCTGAGGCTATACCCCTCCTGTTGGGGGTTATACTATCACAGCTGCACACATACCACCAGCCTCAGCGGACCCTGCTGCAGCGGCGGCCTTTTGACCGCAAATCAACGGGTGGCGTAGTCGACACTAAGAACACTAACAACATCTGTAAAGACTGCCACACACGGAGTTTGACACCCTGGGCACGGACCGGGTCGCCGCCACTCGGAGACTACAACCCCCATCTGATCCGGCTCCGGGTATTCCCCAAACAGCACTGGCCCAGGGGGCGCGTCATCTGTATACTCTTTTGCTCCCTCCCTCCCCAGGAGCTGTGGTATGATCAGACCATGTTCCTGCACGGTGAGACACAGCCATTACACAGTACACAGCAGGGGCACATTTATAAGATTATCTCAGCAAAAGAAAAAAAATTAACATATGCAATTGTGGAACTCATTTTTATTTCAAGATCTATTGATTAAAATATACTATGTTTGTGGGAAAACTCATTTAATGAATTTGGTGCATCTTAATCCAGCCAAGACTGGGGTACAAACCAGCCTTAATAAATTAGCCTCTATATGTCTATTTTATTAAGTTGTATAGTGCCAACATATTCAATAGTGCTTTACAGAGATTGCTGTCACCCACATTGGTTCTTGATCCCTCTGAGTCTCACAATCTAAGTTATACATTTATCAGTATGTTTTATGAGTGTTGGAAGAAACTGCAGGACAGAGAGGAAACGTATGTAAGCATGGAGAGAGGATTGCAAATACTTACTTATGCTGCCGTTGGACGGATTCAAAACCTGATCCCGTAAGGTGGCATTAGTTGTGGTGTCATACATCTACATGTAAAAAACAAAGTGCACAAACTATCCGACTCAGAAATAAAACAGGAAACAGGATACAACCAGGGGCAAAAATACCATTGGCACAACCTGTGCAGCCGCACAGAGGCCCAAAAGGTAAGGAGGTCCATTTCCACCTCTAAAGCAGGTGGAATTTTGCATTATGATGAGATTTTGGACTGCAAAGGGCCCAAATATTGTTCTTCCACTGTCTGTGTCTGCCAGTGGATATAACAGATTTATGTGAACCCAGCCTTATATTATTAGTCATAATAATACGGTAGGTATTTTAATAGTGAAAAGAAGACGTGAGAAGCAAGAAAAAATGGAAGACTCAAAGAAATTGTCTCTCTTTGCTTGGCACCATCCCTACTATTACACACTAAAATAAGCATAGTGTTTTACATAGGGACTTGAAGTTCTTTTGTCATATAATAAGCTTATAATTTACAGCTGTGGACACATTATCCCATATAAAACGCCCTAATTACTAATTAGGTTTGCTTTCCATATAAAAACCCTTGAAATTCCTGTAACTATACAGATCTTCTAGCAAATCATATCCCACTATAGCTCTATTTTCCAACGGGCCAACACTTAAAGTGCATTTTCTCTCGCCTTTTCCTGCACAATTATGAATGACTTTTGCCTTACCATGAAGCAAAGATAAAATATGCAACACTTTAGTTAAGTTATTTAATTATAGAGTAAGTATATAAAGAAAATATGGGTTATTTGACAACTTTTCCAAAGAGTATTTCAGAAATGTTAAAACCGTACAGATAATTTGTGTTCTGAAACGGAGAAGTAGCTCATAATTGCTCATAATTGCAAATCATGTAATAAATGCTAAGCTCTATAAATGAATTCTGCTCTGGAAGTAAAACAAAGCTTATTGACATGCAAGTGCCAACTTACTATAATTTAAAAGGGTCTTTTTGTGCTAAGAATAAGAAAACCAGAATCTAAGTTCTAGGCTTTCTTTATTCCATTTTTTACTAAGCAATCTTCAGCGTGTTTGTGTAAAAAGAAAATAATCTTATAAAAAAAAATAACGGAAGAGGGAAAATACAGAACGCTTTATTTTATTGTACTTTGTCCCATTTTATATTCTGTAAATGTTTTGTTAAAACAAGTTTGTATAATTGTGAAAGAGTGCCTCTAGAGTATCGCTGCACTTTACAAGGCTATAAATTGGAAGCAAATAAGAATCTAGGGATATCAGAGTAACTTAGAAAGTAAGGTTTTTTTTTTTCTTAAAGCAAAAGCTATAATAAAGTGAATATGTAGATGTGTGAATTATATAACTGTATTTTCCTTGTGGAATATAAAGCATATAAGATTAGGAGGTCATCTAGTATTAAAAATAGCTCTTAAAGAGTTTCAACAAGAATAAAAAAAAAATTAATATACCTTTAACGGTGCTTCCCGCTCATCTCTGCAGCAGTCACGTGAAGTTTACCCACTTTACCGTGGCTTTCATTCATGGTCGTAGCAGCACTACCAAGACCAGTAATTGGTCCTAGCAGTCATATGGGTAAATAACCAGGGCTGTAGTTGGAGTCGGAGTCCATTTTGGTGGAGTCGGAGTCGGCATAAAATGGACCAACGCTGACTCCTAAAATATATAATATATTGGGAACAGTAGTTCAATGCAGCTTGTGGGGAATATTTTTTTATAAGAATTTGGGAAAGTTATGAAATGTCCTATAAATGTCTGTCCTATTCCTGATCTAAGGGTCTACACTTTTAGCAGAAATGAATCTGTGCTACAGTAAATTTATCACTTAAACATGAGCCATGTATGAGGGGGTCGGAGTCGTGGAGTCGGTGTCATGGAAATTGAGGAGTCGGAGGTTTGGCTTACCGACTCCACAGCCCTGAAAATAACGCACAACTGCTGTAGAAAAGTAACTACACTGCTCAAAAAAATAAAGGGAACACTCAAATAACACATCCTAGATCTGAATGAATGAAATATTCTCATTGAATACTTTGTTCTGTACAAAGTTGAATGTGCTGACAACAAAATCACACAAAAATCATCAATGGAAATCAAATTTATTAACCAATGGAGGCCTGGATTTGGAGTCACCCTAAAAATTAAAGTGGAAAAACACAGGCTGATCCAACTTTGATGTAATGTCCTTAAAACAAGTCAAAATGAGGCTCAGTATTGTGTGTGGCCTCCACGTGCCTGTATGACCTCCCTATGCTCCTGATGAGGATGCGGATGGTCTCCTGTGGGATCTCCTCCCGGACCTGGACTAAAGCATCCGCCAACTCCTGGACAGTCTGTGTTGCAACGTGACGTTGGTGGATGGAGCGAGACATGATGTCCCAGATGTAATCAATCGGATTCAGGTCTGGGGAATGGGCGGGCCAGTCCATAGCTTCAATGCCTTCATCTTGCAGGAACTGCTGACACACTCCAGCCACATGAGGTCTGGCATTGTCCTGCATTAGGAGGAACCCAGGGCCAACCACACGAGCATATGGTCTCACAAGGGGTCTGAGGATTTCATCTCGGTACCTAATGGCTGTCAGGCTACCTCTGGCGAGCACACAGGCCCTCCAAAGAAATGCCACCCCACACCATTACTGACCAACTGCCAAACCGGTCATGCTGAAGGATGTTGCAGGCAGCAGATCGCTCTCCACAGCGTCTCCAGACTCTGTCACGTCTGTCACATGTGATCAGTGTGAACCTGCTTTCATCTGTGAAGAGCTCAGGGCGCCAGTGGCGACTTTGCCAATCCTGGTGTTCTGTAGAAAATGCCAAGTGTCCTGCACGGTGTTGGGTTGTGAGCACAACCCCCATCTGTGGATCTCGGGCCCTCATACCACCCTCATGGAGTCGGTTTCTAACTGTTTGTGTAGACACATGCACATTTGTGGCCTGCTGGAGGTCATTTTGCAGAGCTCTGGCAGTGCTCCTCCTGTTCCTCCTTGCACAAAGGCAGAGGTAGCGGTCCTGCTGCTGGGTTGTTGCCCTCATACAGCCCCCTTCACATCTCCTGGTATACTGGCCTGTCTCCTGGTAGCGCCTCAAGCCTCTAGACACTACGCTGACAGACACAGCAAACCTTCTTGCCACAGCTCGCATTGATGTGCCATCCTGATGAGCTGCACTACCTGAGCAACTTCTGTGGGATGTAGAGTCTGTCTCATGCTACCATGAGTGTGAAAGCACAACCAACATTCAAAAGTGACCAAAACATCAGCCCGAAAGCATTGGCACTGAGATGCTGTCTGTGGTCCCCACTTGCAGAACCACTCCTTTATTGAGGGTGTCTTGATAATTGCCAATAATTTCCATCTATTGTCTATTCCATTTGCACAACAGCATGTGAAATTGATTGTCAATCAGTGTTGCTTCCTAAGTGGACAGTTTAACTTCACAGAAGTTTGATTTACTTGGAGTTATATTCTGTTGTTTAACCACTTTTTGCCTTCGTGACCCGGCCAATTTTTTCAATTCTGACCACTGTCACTTTATGAAGTAATTACTCTGTAAAGCTTCAACGGATTCCCCTGATTCTGAGACAGTTTTTTTGTGACATATTGTACTTCATGATAGTGGTAAAATTTCTTCGATATCACTTGCGTTTATTTGTGAAAAAATCGGAAATTTGGCGAAAATTTAGAAAATTTTGCAATTTTCAAACTTTGAATTTTCATGCCCTTAAATCAGAGAGATATGTCCCACAAAATAGTTAATAAATAACATTTCCCACATGTCTACTTTACATCAGCACAATTTTGGAACCAAAATTTTTTTTGTTAGGAAGCTATAAGGGTTAAAAGTTGACCAGCGATTTCTCATTTTTCCAACAAAATTTACAAAAACATTTTTTTAGGGACCACATCTTATTTGAAGTGACTTTGAGGGGCCTTTATGACAGAAAATACCCAAAAGTGACACCATTCTAAAAACTGCACCCCTCAAGGTGCTCAAAACCACATTCAAGAAGTTTATTAACCCTTCAGGTGTTTCACGGGAATATTTGGAATGTGGAAGAAAACAATGAACATTTAACTTTTTTTGACAAAAATGTTACTTTAGAACCAATTTTTTTATTTTCACAAGGGTAACAGGAAAAAATGGACTACACAATTTGTAGTTTAATTTCTCATGAGCGCGCTGATACCCCATATGTGAGGGAAAACCACTGTTTGGGCGCACTGCAGGGTTCGGAAGGGAAGAAGTGCCATTAGACTTTTTGAATGTAAAATTTTTTTGAATAATTAGCGGACGCAATGTTGCGTTTGGAAAGCTCCTGATGTGCCTAAACAGTGGAAACCCCCCACAAGTGACACCATTTTGGAAACTAGACCCCTTAGGGAACTTATCTAGATGTGTGGTGAGCACCTTGAACCCCAAGGTGCTTCACAGAAGTTTATAATATTGAGCTGTAAAAATAAAATTTTCACATTTTTAACACAAAAACATTTTTCATCCCTTAATTTTGCATTATCATAAGGGTAATAGGAGAAATTGCACCATGAAATTTGTTGTGCAATCTCTCCTGAACACGCTGATACCCCATATGTGGAGGAAAACTACTATTTGGGTACACTGCAGGGTTCGGAAGGGAAGGAGCGCCATTTGACTTTTTGAATGTTAAATTTGTTTGAATAATTAGCGGACGCCATGTCACATTTGGGGAGCCTCTAATGTGCCTAAACAGTGGAAACCCCCCACAAATGACACCATTTTGGAAACTAGACCCCTTAGGGAACTTATCTAGATGTGAGGTGAGCACCTTGCACCCCCAGGTTCTTCACAGAAGTTTATAATATTTAGGCGTAAAAATAAAATTTTCACATTTTTCCCACAAAAAATGTTTTTTATCCCCTAATTTTGCATTATTATAAGGATAACAGGAGAAATTGCACCATGAAATTTGTTGTGCAATTTCTCCTGAGTACGCCCATACCCCATATGTGGGGGGAAAACCACTGCTTTGGTGTACGGCAGGGTTCGGAAGAGAAAGGAGCGCTATGTTGGCTGGGATAGGTTGCAGACACCATGTCACATTTGAAGAGTCGCTGACATGCCAAAACAGCAGAAACCCCCACAAGTGACCCCATTTTGTAAACTACACCTCTCAAGGAATTCATCTAGGGAAGTAGTGAGTATTTTTTAATTTTTAAATTTATACCATTGGGCAGTGAAGAAAATATAATTATATTTTTACCACAAAAAAATGTTTTACCCTCAGATTTTACATTTTCACACAGGGCAATGGGTAAAAATGGTGCTGAAATGTGTCACACAATTTCTTCTAAAAGCCGCAATACCCCATATGTGGCTGTATCGAACCGCTTAGCCATACGGCGAGATCTGGGAGCGATGGAGCGCTATTTGACAATTGGAGAACAAATTATTGTAGAATAGGCATTTGGATTTGGGAGCACAAAATTTTATGAATTTCTTTTGGGGGGCAAGGGCCATTTCGCTTTTCCAGAGCCTTTCTGCTACCAGTAACTTGGAAGGCCCTTATATTTTTAACAGATAACGGACCTGAATGGGGACTAGCTTTTTTTGAGGACTGAGTTGAAGCTTTTATTGGGAACATTTTACGTAACATTTATCCGGCGCTCTAGGCTGAGCACTTACATCGGGGTTTCCATCTAAATTTCCAAGTGATGTAATTCAGATGAAACCCCTGCGGGATCCATTCACTATAATGAGGCAGCAGAGTTACTCTGGACTCCGTCTGGGCTCTGTTTAGCGGTGTCCTTTTTTTCAGAAGTGCACAAAACTGTGGCCAACCGCACTTTCATGCACACCTAAAAAAATTGACACCGTGGGATCACAGGCCAGACGGCATCCACAGTGGCCTATATCTGCCTCATTACAGGGAATCTTCCATCATGGGTTCCGTCAGAATCACGTATTTCAGAGATTTACACGGAAACTCTGGTGTAAGTGCTTAGCGCAGAGCGCAGAATAAATGTGAGCAGAGCCTTACTGCGATCTTTGGGAGACATAATAAACAAACCAGTAGCAGGTGAAGAATTGGTTTTATTTATTTTTTACGCCATTCATCGTGTGGTATAAGTGATGAGATTACTTTATTCTTAGGGTCGGTGCGATTACAGCGATACCAGATTTATATCGGGTTTTTATGACTGACAGCTGTCACACACTAAAAGATGCTTTTTTTGCAAAATCTAATTCTTGCATCGCCATATTTTTAGAGCTATCATTTTTCCATATTTCGGCCGACAGAGTCATGTGACAGCTTGTTTTTTGAGGGACGAGTTGACATTTTTATTGGTACCATTTTTGGGTACGTGACAATTTTTTAATCGCTTTCTATTCCGTTTTTGGGGAGGTAAAATTAACAAAAACCAACAATTCAGGAATTGTTTTTTGAGGGTTTTTTCATGCCGTTCTGCGTGTGGTAAAAGTGATAAGGCAGCATTATTCTTCGGGTCAGTACGTTTACAGCGATACTACACTAACTGTATATTTTTTTATGTTTTGGCGCTTTTACACAATAAAACAATTTTATAGAAAAAATATTTTTTTTGCATCGCTTTATTCTGAGAGCTATAACTTTTTTATTTTTCGGCTGATGGAGCTGTATGGTGGCTTTTTCTTTGCGGAACAAGATGACATTTTCAGTGGTATTATTTTTATTTCCATTTTGCTTTTTGATCGCATTTTTTTCCACTTTTTGTTTGGCGATATGATGAAAAAGCATAATTTTTTGCTCCGTTTTTTATTTATTTTTATTACGGTGTGCACAGAAGGAGTTAATTAGTGTGACAGTTTTATAGATCGGGTTGTTTTGGACGCGGCGATACCAAATATGTGTACTTTTTTTGTTTTTACATAAATATACGGATTTATTGGTTTAATATTTTATTTATTTTTATTTATTTTGTGATTTTTTATAACAGTTTGAAAACATTTTTTAGACTTTTTTTTACATTTTTACTTAGTCATGTATGGGACATTAATTTTTATTTTTCTAATCACTGTTCTTATGCAATGCAATAGACATGTATTGCATTGCATGAGAGCTCTGCTGACAGTTTTACACTGTCTGTCTCCTGCTAGACTTCAGCCTCAGGCTGAGCCTAGCAGGACACCATATATGTCAGATCCGGAGGCGGTCATGTGACCTCCGGCTGCCATGATAACGGTTGGTCCTGTAAGACATCAGGGGGTCGTCGGAGAGGTAAGAGGACGACCCCCTCTCCTCTCAGTATCTTCTAAATGCCGCGATCACTATAGAAGATCCAATCAGGTCCCGATGATGTCCCCTGTCAGAGCTGTCGCTCTGCACCGCACCCGCAGCGCTTGCAGGACCCTGGGGGTCCTGAGGGCTGTGGGACCACCGACCGTTCATAAACGTCGGCGCTGCACAGAGCCCATGCAGCGCTGACGTTTATGTACAGTGGGCGGTCTGGAAGCGGTTAAGTGTTCCCTTTATTTTTTTGAGCAGTGTATATTCCAGGGGGTCTCCCGTGGTACTTGAGTGAGGGGAGTTTCAGAATGAACACTGATAATTGCGTGGGAATGATGGTCACTACTCAAGCAAGCAATCCCCCAAACAAAACGCTTGTTCAGAAAGCTTAAATGGAACCTGACTGGCGATAAATGCTGCCCGATCCACTGGCAGCATGTATCAGACACTGACTGCATGATTTCACCCAGGTATCCCTAGTGACAGACCTGGATACTCATGGGGGTGGGAAGGGAAAAGCCATGGGGACCCGCTTGTCCATCTAGTCTCCCATGCGGCTTGGTCACTGGTGGCTTTTAAAGTAGGCAGCATTTTGGAGTGGATCGTGCAGCATGTATCAGCCCTTTAAAAATCATCATTCTCAGCAGGACATCATTCCATGTAGACAGGATATGTGCTGCTCGATGATGGTCTATGCACACAAAACAATATTATTAATAAAATGTCATTGGAAGTGCCAACAGTCTTTATAAACAGGCCACTAAACGACCCACTTGCATTGCATTGATCGGCTCATTTATTGTAAACCCAGAATGACATGACATGATGGCATTTATGGTCTTTAGCCAAATTTTTTTTCAAGAAAAATTTACTGTTTTCATATGTATATTAGGAAATACTTTTATGCGCCATAAAATATCAATTGTGAAGCGTATGTTCTTAGAATTCTGTGTTCTGCTCTACCTGTTACTTCTACTTGAAATTTTTAAGTACAATGACACCTGAGTGTTACCAGTTTGGTGATGTAGGGGTGCCCTACACATTCTGACATTATCTGAACAGAAATGCGCTCAGAAGAAAAAGGGAAAGTACAGAGCTCCTCCTGGCACAATACCTTGAAGACAGATTTGTAAACCGAGGCTAGTGGAAATCCATTGCAGAACTGCTCACCTAAGGAGGGTGTTCAGGAAGCAGGTACAAGACCCCCAAGGTCAGCGTATGGTATAGATCCAAGTTAATGAGGAACCAGCAGCAGTCGCTCAGGAGCCCTTGTGATTTCTGAGCATCAACGCAAAGTACTTATAAAAGGTCTAAAGGTAAAAAAAAAAAACAACAAAAAGGCATGAAATGGGAGGTGAAGAGCCCACGCAATGCATTACAATGCCGGACCGGCATCTTCATAAATTTTCGTTTCATGCCTTTTTGTTATTTGAGCAACTTTTTAATAATAAAATACTCACTTATTCCACATCCTCTTGGATCCACTTTCCATTCCATCTGGTCTTCCTCAACAAGTAGCTCCCAATGCTCAGTAATTTCCTCCAGACTTTATTTTAAATTGTCTGAACAGCGCTGACAGTATCTGCTTATTGATAAGAACGGTAACACCCAAAATGATTCATAAATATTGAGGAGGAATAACAAACTAATGCTGAAATTTACAATTATGAGAATTTCAAGATCTGCTTCCTGCATAATGTCTGAATGGTGACTTGCCCATCATTCAGGTCGTTTGGTCATACTTTGGGTAAATACCCATGTAATACTCTTTCCATACCATATTTATGGACTACTTCACACATCAAAACATATCATTTAAAGGCTTATAACTGCATACATGTGAAAAATGTATTTGGGGACCCCGTAAAACAAAGCCACCAAACATAAACCTCGATTGTGATGTAAATAGAGACATAGAATTGTATGTCCATACAAACATAGGCCTCAACATAGTTGGTCCATATAAACCGCTTCATAAATGTGCCTACATAAACTAATACAGCATGTCAATGCCATCACAGACCTCAAAAGCTCAGCTTGGGGATCAAATTTTCACACAATGGGAATGACAAAACTTTCAGTACTGGATGAAATGAGCTCTCATTTATTAGTACAAGAGAACCACAAGGTGATTATGAGCATGTAACTAATGGCTGAATAAATAAATAAATGAAGCATTATATTTATATTTGTAACATTTCATGCATCGGGTATGGGTTAAACCTTTACCAACATATGACGTACAGTTATATGCCGACTCCCTCATTTTAATGTGGTTTCAGGAGTTGAGTCTGTATATTTGCCAGCAGATGATGGCTGTATTATTCTGCCATCATCTGCCTCTAACAGCTACGATTGGAGCTGAGCTCCGACCATGCCTGTTAACTTGGTGCTTTTCATTAAAGGGGTTGCCCACTGATCTCTATCAGGAGGGCACCGCTTCCCTTTCTCCATGCCGGGAGTGACGCTCTCCTGATTTATTAACAGTTCAGACCTAAACTGACTGGATCCAGCTTCAGATCAGCATTGACAAGCTCTATAGAAAAACCCTTTTAATACCTGCACTTTTTTCCTATAAGACCGGCCACCTCTGATAGACGGCAGCAGTGGCTGGTAACCTGAGCCAGTAGCGAGCAATCAATTTAATAACCGCTTTTGAGAAAAGACAGTAAATTACAGTTGCTTGTTTTTTATTGCTTGCTTGTTTTTATAACACTTTGAAATTTCCCCCATTCATAATGCTCAGAATTACCCTTTAGTGCATGCTGGTGGGAACATGTGCCAGGCCATTAGGTATTCTTAGCATATTTTTGATTTGCAATAATTTCTTTAAATACTCATTAAACATTTTTTTTTAATGCAGCAGGTTTATGTGATTGTACTTCTCAGCTCTCAGTCCTGTTAGAGCCATAGTAATGCAAAAACCCTCTTAATCGCCCAGTGAGCTCCACTTATCAATGGCTCCGGTGACCTTTTGCATGTGCCATTTGCCATGTTTCTTGCTCAAGCATCCACTTCTATTATTTCATCTCTGAAAAGAAATAACAAGCATTGGAATCTAGAAAGCAATCTAATCTACCGCAAGCCTAATAGAGAACATATACAAAAATAGTGATGTCATTGCCCAGATTATGTCCAGCATTCCAAAATCTCGCTGCACTCCGGGATTGGTAAAGGTCAGGCGAACCATTGGGCTATTTCATGTGTTTTCATTATGATGGTATTTTAGAACTTTCAATTCAATCTGTTGCAAAGAAATGTGGTAAATTAGTAATTAAAGGTAATAAAACGGACTTGGCCATGGGCATATTGAGACGACCCTTTCTGTACACGAGAAATCAGTAAAAAGGACTAATAATATTATTGGGATACGCACTGTTATTCCAGACTCTTAGATTTCCAGAGACGGAATATATTGAATTGCTACACCTGTCTGGAGGTCTGCAAGCTCACGGAGATGTAATGTGCAGCTTGAGGGGGAAACAAGGCGTATGGCACCCAGATGTGTGAAGAAGAAAGTAATGTAATTAAAAACTTACACCTGACAGACTAGACACAGGAATGACACACAGCTGTCCTTCCACGTACCATGAAATGTGTCATTAGGCACCAAGAGCCAAACCGGCAGTAGGTAAACAGTCATTTGGTCAGTGTCAGTCAATTTTAAGGCACGATGTGATGTCGATGCAATTTTTTTCTCCGATTTTAGAAAATTGCAATAAAAAGGCATAGTTTTTGCTATGAGTTTCAAAAATTGCGACAAATAAAGTAGAAATTATATCGCTATTTTGGAAAATTGTGTCAAAAACCCGCAGCGAAATCGCATTGTGTGAACATAACATTAGGAAAATGTCCAGGCAATCTACCTTTCTTGAAAAATATAATGCTACAGGTTAGAGGTACTGGAGTCTGTGATGACATTGGGACATTGATCCAGGGAAATATTCTGACATTGTGGAGTCAGGAAATAAGTTTTACCCCAATATTTGTCAATTAGTCTGCGTGCCCACCATGCGTTTTTCAAGCGTTTTTGCCACGGAATTTCCGCAGCGAAAACGCTTAAAAAACGCTTGGTAATACGTGTCCCATTGCGGAAAAATACGCAGCATGTCCATTAATTTTGCGGACACGCAGCGTAATTGCCGCCATTGACTTGCATTGAAACGCATAATATCCGTGTCAGCACATTTGCACAAGCGGATATTATGCGTTTCTATATGCGGATGCTACCCAGGTCTGGAGAAGAGGAGACTCTCCTCCAGACCCAGGTACCATAGAACCTGTTAAAAAAGAATTTAAAAAATAAAAATTATACTTACCTTCCGATGGCCCCCGGCCTCCTCAGCGATGCATCCGGTCTGTTGATGGGTCGCGGTGGTGTGAGGACCTGACATGAAGTCATTGAGTCATGTGACAGGTCACGCGACCGCTGATGTCGGCGGTCGCATGACCTGTCACATGACTCAATGACGTCATCGCAGGTCCTTTCAAACCACCGCGAGACACCGGGGAGACCGGACGGAGCAGAGAAATTACCGGGGGCCATCGGAAGGTAAGTATAATGTTTATTTTTTATTTTTTACCATTTTATTCTTTTTTTTTAACTATTACTTGGTCACACTATATAAATCCATGCCGGTTGCATGGATTTATATAGTGTGACCAAGTTGTCAAGCACTTTTCCAAGTGATGCTAAAATCGCTTGGAAAAGCGCTTGATAACCCGCATGCAGAAATGCAAGTGAAGAGCGCTTGATAAACGCTTCTACCTGGCAGGAAAAACACATGTAAAATCCGCATGCGTTTTTCCTGCCAGGGAGAAGCGGAAAAAATGTGCAGCATTTCTGCATCGTGGGCACATAGCCTTAGCATTTGCTTTTCTCTAGATCAGGAGTGGGGAACCTCAGGCCCCAGGGCCATTTACGGCCCTTGATGACCTTTTATCCGGCCCCCGGGCAGATTCCTGGGGACAGCAGTGATTGGGCTGGTAGCTGTATTTTGATGGCCATGGGCCCATTCATTTCTTCTTGCTCTGTTGTGAGCACAATCATGCAATGTTCACTACTGAACGCTGAGTGGCATTCAACGATAGATTTCATCCTGACACCAGTGCCAGCATCAGGACGCACTTTGTGGGCGGAGTTAGCACTTTATTTGTACAGGCCCCCCAAGGATGATGTAAATATGCAAATGGCCCTTGGTAGAAAAATAGATTCCTGACTGCTACTCTAGATCATACATGTCAAACTCTGGCCCGTGGGCTAAATCTGGCCCGCAGGGTGGTTATATTTGGCCCGTGACACCAGAACCACCATCCCTATGTAGGGCCATTATTCTGTATTAAGGACAATGCGGGGCCATTATTCTGTATGGAGGACTATGTGGGGCCCATAATTCTGCATGGATGACTATGTGGGGCCCATTATTCTGTATGGAGGACTATGTGGGGCCCAATATACGGTATTGAGAACTATGTGAGGCCATTATACTGTATGGAGGACTATGTGAGGCCCATTATTCTGTATGGAGGACTATGTGGGGCTCATAATTCTGCATGGATGACTATGTGAGGCCCATTATTCTGCATGGATGACTATGCGGGGCCCATTATACTGTATGGAGGACTATGTGGGGCCCAATATACTGTATTGAGAACTATGTGAGGCCATTATACTGTATGGAGGACTATGTGGGGCCCATTATACTGTGTGGAGGACTATGTGGGGGCCATTATACTGTATGGAGGACTATGTGGGGGCCATTATACTGAATGGAGGACTATGAGGGGCCATTACTCTATATGGAGGACTATGTGGGTCTCATTATTCTGCATGGAGGACTATGTGGGGCCCAATATACTGTATTTAAAACTATGTGAGGCCATTATACTGTATGGAGGACTATGTGGGGCCCATTATTCTGTATGGAGGATTATGTGGGGCCAGTTATACTATATACTGGTTGGCCTGCGACTTTGTCCAAGTTTTTCATTTTGCCCTCTATGTGTTTGAGTTTGACATCCCTGCTCTAGATCAACAGGTTGAATTTTATGGATGTTGTATCTTCTTTCAACCTTAAGGCCGGGGTCACGCGAGCATATATTCTCTTTTGCGAGACAATCGGGCTGATTATGCTAATGACCCTCGAACTCTATCAGAGTTTCATCCAAGTATCACCTTAGTGTGAACTGATACTCTAGTACGAGAAAATCGTAGCTCAGGTGCGGGCAAGATGGAGAAATTAATTTCTTCATTTTCTCCATTGCTTGGGTCCGCAGTAATCCGACTACACTCGGATGACATCCGAGTGCAGTTCGATGTTTCACACGGACCCATACACTTGAATGGGTGAGTGCGATCCAATTCTCGGATGCACTCGCAGCATGCCGAATTAGAAAGAGAACATAATCGTAGATCTGAGCTGCCCCATAGAATAACACTGGTCCAAGTGCAATACGATTTTTTATGGGATTAAACTCGGATTATTCGCTCATGTGACTGAGCCCTAAAGGTGAAACTATAACAGATGGTGCCATTCTGACACAGTCATATATACTTTTCAATTTCACAAAATCTATTTCAATGCTTTTTTATTTTATTACTTTCTAGCATTCCCTTTAGACATGTGGATGTGGATCCTATTATTTTTATATAAGACTATGCACTTACAATAGCAATAGTTCGTGTAACACAAGGTGAATAAGAGTGTAGATTAAAACTCTAGGGAAAAAATGCAAACTCTGTAACAGGTCCCCCAGCTGAGACTCACCATTTATAATATTAGTGTCCTCTCATGTGAGATAACAGTTCCAGAAACCAAGTTCACTTACTCCCCTTTACCCACTATAAGGTTTTTGTGCCTATGCTCCTGTGTAATGTGGCAGTCAGCTTACAGGGGGACAGTGCAATACTTCTATTTCCTCCGTCTCTGCCGGTGTTGAGACTCTATCACCAGCCTCTCGCATGCTGTTATATAGCACCAAGCAGGGAAGACATTAAGGTTAGTATAGCAATTATTTTTTACTACAACTTAATAAATCACTAAAAATTGTGATCTTATATGTTATATCAACACCATCAAGTCTGCATTAATGGTGGCAAACACTTGAACATATTCAAGTGTTATTTCCAAAGCACTAAGTGTCAAACAGAATATACAAAATTGTGTCTGGGGTGACCATACAATATCAGATATTTAAGGGGTCGGTCACTATAATGGCTGCAAAGCACAGGTGGTTTACAATTGTAAAACATAGCTAGAAGGTCTTTAAATAGAATCTATCTGCAAGTGTTTGCTGTGTAATCAGAGAGCAGGATGATGAAGGGACAAAGACCCTGATTCCAGCGATGTATCACTTACTGGACTGCTTGGTGAAGTTTTGATAGAATCCCTGTTTTCTCTGTGTAGATGTAGCAGTGGTCAGAATGCTGAGCTGTGTATAACCCCCGGCTACACCCATGATTGGCAGGTGCCCGTCTATACTGCAAACTGTCAGCAAGCTTCTAATCAATGGTGGGGATGGGCTTACACAAATTAGCCTGACTGACCTGCACTTGAGATCTAGACCTCTAGTGATAATCACCTACTGACAAAACACTGATTGTATTGAAGCTACATCACACAGCCTAATAAGTGACACATCCCCGGATTCAGGCTCTCTTGCCCTTTATTATGCTGCTGTCAGATTAAATAGCAAAAACCTTTTGGCAGATCCCCTTTAACAGTGAGGAAAGATGACAATTGAAGTGTCACTAGTCTAATATATCCTATATATATAAAAGGGCTTGTGAGCTGCAATGCAAAATCTCCAACAGGGCCCCCAACTATCAGGGGTCTTCAAAAGAATTGATCTTCTTATATGGTCCAATAGGACCTTTTTGGATCCTCTAATCTTCAGGGATTAGATGATAAGGCAACCCCTGCACACCCTATAGCTATGCCCTTGCTTATGAAAATATATTAAGAGGCGAGTCCACAAACCTGTACTACATTTGAACTATACTAGTTAGCCATGGGGGTGTAGATAATATTTCCTCGCCACAATCCTATATCAACGTTGTAGACACTGATCTATTAATGTGGTACAATCCGCAGAAGTTAAAGGGATCATGCCATACACTGAAATGCAGCAGTGCTGTAATACCCAACACAACCTATAAACAAGTGTGGTGCTGTTTCTGAATAAGACCACCATGTTTTTTATTCCTGGAAAAAAGATAAAAATATTATTTCTTTGGTCTCCTACCAAAGAACAGAGCAAGAACTGGAATCTTGTATCTTAATATTTCATTTATAAAGTCTACCATAATCTAGAATTATTTGAGATAAAATGAGCATGAGTAATTATGATAGATAGACAGGTACTGTAGATAGATGATAGATAGATAATAGATGATAGATAGATAATAGATGATAGATAGATAATAGATGATAGAAGGGAGATAGATGATAGATAGATAGATAGATAGATAGATAGATAATAGATGATAGATAGATAGATAGATAATAGATAGATGATTGATAGATAATAGATAATAGATTGATAATAGACAGATTAGATAGATAGATAGATAGATAGATAGATAGATAGATAGATAATGTAAATATAGTGTTTATGAAAATGATATATACTTACTTAAAAATAATTTACTTAAAAATAATAATTTTATGTTTTATTATATTTGATACTCATTAATGGAACGATAATTAACACCTATGTATGTCTATTGAATTAAAAAGCAACTCTACTTAACGAGATGGCAAACTCGCAAAAATTAATTTTGCGTTGAGCCACCATTTATATCTGTAGATGTAGAAGTGGCTTTGTGAAGCTTATCACATTTATTTTATATGATCAATCTTTTTTTAGGTTTTAGAATTATGACTGCCTTTCTATAAATCTCTTTTGGCATCAGACGCACATATCATTCACACACCTGCAGTTACGTAATAATGTTTAATATGTAACAAGTTGTATAAAGTAACGAGTGCTATAATTGGTTTTATGAAAAATCAACAAAACTACCTTATACCCATTTAGCATAGTTAATATGATTGCGTTCTCATATTCGGCCAGAACTCGATGCAAAGCACCAGACGTCTTGTGATTAACAACAAACCGATACAAGCTTAAATAATATGAGCATAGTGAAAAGTTAATCTTTTTTATTTGCTCTGCTCTCTATACGTGTGAAATGTTCCCTTCACAAGCAGACTTTCTGTGTAGCGTCGTCCACAATGACAATTGTCGCCATTGATAGTGCTGTCTGTTCGTGCTATGACAGTTAGACAAAAGCTGAAATGTATTAAACATAGCAATCCATCATCTTGCAGATGGAAAGCAGAAGCCAGAGGAGTTCATGTACACTGACTACCTACTGCTAACAATGGCTGGAATAGTAACAGCTTCCATGTATTCCAAGCATTGTCCTCAAACTTCAGGAGCATTACTGTCCAAAAAATGTGCAAATGAATCCACACATCACAAAGTTAGAAAAAAAAGAGCTTCTAAAGTTGCTACAAGGCAATTATCAATTTATAGAGTGATTTCTCCAATCAGACGAAGGGTAAAGAAATGGTGAAACGTGGCAAAGACCTAAAGAAGAAGAAATCACTTGTCACTTGTAAATATGACTTCCAGCTTACAAACAAATGTCACAATAAATGGGTGCAAGGCTAAGCAAGACTGCGGATAATATATAGCACTATGAGCCAAAACCGATACATTTATTGAAAAGTAAAAAGGCACTTTTCTTAGGATTTCAGCCTTGTCATTTCCAATTTTCTGCTCTTTGGACATGCTTGTATTCAAATTCTGGAACATCTATTCAGCATATCAATCCTAATTAGACAATCTGTGTCTGGAAAGGATGAGAACTGGGTTATTTGCATAATTTAATCATAAATACTCAGTGATACATATTTCCAAATGCATTTGTACAATTATCTTTTCATCCTTAGGGCAATGGTATTAATATGATTAGGCAATATTTCTGGAAAAAAACAGGCAAGTATGCACTCTTTTTAACTGCAGCTTAAGGCGATATGAAAAATTAATTAATTTCTGAGGAAAATCAATTTCTCTACGTGACCACATTAGACATTACTAAACGAAGGCTCAAAGTCCTTTCTCCAGATGAACATTTCCATTTTGTCTTGCAAACACTGATTGTTGAGTGAACATCCCAATAATTATGTTGTTAGGAGAGCTAAAACGATTTTTTTTTTCTTCTTTCGAATATATATCAATTATTAATTCATTTTTCGACTACATATGCGGCCATGTAATGCTAGAGCACATTAGACCAAAAAGAAACTTTGCTTGACCAGTCACTTAAGAACAAAGCGACTGCGCTAAATCTATTTGAGAGGATGTTTTATTAATGAATATCCTATTTAACGCAGAGTAGCTGCTCCTTAGGACGTGAGATACTTTTGATCTGGAATCCGATCATTTACATTTGCACTTATAATCTGCGCTATATAAACAGGTTAATATGGTATGTTTCTCCCAAGTAACAGCATTTGTGAGACAGTTAATATTACAATAAGGAACCCAGGTGGTTAATCCCATTGTAGAAAAAGTCACTGGCTTGTATGTTAATTACTAGAGAAAATCTGGGATTTCAAATGTATCTCTCTTCTTCTTTTTTTTTTTTTTGCCTGTGAGTGAACAAACATATAAATTACTACATGCAAATTTTCGGTATTCATTTAATTTGCATGAAGGTACTTGAACAAATTTTTTGAATCTAAGGAGCTCATTTTTCATGCATTTTGTCTTTCATCATAATCTAACATCTGTCATTTCTTTTTGAAGTTATTATCGGGCCTATTCCCATTTGGACATGGTTGCTGGGTGACCGGTATCTTAGCACCCACTTTGACAGGAACAGATGTGAAAATGATCAAGAGATTTCCCCAGGGTCCCTCAAATCACAAACAACTTGTATGAAAAACAAACAGCATCCTTGTCATGCACCCACCAAAGACCTTTCTATACCAGACCAGACTCCTTTATGCCTTTTCAATCAGGCTATTCACCATTCTCCACTGTGTCTACCCCTCCCTCACCTTAGACACATCAAAAAAAAAATCCGTAAAGGAATGCCAATAATTTAGAGCAATGTCCTACACAATGTCTACAAACATCTCTAGCACTGCAGAGCTGCAGACATTAATGCCGGGTTTTACTAGATGGAAACTACTGGGATTTACTAACTGCTTCGAGTTCTTAGCAGATTCATCTTTAAACATATAGCAAATGTGATAAAGACACAAAGCTCGTTATTATCCTCCATACACACGAATATGGAACATAGAATATTTACATTCAATATGCAACACAACTAATATAAAGAAACAATCACTTACCAGAAAGTTTATTTTACTCCATAAAAAAAAAAGAAATACCTTGCACAAACCAAAGTTTTCGGAAATCACTTCTGAAAATATTATGCATATTTTTTTCTTTTTTTTTATAATTGCTTCCAAATTGACAGCAGTTCTGTGCCAATTTGCACCTGCACCGTGCTGGCACTAGACATGTGGGCACTCATTTTCAAGGTGATACATGTGAGAATTAGGTGCAATTTGTACAATTGACAAATTTAAGTTGGCAAAGAAAATGAGCTCAATTCTTATGATCTTCATTGTAGAAATAGTCTAATAGTCTAGCTTATTTTAAGTAATGGAATTATATATCTGTGTAGATGGATATACATGAGATAGATAATAGATAGATAGATATGAGATATATAGATAGGTAGATATGAGATAGATAATAGATAGCTATGAGATAGTAAAAATTTTATGTATATATTTATATATATAAGTATATATGTATGTTGTAACAAACTCTTGTACATGTCCAACATGAGCACAAATATATATATATATATCTGCATTGTAAAGTGCTGTGGAATATGTTGGCACTATAAAATTTAAAATTATATATATATATATATATATATATATATATATATATATATACAGCTGTATATAAGTACATATGTATATTTATATATAGAGAGAGAGATCTATATATGTGTGTATATATATATATATATATATATCTATCTGTACAGTATATGCTTATGTGTATGATTTACGACTTCAAGTCTACAAGGATTACCTGTAACATTTAATCAAACGGTTTAAAATAATTTAGGGACGACCTGTACGACTCCAATAATAGGGCTTGGGCTGAAATCTGCTGACTCTTTTCCCATGGGATAGCTTGAATAAATGTAATTCTATGGTTTCATAAAAGCAGGTCAAGTTTCTCTCCCCTGGGGTCTTCTGGAAGGCTTGAAACATGGCTGAACCACTACTAAAAGTTCACACCCATGTGCACTACAAGAAGTGGATGGTTTGGAGAAAATAGTTTTTATAGATGGTTGATAATACCAGTTATTAGGAGTGAGGTATTGAAAAAAATAGAATATGGATACACACTTTTAGACAGCACTCTGGAACGAACTGATCTACTTTACCCCATATGTGAGTGAAAATCTGTATGTATATATTATCCTTCTTCTGCTAGAGAAGAGCTGCATTTGTAATAAAACTGTGATAACTTACTGGATAGAAAACTCACTAGTTTTACAACAATTCTATGGAGGACTACAGATTGATAACTCACGCTTTTGCCAAATAACTCTGAGCTTTGCTACATAGACAATAAACATGAGAATACTGTATATATATATATACATATATATATATATATATATATATATATATATCAATGTTCTCCAATGCCCATGCTGCACCTATCTAATGCATTAGGCTAATGTTATATTGGGATATTTCTATATTCAGCTGTTCCAATTCAGTATAAAGCGTATCCATCCAGTCGTCATTTACCACTGTAGTAATATTGCGCTCTCCATATAATCAAAGGCAGAGTAATTGGAGACTTCTGGTTCTCGCTTCTTGTGGTCTTGGTCGAGCCACATTATCTCCCAGTATATGACAAGTAGGTTTATAGATTGCAAGCTACCTGCTCGAACAGATTACATGCTCCATCTAATCTTCTGGAGTGTCCAGGACGTGCTACTATCATTAGTGTTATACAAAATAAGGCGATTGTATTGGAATGAATCTCTACAGACAATATTTCCCAAGGTTTTAGGATAGTACATTTATTATCAATGTAGCAGTGCTGACATTGCTCTTTACCTTTTCACCTGTCTCTGCTGATTGTGATAACTCACAAAGTTAGGATCATGAAATATGTTCAGAGAACTACAAATTCCATGATGCTAAGGTGAGCGGTGTCCAATAACAAACTCAGCCCTGCTACATCTCTCAAAAATGGTCCTACAAGTTTTATGTCTTTATTACATGTATGATATTACCCTTAACAAATTCTATCCATAACCAGTATACAGAGGTATAAAAATAGAAAGAAACTCAGTATTTAATGGTTTTAAAACTTACTTTAAAATGGCAAAGTAGATATAAGTTATACGTTATGACAATGTGAAAAATCCAAATTTGCGCGCAGGGTACAGTAACATTTCTTTCTAAATTTACTCTTTATTATATCATTTATCCATTCTATCGGAAACTTTTAATTTTCTTTTCGCCCTTCCCCCTCCTTTCTAAAGCTTCCTATATAATAATAATGTTTTACGTTCCTACATATTTGAAATCATGTTTATAGATCAAACCACATTGATTGCTGTCGCTTCCGGCAGCGTTTTCCATATAATTTTAGCAAATCAGTCAATTTGTGTCTTTAGGATATAATTGTATCCCCTTATTCACACTGCTTAATCTTGGTCATTTCATTCTCCTGCACCAGCATTTAAATTGTGAATTACACACTTGTATTGACTGAATTTATTTTATTTCTATCCTGCTTATTTTCTATCAATATTTAATCTTGAATATCAGCAATTGTCACCAGCAGAGCCTCAATATCCCTCAAGTTTCGATGTCACCTTCCATAAACATTTGCTGTTCCATTTTTTATTTAAGAAACAGATGTGGTTTTAAAGTGGGCAGAGGGACATTGTGTGTTTTTCTGTGACAGTACAAGTGACTTCTTGTTTGACCTTGGGCAAGCTGCATTTAATTGTGCCTCTGGCTATCCAACTGTAATTGAGTAGTAACGGAATGGCTATAAGTGTAAATTGCTTTGAGGGCCTTTGGAAAGGTAATCTATAGATACTAAATTTTGATTATGACAGGTGATATGGATTTTTCTAAGATATACTTTTCCAAATAAGATAGATCAACAAAATGTGACTTCTGGCTTTAATAAAATGTATCTTAGACTTCTCGTAACCCTTTCACTGACTGTGGCAATTACTGGCTTGCTAAGGTTATGTAATATCTTGCAGGTTTCTCAGTAAGGCTGTAGCATATAATGTCTTTAAAACATTGAATTTCTATCCAGAGATTTAATTTAATGATGGAAACTAAAACAAATGTATCATGTTATAAGACCCAACACTTTATTCTACTATATATTAATGCTTCAGGACACAAGTTCATATCTTTACGCTGTGAGACATGCTAATTCATGGCAATTAGGTGTAACAGATTTACTGGAAAAGAATTAAAATATAATGTATAAATAATATTTTATTCTAACAAAAAAATTATTAAAAGATTAAATCAATACAGATTTTTTTTTTTATTTTAGCAACAAGTAATATGTGATGGAAGTGGGTATATTGTGAGTACAGCGCTATGGAATATGTCAGCTCTATGTAAGTAATTGGAAATAAAGAGAAATAATAATTATATTTTGTGCTAGAAATAAATTCCAGAAAATAAAATGATTACAAAGTTCAGACATATATATATATATATTGTATATTTATAATGAAAACTTCTTAAGATAGAGACACAACTGCAAGCTTCACTACATTGAAGGTAATAAAGGTCCACACTGTGGACTTCTCAGAAACTCATCAGTCGAATGTCAAAGTTTGGCATCTGAGTAACAGATCTAACATGTACTAGGGATAACGACACAATCTTAAAGTCAAATACGGATCCTTAGATGAAGAGTTATCCAGTATTAAATTGCATTAAATACTATTACAAAAATGTGATTTGACAAGGTATCAGTAGCTCATCCTTGTAAATGTAAATGTGAGAAAAATGTAAAGGCATGTTCACACTGAAACAAAAAATATTAAAAAACATTTTACGACAATTGTACCCTTACAATGACTTACTGAATCAATCCACAGATCTATAATTCATTATAAAATGACAGTATTTAGTATTAAGATGCATTAAGAAAACATAAATAAATGTAATAATTAGATACAAAAACTGAAATAAAATCTATAAAACAAATATCGCAAGGATTTATTTTTTTTATAATTTGTAACACTGAGATAAAATAGATGTGCTCAAATTTTCCTAAGTTGTATCACTTTTTCCTAGGCAAATTCTAATAATCATGAAATAATTGAGATATACTTTGTTGGGAATATGTATATTTTTTATGCCCTAGCACTATGAACCTCACAAACACAAATAAAATTCCTCTGGCATTAGCGAGCAGCTAAATCATTAATTATTAGTTGTAAATGGATGACAACACTACAAAGGAAGAACAGTCGAACAGTCAGTAAGCCCCTGAAACTGAGATTTCACTGAGCTTAAGCTGGAAATTACAAAACCTACAAAGAAATCTTTAATTATAAAAGATCCTTTATATGGAAGAAATGTAGGATCTAAAACTTAAATAAACTTTTTTGGGGGTGCAGTCCTGAGAGCTCATCAGAGGTAAGTCTATGTCCTGGGCTGCCAGCATTGGTGAATGTGCTGTTTTCACTAGCAGTCATGTATGTCTCAATGTCCTTGATATAACATATACCACAAAATAACAAATAAATGAGCTGAGGTTAAAGGTCAGAACCACAAGCAAAGCTATGATAAACACATCAACTAATTAACTGCAAATGCAATGTGTTTGAACAAAAGCATTCCTAAATGGAGCATGAAGTAGGGGGGTGTCTGTTAGTGTACTCTATAAAATATATATGGATGTGTGTGTGTATATATATATATATATATATATATATATATATATATTTACATATGAAATAAACATATTATTGATAAAAATGAATAGTTATATTGATATAAATTACTAATATTGCAGTAGATTTACTTTCTGATCTTTTAGGTTGTGAAAAATAACCTTATCAGGATCAATTTAGTGGTTTTGCAGGCATGGTTTACATTCTTTAATTATAGTTTTATTAAAAAAATAAAAATGTGTATTTTATTGGAAACACTGTTTTATTAAAGAAAATAACTTTTTAAAGAAATCCATTCATATAAACGTGTCAATGTTTGTGTGTCCCTATATAAAATTGACGTTTATATGCTGTGCCCAACACTGTCAGGTTTAAAAATAATACAAATATATATATATATATATATATATATATATATAAATGTACTAGTATATATATTTAAATATACTGTATTTATAGAGTGTATTTATATGATGTGTTTTACAAGCTAATCACAAACTGAGATTATAGGCTTCTTCCTCTATATTTGAGTCACTCAGCTATGGCTGATCTGCCAATTTGCTTATTAGAAAGTTGGTCTGACCTTTCCATACACTTAAATTTCATGTGTACTGTAATCTTGCTGGATAATAAAACCTTCTAAGGGTCATTGAATTTATGGTTTGTATCCAGTACTGTGACTATCAGTGAAATCTGCCCCCCATGGGAAAAGACAGCTCTGTAGTGTCCCAGTAGGTCACTTGCTCTTTTCTTCATCTCCAAACATCTAAATCCCCTGTGAATTCCATGAAGTGTCACATGTTGATCCCACAACCAATGATCACACCTAGGCCAGGCTGTGGATGCCACAAATGAACCTTCCCCTGGAGTATAGTTTATTATGTTTGTTTACAGGAATAATCTTCTGGTTGCCTGTCTAATGTTTCAAGATGACTTTTAGCAGTGATTTTTAATCAGCTTCCCCCCAGACACCTCTTCCAATTCCCCTGCTCCCTTTAACAATTTGCTCTAATGCTTTCTGCTTGTTCCTCAACACTAAACTTTCTGAATGTTTCCAGAGGGGAACTAGCAGCTTTATCACCAGCTACCCATGCACTTTTCCTAGCAGTTTACCTATATTAATAAATGGTATTATACATAGCGGCAGCAGCTGATGGCCTGGAGGCCCTAAAAATAGATCGCTGCACATCCTATAATCACTTTAGCATTGATGTTAGCACAATAATACAAATTAGGATATGATGAACCGTACTATTAGCGAGTCTGGGTATCTACTGTAATAATCGCCCTATTAAAGAGTTAACTATCTCATGGACATACTGCAAAACTTTCCTTTTGGTATCGTCTGCATGAAAACTGGCCACAGATACAGAACAATAGTGACCTCCTGTTACTGATAACATATCGATCAGACACTGATCAGTGATCAATAATCATAAATGTGTGTCACATGTAATTGCCAACCTGACTAGTCTGAAATGACAATGACAGCAAGAAAATTAAGAAAAACTGAAACATAAAGAGGTCGCCTGGTTCATTTTATAATATTATGTGCAGATAAAAGAAGGCAATTGGGTTATTTAATATTTCCTAAGGCCACAAATAACTAAATATATATGTGTATATTCTATAGACTGATACTTTTGTAACTTTCAATCCTTAAGTGACAATACCTGCTGCTTAAATGCATTCCTCATGGTTAATCAATGGAAGGGTTAAAAGGCAACACTAGGCAGACACTGGGATGTACTGGGCAGACACTGGGATGCACTGGCCAGTGGTCAGAGTGCACCTTCAGACATTATCCTTTCACATGAGTGTCTCACATGCTTTACAGGACATCTAGAACATAAACCTGGACCATAAGTGAGACTTTGTGCACCACACTGCTCCAGCATGGACTTGCTAGCTATAAGTGGCTAGATCTCCTGGTGAGATGCCAGCTTGGCCCATGTTGGGGCATACCCAGTAACTTCCACATAAACTTAGTAGTCACAGTGTACTCACCTAGCGTTTGTGCAGTCGTTGTAGAGGGTCTCAAAATCCTTCCTGGAAATGAGTTTGCAGCGATTGACCCCGGGTTGAATGGCCCCCAATCCTCTCAAGATCCGGACTTGCTCCACATTACACACCACTGGGGTGATCTCCAGCCTCTTGAGCTTGGTGTAGACGGTATGAAGCCCCCCCACCAGATGCTTCAAGAAGAGGTCAAAAGCCTGGGGCAAGCAGATGAGCTCACAAGCCTCCACTGTGAAGGAGGCCACCTTGGCCCCTCTGAGGTCCACCATCCTGCACTCATTGTTCTGAGGGATGTTTTCCACTGGAGAAGGAGTGGAGTAGACCGGCTTGCCGGGCAGGTTGGTGCTGGGGGCACTGCTGCTGCTGGTGGAGGTGGAGGAGGTGGTGCTGGTGGAGGTGCTGGGGATGGCAGCGCTGTGGTGGTGGCTGCTGTTGGTGGCCAGGCTGGGGCTACCACTGCTCCCACCACCTCCTGCTGCAGCTGCTGTCCCTGGGCTGCTGTTGACAATGCTGATACTGGTGGCAGCAGAGCTGCTGATGCTGGAGGTCACCGTGGTGGCTGCTATGGGCTCCGGTCTGTACAGACTTGGTCCGGATAAAGAAGGAGTTGGAGAAGCTGAAGATGAGGAGGACGCGGACGTGGAGATCACTGGCTGAGGGGTCACCAGTTGGGTCGGTGGGATGAGAGCAGCCGACACGGCCATGGTCACATAGGAGTCTTCCCAGAGTAACACTGCTGACAAGAAGCTGCACTGTGGGGAGGGGAAAGTTCCACGGGGAACTCACATATAATACACGAGTGACAAAGAGTCCAGGGGGGAGGATTAACCCCTGATCCCCCACAAGTGCACAGCCCGGCAGCAGCAGCAGGCACTTGCTCTGGGCTGCTCGTTTGTCTCTTGTCTTCCCCGAGTCTCAGTAGAAAGTTGAGAGATGAAGGTGAAGAGGAGGAGGAGGCTGGCAGGACCCCGGAGCTCGCTGGCAGCACATTGATCAAAGATTGAGCACGAATGACAGAAGGAAAATGAGGCTGAAAAGTGCTGCCTGTTCTGTGCACGGGTTGTTGTTGTCACACGGTGCATGGGAGGAGCTCAGCCAACTTGTGCTCTGCTCCCGAGCTGCAGCCCTGAGGATGGAGGCACAGGGCTTCCTGGTGTCTCTCTGCCAGGGGCAGCTTCCCTGCCAGCCACAGAACTTCCATGTAACTTCACTGACAGTCCTGCACCTATGTAACTTCTCTGCCAGCCCTGCACTCATGTAACTTCTCTGCCAGACCTGCACTCATGTAACTTCTCTGCCAGCCCTGCATTCATGTAACTTCTCTGCCACTCCTGCACCCATGTAACTTCTCTGCCAGTCCTGCACCCATGTAACTGCTCTGCCAGTCCTGCACTCATGTAACTTCTCTGCCAGCCCTGCATTCATGTAACTTCTCTGCCAGCCCTGCACCCATGTAACTTCACTGCCAGTCCTGCACCTATGTAACTTCTCTGCCAGCCCTGCACCTATGTAACTTCTCTGCCAGCCCTGCACTCATGTAACTTCTCTGCCAGTCCTGCACCCATGTAACTTCTCTGCCAGCCCTGCACTCATGTAACTTCTCTGCCAGTCCTGCATTCATGTAACATCACTGCCAGTCCTGCACCCATGTAACTTCTCTGCCAGTCCTGCATTCATGTAACTTCACTGCCAGTCCTGCACCCATGTAACTTCTATGCCAGTCCTGCATTCATGTAACTTCCCTGCCAGTCCTGCATTCATGTAACTTCTCTGCCAGTCCTGCACCCATGTAACTTCTCTGCCAGCCCTGCACTCATGTAACTTCTCTGCCAGCCCTGCATTCATGTAACTTCTCTGCCAGCCCGACATTCATGTAACTTCTCTGCCAGTCCTGCACCCATGTAACTTCTCTGCCAGCCCTGCATTCATGTAACTTCTCTGCCAGCCCTGCACCCATGTAACTTTTCTGCCATTCCTGCACCCATGTAACTTCTCTGCCAGCCCTGCATTCATATACTGTAACTTCTCTGCCAGCCCTGCACCCATGTAACTTCTCTGCCAGTCCTGCATTCATGTAACTTCTCTGCCAGTCCTGCATTCATGTAACTTCTCTGCCAGCCCTGCACCTATGTAACTTCTCTGCCAGCCCCGCACTCATGTAACTTCTCTGCCAGCCCTGCATTTATGTAACTTCTTTGCCAGCCCTGCACCCATGTAACTTCTCTGCCAGCCCTGCATTCATGTACTGTAACTTCTCTGCCAGCCCTGCACCCATGTAACTTCTCTGCCAGTCCTGCATTCATGTAACTTCTCTGCCAGTCCTGTATTCATGTAACTTCTCTGCCAGCCCTGCACCCATGTAACTTCTCTGCCAGCCCTGCACCCATGTAACTTCTCTGCCAGCCCTGCATTCATGTACTGTAACTTCTCTGCCAGCCCTGCACCAATGTAACTTCTCTGCCAGTCCTGCATTCATGTAACTTCTCTGCCAGTCCTGCATTCATGTAACTTCTCTGCCAGTCCTGCATTTAAGTAACTTCTCTGCCAGCCCTGCACCCATGTAACTTCTCTGCCAGCCCTGCACCCATGTAACTTCTCTGCCAGTCCTGCATTTATGTAACTTCTCTGCCAGTCCTGCATTCATGTAACTTCTCTGCCAGCCCTGCACCCATGTAACTTCTCTGCCAGCCCTGCACCCATGTAACTTCTCTGTCAGCCCTGCATTCATGTACTGTAACTTCTCTGCCAGCCCTGCACCCATGTAACTTCTCTGCCAGTCCTGCATTCATGTAACTTCTCTGCCAGTCCTGCATTCATGTAACTTCTCTGCCAGCCCTGCACCCATGTAACTTCTCTGCCTGCCCTGCACTCTTGTAACTTCTCTGCCAGCCCTGCATTTATGTAACTTCTCTGCCAGCCCTGCACCCATGTAACTTCTCTGCCAGCCCTGCACCCATGTAACTTCTCTGCCAGCCCTGCACTCATGTAACTTCTCTGCCAGCCCTGCATTCATGTAACTTCTCTGCCAGCCCTGCACCCATGTAACTTCTCTGCCAGCCCTGCACCCATGTAACTTCTCCGCCAGCCCTGCATTCATGTACTGTAGCTTCTCTGCCAGTCCTGCATTCATGTAACTTCTCTGCCAGCCCTGCAAACATGTAATTTCTCTGCCAGCCCTGCATTCATGTACTGTAACTTCTCTGCCAGTCCTGCATTAAAGGTAACTTCTCTGCCAGCCCTGCATTCATGTACTGTAACTTCTCTGCCAGCCCTGCACTCATGTAACTTCTCTGCCAGCCCTGCATTCATGTACTGTAACTTCTCTGCCAGCCCTGCACTCATGTACTGTAACTTCTCTGCCAGCCCTGCACTTATGTACTGTAACTTCCCTGCCAGCCCTGCATTCATGTACTGTGATTTCTCTGCCAGCCCTGCATTCATGTAACTTCCCTACCAGCCCTGCATTCATGTAACTTCTCTGCCAGCCCTGCATTCATGTAACTTCTCTGCCAGTCCTGCACCCATGTACTGTAACTTCTCTGCCAGCCCTGCACTCATGTACTGTAACTTCTCTGCCAGCCCTGCATTCATGTAACTTCTCTGCCAGTCCTGCATTCATGTAACATCACTGCCAGTCCTGCACCCATGTAACTTCTCTGCCAGTCCTGCATTCATGTAACTTCACTGCCAGTCCTGCACCCATGTAACTTCTATGCCAGTCCTGCATTCATGTAACTTCCCTGCCAGTCCTGCATTCATGTAACTTCTCTGCCAGTCCTGCACCCATGTAACTTCTCTGCCAGCCCTGCACTCATGTAACTTCTCTGCCAGCCCTGCATTCATGTAACTTCTCTGCCAGCCCGACATTCATGTAACTTCTCTGCCAGTCCTGCACCCATGTAACTTCTCTGCCAGCCCTGCATTCATGTAACTTCTCTGCCAGCCCTGCACCCATGTAACTTTTCTGCCATTCCTGCACCCATGTAACTTCTCTGCCAGCCCTGTATTCATATACTGTAACTTCTCTGCCAGCCCTGCACCCATGTAACTTCTCTGCCAGTCCTGCATTCATGTAACTTCTCTGCCAGTCCTGCATTCATGTAACTTCTCTGCCAGCCCTGCACCTATGTAACTTCTCTGCCAGCCCCGCACTCATGTAACTTCTCTGCCAGCCCTGCATTTATGTAACTTCTTTGCCAGCCCTGCACCCATGTAACTTCTCTGCCAGCCCTGCATTCATGTACTGTAACTTCTCTGCCAGCCCTGCACCCATGTAACTTCTCTGCCAGTCCTGCATTCATGTAACTTCTCTGCCAGTCCTGTATTCATGTAACTTCTCTGCCAGCCCTGCACCCATGTAACTTCTCTGCCAGCCCTGCACCCATGTAACTTCTCTGCCAGCCCTGCATTCATGTACTGTAACTTCTCTGCCAGCCCTGCACCAATGTAACTTCTCTGCCAGTCCTGCATTCATGTAACTTCTCTGCCAGTCCTGCATTCATGTAACTTCTCTGCCAGTCCTGCATTCAAGTAACTTCTCTGCCAGCCCTGCACCCATGTAACTTCTCTGCCAGCCCTGCACCCATGTAACTTCTCTGCCAGTCCTGCATTTATGTAACTTCTCTGCCAGTCCTGCATTCATGTAACTTCTCTGCCAGCCCTGCACCCATGTAACTTCTCTGCCAGCCCTGCACCCATGTAACTTCTCTGTCAGCCCTGCATTCATGTACTGTAACTTCTCTGCCAGCCCTGCACCCATGTAACTTCTCTGCCAGTCCTGCATTCATGTAACTTCTCTGCCAGTCCTGCATTCATGTAACTTCTCTGCCAGCCCTGCACCCATGTAACTTCTCTGCCTGCCCTGCACTCTTGTAACTTCTCTGCCAGCCCTGCATTTATGTAACTTCTCTGCCAGCCCTGCACCCATGTAACTTCTCTGCCAGCCCTGCACCCATGTAACTTCTCTGCCAGCCCTGCACTCATGTAACTTCTCTGCCAGCCCTGCATTCATGTAACTTCTCTGCCAGCCCTGCACCCATGTAACTTCTCTGCCAGCCCTGCACCCATGTAACTTCTCCGCCAGCCCTGCATTCATGTACTGTAGCTTCTCTGCCAGTCCTGCATTCATGTAACTTCTCTGCCAGCCCTGCAAACATGTAATTTCTCTGCCAGCCCTGCATTCATGTACTGTAACTTCTCTGCCAGTCCTGCATTAAAGGTAACTTCTCTGCCAGCCCTGCATTCATGTACTGTAACTTCTCTGCCAGCCCTGCACTCATGTAACTTCTCTGCCAGCCCTGCATTCATGTACTGTAACTTCTCTGCCAGCCCTGCACTCATGTACTGTAACTTCTCTGCCAGCCCTGCACTCATGTACTGTAACTTCCCTGCCAGCCCTGCATTCATGTACTGTGATTTCTCTGCCAGCCCTGCATTCATGTAACTTCCCTACCAGCCCTGCATTCATGTAACTTCTCTGCCAGCCCTGCATTCATGTAACTTCTCTGCCAGTCCTGCACCCATGTACTGTAACTTCTCTGCCAGCCCTGCACTCATGTACTGTAACTTCTCTGCCAGCCCTGCATTCATGTAACATCTCTGCCAGTCCTGCATTCATGTACTGTAAGTTCTCTGCCAGCCCTGCATTCATGTACTGCAGCTTCTCTGCCAGCCATGCACTCATGTAACTTCTCTGCCAGCCATGCACTCATGTACTGTATCTTCTCTGCCAGTCCTGCACTCATGTACTGTAACTTCTCTGCCAGCCCTGCACTCATGTTCTGTAACTTCTCTGCCAGTCCTGCATTCATGTACTATAACTTCTCTGCCAGCCCTGCACTCATGTTCTGTAACTTCTCTGCCAGTCCTGCATTCATGTACTGTAAGTTCTCTGCCAGCCCTGCACTCATTTACTGTAACTTCTCTGCCAGCCCTGCACTCATGTTCTGTAACTTCTCTGCCGGCCATGCACTCAAGTACTGTAACTTCTCTGCCAGCCCTGCATTCATGTACTGTAACTTCTCTGCCAGCTCTGCACTCATACAGCTTCACTGCCAGTCACAGCACTCATAGAACTTTTCTGCCAGGCTCAGCGTTGCCTGCCTTACTTTCATGTATCTTCTCTGCCAACCTTGCACTCATACAGCTTCACTGCCAGCCCTGCATTCATGTAACTTCTCTGCCAGGAATTATAAGAAGGGGCTGTTGGGGATATTACAAGAGGGGATAGCTATGGAACATTACAAGATGGGGCTGGCTATGGTGGCATTGCAAGAGGGGGCTGGCTATGTTCCCATTACAAGAGGGGCTGACTCTTTGGACATTACAAGTGGAGGTTGCTATGGGGACATTACAAGAGGGGATGGCTCTTTGGACATTACAAGAGGGGCTAGCTATGGTGACATTACAAGAGGAGGCTGGCTATGGGGACATTACTAGAGGTGGCTGGCTATGGAGACATAACAACAGGGGCAGGGTGCGGAACATTAAAAGAGGCTGGCTGTGGGGACATATGGGGGGTTTGCTGGGGGACATTAGAAGAGAGGCTGGAAATGGGGACATTACAAGAGGGGCTGGCTATGGGGGCATTACTAGAGGGGGGTGGCTATGGGGACCTAACAAGAGGGGCTGACTGTGGGGACATAGCAAGAGGGGCTGGCTGTGGGGACATAAGGGGGGTTTCTGGGGGACATTAGAAGAGGGACTGGCTATGAAGATGTTACAAGAGGGGCTGGCTGTGGTGACATTACAAGAGGAGGCAGGCTGTTTGGACAATACAAGAGGGGCTGGCTATGGAAACATTACAAGAGAGGAATGGCTATTTGGACATTACAAGAGGGGGCTGGCTATGGGGACATTACAAGAGGGGGCTGGCTATGGGGACATTACAAGAAAGGACTGTCTATGGGGACATTACAAGATGGGGTGGCTATGAGGACATTACAAGAGGGGGCTGGCTATGGGGACATTACAAGAGGGGGCTGGCTATGGGGACATTATAAGAGGGACTGGCTGTGGGGACATAACAAGGGGAGTTTGCTGGGGGACATTAGAAGAGAGGCTGGAAATGGGGACAATACAAGAGGGACTGGCTATGAGGACGTTACAAGAGGGGCTGGCTATGAGGACGTTACAAGAGGGGCTGGCTATGATGACATTACAAGAGGAGGCAGGCTGTTTGGACAATACAAGAGGGGCTGGCTATGGAAACATTGCAAGAGAGGAATGGCTATTTGGACATTACAAGAGGGGGCTGGCTATGGGGACATTACAAGAGGGGGCTGGCTATGGGGACATTACAAGAAAGGACTGTCTATGGGGACATTACAAGATGGGGTGGCTATGAGGACATTACAAGAGGGGGCTGGCTATGGGGACATAACAAGAGGGGGCTGGCTATGGGGACATTACAAGAGGGGGCTGGCTATGGGGACATTATAAGAGGGACTGGCTGTGGGGACATAACAAGGGGAGTTTGCTGGGGGACATTAGAAGAGAGGCTGGAAATGGGGACATTACAAGAGGGACTGGCTATGAGGACGTTACAAGAGGGGCTGGCTATGAGGACGTTACAAGAGGGGCTGGCTATGATGACATTACAAGAGGAGGCAGGCTGTTTGGACAATACAAGAGGGGCTGGCTATGGAAACATTACAAGAGAGGAGGCAGCATTAAATTGAGGCACCGTATGCAGAGATGTTAGCATGGTGGAGTACATTGTGGAGATATAGAGAGTGTAAGAGAAAACAGTGGAGAGTGGACAGCCATGTTATAGGCCGTGGTTCATAAGGGCGAACAGTGTGCCAGTTTTAGCTGATAATTCCAGACAGTGGGGCTGTTATACCTCAATAAGGCGAACATTGTGGCGGGTGTCGCTCATAATCGCAGACAGTGTGGAGGTCATATACCATAGAAAGCTTATTTAGGTCATAGTATGGACAAATGTTTTTGTACAGAGGGCATTTTAATAACACTGTTATTTTTAAGGGCACCATATTGGGATCTCCTGCAGAAAACCAGAGAAGAAGGAATCTGCAGAGACGAGCTGTGGATGTGAAAAGTCACCATGGCATCAGGACAAGATGTAGATGAAAATAAATAAATTACTCAATCAGAAAATATGTCACCTATGAGGTACCTATATGTAAATGTTTACTTGTTGATGCTGACTACGTCTCATCAGTACTGCGGTTCCTGAATGGTCTGCAGTCTGATAATGACTGATAACAACAACTCCCAGCATCTCCTTACAATTGTTAAGGACATACTGGGAGTTGTAGATTCATGCGATAAAAATGTATATTGGCCTGAGATGACATTACAATTGATTGCTATACTAAGCTTGGTGATGTATTTATGTACTTATGGTGATTCTGGTGATGTACTCATGTACTGATAGTGGTTCTGGTGACGTATTCATGTACTGATGATGGTATTGGTGTTGTATTTGTTTATTTATTGACAGTGGTTATCGTGATGTATTCATGTACTGATGGAGGTTCTGGTAATGCATTAATGTACTGACAGTGATTCTGGTCATGCATTTATCTACTGATGGTGGTTCTGGTGTCGTATTCATGTTTTGATGGTGGTTCTAGTGACCTATTAATTTACTGATGATGTTTCAGGTGACATATTTATGTACATTTGATGGCTCTGGAGATGTATTCCTGTACTGATGATGATTTTGGTTTCATATTCATGTACTGATGATGGTTCTGGTGATGAATACGTGAATACATCACGAGAGCCATCAGTAGTACATGAATACAGCACCAAAACATACATCTCTACATGAAGAAGTCACCACAGCCACCATCAAGTTAGTAGAGATTTCCTTGCTAGTCCCTGCACTCATATAGAAGGTTTCCACTCTGATTAAGGCTGTGTGCCCACGATGCATTTTTTAAGCGTTTCCGCAGCGGCAAAAATGCTGCAGAAACGCTTAAAAAACGCATGGTAAAAGGCCTGCCATGTTCCCCAATGATAATCCGCATGTGCTGTGCACATGCTGCAGAAATTTCCTCTGCGGATTATCATTGCGGAAAAAAACGCAGCACTACCAATTATTTTGCGGAAGTGCTGCGTTTTCGCCGCCATTGACTTGCATTAGACCGCATGGATTACGCATCACTGCATAAGTAGATGCGCATTCCATGCGTTCTAATGTGCGGATGGTACCCAGGTCTAGAGAAGAGGAGACTCTCCTCCGGACCCGGGTACCATTGAAAACTGTAAAAAAAAAGAATAAAATAAAAAATAAATATATACTTACCTTCTGGCGGCTCGCGGTGCGCTCCTCCTTGCTTGGCAGCAGTTCGCGATGGAATGAAGGACCTGCGCTCATGTCAGAGTCATGTGACGCGTCACGCGACGCTGATGTCGGCAGGTCCTTCACTCTACCGCTGCCGGCAGCCGGGACGGAGGAAATCAAGACAGCGCGGGCCATCGGAGGGTAAGTATATATTTATTTTTTTAAATTCTCTCGGGTCACACTATATGAATCCATGCCGTTTGCATGGATTTATATAGTGTGACCGAGTTGTCAAGCACTTTCCAAGTGATGCTAAAATCGCTTGGAAAGCGCTTGTCAACCCGCATGCGGAAATGCATGTGAAGAACGCTTCACATCCGCTTGTCCCTGGCAGGAAAAACTCATGTACTATCCGCATGCGTTTTTTTCTGCCAGGGAGATGCAGAAACACTCAGCGAAAAATCCTGAGCATTTCTGCATCGTGGGCACATAGCCTAAGTCTCTTCTCATCAATATAAACTGTTACGGTGGTTTCCCTGTCTATCCCTGCAGTTACATATAAGGTTTCCCTGTCAGTCCCAGCTGTCACATATGAAGTTTCCCTGTCTGTTTCTACAGTCCAGTCACACAGTGGTTTCCCTGTCTGTCCCTACAGTCACATATGTAGTTTCTCTTTCTGTCTCTATTGTCACATATGTAGCTTTCCTTCCCAGTCCCTGCAGTCGCATAAGAGCTTCCCAGCACTCCCTGCATTTATACATGTAGCTTTTCTGCCAGTCCTTGTATTCACATATAAAGCTTCCCTACTTGTGCTATCTCCTATAACTTTCCTTCCTGTACCAGTATAATAGAGCAGTCCTGTCTGTTACCTCACCCTTGATACTTCCTAATGTGCACCTTTGAGGATGCCCAGGATACAGGCAGTGACATCTCATTTTAGCTCTGCTCTCCATGCTACTAGCAGGGGAAAGTTTATCCTTGTGACATTCCCACTTTACTTTGTTCAGAAGCAGTTCCCACCCCGCCCCGTCATTACACACAGCATCTTCTATGCTGGTACAAGATGCTTGAGCCTAGAGGTTACAAGTGGGAGATTACCACTCATTGTTATCAGGTAAAGTGCACCCCATGTGTGGCCTACAATGCTGAGCAGACAGTAACCCATACAGGCGTTCTCCAATCACACCAGCTTTATCTCTTCTCTCTTCTCTTCATCTCAACCTCTGTCTATCCCTCTCCCACTCTCCTTGTCTCTACTCATTCTATCCATCTAATTATCTATGGATACTATCTATCTAATATCTATCATCTATCTAATATCTATGTAATATCTATCAATCTTATCCTTCTAGCTATCTATGGATACTATCTATCTATTCAACGCTTTCGCTCACTCTCTCTCTTTCTCACTGTCTCTCCTTTAACCCCTCCCTCTCTCCTTCCCTTCCTCCCTCCCTCTCTTTCTACTTATTCTATCCATGTAGCTATCTATGGATACTATCTATCTTTCTACATCTTAGACATATCCAACACTTCAGGTTAGGTTTATTACTAATATTTGTTTGGCATCTGAGATGAATTTTCATGTGACGATAAAAAGGCAAATTGACGACAACTGATGGTGTACAGTAAATCTATAATTGCATCAAAATCATTACAAAGCTTATCTCTGTCTGCTATTCAATACCTTTTTTTGAATCATCTATCTATCTATCTATCTATCTATCTGTCGATCATCTATCTATTTATATCTCTATCTATCAAATCAAATAAAATGGGCAGGACTAAGTATATGTTAGCATTGTCAAGGCAAGTGGTAAAGTAATGGGGGATGGGGATAGTGACACATCCTGGGTGGGGTATGTGGGTCCAGAACATATCAGGCTCCTCTTAGTCTGTGGCAGGCACTGACATATTGCACTGCTATGGCCGCTCCAATTTCCTCTTCCCTGAGTAGTATAGGCATCTATCTTCCTTCTATCTCCCTATCTATCTATCTATCTATCTATCTATCTATCTATCTATCTATCTATCATCTATTTCCCTTCTATCTATATATCTCCCATCTATCTATCTATCTATCTATCTATTATCTATCTATCTATCTATTATCTATCCATATATCTATCTATTTCCAATATATCTATCTATATCTCTATCTATCTCCCTTATATCTATCTATTATCTATCTATCTGTCTATCTCTTATCTATCTATCTATCTATCTATTATCTATCTATCTATCTATTATTTATCTATTTCCAATATATCTATCTATATCTCTATCTATCTCCCTTATATCTATCTATTATCTCTCTCTATCTATCTATCTATCTATTATCTATCCATCTATCCTACAGTGTGATGATAACCGACCACTATAACTTAAATTTGTAAATGTAGATCCTTTAAAAGTTCTTCCTTAGATAAAAGATGTTTTAGTTCTGTGCGGTTGTTTTGTTTTCAGTAGACTGATCAACGGTCCAGGTCTACTCCGATCTCTTACATTTATGGCATATCAAAGAATCGGAACTTGCATATATCTCAAGAATGGCAGCCCATTGCTCGATACTATCAGTGAAGAGGTGGTTGAAATTCCCATATTAAAGGGAATTCTAACCAACTCTCCACTGACAATAGCAAATATCAGGGTCCTATTCATGAGATGGATGTAGGTCTCATTGCTGGGATCGATATCCATTATACTGTACATTTATGGCATATCCTATGGATATGCCATAAATGTATGAGATTGGAATACCCGTTTAATAATAGATAAATGTTACCAGTATTTTTTACTGTATTTATCAGTTTTTTCTGTTATAAAAAAATGTTTTTTTCCCTATGGTTTATTAGACAAACAAACCAAAATCAAAATTCTCCTATTCATTTTTATCGCAGGGAAATATTATTACATGCATTGAACTTTTAAAGATAACCTGTCACCAGGATATTGCAGTACAATCTGCAGGCATCATGTTATAGAGAAAGGAGAGCTGAGTAGATTGATATATAGTTTTGTGAGAAAAGATTCAGTATAACCTGCATTTTAATAATTTAATCCTCTGCGCTTTCTGGGATTTTGGGTCCAGTGGGCGGGGCTATCAGTGACTGACAGCTCTCTCTGTATGCACTCTTATACAAAGAAAGCTGTCAGTCACTGATAGGACCGCCCACTGGACCCAAAATCCCAGAAAGAGCAGAGGATTACATGCCTAAAACACAGATTATACTGAATCTTTTCTCACAAACCTATATATCCATATACTCAGCTCCTCCTGCTTTACAACATGGTGTCTGCAGACTAGACTGCATTTTCATTGTAACAGGTTCTCCTTAAATAATATATTCTCTTCAATGAGCGTGCTCACTTCCAATGCTGTATATTCACATTAGTTATACTTTTAGCACCATGAAACTTTTTTTGCAAGAGCGACAAAGTAGAGGTAGCAGTGGCTACCTTATTGCTTACAGCGCATACCTCAGCTGCTTCAGAAGCTCTTTTTGTAAAGTTAGGAGATATACTGTAGATATTCATTATTAAAAAGGAACCTCAAGCTGGTGGATTATTATATTCTGTTGCAACTGCACCTGCTGTAAAACCTCATTGTTGCTCCTGCAAAAGAAACTTCCTCCAGAACAGTTTTCCACATAATGCTTCCATAAGAAGAGATGAGCTGCGCCTATGGGGCTGTACTAACACTGTATTATCATCTGAAATCGGAATGTAGTGTTTATATAATATTATTTATAGACATCTCAAAGGAACATTTGTAGCAATATTATTTTTGTCTATTGTAATTTAGTCCGCATTTTATTATTTTCAATTCTTTATTTTAAAAATTATTTATTTTAAATTCTCCATCGAGTGACTAGGTTTTGCTTCCTGATTGGGAACCCTATTTAAACAATAGTATGCAACTGCAAAAATGATAGCCAATTGCCACAATTTAAAAATGTATTTTTTATTTATTAAAAATTGCATATCAAATAGAAATTAAGAATGAGTTACATAAAACATGTGGCAACATCACTGGCATGAAGGAAACAAGGATAGGTTCATGTTGGTAGAGAAAAAGATTTCTGAAAACAATTATATAACACCATGTAACATTGGCTATGCATGGACTGTCATGAAGCTAATTTTTAAAGAGGTTATCCCACCAACTACCACAGGATAGGTGATAAGCTTTGCAGCGCTGGGGTCCTGGGTTCAAATCCCACCAAGGACAACATCTTCAAGGAGTTTGTATGTTCTCCCTGTGTTTGCGTGGGTTTCCTCCGGGTTCTCCGGTTTCCTCCCACACTCCAAAGACATACTGATAGGGAATGTAGATTGTGAGCCCCAATGGGGACAGCGATCATCATGTCTGTAAAGTGCTGTGGAATTATAGGTGTTATATAAATGACCAACATAAATAAATAAAATAATTGTATAATCAGTGAGGGTTTGACTGTTGGTAAAATAGGAGTTTCATGTTCCCAATGTTAGTAGATCGATAGTATGCAAACATGACCACTGCACCATTTACTTCTGTAGGTCAATGATAGTTGTAGTGTATACATGACCACTGCTTCTATAGATGATAAATAGGGTGGTGGTCTCACGTGTGCGCGGCTGCTCCATTCAATATGTAACCTGTATTGTTAACCCATTTGGCGAGCACGCTCGGGTGCTCGCCAAGTATTTGCAGTGTGCTCGGCATCTATATTAGTGTCGCCTCAGCTGTATGTGTCACAGCTGTTGCTATGACACATGCAGGGATTGCCTAACAAACAAGCAAACCCCTGCATGTGTCACAGCTGTTTAACAGCCGTGACACATGCACCCGCGGCGATACTAACATAGATGCCGAGCACTCCACAAATACTCGGTGAGCACCCGAAAGGGTTAACAATACAGGCTTGCTCATCACTAGTGGGGACATATAAACTCAGTTGTAATTGATGAGGATCGCAAAGGACCATTAGTCATTATATATTCATCACCTATTTTTTGGAGAGTTATTGAATATTTTCTTGTGGGATATCCCCTTAAACTTTTATGTGATATGTGATTTCAGTAATTGACTACATGGTAATCAGTTAGTTGATGATTGGCTCTTATTCTTATAGGTGTATATATATGACAGAGTGCATACAGTGTACACATACACGATTCTTGGGATGCAGCATTTATACACATGCACTTGTATGTGGTGTATTTTATCTGCTAATGAACTTTGATTACCTAAACAATTTTATGTACTGACCTGTGAATTATAGCAGAAGCTAATGGTAGAGGGGTCAGCCATCTTGAAATGTGGTCATGTTCATTTCTCTTAAGTGTCATGAGGCTGGAGTGTAGCGAGATCCTTTTAACACTGATGAATTGAACATTTGTGTATGATGAGCAACACATTGCACAACTCATCAACGCCATTGCCAGGTGAAATCATTAGAATACATTCTGGAATGTGTTCTCAGACCCTGGATCCCCCTATTAAATCATGTAGCGTTTCTTAACAAACTATTGTTCCTATTTCCCAAGAGCATCAATCATTGAATACATGGAAACCACCAACTAGAGGAGTTGTTCCACCACAACAACAAAAAAATCTGTTTCGAGGAATTAATGAAAAGAATACCTCTGTTTAATGTTTCCTAGGAATCCTTGCAAGAAATGCCTTCTGTTCTTCACAGTGAATTAAAGGCTTGATGTAATTTGCTGTTTTGTTTTCTTTTCAACCTCGTTTTTTTTTTCTCTTTAATTTACTACTAGACAACCTTGTATTTTTGTTGGGATGTCGCAATTTTGAGTAATACCATTTTTCTCTTAAATTTATAGTAGCTGTGGCTGCAAATTGTAACCATTTGAGTTTCCTGCTTGTGTCAAGAGATGACTTATTGTACTGAAATCAATAAGGCTGTTTAAAATTCAAAGGCTTGCAAATCGTTCTGTTTGTCCTTTGATAAGGCCTGCACTGATTAAAATGCGACCAAGAAAGCGTAATTGCTGAACTAATTAAGAAGCCTTTAATTTCCTCTCTTTATTTATTTCCAGCAACTGTGTTTAAATATTCGGATCATGGAAACTAGTGTTACTGTAATAAACTTTATGTCATAAACAGGGCTGAGAATAAGCTATATGGGGAGGTTGGAATTCCTCTTGCATATGTACACCCCACTATTGATTTTTCTTTTGTAGATGAAAAATGAGGTCTTGATATATGAGGAAATGTGATGACTGTATAAAAGATACTTTATTTCTGCTCAGCTCATGAACATGATTTCCTACATGCTCAGTTTTTCAATCTTTAATTTTTAAGACTATTATTTATTTTTTTATTTTTTTATATTATAGATTGATTTTATTTTGATCACATATACAGTATATCTAATTTTTAGATATAAATAATTCAAGTCTTTTTAGGTTAAATCGCCTCTCATGGTTTTCATTTGCATTGTTTATACTGCACCATAAATAAGGTCAACACCCTGAATCATCAGTTTGTCTGGCAGCAGTAGATCATGAGTCTGCATACACATGGTGCCAAATCATCATTCACTTGGTATGTTCTATGTGTAATTGTATGAGTTTCCCCTGTCAGTACCATTGCCTTCCACAATTCAACAACATTCTTGGGTCAGCTAAGGACTCCATACACGATTGTTCGATTGATAGCTATTTCTTCCAACTCCCATATACACAGGAACGTTCAGTAGCATCTTATTTCCCACAGAGCAAAAGGATCGGCTGTTAGAAACCCTTCTTTTCTCTGGCATCATCTGTTGGGGAGAGTCCGATGGTCCCCATACACATTAGCAATGTCAGCAGACACCAACGATATTTGTGCGTTTAACCGACTTTCATCTAAGGTGCTCTATCACACATTGGTGATGTAAAGTGTGATAAGAGATATTGTAGATACTCTATTCAGTACTGCGGAATATGTTGCCACTCTATCAATACTAGTTAATTAATTTTATAGTTTATTGCTAATTGCCTAGGTTACCAGCCAACGCTTCAGTCTATCAAAAGTGGCTGGTCTGTGCCTACAAGCTCTTTTCTATAAAGCGTCTAACCTCTACTTTGAAGCTAGCCAGATATCTGTACCCATCCAGAGAACTCTGTTCCTCTGATGCTGCAGAGGTAAAGCTATCTCTGTTCTCAGCATCAGAGAACGCACAATCCAATGCTACTTTTCAGAATTGTCAATCAAGTAGGAGCCCACTGCCCTAGGCAAGCAGGAAGCTGGAAGGCTGGGGAGTGGTGCCCCCCTGAGGAATGAAGACGAAAATGAGACAAGCCCTTCAATCGTGGTTTCATCTGGCCATAAGCTCTTTTTGCAGAAATGGGCAATTTTTTGGGGGGATATTTTCTAGCAAAGATTAACCTTGCCTTTCTGTTCTTGACTTACTACTGGTTGGCATCTTGAGTTAAAACCTCTGGGTTTACATTCATGAAGAAATCTCTCTTGATTTTCAGATTCTTCAATGATGCCTCCATCTCCTTGAGAGTGTTCTTGGCTGTACTTGTCAGTGTAGTCTTTATTTTTAAGAATTCCCAAATGGTCGATTTGGCCACTTTCACCGTTTCTGCTATTTCTCTATTTTCAGCCTAATGATGGCATTGTCCATGTGCATCATTGTGCATCATTCTCATTGGAAAGCATATTTAGGAGTTCCCAAGAACAGCTACTAAATGCATATTCAACAATCTGAAATTACTCCAGACCCTTTATCTTCCTAATATGTCATAAAATAATAAGGTAACAGAGTACGTCTGTCCATAAAACAAATAATCAGTCAACATTACCATTACTTTTTAGTCTGTGAAAGGGAATAATTATATAAAAAAAATTCAACTGGCAGCAGTACCATTGGTGTCATATTGATAGTTTTAGAATACAACAGTGCCCCTTGCTTCTTTTACAACTGTTGATTCACCCACAATTATTAACAGTCATGTCATTCACTATGTAATGTATACACAGCATTACATCCCCTGACCCATGCACTTTTCATTTTTGGTACACTAGCTGTGTTAGAGGCTGTCTAACCCCTTATGCCCTGCTAAATGCCCTATCATCATATATTCATGTCACCAGAAGAGAATGTGTAGAACATGTTTCCCCCTCTGATACAATTTCTAGTGTTCTTCTCTTTGCTAATAGTCACAGGGTATCCTCTCATGGCGGTTTCAGATGCTTAATGCTGGTTAATTGATGAAGTATTACATGAGGTCACTGGTCACGTTCCCAGTTAACATATGGGACATTGGTTTCTGACCATTTAGTGTTAAATATTGTTAGATCCTCATTGTACAGCTTTCTCCCAGCAGGTGGCTGCGCTGAAAGCTTATAATAGAGAGGACATATAAAAGTGCCTACTCCAGTATGCTGCATAAAACATTAGTTGTATTACTTTGCTGCCGGCATTCTTGGCACACTGAGGTCTACGATAAGCCAATCACAAACTGTGCTAAATACAATAGCAAATGTGCATTCCAAGGAGATTCATTGCTATTGCTTTCCTTGTTGGTGGATTATGGGTTAAATTTAAATGTCAACCGGCCTGTTTGCCTAAAGACAATCGACGTAATATATATAGTATGCATTTGCCAATCCATAAACTGTACTAAACACACAGAAGTTGTAACAAACTCCTGTTCATAAACTGCATTATCTTTATTAATGAAGGCAAACACCAGGCTATTATTTAATTGTACTTTGCCATCATTGCTTGTTTCCAGTACAACGTGTCTTAATTCATCTATCAACAGGTAATAAAAGTTGCTCAAGCAGATATTTGTATCCATTAAGCAGAAAGAGCAATAAGCCAGCTGATCAATAATTTATACAAAGAGTACCAACTGCAGACATAATAACTGTGCTGTTTGCAAAGCAATCTCTCGCTCTCCAGGCTTAACAGTAAACGCAAACTAGCAACGCTGTTAATTTCCAACTCCTGCAGATAAGAATACAAACAAATGGCATAAAAATGCAGTTTGCCTTACAGTTAGGGGGCCTTGGTGGGATAAAATAAAAGGTAATCACGCTGCAGTTTCAAACATTTTGTGAATGCTTGTCTTCCAAGGCTCTGCTCATTCATTTAGCGCCCTTCGATTAGCACGGTTATTGGATTGCTACATGTAACATTTGCATGTTCCGGCGCTTTATGTGAAATAAAAGCAAAATATAGATGCAGCAAGGCAGAGCTTTATAGCAATATGTTTTCTAGATTTGGTGTATATATTCCATTCTTGGAAATACTCCATTATTTTAATGAATGTTTGCTCATACATTTATAGCAAATACCTAAAAAACAGTTACAAAATTCCTATTGTAACAGGACAAATGTAATTACTGGACATAAGAAAAGACACTATTAGTCATATGAGGTTAAAATCTGTAAGTGAAGAGAATTTATAGCATGTTAAATGCCCTCCAACCCAGCAGCATTCATTTATATATGAGTAAATTCCCTGCCTAACGAGCCCTGTATAACGTTATTGAGTGAACATTCTTCTCGGCTTCAGAGGCACAGAGCGCATGTCCGGAAGTTCAGGAGATGGCTTCCGGTCATGTGCAGTGTACACCTGGCTTCAGAGATGTGGTGACGCTTCTGAAATGAGCCGAGCGCATATGCAAGATTTTCATGAGCTGTGATGACGTAGGCTCATGAAAATGATGCTGTCATGCCCACAGGGGCATGATACCATGGAAAGTGATTAGTCTGGGGGCTGATTAGTCTGGGGAACTAATGCCCCATCGACTAGTCAAAGCCCTCATTAGCATAGCAAACGGGGACATTATCAATGCTTTTTTTTTTATACCTTGTTTTCACTCAATAACATTACACATGGCTGGTTAGGCAGGGAATTTACTCATAAATAGGTGAATGCTGCTGGGTGGGAGGGCATGGGGGACCTGACATGTTCCCTATTAAAGGGACTCTGTCAATACAAAAATGACTGTTCAAACCAAGCACAGGCACACTGTGTTGTGGCCAAACATTTAAAGGGGTTGTCTGGTCTTAAGCTACTAGTCTGCAGTTGCTCTATGTGACTGCAGACTTGTGAATCCTCACCTCGCGTGCACCGCGTGCTGTGAGGATTTTCCGGTGCCGGCACCAGCTTACTGTATTTGTACAAATCAGATCTAAAAAAATAAGATTCTCTAGAATATGAAATGTTGGGGAAATTTGGAACAAAAATGTGATTCATTATCAATCAATTGCTTATCTCTAGAAGTTATGCATGAAATTTATGCCATGTGTGAATAGCAGAGTTACAATATACAAATATTGCACATGACAGATGGCGATCACTAGGATAAGGACTACAATCCAAAGACCATACTGAGGACCAGGGGCACTCATTACGGGTGGAAGAAAGGCGATTCCGGCAGCTAAAAAGGAAAAGGTTCTTTACAGTCAGAGCAGTCAGACAAGAGGTAGTGATGGCAGACACTATAACAGCTTTTATACAAAGACTGGATGATTTCCTCAATACACATAACATTGTGGGTTATAGTTAAATTAGTGACAGGGCCGGCATCACCACCCGGGCAAGTGCCGGCGCTCTGGACCATCAGGGGGGCCCACTCGCCGTCGGGGCCCAGTCCGCTCTCCCAGCATCTGTGTAGGACCTCTGGCACTGCTTGAGTGCAGTCACTTCACCAGACATGACCGCGCTGTGCGGCTGTGTCTGCTAGCAATGACGCGGCAAGGGCGACACTGCGCCTTTAATTGTGCTTGTATGTCGCCCCTGCTGCATCATTACTAGCAGACACAGCTGCACAGCGCGCGGCCATGTCTGGTGAAGTGACCACACTCAAACAGCGGTTCTGCACAGATGCTAGGGGAGTGGCCCGGGCCCCATCGGCAAGTGGGCCCCCCCCCCCGATGGTCCAGGGCCATGTCTGTGATGGCCATCAAAAACACGCCGGCTGCCCTGCACAGCCACGTGCCTGAGGTGCTGGATGGGACACAGGCCGGGGCATGTGAGTGAGGCTTGTTGCTAGCTTCCCCAATCCCCATGTTAAAAATATTTCTAATGTGTCTGTGTGTGTGTGCGCATGTCTGCATACTGTGTGCGTGCATGTCTGCGTACTGTGTGTATGTGTGTGTGTACATGTCTGCGTACTGTGAGTGTGCATGTCTGCGTACTGTGTGTGTGTGTGCGTGAGTGAATGTCTGCATACTGTGTGTGTGTTCACATGTCTGCATACTGTGTGCGTGCATGTGTGCATGTCTGTGAAGGATGAGGGGGACAGGCTGAGCCCTGTGTTGTATACCTATATTTCTCTGCTGTATCTGTGCAACATGAATCGTGGTATGTGTTAAAGGGGCCCACTGAGACTTTTTCGCCCTGGGCCCACGAAAACCTGGGGCCGGCCCTGATTAGTGACAAAATGTACAATTGGTGGAGGAAGGTTGAACTTAATGGACCTTGGTCTTTATTCAACCTATGTAACTATTTAATCTATAAGTGAGAAAAGAGATAGCATGTAATGTATATAAAGCAACCTACATATAGTTTATGCAGTATGTTTGCTTTTTTCCAGAAATAATGCCACATTTGACTACAGGCTATGTCTGGTATTTCAGTTGAGGCCCATAAAAGTAAAAAACAATTAGTGCATTGGACACAATATAAAAATGAAACCGTAAACTTTCTCAAGAAAACAAATATAGATCAGGACTCTCAGTACGATCATTTTTGTAAATCACTCTATTAGCGATTTTTACCTGTAGTATGGACTGCCCGAAGTCTATCCTGCAGGGTACACTGGACTAAGCTGCATCTTTCTGCTGCTAGGATATTCACATCAGTGGGGGAGTAACATCATAGGATTTTTCCACAGTCGCTCCCACACTCGCTCCCACACTCGCTCCCACTCTATAGTCAGCTTTCTAATAGTAGAAGGACGCTGCTTAGTTTGATACAGCCTGCAGCTCAGACTTCGAGTGGTCCGTGCTGCGGGTTGTCAGCAAAAATTGCTAATAAAGTGATTCAGAAAAATGATCGTACTACAGAGTCCTGCATTATAATCACTTTCTTGTGAAGGTAGAGGTACACTTTAATAATAAATTCAGATCTATTATTCCATAGGCTCTGGGGAAGGATTGTATAGAGCAAATGCAACATTAGAGCATTTTAGTGTGAACAGAGCCTTAGGCTGTGTGCTGTCGGCGATCGCGTGATCCATCACATGACTAAATGTCGTCATGGCAGGTCCTTTTAGACCACCGCAAGCTGCGGGTAAGCCAGGACGGATTGCTAAGGACACCGGGGGCCATCAGAAGGTAAGTATAATATTTATTTTTTACCATTCTTTACGGTCACACTATATAAATCCATACCGTTTGCATGGATTTATATAGTGTGACCAAGTTGACAAGCACTTTCCAAGTGATGCTAAAATCGCTTGGAAAGCGCTTGACAACCCGCATGCGGAAATGCATGTGAAGAACGCTTCACATCCGCATGTCCCTCGCAGGAAAACGCTTGTACAATCCGCATGTACAACACGCATGAGTTTTTTCTGCCAGGGAGATGCAGAAACGCTCAGGAAAAAATCCGAAGCATATCTGCATCGTGGGCACCTAGCCTAATACTGAAGGAAAGATATATACCTAATTAGGAGTGCACATGATTGAAAGTGAGATAAGGTTGGCACCATCACATTACTCAGAGCTGTACAAAGATAGTGATATGATATGATATCATAGTCCCCATTAAGCCACACTCACACATTGAGTATTTGGTCAGTATTTTATATCAGGATTTGTAAGCCAAAACCAGGAGAGGAACAATCAGAGGAAAAGTATAATAGAAACAAGTCACCAATTCTGCATTTATCACCCGCTGCTGGTTTTGGTTTACAAATACTGATGTAAAATACTGACCAAATACTGAACTTATTAACAAGGCCTATCTCTGTCCACAGTGGAGCTCAGGGTCTAATTTAGCTATTTATAAAACATTTATATATATACAATATACTAAAACCAATACGCAATTGTACAGGAAAGGTTAAGGGTTTTTATTGTAATACCCCAAGAAGACTATAAATTGAACATGGAGGCTTTTTGCTGTGAACTTGCTGAGAATCAGCATTTTGAATTTCTCATGTAGAATAAAATTGAGAAATATCCAGTAATTATTTTAATTCATGATCCAAGCCCTGAAGAATAGCCAGAGCCTTCCTTGTGCTAACAGGAGGAGAATGCTAATAGGTGCCGGGATCTGTTTATGTAAATAGATTCCCTTTTATCGACTCTGTTCCTGTGTTGTATATGTTAGTCTATTCAGGGCAAGTCATCACTGAGTGCTAAAGAGAACCACCCCCAGTACTATATTACCAGAGCATTTACAATGCGATATGACATCACTCTTCATCACTATTCATGTTATTAATAAAGGAAAAGCCGTATGGGCAGTAAAGCAAATAAATGTGCCCTATAAACATGTACATGACACTAATGGATGGGCACTCACTTTGCTGTATATAGAACTGTTCACTCTTGTATTTTCATTAGTCTTATGTCTTTACATTTCCTGGGAAAAGCAGTTGGAATGTGAACGCTGTGGTCTTTAACTTGCAAACTGGTATGTGACCAAATGTTTCCTGTAACAAATAAGTAATGTATTCAGGAAAGTTGATAGCCCTCCTTAATTCAAACAAGCACGTTTCTGAAGATATTGGACATTCAGATTTTTTTTTTTCCAGAATAAAACATAGATATTATCAGTGTTTAGTAATTCAGGAAATACGTGATTTAGTTCTCTATTGTGCAAATGCGCATATATTGCCAATCTGTTCTCAATTTCTGGACGTTTGTGGAACATTTGATACACAGGACACGATAATGATTTAACCAAAGCAAAGTTCTTATTCTGCATTCAAATGTATGTAATATGACTATCAGACTTAATTATCGTTATTGGCATTGTAAATTTATGGAGACATCTTTCTGACAGGACACTGGATATTAAGGAACACTAAATCTGTTATAACACTTATAGAAATTAAAAAGTTGCTTCCATCATCTGTACAAATGTTTATAGATGTATCTAGGGATTCTCAGAAATGGAGATATGTGACATAAAGTAATGATCCCACAGCCAGATATTTATCTACACTTCTTGGCATTAATCCCATCAAAGAACACTATAATCATCTTTTCTCCATTATGAATATTTGACACCAGAAAATAATAGAGTAAATTTAAAAGGGTTGACCCCTGCTGGACAACCCCTTTTCAGTGTCTCCAATGTGCCCAGTAAAATATAGAATATATATGTTTTCCTCCCAGACTGACGCCATTCCTCTGCTCCAAGCACTGTGTCCTCTAGTGGTTACTAATCGGCTGCAGCCTTCACAGTTCCATCTGACTTAACTGTAAAGGCTGTAACCCATTCGCCATGGAAGTTTGAAGGCTGTAGCTCATTAGCGGTTGCTGATAGGCTGCAGCGCTCACATGACATAAACAATGTTGTACAGCAAATGATCAAAAATTAGGTTTAGTCTCAATTTGAAATATTGAAGTTTTTGGACATAAATGCTTAGTCCATCGTAGCACATATTATTGGTAATCTGTGTTGATTAAAAGATAAACTATAATTCATGCTATGAAAAGGTAAACTACATGGGGCCACATCTACATAGAGATTATGTATTTATGTACATCATGTGGATATAACCCTGTACCCAATAACTTAGCTTCAGTATCATTTTGTATCATAATGTAAATCATGAAGTACTGTAATGAGAACTTACATGTAGCATAATTTAAAAATAGAAAGCAACATTTTACTGTAATGAAATAGAGCAGCAGGTAGGTATACAACACAAATAGATCAGAAGGAAAGAAAGAGAAAGAAGGAAACAAAGACATGAGTGATAGATAGATAGATAGATAGATAGATAGATATGAGATAGATAGATACATAGATAGATAGATATGAGATAGATAGATAGATATGAGATAGATAATAGATAGATATGACATAGATAGATAGATAGATAGATAGATAGATAGATAGATAGATAAATAGATTAGATAGTTGGCTTAAAAAAGTTCTTTAGAGAGTGCTAAAATGTGAATGAGTAAAGAAGCCTTTTCACTTTTTCACAAATTAGATTTGCTGTATTATGTTTGTTTTGAATATATACTTGGTAGGATAATAGATAGATAGATATATAGATAGATAGATAGTTAGATAGTTAGATAGATAGATAGATAGATAGATAGATAGATAGATAGATAGATAGATAGATAGATAGATCCTGGTCACATGTCACAGTCAGAGAACAGATATATGTATTGTAATATGTCTAACATTATATCACATACATTCTTTTAATCCACTCAGTCATATATTTCTTGTATATTCTCACTTGTATAAATATGGCAATGGTATAAAATGAAAGAGGGAGAAAAAGAGATTAAATAAGACTTTGGCCATTGCTTTTGTAAAAGGCGATTACACTTCACTTAGTTCTATTCTCCTCCTAAGAATGACCTATTTGTTCTCTGTCATTTGGGATTCTAGTATGATGAGAGCACCCTCTGTAGGACAATAAATGGAAACAGCCAAACTATTTTCTTACAGCTGTAAATAGTGTTGAGCCACCCCCGTAGTGTTCGAGTTCGGTTCGGTTCGTCGAACACCCGTGTGTTCGCCGAACTGTTCGTCGAACTGTTCGTCGAACACCTTCGAACACCGTTAAAACCAATGGCAGGCAAACAAAAACACATAGAAACACATAGAAAACACCTTCAAAGGTGTCCAAAAGCTGACAAACTGCTCAGAAGACATAACTAACACATGGAAAAGTGACAAGTACATATAGTCATGCGAAAATAAAAGAGGTGGAGGAGTAAAAGGTGGGGGAGACACAGATATAGGCATGTCATGCCCTTCTAAAATCCAAAAAGTGAGAAGCCGACACGGCCAGTCCGTTCCTGCCCGTGCCACCTCCGTGTCGCCGGGTTTGTGCCAGAGCCGCGGTGGACCCTGACGGCCAGCCCCCCTCTCCTAATACTGGTGCCTGTCCACTGGTGGGTCGAGCCCCCCGCGGTGGGGGGGGAGTAACATCTGCAGAAGAAAGACCATCTTCCAGCCAAACTAACATGTCGACTTCTTTTCGTGGACAATGTGATAAGATCCCTTTCTTACGGCCACGCCAATCGCTACAAATTCCAGATGAGGCACAAAAACAGCAGGTGCTTCAGCGGATATCAAGTGCGCCTTCAAGTGGGCTCTCCTCCACCTCAACTTCAACATCACAAATACTCCAGTCCTCAGAGGTGTCACCCCAATCGCACTTGCTTCCTCACAGCTCCCAAGTCTCCAGCTGCCCGTCTGAGTATGGGGTAACACAGATGGTTGAGTCTGCACAGCTGTTTACTCATACTATAGCCTGGGAAACGGAGGTCTGCTCCAGAGCTTCTGTTAATCCAGACGAGGAAATGATCTGCACTGATGCCCAGAATCTTTATAAGTCGGATCCAGGACCAGATGAAGAAGGTTCTGAGCATAATGTAGACCCTCGTTCCCAAACTGTAACTCCTGTTGGTGGAGACAATGATGAAGACGATGATGAGACTCAAATACCTGATTGGAGCGACAACTTGACTTTTCGGTCAGGGCAGGAAGAGGTTGGCTTTGAGGACGACGGGTGTGATAACACACAGGGTGATGATGACAAGGTTGGAGATCCCACTTACTGTCAACCCACAGTCAGCCAGTCGATGAGGTCACCCGGGCCTTTGCCTGGCCTTTGGGATGTCGCGGTGGTCGGCTCCCTGGCCCGTACCCTGGGGTCACTCTTTAAAAGGGTGGATAATTGTTAATTTTATAAGAGTTTGTGACACCACCTGTGGTATCTGGTGAGAAGCACCAGCGCTGCAGCAGTCCACTGAGGCAGCTCGATGGTATAGCTCCCCACAGGTGGAGCTAGGTCTCAGGGCAGCGTATGCAGGGGGAATGCAGGACAGGCGAGACCCAGCTGGGTCAGAGCAAGAACGGAAACGGACACGGTAGTCACTTCAGTACCTTTTACTGGAGGAAATTCAGGCACATCCTGGAGCACTGTAGGGTGAAGGGTGCATATCAGGATCCTCCCCAATGAGCGAGTGTAGGGCCTCCTGTTTCTTGCCTCTGCGCAGTAAGTTTCTGACCTGCCTGGAGCTAGGCCTAACTTTGTCTCTGTCCTGCGCTGGCTGACCTTGTGGTAGGGCCTTCTCTTGAAGTTCACGCTCCCAGTATGCGGGGCCTAAGCGTCTCCTGGCTCTGTTACGTATCAGCACCTTAGCGATTCTGGGACTTGTAGTTCTCCAGGGATTCCGGTTATGCCTTACTGGGTCATAGAGATCCCGGTAAGCTCGGATCCGGTGTCCGGTAAATGCTTCGGGGTGAGCTGGTTAAGCTCCTCTGCCCCTTATGTACTAACTCGCCACTCGCCTTCGGCCTACTCGGGCCCTCAATAGGCTATACACACTAACGGCAGCTTGCCGCGCTTCACCGATCTTATGACGCCGGCACACCTTAAGCTCTATCTGGGCTCCCTGAATCTAGCTAGCAGGAGCCTCGTGCTCCACTGCTGAACTATTAACTGAGTTCTCTAGACTAGACTGAGCTCCACTGCAGACTGACCTCTCTTAGGCTTCTCTACTGCAGGAACTCTTCAGAGGAACTGAACTGCCTAGCTCCACCTTCCCTATTTATATCCCTAACGGGCTCCCTCTGCTGGTCTGAGGTGGAAGGTGGAGATGTGTGAATGTTTATGGGGGCCTCTTGTGGAGGATTCCATCAATACACTCTTCTAGGATCTGTGATACCAAGCGCAGCGGGGCGTCACAGATGCTATTGACGACGAGGTTAGGTTGCGCCTTCCTGGACAGAGACGGAGTACTGGAAGCACGTCAACAACTGCATCCTCAACCACAACTCCGCCTCTGACCACAAGTCGTAGTGGCTCTTCAGGTCGCATGGGCTCTAAGCCTTGCATAGCCTGGTCATTTATTCAGATCGATAAGGATGACCCAACTCGTGTTATCTGTAATATTTGTCACCAAAAGCTAAGTAGAGGCCAAAAAATCCATAGTTTGAGTACTTCATGCATGTACCGTCACATGGATATGAAGCATAAGTTGCAGTGGGAAGCTCACTGTGCTACAATGCGGCCTAGCAGGCTGGGCCAACCACCGTCTGCCCCATCTTGTGCATCCGCGGCCTCTTCATCCTCTGTGACTGGGGGGACAGCAGTCACACATGTTTTTGGATGCAGACCTGCCACCTCTTTACCTGCAACAGCCAGTGTGATTGGCAGGTCGTCAGTTCATTGGGAAGTGGAAACACCTGCTGGTGTTGAGAGCTCTCTGACATCGAGCGCACCACCTTTGGATCAAGGCAACCTAACATGTCCGCCTGCATCTTCCTCACAGACCGGCAGTTTACCAGGGACACCCTACTCAACCCCGTCAAAGCACAACAGCCAGCCCTCGGTCCCTCAGATGTGGACAAGTAAAAGACCATTTCCTCCTAGCCATGAGAAAGCTAAGAGGTTGAATTTCACCATCTGCAAGCTGTTGGCTACAGAAATGCTGCCTTTCCGCCTGGAGGACACAGTGGATTTTTGAGACCTTATGTCCGTCGCAGTGCCCCAGTACCAGATGCCCAGTCGGCACTACTTCTCAAAGAAAGGTGTGCCTGCGCTCCACCAGCATGTCGCACACAACATCACCGCTTCTTTGAGAAACTCTGTGTGTGACAGGGTGCATTTCACCACAGACACTTGGACGAGTAGGCATGGACAGGGGCGTTACATGTCGCTGACAGGGCACTGGGTAACTATGGTGACAGCAGGACAAGGGGCTGCTGTCCAAGTCTTGCCGTCCCCGCGAGTTGTACGTCAATCCTCTTTATCTAGAAGTTCCTCCACTGCTTCTGCCTCCTCAACCTCCTCTCGGTCCTCCACCTGCACCCAAAGCCTGTCTGGTAATGCCACCTGCTTTCTAACTGCGCACCTCCTTACTATGCTGGCAGCAGGGCTCAACGGCATCAGTGTTTACTTTGAAATGTCTGGGAAATGTGAGTCACACAGCTGAGGACTTGTGGTCAGCTCTGGAGACCCAGTTTCATGAATGGTTGTCTCCACTGGACCTGCAACCAGGGAAGGCCGTGTGCGACAATGCTGCAAACCTGGGTGCGGCCCTTCGCCGGGGCAATGTTACACACGTGCCTTGTATGGCTCACGTGTTGAACCTGGTTGTCCATAAATTTTTAGCCCACTATCCCGGACTAGATGGCCTTCTGCAGAGGGCACGGTCGCTGTGTGCTCACTTCCGCCGTTCGCATCCTGCAGCTCAACGACATACATCTCTACAGAAGTCGTTGGGCCTGCCAGTTCACCGGCTGAAATGCGATGTGCCGACACGGTGGAATTCAACTCTGCACATGTTGCAGCGACTGTGGCAGCACCGACATGCCCTGGTGCAATAGTTTCTGACGTATAGCCTGGGCCAACGAGATCCAGAAGTGGGGCAAATCACACAGCAGGAGTGGTCTCAGATCAGGGACCTATGAAGTTGACGCGCCCCCTGGGCCGTGGGGTACCCGGAGCCGGGCCGGTAGACGCTGGGGGTTGTAGTCACTGGCGGTGACCCGGTCCGTGACCCAGGGCGGTCAATCCAACGGTAATTTGTATATATGGATTTTATAATGTCCGACTACGCCACCTGTGGAGTGCGGCCAAAGGGGCCGCCGCTGCGGAACAGTCCTCTGAAGCTGGTGGTTTTGCTGCAATGGTATTATTACTCACCACAGGAAGAGTGTAGCTTCAGGGCAGTGTGGGTGGATGATGGTGGTTGTAGTGCAGGGAGTCAGTAATGAACACAGAGTCCGTGTGATGCAGTCCCAAGATCTTTACTCACAGTTGTTGCAGTCCAGATTACAGGTACCAGAGTTATCTCACCCGTCGTGCTGTGCGTACTCAGTGAGGGGCTCAGTCCACCCCCAGATAGCTCCGGAGTACTTAGCAGGACCCCCTTCTGTGTGTCCTTTCTCTGGCCTTCTCCCTGCACCTCACACCCAGTGACACTTCTATCCGGTATCCTCGGGCCTTGGCGGGCGACTTGTGTTCCTTCCCCTGGGTCCTATGTGGCTACCTTCTTAGTGAGACTGGTGTGGACTTTTGCCTGCAGTACATGAAATGCTGCAGCCTCCGGTTTCTAGTTGAGCCTTGCTGTTTCTCCTCTAGTTGAGGGACCGGTTCCCCTTATCTGGCCTGACCCCTCTACCTCCTGGTAGCAGCGGGAGTACAGGTGGCCTTCTGCACGGCCCGTAGCCCTAGGGTCCCTTCGGTTCCTGGAGCCTTCCTGCTCCCACTCCTCTCTTCTCTCCTTCAGTCCTGGGCCTCCCAGGCTAGGCCCGCCTCCGGAGCAGAGCTCATGCCGAGCCTCTGCTCCTGTCACTTTTCCTCCTCTGACTGGCTTGCTCTTTCTAAGATGGCTTCCTATTTATACTCTCCCTGTCATGTGCTCCCCTAAGCTGCTCCCCTAAGCACCCACTACATAGGATCCTCCCACCAGCTAGGGACCTGGGACTGTGCTCTCCCTTAGGAGCAATCTCGCCCTAACCCCACTGCGGGTATGTGTTGGATTCAGGTGTTAGGGTCCCGAGCCATACGCCTTCCTTACCTGAGGGTGAGATACCACACCTCTGGGTGAGATGCAGTAACTCTGTGGTGACTGCACCCTCAGGGGCGCCAGACACCTTTCTGCACAGTTTTGAAATGGCGACGAAGATGTTTAGTGCTGACAACGATGCCATTATCAGCATAACTATTCCGGTGATTTACATGCTGGAGCACACATTAAACAGAATTCAGAGTCAAGTGGTCGGACAAGAGGAGGTGGAGGAAGTAGAGGAGGAGTCGTATGCGGAAGGGATAACATCTCCAAGGTCCAGACGGTTGGCAGCACCAAGGAGGCAGGCATGGGAGGGTGGGGGAGAGGGATTAAACAGGGCGCATGGTAGCAGCCAAACTGTTGAGGAAGGTGCAGGAGCCGAGGAAGAAGTGGAGGATGAACTGGCGATGGGCATGGAAGACTCATCAGATGAGGGAGACCTTGATCACATTTCTGTTGTGCGAGGTTGGGGGGAGAGGGCAGAGGAAAGAAGCATGATTCTTACCTCGCTACCAACACAACAAGGACTTGGTCCTCCTGGATGCGCAAGACACATGAGAGCCTTCTTGCTGCACTACCTGCAACATGACCCTCAGATTGCAGAATTCGAAGTAATCTCGACTACTGGGTTGCCACACTCTTAGATCCCCGGTACAAAAGTAAATTTGCCGAAATAATTCCTGCCATAAAAAGGGATTGACGCATGCAGGAGTATCTGCAGACGCTGTTGCAGAATCTTACATGTGCTTTTCCACAAAACACCAGTGGTGCACGAAATGAATCTCACAGTTCTAACTTGCCAACCGCGGGACTGTCGAGTCTTCATCACTCAAACCGTAACAGTAACACAGTATCTGCTGGTAACAGCAATTTTGTGAAATCGTTTCACCACTTTTTTAGACCATCCTTTGCAAGGCCACAGGAGACAAGAAGTCTGACACATAGTCAATGCCTAGAGAGGATGGTGCAGGAGTATCTCCAAGTGAACATCGAAGCCATGACTGTGTCACTGGACCCTTGCTCATTTTGGTATTCCAATCTGGAAAAATGGCCGGAGCTCGCCACTCACGCCTTGGAGATCTTGTCATGCCCTGCAGCCAGTGTTCTCTCTGAACGTGTGTTCAGCGCTGCTGATGGTGTGCTGACAGATAAGCGCACGCGGCTGTCCACTGAGAATGTAGACAGACTCACTTTCATAAAGATGAACAAATCATGGATTCGGAAGGACTTTTCTAATCCTGTGTTATCCTTGGGAGGCTAAAAGCTTGAGGATTTGGTAATATCACCTCACCAACCGTTTTAAGCAACTGTGGGGCAATTGATGCCACTTAACTAGTGTTGAGCCACCCCCGTAGTGTTCGGGTTCGGTTCGGTTCGTCGAACACCGGGATGTTCGAGGAACTGTTCGTCGAACTGTTCGTCGAACACCTTAAAACACCGTCGAACACCGTTAAAACCAATGGCAGGCAAACAAAAACACATAGGAACACATAGAAAACACCTTCAAAGGTGTCCAAAAGCTCACAAACTGCTTAGAAGACGCTTTCTTTAAAAAAGCCGGCCGGCAATTCAGCAGCGGCATACACCGGTACCCGACAATTTAGACATGAAGGAATAGAGCATCACACATAGATTAGATAGATAGAAACATGTCAGTCACATATATATGAAGTACAGTGACAGTGTTGCTTACTGTACTTGTCATTTAGTGTAAAGGATCTTTTAAAAAATATAATAGTGTTTTCGTGCACCGTCTCTTTAAAAAAGCCGGCCGGCAATTCAGCAGCGGTACCCGACAATTTATAACAGACAGAATAGAGCTTCACACATAGATTAGATAGATAGAAACATGTCAGTCACATATATATGAAGTACTGTGACAGTGTTGCTTACTGTACTTGTCATTTACTGCAAAGGATTTATTAAAAAAAATAATAGTGTTTTCATGCACCGTCTCTTTAAAAAAGCCGGCTGGCAATTCAGCATCTGTACCCGACAATTTAGAATAGAAGGAATAGAGAATCACACATAGATTAGATAGATAGAAACATGTCAGCCACATATATACGAAGTACAGTGACAGTGTTGCTTACTGTAATTGTCATTTAGTGTAAAGGATTTATCAAAAAAAATAATAGTGTTTTCATGCACCGTCTCTTTAAAAAAGCCGGCCGGCAATTCAGCATCTGTACCCGACAATTTATAACAGACAGAATAGAGCTTCACACATAGATTAGATAGATAGAAACATGTCAGTCACATATATAATAAGTACAGTGATAGTGTTGGTTACTGTACTTGTCATTTAATATTAAAATAAAGGATTTATTATTAAGAAAAATTGGCGTGGGGTTCCCCGTAATTTTAGTCTCTAGCGGAGGTTAAGCAGACAGCTGGGGCAGATGTTTGAAGCCTGGGAAGGGGGTAATACCCACGGAGCTTCCCAGGCTACTAATATCAGCCCCCAGCTGAATACCTAGCCTTTACTAGCTATTAAAATGGAGGACCCCCCCAAAAAAAATGACGTGAGGTCCCCCCTAATTTAATAGCTAGCAAAGGCTAGGCAGACAGCTGGGGGCTGATATTAATAGCCCAGGAAGGGAGCCATGAATATTGGCCCCCTCCCAGGCTAGAAACACCAGCCGTCAGCCGCCCCAGAAATGGCGCATCCATAGGATGCGCCAATTCTGGCACTTAGCCTCGCTCTTCCCACTGCCCTGTAGCGGTGGCAGTGGGGTAATAGGGCTGGGGTTCATGTCAGCTTATAATGCCAGCTGACATCAAGCCCAGGTTAGTAATGGAGAGGCGTCTATAAGACACCCCCATTACTAACCCCATAGTCAAAGTTAAAAAAAAACACAAACACCCAGAATAAAGTCCTTTAATTGAAATAAAGACACAATTCTTTATTGTTCTAAATTAAACCATACTTACCATCACGCCCATTCCAGCTGAAGCCAACGATCTCCTGCAATAAAAGAAAAATAATAAAGCAACCTCATCCTTACCTTTCCATGGTTCCCAGTACAGCTTCAGCTCTGCTACATCGAGATGACAGGCTGGACCGCAGCAGAACGCTGCCATCCAGCTTGCCATGCTGCACACACTGAGAAGCGCAGGCATGCTTTCGCTCCTCAGTGTCTGACTGTGACGGCATCCAGATGAGCCGACAATGAACTCGGCTCACCTCATGCACGTCACTGACAGCGTGGGAAAATTCTCCTGCACTCAGCGCTTCAGCGTGAGAATTTTCCCACGCTGTCAGTGACGTGCATGAGGTGAGCCGAGTTCATTGGACATGACCTCGGCTCATCTGGATGCCGTCACAGCCAGACACTGAGTAGCGCAAGCATGCCTGCGCTTCTCAGTGTCTGCGGGATGACAGGCTGGATGGCAGCGTTCTGCTGCGGTCCAGCCTGTCATCTCGATGTAGCAGAGCTGAAGCTGTCGTGGGAGCCATGGAAAGGTAAGGATGATGTTGCTTTATTATTTTACTTTTATTGCAGGAAATCGTTGGCTTCAGCTGGAATGGGCGTGGCGGTAAGTATGGTTTAATTTAGAACAATAAAGAATTGTGTGTTTATTTCAATTAAAGGACTTTTTTCTGGGTGTTTGTGTTTTTTTTAAATACTTTACTAGAAATTCATGGTGGTCATGTCTAATATTGGCGTGACCCCATGAATTTCGGGCTTAGGGCCAGCTGATAATGCCAAGCTGGCCTTAACCCCTTTATTACCCAGTGAGCCACCGCATCAGGGCCCTGGATGAGTTGGGTACAGCGCCAGAAGATGGCGCTTCTATGAACGCGCCATTTTCCGGGGCGGCTGCGGACTGCAATTTGCAGCGGGTGGGGCCCAGAAAGCTTGGGCCTCCCTGCGCTGCGGATTCCAGCCCCCAGCTGCCTAGTTGTACCTGGCTGGACACAAAAATAGGGCGAAGCTCCACGTATTTTTTTTTTAAATTCATGAAATTCATGGAATAATTAAGAAAAAAAGGGCTTCCCTATATTGTTGTGTCCGGCTAGGTACAAATAGGCAGCTGGTGGTTGGGAGCAGCCCGTTCCTGCCTGCTGTACCTGACTGGACACAAATATAGGGCGAAGCCCCACATCAATTTTTTTTTCATTATTTCATGAATTTCCTGAAATAATTTAAAAAAATTGACGTGGGGCTTCGCCCTATATTTGTGTCCAGTCAGGTACAGCAGGCAGGAACGGGCTGCCCCCAACCACCAGCTGCCTATTTGTACCTGGCCAGACACAACAATATAGGGAAGCCCTTTTTTAAAAAAATTATTTCATGAAATAATTAAAAAAAAATTGACGTGGGGCTTCGCACTATATTTGTGTCCAGCCAGGTACAGCAGGCAGGGACGGGCTGCCCCCAACCACCAGCTGCCTATTTGTACCTGGCCAGACACAACAATATAGGGAAGCCCTTTTTTAAAAAAATTATTTCATGAAATAATTAAAAAAAAATTGACGTGGGGCTTCGCACTATATTTGTGTCCAGCCAGGTACAGCAGGCAGGGACGGGCTGCCCCCAACCACCAGCTGCCTATTTGTACCTGGTTGGACACAACAATATAGGGAAGCCCTTTTTTTCTTAATTATTCAATGAATTTCATGAAATAATTAAAAAAAAAAATGCGTGGGGCTTCGCCCTATTTTTGTGCCCAGCCAGGTACAACTAGGCAGCTGGGAGCTGGAATCCGCAGCGCAGGGAGGCCCAAGCTTTCTGGGCCCCACCCGCTGCAAATTGCAGTCCGCAGCCGCCCCAGAATATGGCGCGTTCATAGAAGCGCCATCTTCTGGCGCTGTACCCAACTCATCCAGGGCCCTGGTGCGGTGGCTCACTGGGTAATAAAGGGGTTAAGGCCAGCTTGGCATTATCAGCTGGCCCTAAGCCCGAAATTCATGGGGTCACGCCAATATTAGACATGACCACCATGAATTTCTAGTAAAGTATTTAAAAAAACACAACACCCAGAATAAAGTCCTTTAATTGAAATAAACACACAATTCTTTATTGTTCTAAATTAAACCATACTTACCGTCACGCCCATTCCAGCTGAAGCCAATGTCTTCTGCAATAAAAGTAAAATAATTAAGCAACCTCATCCTTACCTTTCCATGGTTCCCACGACAGCTTCAGCTCTGCTACATCGAGATGACAGGCTGGACCGCAGCAGAACGCTGCCATCCAGCCTGTCATCCCGCGGACACTGAGAAGCGCAGGCATGCTTGCGCTCCTCAGTGTCTCGCTGTGACGGCATAAAGATGAGACAAGTTCATGTCCAATGAACTCGGCGCACCTCATGTACGTCACTGACAGCGTGGGAGAATTCTCCTGCACTCAGCACTTCAGCGTGAAAATTCTCCCACGCTGTCAGTGATGTACATGAGGTCAGCTGAGTTCATTGGACATGAATGAGCTCACCTCATGCACGTCACTGACAGCGTGGGAAAATTCTCACGCTGAAGCGCTGAGTGCAGGAGAATTTTCCCACGCTGTCAGTGACGTGCATGAGGTGCGCCGAGTTCATTGGACATGAACTCGTCTCATCTTTATGCCGTCACAGCCAGACACTGCAGAGCGCAAGCATGCCTGCGCTTCTCAGTGTCTGCGGGATGACAGGCTGGATGGCAGCGTTCTGCTGCGGTCCAGCCTGTTATCTCGATGTAGCAGAGCTGAAGCTGTCGTGGGAACCATGGAAAGGTAAGGATGAGGTTGCTTTATTATTTTTCTTTTATTGCAGGAGATCGTTGGCTTCAGCTGGAATGGGCGTGATGGTAAGTATGGTTTAATTTAGAACAATAAAGGAATGTGTCTTTATTTCAATTAAAGGACTTTATTCTGGGTGTTTGTGTTTTCTTTTAACTTTGACTATGGGGTTAGTAATGGGGGTGTCTTATAGACGCCTCTCCATTACTAACCTGGGCTTGATGTCAGCTGGCATTATAAGCTGACATCAACCCCAACCCTATTACCCCACTGCCACCGCTACAGGGCAGTGGGTAGAGCGAGGCTAAGTGCCAGAATTGGCGCATCCTAAGGATGCGCCATTTCTGGGGCGGCTGACGGCTGGTGTTTCTAGCCTGGGAGGGGGCCAATATTCATGGAACCCTACCTGAGCTATTAATATCAACCCCCAGCTGCCTGCCTAGCCTTTGCTAGCTATTAAAATAGGGGGGACCCCACGTCATTTTTTTGGGGGGTCCCCCATTTTAATAGCTAGTAAAGGCTAGGTATTCCGCTGGGGGCTGATATTAGTAGCCTGGGAAGCTCCGTGGGTATTACCCCCTTCCCAGGCTTCAAACATCTGCCCCAGCCGTCTGGTTAACCTCCGCTAGAGCCTAAAATTATGGGGATCCCCACGCCAATTTTTTTTTAAATAAATCCTTTATTTTAACACTAAATGACAAGTACAGTAATCAACACTGTCACTGTACTTCATATATATGTGACTGACATGTTTCTATCTATCTAATCTATGTGTGATTCTCTATTCCTTCTATTCTAAATTGTCGGGTACAGATGCTGAATTGCCGGCCGGCTTTTTTAAAGAGACGGTGCATGAAAACACTATTATTTTTTTTTAATAAATCCTTTACACTAAATGACAAGTACAGTAAGCAACACTGTCACTGTACTTCATATATATGTGACTGACATGTTTCTATCTATCTAATCTATGTGTGATTCTCTATTCCTTCTATTCTAAATTGTCCGGTACAGATGCTGAATTGCCGGCCGGCTTTTTTAAAGAGACAGTGCATGAAAACACTATTATTTTTTTTAATAAATCCTTTATACTAAATGACAAGTACAGTAATCAACACTGTCACTGTACTTCATATATATGTGACTGACATGTTTCTATCTACCTAATCTATGTGTGATTCTCTATTCTTTCTATTCTAAATTGTTGGGTACAGATGCTGAATTGCCGGCTGGCTTTTTTAAAGAGACGGTTCATGAAAACACTATTATTTTTTTAAATAAATCCTTTACACTAAATGACAAGTACAGTAATCAACACTGTCACTGTGCTTCATATATATGTGACTGACATGTTTCTATCTATCTAATCTATGTGTGAAGCTCTATTCTGTCTGTTATAAATTGTCAGGTACCGCTGCTGAATTGCCGGCCGGCTTTTTTAAAGAGACGGTGCATGAAAACACTATTATTTTTTTTGATAAATCCTTTACACTAAATGACAAGTACAGTAAGCAACACTGTCACTGTGCTTCTTATATGTGTGACTGACATGTTTCTATCTATCTAATCTATGTGTGAAGCTCTATTCTTTCGGTTCTAAATTGTCGGGTACCGGTGTATGCCGCTGATGAATTGCCGGCTTTTCATGTTTCACTGTTGGCACTGTTCCCATCGATTTGGGCAATCACTGTAATGCCATAACCACCATGGCTGTGGCATTACAGTGAGTGGCAGACAATCCCTGCATGATTGGTGCTCTAAATAGCGCCAGACAAGCAGGACACGCTTTTGGTGCACGAACAGTTATCGAACATAACCTCGAACAGCCGAATTTTTTGCAAATCGTTCGGGTTCGTCGAACAACTCGAACACCGCCCAAAACAGCTCGAATTTGAGATTGGCGAACAGTTCTAGTCGAACACCGCTCATCTCTACACTTAACCCTAGAACGCATGACCATAAAAATCTACACTTTCATATACCTGGGGCCTTTTAGGCCCGTGTGCAAATAACATTGAATAACTCAAACTCAAATGACAAACAACTATATACATGAAGAATACCTAGAGTTTCAAAATTCTAACTAAAGTAATCTTGCAGAAAATAGAAAACAATTAACTGGGCGGGACTGCGAGGCCCCAGGTATGCGTTCTAGGGTTAAGTGGTGTCTGTGCCACAATTTTGGGAAAAAATGTAAACTCTTTTTGGAGTCCCCTTGCTGTGTCTTACGTGACGTTGGCATCGTCAATTCCAGGTGGGTTGGGTCGCTCCCCCCCCCTTTTAACTGTAAGAAACTACATACACTATGGCTTGGGGTAACACAGATGATTGAGTCTGAAGAGCTGTTTACTCAGAGGTCTGCTCCAAATCTTCAGTGTCTGCTAGTCAGCGTAGAATTTTTAACTGCATCTAGCCTAGGCAATACTTTGGGCGTAGTAGCCCAGCTGCGAAGCAAGCTGCACCGCCTGTGTATCTAATAAGAATTTTTAAAAGCATCTAGCCTAGGCAGACTGTGGGGACCCCCAACCAAACCCAGACGCTCAGCCCCCCTACCGCCCCCCTTTCCTTGACAATACAATAATGTAACTCTTACAACTGGATGGGTGAGGATCGGTCACAGCTTTATTAACTCTTTATACTCATTCCATTAGAAAGACAATTTATTTCTAAAATAATTCAGCTTGTTGCAGCATGCCCTGGGTCTCCACTCCGGCAACTTGGCCAACAAGTGTAACTCTCCAACATGTCCTTTCTATTTCCAGGCCACGGAGGATCCTGCGTACTCGTATGCAGGACTCTGACCCCCACCCATCACTCTTAACGCTTGTTCCACTCCGTCCTGGAGTCCTGACAGGAATATGTCCAGTCCAATATCCATTAAGTGAACACCGTCGGGCCGTATGAGGCCTGCTTTATCTCCTTCCAGTTGTCGGTGTCGTACCACTACACCGCCTCTGTCTCTTCTAAATTTTGCCATCCGAATATTTATTACCCGCCTTGTCCGTTCGATGGCCGTGATGTCTCGCGCACCTTGCCATACCGCTATCGGCACAATCTCTGACCATACTATAGCTAGTTTTGTGAAAAATTCTCTGAAGCGCTCAGTGTCTAGTTTCATTATTGCCATTAGTTATGCGCTCTTGTGATGACCTAGGTTGTTTCCCCCGGCCTGTATAACTAAGATGACCAGACATCTTGCCTCTCTCCCTACCTTGATTACCTCCATTAGTACCTGTGGCCATAGCAGGCCTCTAATACCTCTCCAGTTGAAATATGTGTTATGAAACTCTAATTTCCTCCCGCCTGGGCGGACTTTCGCCCTTTAATCTGCCCAATATATATACGAGTGGCCTATCACCCACACTGTTGGCTTAGCGTCACCTGTAAAAGAAACAAACCACGTTAGGATAACAAGTCCGGTCTTATGTATCTTGCCAAACACGTGGATCACCATCTCTCTATCCTCTGAACTTCCGTTTCTGACAGTCCTGCTCTTGCTGCTTCTGTGGCCGCGCCTATGCGGAATGAGTGTGTCCCGTAATCTTTGGGGTGGTTCCCTGCCGATGTTATGCATTTATTAAATATAGCTTGGAACTGGTATCTTGATAATGGCGTCCCATCAATGTGTGATAGGAACAAATTACTTTGTGATCTGATGGTTAGATATGGTTTTACTATTGTTACCCGACTCAGTGTACCGTTTGTGGGTTGTAGAAGTACCCAAGTGCCCCTGCCCGCTGGAACCATTTTCGATTTGTGTATGCGTAGACGTATTGCATTATTGCCTATGACTACGTCCTGGTGTAATAAGCCTCCACTGGTGCTAATTTTGGATTGAGGGACTAATTCGCTTATGCATAGCGCCCCGAAGAAGGCGATCACAAATGCAGTAGACAGTAGTGTTGCTTCAAATTGTGAGTGTCATGTTAATGGTGTTAGGGATATGATGTGAGAAATCAGTTTTAGTGACACGGGACGGGACGTCTACACTCCTGACTTGGCTGACCCCTTTTCCACCCTTTTATAGATTGTCTGATGATGAATCTTTGTCACATCTCCCCAATTCAGTAGTTGGAAGTGAAATGCTACTTCGGTCAGACACCGCTGCGCTGACGCCCCTGATATGCCCCTCATCATTAGCTGGTGGAGAAATTCTATGGTGACTTGTGATCTGGCTTATTCACATTGGTCAACCTGTCTGCCTGCTACTAGTCGTGTCCACTCTTCCCATGCCTTACCGTATGCTTGCCACGTCGACGGGGCAACTGACGCTCTGATTAATGGCATCAACTATTCGCCACTAGATCCCATAGGGAAGTGGGCAACTGTTGTCCCGATGGGTGGGCATTGTGGAAGAGCTCTGTGAAAATCTGCCAATTGAATTGTTATAAAGCGTTAGCAGCAGCTTTAGACCCCTCAGCATAGTGGCTAGCGCGGACCCATACATTGTGTTTTAGGCACAGGAATGCTAGCCTGGGTAGTAGGCCTAGCACTGGGAGAGACGATGATGCCATCTTATTAATGCAGTGCGCTAAGCTGGTGTTTTTTGTTATGAAGCGTATATTTTTGTAAGCCAGGAGCGCGCCCCATATTTCTATTGCTACCACTATTGGGAAGAAAAATTATTTTCAGGGCTAGATGCAGCGAAAAATTATTATTAATTGAAAAACTGGTGGAGCTTGGTATAGATGGCCTAATACAATGAGACCCACTCACTGCTAGAAGGCCAAATATTTTTTCAGAGTTAGATGCAGAAAAAAATTATATTCAGTTTGCAACCTGATGGAGGTCAGTATAGATGGACTAATAGAACAAGTCCCACACACTGCTAGAAGGCCAAATATTTTTTCAGAGGTAGATGCAGACAAAAAATTATTTTGAATTTGCAACCTGATGGAGGTCAGTATAGATGACTAATAGAACAAGTCCCACACACAGCTAGAAGCCCAAATATTTTTTCAGAGGTAGATGCAGAAAAAAATTATATTCAGTTTGCAACCTTATGGAGGTCAGTATAGATGGACTAATAGAACAAGTCCCACACACAGCTAGAAGCCCAAATATTTTTTCAGAGGTAGATGCAGAAAAAAATTATATTCAGTTTGCAACCTGATGGAGGTCTGTATAGATGGATTAATAGAACAAGTCCCACACACAGCTAGAAGCCCAATATTTTTTCAGAGGTAGATGCAGAAAAAAATATATTCAGTTTGCAACCTGATGGAGGTCTGTATAGATGGATTAATAGAACAAGTCCCACACACAGCTAGAAGCCCAATATTTTTTTCAGAGGTAGATGCAGAAAAAAATATATTCAGTTTGCAACCTGATGGAGGTCTGTATAGATGGATTAATAGAACAAGTCCCACACACAGCTAGAAGCCCAATATTTTTTCAGAGGTAGATGCAGAAAAAATATATTCAGTTTGCAACCTGATGGAGGTCAGTATAGATGGACTAATACAACAAGTCCCACACACAGCTAGAAGCCCAATATTTTTTCAGAGGTAGATGCAGAAAAAAATATATTCAGTTTGCAACCTGATGGAGGTCTGTATAGATGGATTAATAGAACAAGTCCCACACACAGCTAGAAGCCCAATATTTTTTCAGAGGTAGATGCAGAAAAAAATATATTCAGTTTGCAACCTGATGGAGGTCTATATAGATGGATTAATAGAACAAGTCCCACACACAGCTAGAAGCCCAATATTTTTTCAGAGGTAGATGCAGAAAAAAATATATTCAGTTTGCAACCTGATGGAGGTCTGTATAGATGGATTAATAGAACAAGTCCCACACACAGCTAGAAGCCCAATATTTTTTCAGAGGTAGATGCAGAAAAAATATATTCAGTTTGCAACCTGATGGAGGTCTGTATAGATGGATTAATAGAACAAGTCCCACACACAGCTAGAAGCCCAATATTTTTTCAGAGGTAGATGCAGAAAAAAATATATTCAGTTTGCAACCTGATGGAGGTCTGTATAGATGGATTAATAGAACAAGTCCCACACACAGCTAGAAGCCCAATATTTTTTCAGAGGTAGATGCAGAAAAAAATATATTCAGTTTGCAACCTGATGGAGGTCTGTATAGATGGATTAATAGAACAAGTCCCACACACAGCTAGAAGCCCAATATTTTTTCAGAGCTAGATGCAGAAAAAAATTATATTCAATTTGCAACCTGATGGAGGTCAGTATAGATGGACTAATAGAATGATGCTATGCCCAAAAGATTTTACTTCACTAGGTGCAGTAAAAAAATTGGTATTCTATACACAGGTGGTATATCTTGCAACACAGATAGGCTACTCCACTGACTAACACACTCTGCAATAGGCCAAAAAGGATTAGCTTTGCTAGATTCAGCCAAATGCTGTGAAAAAAACTTGCACAGCACTGGCACAGACCTGCCTGGCAAAAACTGATAGGAACTGATGTAACCTAGTCCTGAAAAGGACTCCAATTACAATTAGTCTTTACTCCCACAATCTATCTATTTAAGAGCACAGACCTGCCTGATAAAAGTCGTAGGAAATGCTGTAACCTAGTCCTTAAAAGGACTGCAATCACAACTATTCCCTACTCCCAAGCTATCTGTAGATTTGTGCGAAAATTGGCTTGAAATTAACAAGGTATAGCGCACACAGCAACAGCGGTGCCGTCTAACATGCAGCTGCAGCAGTGAGAAAATGGTGGCGACGGGGAAAATGGCTTGGTCTTATAGGGCAAGGATATGTGACATACACTGCCAATGACACATGCCCTTGCTTGTGTGAAAAAAAGCACTTCGCTCCGTGTGTGCGCTGCTGATAGGCTGACAGATTGCACCTCCCCACTGCAAATGCGGGAAAGAGAAAAAAAAATGGAGATCTTCATTGTTCCTGCAGAGATCCATCCCCTGCCCCTCCCCCCACCCCGCTGTACACTCAAACTGTGTATTAACATTAATTTTCATCATTACTGAGAAAAAATCCAGTTATGATTTTGGTGCACGAACAGTTATCGAACATAACCTCGAACAGCCGAATTTTTCTCAAATTGTTCGTGTTCGCCGAACGGCTCGAACACCGCCCAAAACAGCTCGAATTTGAGATTGGCGAACAGTTCGAGTAGAACAACGCTCATCTCTAGCTGTAAACAGATAAATGCAGATTGTTGTTAGGCTTGACAGAAAACATAACCTGTCACCACAAGAGATACTATCATTTTTATTTTTGGTATAACCTGGATTGAGGTCACTCATGAAAAGCATATGCCTTGGATTATAGTAATCTTGAATAAAAATAGAAGAAACATAACATGCAAATATTTACATGTAAGATATGTCATTGTTACACTTTCAGATTGATTTCTGCAAATACTGCAGAAACAACCACAAATATATACACATTTATGGATTGGAGTTTGTATGTTCTCCTTATGTTTGTACGGGTTTCCTTTATGCACTCCGGTTTCCACCCAAACTGCACGGACAGTGAATGCCTCCATCTGTATTACTGCTGCAGAATATGTTGGTGCTATACCAGAAATATAAATGGAGAAATTAGTTTTTCGGATGTAGTTTCTGTTGTGCATATCCTATGGTTAAACTTGCTTTTACACATAACAGCTATGCAAAAATAAAATGTGGCTTAAACCATTTTAAAAGTACATCTTAGAAACTTTCAGTTAAAGCAGTATGTGTCATCAGGAGAACTAAGGTCACCTTTTAATGAAACTGTTAATTCCTTGTATAGTCATTGTGGCCTTGCTGGAAAACATACTTGACTCCAGCTTTATTGGTATTTTAGCTCTGGCATTATAGGACTGGATGAGGCACATCATTTAGATTACTTTCAGCTTTGTAACATGATCAGGGCAAGAACTTTCATCTTTTAAAATAGTAGTAATTTTAATTAATTTTGGTTTAATTATTATTGTTCATCAGAGCTGAACACACAAACTTGTGGAACGATTCTACAATATTAATGTTAATATTACAGTGTATATATACCTAAACCAATAAGAATAACTACTTACCTCAGCTGCTTAATCCTAAAGTTTCCATTCTGCTCTAGTTAGTGTTCTAGTCAAGCCTGAACTGGCCATCAATCCAACCGGGCAGATTCCCAGTGGGCCAAACTCTATAATCTACATGCAGCCAAAGGTATATATGCACACTATTCCATACTGCATGCTGTGATGGCGCAAAGCAGGCCAGATTAAGTATGATGCTGGACATGAAAGGCAACAAACACATTTTAGCTGTTACCAGTTGCCTGGACATAAAGGGAACCTGTCACCATGAGAATGCTGTCAAATCCGCAGGCACCATCATATAGAGCAGGAGGGACTGAGAATATGGATATATAGTTTTGTGAGAAAGGATTCCTTATACTCTGTGTTTTAATCATTTAAACCTTTTTAAGGTTTAAACTCTTTCTGGGATTTTTGGTCCAGTGGGCGATCTTATCAGTGACCTAGAGCTTTCTTTGTATAATTATGCATACAGAGATAGCTGTCAGTCACTGATAGGATCGTCCACTAGACCAAAAATCCCAGAAAGAGAAGAGGTTTAACCCCTTTCCGACCATGTCAGTAATAGTACGTAGCTGTGCCCTGGGACTTATGGACCAGCTACGTACTATTACGCGCGCAGCGATCGCGCCCGCACACAAGTGGTGCGGGGCGATCGCCGCCGCGTGTCAGCTGATTGTCACAGCTGACACCCGGTGCTATGTGCTGGGAGTGGTCCCGCACCACTCCTGGCACATTAACGCCCACAATTCTGCGATCGAAGTCGATCACAGCATTGCGGTTGCAAGGGGGGAGATGATCGGTATACTCACCTCTCCTGCCGGTGTCCAGCGATGTCTGCGGCGGCTTCCGGATGTTGCCATGACGACCCGATGTCGTCATGACAACATCCGGGTCACCAGGAGGCAGGACGCTAGTTTGGTCATGTGCAGTGCGCGACCAAAGTAATGTCTCCCCTGTGTGCAGCGCTGACAGGCTGCATGACAAAGGGAGCTGCTGCTCTCTATGCCATGCAGCCGATCAGGCTGCAAAAAGTGAAAATCCCATAGTGGGACAATGTGTAAAAGTAAAAAAAAAAAAAGTAGAAAAGTGAAAAAAAAAAAATTGTAAAAATATATATATATAAAAAAAAAAATAAAATAATCCCCAAAAAATAAAAATATATTGAACCCATAATATTTATTATGAAAAAATAAATAAACCAATAAAAGTACACATATTTGGTATCGCCGCATCCAGAACGACCTGACCTATAAAACTGTCCTACTAGTTAACCCCTTTAGTGAATACGGTAAAAAAATAAAATAAAAAACGAAGCAAAAAACAATTCTTTACCATCATACCGCCAAACAAAAATGGAATAACATGCGATCAAAAAGACGAATGTAAATAAAAATGGTACCGCTAAAAACGTCATCTTGTCCCGCAAAAAACAAGCCACCATACAGCTCCATTGTCCAAAAAAAAAAAAGTTATAGCTCTCAGAATAAAGCGATACAAAAACATTATTTTTTCTAGAAAATAGTTTTTATTGTGTAAAAGCGGCAAAACATAAACAAAACTATATAAATACGGTACCGCTGTAAATGCACTGACCGAAAGAATAACGCTGCATTATCAATTTTACCACACGCAGAACGGCATAAAAAAAAACGCAAAAAAACAATTCCTGAATTGTTGGTTTTTGTTTATTCTGCCTCCCAAAAATCAGAATAGAAAGCGATCAAAAAATGTCACGTGCCCAAAAATGGTACCAATTAAAACGTCAACTTGTCCTGCAAAAAACAAGCCATCACATGACTCTGTCGGCCAAAATATGGAAAAATTATAGCTCTCAAAATATGGTGATGCAAACACTAGTCTTTGCAAAAAAAGCGTCTTTTACTGTGTGACAGCTGTCAATCATAAAAACCCGATATGAATCTGGTATTGCTGTAATCACACTGACCCGAAGAATAAAGTAGTCTAATCACTTATACCGCACGAGGAACGGCGTAAAAAAATTAACTCTAGGGTTAAGGTTGTGCTAGGGTTAGGGTTGGGCTAGGGTTAGGGTTGGGCTAGGGTTAGGGTTGGGGTTGTATTAGGGTTGGGGCTAGGGTTCGGGTTTTTTTCCAAAAAAAAAAAATGATGACAATATGGCGACCAGTGTTGAGCGCAAGTGCTCGCTACTTGAGTTTGCATCGGGTACTCGGGTATGCACTGAGTACCGCGGGTGCTCAAGTGACATTCTCGAATCTCTGCCCCATATGCTTCGCAGCCAAAAAAAACGTTGCTGGGATCGCCTGCCATGCACGAGCGATCCCCGCATGTTTTTTTTTGGGTGTCTAATTGTGTTGAGCGAGCACTAAAATGCTCGGGTGCTCGAAGCTCGGGCCAAGCTCACTGTGATACTCAGGTGCTTGACCCGAGCAACGAGCCCAATGTTAGTCTATGGGAGACCCGAACATTTTTGCGGCGGCTCCCCCGGCAGTCTGTAGACAGCCTAAAAAGTGCCCAAAACAATAGTGACAGTGCTCAAATGACATGGGGACAGCATGGGGATCGCCCCTGGAAGCATTTCTGACCCCCAGGTCACTGCTGTCAACAACGTGGTCAGAGGTATTAAGCCACTTTTACAGGCTCACAATAAAACGTTCAAAAACGAAAGTGAAAGTGCTTTCCTGTGAAATATGTTAACCCCTTAACGACCATGGGTCTTTCTGTTTTTGTGTTTTCCTTTTTTGCTCCCCTTCTTCCCAGAGCCAGAACTTTTTTAATTTTAGTTCAATATGGCCATGTGAGGGCTTATTTTTTGCGGGATGAGTTGTACTTTTAAACAACATCACTAGTTTTACCATATCTTGTGCTGGAAAATGGGAAAAAAATTCCAAGTGCAGTGAAACTGCAAAAAAAATGCAATTCCACAGTTGTTTTTTGGGTCCTTTTTTTACCACCTTCACAGATTGCTAAAACTGACCTGCCATCATTATTTTCCAGGTCGTTACGAGTTCATAGACACCAAAAATGTATAGGTTCTTTTTTATTTAAGTGGTGAAAAAAAAATCCAAAGCTTGCTAAAAAAACAAAAAAAAATGACGCCATTTTCCGAGACCCTTAGCTTCTCCATTTTACGGGATCTGGGGCCAGGTGAGGGCTTATTTTTTGCGTGCCGGGCTGACGTTTTTATTGATACCATTTTGGGGTAGATCCGATGTTTTGATCACCCGTTATTGCATTTTATTGCAAAGTTGTAGCGACCAAAAAAACTTAATTCTGGCGTTTAAAATTTTTTTCTCGTTACGCCGTTTACTGATTGTATTAATTCTTCTTTTATATTGATAGATCGGGCGATTCTGAACGCGGCGATACCAAATATGTGTATGTGTTTTTTTTTTTTATATATATATATATTTTATTTTGAATGGGGCGAAAGGGGGGTGACTTAAACTTTTATATATTTTTTATTTTTTTTATTTTTTTAAAAACTTTTTTTTACACTTTCTGCTTGCTTCTATAGTCTCCAGAGGAGACTAGAAGCAGCAGTTGTCTGATTGCTTCTACTGCATACAAGCGATGAGCAGATCGCTTGTATGCAGGAGAAATGCTCACTTGCTATGAGCGCTGACCACTAGGTGGCGCTCATAGCAATTGAGACATGACAGCTACAGGCATCTGCTGCAGACCCTGAGTTGTCATGCCCACCCATTGGTGACCCGCGATCACGTGACGGGGTCACTGATGGGCGGGGCTTAGGACTCCCGGAAGTGCGAGTTAAATGCCAATGTCAGAGATTTAACATATTAACAGCCGCGGGTGGATTGCGATTCCAATAATCAGCTGACATGTGCTCTCTTCAGTGCGGGCTCACCGCCGGAGCCCCCGCTGAACCGGCCTTCCCGACCTGGTGCGTACTATTACTGACCAGGTCGGAAAGGGGTTAAGGAACATCCTTTCCAGGGTAAAGACTTGTGTATAAGGTAAAATAAATAACCAAAAACAAAAATACTCCTCCACACCTTGGGCTATGTTCACAAGTAGCATTTTTTATGCGTTTTTGCACGTTTGTATTGCTTTCAACCGTGACAAATGCATTCACCGGGAAATGTCATTTTAACATTTTACAACCTTATCTGGCCATGTGCTGTGTGACACATGCATACAGTGCTAAAAAGACATGGGAACAGCATGGGGAAGACCCCTGGAAGCATCTCTGACACCCAGGTCACTGCCTAAAAGTGTGCCCATCAGAAGTGATCCTTGCCGCATCAGAAGATGCAGACTTGCAACTATCCCCTTGCAAGTCCTTGTCCCAGGGCAGTGTTCAATTGTACCTCCCCCATAACTTGCAATACAAGCGCAAGTATGCAGCCTGCCACCCACCCACCCCCCAGGCTGCAATACCATACTGCTAGCTTGCTTGCACTTGAAACTGGGCCTTTTAGGCATGTGGAGGTGGAATCTGGCCACCACGTCATGGCTGCGTCGGTAGCCTTTCATTCATACTCAGTCCCCAGCCGCCCGGCGGCCGGGTGTCCACGCTTGGTCCCCAGCCGCCAGGGGGCAGCCGGGTGTCCATACTCAGTCCCCAGCCGCCCCGCGGCCGGGTGCCCACACACAGTCCCCAGCCGCGTGGGGGTGTCCGGGTGTCCATAAACGATCCCCAGCCGCCCCTATTTGTCCCGGTGCACCTTATACACAAGCGCGCATACCAAAACATTACCTGTGCCCTCCCCAGTGCATTTAGTGGGAAGGACAGCCTAACCACAAACACGTGGACAAGTGAATGTGGCCAGGAATGGTCCATCTCACTGACGCCTTCACACTGGGTTAATATTGTGGAAGCCGGGACACAGTTGGACACTGGGATGCAACACGTCCTCCAGACATAGAGGATTGCGGGTCCTGGGTCAATCAGGCTTCAACACAAAGTTCAGAAGGTAGACAGCAGCAGTGGTCGGCCTCCTACACAACGAGTAAATTATTCATGATCATGAGGCCATCCACCTCCTTAGCTTTCTGTTCCTTGGAATGCAAGCGCATGTATGTAGTAGCAGCTAGGCCTGAGGTGGTCAGCATTTTGGCGCATATTCTACCTCCTTCGAGGATTGCTGAATGTTTTCCTGCTACTATCCCAGTTCTATGACTCCCGTTAAAACAAAGCTTCAGGTGATGAATGATGGATGAGGTGGTGGCAAAGGAGAAAGAGCAGGAGGAACAGGGACCATTCACATCAATATCAGGCCAGCCAACCACACATGTCTTGTAGGATATGTTTCCGTACCAAAAGGAGCTGTTCAGCTACACAGTTATAAGGCATACAGTGAATGCAATGCTTACCAAAAATTTTGAGGCACTCCAATGCTCCTTGGAAGTGACATGGAGGTCAGAGGGCCTTAACTAAACCTTTTTTTCCATTTATAGCAACTGGGTCTCCTGTACACTGTTGGCCTAAGCAGGGAATGGAAGGCTTTCCAAAAATTATTAGGCACTGCAATGCCCCTTGAAACAGATGTGGATTACAGCGTATTAAAAACCTTCTACCCATTATTGGGGAGTGGGTCTCCCTTAGTGTTCGCCTATGCATTGAAAAGCAAAAGCTGACAAAAATTAGGAGGAAATGCAATGCCCGTTGCAAGAGTCGTGGATGTTAGAGGTAATTAAAAATAACATGTCAATGCCCCTTGGAAGAGCTGTGGAGTTCAGAGTGGTTTAACAAGACGGTTTTATTGCCCCTTAGAAGAGACGTGGAGTTCAGAGTGGTTTAACAAGACAGTTTTAATGCCCCTTGGAAGAGATGTGGAGGTCACAGTAGCTTAACAAGATGGTTTTAATGCCCTTTGGAAGAGACGTGGAGTTCAGAGTGGTTTAACAAGACAGTTTTAATGCCCCTTGGAAGAGTGGTGGAGGTTACAGTGGAATAAAAAGACAATATCAATGCCCCGTGGAAGAGACGTGGAGGTCACAGTAGCTTAACAAGACGGTTTTAATGCCCCTTGGAAGAGTGGTGGAGGTCGCAGTGGAATAAAAAGACAATATCAATGCCCCTTGGAAGAGTGGTGGAGGTTACAGTGGAATAAAAAGACAATATCAACGCCCTGTGGAAGAGACGTGGAGGTCACAGTAGCTTAACAAGACGCTTTTAATGCCCCTTGGAAGAGTGGTGGAGGTCGCAGTGGAATAAAAAGACAATATTAACGACCCTTGGAAGAGACGTGGAGGTCACAGTAGCTTAACAAGACGATTTTAATGCCCCTTACAAGAGCCATGCAGTACAGCATATTAAAAACATTATTCCCATTATTGGAGAGTGGGTCTCCCATAGTCTTTGCCTATGCCTTCCAAGCAAAAGCTGCCAAAAATTAGGAAGGGGGAACTTGCAATGTCCCTTACAAGAGCCATGCAGTACAGCATATTAAAAACATTATTCTCATTATTGGGGAGTGGGTCTCCCATAGTCTTTGCCTATGCCTTCCAAGCAAAAGCTGCCAAAAATTAGGACAGAGGAACTTGCAATGCTGGCAACATGGACCACGGTCACCCTGGTGGTATAGTGGTCGTGGAGGCTGAGGATAAGGAGAAGAGCAAAAAACAGCCGAAATGAGGAAGCGTATACCCATGTGTGGGTGTAAAGCAATGCATGGGAATACACCTCCCGAAATAACACAGTGGATTTGACTTTATGTTACTCTGCTGTCATTTGGTGGTGATGAGAAGTCTGGCCCAATCCAGCCCTTGTTCATTTTGATAAGGGTCAGCTTGTCAGCATTGTCAGTTGATAGGCGAGTGCGCTTATCAGTTATAATTCCCCCAGCGGCACTAAAAACACGCTCCGATAGCACGCTAGCGGCAGGGCAGGCCAGGACCTCCAAGGCATACAGAGCGAGTTCATTCCAAGTGTCCAGCTTGGATACCCAATAATTAAAAGGCACAGAGGAATCACGGAGGACGCTGGTACTCCCTCACCATCTTTTGAAACTTTCCACTCCTTGTGAGAGTACCCCGCGCCTCAGGGCCTGTAAGCTGGGCAGGTCTCAGAAAACTGTCCTAGAACATTGACAGTGTTCCCCTGCCTCTGCTGGATTGGAGTTGCGTCTCTCTCGTCTGTATGCCTTAGTTGGGCAGCGAACTGTGACCTCTGCCGCTACCGTGTTCAGATGGGAATTTTTTTAATAGTTCTGCAGCAAGGGACTTCTGGTACTGCCCCATTTTTGTAGACCTCTCCAACTCAGGAATAAGAGAGTAAAAGTTCTCCTTGTAGAGGGGGTCTAAAAGTGTCATCAACCAGTAATGACTGTCACCCAACATTTTGACAACGCGAGGGTCACAGTTAAGGCAGCGTAACATAAAGTCAGCCATGGGTGCCAGACTGGTAACGGGCAAGACTTCCGTGTCCTCACCAAGATGACGACTGATAGTGTTGAGCGATCACTAAAATGCTCGGGTGCTCGAAGCTCGGGCCGAGTATCACACTCGGGTGCTCGACCCGAGCAACGAGCCCAATGTTAGTCTATGAGAGACCCGAGCATTTTTGCGGCAGCACCCCTGGCAGTCTGTAGAAAGCCTAAAAAGTGCCCAAAACGATAGTGACAGTGCTCAAAAGACATGGGGGCAGCATGGGGATCGCCCCTGGAAGCATTTCTGACCCCCAGGTCACTGCTGTCAACAACGTGGTCATAGGTATTAAGCCACTTTTGCGGGCTCACAATAAAACGTTCAAAAACGAAACTGAAACGGTTTTCCTGTGAAATATGTTAAGGAATTTCCTTTCCAGGGTAAAATCTTGTGTATAAGGTAAAATAAATAACCAAAAACAAAAATACTCCTCCACACCTTGGGCTATGTTCACAAGTAGCATTTTTCATGCGTTTTTGCACTTTTGTATTGCTTTCAACCGTGACAAATGCGTTCACCGGGAAATGTAATTTTAACATTTTACAACCTTATCTGGCCATGTGCTGTGTGACACATGCATACAGTGCTGAAAAGACAAGGGATCAGCATGGGGAAGACCCCTGGAAGCATCTCTGACCCCCAGGTCACTGTCTAAATGTGTGCCCATCAGAAGTGATCCTTGCCGCATCAGAAGATGCAGACTTGCAACTATCCCCGTGCAAGTCCTTGTCCCAGGGCAGTGTTCAATTGTACCTCCCCCATTCCTTGCAATGCAAGCGAAAATATGCAGCCAACCACCCACCCACCCGCAGGCTGCAATACCATACTGCTAGCTTTCACTTGAAATGGGGCCTTTTAGTTTGGAGGAGGCCGAAGCTGGCCACTACCTCATGGCCGCTTCGCAGCGAGGTATCCATACTCTGTCCCCAGCCGCCCGGCGGCCGGGTGTCCACGCTCGGTCCCCAGCCGCCAGGTGGCGGCCAGGTGTCCATACTCGGTCCCCAGCCGCCCTGATTTCTACTGTCACCTTCCCCCACACTTTTCTTAGCCTGGCCTGCTTTAGGGCAGCATTGGACGAGCCCACCAGAGAACCAGACTCCTCCGGTGGGCCCTGGCTTCTCCATCAGGGGAGTTGAGAGTGCCTAGGTGAGGAGCATGATGATGATGATAGAAGTTAGCATCTGCTTTGTTTTCTTGGAATGCAAGCGCATGTATGTAGTAGCGGCTAGGCCTGAGGTGGTCCGCGTTTTGGCGCATATCCTACCTCCTCCGAGGATTGCTGGATGTTTTCTTGCTACTATCCCAGTTCTATGACTCCCGTTAAAACAAAGCTTCAGGTGATAAATGATGGATGAGGTGGTGGCAAAGGAGAAAGAGCAGGAGGAACAGGGACCATTCACATCAATATCAGGCCAGTCAACCAGATATGTCTTGTAGGATATGTTTCTGTAACAAAAGGAGCGGTTCGGCTACACAGTTATAGGGCATACAGTGAGTGCAATGCCTACCAAAAATTTTGAGCCACTCCAATGCCCCTTGGAAATGACATGGAGGTCAGAGGGCGTTAACTAAACCTTTTTTTCGATTTATAGCAACTGGGTCTCCCGTGCACTGTTGGCCTAAGCAGTGAATGGAAGGCTTTCCAAAAATTATGAGGAACTGCAAAGCCCCTTACAAGAGCCATGTGTGGCACCCCAGGGGTCTGGTCACCACAGTAATAGAGATATTACGTCGGAGAGCAAGTGGGAGTTTTCCTGATCAGGATCCCTTAAACATGCAACATCCTTCTGCCCCCGTCCTGGGAGGGGAGAATTCTGTCCTTATAAACTGGGTCTGGGGCAGGGTTGAGTGAGTCAGAGAACAGTCAGAGTGAGAGCAAGGGAAAGTAACAGCAAGGAGCTCTGTAGGAGCTAGGAGCTAAAGACCAGGGGCTGGAAGCTGAGCAGAGCTCGCCCTGGCAGAAGACAATAGGAACCGGACACAGGAGTCCGAAGCTGTGAGGACTTATATATCCAGCAGCAGAAACCAGCCGGCAGGGGATTTCAGGTCCTCTGGCCATAGAAGCCTGGAGGCTCAGTCACAAGCAAGGGACCAGAACCGCCGTCGTGGATCGGAGGCTAACAGAAGGCCCCAAGTCACCAGCCATACGGGTGAGCACTACACGGTACACTCAGGGACGTGGGCTACTTCTACCCGCTTACAGCAAGGTAGCCAGGAAGAGTACAGACAGACGGGGAAGCCTACAACTCCGCCTGGCCAGGGGAACTCCTGCTTGCTCACAGACTGACCTGGCCTGTTATGCTAGCCAGTACTCCCGGGAGGGTCTACCTTATAATCATCAGTAAAGACCCTGAACTGCACTGTAAAGACTCTGAGTCGTTCCTGCTGCGCTCGTGCACCATCACCCCCATCATCCACACTCACTGCCCTGAGGCTATATGACTCGCCCCCTGGGCCGTGGGGCACTCGGATCCGGGCAATAGTGGGAACGATGGGAGTAGTAGTGGCAACCCGGATCCGTGGCTCAGGGTGGTCAGGCCAGTGGTAGTCCGTTATGTGCTATTGATTATGTCCGACTACGCCACCCGTGGATTTGCGGTCATTAGGAACCGCCGCTGCAGGGCAGACCGCTGGGGCTGATGATATATGCAGCTGGGATGGTGTGACTCCCCACGGGAAGAGTGCGGCCCCAGGGCAGTGTGGTGGATGGTGGGAGTGATGGTGGTGAGAGTCCCAGTACCAGTAGTGCTGGAGGCGTGAAGGAGCACACAGACAATATGTTGCGGTCCAGGGTCTTTACTGAAACAGGTAAACTGACCCATAAACAGTCCCAGCTAGGAGGGGACCTGGATGTCTGAGAGCAACGGGGAAATTGGCCCTGGTCAGGGTAAGGGTGTAGGCCTACCGTGCTTTCTGTGCTCCTTCTGGCTATCTCCTCATTATAGGGTAACAGCCCACGTTTCCGAGCTTTCTGTGTATTCTCTCCTGTATGGCCTGCGACGTGGGTTCCTTTCTGCTCCCAGCCTTGTACGGCTTTGCTGGTCCCTTCTGTTGTGGCAGGGCCTCCAGGCTTCTTAGGCCAAGGAATATACAGTCCCCTGCGAACTGGTTTTCTGCTGGGGGATGTGGAATCCTTCCAGCCTCAGACACCAAAGTCTGGTAAATTAAGTCCGTGATCTGCCAAGACAGGCTCTCTTAGCCTCTTGTCTCTGGCTTGTGGCTCTCCTCCTGCCACACTTCCTCTTAGGTGCAGTGCAACTGTCTGTCCCTGCTCTGCTCTGGGATAAGTCTCAGTGCTGAGACAGGCCATCAAGTTCTCCCTAACCCTGCCCCCAGTACCAGCTTTTATAGGGGCAGCCTGCTCCCCCTACTGGCCTGAGACAGGAGGCATTGCATGCTAATGTTCCCCTGACTAGAGAACCTCCCCCTTGCTCTCAGACACAGCTTTAATACATTTTGTGGCATCCAGGCCAGGGTGACACATTCCCCCCTAGTGAAATTTAGTACTCCGGGACTAAACAATACGCAAAGACAATATGCATAACTATAAAACATTAATAGACAAGCGAGGCACAGATTGAGTTCTTAAGGTCACAGTGTGGTCTGTGACCGGGTGTCCATATCACCAACACAATGGGGAGCCTTAACCAGGTGGGGGTCTGTCCTACCCCAAGTCCTTCACAGTCTTAGTTCATTCCTTGGTTAGGCTCCGAACGCAGTCCATACAAGGTCCCGGTTATAAAAAGTCCATAACCTTTGAGTCCTTACGGTAGCTGCAAGAAACTGAAACACAGAATTACCAAACATGCATGTAACTTTGCAAACATTTCAACATTTGGCAACAGGGTTATTTACAATTTTAGTACACTCTATATTCTCCAGCGAGCGGGTATCTGTCCCTTTGTGCTCCTGGTTGACCTACGTAGCCCACTGTCTGGTGGTGGACCGACCTGGCTTTCCCCACTAGCGTTAGGGGTACAGCTACCAGCTGGGTGTACAGGTAGGGCAGGCAGCTGTCTGCGGGTCCTTTGGCTTACCGCAGGAATGGCAGGCTCACTGTCAGCAGAGGGTTGACTCTCCTGGGCTGCTGGTATAGGCTCTTCTGCCTCTGGAACCGCTTGCTCCTCTTCACCTTCCGGCTCTGGTGTTGGTTGTTGCTCTGCCGGTTGCAGGAAATGCAGGACAGGTACCACTATGGCATCATTTATGCGAGTCCAGGACTGAGGGAACTCTCCGAGAACGGTGCTGATCATTTCTTCCTTGTCCTCTGCGGGTTCAAGGTCACTCTGATCCTCTTCTGCACTACGGAGTTGCTCGGGGCATCTTTTGAGGTGGTCTCTGGAGATGACACTAGTGGTTTCTCCTCCGTCCTTGGTGATTACGCACACCTTTGGGTTGTCGTGGTCAGACTGCAGTACGGTGTAGGGTTCCCTTTCCCACTGGTCGTCCAACTTATGTAGCCTTCTTTTTCGATTTAGGACTTGCTCACCAGGTTCTAGGGGACCAGCAGGGGCGTGTTGATTGAAGAGTTTTTCTTGCCTCTCTCTCACCTGGGCCAGGCTCTTCTCCACACTCCCCTGTACCTTCTTGTACTGCAGTTGAATTTCCGTATCCCAGTCCGCATCCGGGGAGGTGTCCTCAGGTATTAGGACTCTCATCTCCAGGTCTACGGGCAGCTTACCTGGTCTGGCTCGCATCAGGTAAGCCGGGGTGCAGTTTGTAGCATTCACCGGGATATTGTTGTATAGGTCTATCAGGTCCGGCAGTTTTTCTGGCCACAGGCTGCGTTCCTCCAGGGGCAACGTCTTCAGGAGATCAATGACTATATTGTTCATCTTCTCACACATCCCGTTGGTTTGGGGGTGGTAAGGCGTTGTACGAATCTTCTTACAGCCATAGAGGTTGCAGAACTCTTGGAAGATTTCAGCCTCGAACGCTGGACCCTGGTCTGTCAGGACCTGTTCCGGATACCCGTGTGGACGACAGAAGTATTGCTGGAAGGCTCTGGCCGCTGTTTGGGCTGTCAAGTCTTTTACCGGGACCACCACGAGAAAACGGGAATAGTGGTCCACGATTGTCAGGGCATAGATGTATCCTGACCGGCTTGAAGCCAATTTGATGTGGTCCAGAGCTACCAGCTCAAGAGGCTGCGTGGTGACGATGGGCCTCAATGGTGTCTTCTGGCTGGTGCGGTCCTTCCTCCTCAGGTGACAAGGGCCACAGTCTCTGCACCACTTTTCTACAGCTCCTCTCATGCCGACCCAAAAGAACCTTCCTCTTAGCAGGAACTCCAGTTTCTTCCAACCGAAGTGTCCCGCTCTGTCATGGTAAGCCCCCAGGACCATAGCTGCATCCCGCCTTGGGACCACGACTTGCCAGGTCAGCTCGTGCATCCGGTGGTTAACAATCCTTCTGCACAACTTGCCTTCATAGAGGAACAGCTTGCTCTTCTCCTTCCATAGCTGCTTTGCTTCCTCTGGGGCATCTGGATCTAGGCGGGCGTCTTCCCGGGTCAGCAGATCTTTCACCAGGCGGATTGCAGGGTCACTATCTTGGGTCTCGGCCCAGCTGTGGTGAGGTAGGGGATTGATCATCACGGTTGTTAGATCCTCCTCCTTCACGCGGTAGGAGTATTGAGCGGCTCCATACCGGTGAAACGCGGGGAGTTCTACCTCCTCCAGCTCTTCTGGGTCTTCGTCACCTTCAGGTAAGTGAGGCATTCTTGATAGGGCGTCCGCGTTGGCATTGGTTTTGCCTGCCCGGTACTTGATCACGAAGTCATAGTTGGAGAGACCGGCCATCCACCGCTGTTCCAGGGCACCCAATCTTGCATTGTCCAGGTGTGTCAACGGGTTGTTGTCCGTGTACACGGTGAACTTTGCGGAGGCCAGGTAATGCTTGAAGCGTTCCGTCACGGCCCACACCACTGCCAAGAATTCTAGCTTGAAGGAGCTGTAATTCTCCGGCTTCCTCTCGGTGGGCCTCAGCTTCCGGCTGGCGTATGCGATCACCCGTTCTCTGCCCTGTTGGTTTTGGGACAGTATGGCTCCCAGTCCCACATTACTGGCGTCTGTGTGGAGAATGAAAGGCTGTCCGTAATCAGGGTAGGCCAGGATCTCATCCCCTGTGAGGGCCATCTTTAGCTGGCGGAAGGACTCCTCTTCCTGTTTATCCCACTTGAAGGGCGGCTTTTGGCTCCTCGACTTAGACTGTCTGATCAGGAGGTCCTGCATAGGAGCTGCCATCTTAGTGAACCCGGGGATGAACCTTCGGTAGTAGCCTACCAACCCAAGGAATTGCCTCACTTCCTTGATGTTCGAGGGGCTTGGCCAGCTCTTGATTGCCGTGACCTTGTCAGGGTCGGGGGCCACTCCTTCCGCGCTTACCACGTGCCCTAGGTACTGGACCTTTGATTTTAGCAGGTGACACTTCGATGGTTTCACCTTCAGGCCATAGCCTGCCAGGGCTTCGAACACCTCGGCCAGGTGCTTGAGATAGTCCTCGTAGGTCTTCGAATAGACGATCACGTCCTCCAGGTAAAGGAGGACCGTCTCGAAGTTTCGGTGCCCTAGACAGCATTTCATCAGCCGCTGGAAGGTCCCTGGTGCGTTGCAGAGCCCGAAAGGCATACAGTTGAACTCACTCAGTCCCATCGGGGTGGTGAAGGCGGTCTTCTCCTTGTCAGCCTCTGCCACAGGAACCTGCCAGTACCCGCTGGTAAGGTCCAAAGTAGAAAAGAAGTTAGCTGATTTTAGTGCGGCTAAAGACTCCTCTATTCTAGGCAGCGGATATGCGTCTTTGTGGGTGATACGGTTGATTTGTCTATAGTCGACGCACATTCTCATGGTGCCGTCTTTCTTTTTGACCAGAACCAAGGGGCAGCCCAGGGGCTACAGCTATCTCTAATGACCCCAGCTTCTTTCATTTCTTTTAGCATGCCCTTTGCGTTCTGATAATGTGCAGGGGGTACAGGTCTGTGTCTTTCTTTTATCGGTGGGTGGCTCCCTGTGGAGATGTGGTGTTCTATCCCCTTTACTCTGCCGAAGTCTAGCGGGTGCTTACTAAAGACTCTCTCGTACTCCTGTACCACCCGGTAGACTCCTTGTTTTTGGTGCAGGGGAGTGGAGTCAGCACCCACATGGAGTTTCTGGCACCAGTCCTCCTTTTGTTTCTGGGAGCCATTACCCTCCGCCTGTGGAGATTGAGGCAAGGGTTCCACGGCCCTGATAGCTTTGTGCTCGACAATAAACAGTTTGGCAAGTGTAGCGTACCTGGGTAAGTGTACCTCCCTCTCTCCAATGTTGAGAATGCGGACAGGCACCCTCCCATGACGGACATCAACCACCCCCCGGGCTGTCAAAATGGTGGGCCTGCTGTCTGAGTACACGGGTTCTACCATGGCTTGGTAGTCTCTACCTCTCAACCCGATTGCAGTCCGACACCAGATCATCATTTCACTTTTGGGAGGCATGGAAATGGGGAATGGGTCACTCAGTCTTACGCTACCGATCTCACCACCAGACAGTTCTACCTGCTGCCGTCTCATCAGGGCTTTTATCTCCTTGTTGAGGACTCTCTGTTGGCTGGAACTAGCATTCACCGCCACCTGTTGTAAGATTACAATTACCTCTGAAAGACAATTTTCAATCACGTTAGTACCCACAGTTATTTTAGGGTGACTTTCACGACGGTCAATGTCCACAATAATCACTCCCTGTGCCGGCAGTTCAACTTTACCAATTTTAATGGTCATCTCCTTGAACCCCATCTGCGGCACGGGTAAGCCATTACTGGCGATGATGCTCAAGTTACTGTCAGAATACCGTGTGATATCAGCATCAGTCCAATACTGCTTAAAAAGTACATAAGGGATAGTGGTTACTTGTGACCCAGTATCCAGCAAGGCGCTCATGGGGATACCGTCCAGCACCACGGGTAAAACCGGGCGCCCCCCAATGTACTTATTACGCCAATTGTAAGGGCCTGGTGATCTTATGCCTGGTGGTTGGACCTCTGCCCCAGGTTGGACCCGTTTAAATTACAGTACCTGGAAATGTGTCCGGGCTGGTTGCATCGACGGCAAATGGGCTGTCCATCCTCTGCTTAGCGGTCTGTGGGCCTCCCTCGGAATGACGGGATCCTCCTCTGTCGACACCACGGGACATCCTCCGGACTTGAAGCCAGCTCGATGGGTCTTGTCGGGTCCACTTGCAATGCCTGGATGGTCCTGGTCAACGCCGCGACGCTCCTGGTCAGCTCCTGGACTTGGTGGTGCAGGTCTTTCGATGGGGCTTGGTTCAGGGCCTGTGCATCAGCCCCCATGGGGTCCATAGAGGAGGGCGCCGCCTCCTGGTGGTAGGTGAGAGCAGGGCGCCAGGGGTTTATAGCGCCACTGGTTGCAGGTTCACGGAGCATCCTTATGGCCCTGTCCTTAAATTGGGCAAAGGTCAGGTCGGGGTTCTGAAAGAACATGAGGCGCAGCTGGGCCCTGTGGGCGCTGGACAGCAGACCTTCTATGAATTGTTCTGTTAGCAGCTTATCCATTTCCTGCACACTGCCAGGGTCAGTTTGTTGCATAGCCCTCAAGGCTTCCTGCAAATTTAGGGCATAGTCTCTGATGCTGTCCTGTGACCGCTGCTTACACCCATAGAACCTCATTTTAATTTCAGCGGAAGTACGTGTGTCAAAGGTACCCTGCAGCCGGGCCAGAATACCCTTTACAGTCCTTTTCTCCTCAGTGGGCCATGATTTTACCTCCCTTTGGGCTGCGCCAGTTAACTGCCCTGTCAATATGCTGACCTTCTGTTCCTCTGTCAGGGGGTAAACCTGGAACAAACTGTACAGCCTTTCCTTAAAGTCAGTTAGGGCATGGGGCTCCCCTGAGTACTTGGGCAGCCAGGCCGCTCCAGGGATGTAGGGCAGGGAAAAGGGCATCACCGCTGCTGCAGCTGCGTTGGTGGTAGTGGGCGCCTCTGTGTCCGACATCTTCCTCCCCCCTAGTTAAGCGTGGCTTACCTTCCGTCGATCCTCTTCTGTAGGCCGCGGCTCCGCTGCTGCTGCTCTGGACGAGGACCTTGCGTCGCGTCCTGATGACGTCAGCGTCGCTCTCTCTCCCTTCCAGGACCTTGCGTGGCGTCAGTGCGTGGGGCGAAGCTTCGGGTCTCACGCGCTTTCGGTGTCCACGCCCCTCTTCTTCCCACGCGGCGTCCTGAAGATGGCGTCCGATGGCAGGAAGCAGCTGCGGATGGTGGGAAGACGGCAGAAGACGGCGGCAAACGGTCCAAGATGGCGTCCGATGGCGGGAATCGGCTCCGGATGGCGGGAAACGACTCCGGACGGCGGGAAACTTCGCCACAGATAAGTTACAAAAGTCTTTTTCAGGCACACAGTACCCGGTGGTTGCGGGCACGAAATCCTGCCAAAGCTGACTCGCCCCCTGGGCCGTGGGGCACTCGGATCCGGGCAATAGGGGGAACGATGGGAGTAGTAGTGGCAACCCGGTTCCGTGGCTCAGGGTGGTCAGGCCAGTGGTAGTCCGTTATGTGCTATAGATTATGTCCGATTATGCCACCCGTGGATTTGCGGTCATTAGGAACCGCCGCTGCAGGGCAGACCGCTGGGGCTGATGATATATGCAGCTGGGATGGTGTGACTCTCCACGGGAAGAGTGCGGCCCCAGGGCAGTGTGGTGGATGGTGGGAGTGATGGTGGTGAGAGTCCCAGTACCGGTAGTGCTGGAGGCGCGAAGGAGCACATAGACAATAGGTTGCGGTCCAGGGTCTTTACTGAAACAGGTAAACTGACCCATAAACAGTCCCAGCTAGGAGGGGACCTGGATGTCTGAGAGCAACGGGGAAATTGGCCCTGGTCAGGGTGAGGGTGTAGGCCTACCGTGCTTTCTGTGCTCCTTCTGGCTATCTCCTCGTTATAGGGTAACAGCCCACGTTTCCGAGCTTTCTGTGTATTCTCGCCTGTATGGCCTGCGACGTGGGTTCCTTTCTGCTCCCAGCCTTGTACGGCTTTGCTGGTCCCTTCTGTTGTGGCAGGGCCTCCAGGCTTCTTAGGCCAAGGAATATACAGTCCCCTGCGAACTGGTTATCTGCTGGGGGATGTGGAATCCTTCCAGCCTCAGACACCAAAGTCTGGTAAATTAAGTCCGTGATCTGCCAAGACAGGCTCTCTTCGCCTCTTGTCTCTGGCTTGTGGCTCTCCTCCTGCCACACTTCCTCTTAGGTGCAGTGCAACTGTCTGTCCCTGCTCTGCTCTGGGACAAGTCTCAGTGCTGAGACAGGCCATCAAGTTCTCCCTAACCCTGCCCCCAGCACCAGCTTTCATAGGGGCAGCCTGCTCCCCCTACTGGCCTGAGACAGGAGGCATTGCATGCTAATGTTCCCCTGACTAGAGAACCTCCCCCTTGCTCTCAGACACAGCTTTAATACATTTTGTGGCATCCAGGCCAGGGTGACACATATACTCCTCCCGAGGGGAGATATCCCATTCTATGCTGCGCACACAACACCAGCCTCAGCGGTCTGCCTCGCAGCGGTGGTACTCCCTGACCGCAATCCACGGGTGGCGCAGTCGGACAATTAACCTCAAAACCTAAGAAAGACTGCCACTGGTTTGACCAGCCTGAGCCACGGGACCGGGTCACCGCCACGGAGACTACAGACCCCAGAGACCCGGCACCGGGTATCCCACACACGTGTACACGCGGCCCAGGGGGCGCGTCACATGCAGTACAGCATATTACAAACATAAGTCCCATTATTGGGGAGTGGGTGTCCCATAGTATTTGCTTATGCCTTGCAAGCAAAAGCTGCCAAAAATTAGGACGGAGCAACTTGCAATGCCCCTTACAAGAGCCATGCAGTACAGCATATTACAAACATAAGTCCCATTATTGGGGAGTGGGTCTCCCATAGTATTTGCTTATGCTTTCCCAGCAAAAGCTGCCAAAAATTAGGACGGAGCAACTTCCAATGCCCCTTACAAGAGCCATGCAGTACAGCATATTACAAACATAAGTCCCATTATTGGGGAGTGGGTGTCCCATAGTATTTGCTTATGCCTTGCAAGCAAAAGCTGCCAAAAATTAGGAGGGAGCAACTTGCAATGCCCCTTACAAGAGCCATGCAGTACAGATTATTACAAACATAAGTCCCATTATTGGGGAGTGGGTCTCCCATAGTATTTGCTTATGCCTTGCAAGCAAAAGCTGCCAAAAATTAGGACGGAGCAACTTGCAATGCCCCTTACAAGAGCCATGCAGTACAGCATATTACAAACATAAGTCCCATTATTGGGGAGTGGGTGTCCCATGGTATTTGCTTATGCTTTCCCAGCAAAAGCTGCCAAAAATTAGGACGGAGCAACTTGCAATGCACCTTACAAGAGCCATGCAGTACAGCATATTACAAACATAAGTCCCATTATTGGGGAGTGGGTCTCCCATAGTATTTGCTTATGCTTTCCCAGCAAAAGCTGCCAAAAATTAGGACGGAGCAACTTGCAATGCCCCTTACAAGAGCCATGCAGTACAGCATATTACAAACATAAGTCCCATTATTGGGGAGTGGGTGTCCCATGGTATTTGCTTATGCTTTCCCAGCAAAAGCTGCCAAAAATTAGGACGGAGGAACTTGCAATGCTGGCACCCTGGTGGTATAGTGGTGGTGGAGGCTGAGGATAAGGAGAAGAAGATTAAACAGCCGAAACGAGGAAGCGTATACCCATGTGTGGGTGTGAAGCGGTGCATATGAATACACCTCCCGAAATAACACAGTGGATTTGACTTTATGTTACTCTGCTGTCATTTGGTGGTGATGAGAAGTCTGGCCCAATCCAGCCCTTGTTCATTTTGATAAGGGTCAGCTTGTCAGCATTGTCAGTTGACAGGCGAGTGCGCTTATCAGTTATAATTCCCCCAGCGGCTCTAAAAACACGCTCCGATAGCACGCTAGCGGCAGGGCAGGCCAGGACCTCCAAGGCGTACAGAGCGAGTTCATTCCAAGTGTCCAGCTTGGATACCCAATAATTAAAAGGCACAGAGGAATCACGGAGGATGCTGGTACGATCGGCAAGGTACTCCCTCACCATCTTTTGAAACTTTCCACTCCTTGTGAGAGTACCCCGCGCCTCAGGGCCTGTAAGCTGGGCGGGTGTCAGAAAACTGTCCCAGAACGTTAGCAGTGTTCCCCTGCCTCTGCTGGATTGGAGTTGCATCTCTCTCGCCTGTACGCCTTGGTTGGGCAACGAACTGTGACCTCTGCCGCTAGCGTGTTTAGATGGGAATTTTTTTAAGAGTTCTGCAGCAAGGGCCTTCTGGTATTGCCCCATTTTTGTAGACCTCTCCACCTCAGGAATAAGAGAGTGAAAGTTCTCCTTGTAGCGGGGGTCTACAAGTGTCACCAACCAGTAATGACTGTCACCCAACATTTTGACAACGCGAGGTTCACGGTTAAGGCAGCGTAACATAAAGTCAGCCATGCATGCCAGACTGGTAACGGGCAAGATTTCCGTGTCCTCACCAAGATGACGAATCACCATGCTCTCCTCCTCCTCTTCCTCCTCCCCCCTGTCCTCAGGCCACCCACGATGAACCGACGGTATGACACTTGTACAGGTACTACCGTCTACAACGCATGATAGCAGCTCCTGTTCTTCCTCCTCCTCCTCCTCCTCTCCCTCATTGTCCCCCAATGCACGTTGGGATGAGATGAGGCTGGGCTGTGTGTAATCGCCCGCTACGGCTTCTTGATCCATCTCATCATACTCTGGCTGCAATGCCTCCTCTTTAATTCTCTGCAGAGAGCGTTGCAAAAGACAGACAAGTGGGATGCTGACACTAATGATGACGTCATCGCCACTCACCATCTTGGTGGCCTCCTCAAAGTTTGTCAGGATGGTACATATGTCAGACATCCAGGTCCACTCCTGAGGTCTTATGTGTGGAGTCTGACCTGAATATTGACGGCCTTGTTGCAGCTGGTGCTCCACAACTGCTCTCTTCTGCTCACAAATCCTTTGCAACATGTGGAGGGTAGAGTTCCAACGTGTGGGGACATCACACACCAGTCGGTGTGCCGGAAGCTGCAAACGCTGCTGCAGCACAGCAAGGGCGGCGGAAGCTGTAGCCGACTTGCGAAAATGAGCTCACAGGCGGCGTACTTTCACGAGCAGATCTGGCAACTCGGTGTACGATTTAAGAAACCGCTGAACCACGAGGTTAAGCACATGAGCCAGGCATGGTACGTGTGTGATCTCACCTCGCCTCAGAGCCGCCACCAGGTTACGGCCATTGTCACACACGACCATGCCGGGATGTAGGTTCAGCGGTCTCAGCCACAGATCTGCCTGCTCTTTCACAGCTGTCCACAACTCACAAGCAGTGTGAGGTTTATCACCTAAGCTTATGAGTTTCAGCACAGCCTGTTGCCGCTTGGCGGAGGCAGTACTGCAATGCTTCCAGCTTGTAACTGATGTGGTGATATCTGAGATGGAGGCTGAACATGAGGAGGAGGATGCGCAGGAGCTGTACACAGTTAGGGCAACTCTGACTGACATATGGCCCGCAATCCTCGGTGTGGGGAGGATGTGTTCCGTCCGAAGGTTCGACTGGGTCCCGGCTTCCACTATGTTTACCCAGTGTGCCGTCAGAGAGATGTATCGTCCCTGGCCACAAGCACTTGTCCACGTGTCCGTTATCAGGTGGACTCTCCCAGTAACTGCATTGTTGAAGGCACGGCAGATGCTTTGGGACACGTGCTTGTGTAGTGCGGGGATGGCACACCAGGCAAAATAGTGTCGGCTGGGGACCGAGTACCGAGGGACGGCCACCGCCATAAGATTGTGGAAGGATTCCATCTCCACCAGACTAAAAGGCAGCATTTCCAATGCAAGCAGTCGTGAAATGTGCGAATTTAGGACTGTAGCCTGTGGGGCGTTAGCTGTGAATTTCCGCTTTCGTTCAAAGGTCTGGGTTATGGACAATTGAACGCTGCGGTGGGACGTGGACGTGGACGTTGATGCTGATTCTTGAGAAACTGCCATAACAAGTGAAGACTGAGAGGAGGGGGCATCTTTACATGCAGTATGGACAGGGGACTGCCTTGCACACACAACAGGGGGTTCTATTGCATGCACAACAGTGGAAGAAGCAGTGGTGACACCCGCTGACACTGGTCGTGGACCCTGGGTTTCGCCCCACAAAGTCGGGTGCTTTGCCGCCATGTGCCTGATCATGCTGGTGGTGGTCAGGCTCGCAGTTTTGTCACCCCTGCTGATGCTGGCATGGCAGGTGGAACATATGGCCTTTTTGGGGTTATCAGCAGAGTCTTTAAAAAAATTCCAGACTCTGGAAGACCTACCGCTTGTACTGGCAACGTCCCTCGTGTTGGTGTTACGGGGAACGGTTGCCTGCCTTCTGTCTGCGGCCACCACACTGCTTCTTCCTGCCTGTTGGGGTACTCTGCCTCCCTCCCCCTGTGTGCTGCTGGCCTCACTCTGCATTTTCTCCTTCCACGTTGGGTCAGTTACTAGATCATCCACTACCTCCTCCTCATTCACTTGCGCACCACGATCCTCCTCCTCACTTCCTGGCAATTGTGCCTCGTCATCGTCCACCTCTTGTGACAGATTGCCAACGTCGACTTCCTGTGGCCGTGGCTGTTCAAATATTTGGGCATCGCAACATGGGATCTCCTCTTCCACCACTTCAAGTGTATCAGGCGAGGGGCCCAAATATGGAAATGGACCAGTGAACAGCTCTTCAGAGTGTCCAAGTGTGGGATCACTTGCTGTCTGACGACACTCGGCATGGTGGGAGGAAGGAGCACCAGGGTGAGGAGGAGTATTCGGTCGAGACTCATGGCTACTAAGAGTTGACCGTGTGGAAGACAGACCGGAGGTGGTGGTGCCCAGGTAACTGGAAGTATTGTCTGCTATCCAATTAATAACCTGTTCACACTGATCAGTTCTCAATACTGGTGTTGTTCTGTGCTTCCCTAGTAATTCGGTCAAGAAGTGGGAGTGAGAAGATGTGGCTGTTGGTTGTGGCACATTTTCACCTTGGCCACGGCCCCGTCCTCTGCACGAACCATCACCAGAACGTCCACTTCCACGTCCCTTGCCATGCGCCTTGCCCATTGTAAATGAAGTAAAATAGCTTACACTTGCACTATCAATGGAAAAAGGGTAATAAAGAGTAGATTAGAACCGTGGTAGAGGAAAACCACAGTTATTGTTTACTGGGGTATACCACACTTTTTTAAATAGAGATATTTGCGGCTGAACAGTGAGCGACACACTCAAACTGCTTTTTTTGTAGATACCAAAGGCCCAAAACTGGATAGTACAGCGATTTGACCCGTGGAACTGCGAAACCACACTGGGATGTCGGGCCTACACAAGACTATTTTCAACAGATATATTTTTGTGTCACAACAGTCAGGAGACACTACTGTTTTTCTTTACAGAAAAAACTACCAAAACTTGAATAATAGAGATTTTTTACCATGGAACAGCAAAACCACAGTTATAATTTACTGGTGTATTCCAGGCTTTTTAAAATATATATATATTTGCGGCTGAACAGTGAGCGACACACTCCAACTGTTTTTTTTAGATACAAATGGCCCAAAAGTGGATAATTTTGAGGTTTGTACCATGGAACTGCAAAACCACACTTGTATTTCTCGGGCCTACACCAGACTATTTTCAACAGATATATTTGTGTCTGAAAAATCAGGGAGACACTATTTTTTTTTTTTTACAGCAAAAAATGCAAAAAGCAGGATAATAGAGATTTTTTACCGTGGAACAGCAAAAGCACACTTCTGTCTCTCTGGCCTACACCAGACTATTTTCAACAGATATATTTGTGTCTGAAAAATCAGGGAGACACTATTATTATTTTTATACAGCAAAAAATGCCAAAAACAGGATAATAGAGATGTTTTACCGTGGAACATCAAAACCACAGTAATAATTTACTGGTGTATACCAGGCTTTTTAAAATATATATATATTTGCGGCTGAACAGTGAGCGACACACTCAAACTGTTTTTTTTAGATACAAATGGCCCAAAAGTGGATAATACAGAGGTTTGTACCGTGGAACTGCAAAACCACACTTGTATTTCTCGGGCCTACACCAGACTATTTTCAACAGATATATTTGTGTCTGAAAAATCAGGGAGACACTATTATTATTTTTATACAGCAAAAAATGCCAAAAACAGGATAATAGAGATGTTTTACCGTGGAACATCAAAACCACAGTAATAATTTACTGGTGTATACCAGGCTTTTTAAAATATATATATATTTGCGGCTGAACAGTGAGCGACACACTCAAACTGTTTTTTTTAGATACAAATGGCCCATAGAACTGCAAAACCACACTTCTATTTCTCTGACCTACACCAGACTATTTTCAACAGATATATTTGTGTCTGAAAAATCAGAGGCACACTTTTTATTTTTTTTTGGGGGGGGGGGCACCAAAAGGTTAATAAGATGGGTATTTGTACATTGTGAAGGAGGGAAAAAAAAAGAGGATTTAGATAAAAAAAACGGATTTTTCCTGGCCCCCGGGACCTGGAGCTAAGTCCAGCAATTTCAGCAATAGGAGCAGCACACAGGACTGTAATGCAGCGTTTGCTGGTATAACCACTGCGTCTCCTATACAGCCTGCCTGCCTGCCTGCCTGATATACCTGGGATGGATATTAGTCCTGAGAAGGACTGTTTGTTTGATCTGGCAGCCTTTACAGACCCTACACTAACTATTTTGCAGGATATATCTCTCCATAAATCAGCAGCGTGTCCCTACACTGTCTGATCCGGAGCGATTGTGTCCAAGATGGCGGCGCCCGGTTTTAAATACTCGAGGTGACGCTGTGCGGCCAGCCAATCACTGTAATGCCCACAAACAACATGGCTGCGGCATTACAGTGACTGGCTGGCAATCGCTGCATGTTCATTGGCTCTGTAAAGAGCGCCAAACATGCAGGGCGGAGACCCGAGCTCCCGCCCGAGTAACCCGGAAATGCTCGGTGCTCGCCGAACATCCCAAGTAGCGTGATGCTCGGGCGAGTACCGAGCAGTGTCGAGCATGTTCGCTCAACACTAGTGTCTAACAACCGTGAAACATGCTGGGCGGGGACTCGAGCATGTCATTCGAGCACCCGCGATACTGGGTGCATACTCGAGTACCCGATGCAAACTCAAGTAGCGAGCACTTGCACTCAAGACTAATGACAACTTATTCAATATAATGACCTAATGTTATAAAATTCTGTCATACCTTTGGGTTCAAAATGTACACTATACCCCTTGATAAAATTCTTGTGGGGTCTAGTTTCCAAAATGGGGTCACTTGTGGGCGGATTCCACTATTTCGGCACAATAGGGGCTCCCGAAATGTGACATGGCGTCCGCTCTTGATTCCAGGCAATTTTGCGTTCAAAAAGTCACACAGTGCTCCTTCCCTTCTGAACAATGAAGTGTGCCCAAACAGTGTATTTTACCCACATATGGGGTATTGGCGTACTCAGGAGAAATTGCACAAGAGTTTTTAGGTTCCATTTTCTCCTCTTACTCTTGTGAAACTAAAAAAATTGGGGCAAAAATATCATTTTTGTGGAAAAAGTTAGATTTTTTTATTTTGACGGCTTCATGTTCTAAACTTCTGTGAAGCACCTGGGGGTTAAGGGTGCTCACCACACATCTAGATAAGTTCCCTCAGGGGTCTAGTTTCCAAAATGGTGTCACTTGTGGGGGTTTTCCACTGTTTAGGCACATCATGGGCACATCCACTAATTATTCAAGCAAATTTTACATTCAAAAAGTCAAATGGCGCTCCTTCCCTTCCGAACCCTGCCATGTGCCCAAACAGTGGTTTTCCCCAACATATGGGGTATCGGCTTACTCAGGAGAGATTGCACAACAAGTTGCATGGTGCAATTTCTCCTATTACCCTTATGAAAATGCAAAACTGGGGGCTGAAAAACATTTTTGTGGGAAAAATGTGAAAAATTTATTTTCACAGCTCCATGTTATAAACTTCTGTGAAGCACCTGGGGGTTCAAGATGCTCACCACACATCTAGATAAGTTCCCTGAGGGGTCTAATTTCCAAAATGGTGTCACTTGTGGTTTTTTTTCACTGTTTAGGCACATCAGGGGCTCTCCAAACGCAACATGGCATCCGCTAACCCTAACCCTATTCAAGCTAATTTTACATTCAAAAAGTCAAATGGCGCTCCTTCCCTTCTGAGCCTTACTGTACGCCCAAACAGTGTTTTTTCCCCACATGTGGGGTATCTGCGTACTCAGGGGAAATTGCACAACAAATTTTGGGGTCCATTTTTTTTCCTATTACCCCTGCAAAAATAAAAAAATTGTGGTCTAAAGTAACATTTTTGTGAAAAAAATTAAATGTTCATTTTTTTCTTCCCCATTCCAAAAATTCCTGTGAAGCACGTGAAGGGTTAATAAACTTCTTGAATGTGGTTTTGAGCACCTTGAGGGGTGCAGTTTTTAGAATGGTGTCACTTTTGGGTTTTTCTGCCATAAAGGCCCCTCAAAGTCACTTCAAATGTGATGTGGTCCCTAAAAAATGGTTTTGTAAATTTTGTTGGAAAAATGAGAAATCGCTGATCAACATTTAACCCTTATAGTGCACTAATAAAAAAAAATGTTGTTCCAAAATTGTGCGGATGTAAAGTAGACATGTGGGAAATGTTATTTATTAACTATTTTGTGTAACATATCTCTCTGATTTAACGGAATAAAAATTCAAATTTTGAAAATTGTGAAATTTTCAAAATTTTTGCCAAATTTCCGATTTTTTCACAAATAAACGCAAGTGATATCGAAGAAATTTTACCACTATCATGAAGTACAATATGCCATGAAAAAACATTCTCAGAATCAGTGGGATCCGTTGAAGCGTTTCAGAGTAATTACCTCATAAAGTGACAGTGGTCAGAATTGTAAAAATTGGCCTGGTCATTAAAGTGCAAACCACCCTCGGGGGTAAAGGTGTTAAATGATTAATTTTTTCTCACAAAACTATATATCAGCCTGCTCAGCTCCTCTTTTTCTATAACATGGTGCTGCCGATTAGACAGCATAATCATGGTAACAGGTTCCCTATAAAGAGAACTTGATAGCTGATACATGCTGCCCGATCCACGGGTAGCATATATCAGACATTGGCTGCATTATTTCTTCCATGTTTTTTTGTTTGACTTGGCTTTTTACTCGCCATTGCCAGTGATTTGCATGTCTCTCCACATACATGCATGCAGAGAGAAATCTGTCACTCAAGGGGAGTGGGCGGTAAGAAGCCACCGGGGACCCGCCTCTCTGACTAGTCTCCAGTGAGGCTCAGTCCTCTGCTGTCATTTAAGGTAAATTTTTCTCTGAAATGCTGAAGAGTTGCAGAGTCAAACATGCCAGGCTGGAATCATACAGCCAGTGTCTGATACATGTTGCCTGTAGATTGAGCAGTAGGTATCAGCCTGTCAGGTTCCCTTTAATTGGAAACTAGGTGTTACCATTCTTCCTGTCAGTAAAAGATGTTCCTTCACGCTCTGACACTATCAACTATCAGGAATGACTGAATTGTCTCATTGTGTAGGGCTGATGCAATTTGACAAAGAAAATAATAAGACTAAGTCACCAATTTATTCTTGTTTTCTGGAAAAGTAACAGACGAACTGCACAATGCTGAGTTCTAAGAAATTTGCTCTAGAATTGTTACTTCCTAGGGAATACAAGTATTTACTGTCACAGATATGTCAGGATATGTGACAGAATATTGTTTTTTTATTAGTGACCAGTGAATCATTTCCCAGGATGTAGATATTCCTTGGCCAGCGAATGAAAGCAAACTGCCTGCTGGAATCCCCGGCATCCAGCTTGGACTGGCTCACAGGAGAACAGGAGAATCCTCCGGTGGGCCCCTCTGCAGGAGTGGGCCACCACCCTCTTATATGAGCAGTACTTGGCACTATATACTAGAATCACTGTGTACAGATAAAGGCAGCATCTTGTTCATGTAACAATCTACCCAGTTCATTGTTATATAAATGTGTGATTGAGGATAATGTCACATTTGCATGTAGCTGAAAAGTGGGGCCCTGGAGTTGGTTACTGGTGGGCTCTTGGCTCCGCACTGCCGGCATCACTTCTGATTTGTAGGCCAGGAGCAACATGATTGTTGCAGCGTCATGCACATAACTGCTATAACTGTTAGGAAGATGATTAAAGCTAAAACTTATTAGGGTCGAGGCACCCTGCACACATTATACTTACTCACAACAGATTTTATGAATACATTTCTGCAACTACCCTAACACATGTAAATGGGGCTAGTAGAAATCCCTGCGCACACTGAAGAAACAACCCCACTGAGATCTAGAGATCTAAGAAATTTAGTTTTTAGCTGTATAAATTTCAGCAATGAATCTGCCAAATGAAAACTTAAATAGGTAATGCATTTTTTAATGATTTTTAAAACTGGGACATTTTGTAATGTCCACATATAAATGTTAAATATTTCTTGCAAAGAGGAATAATAGTTTCCTCTTTTTGACCAGATGAATAATGTAACCATTGAATAAGTCTTTTGTAGTGGGCTAACTGGATGTGGACTGTATGTGGCATAATATAACTACTCATCTCTAGGTCATATAAAAAAATGTTCCCTCTCTTGTAGCTATAAGATGTGGCTGCTTTTTTCTAGGTGGTTTATAGCATGGATGCCCGTGTATTGTGGTTATTTGTCACTTTGTAGCAATTCACCTTAAAATGAAAAATAAAAAAAACAGAATTATAACTTCCTAGGACCTAACAAAAAACTAGAGAACATTCATTACGTGTGGAGGAAAAGCAATTCACAGTTCCTGAGATATTGGCCTTTCTATTTAGGGCTAAGTTTTATGGTCTTTATAAATGGGTGGTGCTCACTGGGTCGTTATGTAAAAGCATAACACCTCAAGAAAATCCTGTGAGAAACGACCCTTTGTTAAAGAGAATAAAAATTATCACTAAATAAAAAGGCCCATATCTCTGAAATATTATGGAGGATAAAAATAAAGCTGCCCACTTTTTACCTGGTGACAGATCCTCTTTAAATGAACAATATGTAGCACTAAACAGTTGCATAACCCTCTACTTCAGGTGCCTGTTCACATCACAGCGGTCACACCAAAGCACTGTGTTACTTCTAACGGGATTCAAACGACAAATTTGTTCCCTATGGATTCCAAGTGGTGGCTTTTCCTAAATCAGGCCCTATCTTTTAACAAGCAGGTGGTGGGATACCTTAGTCTGCAGCAATGTTTTTTTGGGATTGTTGCAGTAAAGGGCATGAGCTTTTCACTGAATATTCTAGTTCTTGGGACACATGTACACTATCAGTATTTGGTCAATATTTTTCCTCAGTATATGGAAGTCAAAATCAGGAGTGGAACAATCAGAGGAAAAGTATAATAGACACAAGTCACCATTTTTGCATTTTTCACCCACTCCTGGTTTTGGCTTATAAATACTGATGTAAAATACTGAATGTGTGAACTTGGCCTAACAATGAGCTGTTAGTCACCTCCTTCTCTACAGCTGGAAGGAAACTGTGATCCAAGCCATTTAACACAATGAGTGCTCTCCTTTTGAACCAGTCACTGGATTTTCTAGTAGAAATTAGGAGACCCAATAGTAATCAGCCCTGGGGACCTAAGCCTGCCTGCTGAATAAACCTGTGATAGGCTGGACTTCATTGGAAGACTAAGATGCCAGCCATGGGGGCCTTCAGCTTGCATTAGCTGCTACAGTAACCTATTGACTTGCAAACAAGTCATTTAAATGTTACTGTTAAGTGATTGACATCAGCATTTAAATGGTTAAATTGAAGCAATAGGAGCTAGCTCTTGGTTTTGTTATTACATGGAGAAGATGACAGTATATCAAATACATGAATCACTTTGCATTGTGGTCAAGTGTTGTTTATCACCTCATGCCTTACATGTATACCATGGCGGAGTGTTACTTATAGCATCAGGACCGGGACAAGGTATTTTGGTGCCTTAGGTAGATGAAGTCAATGGCGCCCCCTCCCCTCATCCCCAAAGCAAAGGAATGGGTCAGAGACTAAGGTTACTGGAACCCTAATGCACCTTCCTCCGATAGTTCAGGTAACAAGCTCTGATGAACACTACCTCTAGAATTGTTACCTTTTTCATCAAAAAATACCAGCAAAAGTAAAAAAGTGGTGTACTCTAGGGGTGAGACTGAACAGAGACTGCAATTTCAAAGTTACATATAGAATCATTCATTATTTGTAGACCATTTACACCATACCACGGGCATATAGTCGAAGGATAGTTATGGAAACTATTATTTCTGAACTATAATGGGGTCATTTGGTTTCAATTAGGTGTCCAGCATTTGGGCATACCATCAAGGAAACTAAACAGACACCATTATAAATAAAGTGATATGTCTGAAGGTTTTTGAATTTGTCATGCTACAATACAGCTTGCAACAAAACTGATGGTGGTTCTGGTGCCATTTTCCTCTATTGATGGTGGTTCTGGTGATATATTCATATACTGATGGTGGTTCTGGTGACATATTCCTCTACTGATGGTGGTTCTGGTGATATATTCATATACTGATGGTGGTTCTGGTGACATATTCCTGCTCGGATATTGGTTCTGGTGACGAATTCATGAAGTGATGGTTATTCTAGTGTTATATTCATTTACTACTGATGGTTCTGATTATGTATTTATGTAGTGATGATGGTCTTTGTGATGTATTGATCTCCAAAACCATCATCAGTATATGAATACGCAACCAAACTCATCATCAGTATATAAATAGAACACCAGAGCCATCAAAATTACATAAATACAGCACCAGAACCATCATCAAAAAATAAGTAGGTCACTAGAACCACCATCAATACATGAATATGTCACCAGTACCATTATCAGTACACAAATACATCACCAGAACCACCATCAGTAAATAAATACGCTAGTACATGAATGTATGAGCAGAACCACCATAAGTACTTGAATACAAGAACCAAGCTTAGTACAGCAATCAATTGTAATGTCAGGTCAGCCCCTTATACAATTGTATCGCATGAACCTTCAACTTCCAGTATGTGCTTACCAATGGTAAGGAGATGCTGGGAGTTGTTATCAGTCTTTATCAGACTGCGAACCATCCAGGAACCACAGCACTGTTGAGACAAAGGCAGGATCACAAATAAATATTTACATTCAGGTACCTTACAGGTGACATCTTTCATGAATGGAGTCGTTTTCTTTCTTTTCATCTCCATCTTGTCCAGACGCCATGATGACTTCTCATATCCACAACTCATCTGTACAGCACATTCTGACACAGTGCCCTTAAAAATAAGAGTGTTATTAAACTGCCCTCTGCATAAAAACATCTGTCTATACTGTGCCCTAAATAAGCCTATGATATATGGCCTCTACACTCTCTGCCCTTATGATCTATAACCACCACACTGTCTGACACTATCAGCTCTAAACACCACACTGTCTGCCCTTATGAACCACGTTGTATACCTTAGTTGTCCCCTCGCCACTGTTTTCCCTTACACTCTTTATACAGTTATATGAAAAAGTTTGGGCACCTGTATTAATCTTAAGCTTAATGTTTTATAATAATTGGTGTTTTTGCAACAGCTATTTCAGTTTGATATATGTAATAACTGTTGGACACAGTAATGTTTCTGCCTTGAAATGAGGTTTATTGTACTAACCGAAAATGTGCAATCTGCATTCAAACAAAATTTAACAGGTGCATAAGTATGGGCACCTCACCAGAAAAGTGACATTAATATTTAGTAGATCCTCCTTTTGCAAAAATAACAGCCTCTAGTCGCTTCCTGTAGCTTTTAATGATTTCCTGGATCCTGGATGAAGGTATTTTTGACCATTCCTCTTTACAAAACAATTCCAGTTTAGTTAAGTTTGATGGTCGCCGAGCATAGACAGCCCTCTTCAAATGATCCCACAGATGTTCAATGATATTCAGGTCTGGGGACTGGGATGGCCATTCCAGAACATTGTAATTGTTCCTCTGCATGAATGCCTGAGTAGATTTGGAGCGGTGTTTTGGATCATTGTCTTGCTGAAAGATCCATCCCCTGCGTAACTTCAACTTTGTCACTGACTCTTGAATATTATTGTCAAGAATCTGCTGATACTGAGTGGAATCCATGCGTCCCTCAACTTTAACAAGATTCCCGGTGCCGGCATTGGCCACACAGCCCCAAAGCATGATGGAACCTCCACCTAATTTTACTGTGGGTAGCAAGTGTTTTTCTTGGAATGCTGTGTTATTTTGCCGCCATGCATAACGCCTTTTTGCATGACCAAACAACTCAATCTTGGTTTCATCAGTCCACAGGACCTTCTTCCAAAATGAAATTGGCTTCTCCAAATGAGCTTTTGTATACCTCAGCCGACTCTGTTTGTGGCATGCTTGCAGAAACGGCTTCTTTCGCATCACTCTCCCATACAGCTTCTCCTTGTGCAAAGTGCGTTATATAGTTGACCGATGCACAGTGACACCATCTGCAGCAAGTTGATGCTACAGCTCTCTGGAGGTGGTGTGAGGATTGTCCTTGACTGATCTCACCATTCTTCTTCTCTGCCTTTGTGATGTTTTTCTTGGCCTGCCACTTCTGGCCTTAACAAGAACTGTCCCTGTGTTCTTCCATTTCCTTACTATGTTCCTCACAGTGGAAACTGACATGTTAAATCTCTGAGACAGCTTTTAGTATCCTTCCCCTGAACAACTATGTTGAATAATCTTTGTTTTCAGATCATTTGACAGTTGTTTTGAGGAGCCCATGATGCCACTCTTCAGAGGAGATTCAAACAGGAGAACAACTTGCAAGTGGCCACTTTAAGTAGCTTTTCTCATGATTGCATACAAATGGCTATGAAGTTCAAAGCTCAATGAGGTTACAAAACCAAAAAAACTGCTTTAGTAAGTCAGTAAAAAGTAGGTAGGAGTATTTAAAACAAGAAAATGATAAGGGTGCCCATACTTATGCACCTGTCAAATTTTGTTTGAATGCAGATTGCACATTTTCTGTAAGTACAATAAACCTCATTTCAAGGCAGAAACATTACTGTGTCAAACAGTTATTACATACATCAAACTGAAATAGCTGTTGCAAAAACACCAATTTTTATAAAACATTAAGCTTAAGATTAATAGGGGTGCCCAAACGTTTTCATATAACTGTATCTCTACACTGTGCCTTTGCTATGCTAACGTCTCTCCATGCTGTGCCCCATTTCACGCTGCCCCATCTCCATATCCATTGTCTGCTGCTTCTTCACACTATTCCCTCATAATGTTCACCACATTGTCCTCTCCAAACTGTACCCCCTCACACTATCCTCCTACACAAGATGAGCACAATAGCTGACCAATATACACTGTGATGGCCCCTACGGCACCCGATACGGTATTATGGCCCCCACATTTCTCCATATAGTATTATGACTGTCCAGTCCCTAATACAGTATATTGGCCCTCACAGCCCTTTCTACACAGTATATTGTCCCCCACAGACCCTCATATAATATGATGTCCCCACAGTCCCACATTCTGTGGCCAAATAATATAAGAAATAAAAATAAAAAAAAGCTTATACTCATCTAATCCAGGCTTCCCATTCACCACTCTGCCATCTCATTTTCTATCTGGTACAGCAGTGGGCACTGGATGGCGCGAAACAGTGATGTCACCGTGCCACCCGATGTCCCCTGCAGGGCACAGTCTCCATCAGGGGACTTGCTCCCCTGCTCCTGTCCCGGTGGTGCCAGGTGTGTTGATAGAGTCAGAAAAGATCAGGGACCCAAGACATTTATTTTGCTTCCCCCCTCCAAAAAAGAAAAAATTAATACCACAGATAACACAGTCTTAATTCTCTAAGTACAGATAATGTAGTAGATGTCACCTGCAGTCCTATGTAACACCACAGATAACACGCGGATAACTCTCTTAGAACTGCAGATGACATTATCTGTGATGTTACATTGGACAGCAGGTGACATTACTACATTATCTGTACTCAGAAAGTTATCACTGTGTTATCTGAGGTTTACATAGAAGTGCATGTAACATTTACCCCATTATCTATACTATGTTATACCACATAACACAGTGATCACCCTCTGAGGAAAGATAGTGTAGAAGATGTCACCTTCAGTCCTATGTAACACCACAGGTAACACAGTAATAATGGGTTGAGGGGGAATAGGATCAGGGGCCAGACCCAGCCTGGATTTATCACAGTGTCAATGACATCAGGCAGTCTTGTCCCAGATTACAGGCAGTGACTGTCCTGGGAGTTTCATGCTCGGTAGGTACAGTGTGTGGATGAGAAATCTGATCCTGCACCGACCAGACAGTGTGGAACTCCGGCTTCACAGTCATTAAATTCTAATCATTGACTCCTGCAGAAGCTGGCAGGCAGCAATTTGCATTCCCATCCTCGCCTCCTACTGAAGAGTCCCTGGTCCATGTGTGCAGACTCCACTCAGCAGAGGGGAGCTGAAGACTGTAAGTAAGTGGCTGAGGAGAGGATGAACCAGTGGAGGAGCAGCCAGCATGCATGGCCTGAAGGCCAGCGAGTCAGAACTGCAGAGCTACACAGTGTGGAACTGGTTTGAGTTTGAATAGAATAAACTTTATTTAAGGGAGGGACCGATGGCTGAGACACAGGCGATGAGTGGTGTCAGTGACAGACACCGCTCACCTGAGTTTTTTCCCCCCAGCCGTCAGTGAGCTGAAAGCTTGCGGTTGTAGGGAAGGGCCATGCGGCCGCTGGCATTCAGGAGTGTCAGTTTTTTTCCAAACTGCACCACTTTCAGGGAGGCAAGAGGTAGCACCTGCTGGGCTCCCACTGCAAGAGCCAGGATCACCGTTATGTGAGATCCCAGCCATTTAACTCTTTACAGGACAGAGTAGCTTCTTGTTGTCACGGGTGTGTCAGAAGTGACAGACAGTCGCCCTGCAGTTGGTTGCAGGGAGATCTCTACGTTTGGCATTACAGACATCTGTCTCTAGGACCCAGCGGCTACCTCCCTCTGGCTTATTAACTCCCTGGCTTGGGTGTATAAGTACCTGGTGTGTTCTAGAGGGAGGTGCCAGTGATATTGATTACTACTTGTGAAGGCTTTAACCGGTTCCCGACCGCCCACTGTACATAAACGTCCGCGCTGCCTGGGCTCTGTGCAGCGCGGACGTTTAAAAACGGTGGGTGGTCTCGCAGCGCTCAGGACCCCCAGGGTCCTGCAAGCGCTGCGATTCCGGTGCAGAGCATTAGCTCTGACAGGGAACATCATCGGGACCTGATTGGATCAGGTCCCAGTGATGTTAACCCTTTGCTGTCTTCTATATGCTGCGATCTATAGTGATCGCGGCATATAGGAGACAGCAGGAGGAGAGGGGGTCGTCTTACTTACCTCCGAAGACCTCAGATTCCTTCCAGGACCTGGGGTTGCTATGGCAGCTGGAGGTCACATGACCGCCTCCAGCTCTGCCATATATGGTGCCCTGTCTGGCTCAGCCTGCAAGCTGAGCCAGACAGGAGACTCTGACTGAAACAGGGAAGATCTCATGTAATGTAATGTAATATATGTCTATTACATTACATGAGATCAGTGATCAGAAAAATAAAAATTAATGTCCCATACAGGGACTAAGTAAAAATGTAAAAAAAAGTAAAAAAAAAAGTTTTTAAACTGTTAAAAAAAAATATCACAAAATAAATAAAAATAAATAAATAAAATATTAAACCAATAAATTCGTATATTTTTACAAAACCAAAAAAAGAACACATATTTGGTATCGCCGCGTCCAAAACAACCCAAGCTATAAAACTGTCACACTAATTAACTCCTTCTGTGCACACAGTAATAAAAATAAATAAAAAACAGAGCAAAAAATATGCTTTTTCATCATATCGCCAAACAAAAAGTGGAAAAAAATGCGATCAAAAAGCAAAATAGAAATAAAAATGGTACCGCTGAAAACGTCATCTTGTTCCGCAAAAAACAAGCCACTATACAGCTCCATCGGTCGAAAAATTAAACAGTTATAGTGCTCAGAATAAAGCAATGCAAAAAAAATATTTTTTTCTATAAATTTGTTTTATTGTGTTAAAGCGCCAAAACATAAAAAAATATACAGTGAGTGTAGTATCGCTGTAAATGTACTGACCCGAAGAATAACGCTGCCTGATCACTTTTACCACACGCAGAACGGCATAAAAAAAAACCTCAAAGAACAATTCCTGAATTGGTTTTTGTTAATTTTACCTCCCAAAAAACGGAATAGAAAGCGATCAAAAAATGTCACGTACCCAAAAATGGTACCAATAAAAATGTCAACTCGTCCCGCAAAAAACAAGCCATCACATGACTGTCGGCCGAAATATGGAAAAATTATAGCTCTCAAAATATGGTGATGCAAAAACTAGATTTTGCAAAAAAAAGCGTCTTTTAGTGTGTGACAGCTGTCAGTCATAAAAACCCGATATAAATCTGGTATCTCTGTAATCGCACCGACCCGAAGAATAAAGTCATCTCATCACTTATACTGCATGAGGAGCGGCGTAAAAAATAAATAAAACCAATTCTTCACCTGCTACTGATTTGTTTATTATGTCTCCGAAAGATCGCAGTAAGGCTCTGCTCACATTTATCCTGCGCTCTGCGCTGAGCACTTACACCAGAGTTTCTGTGTAAATCTCTGAAATACGTGATTCAGCCAGAACCCATGATGGAAGATTCCCTGTAATGAGGCAGATATAGACCACTGTGGACGCCGTCTAGCCTGGGATCCCACGGTGTCATTTGTTTTAGGCGTGCATAAAAGTGCGGTTGGCCAGTTTTGTGCACTTCTGAAAAAAAGGACACCGCTAAACAGAGGCCAGACGGAGTCCAGAGTAACTCTGCTGCCTCATTACAGTGAATGGATCCCGCAGGGGTTTCATCTGAATTATATCACTTGGAAATTTAGATGAAAACCCCAATGTAAGTGCTCAGCCTAGAGCGCCGGATAAATGTTACATAAAATGTTCCCAATAAAAACTTCAACTCAGTCCTCAAAAAAAGCTAGTCCCCACTCAGGTCTGTCATCTGTTAAAAATATAAGGCACTTCCAAGTTACTGGTAGCAGAAAGGCTCTGGAAAAGCGAAATGGCCCTTGCCCCCCAAAAGAAATTCAGAAAATTTTGTGCTCCCAAATCCAAATGCCTATTCTACAATAATTTGTTCTCCAATTGTCAAATAGCACTCCGTCCACCCCAGATCTCGCCGTATGGCTGAGCGGTACGATACAGCCACATATGGGGTATTGCCACTTTTAGAAGAAATTGTGTGACACATTTCGGCACCATTTTTACCCATTGCCCTGTGTGAAAATGTAAAATCTGAGGGTAAAACATTTTTTTGTGGTAAAAATATAATTATGCTTTTTTCACTGCCCAATGGTATAAATTAAAAAATTAAAAAATACTCACTACTTCCCTAGATGAATTCCTTGAGAGGTGTAGTTTACAAAATGGGGTCACTTGTTGGGGTTTCTGCTGTTTCGGCGTGTCAGCGACTCTTCAAATGTGACATGGTGTCTGCCACCTATCCCAGCCAACATAGCGCTCCTTTCTCTTCCGAACCCTGCCATACACCAAAGCAGTGGTTTTCCCCCACATATGGGGTATCAGCGTACTCAGGAGAAATTGCACAACAAATTTCATGATGCAATTTATCCTATTACCCTTATGATAATGCAAAACTAAGGGATGAAAAACGGTTTTGTGGGAAAAATTAGAAAATTTTATTTTTACAGCTCAATATTATAATCTTCTGTGAAGCACCTTGAGGTTCAAGGTGCTCACCACACATCTATATAAGTTCCCTAAGGGGTCTAGTTTCCAAAATGGTGTCACTTGTGGGGGGTTTCCACTGTTTAGGCACATCAGGGGCTCCCCAAATGAAACATGGCGTCCGCTAATTATTCAAACAAATTTTACATTCAAAAAGTCAAATGGCGCTCCTTCCCTTTCAAACCCTGCCGTGCGCCCAAACAGTGGTTTGCCTCCACATATGGGGTATCAGCGTGTTCAGGAGAAATTGCACAACAAATTTCATGGTGCAATTTTTCCTATTACCCTTATGATAATGCAAAATTAAGGGATGAAAAACGTTTTTGTGGGAAAAATGTGAAAATTTTATTTTTACAGCTCAATATTATAAACTTCTGTGAAGCACCTTGGGGTTTAAGGTGCTCACCACACATCTAGATAAGTTCCCTAAGGGGTCTAGTTTCCAAAATGGTGTCACTTGTGGGGGGTTTCCACTGTTTAGGCACATCAGGAGCTCTCCAAACGCAACATGGCGTCTGCTAATTATTCAGACAAGTTTTATATTCAAAAAGTCTAATGGCGCTCCTTCCCTTCCGAACCCTGCAGTGCGCCCAAACAGTGGTTTTCCCTCACATATGGGGTATCAGCACGCTCAAGAGAAATTGCACAAAAAAATTTGGGGTCCATTTTTTCCTGTTACCCCTGTGAAAATAGAAAAAATTGGGTCTAAAGTAACATTTTTGTGAAAAAAAGTTAAATGTTAATTTTTTTCTTCCACATTCCAAAAATTCATGTGAAGCACCTGAAGGGTTAATAAAGTTCTTGAATGTGGTTTTGAGCACTTTGAGGGGTGCAGTTTTTAGAATGGTGTCACTTTTTGGTATTTTCTGTCACAAAGACCCCTCAAAGTGACTTCAAATATGATGTGGTCCCTAAAAAAATGTTTTTGTAAATTTTGTTGGAAAAATGAGAAATCGCTGGTCAACTTTTAACCCTTATAGCTCCCTAACAAAAAAAAATTTCGGTTCCAAAATTGTGCTGATGTAAAGTAGACATGTGGGAAATGTTATTTATTAACTATTTTTTGTGACACATCTCTCTGATTTAAGGGCATGAAAATTCAAAGTTAGAAAATTGCAAAATTTTCAAAATTTTCGCCAAATTTCCGATTTTTTCACAAATAAACGTAAGTTATATCGAAGAAATTTTACCAGTATCATGAAGTACAATATGTCACAAAATAACAATCTCAGAATCAGGGAAATACGTTGAAGCGTTCCAGAGTAATTACTTCATAAAGTGACAGTGGTCAGAATTGAAAAAATTGGCCCGGTCACGAAGGCAAAAACAGGCTCTGGTGCGAAGTGGTTAAAATGCCTATAAAATGTATATCATGTCAAAGGAGAGAGAAATCATTGTAATTGCGGGCACACTTTTTTTTTCGTGATCGCCGCTATTCACTGAATAGCGGCAATCACGTGATCAGGGACCGGCCTAGATCATGTTCTCCAGGGTCTCAGCTACCCCCGGTACTCCATCCAGTTGCTCCACCCATTTAACTAAGGCACTCTGTCTATATCCCCTCTAATTCAGCTATGTCCCTCTTTTTTAACGCTGCCCAAAATTGTACACAATATCCCGTGCGAGATATGACTAGCGACTTACATAAAAGCAAAAATATTTTCCTGTCATTGAAAAATAAAGAAGGCAAAGTGCCACATAGGGTAATATTGTACAGATCAAGCTTAGGAAGATAAAACAATGTCAAGATTCTCACATTATGTTGTTGTTAAAAGTGAAAACTTTAGTATCTTCTTCAAGCTTAACCCCTTCACAACATATGACGTATATTTAAGACATGTGTTGTGTCCCTGACTTTGATGTGGGCTCAATGATGTGAACGCAAGGCTGATCACAGAGTCTCCTGTCCTCTAGACCTGGGTACCATCCGCACATTAGAACACGTGGATTACACATCTACATATACAGTGATGCGTAATCCATGCATTCTAATGCAACTCAATGGTGGCGAAAACGCAGCACTTCTGCAAAATAATTAGTAGTGCTGCGTTTTTTTCCGCAATGACAATCCGCAGCGGAAATTTCTGCAGCATGTGCACAGCACATGCAGATTATCATTGGGGAACATGGCAGGCCTTCTGCCATGCGTTTTTTAAGCGTTTCTGCAGCGTTTTTTCCGCTGCGGAAACGCTTAAAAAACGCATCGTGAACACACAGCCTGAAGCTGATTGGGTGTTATATATATGCAATGTAATGTGCTTCCACTATGGGGGCAATATAAGTTAGAGACTCTATGGGCCATTGCCTGTATGTGGTGCATCAGTGGTGACAAAACTGTGCTGTGGCATGCAGAAGGAGATATGGGAATGTAGGGAAAGGAGAAGAAAGACATATATAAGAAAATAGAAAGAATAAAAAAAAAAGAAAGAAAAAAGAAAGGAAAAATAAAGAGAAAAAAAATAATAAAGAAAAAGTGAAATGAAAAATATACAAATAAAAAAGTAAAAAATAATGAAAAAATTAAAAAAATGGAAAATAAAAAAATGAAAAAATAAAACAAAAAATGTAAAATTAAAAATGAGAAATCTGGACTGAACAATACTTTCTTGAGAATCAGAAGTCTAGAATGGAACATGACAGGGTGCTCAGGGTGCTGAATAATAATTGGTGCAAGTGATGAATGTGACATACATAGTTACCCAGAGAAAAGGATCCCCAGAGTTATAGGGGCAATGAGAGACCCTCCATCATATTTCATGTCTACGATAAATATTTGAGAAAATGAGAGTTATTATTCATACATCACATTCAATAATCATTATGAGAAGACCGTGAGATCAAAGTCCCTGTTGAGGCCCTTGGGTTCTAATGTTTGTAAATGATGTATCCAAACGCTTCACGTCTTTTTAGTTATGTAACCCTATTTTCCCCTCGTCTACTCGTCTGGATCTGCATGATCACTTGATACTTTAGTTGGGAAATATTGTGACCCCTTTGGTTAAAGTGGAATGGGAGTGGTAAAGACAGTCGTTCGCACCTGATGGTGGACTTGTGCTGTGAGATCCTCTCTTTCACCTGTTGTGTGGTTTCTCCCTCGTACAGTAGTCCTTAAGGACATTTGATAACGTAGACCACGTAGGTTGATTCACACGTGTAAAAGCCTCAATCTCAATTGCCTTGCCTGTATGTGGGTGGTGTAGGACCCAACTCTTCAGCACATAACTCTATTGTAAGCAGTTCAAACATGGGAACCCTTCTTTTGTGTTTTGAGGAAGGATTGTGTGTCAGATTTCCTCTGTGAGCCTAAGGGTTACTGCCCACAATTCAGATTTGATGCAGAGCATTTTTGCCTCTCTCTGGCAGAAAAAAATGCATGTAGATTTATATGTGTTTTTTCTGCCAGGGAGAAGTGTTCTTACATGCGTTTTTGCATGCGTTTTTTCAAGCACTTTTCCAAGTGATTTTGAGCATCACTTGGAAAAGGGCTTGACAAGTTGGTCACACAATATAAATCCATGCAATTTAAATGCTGCATCTATAGTAAAAAAAAAAAAGGAATTAAGAAGTTAAAAAAAAAAAAAACCTGTATACCCACCTCTCCGGTCTCTTCCTGGCAGCGATCCTCTCTCCTCGGCGTCCAGCAGTGTACTGGCAGGACCTGCGGTGACGTCATTTAGTCAGCTGATGGTCACGTGACCATCACCTGTCCGCTGACGTCAGTTGTCGCGTGACCATCAGCTGATTAAAAGACGTCACCGCAGGTCCTGCAAGTACACCGCGGGACGCCGAGAACAGAGGACACGGCCGGGAGGAGACCAGAGAGGTGAGTATACAGTTTTTTTTTATTTTTAACTTTTTTATTTCTGTTTTTCACCGCGTGGTAGCCGGGATGAAGAGGAGTTGTAGTCTCCTCTTCATTCTGGGTACCACACGCACCGCGATTACGCCGTAAATTCGTGGCCATTGAATTTAATTGAAACGCCAGAAATCCACATATACCTGCGGGTTTGCTGCGTTTCAGTGCTTCTCAATGGCCGCAAATTTGCGGCGAAATCGCGGTAGAAATGGTCATGCTGCAGTTTGCAACGCAATGCGAATTCGGCACATCCGAATTCACATTGCTTTGAATGGCAGACGGTTTTACAAGCGTTTTCGCTGCCGTAAAAACGCTACAAGAACGCTATGTGGGCACATAGCCTAAATCTGCTCGAATCAGTTTGTTCTTGAAGTTAGGGCGCATACGGAAGCATGGCATAAATGGGCTTTAGAATTCAATTTTTTCTGTATAGCCCTTAGTGAGGATAGGTCAGTGTTTCCTAATGGCTCTGTGTATCTTATATGCAAATGGATGGAATGTATGTACAAAGGCCATTCTTTGGTTCGAGGTATTGCATGTTTGTCTTTGATATATTCTCCCTTGCTCAAGGATTTCATCCGGGTAACCCCTCACTCTGAATTTTTCAGCCATTTCATTTAATCGAGTATTTCTAGTGTGGTTATCGGTAACAATCCTTTTTACCCTTTGGAACTGACAGATGGGTATAGATTTTTTTTGTGGCTAATGGGTGACAACTTGAGAAATGCAACAAGTTGTTCATGTCTGTGGACTTTACAAATAGGTCGGTCGTTAATTTGCCATTAGTTTCTTTTATGACAGTAGTGTCTAGGAAATTAATCTTGGTTCTATCATATTGCATTTCAAACTTCAAGTTGGGCCAAATTCTGCTTATATGTTGATTAAAGGCCAGCAAGGAGTCCAATGGGCCCATCCATACGCAAAAAATGTAGTCTATGTAGCGATGCCTCAATCGACAATGTGTGATGTACAGATCATGTGGACATACGAATCGGTTCTCAAAGGAAGCCATATAGCAATTTGCGTACGGTGAGGCCACATTGGACCCCATGGCTGTGCCTTGTATCTGTAAGTAGAAGGTGTCTTGAAAAAGAAAAAAGTTTTCTCTTAGGACTAGAGATAATAGGTCATTGAAGAAGTCTATCACCCCGAGACATGTGCCTGATTGCTCAAAGAGGTTGTGGACCACCCTAATGTCCTTATTATGTGTAACGGATGTATACAGACTTGACACATCCCAGGTTACCAGGATGGCATTGTTAGACAACTCCCCTACAGTCTTGAATTCATGTAGAAAGGCTCCTGTGTCTAATAGGAACGAGGCTGTTCCCTTGGTTATTGGAGTGAGAATTTTTTTCGAACAGAATTGCCAATGGGGATAGGATGGATTCTGTGGATGCTACGATAGGTCTGCCGGGTGGTCTGTCAAGGCATTTATGTATTTTGGGCAGTATGTAGAAAACGGGGATAAAGGGGGCCTTCTTTTGTAGAAATTCAGCTGTCTTTTTATCAATAATGTTTTTAGAACAATAAAGTTCGACTAAACTCTTAATTTTGATATCTATTGATTTGGTCGGATTCTTGAGTAGCTTACGATATACCTCCGTGTTTGACAATTGAGAAACGATTTCCTCAACATATTTATTTTTGTCCATGATAACTGTTGATCCTCCCTTATCTGCTGGTTTAATTACTAGTTCCTTATCTTCCATCGAAGCCCTTATTTTCTCATTATTTAATTTTTTTCCTTTATTTTTTCTTTATTCTTTTTATATTTTTTCTTTATTTTTTCTCTATTTTTTCTTTTTCCTTTATTTTTCTTTATGTTTTCTTTATTTTTTCTATTTTTTCTTTATTTTTTCTTTATTCTTTCTTCATTTTTTCTTTACTCTTTCTATTTTCTTACAGATGACTTTCTTCTCCTTTCCCTACATTCCCATATCTCCTTCTGCATGCCACAGCACAGTTTTGTCACCACTGATGCACCGCATACAGTCAATAGCCCATAAAATCTCTAACTTACATTGCCCCCACAGTGGAAGCACATCACATTGCATATATATAACACTCAATCAGCTTCACCCTCATGGGTAACGAAGGCAGTAGACGTGACAATGGGTCATAGTGCCCTTATCACGTGACTCAGCCAGCCCCATGTCAGGTGATCCTCCATTATGTCGCGTCACTTCTGGCCGCCTGCGGTTACTGGAAACAAAAAGCCGTACCACGCATATAAAATCACAGCGTGAGAACGCCGTGATACACCCAAATAGATGGACGTTGCGACTGGAATCACAGCTCATGGCCACTTACCTGCACCTGAGGACGGAACAAGCCAGGGTAAGAATAGATTGCCACACATAGGAATTTTGATACGATTTACATTATCTGTTTTGCCTCCCCAAAAAATCCCTGTTCAATTTTGTCCCCCCATTTAGGACATATGGACAGCTGAACTTGTCTGTTATAGCGGCTCTACTCAATCCCCATAATCTCTCTTTCTAGCTTCTTGCATGGGTAAGATTTGACCTTTGTATGGTCCTACAATGACACACATCGCATGTGAACTTTGTGTACACATAATGGTGGTATTATAAGGACACAAATGCCTTCTTTCCATTAATGGGGAGAACCACCACAGCACTCTGTTCCCCAGCTATTCCTTTTCTACCTACTTTGACATAATTAATCTGGACTATACCTAAAACAAGCAACAGTTTATGTATTATGGACGTAACAACAATGTAATATTATTTTGATGTATGTGCCATACACTCTCCTTTATCTGACAGGCTACTCATTTGAATTCTATCTGGGCGGAATCTCTAGACTGCATGTACACATCTATATATATTTAAACAACTAGGCAAACTATCATATTTCACTTACTGTCTTGATAACTAGAGATGAGCGTTGTTCTACTCGAACTGTTCGCCAATCTCAAATTCGAGCTGTTTTGGGCGGTGTTCGAGCCGTTCGGCGAACACGAACGATTTGAGAAAAATTCGGCTGTTCGAGGTTATGTTCGATAACTGTTCGTGCACCAAAATCATAACTGGATTTTTTCTCAGTAATGATGAAAATTAATGTTAATACGCAGTTTGAGTGTACAGCGGGGTGGGGGGAGGGGCAGGGGATGGATCTCTGCAGGAACAATGAAGATCTCCATTTTTTTTTCTCTTTCCCGCATTTACAGTGGGGAGGTGCAATCTGTCAGCCTATCAGCAGCGCACACACGGAGCGAAGTGCTTTTTTTCACACAAGCAAGGGCATTTGTCATTGGCAGTGTATGTCCCATGTCCTTGCCCTATAAGACCAAGCCATTTTCCCCGTCGCCACCATTTTCTCACTGCTGCAGCTGCGTGTTAGACGGCACCGCTGTTGCTGTGTGCGCTATACCTTGTTAATTTCAAGCCAATTTTCGCACAAATCTACAGATAGCTTGGGAGTAGGGAATAGTTGTGATTGCAGTCCTTTTAAGGACTAGGTTACAGCATTTCCTACGACTTTTATCAGGCAGGTCTGTGCTCTTAAATAGATAGATTGTGGGAGTAAAGACTAATTGTAATTGCAGTCCTTTTCAGGACTAGGTTACATCAGTTCCTATCAGTTTTTGCCAGGCAGGTCTGTGCCAGTGCTGTGCAAGTTTTTTTCACAGCATTTGGCTGAATCTAGCAAAGCTAATCCTTTTTGGCCTATTGCAGAGTGTGTTAGTCAGTGGAGTAGCCTATCTGTGTTGCAAGATATACCACCTGTGTATAGAATACCAATTTTTTTACTGCACCTAGTGAAGTAAAATCTTTTGGGCATAGCGTCATTCTATTAGTCCATCTATACTGACCTCCATCAGGTTGCAAATTGAATATAATTTTTTTCTGCATCTAGCTCAGAAAAAATATTTGGGCTTCTAGCAGTGTGTGGGACTTGTTCTATTAGTCCATCTATACTGACCTCCATCAGGTTGCAAACTGAATATAATTTTTTTCTGCATCTAGCTCTGAAAAAATATTTGGCCTTCTAGCAGTGTGTGGGACTTGTTCTATTAGTCCACCTATACTGACCTCCATCAGGTTGCAAATTCAAAATAATTTTTTGTCTGCATCTAGCTCTGAAAAAATATTTGGCCTTCTAGCAGTGTGTGGGACTTTCTCTATTAATCCATCTATACTGACCTCCATCAGGTTGCAAACTGAATATATTTTTTTTCTGCATCTACCTCTGAAAAAATATTGGGCTTGTAGCTGTGTGTGGGACTTGTTCTATTAATCCATCTATACAGACCTCCATCAGGTTGCAAACTGAATATAATTTTTTTCTGCATCTACCTCTGAAAAAATATTTGGGCTTCTAGCTGTGTGTGGGACTTGTTCTATTAGTCCATCTATACTGACCTCCATCATAGAATCATAGAATCATAGAATGGTAGAGTTGGAAGGGACCTCCTGGGTCATCTGGTCCAACCCCCTGCTCAAAGCAGGATTCACTAGATCATCTCAGACAGATGTCTGTCCAGCCTCTGTTTGAAGACGTCCATTGAAGGGGAACTCACCACCTCTCGTGGCAGCCTGTTCCACTCATTAATCACCCTAACTGTCAAAAAGTTTTTTCTAATATCTAATCTGTGTCTCCTCCCATTTAGTTTCATCCCATTGCTTCTAGTCTTTCCTTGTGCAAATGAGAATAAAGATGATCCTTCTACAATGTGACAGCCCTTGACATATTTGTAGACAGCTATTAAGTCTCCTCTCAGTCTTCTTTTTTGCAAGCTAAACATTCCCAAATCCTGCAACCGTTTCTCATAGGACATGGTTTGCAGACCAGTCACCATTCTGGTCGCTCTTCTCTGAACTTGCTCCAGTTTGTCTATGTCTTTTTTAAAATGTGGTGCCCAAAACTGTACACAGTATTCCAGATGAGGTCTGACCAAAGAGGAGTAAAGACCGATAATGACTTCACGTGATCTAGACTGTATGCTTCTGTTAATACATCCCAGAATTGTATTTGCCTTTTTTGCTGCTGCATCACACTGTTGACTCATGTTCAGTCTATGATCTATTAGTATACCTAAGTCTTTTTCACATGTACTGTTGCTTAGCTCTATTCCTCCCATTCTGTATATGCTTTTTTCATTTTTATTGCCCAGATGTAGTACTTTGCATTTTTCCCTGTTAAAAACCATTCTGTTGGTTGCTGCCCACTGCTCCAGTTTATTTAGGTCTTTTTGAATCCTCTCTCTCTCTTCTCTAGTATTAGCTATCCCTCCTAGCTTTGTGTCATCAGCAAATTTAATCAGTTTACCCTCAATTCCTTCATCTAAATCATTGATAAAGATGTTGAACAATACAGGTCCCAGGACGGAGCCCTGTGGTACCCCACTTGAGACAATCATCCAGCTGGATGTGAAGCCATTTACAACCACCCTTTGAGTCCGATCACTAAGCCAGTTATGAATCCACCTAACAGTTGCCTGGTCCATTGCATACTTGGTCATTTTTTCAATAAGGATGGTGTGAGATACTTTGTCAAATGCTTTGCTGAAGTCAAGATATACTATATCTACAGCATTTCCCTGATCCACCCAGTCAGTGATTCTGTCATAGAAGGAAATTAAGTTAGTCTGACATGACTTGTTAGTTACAAACCCATGCTGACTCTGGTTAATCACTTCATTCTTATCCATGTACTTACATACATGTTGTTTAATAATTTGTTCAATGATCTTTCCTGGTATAGAAGTCAGACTCACCGGCCTATAGTTCCCTGGGTCCACCTTCTTCCCCTTTTTGAAGATAGGAACAACATTTGCTCTTCTCCAGTCTTCTGGGACTTCTCCTGTTCTCCAAGAATTTTCAAAGATTATGGAGAGTGGTTCTAAAATTTCTTCTACGATCTCCTTCAGTACTCTGGGGTGTAATTCATCTGGACCTGGAGACTTGAACTCATTTATGTTAGCTAAATATTCCCTCACAATCTTTCTGTTTACAGATAACTTGGATTCCTCTATTCCTTTAAAAGGACAGTGAAGATCAGTTGATGTTACATTTTCTTTCTGAGAGAAAACAGATGCAAAATAGGAATTAAAAAGTTCGGCCTTCTCAACATCCTCTCTTACCATTTCTCCATTTTCATCCTGTAAAAATCCTATAGCATCTTTGACTTTTCTTTTACTTTTGACATACCCCCAAAATCCTTTTTTATTGCTTTTGACATCTCTTGCAAGCCTTAATTCATTGTCAGCTTTAGCTAACCTGATACGTGCCCTACAGGATCTGCAGACTGCATTATAATCTTCTTTAGATATGCCTCCCTCTTTCCATTTAATAAACATTTCTTTCTTTCTTTTTAGCATGTGTTTAAGTTCTGTGTTCATCCATCCTGGTTTCCTTAAATGCTTCCCATTCTTCCTACTTTTCGGGATTGTTAACGATTGTGCTTTGAGAATTTCATTTTTAAAAATTTCCCATCCTTCCTGGACATTTTTGTCCTTAAGGACATCCAGCCATTGGATCCCTCCTATTCTCTTTCTGAGTCTCTTAAAATCTGCCTTTCTAAAATCTAACCTTGAAGTTTGAGTCTTCACATGTCTTCCTCCTCTAGTTATCCAAAATTCTATAATAGCATGATCGCTGCCTCCTAGGGTCCCAGCCACCTTTACCTCCTCAACCATTTCCTCCCTGTTTATAAGGATTAGATCCAAAGTAGCAGATCCCCTTGTTTTCTCCCCTACCTTTTGGAAGATAAAGTTGTCAGCAAGAGAGGATAAGAATTTGCTTGACCTGTTAGTTTTACTTGAGAGAGATTCCCAACAAATGTCTGGATAGTTGAAATCTCCCATGACCACTACGTCATATTTTTTGGAGAACTTGGTCATTTGATACATAAAGAGTTCATCCATATCTTCAGCTTGCCCAGGTGGCCTGTAGTAAATGCCTACAATGGTGTCCTTTCCGTTGTTCTCTCCTTGTATTCTTACCCAAACATTTTCCACAGAACTCAGGTTGCAAACTGAATATAATTTTTTTCTGCATCTAGCTCTGAACAAATATTTGGCCTTCTAGCAGTGTGTGGGACTTTCTCTATTAGTCCATCTATACTGACCTCCATCAGGTTGCAAATTAAAAATAATTTTTATCTGCATCTAGCTCTGAAAAAATATTTGGCCTTCTAGCAGTGTGTGGGACTTTCTCTATTAGTCCATGTATACTGACCTCCATCAGGTTGCAAATTAAAAATAATTTTTATCTGCATCTACCTCTGAAAAAATATTTGGGCTTCTAGCTGTGTGTGGGACTTGTTCTATTAGTCCATATATACTGACCTCCATCAGGTTGCAAACTGAATATAATTTTTTTCTGCATCTAGCTCTGAAAAAATATTTGGCCTTCTAGCAGTGTGTGGGACTTGTTCTATTAGTCCATCTATACTGACCTCCATCACGCTGCAAATTCAAAATAATTTTTTGTCTGCATCTAGCTCTGAAAAAATATTTGGCCTTCTAGCAGTGTGTGGGACTTTCTCTATTAGTCCATCTATACTGACCTCCCAGGTTGCAAATTAAAAATAATTTTTATCTGCATCTACCTCTGAAAAATTATTTGGCCTTCTAGCTGTGTGTGGGACTTGTTATATTAGTCCATCTATACTGACCTCCATCAGGTTGCAAACTGAATATAATTTTTTTCTGCATCTAGCTCTGAAAAAATATTTGGCCTTCTAGCAGTGTGTGGGACTTTCTCTATTAGTCCATCTGTACTGACCTCCATCAGGTTGCAAATTAAAAATAATTTATATCTGCATCTAGCTCTGAAAAAATATTTGGCCTTCTAGCAGTGTGTGGGACTTTCTCTATTATTCCATCTATACTGACCTCCATCAGGTTGCAAATTAAAAATAATTTTTTGTCTGCATCTAGCTCTGAAAAAATATTTGGCCTTCTAGCAGTGTGTGGGACTTTCTCTATTAGTCCATCTATACTGACCTCCATCAGGCTGCAAATTAAAAATAATTTTTATCTGCATCTACCTCTGAAAAAATATTTGGCCTTCTAGCTGTGTGTGGGACTTGTTCTATTAGTCCATCTATACTGACCTCCATCAGGTTGCAAACTGAATATAATTTTTTTCTGCATCTAGCTCTGAAAAAATATTTGGCCTTCTAGCAGTGTGTGGGACTTTCTCTATTAGTCCATCTATACTGACCTCCATCAGGTTGCAAATTAAAAATAATTTATATCTGCATCTAGCTCTGAAAAAATATTTGGCCTTCTAACAGTGTGTGGGACTTTCTCTATTAGTCCATCTATACTGACCTCCATCAGGTTGCAAATTCAAAATATTTTTTTGTCTGCATCTAGCTCTGAAAAAATATTTGGCCTTCTAGCAGTGTGTGGGACTTTCTCTATTAGTCCATCTATACTGACCTCCATCAGGCTGCAAATTAAAAATAATTTTTATCTGCATCTACCTCTGAAAAAATATTTGGGCTTCTAGCTGTGTGTGGGACTTGTTCTATTAGTCCATCTATACTGACCTCCATCAGGTTGCAAACTGAATATAATTTTTTTCTGCATCTAGCTCTGAAAAAATATTTGGCCTTCTAGCAGTGTGTGGGACTTTCTCTATTATTCCATCTATACTGACCTCCATCAGGTTGCAAATTAAAAATAATTTTTTGTCTGCATCTAGCTCTGAAAAAATATTTGGCCTTCTAGCAGTGTGTGGGACTTTCTCTATTAGTCCATCTATACTGACCTCCATCAGGCTGCAAATTAAAAATAATTTTTATCTGCATCTACCTCTGAAAAAATATTTGGCCTTCTAGCTGTGTGTGGGACTTGTTCTATTAGTCCATCTATACTGACCTCCATCAGGTTGCAAACTGAATATAATTTTTTTCTGCATCTAGCTCTGAAAAAATATTTGGCCTTCTAGCAGTGTGTGGGACTTTCTCTATTAGTCCATCTATACTGACCTCCATCAGGTTGCAAATTAAAAATATTTTATATCTGCATCTAGCTCTGAAAAAATATTTGGCCTTCTAACAGTGTGTGGGACTTTCTCTATTAGTCCATCTATACTGACCTCCATCAGGTTGCAAATTCAAAATATTTTTTTGTCTGCATCTAGCTCTGAAAAAATATTTGGCCTTCTAGCAGTGTGTGGGACTTTCTCTATTAGTCCATCTATACTGACCTCCATCAGGCTGCAAATTAAAAATAATTTTTATCTGCATCTACCTCTGAAAAAATATTTGGGCTTCTAGCTGTGTGTGGGACTTGTTCTATTAGTCCATCTATACTGACCTCCATCAGGTTGCAAACTGAATATAATTTTTTTCTGCATCTAGCTCTGAAAAAATATTTGGCCTTCTAGCAGTGTGTGGGACTTGTTCTATTAGTCCATCTATACTGACCTCCATCAGGTTGCAAATTGAATATAATTTTTTTCTGCATCTACCTCTGAAAAAAAAATTGGGCTTCTAGCAGTGTGTGGGACTTGTTCTATTAGTCCATCTATACTGACCTCCATCAGGTTGCAAATTGAATATCATTTTTTTCTGCATCTACTTCTGAAAAAATGTTTGGGCTTCTAGCAGTGTGTGGGACTTGTTCTATTAGTCCATCTATACTGACCTCCATCAGGTTGCAAATTAAAAATAATTTTTTGTCTGCATCTAGCTCTGAAAAAATATTTGGCCTTCTAGCAGTGTGTGGGACTTTCTCTATTAGTCCATCTATACTGACCTCCATCAAGCTGCAAATTAAAAATAATTTTTTCTGCATCTACCTCTGAAAAAATATTTGGGCTTCTAGCTGTGTGTGGGACTTGTTCTATTAGTCCATCTATACTGACCTCCATCAGGTTGCAAACTGAATATAATTTTTTTCTGCATCTAGCTCTGAAAAAATATTTGGCCTTCTAGCAGTGTGTGGGACTTGTTCTATTAGTCCATCTATACTGACCTCCATCAGGTTGCAAATTGAATATAATTTTTTTCTGCATCTACTTCTGAAAAAATATTTGGGCTTCTAGCAGTGTGTGGGACTTGGTCTATTAGTCCATCTACACTGACCTCCATCAGGTTGCAAATTAAAAATAATTTTTATCTGCATCTAGCTCTGAAAAAATATTTGGACTTCTAGCAGTGTGTGGGACTTGGTCTATTAGTCCATCTATACTGATCTCCATCAGGTTGCAAATTAAAAATAATTTTTATCTGCATCTAGCTCTGAAAAAATATTTGGGCTTCTAGCTGTGTGTGGGACTTGTTCTATTAGTCCATCTATACTGACCTCCATCAGGTTGCAAACTGAATATAATTTTTTTCTGCATCTACCTCTGAAAAAATATTTGGGCTTCTAGCAGTGTGTGGGACTGGGTCTATTAGTTCATCTATACTGACCTCCATCAGGTTGCAAATTAAAATTAATTTTTATCTGCATCTATCTCTGAAAAAATATTTGGGCTTCTAGCAGTGTGTGGGACTCATTGTATTAGGCCATCTATACCAAGCTCCACCAGCTTTGAAATTAATATTAATTTTTAGCTGCATCTAGCCCTGAAAATAATTTTTCCCAATAGTGGTAGCAATAGAAATATGGGGCGCGCGCCTGGCTAACAAAAATATACGCTTCATAACACAAAACACCAGCCTAGCGCACTGCATTAATAAGATGGCATCATCGTCTCTCCCAGTGCTAGGCCTAATACGCAGGCTAGCATTCCTGTGCCTAAAACACAATGTATGGGTCCGCGCTAGCCACTATGCTGAGGGGTATAAAGCTGCTGCTAACGCTTTATAACAATTCAATTGGCAGATTTTCACAGAGCTCTTCCACAACGCCCACCCATCGGGCAACAGTTGCCCACCCTCCCTATGGGATCTAGTGGCGAATAGTTGATGCCATTAATCAGAGCGTCAGTTGCCCCGTCAACGTGGCAAGCATACGGTAAGGCATGGGAAGAGTGGACACGACTAGTAGCAGGCAGACGGGTTGACCAATGTGAACAAGCCAGATCACAAGTCACCATAGAATTTCTCCACCAGCTAATGATGAGGGGCATATCAGGGGCGTCAGCGCAGCGGTGTCTGACTGGAGTAGCATTTCACTTCCAACTACTGAATTGGGGAGATGTGACAAAGATTCATCATCAGACAATCCATAAAAGGGTGGAAAAGGGGTCAGCCAAGTCAGGAATGTAGACGTCCCGTCCCGTCTCACTAAAAGTGATTTCCCACATCTTATCCCTAACACCATTAACATGACACTCACAATTTGAAGCAACACTAATGTCTACTGCATTTGTGATCGCCTTCTTCGGGGCGCTATGTATAAGCGAATTAGTCCCTCAATCCAAAATTACCACCAGTGGAGGCTTATTACACCAGGACGTAGTCATAGCCAATAATGCAATACGTCTACGCATACACCAATCGAAAACGGTTCCAGCGGGCAGGGGTACTTGGGTACTTCTACAACCCACAAACGGTACACTGAGTCGGGTAACAATAGTAAAAACATATCTAACCATCAGATCACAAAGTAATTTCTTCCTATCACACATTGATGGAACGCCATTATCAAGATACCTGTTCCAAGCTATATTTAATAAATGCATAACATCGGCAGGGAACCACCCCAAAGATTACGGGACACACTCATTCCGCATAGGTGCGGCCACGGAAGCAGCAAGAGCAGGACTGTCAGAAACGGAAGTTCAGAGGATAGGGAGATGGCGATCCACGTGTTTGGCGAGATACATAAGACCGGACTTGTTATTCTAACGTCGTTTGTTTCTTTTACAGGTGACGCTAAGCCAACAGTGTGAGTGATAGGCCACTCGTATATATATTGGGCACAAAAAAGGGCGAAAGTCCGCCCAGGCGGGAGGAAATTAGAGTTTCATAACACATATTTCAACTGGAGAGGTATTAGAGGCCTGCTATGGCCAAAGGTACTAATGGAGGTAATCAAGGTAGGGAGAGAGGCAAGAGGTCCGGTCATCTTAGTTATACAGGCCGGGGGAAACAACCTAGGTCATCACAAGAGCGCATAACTAATGGCAATAATGAAACTAGACACTGAGCGCTTCAGAGAATTTTTCACAAAATTAGATATAGTATGGTCAGAGATTGTGCCGATAGCGGTATGGCAAGGTGCGCGAGACATCACGGCCATCGAATGGACAAGGCGGGTAATAAATATTCGGATGGCAAAATTTAGAAGAGACAGAGGCGGTGTAGTGATACGACACCGACAACTGGAAGGAGATAAAGCAGGCCTCATACGGCCCGACGGTGTTCACTTAATAGATATTGGACTGGACATATTCCTGTCAGGACTCCAGGACGGAGTGGAACAAGCGTTAAGAGTGATGGGTGGGGGTCAGAGTCCTGCATACGAGTACGCTGGATGCTCCGTGGCCTGGAAATAGAAAGGACATGTTGGAGAGTTACACTTGTTGGCCAACTTGCCGGAGTGGGGACCCAGGGCATGCTGCAACAAGCTGAATTATTTTAGAAATAAAATGCCTTTCTAATGGAATGAGTATAAAGAGTTAATAAAGCTGTGACCGATCCTCACCCATCCAGTTGTAAGAGTTACATTATTGTATTGTCCATGAAAGGGGGGCGGTAGGGGGCTGAGCGTCTGGGTTTGGTTGGGGGTCCCCACAGTCTGCCTAGGCTAGATTCATTTAAAAATTCTTATTAGATACACAGGCGGTAAAGCTTGCTTCGCAGCTGGGCTACTACGCCCAAAGTATTGCCTAGGCTAGATGCAGTTAAAAATTCTATGCTGACTAGCAGACACTGAAGATTTGGAGCAGACCTCTGAGTAAACAGCTCTTCAGACTCAACCATCTGTGTTACCTCAAGCCATAGTGTATGTAGTTTCTTACAGTTAAATGGGGGGGGGGGTGCGACCCAACCCACCTGGAATTGACGATGCCAACGTCACGTAAGACACAGCAAGGGGACTCCCAAAATTGTGGCACAGACACCACTTAACCCTAGAACGCATACCTGTGGCCTTGTTGGCCCGCCCAGTTAATTGTTTTCTATTTTCTGCAAGATTACTTTAGTTAGAATTTTGAAACTCTAGGTATTCTTCATGTATATAGTTGTTTGTCATTTGAGTTTGAGTTATTCCATGTTATTTGCACATGGGCCTAAAGGGCCCCAGGTATGTGAAAGTGTAGATTTTTATGGTCATGCGTTCTAGGGTTAAGTGGCATCAATTGCCCCACTGTTGCTTAAAACGGTTGGTGAGGTGATTTTACCAAATCTCCAAGCTTTTAGTCTCCCAAGGATGACACAGGGGTAGAAATGTCCTTGCGAATCCATGATTTGTTCATCTTTATGAACGTGAGTCTGTCTACATTCTCAGTGGACAGCCGCGTGCGCTTATCTGTCAGCACACCACCAGCAGCGCTGAACACACGTTCAGAGAGAACGCTGGCTGCATGGCATGACAAGATCTCCAAGGCGTGAGTGGCGAGCTCCGGCGATTTTTCCAGATTGGAATACCAAAATGAGCAAGGGTCCAGTGACACAGTCATGGCTTCGATGTTCACTTGGAGATTCTCCTGTACCATCCTCTCTAGGCATTGACTATGTGTCAGACTTCTTGTCTCCTGTGGCCTTGCAAAGGATGGTCTAAAAAAATGGTGAAACGATTCCACAAAATTGCTGTTACCAGCAGATACTGTGTTACTGTTACTGTTTGAGTGATGAAGACTCGACAGTCCCACCGTTGGCAAGTTAGAACTGTGAGATTCACTACGTGCACCACTGGTGTTTTGTGGAAAAGCACATGTAAGATTCTGCAACAGCGTCTGCAGATACTCCTGCATTCGTCAATACCTTTTTATGGCAGGAATTATTTTGGCAAATATACTTTTGTACCGGGGATCTAAGAGTGTGGCAACCCAGTAGTCGGGATTACTTCGAATTCTGACAATCCGGGGGTCATGTTGCAGGTAGTGCAGCAAGAAGGCACTCATGTGTCTTGCGCATTCAGAAGGACCAAGTCCTTGTTGCGTTGGTAGCGAGGTAAGAATCATGCTTCCTTCCTCTGCCCTCTCCCTCCAACCTCGCACAACAGAAATGTGATCAAGGTCTCCCTCATCTGATGAGTCTTCCATGCCCATCGCCAGTTCGTCCTCCACTTCTTCCTCGGCTCCTGCAACTTCCTCAACAGTTTGGCTACTACCATGCGCCCTGGTTAATCCCTCTCCCCCACCCTCCCATGCCTGCCGCCTTGGTGCTGCCAACCGTCTGGACCTTGGAGATGTTATCCCTTCCACATACGACTCCTCCTCTACTTCCTCCACATCCTCTTGTCCCACCACCTGACTCTGAATTCTGTTTAATGTGTGCTCCAGCATGTAAATCACCGGAATATTCATGCTGATAATGGCATCGTCGTTGCCATTTCAAAACTGTGCAGAAGGGTGTGTGGCGCCCCTGAGGGTTCAGTCGCCACAGAGTTACTGCATCTCACCCAGAGGTGTGGTATCTCACCCTCAGGTAAGGAAGGCGTATGGCTCGGGACCCTAACTCCTGCATCCAACACATACCCGCAGTGGGGGTAGGGCGAGATTGCTCCTAAGGGAGAGCACAGTCCCAGGTCCCTAGTTGGTTTGAGGGTCCTATGTAGTGGGTGCTTAGGGGAGCAGCTTAGGGGAGCACATGACAAGGAGAGTATAAATAGGAAGCCATCTTAGAAAGAGCAAGCCAGACAGAGGAGGAAAAGTGACAGGAGCAGAGACTAGGCATGAGCTCTGCTCCGGAGGCGGGCCTAGCCTGGGAGGCCCAGGACTGAAGGAGAGAAGAGAGGAGTGGGAGCTGGAAGACTCCAGGAACCGAAGGGACCCTACGGCTACGGGCCGTGCAGAAGGCCACCCGTACTCCCGCTGCTACCAGGAGGTAGAGGGGTCAGGCCAGATAAGGGGAACCGGTCCCTCAACTAGCGGAGAAAGAGCAAGGCTCAACTAGAAACCGGAGGCTGCTGCATTTCATGTACTGCAGGCCAAAGTCCACACCAGTCTCACTAAGAAGGTAGCCACATAGGACCCAGGGGACGGAACACACGTCACCCGCTAAGGCCGAGGATACCGGATAGAAGTGTCACTGGGTGTGAGGTGCAGGGAGAAGACCAGAGAAAGGACACACAGAAGGGGGTCCTGCTAAGTACTCCGGAGCTAACTGGGGGTGGACTGAGCCCCTCACTGAGTATGCACAGCATGACGGGGGAGATTGCTCTGGTATCTGTAATCTGGACTACAACAACTGTGAGTAATATCTTGAGACGGCATCACACGGACTCTGTGTTCATTACTGACTCCCTGCACTACAACCACCATCATCCACCCACACTGCCCTGAAGCTACACTCTTCCTGTGGTGAGTAATAATACCATTGCTGCAAAACCACCAGCTTCAGAGGACTGTTCCACAGCGGCGGCCCCTTTGGCCGCACTCCACAGGTGGCGTAGTCAGACATTATAAAATTCATATATACAAATTACCCTTGGATTGACCGCCCTGGGTCACGGACTGGGTCACCGCCACAGTGACTACAACCCCCAGCGTCTACCGGCCCGGCTCAGGGTACCTCATGGCCCAGGGGGCGCGTCAACTTCATAGGTCCCTGATCTGAGACCACTCCTGCAGCATGATTTGCCCCACCTCTGGATCTCGTTGGCCCAGGCTATACGTCAGAACGTATTGCACCAGGGCTTGTCGGTGCTGCCACAGTCGCTGCAACATGTGCAGAGTTGAATTCCACCGTGTCGGCACATCGCATTTCAGCCGGTGAACTGGCAGGCCCAACGACTTCTGTAGAGATGTAAGTCGTTGAACTGCGGGATGCGAACGGCGGAAGTGAGCACACAGCGACCGTGCCCTCTGGAGAAGGCCATCTAGTCCGGGATAGTGGGCTAAAAATTGCTGGACAACCAGGTTCAACACGTGAGCCATACAAGGCACATGTGTGACATTGCCCTGGCGAAGTGCCGCACCCAGGTTTGCAGCATTGTCGCACATGGCCTTCCCTGGTTGCAGATCCAGTGGAGACAACCTTTCATGAAACTGGGTCTCCAGAGCTGACCACAACTCCTCAGCTGTGTGACTCACATTTCCCAGACATTTCAAAGTAAACACTGATGCCGTTGAGCCCTGCTGCCAGCATAGTAAGGAGGTGTGCAGGATTCCTTCTGCGCAGTTAGAAAGCAGGTGGCATTACCAGACAGGCTTTGGGTGCAGGTGGAGGACCGAGAGGAGGTTGAGGAGGCAGAAGCAGTGGAGGAACTTCGAGATAAAGAGGATTGACGCACAACTCGTGGGGACGGTAAGACTTGGACAGCAGCCCCTTGTCCTGCTGTCACCATAGTTACCCAGTGCCCAGTCAGCGACATGTAACGCCCCTGTCCATGCCTTCTCGTCCAAGTGTCTGTGGTGAAGTGCACCCTGTCACACACAGAGTTTCTCAAAGAAGCGGTGATGTTGTGTGCGACATGCTATTGGAGCGCAGGCACACCTTTCTTTGAGAAGTAGTGCTGACTGGGCATCTGGTACTGGGGCACTGTGACGGACATAAGGTCTTGAAAATCCTCTGTGTCCTCCAGGTGGAAAGGCAGCATTTCTGTAGCCAACAGCTTGCAGATGGTGAAATTCAACCTCTTAGCTTTCTCATGGCTAGGAGGAAATGGTCTTTTACTTTTCCACATCTGAGGGACCGAGGGCTGGCTGTTGTGCTTAGACGGTGTTGAGTAGGGTGTCCCCGGCAAACTACCGGTCTGTGAGGAAGATGCAGGCGGACATGTTAGGTTGCCTTGATCCAAAGGTGGTGCTCTCGATGTCAGAGAGTGCTCAACACTAGCAGGTGTTTCCACTTCCCAATGAACTGACGACCTGCCAATCACACTGGCTGTTGCGGGTAAAGAGGTGGCAGGTCTGCGTCCAAAAACATGTGTGACTGCTGTCCCCCCAGTCACAGAGGATGAAGAGGCTGCGGATGCACAAGATGGGGCAGACGGTGGTTGGCCCAGCCGGCTAGGCCGCATTGTAGCACAGTGAGCTTCCCACTGCAACTTATGCTTCATATCCATGTGACAGTACATGCATGAAGTACTCAAACTATGGATTTTTTGGCCTCTACTTAGCTTTTGCTGACAAATATTACAGATAACACGAGTTGGGTCATCTTTATCGATCTGAATAAATGCCCAGGCTATGCAAGGCTTAGAGCCCATGTGACCTGAAGAGCCACTACGACTTGTGGTCAGAGGCAGAGTTGTGGTTGAGGATGCAGTTGTTGACGTGCTTCCAGTACTCCGTCTCTGTTCAGGAAGGCGCAACCTAACCTCCTCGTCAATAGCATCTGTGATGCCCCGCTGCGCTTGGTATCACAGATCCTAGAAGAGTGCATTGATGGAATCCTCCACAAGAGGCCCCCATAAACATTCACACATCTCCACCTTCCACCTCAGACCAGCAGAGGGAGCCCGTTAGGGATATAAATAGGGAAGGTGGAGCTAGGCAGTTCAGTTCCTCTGAAGAGTTCCTGCAGTAGAGAAGCCTAAGAGAGGTCAGTCTGCAGTGGAGCTCAGTCTAGTCTAGAGAACGCAGTTAATAGTTCAGCAGTGGAGCAAGAGGCTCCTGCTTGCTAGATTCAGGGAGCCCAGATAGAGCTTAAGGTGTGCCGGTGCCGTAAGATCAGTGAAGCACGGCAAGCTGCCGTTAGTGTGTATAGCCTAGTGAGGGCCCGAGTAGGCCGAAGGCGAGTGGCGAGTTAGTGCATAAGGGGCAGAGGAGCTTAACCAGCTCACTCCGAAGCATTTACCGGACACAGGATCCGAGCTTACCGGTATCTCTATGACCCAGTAAGGCATAACCGGAATCCCTGGAGAACTACAAGTCCCAGGATCGCTAAGGTGCTGATATGTAACAGAGCCAGGAGACGCTTAGGCCCCGCATACTGGGAGCGTGAACTCCAAGAGAAGGCCCTACCACAAGGTCAGCCAGCGCAGGACAGAGACAAAGTTAGGCCTAGCTCCAGGCAGGTCAGAAACTTACTACGCAGAGGCAAGAAACAGGAGGCCCTACACCCGCTCATTGGGGAGGATCCTGATATGCACCCTTCACCCTACAGTGCTCAGGGATGTGCCTGAATTTCCACCAGTAAAAGGTACTGAAGTGACTACCGTGTCCGTTCCCGTTCTTGCTCTGACCCAGCTGGGTCTCGCCTGTCCTGCATTCCCCCTGCATACGCTGCCCTGAGACCTAGCTCCACCTGTGGGGAGCTATACCATCGAGCTGCCTTATCACCAGCCTCAGTGGACTGCTGCAGCGCTGGTGCTTGTCACCAGATACCACAGGTGGCGTCATGAACTCTTATAAAATTAACAATTATCCACCTTTTTAAAGAGAGACCATAGGGTACGGGCCAGGGAGCCGACCACCGCGACATCCCCAAGGCCAGGCAAATGCCCGGGTACCAAGTCATCCCCATCCCCAGGGCTAGTCACATCCTCCTCCACCTCCTCTGCTGACCTCATCGACTGGCTGACTGTGGGTTGACAGTAAGTGGGATCTCCATCCTCGTCATCATCACCCTGTGTGTTATCACACACGTCGTCCTCAGAGCCAACCTCTTCCTGCCCTGACCGAAAAGTCAAGTTGTCGCTCCAATCAGGTATTTGAGTCTCATCATCGTCGTCATCATTGTCTCCACCAACAGGAGTTACAGTTTGGGAACAAGGGTCTACATTATGCTCAGAACCTTCTTCATCTGGTCCTGGATCCGACTTATAAAGATTCTGGGCATCAGATCAGATCATTTCCTCATCTGGATTAACAGAAGCTCTGGAGCAGACCTCCGTTTCCCAGGCTATAGTATGAGTAAACAGCTGTGCAGACTCAACCATCTGTGTTACCCCATACTCAGACGGGCAGCTGGAGACTTGGGAGCTGTGAGGAAGCAAGTGCGATTGGGGTGACACCTCTGAGGACTGGAGTATTTGTGATGTTGAAATTGAGGTGATGGAGAGCCCACTTGAAGGAGCACTTGATATCCGTTGAAGCACCTGCTGTTTTTGTGCCTCATCTAGAATTTATAGCGATGGGCGTGTCCATAAGAATGGGATCGTATCACATTGTCCAAGAAAAGAAGTCGACATCTTAGTTTGGCTGGAAGATGGTCTTTCTTCTGCAGATGTTACTCCCCCCCCCACCGTGGGGGGCCTCGACCCACTGGCGGACAGGCACCAGTATTGGGATAGGGGGGCTGGCCGTCAGGGTCCACCGCGGCTCTGGCACAAACCCGGCGACACAGGTGGCATAGGCAGGAACGGACTGGCCGTGTCGGCTTCTCACTTTTTGGATTTTAGAAGGGCATGACATGCCTATATCTGTGTCTCCCCCTCCTTTTACTCCTCCACCTCTTTTCTTTTCGCATGACTATATGTACTTGTCTCTTTTCCATGTGTTAGTTGTGTCTTCTGAGCAGTTTGTCAGCTTTTGGACACCTTTGAAGGTGTTTTCTATGTGTTTCTATGTGTTTTTGTTTGCCTGCCATTGGTTTTAACGGTGTTTGAAGGTGTTCGACGAACAGTTCAACGAACAGTTTGGTGAACACACGGGTGTTCGACGAACCGAACCGAACTCGAACACTACGGGGGTGGCTCAACACTATTGATAACTATGCCAATAGGTCTGCGTACCTGCAAAAAAATGTGGTTTTTTTGGCTACATGTTGAGGCACTGCCTCAATCTCTTTTGTCATCGTTGATTATATATGTTTTTTTTTTCTGTATTTTGAATATACATATTCTTTTTTTTCAGTGCATGTTCTGAAGAAGGTCTATGTGACTGAAACATTAACTATATTTCATACACTATATTTCAGTTCTGAATAAATCTTTGAAAGAGTGCCGGATTCCGTATTTTTTGTATTGCAAGGATTAGAACCCTATCTGTGCACTTGTTACGCACTAAGGAGTGCCGTACTTCCTTCTACATAAAAATTGATCAAGCAAGTCTCTGAAAATGTCATTAGCGAAATGCTAAAATGTTGCAGGAGCATTGCACAGTCCAAAAAATATGACTAAATACTCAAATTGTCCATAACGTGATCTGAGTGCCGTTTTCCATTCATCACCATGTCTAACATAAACCAAGTTGTATGCCCTTCGAAGATCCAGTTTTGAGAACAACTTTGCATGACTAACTGTGTCCGGCAACTCAGGGATCAAAGGCAGAGTGTAATGATTCTTTACAGTAATTTTATTCAATTGTCTGTAATCAACGCAGGGCCTTAAGGAACCATCTTTCTTTTTGACAAAAAATATAGGCGCACCTGCTGGTGATGAAGATGGACAAATAAACCCTTTGGCTACATTTTCATTGATGTATTCCTTGAGTGTTTTTAATTCATGCTCTGCCAGTGGGTAAATGCTTCCAAAGGGTATTGCTGCTCCAGGCAATAGATCAATTGGACAATCATATGACCGATGAGGAGGGAGTTTGTCGGCATTTTTCTTGTCACCTACATCAGCAAATTCCTTATCCTTATATATAGATGGTAGTTTAGAAGTTTGTTCAGTATCCTTTACAACTTCTTCATTTGGTGAAGCCTGTGGGGAGTGGACAGTAGATGGAAAAGACACTTCTTTGGTTCCCCAATTGATTGAGAGATTTCGAGTCTGTAGCCATGGCAACCCCAGGATTATTGGAAAATGTGGAGATGAGATTAGTAGGAAGGATAAAGCCTCATGGTGATTAGGTTCCATAACTATCTCTATGGGTTCAGTTTCTTGATTCACTGGTCCCAAATTTAGTGCAGTTCCGTCAACAGTTTCCACATCCACGATAATAGATGAAAGTCTGTTTTAAATTTTTACCCCATGTTCCTTTGAGAAAGAGATGTCCATACAATTTCCATTTGCTCCTGAATCAACCATGGCAGATGTAGAAATTCATTGAGAATCAAGTTGAAACTTGATAGAAAGGAAGCAATGAGAGTCCTTGTTTTCTTTTTTAATGTTGGGTGCAATAGAAGAAATTGAATGGATGACAGCATTCACTGGAGGCGCTGGTTCAGACAAGATTGATTCTTCATCAGAAAAGTTGGGATCCGCTGCCACTGCCACTATTTTACATAGTCGAGAAGGACAATTGATGAGAAAGTGGTCAAGCTTGTCACAATAAAAGCACTGATTTTCCCGAAGTCTCCATTCTTTACTCCCAGTACTTTCACGTTTTAACAGGCCGTCGACCTGCATGGATTCAACTTTAGCTATGTGAGGAGGACTCTTTATCTCAAAGTCTCTGGGACTGGTGGTTGAAGCAGGTGGATAACTATTATTGTTGCGGGACCAGTTTGAATTACACTTTTCCAATCTTCTCTCTGATCATTGGTTGTCTATACGAATATAATGGTGAATGAAGTCATCAAAATTTGTGGAGCATCGGCCCGGGTTAGTTCATCTTTGAGTGCGCTGGAGAGTCCGTTCTTAAAAAAAGATAACTTTGCAGCATTATTCCATTCAGTATCAATTACCCACCATCTGAATCCTGTGGCATACTTGGCAACAGAGCGTTTACCCTGACGTAGCGCCATCAGTGTAGCTGAAGATGTTGCACAACGATTAGGGTCATCAAACACCTGGCTCATGGCTGCCAGGAAAGCCTCCAGATCATTAAGTCGATCAGCATGAGTTTCAATAAGGGGGCTGGTACAAGACAATGCTTTATGTGTCAGTAGCATAATGCTACACAATACTTTTGATATGTCAGTATGGAAGTGAGCAGGGTGTGCACCAAAGTACAATCTGCACTGGTTGATGAATCCAGGAAATTTTTCACAGTCTCCACCAAACCTGAAAGGTGGGAATGGAAGAGTGGGTGGAGGGGCCATCACAATATGTTGATTTTGTAGCTGAAGAATCTGTCCAGACTGCAGTGCAATGTTATTGCTTAGATCTTGCACAATATTATGTAGATCCTGTGTAGCTTGTCCAAAAATTTGAACATTATGATTGTCTGATTTTGAAATGCCGTGTATTTTGATTTTAGTGTTTGCTTATCTGCATAGATGTTGGTAAGCAAACAGTTCATTTTAGTTACGCGCACCTCCAATTTTCCTCCCTTGGCGGAGTCCATGATGAAGGCTTGAGTATCCTGTTATGATACTGGCGTAGTAGTGCTGGAAACCAGTGGCTGAAGGAGCAGAAGCAGGAACAGCAAGCGGTAGTAGAATTTCTTGGAGAAGTTCTAGGAGATAGCAAGGAGTTGTAGGAAACAATCCGTAGATAAATTAGAACAGATTGGGTAAGAATGTTCAGGAGCTGGAGACTGAAGCTAAGCTAACAGCTAGACACAATACTCAAGCAATGAGTGAGAGATCCATGCGGCTTTATGTAGACCCAAACAGGAAACAAAATGGATTCCATAGGTTCAGAGTCCGCCATCTTGGAAAAGGGCAATTGTAGAACACAACAGCAGCCTCCAGTGGTAGGGAGTGAAACTGCATAACAACTATTAAAGTGAACAATAGTGGCCACTAGTGGTCAAACTGTATAAGGGAACAGAATTTCTGACACTAGAGCAGACATCAGGTGAACGGCGGACAATAGGTAGATGGAATTTTTTTATTCTCAGTACTTCTGGGGGGCTTTATTTCTTGTAGTGGCATAATACTGTTTGTGGCAGGGGCTGCAGGGCCATTAAAATGGGTGTGGAGTTCCTCATAGTGAGTGGCGGGTCCCTTCATACTGCCTGTGGGGAACATCATATTGTGTGTGGGAAGCTGTGGGGGCCTTCATGAGGGCTGTGGGGGACATCATATTTTGTGTGCGTAGCTCCCATTATGTGTGGAACATCATATTGTGTGTAGGGGCCTCATATTGTGTGGGGTGCTATGGGGACACCCATATACTGCCTATGGTGGGACATCATAATGTTTGTTCTGGCAATCCTGCTGCCTGTTTAGACTGGGGGTAACATCATATCATTAAGGATGCCCTCATACTGTGTGAGGCACTGTTGGGTACATCATTTTGTGTTGGTTTTGTCAATTGTGGGGACCATCATACTGTGTGTGGGAACCCTCATAATGCCACTGGGAGATATCATACTTTGCGGGTGGCCCTTGTACTGCCTGTGGGGGCTGTTGGGTCATCATGTTGTGTTTAGGGGGCTTTGAGGCCATAATGCTGTGTATAGTGGGGCTGTGGGGGCTATCATACTATGCGTAGGGGTACTGTGGTTGCCATCATACTGTATGGGGGGCACTTTAAGGGCATCATTGTGTGGGATGTAGTATTCTGTGTTTGGGTCACTATGGGAGCATCATAAAGGGAATGGTGGGACAATTAGGACCTTTGCTATGGGGCTCCATCATTTATATGTATGCCACTGGAACCTCCACAAGTTGAAAATAAGAAGTCCATTCTGGGCGTAGTTAGTTTTGATTTCCTTTATAAATAATATATCTACAATATCTATCTAAAAGATAATGGAATTATTAGACAGTTGTTGTTGTTTTTTTTAAAGCACTACTCCAGATTTTTTGTGTATTTCAGTACGAGAGCGGTCCCACTAATGTAATTTCCCTTCCCCTAGTATTATACTCATCAGCCTCTGTCTTCAGCTGTTCCCGGTGCCGCTCCCGTCCCATGCCACAATCTTGTGACAGCAACTTCTGACTGACCAAAAGACAGGATCACAAGCTCTCATTGTAAGTCTATGGCAGCCTCGTTCTGATTCTCATAGACTTACTGTACATTGAATAAAAGTACACATGGTTTTACACATTTATTTAAAAATAAAAAACACAGTTATATTCACCTAATGCCTAATCCCAGAATCCATTATCTCCTGTAAAAAAAGAGAAAATAAAAAAGAAAATTTATACTCACCTAACACCTAATCCCAGAAGCCATTGTCACCTGTAAAATAACAAAACTAAAAAACAACCATGTCCCTCAACTGTCCAAAGTGATGAAAAAAATAATCCATATTGTTTCACAATGATCTAGATGATTTGTAGATCAGTCACATCAGCAGTCACTGATGTGACTGCTCTACAGGACAGCCAGCTACACCCTGACAGAGGCATTGTGTAGCGCTGAGCTGCCGTGAGAGAGCTGCAGGATCATGCTGACATCTGACAGTGTGATCCCGCAGCTTTCTGACCAGCAGAAATGATCAGAGCCGCTGTTTCCCGTGCTGGCATGCAGATGACAGTGTGGGAAACCACGGATGTTTGGGCCCCCCATTCATATGAACTGAACATCCAGGGGTCTGCCCATTACTAACCCCCTGTTTATGCTGTTTTATAATCTCCTTTTAACTGCTGCTCTGCAAAGTTCGTGAACACTATACCCAAATAGTCTGTTTACAAGAGGTGTTACCTTGCCTGAGTATGAGTTTGGGAGCAGGTAGAATCAGACAGCGAAATACCCATATTGAGACTGTTTAGAGATCAGTGCAGATCTTTCTGAGCAGTAGTTGAAAGCAACTACATAACTTTGTAATGTCTAGATGATAGTTAAATAAAAAAATGTGTAGTTAAAATGTAGAAGGTTTGAAACAACATTAATCACTTGTCTACAGAAATATATGTATTCCTGGGAATGAGAGTCCCAAAGTTCAATATAAATAGAGTGGGAATAAGAATGAGCAACCACCACTCTTATAAACAATTAATGAATAAGTTGACCGATATGCTCACTAACACTCCATTCACACTGGGGATTTTGGGAACTCTGTTCTTGCAATTTGTTGGGGCCGCACTGATATGACTTCCATTCAGTAGCGGACACAGACAGAAAAGGGCCCCTGTGCAAGAAAATAATATGGGCCCTTTGTAGTACAATATTTCTGCTATGACAAGCTCCTTGCTGCTTTGGAAGTGGTATTGGGCCCCCTTACCTCTGGAGTCCCTGGGGGGCCAATGATATGTCTGCCCCTGCCTTCTTTGTACATTTATCACTTAACCTGTGGAATAGTGATTTATGCTGTTTATAGGACAACCCCTTTAATACTGCAGCTGGTTTAGTGCATGAAGAACTCATTTTCTTAACATGGGTATAATGATTCTTAACTTCAAGTGTTAGGTAACACACAAATACTGAAGAGTATGCATCTGACACCATCCGAGTTATGTATTTTTAAATTACTGAGAAAAGCAAGAACTGTAAAGAAATGTGATTTACACTCTTCTTTTAAAGTAGAATTAGATTTAAAATGATAGATCAGCGGATTGATTTGAGGAGAATCAAGTTCAAGATCAAGTTTCCTGAAATTTGCGGTTTTACTTGTATTCGAACATTTTGAGATTCGATTCGTGATTCCTTAAAAAAAACTTCTCCGGCACCCTTTATCACACACTGCTGAAGCATCAGAGAGCAGGCTCATGTCATTTTACATTGCCATGTGGGTTTCCACATAATGCCATATGACAACTTCTGAATTATCATACTTTGTACAGTGGTGGTCAGTACCTGAGCCGTCAGAAATCTGTGGTTCCCAGTGAAGCATAGTTTGTTGATAGAAAATCACTCTGCAGTACTGTGTCACTGGGTGAGTCTCTCTCTCCAGTATAGTGAAACCTCTTATGGTCAGTGGCGTCTGTGGTTGGCGGGATTCTCACTTTCTCACCTGTAAAGTGTAAGCTCTTAGGCTATGTGCGCACCATCAGGATTTGAAGCAGAAATTTCCTGTGCGTTTCTGCATCTCCATGGCAGGAAAAACGCATGTGGAAATTCTGCACGTTTTTGACGCATTTTTTCCGCGTTTTTTTAAGCGTTTTTGTTCATCAATGAATGCTTTTTGGAGCTAAATAAAGTTATTTGGAGGGACATTACTTAAACCCTTGTATTACCTTCAGAACTGGAGTGGGTATATTGGTAAATTTAAATGATTAAAGAATGTGTCTTTTATATTTCAAATAAAGTGTTTGCTCTGTTTCTGTGTGTTTATTTAACTCTTTACTTTATTTCAATTAGGTTTCGTCATGAAAAGGTCTGATTGACATCACCAAACAAAAGAGCTAGGTGTCACTAATCCCATTCACCCAATCTTCATTAGCATTTCTATTCCCGTAATTTATGCTGCTGCTGTGAGCTGCTATGTTTAGCCAAGGAAGGTGCCATTTGCAAACATGGTCCCTGGCTATAATTAACAGCTCACAGCTGGTTCGTTAGCAGCTACGTCCCCCCGATCAGCACTCAGCAGCACTTTAGACACAGCAGATTTTTGTTGCATCCAAAATGCGGTGTTCTAATGTTGCACTTTTGATGTCAGTACATGTGAATCCATCGCATATAATGACCCTTCAATAGGTCAAAGTCTGCAGTGGAGATAAGCGTGTCCACTACAGAAATTGACATGCTGCGGGTGAGTTTGGGTACATGGCCATGATCAGGAGCTGCTGCAGGTTTGACGCCGCGTATTTATACAGCGTCAAACTTGCAGCGGCCAGATGTTACAGCATAGTGGATGGGATCTCTAGGAATCCCATGTCCGCTCTCTGTGCATCAGAGGCTGCGGATCACCTGTAGACACTGACATGCCTTTCAGGACCGCAGCATGTCAAATTCTCTTGCATAATCACTAGTCTCCGCAACAAAAAATTTGACCACTAGAATGTATTGAATGCGGTAAATACACGTGGTTCAGTGAACACATGCAGATTTACCTGCGCTCAATAGAATGCAACGTTTTGGACGCAGCAAAAAATATGCATCCAAAGCGTTGCTACGTCCAGATCGTGGGCACAGAGCCTAAAATTAAAAAAAAATGGCGTGGACTCCCGTGTCATTTTTATAACCAGCAGAGGGAAAGCCGACTGCTGGGGGCTGATATTAGTAGCCAGGGAAGGGGCCATTAGCCAACAATGTTCCCTGGCTATTAATATCAGCCCACAGGTGTTTGTTTAGCCTTTACTTGCTAGATTACAGGGAGACCCCAGAAAAAAATTGACATGGGGTCCCCCTATAAAATCTAACCAGCAAAAGCTAAATGGACAGCTGTAGGCTGATATTAGTAGCCAGGGAAGGGGACCATGAATACTAGCCCCCTCCACGGCTATTAATATCACCCCTCAGCAGTCCCAGAAATGGCGCATCCATAAGATGCGCCAAATCTGACGCTTAGTCTCTGCTCTTCCCACTGCCCTGTATCGGTGGCGAGTGGGGAAATGGGGTTGGGGTTCACGTCAGCCTTGTATTGGCGGCTCTCGTGAAGCTCAGGTTAGTAATAGAGGGCATCTATAAGACGCCCCCATTACTAACTACATATTAAAATGGTCGCCGCTTTTTCAATAAAAGACACGGCGAGAATAAAGTATTTTAATGAAATAAAAAACACACGGTTCTACAATTCTTTTTATTACCCTCTGTCCGCGAAGCCATCGATATTCTGAAAAAAATGTAAGATAACAAACAACCATATCCCTCACCTGTCCCCCATCAACGAAGCAGTCCACATACCGCCAACGATTGTCCCGCGGCGACCTGGGTCACTTCTACAGCAGTGACATCAGCAATCACTGATGTCATTGCTGTAGAAGCCAGCAATATACGCTGACAGGGGTGTAAAATCACTCCTGTCAGTGTACATGCTGCTGGAGTGAGGTCACTGGGGTTCATTAGCTGATCAGTCCCGGTGAACTTACCACCATGGGAGCATTCTACTGAATATTGCCATGGTGAGGTCACGTGAGCATCAGCTGATCGGTCTCATGACTGATCAGCTGATCGCTGATGTCACCGCTGGTCCTGGCAGCTCAGTACACTGCTTAGAGCGAGCCCGCTCCCGCAGTGTACCACTGGCCGCCGGGAGCATTGAATCACCGCCCGTGGACCAGGAGGACACTGGGGGGTGCCAGACAGGTGAGTATAATTTTTTTTTTTTTTAATTTTTACTTTTTTTTTTTGACTGCAGGCTCGTGGGCTGGGCAGAGCAGACTGCTGCTCCTCCCAGCCATGCCGCTCTCACTGTTATCAGCAGGAGTGACAGTCAGGTGAGAGGAGTTGTAGTCCTCCTCTCCCGACCCTGTTACCAGCTGCATTGCGTTTTTCCAGCGCAAATTCATGCTTATTGGCTTTAATTGAAAAGCAGCAAATTCGCAAGTATAGATATTATACCTCTGGGTTTGCTGTGGTTCAATGCAAGTCAATGGGCACGAATTTGCGGCGGAAATGCCTGAACAATGGTCATGCTGCGGTTTTTACCGCAATGGTAATCCGTAGCGAAACGGGAAAACTGCTGCAAAAACGCATCAAAAACGCTTTGTGTGCACTTAACCTTATGGTCAGCGAGGTTTTCTCTCTCTTTTTTGTCTCCCCATGTGTACTTTACGACCTATTAAAAGCTTTCCAGTATTGAATTTTGTGCAAATTCATTCGCTACAAATCAAAATTTTGGGGAAAATTCAGGGAAATCAGTGAATTTGAATTACAAAAGATTTGCTCATCTCTATTTAATACTCGTCATCTATTTTTTTTTTAGCCACAGAGTACAGGATAACAAACCTAAGTATAAAAAGTGTATCAACCGGATATTTTCATGGTGTCTGATTATTCATCAGTTTGTGAACGATACTTGTATCTACTTTCGGAAGATACTGATTTAACAGATTGAATTGTTTTTCCATCTGCAATGCATTACAAATAATTAAACATTTCATTTTCTTCCAGAATTACAGCTTCAAAAATGTTCATTCATTCAGTGATATCTAGCAAACAACATTTGACATTTGAAGACTGTTTCACTTTCTTCTAATTAATATCAATCATCCCTTGTGTATTCTATCATGTTTAGTAGATAACAACAATGTGACATGCACCAAGGTAAACAAAGGAAACTGAGCCTTAATTATAAGTTTAGGTTGAAGACAGCTCTGTAGGTGGTATGTTTATAAGTATCATTCAATAATCAAATAGGAATTGTGCGTTTCAACTTACGAACAAAGTAAAAAAAAATATTCATCTTTTCTTGACATACTAAAAATAAGCAACATGTCTTTATGCAAAGCCTCACTTACTTTATCCAGAGCCTCACTTACTTACATCGAGAAAACCTATACCATCTAAATACCAAGCAAATGCAATAATAAGTTCCTAGAATTAAACGAAATATATGTAGCTCTAGTGCTAACATTAGTAATAACAATCACTTGTCATCTGAAAATATTTTAGACCAGATTATGGGGAAGGCCTAACTTAGGACTGTATTGGTGATGTCATATTGCATGCCAAGGAAAGCCTACCAAATAAACCATAACTATAGGTAATTCATAGGCTACCGTAACCTAGAATAGGTATACAAAGGCATAGCTAAAGAGGGTCCAGGGAAGTTGCATCTACTATCTGGGGAAAGGGCAGCACAAGTATAATACATAACACATGGTCAGTGCTATGTTACCCTGTTGTCAATCCTGAATTAGTGCCCTGGGGTTGAAAGAACACCTATGGCCTTCAGTAAATGCTATTAGCATTGTATCATGGTTTCGACAACACGCATAAAATGCTGAATTTGTTCAGCAGTTCCACAAAATTATGATGATATTTGACAGATGAGTGTAAAGACCCCCATACATATTAAACTAAAGTCGACAAATCTGTGAAATTGACAAGGTCAGCTCACGGTCAAATGTATGTGGGGGTCTCCAGACTCTGCATCAATATATAATATTGGTGGAGAGAAAGGTCCTACTGATGTCAGAAAGGTGTGGGAAAGACTAAGTGCAACACGAAGGGAAGAGGGGGAGGATGCCCAAACACTAGGGAAAGGGGGATTGGAGACCCCTAGGCAGATCTATTATCACCCTGCCTACCCTACCATTCCTATATAGGTTCCACACCTATCGCCGAGCAGGACCCTAAACCCTGGATGACCCTAGAGCTTGGCCCTAGATAGGGAGGGGGAGGGGTGAGCACTGGTCAGACCCCACTACAAACTAAAGACAACAAGGTAGACAAACAAAGGGGATTAATTTAGCTTGAGCAGACACCAGAGAAGTAACGCCAACGTCCTCCAAGGGCACCAGAGAAGACGCTAGCCGACTGCTAGTGCTCCAAGCCTGGGCATAGAAGTATCACCAGCGATTGCCCGGAGCAAACTAAGGGTTTTTAAATCCCATGCAAGGGTATGTCAATCAGCAGCAGGAGGGAGGTCACCACTGGGTTCTAAGGAAGAAGGATTAACAAGGTGTCTAAAATGCCAAGCGCAGTGACCTTCTACAGATAGATCCAGAGCGACAGTTTATTACACCTGACACACCCGTGACAGCTGATTCGACATCCAATGGCCAATATTTTTGTTCTATAGAAGCTAAGGCACTGTCAAAGGAGCAAAGCACTCGTGTATGAGGGAGTCAGGAGAGATAGCTTTCAACCAAACAATTCATCTGCAGATAGTTATCTAATGTGTGTGGTGGGCTTAAAGAGGTTATCCCACAAGCAAAGTTCATTTTAATCATTAACTCCACAATTGGATGTGTATTAAAAAAATGTTCCTGTGCTGAGATAATCTTATAAATGTTCCCCTGCTGTGTGCTGTGTAATGGCTGTGTCTGACCGTGCAGGAACATGGTCTGATTATGCCACATCTCCTGGGCTGGGGAGGAAGCAAAAGAGATTATTCAGACATTACAGCAGGGGATCGCAGCTGATTTCTTTTTTTAGGTAAAACATTGATTAAAACAGGCAGTAAAATGTTTTACCTAACAAAAAAATCAGCTGCGATCCCATACTGTAATGTCTGTATACTCTCTTTTGCGTCCTCCCCTGCCCAGTAGCTATGATCCGATTATCTCGCATGTGGAGAAAAAAAAAAAAGTTTCTGCATCTCCTACAAGTAGGTTGGGCACCTTGAAAATCGTTTCGCAGTCAGATGTCATCCGAGTGCTGTCCAATATTTTCCACAGACCCAGAGACATGAATGGCCGAGTGAAATCAAATAATCGGAGGCAACACGGGTACACCGCAATTTTTTCCTCAGACCAAACCAGTCCGAAGAAAAAAAATTGGACATGTGCATGGCCTCATTGAATAACATGATGATGTATGCTTTCTGTCAAAATGATGGATAGCACTGGTTCGATTTTTACGGTCGTGTGCACAAACCCTGACTGTTTCCCACCACTCCTTTGCAGTCTTGCTTTTCATTCTTTTGTCTAATGTTGTGGCTAGCCAAAAGTTACTTTGACTTTGTTGATAATAACTTCAAGTCACTCGGACTCTTATTTAAAACTTTTTTTATTTGGAGTTAGAAAATAAGTTTATAATCCAAACTGAAGACAAATTTAAGATACATTTTTTGTTCACTGTATAATTCTCAAAATAAATTTGTTAAGTTACTGAATAATTGTGTAATACATGAATTGAATATTCTTTTTTGTTTATTTGCATAGTTCTTTTATTAGGCTTTGATGCAAAGTTAGCATGAATAAAGTGTAATTGCACTTTCACAAAACTTTTGATATGCCTTAGAGACATATTCAAAAGTTTTGATCTGTGGGGGTCTGGGTGCTGTGATCAGAAGTTTTGATCAGTAATGGTCCAGCTTTTCCCCACGCTTCTGCTCTCAACTGTGTGCTTCTCCCCTCACACACTGAAGACTGACTGAGGCCTCGTTTCCATATATCTAGCCATCTGGTTCTTTTCCCTCTGGCGATCATCATGCTTAATTGCAATAAATTTCATATTGGGCAAATCAGTGAAACATATCATATGTAACATAAAATAAATACTAGGCAACAAAGTAGCAAGTGCATGCATAGATGTAACAGGTTTGTCAAACATACTATCATGAAACAAGTATCATGATGCAGAAAAGTGTAACTCAACACCCAGCTATATACAGTCATGGCCAAAAGTATTGAGAATGAGACAAATAGTAATTTTTCCAAAGTTTACTGCTTCATTTTTTGTAATGGCAATTTGCATATACTCCTGAATGTCAAAGAGTGATCAGCTTAACAGCAATTACTGTACTTGCAAAGTCAATATTTGCCCAGAAAATGAACTTTAACCCCCAAAACACATTTCAACATCATTGCAGTCCTGCCTTAAAAGGAGCAGCTAACATCGTTTTAGTGATTGATCCATTAACACAGGTGTGGGTGTTGATGAGGACAGGGCTGGCGATCAATCAGTCATGATTAAGTAAGAATGACATCACTGGACACTTTAAAAGGAGGCTGGTTCTGGGTATCATTGTTTCTCTTCAGTTAACCATGGTTATCTCTAAAGAAACACGTGCAGCCATCATTGCACTGCACAAAAATGGCCTAACAGGGAAGAGTATTGCAGCTACAAAGATTGCACCTCAGTCAACAATCTATCGCATCATCAAGAACTTCAAGGAGAGAGCTTCCATTGTTGTCAAAAAGGCTCCAGGGCGCCCAAGAAAGACCAGCAAGTGCCAGGACCGTATCTTAAAACTGTTTCAGCTGCGGGATCGGACTACCAGCAGTGCCGAACTTGCTCAGGAATGGCAGCAGGCTGGTGTGAGTGCTTCTGCACGCACTGTGAGGCGGAGACTCTTTGAGCAAGGGCTGGTTTCAAGGAGGGCAGCAAAGAAGCCACTTCTCTCCAGAAAAAACATCAGGGACCGACTGATATTCTGCAAAAGGTACAGGGAGTGGACTGCTGAGGACTGGGGCAAAGTCATTTTCTCTGATGAATCCCCTTTTCGATTGTTTGGGACATCTGGAAAACAGCTTATTCGGAGAAGAAGAGGTGAGCGCTACCACCAGTCTTGTCTCATGCCAACTGTAAAGCATCCTGAAACCATTCATGTGTGGGGTTGCTTCTCAGCCAAGGGAATCGGCTCACTCACAGTCTTGCCTAAAAACACAGCCATGAATAAAGAATGGTACCAGAATGTCCTCCAAGAGCAACTTCTCCCAACCGTCCAAGAGCAGTTTGGCGCCCAACAATGCCTTTTCCAGCATGATGGAGCACCTTGCCATAAAGCAAAGGTGATAACTAAATGGCTCATGGAACAAAACATAGAGATTTTGGGTCCATGGCCTGGAAACTCCCCAGATCTTAATCCCATTGAGAACTTGTGGTCAATCATCAAGAGACGGGTGGACAAACAAAAACCAACAAATTCTGGCAAACTACAAGCATTGATTATGCAAGAATGGACTGCTATCAGTCAGGATTTGGTCCAAAAGTTGATTGAGAGCATGCCAGGGAGAATTACAGAGGTCTTGAAGAAGAAGGGGCAACACTGCAAATATTGACTTGCTGCATTAACTCATTCTAACTGTCAATATAACCTATTGGTACTCATAATATGATTGCAATTATATTTCTGTATGTGATATAAACATCAGACAAACACTAATAAAAACCAGAGGCCAGCAGATCATGGGAAAATATAATTTTGGTGTCATTCTCAAAACTTTTGGCCATGACCGTATATAAATATATATATATATATAAAAAGTTCAATGGCTTTTGCTGTGATAAGTGCTAAGCGCTCCAGCTGTTTTCATCTTCCTGACCAGGCCAATTTTTTCAATTCTGACCAGTGTCAATTTATGGAGTAGAAAAAAAGCTGTGGAGCAAAAGAGCACAAAATAGAGTCTTAACTGGTAACAGAATTGGAGAAGGGGAGTATTACGCTCACCTGATGGAGTTGCTTATTTGCAACATTTTTTACGCATGAAACAGCTGCTGCAGGACACGGGTCGAAGAGACCGAAGAGCTTGTAGATCCAGGAATGATGTGTCAATATCTGCACTGCTGATGGAAATCTCAAGGCATCAGGAGATTTCTTAAAATAATTAGTTTTATTTGTACAGGTTTTACAGTTATCGCGTTTCGATGTCGCTCAGGACCTATTTCTTTGATTGGGTTTTTTCCTGAGGAAGAGGTCCGAAGCGACTTCGAAATGCATTGGCTGTAAAACCTGTTCAAATAAAACAAATTCTTTTCAGTAATTTCCTGATGTCCTCAGATTTCCATCAGCAGCGCAGATATAGACACATCATTCTTGGATCTACAAAAATTTATGAGGTAATAACTCTGGAACGCTTCAATGTATCCCATTGATTCTGAGATTGTTAGTGGTGAATTTTGGTCAATATGATTTGCGTTTATTTATGAAATATTGAACATTTTTAAATAAATTTGAAAATTTTGCAATTTTCAAACTTTAAATTTTTATACCCTGAAACCAGATCGTTATACCACACAAAATAATTAATAAATAACATTTACCACATGTCTCTTTCACATCAGCATCATTTTTGAAACACCATTATTTTGTTAGATGGGTTAAAAGTTGATCAGCAAATTCTCATTTTTACAACAAAATTTACAAAACTAATTTTTTTAGCAACCACAGCGCATTTGAAGTGAATTTGAGGGCTACATGAGACAAAAAATACCCAAAAGTGATACCATTTTAAAAACTACACCCCTCAAAATGCTCAAAACCACATTCAAGAAGTTTCTTAACACTTTATAGGCTTCATTGGAATTAAAGCAATGTGGAAGGAAAAAATGAAAATGTTACTTTTCCCACAAAAATATTGCTTTAGCCACAAATTTTGCATTTTCAAAAGGGTAACTGGAGAAAATGGACCATAAAATGTATTGCACATTTTCTCCTAAGTATGCTGATACTCCATATGTAGTGGAAAACTACTGTTTGGAAACACGGCAGGGCTCAGAAGGGAAGGAGCACCATTTGATTTTTTGACCGCAAAATTGGCTGATATAGACAGCGGATGCCATGTTACGTTTGCAGAGCCCCTATGCCTAAACAGTGGAAACTCCCTATAAGTGACCCTATTTTAGAAATTACACTCCTCTGGGAATTTATCTACAGGTATAGTGATGATTTTGACTTTTGAATGAAAATTGCAAATCTGCCATTGTAGCACCCGCACGTTGTAGTGCCCATACATTTTGCCCAGCTCATGCTTCTGGAGACATGGACTCTGTAAATTAAGTGAGCTACTATTCAACACAAGGGGAACATTCCGGCACCACGCTGCTATCCAGAAATAAATCACTAGGAATCGCCTCAGACTGTGTGCTTTAAGACTGTGACGGTGGTGCACATCCAAGTGAATTACAACTTCAAAAACAGAGCAGAGATAAAGGTAGCACTCACCAAGTCTTCTTAAAAAATCCGTCCTTTATTGTTATATGCGGGACATATCAGTGTGCGGCATCGGACTGAGACGCCAGAGGGTGTGCGGGGGAGAGGAGAAAAGGACGACGGCCGTTTCGCTGCCTTCCGGCGCTTTAATGGGTTCCGTTCCGTTGAAGCGCCAGAAGGCAGCGAAACGGCTGTCGTCCTTTTCTCCTCTCCCCCACACACCCTGCGTTGTCTCAGTCCAATGCCGCAAGCTGATATGTCCCACATATAACAATAAAGGACGGATTTTTTAAGAAGACTTGGTGAGTGCTACCTTTATCTCTGCTCTGTAAGTGAGCTACTATAGTTTCAAAAATACCAGACATGTGGATGCTGAATGTGAGGCTCAGTAGGGAGGGGGCATTTGGATTTACGAGCACAGAATTTGCTGGGTTTCTTTTAGGGAGCGAGGAGCCATATTACTTTTTCAGAGCTTTTTGTGCTACCAATAACGTGGAAGTCCCCTACATTTCCATTGACAGACGATGGACCTGAGTGGGGACTTGCTTTTTTTGTGGATTGAGTTGGAGCTTTTATTGGGAACATTTTGCATAACATTTTGGATCACATTTATCCTGTGCTCTAAGCTGAGCACTTACATAGGGGTTTGCATCTAAATCTCCAAATAACATGATTCAGATGAAACCCCTGAGGGATAATTCACTATAATAGAGCAGCAGAGTTACTCTGGACTTTGTCTGGCCTCTGTTCAGCGGTGTCCTTCATTTCAAGTACACAAAACTGTAGCCAACCGCGTTTTTAAGCACGACTAAACAGATGGACATATAGCTGGATTATAAGTCAGATGGCATCGACAATGTCTCCATCTACCTCTCTATAGCGACTCTTCCACTGGGGGTTCCGTCTGAATCACACAGAGCCGGCTCCAGGCTTTTGTGTGCCCTGGGCGAAAGAGTCTCAGTGGGCCCCTTTAACACATACCACGATTTATGATGCACAGGTACCGCAGAGAAATATATATACAATATAATGCCGAAGATTTCACTTCTTACATTACATGAGCGATATCTATAGTAAATTCCACAATAGCTCAGAAACCGACAAATCGCTCCAAACAGTATACTGGCCCCCATATAACGCTCCATACAGGATACTGGCCCTCATATAATGCTCCATACAGGATACTGGCCTCCATATAACGCTCCATGCAGGCTCTTCCTCCCACATAATGCCTCATGCAGGCTGTTCCCCCCACATAATGCCTCATGCAGGCTGTTCCCCCCACATAATGCCCCACGCAGGCTGTTCCCCCCACATAATGCCCCATGCAGGTTGTTCCCCCCATATAATGCCCCATGTAGGATCACCCCTCTTATAATGCACCATGCAGGATGTCACCCCCCCTCCCTTATAATGCCCCATGCAGGATATCACACCCCCCTCCCTTATAATGCCCCATGCAGGATGTCACCCCCCCCTTAAAATGCCCCATGCAGGATGTCACCCTCTCTCTCATATAATGCCCCATGCAGGATGTCACCCCCCCTCCCTTATGCCTCATGCTGGATGTCATCCCCCCCTTATAATGCCCCATGCAGGATGTCACACCCCCCCTCCCTTATGCCCCATGCTGGATGTCACCCCCCTTATAATGCCCCATGCAGGATGCAGCATGTCACCCCCCCTTCCCTTATAATGCCCCATGTAGGATGTCACACCCCCTCTCTCTTATAATGCCCCATGCAGGATGTCACCCCCCTTCCATTATAATGTCCCATGCAGGATGTCACCCCCCACTCCATTATAATGCCCCATGCAGGATGTCACACCCCACATATAATGCCCCATGCAGGATGTCACACCCCCATATAATGCCCCATGCAGGATGTCACCCCCCCTCCCTTATAATGCCCCATGCCGGATGTCACACCCCCTCCCTTATAATGCCCCATGCAGGATGTCACACCCCTTCCCTTATAATGCCCCATGTAGGATGTCACACCCCCTCTCCCTTATAATGCCCCATGCACAATGTCACCCCCCCTCCATTATAATGCTCCATGCAGGATGTCACCCCCCTCGCTTATAATGCCACATGCAGGATGGCACACCCCACATATAATGTCCCATGCAGGATGTCACACCCCCATATAATGCCCCATGCAGGATGTCACCCCCCCTCCCTTATAATGCCCCATGCCGGATGTCACACCCCCTCCCTTATAATGCCCCATGCAGGATGTCACACACATCCCCCTTATAATGCACCATGCAGGATGTCACCCCCTCACTTATAGTGCCTCATGCAGGATGTCACCCCCCTTATAATGCCCCATGCCTCCATACAATAAAAAAAATCAATTACGCACCTCACTTCTCATCTGCTGCCGCTGCACCAGACTCCTCACATGCGCCGGCGTCTTCCTGCTCTGCGCTGGGATGGCTAAGGAGAGAGTGCGGTGGAAAGACGTCACCGCGCCCTCTGACCTGAGACTTCACTGTGCAGCGGCTGCAGTAGAGACAGGAGCTGCTGCGGAGGCACGGGGAGAGGTAAGTATTTTGTCGGCTGCCGGGGCCCTGAGCAAGCGGGGGGGGAAGCGGGCACTGGCAACGCTCTCCTCCACTCACGGATCCCATAGCGCGGCGGTGTGCCCGACGGCGAGTGGGCCCCCCCACCTGATCAAGGCCCCGGCACTTGCCCGGGTGCACCGGGGGCTGACACCGGCCCTGGAATCACATATTTCAAAGATATACATGGAAACCCCGATGTAAGCGCTCAACATAGAGTGCAGGATAGATATGAGCTGAGCCTTACTACTGTCTTTGGCAGGCGAATGAACAAATCAACAGGAGATCAAGAATTGGTTCTATTTATTTTTTACACCTTTTCTCGTGCAGTATAAGTCATTAGTAGTGTTGAGCATTCCGATACTGAAATACCGGGTATCGGCCGATATTCGCGGTATCGGAGTTCCGATACTGAGTTCCGATACTTTAAGAATATCGGATACCGGAATCGGAAGTTCCCATAATGCCTGCGCTCTGCAGTGTCTCTAAAGGATGACAAGCTGGATGGCAGCGCTCAGCTGCGATCCAGCCTGTCATCAGAATGCCATCCCAGCATGAGAGAATTCTCCTAACTGTTTAAAATCCGGCGGGCGGCAAAAAGCTGGCGGGCGATAAAAAGCCGCCGGCTTTTAAACAATCACACAGCCCCATACTGCTTCCCCGCAGCCTTCCATTCCGATCCTCTGCTCCCCCCGCCACCTCCCATCCCAATCGTAAGTTAGGACCGGGCGGGGAGCACAGCACCCAGGAGTGGGGAGCGAAGGACCCGGGCGGGGAAGCCGGCAGTGAAAAGACTTCACCGCGGGCTTTCCCGTTCTGTGCTGCGCTCTCCTGCCGGTTATTTCAAATTAACAGCTGAGGTATCAGCTGATGCTGATCAGCTGTTCATTTGAAGTAGCCGTGGTGCCCACAGAGGGTTCATGTGAGTTCATGCTTGACTGCATGAACTCACATGAACTTTCCCACAGCCGCACAGGTCAGCCACACCTCTCAGACCATCCCATCAATCCAGGAAGACGAGAATCCCATACCATTCCCGTCTTCCTGGATCATGGCTGAGCATCTGGGGTGGTACAAGAGGATGGAGCTGAATGTCCCGGTCCTGATTGGTGTGTGCGCAGTGTCTGCGGGTGTTTGCGGGTGTCTGCAGGTCTCTGCGCGGTGTCTGCGACTGTTTGCGGGTGTCTGCGGGTGTTTGCGGGTGTCTGTGGGTGTTTGCATGTGTCTACGCGTGTCTGCGCGCTGTCTATGGGTGTTTGCATGTGTCTACGCGTGTCTGCGCGGTGTCTATGGGTGTTTGCGTGTGTCTGCGGGTGTCTGCGCAGTGTCTGCGGGTGTTTGCGGGTGTCTGTGGGTGTTTGCATGTGTCTGCGCGGTGTCTATGGGTGTTTGCGTGCAGGCAGACATAGGCCGATGTGACACTACTACTCCCATCGGCCTATGTCTGTCCGCCGTCCAGTCGTGCCAGCAGGATCAGCTCGATGGGAGCAGTAGTTCCCATCAGCCTAATCCTGCTATTTAAACTGCCCCATATGTTATTTTTGCCCCTATACACATGTTTTATTCTTTTAGGCCCCCATATTTTTTTTTTTGTTTTTGGTCCCCAATAAATTTTAAATACATTTCATTTCATTGGTGGCCAGTGGTTGCCTAAAATAAATTAGTTTATACATTACCTGTCCCCGCCGATCGCCACCTAAAATAAAGTAAAAAATAAAAAAATACACCAAACTCACCTATACACCTAATTCTCCGAAGCCATCGATCTCCTGTAATAAAATATAAAATAATAAACCACAACCTTATCCTTACCCCTCCGTAGTAGTCCACGAGTGTCCCACGAAGATCTCCAGTTTAGAGCAGCCACATAAAATGTGACCGCTCTAAACCACTGCCGCCGCTATAATGACAGGGCCATAAAGCAGCCCGTCATTGCATAAGCGGGTTCGCCGGAGTTCAGGCAGCGCTGCTCCAGTTAGCTCCTTTACGGCCCTGCTGCCGGGAGCGGATGTGTTCCCGGCAGTGTGAGCTTACAGCAGCTGTGCATGGGAGATCAGCGCAGGAACGTGGACAGGTGACTATTTTTTTTTTAGTAAACTAAGAATTAAATAAAATGGTGTGTTTTGTATCAAATAAATTATTTTTTTCTGGGTGTAGTGTGTGTTTTTTCTTTTTAACACTTTGTAGATTAGTAATGGGGGTGTCTTATAGACGCCCATCATTACTAACCTGGGCTTCATGGCTGCTGGCGCTGACATGAACCCCACCACTATTACCCCCTGCCATCGCACCAGGGCAGCGTGGAAGAGTGAGGCTAAGCACCAGATTTGGCGCACAAATAGGATTTGCCAAATCTGGTTCGGCTGAGGGCTGCTGTTTCTAGCCTGGGAGGGGGCCAATATTCATGGCACCCTTCCTGGACTATTAATATCAGCCCCCAGCTGTCTGCCTAGCCTTTGCTAGCTATTAAAATAAGGGGACCCCACGTCATTTTTTGGGGGGGTCCCCCATTTTAATAGCTAGTAAAGGCTAGGTATTCAGCTGGGGGCTGATATTAGTAGCCTGGGAAGCTCCGTGGGTATTACCCCCTTCCCAGGCTTCAAACATCTGCCCCAGCTGTCTGCTTAACCTCCGCTAGAGACTAAAATTATGGGGGATCCCACGCCAATTTTTTTTTTAATAAATCCTTTATTTTAACACTAAATGACACTTGAGGGGTTAATAGGTACAGCATCCAGGAACGGGCTGCCCCCAACCCCCAGCTGCCTATTTGTACCTGGCCTGTCCGCTGGCCCTAAGCCCGAAATTCATGGGGTCACGCCAATATTAGGCTATGTGCCCATGATGCAGAAATGAAGCAGAAATTTTCCTGACCATTTCCACATCTCCTTGCCAGAAAAACGCATGCGGATTCTATGTGCGTTTTTGAAGCATTTTGAAGACAAATAAAGTTAGTGAAGAAAAAAAAAAAAGGCCAATTTGATGTCATTTCCTAGTCCAACCCCCAATCAATGTATAAAAAAAAAAAAAAAGGGTGGGCTCACGCGTATTTTTAGGGAAAAGAGGTAAAGCTGAGGGCTGATTTAATAGTCTGGGAAGTAGCCAAGGATCATGGCCCCTTCCCTTGCTATTAATATCAGTCCGCAGCAGTTAGCTTAGGCTTTACAGCCCATTCTACAGGTGGGACCCCCCCCCCAAAAAAATAAATAAATAAAAAATTGGGTCCCCCTATAAATTGGAGCCAGCAAAGGCTAGGTGGACAGCTGCGACCTGATATTAATAGCCTAGAAATTGGCCATGGTTATAGGCCCCCTCCCAGGCTATAAAATCAGCCCTCAGCAGCTCCAGATTTGGCACATCCTATTTGTGCGCCAAATCTGGCACTTAGCCTCGCTCTTCCACACTGCCCTGGTGTGGTGGCAGGGGGTAATAGTGATGGGGTTCATGTCAGCGCCAGCTGCCATGAAGCCTAGGTTAGTAATGATGGGCATCTATAAGACACCCCCATTACTAACCTACAAAGTGTAAGAAAGAAAAAACACACACTACACCCAGAAAAAAAATAATTTATTTGAAATAAAACACACCATTTTATTTAATTCTTAGTTTGCTAAAAAAAAAAAAAAATAGTTACCTGTCCACGTTCCTGCGCTGATCTCCCATGCACAGCTGTCACATCTGGAGTAGAGATGAGCGTTGTTCTACTCGAACTGTTCGCCAATCTCAAATTCGAGCTGTTTTGGGCGGTGTTCGAGCCGGTCGGCGAACACGAACAATTTGAGAAAAATTCGGCTGTTCGAGGTTATGTTCGATAACTGTTCGTGCACCAAAATCATAACTGGATTTTTTCTCAGTAATGATGAAAATTAATGTTAATACGCAGTTTGAGTGTACAGCGGGGCGGGGGGAGGGGCAGGGGATGGATCTCTGCAGGAACAATGAAGATCTCCATTTTTTTTTCTCTTTCCCGCATTTGCAGTGGGGAGGTGCAATCTGTCAGCCTATCAGCAGCGCACACACGGAGCGAAGTGCTTTTTTTCACACAAGCAAGGGCATGTGTGATTGGCAGTGTATGTCACATGTCCTTGCCCTATAAGACCAAGCCATTTTCCCCGTCGCCACCATTTTCTCACTGCTGCAGCTGCGTGTTAGACGGCACCGCTGTTGCTGTGTGCGCTATACCTTGTTAATTTCAAGCCAATTTTCGCACAAATCTACAGATAGCTTGGGAGTAGGGAATAGTTGTGATTGCAGTCCTTTTAAGGACTAGGTTACAGCATTTCCTACGACTTTTATCAGGCAGGTCTGTGCTCTTAAATAGATAGATTGTGGGAGTAAAGACTAATTGTAATTGGAGTCCTTTTCAGGACTAGGTTACATCAGTTCCTATCAGTTTTTGCCAGGCAGGTCTGTGCCAGTGCTGTGCAAGTTTTTTTCACAGCATTTGGCTGAATCTAGCAAAGCTAATCCTTTTTGGCCTATTGCAGAGTGTGTTAGTCAGTGGAGTAGCCTATCTGTGTTGCAAGATATACCACCTGTGTATAGAATACCAAATTTTTTACTGCACCTAGTGAAGTAAAATCTTTTGGGCATAGCATCATTCTATTAGTCCATCTATACTGACCTCCATCAGGTTGCAAACTGAATATAATTTTTTTCTGCATCTAGCTCTGAAAAAATATTTGGGCTTCTAGCAGTGTGTGGGACTTGGTCTATTAGTCCATCTATACTGACCTCCATCAGGTTGCAAATTAAAAATAATTTTTTTCTTCATTTAGCTCTGAAAAAATATTTGGGCTTCTAGCAGTGTGTGGGACTTGTTCTATTAGTCCTTCTATACTGACCTCCAGCAGGTTGCAAATTGAATATAATTTTTTTCTGCATCTAGCTCTGAAAAAATATTTGGGCTTCTAGCGGTGTGTGGGACTTGGTCTATTAGTCCATCTATACTGACCTCCATCAGGTTGCAAATTAAAAATAATTTTTTTCTGCATCTAGCTCTGAAAAAATATTTGGGCTTCTAGCAGTGTGTGGGACTTGGTCTATTAGTCCATCTATACTGACCTCCATCAGGTTGCAAATTAAAAATAATTTTTTTCTTCATTTATCTCTGAAAAAATATTTGGGCTTCTAGCAGCGTGTGGGACTTGTTCTATTAGTCCATCTATACTGACCTCCATCAGGTTGCAAATTAAAAATAATTTTTTTCTGCATCTAGCTCTGAAAAAATATTTGGGCTTCTAGCAGTGTGTGGGACTTGGTCTATTAGTCCATCTATACTGACCTCCAGCAGGTTGCAAATTAAAAATAATTTTTTTCTGCATCTAGCTCTGAAAAAATATTTGGGCTTCTAGCAGTGTGTGGGACTTGGTCTATTAGTCCATCTATACTGACCTCCATCAGGTTGCAAATTGAATAAAAAAATTTTCTGCATCTAGCTCTGAAAAAATATTTGGGCTTCTAGCGGTGTGTGGGACTTGGTCTATTAGTCCATCTATACTGACCTCCATCAGGTTGCAAATTAAAAATAATTTTTTTCTGCATCTAGCTCTGAAAAAATATTTGGGCTTCTAGCAGTGTGTGGGACTTGGTCTATTAGTCCATCTATACTGACCTCCATCAGGTTGCAAATTAAAAATAATTTTTTTCTTCATTTAGCTCTGAAAAAATATTTGGGCTTCTAGCAGTGTGTGGGACTTGTTCTATTAGTCCTTCTATACTGACCTCCAGCAGGTTGCAAATTGAATATAATTTTTTTCTGCATCTAGCTCTGAAAAAATATTTGGGCTTCTAGCGGTGTGTGGGACTTGGTCTATTAGTCCATCTATACTGACCTCCATCAGGTTGCAAATTAAAAATAATTTTTTTCTGCATCTAGCTCTGAAAAAATATTTGGGCTTCTAGCGGTGTGTGGGACTTGGTCTATTAGTCCATCTATACTGACCTCCATCAGGTTGCAAATTAAAAATAATTTTTTTCTGCATCTAACCCAGCCAATAGTTTTGGCCTAATACCACAGTTTGGCCACTCAGCTCTGCTCGGTTACCATCCATTGTTTTTTTGTGCAAACAACTCCAGAGTTGTGAATTAGTTAACCACCAAAATGAGTGGAAAAAGGCCTGCTGCTGGTGGAAAGGGGAATAGGCGTGTTGGGAAGGGGAAAAAAGGTTGTGTCCGTGGGGTAGGTGCAGAAGAAAGACCATCTTCCAGCCAAACTAAAATGTCTACTTCTTTTAGCGGACAATGTGATAAGATCCCTTTCTTACGGCCACGCCAATCGCTACAAATTCCAGATGAGGCACAAAAACAGCAGGTGCTTCAACGGATATCAAGTGCTCCTTTAAGTGGGCTCTCCTCCACATCAACTTCAACATCACAAATACTCCAGTCCTCAAAGGTGTCACCCAAATCGCACTTGCTTCCTCACAGCTCCCAAATCTCCAGCTGCCCGTCTGAGTATGAGGTAGAACAGATGGTTGAGTCTGCAGAGCTGTTTACTCATACTATAGCCTGGGAATCAGAGGTCGACTCCAGCGCTTCTGTGAATCCAGACGAGGAAATGATCTGCACTGATGCCCAGAATCTTTATGAGTCGGATCCAGGACCAGACGCAGAAGGTTCTGACCATAATGTAGACCCTCATTCCCAAACTGTAACTCCTGTTGGTGGAGACAATGAGGAAGACGATGATAAGACTCAAATACCTGATTGGAGCGACAACTTTAGTTTTTTGTCAGGGCAGGAACAGGTTGGCTCTGAGGACGACGGGTGTGATAACGCACAGGGTGATGATGATGAGGTCGGAGATCCCACTTACTGTCAACCCACAGTCAGCCAAGAGATGAGGTCAGCAGAGGAGGTGGAGGAAGATGCTAGTGACGACGAGGTCAGGTTGCGCCTTCCTGGACAGAGACGTAGTACTGGAAGCACGTCAACAACTGCATCCTCAAACACAACTCTGCCTCTCACCACAAGTCGTGGTGGCTCTTCAGGTCGCATGGGTGCTAAGCCTTGCATAGCCTGGGCATTTTTTCAGATCGATAAAGATGACCCAACTCGTGTTATCTGTAACATTTGTCAGCAAAAGCTAAGTAGAGGCCAAAAAATACATAGTTTGAGTACTTCATGCATGAACCGGCACATGGACATGAAGCATAAGTTGCAGTGGGAAGCTCAGTGTGCTACAATGCGGTCTAGCCGGCCGGGCCAACCACCGTCTGCCATATCTTGTGCATCCGCGGCCTCTTCATCCTCTGTGACTGGGGGGACAGCAGTCACACCTGTTTTGGGGCGCCGACCTGCCACCTCTTTACCCGCAACAGCCAGCGTGATTGGCAGGTCATCATTTTCTTTGGAGGTGGTAACACCAGCTGGTCTTGAGCGCTGTCCGACATCGATAGCACCACCTTTGGATCAAGGCAACCTAACATGTCCGCCTGCATCTTCCTCACAGACCGGCAGTTTGCCGGGGACACCCTTATCAACCCCGTCTAAGCACAATAGCCAGCCCTCGGTCCCTCAGATGTGGACAAGTAAAAGACCATTTCCTCCTAGCCATGAGAAAGCTAAGAGGTTGAATTTCACCATCTGCAAGCTCTTGGCTACAGAAATGCTGCCTTTCCGCCTGGTGGACACAGAGGATTTTCGAGACCTTATGTCCGTCGCAGTGCCCCAGTACCAGATGCCCAGTCGGCACTACTTCTCAAAGAAAGGTGTGCCTGCGCTCCACCAGCATGTCGCACACAACATCACCGCTTCTTTGAGAAACTCTGTGTGTGACAGGGTGCATTTCACCACAGACACTTGGACGAGTAGGCATGGACAGGGGCGTTACATGTCGCTGACTGGGCACTGGGTAACTATGGTGACAGCAGGACAAGGGGCTGCTGTCCAAGTCTTGCCGTCCCCACGAGTTGTGCGTCAATCCTCTTTATGTCATTTTTCCTCCACTGCTTCTGCCTCCTCAACCTCCTCTCGGTCTTCCACCTGCACCCAAAGCCTGTCTGGTCATGCCACAAGCCTTCTAACTGCGCAGAAGGGATCCTGCACACCTCCTTACTATGCTGGCAGTAGGGCTCAACGTCATCAGGCGGTTTTTACATTGAAATGTCTGGGAAATGTAAGTCACACAGCTGAGGAGTTGTGGTCAGCTCTGGAGAACCAATTTCATGAATGGTTGTCTCCACTGGACCTGAAACCAGGGAAGGCCGTGTGCGACAATGCTGCAAACCTGGGTGCGGCCCTTCGCCGGGGCAATGTCACACACGTGCCTTGTATGGCTCACGTGTTGAACCTGGTTGTCCAGCAATTTTTAGCCCACTATCCCAGACTAGATGGCCTTCTGCAGAGGGCACGGTCGCTGTGTGCTCACTTCTGCCGTTCGCATCCCGCAGCTCAGCGACTTACATCTCTACAGAAGTCGTTGGGCCTGCCACTTCACCGGCTAAAATGCGATGTGCCTACCCGGTGGAATTCAACTCTGCACATGTTGCAGCGACTGTGGCAGCACCGACAAGCCCTGGTGCAATACGTTCTGACGTATAGCCTGGGCCAACGAGATTCAGAGGTGGGGCAAATCACGCTGGAGGAGTGGTCTCAGATCAGGGACCTATGCACCCTTCTGCACAGTTTTGAAATGGCGACGAAGATGTTTAGTGCTGACGATGCCATTATCAGCATGACTATTCCGGTGATTTACATGCTGGAGCACCTGTTAAACAGAATTCGGAGTCAGGTGGTGGCACAAGAGGAGGTGGAGGAAGTAGAGGAGGAGGAGTTGTATGCGGAAGGGCTAACATCTGCAAGGTCCAGACGGTCAGCAGCACCAGGGCGGCAGGCATGTGAGGGTGGGGGAGATGATTTTACCAGGGCGCATGGTAGCAGCCAAACTAGTGAGGAAGGTGCAGGAGCCCAGGAAGAAGTGGAGGACGAACTGATGGAAGACTCATCAGATGAGGGAGACCTTGATCACATTTCTGTTGTGCGAGGTTGGGGGGAGAGGACAGAGGAAGGAAGCATGATTGTTACCTCGCCACCAACACAACAGGGACTTGGTGCTCCTGGATGCGCAACACACATGAGTACCTTCTTGCTGCACTACCTGCAACATGACCCTCGAATTGTGAGAATTAGAAATAATCCTGACTACTGGGTTGCCACACTGTTAGATCCCCGGTACAAAAGTAAATTTGCAGAAATTATTCCTGCCATAGAAAGGGATGCACGCATGCAGGAGTATCAGCAGAGACTGTTGCAGAATCTTACATGTGCTTTTCCACAAAACACCAGTGGTTCACGTAGTGAATCTTACAGTTCTAACTTGCCAACCGTGGTCTGTATGGAATTGTTCAATAAAGGGCCCAAAATTAAGATAACATAGATGGGAGAGGTCTCTATGAATAGGAATTCCTAAGTATTTGATACCCTGTGAGGGCCAGGCAAAGGGAAAGTTGGACTGGATGGAATCCTATATGGATTTAGGGAGGGAGACATCGAGGGCCTCAGACTTCGCTGCATTGATTTTAAAATTTTACCATGTAACAAAGTGATCTATTTCAGCCATAACAGCAGGGATGGATATATGTGATTGAGTGATATATACTAGGACATCATCAGCAAATAGAGAGCACTTGTACTCGGTGCCTCCCACCTCAATCCACCTAATATTGGGGTTATGGCGAATTGATGAGAGCAGGTGCTCCGTCACTAGGATGTATAAGAGAGGGGACAGAGGACATCCCTGCCTTGTCCCATTGGTGATTATGAAAGGTGATGAAAATGTTCTGACGCACCCCCTGGGCCTTGGGACACCCGGAGCCGGACCCTTTTTGGTGGATGCTGGTGGTTGTAGTCTTCGTGGCGGCGATCCGGTTCCGTGGCTCAGGGCGGTCAAACCAGTGGCGGAACTATTTATGTGGTTTTGATGTTTAAATGTCCGACTACGCCACCCGTGGATTGCGGTCAGAGTGAACCGCCGCTACAGGGCAGACCGCTAAGGCTGGTGTTGTGGGTGCAGCAGAGCGTAGCATAACTCCCCACGGGAGGAGTATAGCCTCAGGGCAGTGTATGCGGGGGATGGGGGTGATGGTGCAGGGCAGCAGCAGTAACGACACGGAGTCAGTGATGCAGTTCAGGGCTTTTACTCACAGTTCTTATTATCCAGACCACGTCTGCAGGTAACGGCTGCCCACGTCGTACTGTGCTCACCAGGTGAGGGGCTCAGACAACTCCCAGATAACTTTGGAGCGCTTCACAGGACCCCCTTTGTGTGTCCTTTGTCTGGCCTTTCTTACCAACACTTCTGTCCGGCTGCCTCGGGCCTCCTCTTGGTAAACTTGGCGCCAGTTTCCCTGACCCTATGTGGTGCCTTCCTAGCGGGTGGAGCAAGGGGCTGCGCCACATAAAATGTCAGAGCCTCCGGTTTCTAGCTGAGGGTCGTTTCCTGCCTCCACTAGTTCGGGGACCGGTCTCCCCCTTTGGCCTGACCCCTCCACGCAGGTGGATTCGGGCGTGCGGTGGCGACTCGCCCGTCCGCACCCCTGGGATCCCTTCATTCCTCGTTCCTGGAGCCTTCTCCGCTCCTCTTCCTTCCTTCTCCCTCTTGCAGGCCTGGGCCTCTGTTACTAGGCCCGCCTCCGGAGCAGAGCTCATGCAGAGCCCCTGCTCCCTGCCATATCTGCTCAGACTTCTCTGCACTGAACTAAGATGGTGCCCACCTTTTATACTCCCTTCTCAATGCACCCAGGAACTGCTTCCTCCCTGCTCCTGCACTGCAGGGTTCCCCTTCCTCAGTGTTCCCTCCCCCCACTCCAGCCAGGGACAGGGACTGTCGTGCCCATCTCAGGGGCATATTGGTCGCCCTGCCCCACGGCAATGTGGTGTAATGCATGCAGGTGTCGGGTCCTGATCCACACTCCATCCTTATCTGAGAGTGAGATATCACACCTCTGGGTGAGGTGCAATACGTCTGTAGCAACCGAGCCCTCGGTGCTACAGTTCCATTTATCTTCAGCCTAGGTGACGTATTGTGATACAGGGCCGTGATTTTGGCTATAAAAGGGTCCCCTAGACCCCTACCCCAAGCTTTTTAAGAGAATCATATATGGCGTGCCAGGAGACTCTATGGAATGCTTTCTCAGCATCCAACGAGAGTATCTACTTACAAATTTTTAACTGCATCTAGCCCAGGAAATACTTTGTGCCTAGTAGCAGTGTCTGCTAGTCAGCGGATTATCCCGGCTGTTAAGCAAGCTACACCACCTGTAGTTTGGACACTTAATTTTTTCAAAGGAAATGCTTCGGGACCACGGGATACTTAGTGAAGAGCATCAGGAGGCACCCCAAGGCATAGGGGCTGGGACTGGCACTAGGATGCCTTGCGGTGGACAGCCGAGCTCGATCCTTATAAAAGCTTTTTAACTGCAGCAGCTTTAGTGGACGCTACTGGAGCTGGAATTACGCGGCTGCTGGCATGAGACTTGCCCTCCAATAGATCCTTGTAAATGGATTTAAAGTGTATTCATTCAAATTAGAGGGACAATTTAAATTAAAAAGCTTAGAGCTGCCTCCACCACAGGGGGGCTCTCTCGACCCACCAGCGGACAGGCACCAGTATTGGGAGAGGGGGGCTGGCCGTCAGGGTTCACCGCGGCTCTGGCACAAACCCGGCGACACGGAGGTGGCACGGGCAGGAGCGGACTGGCCGTCTCGGCTTCTCACTTTTTGGATTTTAGAAGGGCATGACATGCCTATATCTGTGTCTCCCCCTCCTTTTACTCCTCCACCTCTTTTCTTTTCGCATGACTATATGTACTTGTCACTTTTCCATGTGTTAGTTGTGTCTTCTGAGCAGTTTGTCAGCTTTTGGACACCTTTGAAGGTGTTTTCTATGTGTTTCTATGTGTTTTTGTTTGCCTGCCATTGGTTTTAACGGTGTTCGAAGGTGTTCGACGAACAGTTCGACGAACAGTTCGGCGAACACACGGGTGTTCGACGAACCGAACCGAACTCGAACACTACGGGGGTGGCTCAACACTAATCTGGAGATGTGACAGCTGTCATTGCTGCTGTAAGCTCACACTGCCGGGAACACGTCCGCTCCCGGCAGCGGGAGCCACTGACTGAGGTCACCGGAGTGCATTCAGTCAGCGCAGCTCCGGTGACCTCCTTTACGGCCCTGCTGTACCGTGGGAATTTCTCACGGTCAGGAGCAGCGCTGCCTGAACTCCGGAAAATTTCTGCTTCATTTCTGCATCGTGGGCACATAGCCTAATATTGGCGTGACCCCATGAATTTCGGGCTTAGGGCCAGCGGATAATACAAAGCTGGGCCTAACCCCTTTATTACCCAGTGAGCCACCGCACCAGGGCCCTGGATGAGCTGGATGCAGCGCCAGAAGATGGCGCTTCTATGAACGCGACATTTTCTGGGGTGGCTGCGGACTGCAGTTCGCAGCAGGGGGGGGGGCACAAAGCTTGGGCCACCCTGCGCTGTGGATTCCAGCCCCCAGCTGCTTAGTTGTACCTGGCTGGACACAAAAATAGGGCGAAGCCCCATGTATTTTTTTTTTTTAATTATTTCATGAAATTCATGAAATAATAAAAAAAAAAAGGGCTTCCCTATATTGTTGTGTCCGGCCAGGTACAAATAGGCAGCTGGGGGTTGGGGGCAGCCCGTTCCTGGATGCTGTACCTGGCTGGCATACAAAAATATGGCGAAGCCCACGTCAAAATTTTTTGGAAAAATTTATTACAAAATAAATAATAATTTAGGGACTGCATCTTTATTAACCCCTCAAGTGTAATTTAGTGTTAAAATAAAGGATTCATTAAAAAAAAAATTGGCGTGGGATCCCCCATAATTTTAGTCTCTAGCGGAGGTTGAGCAGACAGCTGGGGTAGATGTTTGAAGCCTGGGAAGGGGGTAATACCCACGGAGCTTCCCAGGCTACTAATATCAGCCCCCAGCTGAATACCTAGCCTTTACTAGCTATTAAAATGGGGGACCCCCCCAAAAAATGACGTGGGGTCCCCTTATTTTAATAGCTAGCAAAGGCTAGGCAGACAGCTGGGGGCTGATATTAATAGCCCAGGAAGGGTGCCATGAATATTGGCCCCCTCCCAGGCTAGAAACAGCAGCCCTTAGCCACCCCAGATTTGGCAAATCCTATTTGTGCGCCAAATCTGGCGCTTAGCCTCACTCTTCCACGCTGCCCTGGTGCGGTGGCAGGGGGAAATAGTGGCGGGGTTCATGTCAGCGCCAGCTGCCATGAAGCCCAGGTTAGTAATGATGGGCGTCTATAAGACACCCCCATTACTAATCTACAAAGTGTTAAAAAGAAAAAACACACACTACACCCAGAAAAAAATAATTTATTTGAAATAAAAAACACCATTTTATTTAATTCTTAGTTTACTAAAAAAAAAAATAGTTACCTGTCCATGTTCCTGCGCTGATCTCCCATGCACAGCTGCTGTAAGCTCACACTGCCGGGAACACGTCCGCTCCCGGCAGCGTGAGCCCCTGACTGAGGTCACCGGAGTGCATTTAGTCAGTGCAGCTCTGGAGACCTCGTTTACGGTCCTGCTGTATCGTGGGAATTTCTCACGGTACAGCAGGGCCGTAAAGGAGCTAACCGGAGCAGCGCTGCCTGAACTCCGGCGAACCCGCTTATGCAATGACGGGGCTGCTTTACGGCCCTGTCATTATAGCGGCGGCAGCGGTTTAGAGTGGTCACATTTTATGTGGCTGCTCTAAACTGGAGATCTTCGTGGGACACTCGTGGACTACTACGGAGGGGTAAGGATAAGGTTGTGGTTTATTATTTTATATTTTGTTACAGGAGATCGATGGCTTCGGGGAATTAGGTGTCTAGGTGAGTATAGGTGTATTTTTTTATTTTTTACTTTATTTTAGGTGGCGATCGGCGGGGACAGGTAATGTATAAACTAATTTATTTTAGGCAACCACTGACCACCAATGAAATGTATTTAAAATTTATTGAGGACCAAAAACAAAAAAAAAAATTTGAGGGTCTAAAAAGAATAAAACGTGTATAGGGGCAAAAATAACATATGGGGCAATTTAAATAGCATGATCAGGCTGATGGGAACTACTGCTCCCATCGAGCTGATCCTGCTGGCACGAGTGGACGGGGGACAGACATAGGCCGATGGGAGTAGTATTGTCACATCGGCCTATGTCTGCCTGCACGCAAACACCCACAGACACCGGCAAATACCCACAGACACAGCGCAGACACCCGCAAACACCCACAGACACCCGCAAACACCCACAGACACTGCGCAAACACCCACAGACACCCGCAAACACCCGCAGACACCGCGCACACACCAATCATGACCGGGACATTCAGGTCCATCCTATTCTACCACCCCAGGTGCTCAGCCCATGATCCAGGAAGATGGGAATGGTATGGGATTCTCATCTTCCTGGATTGATGAGATGGTCTGGGAGGTGTGGCTGACCTGTGCGGCCGTGGGAAAGTTCATGTGAGTTCATGCATTCAATCATGAACTCACATGAACCCTCTGAGGGCACCGCGGCTACTTCAAATGAACAGCTGATCAGCATCAGCTGATACCTCAGCTGTTCATTTGAAATAACTGGCGGGAGAGCGCAGCACAGAACGGGAAAGCCCGCGGTGAAGTCTTTTCACTGCCGGCTCCCCTGCCCGGGTCCTTCGCTCCCCACTCCTTGGTGCTGCGCCCCCCGCCCGATCCTAACTTACGATCGGGATGGGAGGTGGCGGGGGGAGCGACGGATCGGCATGGGAGGCTTGCGGGGAAGCAGTATGGGGCTGTGTGATTGTTTAAAAGCCGGCGACTTTTTTACCGCCTGCCGGCTTTTTACCGCCCTCCGGCTTTTAAACAATCAGGAGAATTCTCTCACGCTGGGATTTCATTCCGATATTAGTGTCCCATTGACTTGCATTGGTTTCCGGTATCGGAATCGGCGATAATTTTTGGGTATCGGTCCGATCCAATCCGATCCGATATTTCCCGATATCGGAAGGTATCGCTCAACACTAGTCATTAGACTGCTTTATTCTTTGGGTCGGTGCGATTACAGCGATACCAGATTTATACGGTTTTTTTTGGTCTGTCTGCTGTCACACACTAAAAACCGCTTTTTTTTTGCAAAATCATGTTCTTGCATTGTCATGTTATAATTCTTCCATATTTCTACTAGCAGAGTCATATAAGGGCTTGTTTATTTTGGAACGAGTTGTCATTTTTATTGGAATCATTTTTGGGCACATAACACTTTTTGATTGTTTTCTATTCCGATTTTTGGGAGGCGGAAAGAACAAAAACCAGCAATTAAGGATTTTTTTTTATGCGGTTCACCGGGTGGTAAAATGATAAGACAGTGTTATTTTTCAGGTCAGTGCGATTACAGGGATGCCACATTTATATCATTTTTTTATGTTTTGCCTCTCAAACACAATAAAAACTATTTTATAGAAAAATAATTGTTTTTGCAAAAGCTTTATTCTGAGAGCTATAGATTTTTTACTTCTCTGCTGATGGAGCTGTATAGTGGCTTGTTTTTTGCGGGACAAGATGACATTTTCAGCAATACCATTTTTATTTCCATTTGACTTTTTGATTGTGTTTTATTTCACTTTTTGTTCAGCGGTATGATGAGAAAGCATCATTTTTTGCCACATTTTTTATTTATCTGTTTTATGGTGTTTTCTGAAGGGGTTTATTAGTGTGACCATTTTATAGGGTGGGTTATTTTGGACACAGCAATCCCAAATATGTGTACTTTATTTGTTTATTTTTGGTTTTAAATTAGATATACCCATTTATTGGTTTAATGTTTTTTCATTTATTAAATTCATTTTGTGATTTTTTTTTTCCATTTTTACAATTTTTTAAACTGCTTTTTTTTTTTTTACTTAGTCTGTCTATGAGACTTTAAATTTTATTACTCTGATTGCTGGTATAATGCATTGGCACCAGCACTGCAATGCATTATACCTGTCAGTGCTGCACTGACAGAATGCCTTTTAGACCATGCTCCTGCTATGGTCTAAACAGGCTCCTGTAGCTGGCAGACCTGGAGGTCGTCATGATGACCCCAGGTTGCCATGACAAGAATCGAGCCCTCGCGATGATGTCGCTGGGGCGCCAACCAGACGGGAGAGGGGGCCCCCTCCCTCTCCTAGCCTCCTATATGTTGCGAACAATATTGATTGTGGCATTTAAGGGGTTAAACATCTGGGGGTGCGGACACCACTGCTGGCTGTTACAGCTGGGGCTCAGCTATCACATAAGCCAAGCTCCAGGCAGTTACAGCTGGGGCTCAGCTATCACATAAGCCAAGCTCCAGGCAGTGATCGTGTAGGCACTGCTCCTGTGCCCACACAATCGCCATAATATACCTATATGTCAAAGGTCGGGAACCCCTACTCTACCATGACCTATAGGTATGGCAAAAGGTATGAAAGGGTTAAATGGAACCTGTCACCATGATAATGCAGTCTAATTTGCTGGCATCATGTTATAGAGTAGGAGGAGCTGAGCAGATTGATATAAAGTTTTGTTAGAAAAGATTCAGTATAATTTGTATTTTAATAATTTAAAACTCTGCTCTTTCTGGGATTTTGGGTCCAGTGGGCAGTCCTTTCAGTGACTGACAGCTACCTCTGTATGCACTCTTATACAAAGAAAGCTTTCAGTCCCTGATAGGACCGCCCACTGTACCCAAAATCCCAGAAAGAGGAGAAGTTTAAATGATTAAAACACCAGTAATATAATATCTTTTCTCACTGAACTATATATCAATCTACCCAGTTCCCTCTGCTCTATAACATGCTGCTTGCAGATTGGACTGCATTTTCATGGTGACAGGTTCCCTTTAACTTTCTGCATCATGATCTCTATCTTGTGTGTTAGTTTAAGAAATGCTACATCATACTGTATCATTAGAAAACAGTACTGACTCAGAAAACTCACTGCACCCCACTTGTGCTTCTTCCAAGAGGACCATCCTGTTGTCTAGTACTTTTTTAATTTTACATGTGATGTGTCACTTATTCGGCTACTGTTACGCACAAACCATAATATTTCTCTATTATGTTTATGCTCATGTGCTCATACTGAGATTTTAAAAATAATTAATAAAAGGAAACATTGTTAAGTTATTAATAGAAGATCTTTCATACTCTAACAGGAGGAACATTAATGTTTGTATGTTACTAATTTTCCCATATTTACTGGATGATCTATTTTGATTTATCATTTTCTGGCTATCAAAGGTGTACTTTGCAAACTGATTCAGAAATACAGGTGCTTCGTATAATGGCTGCCAGGTGCTTGTGGAGTCTGCCTCATTGTTCCTTTTTTCTTTACATAGTTTTGATGTTTATTATATAGACTGTACATAAGCAATGTAGACATCTGGAGATTGTCTGTAAATCATACTTGATTATGACCCTAATAATATCCATTTATCCTCAGGATACTGATCATGCAGAGTGAACTGGGAGTAAATGGCTGCTCTTCTTTGTAAAGAATAGCTTCATATCACAAATGTATTTTTGTATTGGATACTGTAGTACTCTATTTTTTAATGGTGATTCTGTTTGAATAGATTGTGAGCTCCATTAGCCGAGCCCCTGACATGCCAAAACAGCAGAAACCCCCACAAATGACCCCATTTTGGAAACTGGACCCCACAAGGAATTCATCTAGGGGTGTACTGAGCATTTTTAAACATACATGTGATTCACAAAACCATATAACATTTAGATGTGAAAACAAAAAATTACATTGCTTCCACTAAAATATTGTATTTACACTGCATATAGCTTTGACGACTTACAGTGGTGGCCAAAAGTATTGGCACCCCTGCAATTCTGTCAGATAATACTCAGTTTCTTCCTGAAAATGATTGCAATCACAAATTCTTTGGTATTATTATCTTCATTTAATTTGCTTGCAAGGAAAAAACACAAAAGAGAATGAAGAAAAATCAAATCATTGATCATTTCACACAAAACTCCAAAAATGGGCCAGACAAAATACTTGGTTGCACAACCTTTAGCCAAAATAACTGCGAACAACCGCTTCCAGTGACCATCAATGAGTTTCTTACAATGCTCTGCTGGAATTGTAGACCATTCTTCTTTGGCAAACTGCTCCAGGTCCCTGATATTTGAAGGGTGCCTTCTCCAAACTGACATTTTGAGATCTCTCCACAGGTGTTCTATGGGATTCAGGTCTGGACTCATTGCTGGCCACCTTAGAAGTCTCCAGTGCTTTCTCTCAAACCATTTTATAGTGCTTTTGGAAGTGTGTTTTGGGTCATTGTCCTTCTGGAAGACCCATGACCTCTGAGAGAGACCCAGCTTTCTCACACTGGGTCCTACATTATGCTGCAAAATTTGTTGGTAGTCTTCAGACTTCATAATGCCATGCACACGGTCAAGCAGTCCAGTGCCAGAGGCAGCAAAGCAACCCCAAAATATCAGGGAACCTCCGCCATGTTTGACTGTAGGGACCGTGTTCTTTTCTTTGAATGCCTCTTTTTTTTTCCTGTACACTCTGTTGATGCTTTTTGCCAAAAAGCTCTACTTTTGTCTCATCTGACCAGAGAACATTCTTCCAAAACGTTTTAGGCTTTCTCAGGTAAGTTTTGGCAAACTCCAGCCTGGCTTTTTTATGTCTCGGGGTAAGAAGTGGGGTCTTCCTGGGTATCCTACCATACAGTCCCTTTTCATTCAGATGCCGACGGATAGTACGGGTTGACACTGTTGTACCCTCGGACTGCAGGGCAGCTTGAACTTGTTTGGATGTTAGTCGAGGTTCTTTATCCACCATCTGCACAATCTTTTGTTGAAATCTCTCGTCAATTTTTCTTTTCCGTCCACATCTAGGGAGGTTAGCCACAGTGCCATGGGCTTTAAACTTCTTGATGACACTGCGCACGGAAGACACAGGAATATTCAGTTCTTTGGAGATGGACTTGTAGCCATGAGATTGCTCCTGCTTCCTCACAATTTGGTTTCTCAAGTCCTCAGACAGTTCTTTGGTCTTCTTTCTTTTCTCCATGCTCAATGTGGTACACACAAGAACACAGGACAGAGGTTGAGTCAACTTTAATCCATGTTAACTGGCTGCAAGTGTGATTTAGTTATTGCCAACACCTTTTAGGTGCCACAGGTAAGTTACAGGTGCTGTTAATTACACGAATTAGAGAAGCATCACATGATTTTTCAAACAGTGCCAATACTTTTGTCCACCCCCTTTTTTAGGTTTAGTGTGGAATTGTATCCAATTTGGCTTTAGGACAATTCTTTTTGTGTTTTTTCATTGAAGACAAATTAAATGAAGATAATAATACCAAAGAATTTGTGATTGCAATCATTTTCAGGAAGAAACTGAGTATTATCTGACAGAATTGCAGGGGTGCCAATACTTTTGGCCACCACTGTACATACTGCCTACACTTATCCCATATATGTTCTCTGGAGCTGATATGTTTGTTATAGCTTGGCTACTTTTCTTCTGTTTGCCACTTTGGGATTCCCCTGATGAACCCCTGGATAAACAGAAGAAGGGGGAAATGCCTCAGGACTATGGGAACTATGCAAATTCTGTAATAGTTCTCAAAGCTAAGTACCTTTCATATTCAGGCCATACTGGATCCATTTGAGCTTATTTGTATTGTCCATTATGTTCTAAATTTGTGTTGTCCACCACCTAAGACATACACTCTTTCTTTGTGTGGGATGAAAATGTATTGTCATCTGGGTCATTATCACATATAGTGTTATTTGATAGAGTCAAAATGGGATAGTCTTCGTTTAGCTGGGGTGTCACATCGTACTTATAGGCTGCCAACTTCTGCTGACAGGAAGGGAACAATTAGGGCAAATTATTCCACAATTCCCTATTCCATTGTATGACCCAATGCAAATGCTCGGGTACTCGTTGCTCGGGTCTAGCAAATTGGAATGCTCAAGTGCTCGGTCCGAGTAACAAGCCCAATGTAAGTGTATGGTAAACTTGAGCATCTTTCTGGCGGCCCCCACCGACGGTCTGCAGAGGGCCTAAAAATTGCCCAAATCGATGGGAACAGTGCTCAAATGACATGGGAACAGCATGGGAAAGACCCCTGGAAGCATCTCTGACTCCCAGGTCACTGCTGTCAACAATGTTGTCAGAGATATTATGCTACTTTTACGGACTCAGAATAAAACATACATAAACGAAACCAAAATGGATTTTCCTGGGAAAAAAGTTAAGGAACATCCTTTCCAGGGTACTGACCTGTATATAAGGAAAATAAATTACCAAAAACAAAAATGCTCCTCCACACCTTGGGCTATGTTCACACGTAGCGTTTTTGATGCATTTTTGCACTTTTGCATTGCTTTCTACGGTGAAAAATGCATTCACAAGGAAATGTCATTTTAACATTTCACTACCTTATCTGGCCATGTGGTGTGTGAGAGATTATCAGATACATCCTGTTTCATTTATGAATGAGGGACTCTGAAAGTCATAAACACTATTTTTATAGGGCCGTCAGGTGGCCCTTACTATTTTTAAAGGGCCAGCAGTCGGCTATGCTTTGTTGCTCCCATTATTAAAGAGTGGGTCTCCTATACTGTTATTGCATATGCAGTGACTGCAAGGGCTTCCAAAATTTGGGAAAAACCCCAATACCAGTTTAAAGACACTTAGAGCTGGGCCACAGTAACGACATGTTCCCATTAGAAAGGAGCGGGTCTGCTATACAGTTATAGGGTATGCAGTGAGTGCAACGGCTGCCAAAATTTAGGAAATACCCCAATAACAATTTAAAGACACATAGAGCTGGGCTGCAGTAACGGCATGTTCCCATTAGAAATGCGTGGGTCTCCCATACTGATACTGTTTGCTTATGCAGTTAACGCCACAGCTGCCAAAATTTGGAGGAACTTCAATATCCCTTGCAAGAGACGTAGAGGTTTGGAGGGCCTCCTGAATACAATGTTTCCATTTTTAGGATGTGGGTCTCCCATACTGTTTGCCTATGCAGTGAATGCAACAGCTGCCAAAATTTGGAGGAACTCCAATGTCCCTTGCAAGAGATGTAGAGGTCGGAGGGCCTCCTGAAAACAATGTTCCCATTATTAGGAAATGGGTCTCCCATACTGTTTGCCTATGCAGTGAATGCAACAGCTGCCAAAAATCTGGAGGAACTCCAGTGTCCCTTGCAAGAGACATAGAGGTCGGAGAGCCTCCTGAAAACAATGCTCCCATTATTAGAAAGTGGGTCTTCCATACTGTTTGCCTATGCAGTGAATGCAACAGCTGCCAAAAATTTGGAGGAACTCCAATGTCCCTTGCAAGAGACGTAGAGGTTGGAGGGCCTCTTGAAAACAATGTTCCCATTTTTAGGACATGGGTCTCCCATACTGTTTGCCTATGCAGTGAATGCAACGGCTGCAAAAAATTTGGAGGAACTTCAATGCCCCTTGCAAGTGAAGTACATATGGTGATATGGTAGATATTGTGGTGATATGTTGTTGGAGGATGAGGATGAGGAGAAGGAGGAGGACAAGAGCAAATAGACAAAATCCGGAAGCTTATACCCATGTCTGGTTGTGAAGACAGAGGTGCATGTAAATAGAGTTAGACGTCCCAAAAAAGACACTGTATTTGAGTTTATGCTACGCTGCTTTCATTTGGTGGTGTTGAGAAGTCTGGCCCAATCCAGCCCTTGTTCATTTTTATAAGAGTCAGCCAATCAGCATTTTCAGTTGACAGGCGGATGCGCTTATCAGTTATAATTCCACCAGCGGCACTAAAAACCCGCTCTGATAAAACGCTAGCGGCAGGGCAGCCCAGGGCCTCCAAGGCATAGAGAGTCAGTTCATGCCACGTGTCCAGCTTGGATACCCAATAATTATAAGGCACAGAGGAATCACGGAGGATGTTTGTTACGGTCGACAAGGTACTCCCTCACCACCTTCCAAAACTTTTCCCTCCTTGTGAGAGTACCCAGTGCCTCAGGACCTGTGCGATGGGAAGGTCTGAGTAAACTGTCCCAGAACTTTGACAGTGTTCCCCTGCCTCTGCTGGATTGCATTTGTGTCTCTCTCGCCTGTACTCCTTGGTTGTCCAAGGAACTGTGACCTCTGCCGCCAGGGTTTTCAGATGGGAATTTTTTAAATAATTCCGTGACAAGAGCATTCTGGTACTGCCCCATTTTTTTAGGCATGTTCTGCGCAGGAATAAGAGACAGAAAGTTCTCTTTGTAGCGTGGGTCTAGGAGTGTCACCAACCAGTAATGACTGTCACCCAAAATTTGGACAACGCAAGGGTCACGGGTAAGGCAGCGTAACATAAAATTATCCATGTTTGCCAGACTGCAAATAGGCAAGCCTTCCGTGTCCTCACCAAGAGGATGACTGACCATGCTTTCCTCCTCATCCTCCTCCTCCATGTCCTCAGGCCATCCATGCTGAACAGACGGTATGACAGTTTTGCAGGTAGTACCATCTATAGCGCAGGAAACTAGCTCCTGTTCTTCCTCCTCCTCCTCATTGTCACCCAATCCATGTTGGAATGAGATGAGGCTGGGCTGTGTGGAATCACCCTGTATGGCTCCTTGCTCCATCTCATCATGCTCCGCCTGCAATGCATCCTCTTTAATTGTGAGCAGAGAGTGTTTCAGAAGACAGAGAAACGAGATGTTAATGCTAATTATGGCGTCATCACCGCTCTCCATCTTGGTGGACTCCTCAAAGTTTTGGAGTATGGTACAAATGTCTGAAATCCATGCCCACTCCTGAGGTCATATGTGTGGAGTCTGACCTCAATACCGATGGCCTTGTTGATGCTGTTAGTCAACAACTGCCCTCTTCTGCTCACAAATACTTCCCAAAATCTTCAATGTAGAGTTCCAATGTGTGGGGACATTGCACACCAGTCGGTGAGCTGGAAGCTGCAAACGCTGCTGAAGCACTGCAAAAGCGGTGGAAGCTGTAGCTGACTTTCTAAAATGGCACACACGCGGCGTACTTTGACAAGCAGATGCGACAGATCTGGGTAGGTTTTGAGAAACCGCTGAACCACAAAGTTAAGCACATGGGCCAGGCTTGGTACCTGTGTGAGCTCGCCTCGCTTAAGAGCCGCCACCAAGTTCCGGCCATTGTCACACACGACCATGCTCTGCGTCGGGAGGACATGTTCCGTCCGAAGGTCCGACTGGGTCCCGGCTTCCACTATATTAACCCAGTGTGCTGTCAGCGAGATGTACCATTTCTGCCCACAAGAAGTTGTCCACGTGTTTGTGGTTAGGTGGACTTTCCCAGTAACTGCGTTGTTGAGGGCATGGCTAATGTTGTGGGACACGTGCTCTTATAATGCGGGGACAGCACACCGGGAGAAATAGTGGCGGGTGGGGACCGAGTACCAAGGGATGGCCGCCGCCATCAGGTTGCAGAAAGCTTCCGTCTCCATGAGCCTAAAAGGCAACATTTTGAGCTCAAGCCGTCGCGAAATGTGTGAATTTAGTAGTGTGGCCTGTGGGGCGTTGGCTGCGTATTTGCGCTCGCGTTCCAAGGACTGGGGTAGGGACAGCTGAATGTTGCGCTGGGACAAGGATGTGCACGTGCTTGCTGATGGTGCTAGTGTGCTAGTTGAGAGTGTGCAACGACATGTTCAGGTCAGGAGGCATCTTTGCATGCACCACGAACAGGGGATTGGCATGCACGCACAAAAGCGGAAGAAGCAGTGGTGTCACCCACATCCCACTTAGTAGGGTGCTTTGCTACCATGTGCCTGATCATGCTGGTAGTGGTTGGGCTGATAGTTTTGCTACCCCTGCTGATGCTGGACTGGCAGGTGATGCAAATAGACTTTTTGGGGTTATCTGCAGAGTCTTTAAAAAACAACCAGACTCGAGAAGACCTAACAGTTGTACTGGCAATTTCCATTGTGTTGGTGTTATGGGGAACGATTTCCCATCTTGTGTCTGCGGCCACCACACTGCTTGTTCTTGTCTGTTGTGGTGCTACGTCTCCCTCCCTCTGTGTGCTGCTGTCCTCGCTCTGCATGTCCCCCTGCCAGGTTGGGTAATTGCACTTTCCCTCCATTGCCTTTGTGTGACCGTGGTTGCTCAAATATTTGGGCATATTTGGGAAAAGTGAACAGCTTTTCTGAGTGTCCAAGTGTGGGATCAGTTGTCTCCGGGCACTCAGCATGGTGGAAGGAAAGAGGATCAGGGTGAGGAATATGCGGTCCAGACTCACGGCTACTGAGACTGGACCGTGTGGAAGACAGGGTAGTAGTGGTGGTGGCAAAGTGACTGGAAGCATTATCTGCTATCCAACCATCAACCTTTTGACATTGCTCTGGGTTCAATAGTGGTGTGCTGCGGTCCCCTAGTAATTGGGACAGGAAGGTCCAATAGATGGACTGTGCGGGGGGTCATAATTTGTATAGGAAGTACAGTGAGGCACAATAATTTATTTATGGGCACAGCTTAGGGAAGATATGTTTATTCAGAGACATTTAAAGTGCACCAGTCAGCAGGATTGTGCTCAGTAAACTACTTACACTGTCAGGTGGGTGACATTACACTGGTTAACATGATACCTTGGTTGATGACATCTTTCCTGTGGTTCTTGTGTAATCTTTACTTTCAGTTTGGAGATAATGATATGACCGTGCTCTGGGGCGGCCTGTGGGGGGCGCTCTATCTGGAGCTCTGCTTACATATTCATCTGTATGCTCTTATGATGGCTCACTGTGCCTTCACTGACCTGCTTCCTATTTTACCTAGTCCCGCACTACTAGATGCATTATGTAAAATAGGAGGCAGGTCAGTGAAGACACAGTGAGCTGTCAAAATCTTGCTGACAGGTGTGCTTTAATGACACTTTTAAGGGCGCTGAGTCAGGATGTGATGTAGAAGACATGAGAAGATGGAAGTCTGAAGAGAAAAGCTGTGGATGTGAAAAGTTATTATAGTGTCTGTGTAAAGTGCTGCTGAGCGGTATTCGCAATTGAGCTGCTGTCTGGTTGTGCTCTGGCACTTGACAGACAAGGGGTGTCCCAGTCACAGTGTGCTGTAGGGTGTGGGGTGCATCACACTCACGTGTAGACTGCAGGCCTTTTCTGCTTACAGGCTTCTGTCTTCGGGAGCTGCCACACACAATGCATGGAACATCAAGTTCTTTGTAACAGACAAACTTCTGCTAAATAGTCCAAGTTCATCAGGTGGGCACAGGTGGGATAGGGCACATCCAATTCATAGTTTCCTCCTTCTTAGCACAACTCTTCAGTCCTGTCGCTAGATCATCCTGGACTGCCCCCAAGCCCACTAATTCTATCCGTCTCAAAGATTTCTCGTCCACCTCAGCAGTGCACCCAGGACCGGCCATCATCTTGTGTCTATGCAGGTCACTGTCCGTCTTCCTCTGTGCTCCAGAAGACACGACATGTCTGACAGCCCCTATGCCAGACCTTAGGCTCCAGACGTGACAGGAGCGAGCTCTCGGGATCCAAGTAATGCCTCCCACTGCCTGGAACAAGCAACACAAGCTGCCCCTAGAAACCTACCACCCCACCTAAACTTGAACCCCTCCACACTTCACTGGCTCACACTGAACTCCCTCTAACCACGAAGTTCCCCCTTTTAATCAGCCCTCCCACTGGACTAATCCTAACCTTAACTATTTCCTATCTAACATGCTAACCTGTTATCCTTATGATATATTTTATGCTGTCCTAAGCTTACCCTTATGCTATATTCACATTACGCATTAACACCTTATATACTGTACATCATCATAATACATCACATTACACACATGTTATGTCACATATAAAACCGCATGAAAGTATCCACTCAGTGCGCCTGTAGTCTTCAGGGGTAGGAACTGGGTAAGACAATCCAGATATTATTTACAAGGTATCTAGGTGTAAATAATTATTTGTGATATGCACTATGTTTCATCAGTACTGAAATTTCTGTATGGTCCACAGTCTGATAACACTGTTCTACATCCAAACAGTTGAACTTAAAGAAAACCTGTCAGCAGGATTTTTCTATGTAAACTACAGACGGTGACATATTAGTGCTGTAATACTGATTAAAATGATACCTGCAGTGAAGAAATCTGTTTTGTGTTTTTTGTGTAATTAGTGTTTAAGGTTTTGCTGTAATCATGTGTTTGTGCATCGGGGTGGGACTATGGGGTGGGACTATTGGCAGTCTATTCTTGTTGTTCTGGCCCCTCTGTCTGCCTCCTGCTTGAATGACAGGTCACTGATCAGCCATTGACCTGCCTCCTATTTTAAATATCACGCCTGAATAGTACTTTATTGTGTCTGTAAAAAACATTATGTCTCCATCAAAATGCAGCTGGAGGCACATGCGCAATCGCATCTAAAAGTCTAAAACCTGTTGAGTTGGGCTCCACACATACAGTGCTGCTCACCATTATTGGCACCCCTTCAGTTTTTTCATAGACTGTACAATATCTTCAGAAATAAATGGAAATGCACCAAAGTTATATCCTCAGGATTTTTTAATTAGTGGTCCAAAGTAATACAACAATAAAACATTGTTTTTCAACTTCCATGTTGCAATTTCAAAGAAGAAATAGAATAAACAGCATGTGCAGCAATAAAGGCAACCCTAATTAATACTTGGCTGTACACCCTTTGGCATTGCTGACAGCCTCCAAACGTTTCTTGTAGCCATCTATAAGCTTCTTGCACTTTTCAGCTGGAATTTTCTCCCACTCTTCCTTTGCAGTTTGTTCAAGCTCTTGAATGTTTGCAGGGTTCTTTTTCCCAATGGCAGATTTCAGCTCACCCCAAAGATTTTCAATGGGATTGAGGTTAGGACTCATTGCTGGCCATTTTAAAATAGTCCATTTTTTCTTTTTCAACCATTCCTGTTTACTTTTGGATGTGTGATTTGGGTCATTGTTTTGCTGGAGGACCCATGATCTTCGACTCAAACCAAGTTTTCTTAAACTGTGTAGGGCATTTTGCTCTAAAATCACTTGATAATTCTCTGATTTCATGATTCCTGTGAAACTATCAAGACCTCCAGTACCAGACGCAGCGAAGCAACCCCACAACATTATTGATCCTCCACCATGCTTAACTGTTGGTAAGGTGTTATTTTCCTTATAAGCTTCATTACGCCATCTGTAATCAAACTTTTGCTTTACATTGCCAAAAAATCTCTATTTTTGTTTCATCTGTCCACAAAACATTTTCCCAGAAGAATTGTGGTTTGTCAAGGTACTGTTTCGCAACAATCAGGCATTCCTTTTTATGTCTTTTTTTCAATTATGGTTTCTTCCATGGCCTTCGCCCATAAAGCTCTGTTTCGTTTAGTGTGCAGTGTATGGTACTTGTTGAAACCATGACTCCAAACTGTTCCAGGTTGGCCTTCATGTCTTTGGATGTTTGATGTGATGTCTTTTCTGCTATTCGCACCAAGCTTTGAAGACATCTCTTGTCAATTTTCCTCTTTCCCCAAGTCCAAGGAGGTTCTTGATGGTTCCATGCTTGGGAAACTTCTTCATAACATTGCACACTGTTGAAACTGGGATACCAAGGTCTTTGGAGTTGGCCTTATACGCTTTGGAAGTCTTGTGTTTGCTAATAATTAGTGTTGAGCCACCCCCGTAGTGTTCGAGTTCGGTTCGGTTCGTCGAACACCCGTGTGTTCGCCGAACTGTTCGTCGAACTGTTCGTCGAACACCTTCGAACACCGTTAAAACCAATGGCAGGCAAACAAAAACACATAGAAAGACATAGAAAACACCTTCAAAGGTGTCCAAAAGCTGACAAACTGCTCAGAAGACATAACTAACACATGGAAAAGTGACAAGTACATATAGTCATGCGAAAATAAAAGAGGTGGAGGAGTAAAAGGAGGGGGAGACACAGATATAGGCATGTCATGCCCTTCTAAAATCCAAAAAGTGAGAAGCCGACACGGCCAGTCCGCTCCTGCCCGTGCCACCTCCGTGTCGCCGGGTTTGTGCCAGAGCCGCGGTGAACCCTGATGGCCAGCCCCCCTCTCCCAATACTGGTGCCTGTCCGCTGGTGGGTCGAGCGAGCCCCCCTGTGGTGGAGGCAGCTCTAAGCTTTTTAATTTAAATTGTCTCTCTAATTTGAATGAATACACTTTAAATCCATTTACAAGGATCTATTGGAGGGCAAGTCTCATGCCAGCAGCCGCGTAATTCCAGCTCCAGTAGCGTCCACTAAAGTTGCTGCAGTTAAAAAGCTTTTATAAGGATCGAGCTCGGCTGTCCACCGCAAGGCATCCTACTGCCAGTCCCAGCCCCTATGCCTTGGGGTGCCTCCTGATGCTCTTCACTGAGTATCCCATGGTCCCGAAGCATTTCCTTTGAAAAAATTAAGTGTCTAAACTACAGGTGGTGTAGCTTGCTTAACAGCCGGGATAATCCGCTGACTAGCAGACACTGCTACTAGGCACAAAGTATTTCCTGGGCTAGATGCAGTTAAAAATTTGTAATTAGATACTCTCGTTGGATGCTGAGAAAGCATTCCATAGAGTCTCCTGGCACGCCATATATGATTCTCTTAAAAAGCTTGGGGTAGGGGTCTAGGGGACCCTTTTATAGCCAAAATCACGGCCCTGTATCACAATACGTCACCTAGGCTGAAGATAAATGGAACTGTAGCACCCTGAGGGCTCGGTTGCTACAGAGGTATTGCACCTCACCCAGAGGTGTGATATCTCACTCTCAGGTAAGGATGGAGTGTGGATCAGGACCCGACACCTGCATGCATTACACCACATTGCCGTGGGGCAGGGCGACCAATATGCCTCTGAGATGGGCACGACAGTCCCTGTCCCTGGCTGGAGTGGGGGGAGGGAACACTGAGGAAGGGGAACCCTGTAGTGCAGGAGCAGGGAGGAAGCAGTTCCTGGGTGCATTGAGAAGGGAGTATAAAAGGTGGGCACCATCTTAGTTCAGTGCAGAGAAGTCTGAGCAGAAGTGGCAGGGAGCAGGGGCTCTGCATGAGCTCTGCTCTGGAGGCGGGCCTAGTAACAGAGGCCCAGGCCTGGAAGAGGGAGAAGGAAGGAAGAGGAGCGGAGAAGGCTCCAGGAACGAGGAATGAAGGGATCCCAGGGGTGCGGACGGGCGAGTCGCCACCGCACGCCCGAATCCACCTGCGTGGAGGGGTCAGGCCAAAGGGGGAGACCGGTCCCCAAAACTAGTGGAGGCAGGAAACGACCCTCAGCTAGAAACCGGAGGCTGTGACATTTTATGTGGCGCAGCCCCTCGCTACACCCGCTAGGAAGGCACCACATAGGGTCAGGGAAACTGGCGCCAAGTTTACCAAGAGGAGGCCCGAGGCAGCCGGACAGAAGGGTTGGTAAGAAAGGCCAGACAAAGGACACACAAAGGGGGTCCTGTGAAGCGGTCCAAAGTTATCTGGGAGTTGTCTGAGCCCCTCACCTGGTGAGCACAGTACGACGTGGACAGCCGTTACCTGCAGACGTGGTCTGGATAATAAGAACTGTGAGTAAAGGCCCTGGACTGCATCACTGACTCCGTGTCGTTACTGCTGCTGCCCTGCACCATCACCCCCATCCTCCGCATACATTGCCCTGAGGCTATACTCCTCCCGTGGGGAGTTATGCTACGCTCTGCTGCACCCACAACACCAGCCTCAGCGGTCTGCCCTGCAGCGGCGGTTCACTCTGACCGCAATCCACGGGTGGCGTAGTCGTACATTTAAACATCAAAACCACATAAATAGTTCCGCCACTGGTTTGACCACCCTGAGCCACAGAACCGGGTCGCCGCCACAAAGACTACAACCACCAGCATCCACCAAAAAGGGTCTGGCTCCGGGTGTCCCAAGGCCCAGGGGGTGCATCAGAATATTTTCATCACCTTTCACAATCACCAATGGGACAAGGCAGGGATGTCCTCTGTCCCCTCTCTTATACATCCTAGTGACGGAGCACCTGCTCTCATCAATTCGCCATAACCCCAATATTAGGTGGATTGAGGTGGGAGGCACCGAGTACAAGTGCTCTCTATTTGCTGATGATGTCCTAGTATATATCACTCAATCACATATATCCATCCATGCTGTTATGGCTGAAATAGATCACTTTGTTACATGGTCAAATTTTAAAATCAATGCAGCGAAGTCTGAGGCCCTTGATGTCTCCCTCCCCAAATCCATATAGGATTCCATCCAGTCCAACTTTCCCTTTGCCTGGCCCTCACAGGGTATCAAATACTTAGGAATTCCTATTCATAGAGACCTCTCCCATCTATGTTATCTTAATTTTGGGCCCTTTATTGAACAACTCCATACAGACCACGGTTGGCAAGTTAGAACTGTAAGATTCACTACGTGAACCACTGGTGTTTTGTGGAAAAGCACATGTACACTGCGTTCCAAATTATTATGCAAAAAGTGTTTAGGAGTGATAAGCGAAGAATTTGTTTGTTTGTCAGTTAAACTCATTGATGGTGATGTGGGTCAGGGCTCTTTATATCACTGTAAGCAATTGCAGACACCTGTGCTAATTAGTTTGGCAGGTGTGTCCAATGAAAGGCAAGACTGCTTAAGAAGGCTGTCTCACATTATTAAGCAGCCTACATTTTCTGCCAAAATGGGAAAGAAAAAGAATGTGTCGGCTGCTGAGAAGCAACAAATTGTGGAGTGTTTAGGTCAAGGCATGACTACAATCAACATTGTGCGATGATCAGGATGAAGTGTCTTGGCAATCAAGAAGTATGTAGCTGATTCACAGTACACACGTGTGCGTGCTGATAAGGGCAAATTGAGGACTCTTTCCTACAGGCAATTACGTCAGGTTGAAAGAGCAGCGGCAAAAAAGCCTTGTCATAGCAGCAGACAAGTTTTTGAAGCTGCTTGTGCCTCCAACGTCCCCCGAACAACAAGATGCAGGGTCCTTCAGAGGTTTGCAGCTGTGCATACGCCATCCTGTCGACCTCCTCTATCCACTTCACACAAGCAGAAATGGCTCCAGTGGGCCAAACATTACATGAAGACTGATTTCAAAACTGTTTTGTTCACGGATGAGTGCCGTGCAGCGCTCGATGGTCCAGATGGATGGAGTGGAGGATGGCTGGTTGATGGACACCCCACGCAAACACGGCTACAGCGCCAACAAGGAGGAGGTGGAGTAATGTTTTGGGCTGGAATCATGGGGAGAGAGATTGTCGGCCCCTTTAGGATCCCTGAAGGCGCTAAAGATGAACTCCATAATGTATGTGGATTTTCTCAAACAGCACTTCCTGCCATGGTTCAAGAAGAAGAACCGTGTATTTCACAGCAAGATCATTTTTCTGCATGATAATGCACCATCTCATGCTGCACATAAAACATCTGCATCTCTGGCTGATATGGGCATAAAAGGGGACAAACTTATGGTGTGACCCCCATGCTGCCCTGACCTCTACCCCATTCAGAACCTTTGGAGCATCATTAAAAGGAGTGTCTATGATGGCGGGAGGCAGTTCACATCTAAGAAACAGCTCTGGGAGGGTATTCTGTCCTCATGCAAAACAATTGAAGCAGAAACCATCCAAAACCTGACAAATTCAATGGACGAGAGAGTTCAGAAGCTCCTTTCGAACAAGGGGTCCTATGTGAAAATGTAACATCATCTAGAATAAAGTTTTGAATTGAAAACTGTTTGATTTCAGTTTCTAACAACCTGCTAATGCTTATAATTTCAAAAATGAACATTTTTTTGGTCTTTATTAAAATGAAAAGGTTGATCGAAAAGTTTGGGGGATCTAAGAGTGTGGCAACCCAGTAGTCATGATTACTTCGAATTCTGACAATATGAGGGTCATGCTGCAGGTAGTGCAGCAAGAAGGCACTTATGTGTCTTGCGCATCTCGGAGCCCCAAAATTATTTTCCGGGCTAGATGCAGCTAAAAATTATTATTGATTTTAAATCTGGTGAAGCTTTAGTATAGATGGCCTAATAGGATCAGTGCTGCACACTGCTACAAAGCCCAAATTATTTTCCAGTCAAGATACAGATAAACATGATTAGTAATTTTAAATCTGGTGGAGCTTATTATAGATGGCCTAATAGAATCAGTGCTGCACACTGCTACAAAACCCAAATTATTTTCCAGCCAAGATACAGATAAACATGATTAGTAATTTGAAAGCTTAAAACGGTTGGTAGGGTGATTTTAACCAATCATCAAGCTTTTACTCTCCCCAGGATGACACAGGGGTAGAAAAGTCGTTTCGGATCCATGATTTGTTCATCTTTATGAACGTGAGTCTGTCTACATTATCAGTGGAGAGCCGCGTGCGCTTATCTGTCAGCACACCACCAGCAGCGCTGAACACACGTTCAGACAGAACGCTGGCTGCGGGGCATGACAAGATCTCCAAGGCGTAAGTGGCTAGCTCCGGCCATTTATCCAGATTGGAAGCCCAAAAAGAGCAAGGGTCCAGTGACACAGTCGTGGCTTCAATGTTTACTTGGAGATACTCCTGTACCATCGTCTCTAGGCGTTGACTATGTGTCAGACTTCTTGTCTCCTGTGGCCTTGCAAAGGATGGGCTAAAAAAGTGGTGAAATGATTCCGCAAAATTGATGTTACCAGCAGATACTGTGGTTCTGTTACGGTTTGAGTGCTGAACACTTGACGGTCCCACGGTTGGCAAGTTGGAACTGTGAGATTCACTACGTGCACCACTGGTATTTTGTGGAAAAGCACATGTAAGATTCTGCAACAGTCTCTGCTGATACTCCTGCATGCGTGCATCCCTTTCTATGGCAGGAATAATTTCTGCAAATTTACTTTTGTACCGGGGATCTAACAGTGTGGCAACCCAGTAGTCAGGATTATTTCTAATTCTCACAATTCGAGGGTCATGTTGCAGGTAGTGCAGCAAGAAGGCACTCATGTGTGTTGCGCATCCAGGAGCACCAAGTCCCTGTTGTGTTGGTGGCGAGGTAACAATCATGCTTCCTTCCTCTGTCCTCTCCCCCCAACCTCGCACAACAGAAATGTGATCAAGGTCTCCCTCATCTGATGAGTCTTCCATCAGTTCGTCCTCCACTTCTTCCTGGGCTCCTGCACCTTCCTCACTAGTTTGGCTGCTACCATGCGCCCTGGTAAAACCATCTCCCCCACCCTCACATGCCTGCCGCCTTGGTGCTGCCGACCGTCTGGACCTTGCAGATGTTAGCCCTTCCGCATACAACTCCTCCTCCTCTACTTCCTCCACCTCCTCTTGTGCCACCACCTGACTCCGAATTCTGTTTAACATGTGCTCCAGCATGTAAATCACCGGAATAGTCATGCTGATAATGGCATCGTCAGCACTAAACATCTTCGTCGCCATTTCAAAACTGTGCAGAAGGGTGCATAGGTCCCTGATCTGAGACCACTCCTCCAGCGTGATTTGCCCCACCTCTGAATCTCGTTGGCCCAGGCTATATGTCAGAACGTATTGCACCAGGGCTTGTCGGTGCTGCCACAGTCGCTGCAACATGTGCAGAGTTGAATTCCACTGGGTAGGCACATCGCATTTTAGCCGGTGAAGTGGCAGGCCCAACGACTTCTGTAGAGATGTAAGTCGCTGAGCTGCGGGATGCGAACGGCGGAAGTGAGCACACAGCGACCGTGCCCTCTGCAGAAGGCCATCTAGTCTGGGATAGTGGGCTAAAAACACGTGAGCCATACAAGGCACGTGTGTGACATTGCCCCGGCGAAGGGCCGCACCCAGGTTTGCAGCATTGTCGCACACGGCCTTCCCTGGTTTCAGGTCCAGTGGAGACAACCATTCATGAAATTGGTTCTCCAAAGCTGACCACAACTCCTCAGTTGTGTGACTCACATTTCCCAGACATTTCAATGTAAAAACCGCCTGATGACGTTGAGCCCTACTGCCAGCATAGTAAGGAGGTGTACAGGATCCCTTCTGCGCAGTTAGAAAGCTTGTGGCATGACCAGACAGGCTTTGGGTGCAGGTGGAAGACCGAGAGGAGGTTGAGGAGGCAGAAGCAGTGGAGGAACTTTGACATAAAGAGGATTGACGCACAACTCGTGGGGACGGCAAGACTTGGACAGCAGCCCCTTGTCCTGCTGTCACCATAGTTACCCAGTGCCCAGTCAGCGACATGTAACGCCCCTGTCCATGCCTACTCGTCCAAGTGTCTGTGGTGAAATGCACCCTGTCACACACAGAGTTTCTCAAAGAAGCGGTGATGTTGTGTGCGACATGCTGGTGGAGCGCAGGCACACCTTTCTTTGAGAAGTAGTGCCGACTGGGCATCTGGTACTGGGGCACTGCGACGGACATAAGGTCTCGAAAATCCTCTGTGTCCACCAGGCGGAAAGGCAGCATTTCTGTAGCCAAGAGCTTGCAGATGGTGAAATTCAACCTCTTAGCTTTCTCATGGCTAGGAGGAAATGGTCTTTTACTTGTCCACATCTGAGGGACCGAGGGCTGGCTATTGTGCTTAGACGGGGTTGATAAGGGTGTCCCCGGCAAACTGCCGGTCTGTGAGGAAGATGCAGGCGGACATGTTAGGTTGCCTTGATCCAAAGGTGGTGCTATCGATGTCGGACAGCGCTCAACACCAGCTGGTGTTACCACCTCCAAAGAAAATGATGACCTGCCAATCACGCTGGCTGTTGCGGGTAAAGAGGTGGCAGGTCTGCGCCCCAAAACAGGTGTGACTGCTGTCCCCCCAGTCACAGAGGATGAAGAGGCCGCGGATGCACAAGATATGGCAGACGGTGGTAGGCCCGGCCGGATAGGCCGCATTGTAGCACACTGAGCTTCCCACTGCAACTTATGCTTCATGTCCATGTGCCGGTTTATGCATGAAGTACTCAAACTATGTATTTTTTGGCCTCTACTTAGCTTTTGCTGACAAATGTTACAGATAACACGAGTTGGGTCATCTTTATCGATCTGAAAAAATGCCCAGGCTATGCAAGGCTTAGCACCCATGCGACCTGAAGAGCCACCACGACTTGTGGTGAGAGGCAGAGTTGTGTTTGAGGATGCAGTTGTTGACGTGCTTCCAGTACTACGTCTCTGTCCAGGAAGGCGCAACCTGACCTCGTCGTCACTAGCATCTTCCTCCACCTCCTCTGCTGACCTCATCTCTTGGCTGACTGTGGGTTGACAGTAAGTGGGATCTCCAACCTCATCATCATCACCCTGTGCGTTATCACACCCGTCGTCCTCAGAGCCAACCTGTTCCTGCCCTGACAAAAAACTAAAGTTGTCGCTCCAATCAGGTATTTGAGTCTTATCATCGTCTTCCTCATTGTCTCCACCAACAGGAGTTACAGTTTGGGAATGAGGGTCTACATTATGGTCAGAACCTTCTGCGTCTGGTCCTGGATCCGACTCATAAAGATTCTGGGCATCAGTGCAGATCATTTCCTCGTCTGGATTCACAGAAGCGCTGGAGTCGACCTCTGATTCCCAGGCTATAGTATGAGTAAACAGCTCTGCAGACTCAACCATCTGTTCTACCTCATACTCAGACGGGCAGCTGGAGATTTGGGAGCTGTGAGGAAGCAAGTGCGATTTGGGTGACACCTTTGAGGACTGGAGTATTTGTGATGTTGAAGTTGATGTGGAGGAGAGCCCACTTAAAGGAGCACTTGATATCCGTTGAAGCACCTGCTGTTTTTGTGCCTCATCTGGAATTTGTAGCGATTGGCGTGGCCGTAAGAAAGGTATCTTATCACATTGTCCGCTAAAAGAAGTAGACATTTTAGTTTGGCTGGAAGATGGTCTTTCTTCTGCAGATGTTACTGTTGCTTTAACACCTACCCCACGGACACAACCTTTTTTCCCCTTCCCAACACGCCTATTCCCCTTTCCACCAGCAGCAGGCCTTTTTCCACTCATTTTGGTGATTAACTAATTCACAACTCTGGAGTTGTTTGCACAAAAAAACAATGGATGGGAACCGAGCAGAGCTGAGTGGCCAAACTGTGGTATTAGGCCAAAACTATTGGCTGGGTTAGATGCAGAAAAAAATTATATTCAATTTGCAACCTGATGGAGGTCTGTATAGATGGATTAATAGAACAAGTCCCACACACAGCTAGAAGCCCAATATTTTTTCAGAGGTAGATGCAGAAAAAAATATATTCAGTTTGCAACCTGATGGAGGTCAGTATAGATGGACTAATACAACAAGTCCCACACACAGCTAGAAGCCCAATATTTTTTCAGAGGTAGATGCAGAAAAAAATATATTCAGTTTGCAACCTGATGGAGGTCTGTATAGATGGATTAATAGAACAAGTCCCACACACAGCTAGAAGCCCAATATTTTTTCAGAGGTAGATGCAGAAAAAAATATATTCAGTTTGCAACCTGATGGAGGTCTGTATAGATGGATTAATAGAACAAGTCCCACACACAGCTAGAAGCCCAATATTTTTTCAGAGGTAGATGCAGAAAAAAATATATTCAGTTTGCAACCTGATGGAGGTCTGTATAGATGGATTAATAGAACAAGTCCCACACACAGCTAGAAGCCCAATATTTTTTCAGAGGTAGATGCAGAAAAAAATATATTCAGTTTGCAACCTGATGGAGGTCTGTATAGATGGATTAATAGAACAAGTCCCACACACAGCTAGAAGCCCAATATTTTTTCAGAGGTAGATGCAGAAAAAAATATATTCAGTTTGCAACCTGATGGAGGTCTGTATAGATGGATTAATAGAACAAGTCCCACACACAGCTAGAATCCCAATATTTTTTCAGAGCTAGATGCAGAAAAAAATTATATTCAATTTGCAACCTGATGGAGGTCAGTATAGATGGACTAATAGAATGATGCTATGCCCAAAAGATTTTACTTCACTAGGTGCAGTAAAAAAATTGGTATTCTATACACAGGTGGTATATCTTGCAACACAGATAGGCTACTCCACTGACTAACACACTCTGCAATAGGCCAAAAAGGATTAGCTTTGCTAGATTCAGCCAAATGCTGTGAAAAAAACTTGCACAGCACTGGCACAGACCTGCCTGGCAAAAACTGATAGGAACTGATGTAACCTAGTCCTGAAAAGGACTCCAATTACAATTAGTCTTTACTCCCACAATCTATCTATTTAAGAGCACAGACCTGCCTGATAAAAGTCGTAGGAAATGCTGTAACCTAGTCCTTAAAAGGACTGCAATCACAACTATTCCCTACTCCCAAGCTATCTGTAGATTTGTGCGAAAATTGGCTTGAAATTAACAAGGTATAGCGCACACAGCAACAGCGGTGCCGTCTAACACGCAGCTGCAGCAGTGAAAAAATGGTGGCGACGGGGAAAATGGCTTGGTCTTATAGGGCAAGGACATGTGACATACACTGCCAATGACACATGCCCTTGCTTGTGTGAAAAAAAGCACTTTGCTCCGTGTGTGCGCTGCTGATAGGCTGACAGATTGCACCTCCCCACTGCAAATGCGGGAAAGAGAAAAAAAAATGGAGATCTTCATTGTTCCTGCAGAGATCCATCCCCTGCCCCTCCCCCCACCCCGCTGTACACTCAAACTGCGTATTAACATTAATTTTCATCATTACTGAGAAAAAATCCAGTTATGATTTTGGTGCACGAACAGTTATCGAACATAACCTCGAACAGCCGAATTTTTCTCAAATTGTTCGTGTTCGCCGAACGGCTCAAACACCGCCCAAAACAGCTCGAATTTGAGATTGGCGAACAGTTCGAGTAGAACAACGCTCATCTCTACTAATAATAGCAGTTCTGATGGCCTCAGACAGCTCCTTTGTCTTCCGCATTGTGACAAAGGAACGGGGTCTAACATGTGGCTTTTTAAAACACTGAAGTCATCATTCATTGACTAATTCATGTCACATGGGCATGAACAATTAATCACAGGTGAATTTCTTTTGTCATTTACCAGAGGCGAGTCAAAATGTGCTTCCATACTAAATGAATGTAAAGGGTGCCAATACCAGTGCCCCAGCAATCATTAGGTGTTTCTATTTTTCCCTCCCATTGCTTTTGTTTTAAATTATTGTTTTACATTTGCTCTTTCATATTTAACACGAGTGCTCTATACAAAAAAACTTTCACTTGATTCATTTTTTTCAGGAGATATTCCACATTATGTATTTAAACTGAAAAAGAGAATGGACAGCACTTCCAAGAACATATGTTGATCTAATGCCTCTCTGCAAAAATATATAAAACAGAACATGAGGTTCTTAGTTTAACATTCTGATCAGACTGTATGAAGCCCACTGCCACGTCACGGCAAAACTCTTAGTGGGTCCTAACATTTCCTTCCTCAACGGGTGCGAAGCCGTGCGCCAAACACCGCTGCAGCGACAATGCACCACCAGGGCAGGCGGCCTAGTGCCTCACAGCACCCATGCTGCAAGACCATGATTCCAGTCCATGCCGCCCCACAAGCACAAAACCACAGCAACAGTGGCCGACACACTGCACCAACACCACATGAAAGGAGCATTATGACTCACCTTCCTCAAATGGGAGGAGTGCACATCCGAAAAAAAAGGACAGATCATGTATTAAGCTGAAAAAGAGAATGTACAGCACCTCCAAAAACATACGTTGATCTAATGCCTCTCGGCAAAAATATATAAAACTGAACATGATGTTCTTAGTTTAACCTTCTAGTGGTGCATTGTCGCTGCGGCGGTGGTTGGCGCACGGCTCCCCTCACATTCAGGCAGGAAATGTTAGGAACCACTAAGAGGTTTGCCATGACGTGGCAGTGGGCTTCATACAGTCTGATCAGAATGTTAAACTAAGAACCTCATGTTCAGGTTTATATATTTTTGCCAAGAGGCATTAGATCAACGTATGTTTTTGGAGGTTCTGTCCATTCTATTTTTCAACATTATGTATTTAAACTTTATTGATACCAATAATGATGAGCAGAACTGTATAGTGCAATAAATGTGCATCACATCTTCGCCACCAGTGGTTGTATGGGAAGAGGCAATCTATGCCTTTTGCCATCCCAATGATCTGGAGAGAGCCAACCGATCACACTACCAATTGCTATTTCTGAATGGTGCCCCTCATTAGGAAAGGAGTTTCAAGGAAGAAGAAGTGGACTTTACAGTATCCAAACATTCCATCTGCAATACGCTCAGTACCACATACAAAAGAACTGCTGGTTCCAAAAGAACCAGAAACCTTTTCAGTTGAGTCAAGTGAGAAAGAAGAGGACGCTTGGTGTCATGAAACATCTTCCTCTCATGACCCAGACTTTCTTTCAGCAACCTCAACTGAACCACACCTTATAACACAAAATGAATTGAATGATCTTGTTAAAGATTTGGATCTGCCCAAGAGTAAGGCTGAGCTCTTAGGTTCCAGGCTACAGCAGTGGAATCTTCTAGCAGGTGATGTTCGGATTTCTTTGTTCCACAACCATGATAAAGATCTTGTCCAATACTTCTTTTTGAAGGGCGATCTTGTGGCATGCAACAACGACAACAACAGTATAATTGAAGCTCAGAAGATAATTCATAATCCAGAGGAATGGAGGCTCTTCATCAATTTGTACAAAAAAAAACTAAACGCTGTCTTGCTGCATAATGGCAATATACTACCTTCAATTCCAGTTGGTTATGCAGTCCACATGAAAGAAACATATAACAACATGAAACAGCTGTTGAGGTGCCTGAACTATGACCAACATTTGTGGCCCCTCTGTGGTGATTTAAAGGTAGTCGTCCTCTCACTTGGTCTTCAGGGTGGATACACAAAGTACTGCTGCTTTCTGTCTGAGTGATATAGTTATGCAAGAGAATATATCTACAATAAAAGTGATATTCTAGCATTCATTTTAACCAAGGAGTAGAAATGTCCTGTATCCAGCGCTTATTGACCCATATAAGATTTTGTTAACACCATTGCCTATCAAGCTGGTCCTAATGAAGAACTTGGAACAATGGATAGAAATGCAAAAGGATTCAAGAATTTCATTGATAAACTTCTAAGGTTCAATGAAGCAAAGATAAAGAAAGGAGTCTTTATTGGACCTTAGATTCATAAGCTTCTTCAAGATGAGGAGTTTCTCCATTTGTTGCATGGCAAGGAATAGGCTGAATGGGTAGCATTTGCATTAGTGGTAACTAATTTTTTGGAAAACTCAAGAGCAGATAACTATGAAGAGTTGGTTGAAAATCTCCCCAAAACATATAATAATAATAATAATAATAATAATCTATATAAGCATCTTGCCTGTAACTTGTCCTTAAAGATTCATTTCTTACATTTGCATCTAGACTTTTTTCCACCAAACTGCGGAACAGTGAGTGACAAGCACGGTGAGAGATTTCACCAAGGTATTGCGGAGAAAAGATATAAAAAAAATGGAATCCATCAATGCTTGTAGGTTACTGTTAGAAAATTTTAAGAGATGATCTGATGCAGGAGTACAAGAGACAAGCAAAAAGAGTTGTCACTGAATGAGGACCAAATTTTGTAGTGCAATTTCTATAACTGTTTATAATTCGCAATAGTGTTTGGACATGTTTTAGTTATTGGAATTCTTACTAACTTTCCTCTAAATATATATCAGAAAATTGGTATAACAAAATATTCTGCATCTTTATATTTGCAAAAATAATAATGTTTCAAAGTACTGAAACTTTGATGCATTAATTATATTTAGCAGTAAAATGAAAACTCTTTGATATCATAGAAACAAGAGCCAACTAAAAATTTTCATTGTTAAACTTGAATTCAGGAGTAGAGATGAGCGGTGTTCGACTAGAACTGTTCGCCAATCTCAAATTCGAGCTGTTTTGGGCGGTGTTCGAGTTGTTCGACGAACCCGAACGATTTGCAAAAAATTCGGCTGTTCGAGGTTATGTTCGATAACTGTTCGTGCACCAAAAGCGTGTCCTGCATGTCTGGCGCTATTTAGAGCACCAATCATGCAGGGATTGTCTGCCACTCACTGTAATGCCACAGCCATGGTGGTTGTGGCATTACAGTGATTGCCCAAATCGATGGGAACAGTGCCAACAGTGAAACATGAAAAGCCGGCAATTCAGCAGCAGCATACACCGGTACCCGACAATTTAGAACCGAAAGAATAGAGCTTCACACATAGATTAGATAGATATAAACATGTCAGCCACATATATACGAAGTACAGTGAAAGTGCTGCTTACTGTACTTGTCATTTAGCGTAAAGGATTTATCAAAAAAAATAATAGTGTTTTCATGCACCGTCTCTTTAAAAAAGCCGGCCGGCAATTCAGCAGCAGTACCCGACAATTTATAACAGACAGAATAGAGCTTCACACATAGATTAGATAGATAGAAACATGTCAGCCACATATATACGAAGTACAGTGATAGTGTTGGTTACTGTACTTGTCATTTAGTATTAAAATAAAGGATTTATTATTAAAAAAATTGGCGTGGGGTTCCCCTTAATTTTAGGCTCTAGCGGAGGTTAAGCAGACGGCTGGGGCAGATGTTTGAAGCCTGGGAAGGGGGTAATACCCACGGAGCTTCCCAGGCTACTAATATCAGCCCCCAGCTGAATACATAGCCTTTACTAGCTATTAAAATGGGGGACCCCCCAAAAAAAATGACGTGGGGTCCCCCCTATTTTAATAGCTAGCAAAGGCTAGGCAGACAGCTGGGGGCTGATATTAATAGCCCAGGAAGGGAGCCATGAATATTGGCCCCCTCCCAGGCTAGAAACACCAGCCGTCAGCCGCCCCAGAAATGGCGCATTCATAGGATGCGCCAATTCTGGCACTTAGCCTCGCTCTTCCACGCTGCCCTGGTGCGGTGGCAGGGGGTAATAGGGTTGGGGTTGATGTCAGCTTATAATGCCAGCTGACATCAAGCCCAGGTTAGTAATGGAGAGGCGTCTATAAGACACCCCCATTACTAACCCCATAGTCAAAGTTAAAAAAACACAAACACCCAGAATAAAGTCCTTTAATTGAAATAAAGACACAATCCTTTATTGTTCTAAATTAAACCATACTTACCGTCACGCCCATTCCAGCTGAAGCCAACGATCTCCTGCAATAAAAGAAAAATAATAAAGCAACCTCATCCTTACCTTTCCATGATTCCCACGACAGCTTCAGCTCTGCTACATCGAGATGACTGGCTGGACCGCAGCAGAACGCTGCCATCCAGCCTGTCATCCCGCAGACACTGAGAAGCGCAGGCATGCTTGCGCTGCTCAGCGTCTCTCTGTGACGACATCCAGATGAGCCGAGTTCATGTCCAATGAACTCGGCTCACCTCATGCACGTCACTGACAGCGTGGGAAAATTCTCACGCTGAAGCGGTGAGTGCAGGAGAATTCTCCCATGCTGTCAGTGACATGCATAAGGTGAGCTCATGTCCAGTGAACTCAGCTCACCTCCTGCACGTCACTGACAGCGTGGGAGAATTCTCCTGCACTCAGCGCTTCAGCGTGAGAATTCTCCCACGCTGAAGCGCTGAGTGCAGGAGAATTTTCCCACGCTGTCAGTGACGTGCATAAGGTGAGCTCATGTCCAATGAACTCAGCTCACCTCCTGCACGTCACTGACAGCGTGGGAGAATTCTCCTGCACTCAGCGCTTCAGTGTGAGAATTCTCCCACGCTGAAGCGCTGAGTGCAGGAGAATTTTCCCACGCTGTCAGTGACGTGCATGAGGTGAGCCGAGTTCATTGGACATTAACTCGGCTCATCTGGATGCCCTCACAGAGAGACACTGTGGAGCGCAAGCAAGCCTGCGCTTCTCACTGTCTGCGGGATGACAGGCTGGATGGCAGCGTTCTGCTGCGGTCCAGCCTGTCATCTCGATGTAGCAGAGCTGAAGCTGTCATGGGAACCATGGAAAGGTAAGGATGAGGTTGCTTTATTATTTTTCTTTTATTGCAGGAGATCGTTGGCTTCAGCTGGAATGGGCGTGATGGGAGGGGGCCAATATTCATGGCTCCCTTCCTGGGCTATTAATATCAGCCCCCAGCTGTCTGCCTAGCCTTTGCTAGCTATTAAATTAGGGGGGACCCCACGTCATTTTTTTTGGGGGGTCCCCCATTTTAATAGCTAGTAAAGGCTATGTATTCAGCTGGGGGCTGATATTAGTAGACTGGGAAGCTCCGTGGGTATTACCCCCTTCCCAGGCTTCAAACATCTGCCCCAGCCGTCTGCTTAACCTCCGCTAGAGCCTAAAATTAAGGGGAACCCCACGCCAATTTTTTTAATAATAAATCCTTTATTTTAATACTAAATGACAAGTACAGTAACCAACACTACCACTGTACTTCATATATATGTGACTGACATGTTTCTATCTATCTAATCTATGTGTGATGCTCTATCTTTCTGTTCTAAATTGTCGGGTACCGCTGCTGAATTGCCGGCCGGCTTTTTTAAAGAGACAGTGCATGAAAACACTATTATTTTTTTAAATAAATCCTTTACACTAAATGACAAGTACAGTAAGCAACACTATCACTGTACTTATTATATATGTGACTGACATGTTTCTATCTATCTAATCTATGTGTGAAGCTCTATTCTTTCTGTTCTAAATTGTCGGGTACAGATGCTGAATTGCCGGCCGGCTTTTTTAAAGAGACGGTGCATGAAAACACTAATATTTTTTTTAATAAATCCTTTACACTAAATGACAAGTGCAGTAACCAACACTGTCACTGTGCTTCTTATATGTGTGACTGACATGTTTCTATCTATCTAATCTATGTGTGATGCTCTATTCCTTCTTGTCTAAATTGTCGGGTACCGGTGTATGCCGCTACTGAATTTGCCGGCCGGCTTTTTTAAAGAGAGTGTCTTCTGAGCAGTTTGTCAGCTTTTGGACACCTTTGCAGGTGTTTTCTATGTGTTTCTATGTGTTTTTGTTTGCCTGCCATTGGTTTTAACGGTGTTCGACGGTGTTCTAAGGTGTTCGACGAACAGTTCGACGAACAGTTCCTCGAACATCCCGGTGTTCGACGAACCGAACCGAACCCGAACACTACGGGGGTGGCTCAACACTATTCAGGAGGTCAAAATCGTTAAGGAATGGCTCATTTCATAACTGAACCTGACAACTTTTGAAAATATGTCGAACAGTGTAATAGCTATATATCCAATATTTTATAGGAAAGGACACTGTGGAGGTAATATACCATAAAGACTGTTATTGTAGGTGTCATATTTTGTACAGTGAACACAGTGATGTGCAACTACTTATTCAGAGGCACAGCATAGGCTGATATTTTATTCAAGGACATTATGATAGTATTATTTTTCAGATCACCATGTCAGAATGTGCTGCAGAAGAACTGAGAAAATGGAAGTTTTCAAAGACGAGCTGTGAGTGTAAAAAATCATCATAGCATCTGGAAAAGATGGAGAAGATGGAGAAGAAAAGAAACAGGACAATTTCAATCAGAGCATGCCATCTATTAGGTACTTTGGTGTAAATGTTAATTTGGGATACAGACCACGTCTCATCAATGCTGTGGTTCCTGTATGATCTGCAGTCTGATCATAGCTCTTAATAACTCCCTGTGACTCCTTACCATTGATAATGAAGATAATGAATGGAAGTTGAAGTTTCATGGAATACAAAAATATATGGGAGGGATAAACAAGACATTGCAATTGATCACTGTACTAAGCCTGGGGATGTAAACATGTACTGATGGTGGTTCTAGTTCTGCATTCATATACTAATGGTGGTTGTGGTGCTGTATTCATGTACTGATGGTGGTTCTAGTGATGGTTCATACATAAAAATTGTGTACAAATGGGAACAACAGGTGTGAGGCAACAACTTCCATCATTCTCTAAGTCTCTGGCCAATGAGATGTGCTGTAGTTGGAACTTCGTAAACTCTGGAGCCATAAGTAATGTGGCACAATAGCATAATTTATTAATGTATGTAAACTGATCTAATTAAAGACAATCATCATGGAGTATATATCTTTTATGATCATGCTTCACCAAGCATCCTGAATAGTGTGTCATTTGAGAATACAAACTAAGTTTGGGCGATTGTATCAATTAGGTTTTTATATATGTTCAATTTATTTGATTTGTTTTTCTGAAAGCTTTTATTTTGTTAAGCACAGAAATATCAGTAATCTGTTACTGTATATATATACAGTACAGATCAAAAGTTTGTACACACTTTCTCATTTAAAGATTTTTCTGTATTTTCATGACTTTGAAAATTGTACATTCACACTGAAGGCATCAAAACTATGAATTAACACATGTGGAATTATATACTTAACAAAAAAGTGTGAAACAACTGAAAATATGTCTTATATTCTAGGTTCTTCAAAGTAGCCACCTTTTGCTTTGATGACTGCTTTGCACACTCTTGGCATTCTCTTGATGAGCTTCAAGAGGTAGTCACTGGAAATGGTCTTCCAACAATCTTGAAGGAGTTCCCAGAGATGCTTAGCACTTGTTGGCCCTTTTGCCTTCACTCTGCAGTCCAGCTCACCCCAAACCATCTCGATTGGGCTCAGGTCTGGTGACTGTGGAGGCCAGGTCATCTGGCGTAGCACCCCATCACTCTCCTTCTTGGTCAAATAGCCCTTACACAGCCTGGAGGTGTGTTTGGGGTCATTGTCCTGTTGAAAAATAAATGAGGGTCCAACTAAACGCAAACCGGATGCAATAGCATGCTGCTGCAAGATGCTGTGGTAGCCATGCTGGTTCAGTATGCCTTCAATTTTGAATTAATCCCCAACAGTGTCACCGGCAAAGCACCCCCACACCATCACACCTCCTCCTCCATGCTTCACGGTGGGAACCAGGCATGTAGGGTCCATCCGTTCACCTTTTCTGCGTTGCACAAAGATACGGTGGTTGGAACCAAAGATCTCAAATTTGGACTCATCAGACCAAAGCACAGATTTCCACTGGTCTAATGTCCATTCCTTGTGTTCTTTAGCCCAAACTTGTCTCTTCTGCTTGTTGCCTGTCCTTAGCAGTGGTTTCCTAGCAGCTATTTTACCATGAAGGCCTGCTGCACAAAGTCTCCTCTTAACAGTTATTGAAGAGATGTGTCTGCTGCTAGAACTCTGTGGCATTGACCTGGTCTCTAATCTGAGCTGCTGTTAACCTGCGATTTCTGAGGCTGGTGACTCGGATAAACTTATCCTCAGAAGCAGAGGTGACTCTTGGTCTTCCTTTCCTGGGGCGGTCCTCATGTGAGCCAGTTTCTTTGTAGAACTTGATGGTTTTTGCAACTGCACTTGGGGACACTTTCAAAGTTTTCCCAATTTTTCACACTGACTAACCTTCATTTCTTAAAGTAATGATGGCCACTCGTTTTTCTGTACTTAGCTGCTTTTTTCTTGCCATAATACAAATTCTAACAGTCTATTCAGTAGGACTATCGGCTGTGTATCCACCAGACTTCTGCACAACACAACTGATGGTCCCAACCCCATTTATAAGGCAAGAAATCTCATTTATTAAACCTGACAGGGCACACCTGTGAAGTGAAAACCATTTCCGGTGACTACCTCTTGAAGCTCATCAAGAGAATGCCAAGAGTGTGCAATGCAGTCATCAAAGCAAAAGGTGGCTACTTTGAAGAACCTAGAATATAAGACATATTTTCAGTTGTTTCACACTTTGTTGTTAAGTATATAATTCCACATGTGTTAATTGATAGTTTTGATGCCTTCAGTGTGAATGTACAATTTTCATAGTCATGAAAATACAGAAAAATCTTTAAATGAGAAGGTGTGTCCAAACTTTTGGTCTGTACTGTAAATCTAACTGACATATTCATTCCTGTTCTTAATGTCTCTGTAAAATTAGAAATTATATTTTAATATCAATATTTTCATTCCTCTTATCTAGATAGCAAAAAAAGTATTTTCAGCGATTAGATCTTTCCATTTTATATTTTATTGTGTGATGATGATAGTTCATTCTCCTTCTAGGTTTCTGCCCTGTCTATCCTACCCCCAGTAGGTCCTTTGGTACATAAAATTAAGTACTGTGAATTATATTTTGTTAGGGCTCACTTGGTGAGGTGGATTCAGCAATCGAAGGTCTGAGGGCAATGGCGCAGCTTCATGGACCCAGACAACAAGCTATGCTGGAAGGCAAGCAAATAACCTGTACAAGACATAATGGAAGCCACAGACCCAGCCGAGTAGACAAACATTGGAGAGCAGGTGAACGGTTAAACAGCAGGTATAGATGTAGATGAACAGTCTTTAGATAGATTGTTTTAGTGCTCCTTGGATTGTGCTTCTGTAAAGGAGTGAAGAAGCTGCCCACATTCTCCTCGAAGATCTTATGTTTATATAATGCATTGTGCTGTTTTAAATGTGGTTTTATCTGGTTTAAGTACTGCAACAGTGGGTTATCGGCAGATAGAGTTAAAGGGGTATTCCCATCTTCAAAATCCTATTCCAATCTGTAGTAGGTGTAATAGTAATAATATTAGCAAATATCTCTAATTAGAAATGTAGTATAGTTTTTCTGTTCCTCACATGCAAGGCATTGCAGCACCTTAGGTATCCATGGTTACGACCACTGATATAGTCACAGTTGGTTAATTAGTTGCTAGTGGTCGTAACCATGGATACCCAAGGTCCTGCAATGCCTGCACATGAGGAAAGAGACATAGCGAATCTGAAAAACTATACTACATTTTTAATTGAAAGTATTTCCTAATATTAATAATATTGCACATACTACATATTGGAATAGGATCTTGGAGATGGAAATACCGCTTTAACTATTGGGGCCAGCCTAGGATGGGAGGAGCTAAGTGGGCATAGTAGATGCAGTTTCCTGTTGTTAGGCAGATAGTGAAGAGTATTGCAAAGTAGAAGGACCTATGATTCCAATGTAGCAGGCCTCCATTGAAACGAGTGTTTTTGTGAAAAGAATGGGGAGATAATATATTGGATAGCATGTTCTGAAGGAAATAAGTACCTGAATGACTCCTTATCTCTCAGGCAAGTGGGTTTTAAGCAAATGATTACCCATACTAGCTAAGAAACTAGAATGTAGCCAGGCCTGAGGGTCATAGAAGAAAAAATGGCCAGGCTGAGTTTTCCTACGAAAGAATTGAATTTGCAGTGTCACAGCAAGGAGCATGTGGCCCTCATCGAATGTGCTTGGAAAGTAGTAGTGAGGAGTCGTACCGAGGTACTTCAGCCAGTGAGGTTCTCACAAATCAACTGGGTGTTGAAACTAGCTGTGAGGGTCCGTAGCAACACACTATGAGCCATGCAGTCCTCACAGGGGAATATGGAGGTTCTCGTAATAGTTTGCTGGACTAATGTAACATGTAATGGAAGCAATGTACTGCCTCTTGTAACCGTGAAGTTTCTGCCTCTGGATTGGGCAGAAGAACCATTCTTTAAGTGCATGCGGTCTGCAGAGGCGTATCATCAATGTAACAGCAGCACACACACCCTGTCAGGATCCCCATTTTTCTGTAGTGCACCGGGGTTCGAATGCACACTTTGGCCACAGCTGATACCCCTCCCATTATACCCCCTCCCCTTTGGGCTAAGCACCTTGTATATTTTGCTTTCCACAGGCAAGTGTAAAACAATGTCATGCCCAGGTCCTTCTCAGTCCTTGTCTATTTTGAGTCCTGCTGGCACATAGCATGGTTAATTACTAGAGTTTGGGGCCAACCTAATTTGATAACTTTTGCTGAATTGGGATTGCTTTTACACTTTTTGATCAAAAAAATGTCAACTAAGTACCCTATATTTTTTTGCATGTTTTACTGCTATTTACTTCAGGCTAATCATTCGTGGTTTTATTCTAGGTGTGACACTGGGTATGGGGAGAACCCAGCTTATAATATAGTGAAAGGGAGAGTGGAGGCTCTTAAACAGATCTAATGACAAACCCTGACTCCCATATAGACCCTAAATAGGTTCTGCACCTATCGCCGAGCGGGAAACCTGGCCCTAGCTGACCCAAAGGCTATGCCCTAGGTAAGAAGTGGGAGGGGTGAGCACTAACTCAGCCCCACTACAAACTAAAGTAGACACAGAGGAAAAAAACAAGGGAATACACTTAGCTCCAAGAAGACACCGGAGAAAGCACGGCAACAATCCACGAAATAACTCCAAGATAATTCTAGTCGACAAATAGAATCCCAGGCCTGAATAGATACACACGTGGTCAAAATTGTTGGTACACCTTGTTTAATGAAAGAAAAACCCACAATGGTCACAGAAATAACTTGAATCTAACAAAAGTAGTAATAAATTAAAAATTTATGAAAATGAACAAATGAAAGTCAGACATTGCTTTTCAATGCTGCTTCCACAGAATTTAAAAAAAAATTAAACTCATGAAATACGCCTGGACAGAAATTATGGTACCCCTGAAAATAATGTGACAAAGGGGACATTTTTTCTTCATTTGTTAGAAATGTACAGATACAGTTTGGAGGAGCATGTTTTCATTGTGAAAACTGAGTACTTAAAGATGTGGCAAAATGAGTTTCTAATGAAGTTAGAAGACTGAAAGCCCCATCCATAAAGTGTATTGAAGCCTTCTTTGATGACAGAGTAATTTACAAGGGGCTGTTGCCACCAAGCCATATTTTGCCTTATTTTAACATGTCCAGATTTTTTCCTTTTGGGGCCATTTGAAAGGTCAGGTGCACAGTAACAAGGCATGAACGTTACAGGCACTCCGAGAGAATATACAGTGAGAGATTCAGGCTATGACCCCAGACGTCTAGTGGAATACATTCAACAATATAGAATGGTGCATGCAGGCGTGTTTGGATGTGGACAGTGGACGTTTTAAACAACTGCTTTAAAAAATCAGTTTCTCATAAATCAAGGTATGTACAGTCCAAATTTCAGTATGACAGATCTTCTCTTTTAGAGGGTAAAAGCAATTTTTCCGGGTAAAGTAGTGAGTGAATCACCCTGTACTAACGTGTGCTGACCTATGATTTCAGTTTTGCTGTATTTCTATGTACTTTTGTACATTTGAAAGTGTATTTCCTCACCTCCTCTTTGGGCTGTGTGCCTTGTCTATTTAGCTTACTACAGGCAAGTGTAAAGCCGAATCAGGCCCAGGTCCTTCTTGACCCTTTTCTATTTTTAGGTTTGCTGACACATAGTGAAATGGATTACTATACAGGGTGGGCCATTTATATGGATAAATAAAGTTGGATCCAAAATGGCTAACTTCAAAATAGCCGCCATGGTCACCACCCGTCTGGAAAAGTTTTCCCCCTCCCATATACTAATGTGCCACAAACAGGAAGTTGATATCACCAGCCATTCCCATTTTATTTAGGTGTATCCATATAAATGGCCCACCTTGTAGTTAAAAGTACCCTATTTTTTTAAATTTGTATTAGTACTATCTATTTACTTACTGCAGGGTATCCATTCATTGTTGTTATTCTGAGTTATATTTGTCTGTTAGGCCATAGTATGAATGTGCACTTACATATTTCACTTATACCAACAGGTATGCTGTGCTGGCCTGGGTTTTCGGTTTTGCTTTAGTCTCTAGGTAGCAGTTTGTAATGCTTATAGCAGTTAATGGGTTAACCAGTAGGTCTGAGAAGCAATAAATGCAGTTTGCAGAATCCACTGGAATTTGCAGAGATTATTGCAGTGTAATGTCAAGAGTCTCTAGATAGCGGTTCATAATTATTAGTGATGGGCAGTACGGCTCTTTTGGAGATGTGGATCACTTGGCTCCACTTATCAAAAAGAGGCGGTTCTTTTGGATCCTAAATGTATACCTATTAAATATGTGTCACCATAGGGGAACACACATTGAAAATGGAATTAACGCAGCTGGAACCCCACCCACCCACGGACAAAATCTCACCTACTTGCAAGCAGCTAATGGAATCAATGAATAGGAGAATGGCTTAGTTCAATGGGGTGGAATTTCGGATGCTGAAAACCATCATTTTATGCCCAGTGACTGTCATTCAAAAAATTTAGTGGCTTTCATGACTGGGGTGCTGGTTCCCATCATTCCCAGCAGGGAGCCGGCTCTTTGTCTCGGATCAGTCGCGAAAGACCCATCGCTAATAATTATTACAGCTGGTGATGGATAGGTCTGAGGAACGGTAGATGCAAATCAGAATCTGCTTGAGCTTGTAGACAAATTTGCAACAGAAGAAACTGGTTAAAGGCAAACTCCAAATAAGAACTGAACAGTACACTGACAGAATTCTCAAGACACACAGGCTTTGGAAAATGATGTCTGTGAGGTATGCCGGGCAGTGAAATGAAATCCCATGTGGAGCACAACAAATGGCTGCATATCCGTAACATTCTCATATTTCAGTTATGTTTTATTCACATCAATTTGGTGTCCTTATAATGTTTTGATCTCTTTTCATTGCAGTTTTTTCGAGAGGTAAGGTGTCCAAAAAAGCCGCAAATACGGCATTTTTATTTTTTTCTCTTTATGGTGTTTAACCTTAATCAATTAAATTTATATTTTAATAGACTGGACTTCTATGTAGTGATACCAAATATGTTTATTTTTTATGTCTTTATTTGTCATGGCTAAACAAGCAGTTAATTTAACTTTTTTTATATATACATTTTTTACAATTTGTTTTTTCATTTTTTACTTTATTATTTTAGTTATTTTTGGAAATTTGAACCTGTTACTGTCCACTTGCTTATAATTTATACTGAAGCACCAAACTATTTCAATATAAAGTGAAAAGCATGGTCTCCTATGAAGCTCAGCCTGAGCCATGAGTAGCAATATGGCAGCTACAGTTGCCAGTTGGGGTAACCCATTGGTCCCCCACAGTTATATCACAACTTGCTGGTGCGCTCGAGCACTTTCAAACATTTCATTTAAACACTACTGCCAGAGATCAACAGTGGCACTTAAATGATTAATGTCATTGGAGCTCACCTGCGACTGCTTCTGTCATCCACATATGCTGGCTATGCAATATAACCAAAATCTGTTGCGTGAGGAAAGAGCTCAGCTCCTGAGCCCTTTCCCCACAATGTCATGCATTTACAGTGGTGACCAAAAGTTTTGCATTTTTTTTAAAAGTGTGATTACTTCTGTCTGGTTGTTGTGATGCCATTTCCCTGGTGATGAATTGAAAGTGCCTGAAGCATAGCCTCTTGTTTTATTTACTGCACTACTCTGACAGGGCATTGAAGCCATTAGGGTATTCAAAACATTCCACCGGTTGGAGCCATGGTTCCTTGGCTGATGTCCTCTAGAGTGTCTTTGTAGAAGGAGAGAGATCCCTTTTTATTAGAGATGAGCGTTGTTCTACTCGAACTGTTCGCCAATCTCAAATTCGAGCTGTTTTGGGCGGTGTTCGAGCCGTTCGGCGAACACGAACAATTTGATAAAAATTCGGCTGTTCGAGGTTATGTTCGATAACTGTTCGTGCACCAAAATCATAACTGGATTTTTTCTCAGTAATGATGAAAATTAATGTTAATACGCAGTTTGAGTGTACAGCGGGGTGGGGGGAGGGGCAGGGGATGGATCTCTGCAGGAACAATGAAGATCTCCATTTTTTTTTCTCTTTCCCGCATTTGCAGTGGGGAGGTGCAATCTGTCAGCCTATCAGCAGCGCACACACGGAGCGAAGTGCTTTTTTTCACACAAGCAAGGGCATGTGTCATTGGCAGTGTATGTCACATGTCCTTGCCCTATAAGACCAAGCCATTTTCCCCGTCGCCACCATTTTCTCACTGCTGCAGCTGCGTGTTAGACGGCACCGCTGTTGCTGTGTGCGCTATACCTTGTTAATTTCAAGCCAATTTTCGCACAAATCTACAGATAGCTTGGGAGTAGGGAATAGTTGTGATTGCAGTCCTTTTAAGGACTAGGTTACAGCATTTCCTGCGACTTTTATCAGGGAGGTCTGTGCTCTTAAATAGATAGGTTGTGGGAGTAAAGACTAATTGTAATTGGAGTCCTTTTCAGGACTAGGTTACATCAGTTCCTATCAGTTTTTGCCAGGCAGGTCTGTGCCAGTGCTGTGCAAGTTTTTTTCACAGCATTTGGCTGAATCTAGCAAAGCTAATCCTTTTTGGCCTATTGCAGAGTGTGTTAGTCAGTGGAGTAGCCTATCTGTGCTGCAAGATATACCACCTGTGTATAGAATACCAATTTTTTTACTGCACCTAGTGAAGTAAAATCTTTTGGGCATAGCATCATTCTATTAGTCCATCTATACTGACCTCCATCAGGTTGCAAATTAAAAATAATTTGTATCTGCATCTACAGTACCTCTGAAAAAATATTTGAGCTTCTAGCTGTGTGTGGGACTTGTTGTATTAGTCCATCTATACTGACCTCCATCAGGTTGCAAATTAAAAATAATTTTTATCTGCATCTACAGTACCTCTGAAAAAATATTTGGGCTTCTAGCTGTGTGTGGGACTTGTTGTATTAGTCCATCTATACTGACCTCCATCAGGTTGCAAACTGAATATATTTTTTTCTGCATCTACCTCTGAAAAAATATTGGGCTTCTAGCTGTGTTTGGGTCTTGTTCTATTAATCCATCTATACTGACCTCCATCAGGTTGCAAACTGAATATAATTTTTTTCTGCATCTAGCTCTGAAAAAATATTTGGCCTTCTAGCAGTGTGTCGGACTTTCTCTATTAGTCCATCTATACTGACCTCCATCAGGTTGCAAATTAAAAATAATTTTTATCTGCATCTACAGTACCTCTGAAAAAATATTTGGGCTTCTAGCTGTGTGTGGGACTTGTTGTATTAGTCCATCTATACTGACCTCCATCAGGTTGCAAATTAAAAATAATTTGTATCTGCATCTACAGTACCTCTGAAAAAATATTTGGGCTTCTAGCTGTGTGTGGGACTTGTTGTATTAGTCCATCTATACTGACCTCCATCAGGTTGCAAATTAAAAATAATTTGTATCTGCATCTACAGTACCTCTGAAAAAATATTTGGGCTTCTAGCTGTGTGTGGGACTTGTTGTATTAGTCCATCTATACTGACCTCCATCAGGTTGCAAACTGAATATATTTTTTTCTGCATCTACCTCTGAAAAAATATTTGGGCTTCTAGCTGTGTGTGGGACTTGTTGTATTAGTCCATCTATACTGACCTCCATCAGGTTGCAAATTAAAAATAATTTGTATCTGCATCTACAGTACCTCTGAAAAAATATTTGGGCTTCTAGCTGTGTGTGGGACTTGTTGTATTAGTCCATCTATACTGACCTCCATCAGGTTGCAAATTAAAAATAATTTTTATCTGCATCTACAGTACCTCTGAAAAAATATTTGGGCTTCTAGCTGTGTGTGGGACTTGTTGTATTAGTCCATCTATACTGACCTCCATCAGGTTGCAAACTGAATATATTTTTTTCTGCATCTACCTCTGAAAAAATATTGGGCTTCTAGCTGTGTTTGGGTCTTGTTCTATTAATCCATCTATACTGACCTCCATCAGGTTGCAAACTGAATATAATTTTTTTGTGCATCTAGCTCTGAAAAAATATTTGGCCTTCTAGCAGTGTGTCGGACTTTCTCTATTAGTCCATCTATACTGACCTCCATCAGGTTGCAAATTAAAAATAATTTTTATCTGCATCTACAGTACCTCTGAAAAAATATTTGGGCTTCTAGCTGTGTGTGGGACTTGTTGTATTAGTCCATCTATACTGACCTCCATCAGGTTGCAAATTAAAAATAATTTGTATCTGCATCTACAGTACCTCTGAAAAAATATTTGGGCTTCTAGCTGTGTGTGGGACTTGTTGTATTAGTCCATCTATACTGACCTCCATCAGGTTGCAAATTAAAAATAATTTGTATCTGCATCTACAGTAACTCTGAAAAAATATTTGGGCTTCTAGCTGTGTGTGGGACTTGTTGTATTAGTCCATCTATACTGACCTCCATCAGGTTGCAAACTGAATATATTTTTTTCTGCATCTACCTCTGAAAAAATATTTGGGCTTCTAGCTGTGTGTGGGACTTGTTGTATTAGTCCATCTATACTGACCTCCATCAGGTTGCAAATTAAAAATAATTTGTATCTGCATCTACAGTACCTCTGAAAAAATATTTGGGCTTCTAGCTGTGTGTGGGACTTGTTGTATTAGTCCATCTATACTGACCTCCATCAGGTTGCAAACTGAATATATTTTTTTCTGCATCTACCTCTGAAAAAATATTTGGGCTTCTAGCTGTGTGTGGGACTTGTTGTATTAGTCCATCTACAGTACAGACCAAAAGTTTGAACACACCTTTTCATTTAAAGATATTTCTGTATTTTCATGACTTAGAAAATTGTACATTTACACTGAAGGCATCAAAACTATGAATTAACACACGTGGAATTATATACTTAACAAAAAAGTGTGAAACAACTGAAAATATGTCTTATATTCTAGGTTCTTCAAAGTAACCACCTTTTGCTTTGATGACTGCTTTGCACACTCTTGGCATTTTTTTGATGAGCTTCAAGAGGTAGTCACCGGAAATGGTCTTCCAACAATCTTGAAGGAGTTCGCAGAGATGCTTAGCACTTGTTGGCCCTTTTGCCTTCACTCTGCGGTCCAGCTCACCCCAAACCATCTTGATTGGGTTCAGGTCTGGTGACTGTGGAGGCCAGGTCATCTGGAGTAGCACCCCATCACTCTCCCTCTTGGTCAAATAGCCCTTACACAGCCTGGAGGTGTGTTTGGGGTCATTGTCCTGTTGAAAAATAAATGATGGTCCAACTAAACGCAAACCGGATGGAATAGCATGACACTGCAAGATGCTGTGGTAGCCATGCTGGTTCAGTATGCCTTCAATTTTGAATAAATCCCCAACAGTGTCACCAGCAAAGCACCCCCACACCATCACACCTCCTCCTCCATGCTTCACGGTGGGAACCAGGCATGTAGAGTCCAGCCGTTCACCTTTTCTGCGTCGCACAAAGACACGGTGGTTGGAACCAAAGATCTCAAACTTGGACTCATCAGACCAAAGCACAGATTTCCACTGGTCTAATGTCCATTCCTTGTGTTTTTTAGCCCAAACAAGTCTCTTCTGCTTGTTGCCTGTCCTTAGTAGTGGTTTCCTAGCAGCTATTTTACTATGAAGGCCTGCCGCACAAAATCTCCTCTTAACAGTTGTTGAAGAGATGTGTCTGCTGCTAGAATTCTGTGTGGCATTGACCTGGTCTCTAATCTGAGCTGCTGTTAACCTGCGATTTCTGAGGCTGGTTACTCGGATAAACTTATCCTCTGAAGCAGAGGTGACTCATGGTCTCCCTTTCCTGGGGCGGTCCTCATGTGAGCCAGTTTCTTTGTAGCGCTTGATGGTTTTTGCAACTGCACTTGGGGACACATTCAAAGTTTGCCCAATTTTTCGGACTAACTGACCTTTATTTCTTAAAGTATTGATGGCCACTCTTTTTTCTTTACTTAGCTGCTTTTTTCTTGCCATAATACAAATTCTAACAGTCTATTCAGTAGGTCTATCAGCTGCGTATCCACCTGACTTCTGCACAACACAACTGATGGTCCCAACCCCATTTATAAGGCAAGAAATCCCACATATTAAACCTGACAGGGCACACCTGTGAAATGAAAACCATTTCCGGTGACTACCTCTTGAAGCTCATCAAGAGAATGCCAAGAGTGTGCAAAGCAGTCATCAAAGCAAAGGGTGGCTACTTTGAAGAACCTAGAATATAAGACATATTTTCAGTTGTTTCACACTTTTTTGTCAAGTATATAATTCCACGTGTGTTAATTCATAGTTTTGATGCCTTCAGTGTGAATGTACAATTTTCTAAGTCATGAAAATACAGAAAAATCTTTAAATGAGAAGGTGTGTCCAAACTTTTGGTCTGTACTGTATACTGACCTCCATCAGGTTGCAAATTAAAAATAATTTGTATCTGCATCTACAGTACCTCTGAAAAAATATTTGGGCTTCTAGCTGTGTGTGGGACTTGTTGTATTAGTCCATCTATACTGACCTCCATCAGGTTGCAAATTAAAAATAATTTGTATCTGCATCTACAGTACCTCTGAAAAAATATTTGGGCTTCTAGCTGTGTGTGGGACTTGTTGTATTAGTCCATCTATACTGCCCTCCATCAGGTTGCAAATTAAAAATAATTTGTATCTGCATCTACAGTACCTCTGAAAAAATATTTGGGCTTCTAGCTGTGTGTGGGACTTGTTGTATTAGTCCATCTATACTGACCTCCATCAGGTTGCAAATTAAAAATAATTTTTATCTGCATCTACAGTACCTATGAAAAAATATTTTGGCTTCTAGCTGTGTGTGGGACTTGTTGTATTAGTCCATCTACAGTACAGACCAAAAGTTTGAACATACCTTTTCATTTAAAGATATTTCTGTATTTTCATGACTTAGAAAATTGTACATTTACACTGAAGGCATCAAAACTATGAATTAACACACGTGGAATTATATACTTAACAAAAAAGTGTGAAACAACTGAAAATATGTCTTATATTCTAGGTTCTTCAAAGTAACCACCTTTTGCTTTGATGACTGCTTTGCACACTCTTGGCATTTTTTTGATGAGCTTCAAGAGGTAGTCACCGGAAATGGTCTTCCAACAATCTTGAAGGAGTTCGCAGAGATGCTTAGCACTTGTTGGCCCTTTTGCCTTCACTCTGCGGTCCAGCTCACCCCAAACCATCTTGATTGGGTTCAGGTCTGGTGACTGTGGAGGCCAGGTCATCTGGAGTAGCACCCCATCACTCTCCCTCTTGGTCAAATAGCCCTTACACAGCCTGGAGGTGTGTTTGGGGTCATTGTCCTGTTGAAAAATAAATGATGGTCCAACTAAACGCAAACCGGATGGAATAGCATGACACTGCAAGATGCTGTGGTAGCCATGCTGGTTCAGTATGCCTTCAATTTTGAATAAATCCCCAACAGTGTCACCAGCAAAGCACCCCCACACCATCACACCTCCTCCTCCATGCTTCACGGTGGGAACCAGGCATGTAGAGTCCAGCCGTTCACCTTTTCTGCGTCGCACAAAGACACGGTGGTTGGAACCAAAGATCTCAAACTTGGACTCATCAGACCAAAGCACAGATTTCCACTGGTCTAATGTCCATTCCTTGTGTTCTTTAGCCCAAACAAGTCTCTTCTGCTTGTTGCCTGTCCTTAGTAGTGGTTTCCTAGCAGCTATTTTACCATGAAGGCCTGCCGCACAAAGTCTCCTCTTAACAGTTGTTGAAGAGATGTGTCTGCTGCTAGAATTCTGTGTGGCATTGACCTGGTCTCTAATCTGAGCTGCTGTTAACCTGCGATTTCTGAGGCTGGTTACTCGGATAAACTTATCCTCTGAAGCAGAGGTGACTCATGGTCTCCCTTTCCTGGGGCGGTCCTCATGTGAGCCAGTTTCTTTGTAGCGCTTCATGGTTTTTGCAACTGCACTTGGGGACACATTCAAAGTTTGCCCAATTTTTCGGACTAACTGACCTTTATTTCTTAAAGTATTGATGGCCACTCTTTTTTCTTTACTTAGCTGCTTTTTTCTTGCCATAATACAAATTCTAACAGTCTATTCAGTAGGTCTATCAGCTGCGTATCCACCTGACTTCTGCACAACACAACTGATGGTCCCAACCCCATTTATAAGGCAAGAAATCCCACATATTAAACCTGACAGGGCACACCTGTGAAATGAAAACCATTTCCGGTGACTACCTCTTGAAGCTCATCAAGAGAATGCCAAGAGTGTGCAAAGCAGTCATCAAAGCAAAGGGTGGCTACTTTGAAGAACCTAGAATATAAGACATATTTTCAGTTGTTTCACACTTTTTTGTCAAGTATATAATTCCACGTGTGTTAATTCATAGTTTTGATGCCTTCAGTGTGAATGTACAATTTTCTAAGTCATGAAAATACAGAAAAATCTTTAAATGAGAAGGTGTGTCCAAACTTTTGGTCTGTACTGTATACTGACCTCCATCAGGTTGCAAATTAAAAATAATTTGTATCTGCATCTACAGTACCTCTGAAAAAATATTTGGGCTTCTAGCTGTGTGTGGGACTTGTTGTATTAGTCCATCTATACTGACCTCCATCAGGTTGCAAATTAAAAATAATTTGTATCTGCATCTACAGTACCTCTGAAAAAATATTTGGGCTTCTAGCTGTGTGTGGGACTTGTTGTATTAGTCCATCTATACTGCCCTCCATCAGGTTGCAAATTAAAAATAATTTGTATCTGCATCTACAGTACCTCTGAAAAAATATTTGGGCTTCTAGCTGTGTGTGGGACTTGTTGTATTAGTCCATCTATACTGACCTCCATCAGGTTGCAAACTGCATATATTTTTTTCTGCATCTACCTCTGAAAAAATATTTGGGCTTCTAGCTGTGTGTGGGACTTGTTGTATTAGTCCATCTATACTGACCTCCATCAGGTTGCAAATTAAAAATAATTTGTATCTGCATCTACAGTACCTCTGAAAAAATATTTGGGCTTCTAGCTGTGTGTGGGACTTGTTGTATTAGTCCATCTATACTGACCTCCATCAGGTTGCAAATTAAAAATAATTTTTATCTGCATCTACAGTACCTCTGAAAAAATATTTTGGTTTCTAGCTGTGTGTGGGACTTGTTGTATTAGTCCATCTACAGTACAGACCAAAAGTTTGAACACACCTTTTCATTTAAAGATATTTCTGTATTTTCATGACTTAGAAAATTGTACATTTACACTGAAGGCATCAAAACTATGAATTAACACACGTGGAATTATATACTTAACAAAAAAGTGTGAAACAACTGAAAATATGTCTTATATTCTAGGTTCTTCAAAGTAACCACCTTTTGCTTTGATGACTGCTTTGCACACTCTTGGCATTTTTTTGATGAGCTTCAAGAGGTAGTCACCGGAAATGGTCTTCCAACAATCTTGAAGGAGTTCGCAGAGATGCTTAGCACTTGTTGGCCCTTTTGCCTTCACTCTGCGGTCCAGCTCACCCCAAACCATCTTGATTGGGTTCAGGTCTGGTGACTGTGGAGGCCAGGTCATCTGGAGTAGCACCCCATCACTCTCCCTCTTGGTCAAATAGCCCTTACACAGCCTGGAGGTGTGTTTGGGGTCATTGTCCTGTTGAAAAATAAATGATGGTCCAACTAAACGCAAACCGGATGGAATAGCATGACACTGCAAGATGCTGTGGTAGCCATGCTGGTTCAGTATGCCTTCAATTTTGAATAAATCCCCAACAGTGTCACCAGCAAAGCACCCCCACACCATCACACCTCCTCCTCCATGCTTCACGGTGGGAACCAGGCATGTAGAGTCCAGCCGTTCACCTTTTCTGCGTCGCACAAAGACACGGTGGTTGGAACCAAAGATCTCAAACTTGGACTCATCAGACCAAAGCACAGATTTCCACTGGTCTAATGTCCATTCCTTGTGTTCTTTAGCCCAAACAAGTCTCTTCTGCTTGTTGCCTGTCCTTAGTAGTGGTTTCCTAGCAGCTATTTTACTATGAAGGCCTGCCGCACAAAGTCTCCTCTTAACAGTTGTTGAAGAGATGTGTCTGCTGCTAGAATTCTGTGTGGCATTGACCTGGTCTCTAATCTGAGCTGCTGTTAACCTGCGATTTCTGAGGCTGGTTACTCGGATAAACTTATCCTCTGAAGCAGAGGTGACTCATGGTCTCCCTTTCCTGGGGCGGTCCTCATGTGAGCCAGTTTCTTTGTAGCGCTTGATGGTTTTTGCAACTGCACTTGGGGACACATTCAAAGTTTGCCCAATTTTTCGGACTAACTGACCTTTATTTCTTAAAGTATTGATGGCCACTCTTTTTTCTTTACTTAGCTGCTTTTTTCTTGCCATAATACAAATTCTAACAGTCTATTCAGTAGGTCTATCAGCTGCGTATCCACCTGACTTCTGCACAACACAACTGATGGTCCCAACCCCATTTATAAGGCAAGAAATCCCACATATTAAACCTGACAGGGCACACCTGTGAAATGAAACCCATTTCCGGTGACTACCTCTTGAAGCTCATCAAGAGAATGCCAAGAGTGTGCAAAGCAGTCATCAAAGTAAAGGGTGGCTACTTTGAAGAACCTAGAATATAAGACATATTTTCAGTTGTTTCACACTTTTTTGTCAAGTATATAATTCCACGTGTGTTAATTCATAGTTTTGATGCCTTCAGTGTGAATGTACAATTTTCTAAGTCATGAAAATACAGAAAAATCTTTAAATGAGAAGGTGTGTCCAAACTTTTGGTCTGTACTGTATACTGACCTCCATCAGGTTGCAAATTAAAAATAATTTGTATCTGCATCTACAGTACCTCTGAAAAAATATTTGGGCTTCTAGCTGTGTGTGGGACTTGTTGTATTAGTACATCTATACTGACCTCCATCAGGTTGCAAATTAAAAATAATTTGTATCTGCATCTACAGTACCTCTGAAAAAATATTTGGGCTTCTAGCTGTGTGTGGGACTTGTTGTATTAGTCCATCTATACTGCCCTCCATCAGGTTGCAAATTAAAAATAATTTGTATCTGCATCTACAGTACCTCTGAAAAAATATTTGGGCTTCTAGCTGTGTGTGGGACTTGTTGTATTAGTCCATCTATACTGACCTCCATCAGGTTGCAAACTGCATATATTTTTTTCTGCATCTACCTCTGAAAAAATATTTGGGCTTCTAGCTGTGTGTGGGACTTGTTGTATTAGTCCATCTATACTGACCTCCATCAGGTTGCAAATTAAAAATAATTTGTATCTGCATCTACAGTACCTCTGAAAAAATATTTGGGCTTCTAGCTGTGTGTGGGACTTGTTGTATTAGTCCATCTATACTGACCTCCATCAGGTTGCAAATTAAAAATAATTTTTATCTGCATCTACAGTACCTCTGAAAAAATATTTGGGCTTCTAGCTGTGTGTGGGACTTGTTGTATTAGTCCATCTATACTGACCTCCATCAGGTTGCAAATTAAAAATAATTTGTATCTGCATCTACAGTACCTCTGAAAAAATATTTGGGCTTCTAGCTGTGTGTGGGACTTGTTGTATTAGTCCATCTATACTGACCTCCATCAGGTTGCAAACTGAATATAATTTTTTTCTGCATCTACCTCTGAAAAAATATTTGGCCTTGTAGCAGTGTGTCGGACTTTCTCTATTAGTCCATCTATACTGACCTCCATCAGGTTGCAAACTGAATATATTTTTTTCTGCATCTAACCCAGCCAATAGTTTTGGCCTAATACCACAGTTTGGCCACTCAGCTCTGCTCGGTTACCATCCATTGTTTTTTTGTGCAAACAACTCCAGAGTTGTGAATTAGTTAACCACCAAAATGAGTGGAAAAAGGCCTGCTGCTGGTGGAAAGGGGAATAGGCGTGTTGGGAAGGGGAAAAAAGGTTGTGTCCGTGGGGTAGGTGTTAAAGCAACAGTAACATCTGCAGAAGAAAGACCATCTTCCAGCCAAACTAAAATGTCTACTTCTTTTAGCGGACAATGTGATAAGATCCCTTTCTTACGGCCACGCCAATCGCTACAAATTCCAGATGAGGCACAAAAACAGCAGGTGCTTCAACGGATATCAAGTGCTCCTTTAAGTGGGCTCTCCTCCACATCAACTTCAACATCACAAATACTCCAGTCCTCAAAGGTGTCACCCAAATCGCACTTGCTTCCTCACAGCTCCCAAATCTCCAGCTGCCCGTCTGAGTATGAGGTAGAACAGATGGTTGAGTCTGCAGAGCTGTTTACTCATACTATAGCCTGGGAATCAGAGGTTGACTCCAGCGCTTCTGTGAATCCAGACGAGGAAATGATCTGCACTGATGCCCAGAATCTTTATGAGTCGGATCCAGGACCAGACGCAGAAGGTTCTGACCATAATGTAGACCCTCATTCCCAAACTGTAACTCCTGTTGGTGGAGACAATGAGGAAGACGATGATAAGACTCAAATACCTGATTGGAGCGACAACTTTAGTTTTTTGTCAGGGCAGGAACAGGTTGGCTCTGAGGACGACGGGTGTGATAACACACAGGGTGATGATGATGAGGTTGGAGATCCCACTTACTGTCAACCCACAGTCAGCCAAGAGATGAGGTCAGCAGAGGAGGTGGAGGAAGATGCTAGTGACGACGAGGTCAGGTTGCGCCTTCCTGGACAGAGACGTAGTACTGGAAGCACGTCAACAACTGCATCCTCAAACACAACTCTGCCTCTCACCACAAGTCGTGGTGGCTCTTCAGGTCGCATGGGTGCTAAGCCTTGCATAGCCTGGGCATTTTTTCAGATCGATAAAGATGACCCAACTCGTGTTATCTGTAACATTTGTCAGCAAAAGCTAAGTAGAGGCCAAAAAATACATAGTTTGAGTACTTCACGCATGAACCGGCACATGGACATGAAGCATAAGTTGCAGTGGGAAGCTCAGTGTGCTACAATGCGGCCTAGCTGGCCGGGCCTACCACCGTCTGCCATATCTTGTGCATCCGCGGCCTCTTCATCCTCTGTGACTGGGGGGACAGCAGTCACACCTGTTTTGGGGCGCAGACCTGCCACCTCTTTACCCGCAACAGCCAGCTTGATTGGCAGGTCATCATTTTCTTTGGAGGTGGTAACACCAGCTGGTGTTGAGCGCTGTCCGACATCGATAGCACCACCTTTGGATCAAGGCAACCTAACATGTCCGCCTGCATCTTCCTCACAGACCGGCAGTTTGCCGGGGACACCCTTATCAACCCCGTCTAAGCACAATAGCCAGCCCTCGGTCCCTCAGATGTGGACAAGTAAAAGACCATTTCCTCCTAGCCATGAGAAAGCTAAGAGGTTGAATTTCACCATCTGCAAGCTCTTGGCTACAGAAATGCTGCCTTTCCGCCTGGTGGACACAGAGGATTTTCGAGACCTTATGTCCGTCGCAGTGCCCCAGTACCAGATGCCCAGTCGGCACTACTTCTCAAAGAAAGGTGTGCCTGCGCTCCACCAGCATGTCGCACACAACATCACCGCTTCTTTGAGAAACTCTGTGTGTGACAGGGTGCATTTCACCACAGACACTTGGACGAGTAGGCATGGACAGGGGCGTTACATGTCGCTGACTGGGCACTGGGTAACTATGGTGACAGCAGGACAAGGGGCTGCTGTCCAAGTCTTGCCGTCCCCACGAGTTGTGCGTCAATCCTCTTTATGTCAAAGTTCCTCCACTGCTTCTGCCTCCTCAACCTCCTCTCGGTCTTCCACCTGCACCCAAAGCCTGTCTGGTCATGCCACAAGCTTTCTAACTGCGCAGAAGGGATCCTGCACACCTCCTTACTATGCTGGCAGTAGGGCTCAACGTCATCAGGCGGTTTTTACATTGAAATGTCTGGGAAATGTGAGTCACACAGCTGAGGAGTTGTGGTCAGCTCTGGAGAACCAATTTCATGAATGGTTGTCTCCACTGGACCTGAAACCAGGGAAGGCCGTGTGCGACAATGCTGCAAACCTGGGTGCGGCCCTTCGCCGGGGCAATGTCACACACGTGCCTTGTATGGCTCACGTGTTGAACCTGGTTGTCCAGCAATTTTTAGCCCACTATCCCAGACTAGATGGCCTTCTGCAGAGGGCACGGTCGCTGTGTGCTCACTTCCGCCATTCGCATCCCGCAGCTCAGCGACTTACATCTCTACAGAAGTCGTTGGGCCTGCCACTTCACCGGCTAAAATGCGATGTGCCTACCCGGTGGAATTCAACTCTGCACATGTTGCAGCGACTGTGGCAGCACCAACAAGCCCTGGTGCAATACGTTCTGACGTATAGCCTCAGAGGTGGGGCAAATCACGCTGGAGGAGTGGTCTCAGATCAGGGACCTATGCACCCTTCTGCACAGTTTTGAAATGGCGACGAAGATGTTTAGTGCTGACGATGCCATTATCAGCATGACTATTCCGGTGATTTACATGCTGGAGCACATGTTAAACAGAATTCGGAGTCAGGTGGTGGCACAAGAGGAGGTGGAGGAAGTAGAGGAGGAGGAGTTGTATGCGGAAGGGCTAACATCTGCAAAGTCCAGACGGTCGGCAGCACCAAGGCGGCAGGCATGTGAGGTTGGGGGAGATGGTTTTACCAGGGCGCATGGTAGCAGCCAAACTAGTGAGGAAGGTGCAGGAGCCCAGGAAAGAGTGGAGGACGAACTGATGGAAGACTCATCAGATGAGGGAGACCTTGATCACATTTCTGTTGTGCGAGGTTGGGGGGAGAGGACAGAGGAAGGAAGCATGATTGTTACCTCGCCACCAACACAACAGGGACTTGGTGCTCCTGGATGCGCAACACACATGAGTGCCTTCTTGCTGCACTACCTGCAACATGACCCTCGAATTGTGAGAATTAGAAATAATCCTGACTACTGGGTTGCCACACTGTTAGATCCCCGGTACAAAAGTAAATTTGCAGAAATTATTCCTGCCATAGAAAGGGATGCACGCATGCAGGAGTATCAGCAGAGACTGTTGCAGAATCTTACATGTGCTTTTCCACAAAATACCAGTGGTGCACGTAGTGAATCTCACAGTTCCAACTTGCCAACCGTGGGACCGTCAAGTGTTCAGCACTCAAACCGTAACAGAACCACAGTATCTGGTGGTAACATCAATTTTGCGGAATCATTTCACCACTTTTTTAGCCCATCCTTTGCAAGGCCACAGGAGACAAGAAGTCTGACACATAGTCAACGCCTAGAGACGATGGTACAGGAGTATCTCCAAGTAAACATTGAAGCCACGACTGTGTCACTGGACCCTTGCTCTTTTTGGGCTTCCAATCTGGATAAATGGCCGGAGCTAGCCACTTACGCCTTGGAGATCTTGTCATGCCCCGCAGCCAGCGTTCTGTCTGAACGTGTGTTCAGCGCTGCTGGTGGTGTGCTGACAGATAAGCGCACGCGGCTCTCCACTGATAATGTAGACAGACTCACGTTCATAAAGATGAACAAATCATGGATCCGAAACGACTTTTCTACCCCTGTGTCATCCTGGGGAGAGTAAAAGCTTGATGATTGTTTAAAATCACCCTACCAACCGTTTTAAGCTTTCAAATTACTAATCATGTTTATCTGTATCTTGACTGGAAAATAATTTGGGCTTTGTAGCAGTGTGCAGCACTGATCCTATTAGGCCATCTATAATAAGCTCCACCAGATTTAAAATTAAAAATAATTTTTAGCTGCATCTAGCCCGGAAAATAATTTTGGGGCTCCGAGATGCGCAAGACACAAGTGCCTTCTTGCTGCACTACCTGCAGCATGACCCTCATATTGTCAGAATTCGAAGTAATCATGACTACTGGGTTGCCACACTCTTAGATCCCCCAAACTTTTCGATCAACCTTTTCATTTTAATAAAGACCAAAAAAATGGTCATTTTTGAAATTATAAGCATTAGCAGGTTGTTAGAAACTGAAATCAAACAGTTTTCAACTCAAAACTTTATTCTAGGTGATGTTACATTTTCACATAGGACCCCTTGTTCGAAAGGAGCTTCTGAACTCTCTCGTCCATTGAATTTGTCAGGTTTTGGATGGTTTCTGCTTCAATTGTTTTGCATGAGGACAGAATACCCTCCCAGAGCTGTTGCTTAGATGTGAACTGCCTCCCGCCATCATAGACACTCCTTTTAATGATGCTCCAAAGGTTCTGAATGGGGTAGAGGTCAGGGGAGCATGGGGGTCACACCATAAGTTTGTCCCCTTTTATGCCCATATCAGCCAGAGATGCAGATGTTTTATGTGCAGCATGAGATGGTGCATTATCATGCAGAAAAATGATCTTGCTGTGAAATACACGGTTCTTCTTCTTGAACCATGGCAGGAAGTGCTGTTTGAGAAAATCCACATACATTATGGAGTTCATCTTTAGCGCCTTCAGGGATCCTAAAGGGGCCGACAATCTCTCTCCCCATGATTCCAGCCCAAAACATTACTCCACCTCCTCCTTGTTGGCGCTGTAGCCGTGTTTGCGTGGGGTGTCCATCAACCAGCCATCCTCCACTCCATCCATCTGGACCATCGAGCGCTGGACGGCACTCATCCGTGAACAAAACAGTTTTGAAATCAGTCTTCATGTAATGTTTGGCCCACTGGAGCCGTTTCTGCTTGTGTGAAGTGGATAGAGGAGGTCGACAGGATGGCGTATGCACAGCTGCAAACCTCTGAAGGACCCTGCATCTTGTTGTTCGGGGGACGTTGGAGGCACAAGCAGCTTCAAAAATTTGTCTGCTGCTATGACAAGGCTTTTTTGCCGCTGCTCTTTCAACCTGACGTAATTGCCTGTAGGAAAGAGTCCTCAATTTGCCCTTATCAGCACGCACACGTGTGTACCGTGAATCAGCTACATACTTCTTGATTGCCAAGACACTTCATCCTGATCATCGCACAATGTTGATTGTAGTCATGCCTTGACCTAAACACTCCACAATTTGTTGCTTCTCAGCAGCCGACACATCCTTTTTCTTTCCCATTTTGGCAGAAAATGTAGGCTGCTGAATAATGTGAGAGAGCCTTCTTAAGTAGTCTTGCCTTTCATTGGAAACACCTGACAAACTAATTAACACTGGTGTCTGCAATTGCTTACAGTGATATAAAGAGCCCTGACACACATCACCATCAATGAGTTTAACTGACAAACAAACAAATTCTTCCCTTATCACTCCTAAACACTTTTTGCATAATAATTTGGAACACAGTGTACATGTGCTTTTCCACAAAACACCAGTGGTTCACGTAGTGAATCTTACAGTTCTAACTTGCCAACCGTGGTCTGTATGGAGTTGTTCAATAAAGGGCCCAAAATTAAGATAACATAGATGGGAGAGGTCTCTATGAATAGGAATTCCTAAGTATTTGATACCCTGTGAGGGCCAGGCAAAGGGAAAGTTGGACTGGATGGAATCCTATATGGATTTGGGGAGGGAGACATCGAGGGCCTCAGACTTCGCTGCATTGATTTTAAAATTTGACCATGTAACAAAGTGATCTATTTCAGCCATAACAGCATGGATGGATATATGTGATTGAGTGATATATACTAGGACATCATCAGCAAATAGAGAGCACTTGTACTCGGTGCCTCCCACCTCAATCCACCTAATATTGGGGTTATGGCGAATTGATGAGAGCAGGTGCTCCGTCACTAGGATGTATAAGAGAGGGGACAGAGAACATCCCTGCCTTGTCCCATTGGTGATTGTGAAAGGTGATGAAAATGTTCTGACGCGCCCGCTGGGCCTTGGGACACCTGGAGCCGGACCCTTTTTGGTGGATGCTGGTGGTTGTAGTCTCCGTGGCGGCAACCCGGTTCCGTGGCTCAGGGCGGTCAAACCAGTGGCGGAACTATTTATGTGGTTTTGATGTTTAAATGTCCGACTACGCCACCCGTGGATTGCGGTCAGAGTGAACCGCCGCTCCAGGGCAGACCGCTGAGGCTGGTGTTGTGGGTGCAGCAGAGCGTAGCATAACTCCCCACGGGAGGAGTATAGCCTCAGGGCAGTGTATGCGGAGGATGGGGGTGATGGTGCAGGGCAGCAGCAGTAATGACACGGAGTCAGTGATGCAGTCCAGGGCCTTTACTCACAGTTCTTATTATCCAGACCACGTCTGCAGGTAACGGCTGCCCACGTCGTACTGTGCTCACCAGGTGAGGGGCTCAGACAGCTCCCAGATAACTTTGGAGCACTTCACAGGACCCCCTTTGTGTGTCCTTTGTCTGGCCTTTCTTACCAACCCTTCTGTCCGGCTGCCTCGGGCCTCCTCTTGGTAAACTTGGCGCCAGTTTCCCTGACCCTATGTGGTGCCTTCCTAGCGGGTGTAGCGAGGGGCTGCGCCACATAAAATGTCACAGCCTCCTGTTTCTAGCTGAGGGTCGTTTCCTGCCTCCACTAGTTTTGGGGACCGGTCTCCCCCTTTGGCCTGACCCCTCCACGCAGGTGGATTCTGGCGTGCGGTGGCGACTCGCCCGTCCGCACCCCTGAGATCCCTTCGTTCCTCGTTCCTGGAGCCTTCTCCGCTCCTCTTCCTTCCTTCTCCCTCTTCCAGGCCTGGGCCTCTGTTACTAGGCCCGCCTCCGGAGCAGAGCTCATGCAGAGCCCCTGCTCCCTGCCACTTCTGCTCAGACTTCTCTGCACTGAACTAAGATGGTGCCCACCTTTTATACTCCCTTCTCAATGCACCCAGGAACTGCTTCCTCCCTGCTCCTGCACTACAGGGTTCCCCTTCCTCAGTGTTCCCTCCCCCCACTCCAGCCAGGGACAGGGACTGTCGTGCCCATCTCAGGGGCATATTGGTCGCCCTGCCCCACGGCAATGTGGTGTAATGCATGCAGTTGTCGGGTCCTGATCCACACTACATCCTTACCTGAGAGTGAGATATCACACCTCTGGGTGAGGTGCAATACCTCTGTAGCAACCGAGCCCTCAGGGTGCTACAGTTCCATTTATCTTCAGCCTAGGTGACGTATTGCGATACAGGGCCGTGATTTTGGCTATAAAAGGGTCCCCTAGACCCCTACCCCAAGCTTTTTAAGAGAATCATATATGGCGTGCCAGGAGACTCTATGGAATGCTTTCTCAGCATCCAACGAGAGTATCTAATTACAAATTTTTAACTGCATCTAGTCCAGGAAATACTTTGTGCCTAGTAGCAGGGTCTGCTAGTCAGCGGATTATCCCGGCTGTTAAGCAAGCTACACCACCTGTAGTTTGGACACTTCATTTTTTCAAAGGAAATGCTTCGGGACCACGGGATACTCAGTGAAGAGCATCAGGAGGCACCCCAAGGCATAGGGGCTGGGACTGGCAGTAGGATGCCTTGCGGTGGACAGCCGAGCTCGATCCTTATAAAAGCTTTTTAACTGCAGCAGCTTTAGTGGACGCTACTGGAGCTGGAATTACGCGGCTGCTGGCATGAGACTTGCCCTCCAATAGATCCTTGTAAATGGATTTAAAGTGTATTCATTCAAATTAGAGAGACAATTTAAATTAAAAAGCTTAGAGCTGCCTCCACCACAGGGGGGCTCGCTCGACCCACCAGCGGACAGGCACCAGTATTGGGAGAGGGGGGCTGGCCATCAGGGTTCACCGCGGCTCTGGCACAAACCCGAAGACACGGAGGTGGCACGGGCAGGAGCGGACTGGCCGTGTCGGCTTCTCACTTTTTGGATTTTAGAAGGGCATGACATGCCTATATCTGTGTCTCCCCCTCCTTTTACTCCTCCACCTCTTTTATTTTCGCATGACTATATGTACTTGTCACTTTTCCATGTGTTAGTTATGTCTTCTGAGCAGTTTGTCAGCTTTTGGACACCTTTGAAGGTGTTTTCTATGTGTTTCTATGTGTTTTTGTTTGCCTGCCATTGGTTTTAACGGTGTTCGAAGGTGTTCGACGAACAGTTCGACGAACAGTTCGGCGAACACACGGGTGTTCGTCGAACCGAACCGAACTCGAACACTACGGGGGTGGCTCAACACTACTTTTTATACCCACAGCTGTCCTTCCAGGCATTATCCACAGGTTTAAGAGAAGATGGGAGGAGGTCATCTCTCATTGTTCGAGTGTTCAATTAACCTGCATATTTTGTCCTGTAATGTTTGCAGAACAACAATCTGCATGGATTGATACAATGGATAGCCAACATATTAACAAACATTAGATGTTCAATTAACCTGCATCTTTGTCCTCCAAGGTTATTTAGAAGAATAAATTGTAAGAGCTGATACAATAGATAAAAAACAGGCCTTCAACAAATCAACAAACATCAATTCAACCTACAAGAAGAGTAAACGTTCAGTCTCATATGAACAATAGCTCATGTCCCTGGACCTACTGAATAATACGTCTGGCATAATTAGGAATAAACGTGATGTCGTCACAAATTGTGTAAAAGCTGCACCAGGTTACAGAGAAGATATCGCCTCTGTAACTATTCAAGGTGCCACCATAGCGGAGTCACAGAAAGAGAACGCTGATGCTGAGTGATGCAGTAAAGTAACATCACAGAGGATCTAGGGAAGATGCCTGGATTGATCAGACTGTCAGTGACAGTGATTGACAAGTCCCGCGCATACAATGCGTGTCTGAGGCGTCGGCGCGGTGGTGACGTGATCTCAGGCGCACCTGAAAAAAGAGAGACCAGAGACTGTACAGAAGTGAGGAAAAGGTCTGCTGTTGTGCAAAGTTTAAAGCAAAAGCTGCTCCATATTGGAAGTCTGTAATAAAGCCACAACAAATTGTTTCTATCATTTGGTTCCAAACATGTAAGAATTATACAAGAGTCATTCATTTTTTTTTTTTTACAAGACATGCGAGATTCATTGAAGACCACCATTGTCCATACTACGGGGGCTCATTTGTCTTGGCACTCTGTAGCGCCTCTGCAGACGGCTGCCCTCACTCTGAAGGACTCCACAACACGGATCATTTTGTTCCAGTTAAAATCAATGGCTGCCATGTAATACAATTCATATGGAAATTATAGAAGCTTCCCCAGAGGATAACTGCTACTCTCTGGGATGGACTCCACCAATCAGATGTTAGGAGATCAGACCTTTCACAGGGACTTTCAATGAAAAGACTATATAGAAGGGTCTATGTTGGAGACCAAGGTGAGTCATACAATTGATGCCCAAGAGCTGGAATCAGGAACTAAATGCATTGAGGAAACATTTTCTGTACATTGAGGATAGAAAAAACTGTTAAAAGCGACATCACAGATAAGTGGAATAAATATTCAGTGGTAAACTGGCCACAAGAAGAAAGAATCCAGGAACAAGCCACTAATGGTTCCACTGCTTCTAACAACATATAAAGAATTGTGGGGTAAGTGAGATAATTACTAGCATTAAAATCTGACTAATCTTCGGTGCTGCATGAAGGCACTCGATATGGTCTTTAAAATCCTTCTGCTCCCTCGCCACATTTTCCTCATCAGTAACACACTGAGGTTCTCCTTGTCTGGGAGCACAGACACCATTTGTGCCTGCAGCATGTCAGCAAATTAATGGAGCATATAGTGTAGAATGATCAGGGGGATCTGGTTTGACAAATGAGTGGTCGTGTTCTTGAGGAAATATAGGAAGCTGAATGTTAATGGATGGACGGATCTACTCATACCATACTTCATATCTAACTCTGAGCACATATTAACCATCGTAAAGAACTAACTTTTAAATATGCATCAGTGTGTTGAGACACCTCTTCAACAGAAAATTCTGTTTTTGATTTTTGTTGTGACTTTCCAGAAGATCCAAATGGAGATACAACAGTAATAATAGTTGCCTCTCTACCTGCCTCTGGCCGGACATTCCTCAGAGCGCCACCATAAAGCGAGTCCTGGCAGTAAATGTTCTTTTCCACCTTGAACTGTGTATGGATCATTTTCTCACCCTCCTCGTGTTGCTCACTGCATATATCTTCTAGGTTTTCATTAAGAATTATATGAAAAAAAGGCAATTAAAAGGGTTGTAAAGGATCCCACAAAATATGGGGATAAAGAAAATGAAACCATTCCCTGTCAGCAAATCTTCTGGCCCTCATAAATTTCGACTAGATTAACATCAAGATTATGTGAGTCAGGAATCAAGAAAATCCAACAGCTCACCATAGTTAGTGCACTGCCACTTCTCTTCATTAGTAATCCATCGTGTAACTACAAATTGTAGCACAATGTTCCTGATAAAATAAGGTGTTTTCCTATATCTTCACCAACACGTTAAAAGCAGGCACGAGCAATATAGAGTGAAAAACATGACAGGGACTCATCCTTGCATTTGTGGACACATGATGAGTTACAAATTATGGGTGTTAGCCGAGTTTAAGGCTGACCATACACTACAGGTAGCTGTCGGCAGAGTGGACAGCGATTCATCCCCACTCCCCTTACACATGCAAGCTTGGCCTGGAAGAGCATTTATGTTTTCTCAATGCAGAGATGGAAATGACCTGTGGCTGATACCACTGCTGACAACTTATCTCCTGTGACACAGATAGGTTCGGCCTTATTGAAATCCTAACTGGACTCCCACATGGACGTCTGGCCAATCCAGCCAAAAACTCCCTGTAACGCCATGTGCACATGGAGTTTTTTTGCTGAGTTTTTGGAGCAAAAACCCCAAGTTTTTGAGGAGTTTTTCATTTTTGAAGAGGATTTGGAGAGTTTCCTCTGAATTTCTGGACAGTTTCTGCTCCAAAAACACTTCATATAACTCTGTGTGTACAAAGCCTTAAGGTTAAAGGGGTTTATCGGTTTTAGAAAATGGTTAGTCTGTGGGTAGGATAGACTAACAATATCAGATCAGTGGGGGTCTTACTTTCACTCCTGATGATCAGCTGCTGAAAGAGGCAGTGACTCAGTCGCTTGAAAGTGGATAAAACTGCCCAACCGCTACTAAATATGCACAATTCTGGTGAAAGGAGTAATGTAAGCAATGAGGAGAATGGAGGCTTGGTCCGAGCATAATCGCTCCTTCCGCCAGCTCATCGACGGGGTGCCCTGCGTTCCATACCAACTGAGCCGATATTAATGGCCTATCCTAACAAGTTTTATTTTGCAAGATGGAAATCACAAGGCAGTTTTCATAATCAATTTGACTTATTTTGGAGAGTTTTGCAAATGATAAAACAGAAATACTGATCCTACATTTGCACTTCTGTAAAGATTGTAATTATGGGTGAAATGCATCATCGCTGTATAATGGAAAGTTGATCTGATGCAATCTAAAAATGAAAAAAGAAAGTAAGTACCTTGTACCTAAAACAGTCCAGAAGTGTAGTGAAGCTCATTTACTACAGCATATAGCAAAGTTGTAAGACTGCCCAGTGCTTCCTTATGTTGGATTATAATCTGACTGATCTGTGAGAAATTTTCTAGAGAGTAATGAGGGAGGAGCTTTCACCTTAATCTTTCCTGATCTTCATTTTTTATTTTCCCTTCATCCCTTTAATTACATATTTTTTAGTTTCTCATAATCCCTATTAAGGTATAATTCCTTATCTCCCTATTCATGCTTAATCTTTCCATACCCCTTTTTCTGTTTATCTCTTATCCCTTTATCACCTTATTCTCTTTGCTTTTACCTTCCCTTTTTTCTCCCCTTTCCCACTATACCCTTTTAATATTGTTTCCTTATTCCCTCCTCTTTCCCTTATATTTTCATACTTGCCGTTTTTACTTTCCTATTATCTGTTTACATTTTTAAAATTAATTTAAAAAAAGAGGAGTTTTATGATTGTTAATTCGTATTAAGTCCCAGCAGTCAATAATTGGGGGAACCAAAGAACTAGTGCTAAATGTGCCTATAGTGCCACCACTAAAGAAATAAAGAATTACATTCAAATGAAAGACATACTGTAAGACAAGGAAGTAGTTGTATTGAGAACGTGGAAAGATGCTTGGATTGTAAAGGTCACAGTTTCAGGGCAATTCACCAGACAAATGTTCACAGGGTATCTGTCATTTCCATCCAGAACAAAGTCAATTTTCCACGAGCTTTTGTCAGAGACTTTTGGAATTTTTTCTTACCTGTGACTTCTTTCAGATTCGTGATGGCCGGCTTCTCGATTGTTGTGATTCAACGTTTTCCAATGTTTTAAAGTTGATAAATCCTGTAAATTCCCAGCCACAATGTTGCTGATAAGTGTGCCATTCTCTGTTAGGCGCTGATACAAGGTTATTGTCTCTACAGAAGATACAAATAAAAAAGTAAATAAATGTTAAAATATATATAAAAAATAAAAAAGTATAAAAGTTAAATTACCCCTCTTTTTCCCAGTTTTAATATACAGAAATACATTATTAATAATTCTAAATATAATTAGTATCTCAGCATCTATAAACCTAAAATTTTTCAAAATATAAGATTATTTAAAACATAAGCCTGAATGCCAAAAAGAAAATAATTATCTTAATTTTTTAAAGGGTTTGTTAGAGCTATTAAACATGTGAACGCCTTTAGGATTTACAAGGATTGCTTATACTTATACACTGTGACAAAACTGTAGCTGTGAGGACGTTGGCTACTGATTATTAAGCACAGTGACTAATGAATGATGTGGGATCAGTATAACCTTTATATCCCAATTTTAGTGGAAGAATCCCATAATCCAATCCATAACACAGGTGGAGCTACAGCCCTAAAGTGAGAGTTTATGTCAGGAAATGAACATGAAAATGTTGTAACGTATATTATACTAATATGGCAGAGGGGCCTTTTGGTGCATGCGACTACTAATTCTGAAATCCCCCATTGTTGCACAGCTATAAGACCGTCATCCATTATTATGGAGATAATATGTTTGCACTTTATCCGAAATTTTTTTGCTCCTAGAAGAAAGTTTGCTAATTTTGTCAGGTGGTCTCCAGGGCGGTGTTGTTCATGATCTCACTCTGCCCCCAAAATTTCATATCATGTTGCCTTTCTTAAGCTTGTACACCAGATTGTCGACAACACATGACATCTTTTTCAGATCTTTTGTTAACTAAATATGGCTTAGCCAGGATCCCTTGGAAAGAAATCAGATTTGATAATGAAGTGTCATCTATATAGTGACTGCAGCACTGAGAGGTGGAGAAGCTGTCATAGAGGCATTATATGGACCCAAGCCACCATCCATATCAATATCTACATCCAATATTGGTTGATATATATGTGAATATTGTTGTAAAATGTGATTTTCACCCATATAAAGTCTCCATCACAACACTTTGCCTTAGTGGATCAATAAATACATAGTGGCCTTCTGCCCTTTGAGAGAACCTGTTGAGTGAAAAGTGGCCAGTTATTGCTCTTATTTTACTCCCATTGATTTCCTGAGGATAAATCCATCATAGAGTTCCAAAAATAGTGGTCTTTTTTTAATTTAATTTCAACAAACTTTACCAAGGAGGCAGAGCTCACAGACTAATTATCTAAAGCATCCTAAAGACACACCCCATAGGATCCTACGAGCCACACTCCTTTGAGAAAGACTATAAAAATTGGCACTAAATAAAAAGGTCCATATCTCTGGAACCGTATGGTGGATTAAAAAAAAAAAAAACTTGGAATGTTCAGGGGAGAAGCGGGAATAAAATAAAAACAAAAACAGCTGACGTTTCACCTGATGACTGCTCCTCTTTAAGTTTACATATGGGCACAGTGTAGTAAAATAAGAAGAGCACATAAAACTTACTGATTCCCCAGTGCTCCTCCTTTCTACTGGCGGTGCTTCCCACAGGTCTCTCCTTCTCTTTCTGGCATAGTTGGTGTTTGACAGCTGCAGACAATCACGGTGAGCGCCTATTGGCAATCATCAACCCAGAAGCCACATAACAGGCATCTGAGAAATCTGCAGGAGATAAGACTGGGATGAGACTTTCATGGGAATGGACAGGTCTGGTGGTGACAATGATGTCTGTGGAGAAGGGTCTAGACTGGGGTGGAGAGGGGATTACTGGGGATCACTGCTGTACAATCTTGATACAGGTCCTACAGACCTCGGATGATTTTGTTGAGTCCTTCCCATGAGTCCTCCCACACATTATAAAATGTAGCATTCTGTTTCCATAGTGACAACCAATCACACTGCTGGGTTTATCTTAATTCTGCTGTTCATGTACAGTCATAGCCGAAAGTGTTGGCACCCTTGAAATTGTTCCAGAAAATGAAATATTTCTCCAAGAAAATTATTTCAATTAGATGTTTTGTTTCACACATGTTTATTTCCTTTGTGTGTATTAGAACAACCAAAAAAACAGAGAAAAACATATTGGACATAATTTCATAGAAAAAAACAAAAATGGGCTAGACAAAATTGTTGGCATCTTTCCAAAAATGTTGGTAAACAAGTTTTACAACCTAATCTCTCTGAACGTGAACAACAGAGAAAAATTGATCAAAGGTTTCAACGCAGTATAGTACTGATGGTGGATAAGCAGCCCCAATCAAGTTCCATAGATATTTAAGCAGTCCTGCAGGCTCAGGGTGCATCACTGTCAGCGCGATCTACCCGTCGACATTTGAATAAAATTAAATGCTATGGCAGGAAACCCAGGAGGACCACACTGCTGACACAAGACATAAAAAGCTAGACTGCAGTTTGCCAAAATGTACATGAGTAAGCCAAAATCCTTCTGGGATAGAGTCTTGTGGACAGATGCGACCAAGATAGAGCTTTTTGGTAAAGCACATCATTCTTTTTTTACTGAAAGCGAAATGAGGCACAGGGGTGTGCAAGGCATCATGAAATCTGAAAATTACCAAGGACTTTGTGTCTCACTATAGTGCCCAGTGTCAGAAAGCTGTATTTTCATCCTAGGTCTTGGGTCTTCCAGCAGAACAATGACCCCAAACATACTTCAAGAAGTACCCAGAAATGGATGGAAACAAAATGCTGTGGAGTTGCCAGTCCACTTCTAAATCCCATTGAACACCTGTGGAGAGATCTTAAAATTTCTGTTGGGAGAAGGCACCTTTCAAATATGAGAGACCTGGGGCAGTTTGCAAAAGAAGAGTGGTCAAAAATTCTAGTGGAGAAGTGTAAGAAGCTTATTGATTGTTGTAGGAAGCGATTGATTACAGATATTTATTCTAAAAGATGTGCAACCAAATATTAAGTTGAGGGTGCCAACAATTTTGTCTGGCCCATTTTTGGGGTTTTGTTTGAAATTATATCCAATTTGACTTTGTTTTTTTATTTTTTTTTGTGTTGTTCCAATACACACAAGGGAAATATACATAATAACAATAATTTTCTGGGAGAAATACTTCATTTTCTGGAGAATTTCAAGGGTGATAAAATTTTCGGCCATGACTGAATGTGATTCAGTAACTATACAAAAGGAGGTAGACAAGTGATCAGTATGTTTTTATTTGTCTTGAAACAAAACTCGGAAATTGATAAAACTTAAAATGTTGTGTGTGTCACCATTTTCTGAGACTCAGATATTTCCATCAATGGATGTCACGTGTGTGTCAGGTTTGACAGTCATACGGGGTCCGGCTGTAGAGGATTGCTGCATTTGGCCTTGCAAACATCTTCATGATCCCTCTTCCTCTAGGACCCAGCGGTGATCCTCACCTTGGTAGGGGATTCTACCTTTAGGACCCAGCGGTGATCCTTACCTTCTGCTAATTAGCATGCCCTTGCTGTATCCTTAAATAAACTCAGTTTCTCCAGAGAGTTGCTGGTGAATTGGAATTCTAGTAGTCAGCTAGAATTTTCATGGAGTTCCTTCATGGAATGTTGCCATGTGCTCTCAGGTGTCATCTTGAAGCTAAATGTATTCCAGTGTTCGTTTCCATTGTGTTTACTTTAGTTTGCAGTGGGACTGACTAGTGCTCACCCCTCCCCCTCCCTACCTAGGGTCTAGCTTTAGGCTTAGCTAGGTTTTCTGCTCGGCGATAGGTGCAAAACCTATATAGGGTCCATAGAGGAGACAGGGTTTGTCGTTTGAGCTGTTTAGAGGTCTCCACTACCACTTTCCCTACTTTTAGGGCACCCTTTCCTTTTCCTGTCGTTATATGCTGGGTTCTCCCCATACCCAGCATGACATTATCACCAGCCGTTAAAAGAAACAAACAAAAAAAAACCCTGACTTTTGTTTTTTTTGTGTGTTCTTTTTCCGTGTTGTTATGGATCCCATTTCAGTGCTGGCAGATCAGCTTCAGAGTTTATCACTGGAGGTAACTGACCTTCGATCAGCAGTTCAGCAGCAACTGCAGCGGCTTCAGACTCTTAATGTTGGGGACTCTGCAGGTAGGCCGGTCCAGCTTGAGCCCAAAATTTCCCTCCCGGACAGGTTTTCAGAAGTTAGAGACAAGTTTATGTGTTTAATGAAGCTTGTAAATTATACTTTAAGCTTTGACCCTTCTCCTCTGGAGATGAGGAGCAGCCAGTGAGGATTGTGATCTCACTTTTACAAGGAGATCCTGAATCCTGGGTTTTCTCTTTGTCACAGAGCTCTGCTTGCCTCCGATCGGTTGAAGGATTTTTCAGGGCTCTGGCCCTCATCTATGATGATCCTGACCAATTCTCCTTGGCTGAATCCAGGCTGCGTCGCCTTCAGCAGGGGGATCAGTTAGTGGAGACTTATAGTTCCGAATTCCGTAGATGGGCAACCGATACCAAATGAAATGACCCTGCTCTTGGAAGCCAATTTTGTCAGGGTCTGTCAGAAAGGTTGAAGGATGCTTTGGCAGTTTATGAAACCCCTGGGTCTTTGGAGGCTGCCATGCCATTAGCTATATGCGTAGATAGACACCGTCGGGATAGGTGGGTGAGAATATCTTTTCTGAAGCCCCCTTTTCAGGGCAACGCCCCATTGCTGAGGGAACGGTCTGGGGGTGAACCTGTACTTATGGATTTTGAGAAAACCATGCAGTTAGGTGGGAGCTACTGCGTCACATTTTTCCCCTGAAATCTGCAAGGGGGTATGTGTTTTTTTGTGGTAAAAAGGGATATTTTATTGGGGTCTGTCCCTTGGTTCCTAAGCAAAAAGGAACATCTGTAACTCAGTTGAGCCTTGGTAGTTTGGGGTTGGATAATCAGGGGGTGTGTTGGCCTTCTACATGCAGTTCTCGGTTTGTCCTGGCGGCAGAGGTGGTGCTAGAGAGCAGGACTGAGAACATTTCTGTATTTTTGAACAGTGGAGCTGGAGTCAGCATGGTTGATGCTGAGTTTGTGAGAACTCATGGGCTTACTTTCTGTACGTTAACTAAACCCATCCCTATTCATGCCATCGACTCAGCGCCACTTGCAGAGAGATGTCTGACACAGATTGTACATGATATAAGACTCATGGTGGGGGCCTTTCCATTATGAAGTAATTCCTTGTTATGTCCTGAAGGACCTTCTCACTCCTGTTGTACTGGGTCTACCCTGGTTGATGAAACATAATCCTGTAGTTGATTGGAAATCCAGGGAAATTGTGGAATGGGGAGATTACTGTCATGAAAACTGCTTAAACATTTCTCTGTCTGCGGTCTCTACAGACACCTTACCTGCATTTTTATCTGGTGTTGAGGATGTATTTTCTGAGAAGGGGTGTCAGGATTTGCCTCCTCATCATGAATATGACTGTCCTATTAAGCTGATTCCCGTAGCTAAACTACCCAAGTCTAGACTGTATAATCTTTCTGGCACTGAGAGACAAGCCATGAAAGAATTCATTGCTGAGAGTCTGGAGAAGGGACATATTAGACCCTCATCTTTGCATGTGGCAGCAGGGTTCTTCTAAATTAAGAAGAAAGATGGGGGTCTCCGTCCTTGTTTAGATTTGTGGGAATTGAATCAAATTACCGTCCGAAATCCATATCCTCTTCTTCTGATTCCGGATTTATTCAACCAAATTGTGGGAGCTAAAGTGTACTCCAAGTTGGATTTAAGGGGGACCTATAACCTGGTTTGAATCATAGAAGGGATGAATGGAAAATGGCTTTCAATACCCCTGAGGGGCATTTCGAGAGTCTGGTTATGCCTTTTGGTCTCACCAAAGGACCTGCGGTTTTCCAGCATTTCATCAACAATATTATCTATCATTTAGTGGGCAGGTTTGTGGTGCTCTATCTGGAAGATATTTTGGTTTACTCACCTGATTTACAGACACATCAGGGTCATGTTAAACAGGTACTACAAATTTAAAGAGATTACAAACTTTATACCAAACCAGAGAAATATGTGTTTACTGTCCATGAGGTGCAATTTTTGGGGTACCTGTTGTCATCGTCATGTTTTTGGATGGATCCGCTGAAGATCTGTGCTGTACTTGATTGGAACTGTCCCGAGAACCTGAAGGCATTACAATGCTTTCTGGGGTTTACTAATTTTTACTGGAAATTTATCCAAAATTATTCGGTAATTGTGAAACCTTTCATTGACATGACAAGAAAGAAGTCAGATTTCTTTAAATGGTCGAATGCCGCCCAGCAGGCTTTCTCATCTTTAAAGAGATGTTTTGCCACAGCACCTATACTCAGTCAACCCGATGTTTCTCAACCTTTCATCATAGAAGTTGATGTGTCGGAGGTGGGAGTTGGGGTTGTGGTGTCTCAGGGTCCATCCCCTGGTAAATGGCGTCCATACGCTTTCTTTTCCAAGAATCTATCTTCGACTGAGAGAAATTATGACATGGGTAATAGGGAGCTTTTCGTGATTAAATTGGATTTCAAGGAATGGCGACATTGGTTGGAGGTGGCAGTTCATCCTATTACTGTTATCACGGACCATAAGAACCTGTCATATCTTCAGTCTGCTAAACGTCTCAACTCTAGGCGGGCTCGGTGGTCTTTGTTTTTTACTAGGTTCAATTTTATTGTCACTTTTCATCCTGGGATTAAAAAATCAAGGCTGATGCTTTATCCTGGAGCTTCCCTGGTGGTAGTGACGATGAGAACCCTGTCCCTATTTGGCAGAAGGGGGTAGTCATTTCGGCCTTGTGCCCTGTCCTGGAGGGAGAGGTGTTGGAGGATCAGGGAGACGCCCCTGTGTCCTGCCCTTCGGGGTGGTTATTTGTACCATCTAATCTGCGCCGTAAAGTAATTAGGGAACATCGCAACTCTGTTCTTGCTGGTCATCCAGGTAGTAAGGCAACTGCAGACCTCCTTTCTCGTCATTTTTGGTGGCCGGGGTTTCATCAGGATGTGGTTGAACATGTGTCTGCATGCATTATTTGCGCGCATTCTAAAGTATTGCATACCCATCCATCTGGTTCTCTTCTGCTGCTGCCTATTCCTAGCAGACCATGGACACACTTGTCCATGGATTTTATTACTAACCTACTGGTATCTACAGGCAAGACTGTGGTTCTGGTGGTTGTAGATAGGTTCAGTAAGATGGTAAATTTCATCGCATTTCCAGCACTTCCGTATGCCAAGACTCTTGCTCAGGTTTTCATTAATGAAATCGTGAAGCTTCACACGGTTCCTTCCAATGTTGTGTCAGATCGGTGGACCCAGTTTGTTTCTAAATTCTGGAAAGTTTTCTGTACTCGACTGCGATCTATACCTTTTTTACTTCATGATACCTAATTTTTATCAATTGAGTTTTTGCATGAACATATGTTATGATATCCCTTATGCATTGGTATCTGTCCATAATATTGGGACTATATTTTGTATATTACACTATTGTATTCACTACTATTTTTACCTAATTGTACTTTGTTCATTGACTCACTTACAAATTTGTATCATGCTGTCTACATTTCATGCCTGCTCAACAGCTATAACTATCTTGTGTCTTACATTTTTTGCTCATTTTTAATCTATTCTCTAATAAAATTCTATTTTATTTGTATATTTTTTTGCCTTGCACTCATTCTTTATAGGTTTTGTTTCTACTTCTATGTGCATTCTGGCCTGCTCATTTCCTGCTTATTACACATATGTACAGTAGGTTTATCAATATATGCACATGCAGCAGAGATGTGTGTGTTTCTATATGTGCATATAGCAAACCTGTGTGTGTGTCTATATGCACACGTAGCAGAGCTGTGTTGTGAGTATAACACTGCAGAGAGACAGTAATAGATTTATTACTTCCTATTTTCTGCTGTCTAAACCTGGGGTGCATCTTATGTTAAGGTGGGTCTTATATATATATATATATATATATATATATATATATATATATATATATATATATACAGTACAGACCAAAAGTTTGGACACAACTTCTCAATTAAAGATTTTTCTGTATTTTCATGACTTTGAAAATTGTACATTCACACTGAAGGCATCAAAACTATGAATTAACACATGTGGAATTATAAACTTAACAAAAAAGTGTGAAACAACTGAAAATATGTCTTATATTCTAGGTTCTTCAAAGTAGCCACCTTTTGGTTTGATGACTGCTTTGCACACACTTGGCATTCTCTTGATGAGCTTCAAGAGGTAGTCACCGGAAATGGTTTTCACTTCACAGGTGTGCCCTGTCAGGTTTAATAAGTGGGATTTCTTGCCTTATAAATGGGGTTGGGACCATCAGTTGTGTTTTGCAGAAGTCAGGTGGATACACAGCTGATAGTCCTACTGAATAGACTGTTAGAATTTGTATTATGGCAAGAAAAAAGCAGCTAAGTAAAGAAAAATGAGTGGCCATCATTACTTTAAGAAATGAAGGTCAGTCAGTCTGAAAAATTGGGCAAACTTTGAAAGTGTCCCCAAATGCCACACAGAGTTCTAGCAACAGACACATCTCTTCAACAACTGTTAAGAGGAGACTTTGTGCAACAGGCCTTCATGGTAAAATAGCTGCTAGGAAACCACTGCTAAGGACAGGCAACAAGCAGAAGAGACTTGTTTGGGCTAAATAACACAAGGAATGGACATTAGACCAGTGGAAATCTGTGCTTTGGTCTGATGAGTCCAAATTTGAGATCTTTGGTTCCAACCACCGTGTCTTGTGCGACGCAGAAAAGGTGAACGGATGGACTGTACATGCCTGGTTCCCACCGTGAAGCATGGAGGAGGTGTGATGGTGTGGGGGTGCTTTGCTGGTGACACTGTTGGAGATTTATTCAAAATTGAAGGCATACTGAACCAGCATGGCTACCACAGCATCTTGCAGCGGCATGTTATTCCATCCGGTTTGCGTTTAGTTGGACCATCATTTATTTTTCAACAGGACAATGACCCCAAACACACCTCCAGGCTGTGTAAGGGCTATTTGATCAAGAAGGAGAGTGATAGGGTGCTACGCCAGATGACCTGGCCTCCGCAGTCACCAGACCTGAACCCAATCAAGATGGTTTGGGGTGAGCTGGACCGCAGAGTGAAGGCAAAAGGGCCAACAAGTGCTAAGCATCTCTGGGAACTCCTTCAAGATTGTTGGAAGACCATTTCCGATGACTACCTCTTGAAGCTCATCAAGAGAATGCCAAGAGTGTGCAAAGCAGTCATCAAAGCAAAAGGTGGCTACTTTGAAGAACCTAGAATATAAGACATATTTTCAGTTGTTTCACACTTTTTTGTTAAGTATATAATTCCACATGTGTTAATTCATAGTTTTGATGCCTTCAGTGTGAATGTACAATTTTCATAGTCATGAAAATACAGAAAAATCTTTAAATGAGAAGGTGTGTCAAAACTTTTGGTCTGTACTGTATATATATATATATATATATATATATATATATATATATACATATACACACACACACATATTAAATATATATATATATATAGAGTTGACCCCAGACGTTTACATACACTATATAAAAAGACACATATGCATGTTTTTCTCAATATCTGACATGAAATCAGAATACACCTTTCCTGTTTTAGGTCAATTAGGATTACCATAATTTTTAATATTTGCCAAATGCCAGGATAATGAGAGAGAGAGAGAGAGAGAGAATGTTTTAAGGCATTTTTATTACTTACTAAAAAGTCAAAATTTTACATTTACATTTCATTAGTATTTGGTACCATTGCCCTTTAACTGAATGACTTTGGTCAAACGTTTGGGATATCCTTCCACAAGCTTCTTACAATTGTTGGTCGGAATTTGGGCCCATTCCCCCTGTCAAAACTGCTGTAACTGATTCAGGTTTGTAGGTCGCCATGCTCGCACCTGCCTTTTGAGCTTTGCCCATACATTTTTAATAGGATTGAGATCAGGACTTTGTGATGGCCACTCCAAAACATTTACTTTGTTATCCTTAATCCACATTGTTACCATTTTGCTTTGGGTCATTGTCCATTTGGAAGACCCATTTCCGCCCAAGCTTTAACTTCCTGGCTGATGCCTTGAGATTTTGCTTCAGTATTGCCACATAATCTTCTTTTCTCATGATACCATCTATTTTGTGAAGTACACCATCCCTCCTGCAGCAAAACAACTCCACAACATGATGCTGCCACCCCTGTGTTTCACAGTTGGGATGGTATTCTTAGGCTTCCAAGCTTCTCCCTTTTTCCTCCAAACATAACGATGGTCATTATGCCCAAAAAGTTCAATTTTAGTTTCATCAGACCACAGGACATGTCTCCAAAAATTAAGGACTTTGTTCCTGTGTGCAATTGCAAACATTAGGCTGGCTTTTTTATGTTTCTTTTGGAGTAATGGCTTCTTCCTGGCAGAGTGGCCTTTCAGCCCATGTTAATACAGTACTCGTTTCACTGTGGATCTTCACAAGGTCTTTTGCTTTTGTCCTTGAGTTGATATGCACATGTTGGACCAAAGCACGTTCATCTCTCAGACAAAAAACCTGTCTCCTTCCTGAGCGGTATTATGGCTGGACATTCCCATCTTGTTTGTAATTGCATATAATTGTTTGTACAGATGAACGAGGCATCTTCAGGTATCTTGAAATTGTACCCAAGGATGAGCCAGACTTGTGCACGTCCACAATTCTCTTTTTGATATCTTGGCTGATTTCTTTAGACTTTCCCATGATGCTACAAAAAGAAGCAGTATGTTTTAGGTGTGCATTAAATACATCCACAGGTGTGTCTTTAATTAACTCATATGTTGCCAAAAAAAATCCTATCAGAAGCTTCAAACACATGACATCATCATATGGGCAGTCCAGAATTGTTTAAAGGCGTAGTAATCTTAGTGTATGTAAACTTTTGACTTTGCAGTAAGTAATAGAAATGCCTTAAAACATTCTCTCTCTTTCATTATTCTGGAATTTGGCAAATATTACAAATTATGGTAATCCTAATTCACCTAAAATGGGAAAGGTTTATTCTGATTATTATTATTCTGATTTCATGTCAGATATTGATAAAAACATGCATATGAGTCTTTTTATATAGTGTATGTAAATTTCTGGTTTCAACTGTACATATTTATTGTGGCAGGTCAACTCACTTGGCTTCTTAAAGAGGTAGACACAGGAACCATTTCTATTTAAAGTCAGGCTGGTTTATTGCAATCCTCATAAATCATGTCACCAGAAAAACTTAAATACAGCCTTTGTCTGGCACAAGGTAAAACATAAAGTAACAAGTCCATACAATAGTGCTGGTTAGCCCACCTGGCTAAGAGTCCAGCTTCCATGTTCTTTAGCAAAGGACATTTAAGTCAGGAAACCTGCAACCTCTATACGTCCAGCATGTGTGAAACAGACAGCTATCAATTTACCCAGTGAATCCCACCCAAGAGTGGAGATATGGTGAGCAGACGTTCAGCTGCTCCTAATCAACCTGTCATGGCTGATTAACCCGTCATGGCTGATTAACCCCTTTTAGTTCTATATACATTAAAGCATTACTTCATGTTTATCTCCCAACCACTAGGGTCTAAGAGCTACCTTACATACCTCCCCCTCTGCCTAAAGCCATGGCTTGGCACCTTCTATCACTAGTCAAGGGATTCTTGAGAGGGGATCAGCATTACCATGTAACTCCCAGCTCTATATTCTACACGGAAGCGGAAATCCTGCATTGCTGGAAACAAGCGGGTAACATGAGCATGTTTCCCTTTTTCATCCTTCATCCACCTGAGTGGGCCATGGTCTGACACAAATTTAAATTCTCACCCTAAGAGAATTTTTTCCACCCCCACTTTATGGCTAAGCATTCCTTTTCTACAACGGAATAATTTTTCTCACATGCCGACAGTTTCCTGCTCATGTAGAGAACAGGATGCTCCTCTCCATGTATCTCTTGAGAAAAGAACGTCCCTAATCTAACTTCTGAGGCGTCCATTTGGAGTACAAATTACTACTTAAAGTCGGAGTTATTCAGGACTGGCTGCTTACACAGTGTCACTTTCAGTTCTTGAAAGGCCGTCTCTGCCTCCGATGTCCATTTAGTCATGACTGATTTTGTCCCCTTAAGGGTGTCGGTAAAGGGTGTGGCCGCCATGGCAAAGTTTGGAATGAACCTTCTGTAGTACCCCATGAATCCCAGAAAGGCCCTAACTTGCTTGAGAGTGGTTTCGGACAGTTCTGGGTCCACTTTATTGATCTGGGGTTTGATTCCGCCTCTACCTGCTACATATTCAAGGAATTTGGCCTCTTCTTTCCCTATGACATTTTTTTTGGGATTTGGATTTATAGAGAACCCTGCCTTCCTGAGTACATCAAACACTGCCTAGACCTTTCCCAGATGGCTTCCCCAATCCGGGGTGAAGATTACCATATCGTCCAGGTATGCCACAGCATAATTCTTGTGGTGTGCGAGGATCCGGACAATGGCCCTCTCAAAGGTGGCCAGAGCTCCCTGCAGTCCAAATATTCGGACATATTGGAAGCAACTGTCGGGTGTGGAGAAAGCCATCTTCTCCTTGGCTTCTTGTGACATGGTGATTTGCCACTATCCTTTTGTTAGATCAAAGGTGGTTATGTACCTTGCCGACCCAAGTCTCTCAATTAGCTCTGGTTTTGGAACAAGGACAATCGGGTCAGAGCACTCACTCTTAGATTTCTCAATGAGATTCAGCATATTCTTCACTTCTGTTCTCGGTGGGCCTCTGGAATTCGGTAGGGCTTCAAATTCACCCACACATGGGGTTTTGTCAGAACCTCATGTTCTATGACATCTGTACACCCCAGCAAATCTGAGAACAGGTCCCAGTTTTGCTGCAGCAATACCCAACAATGCTGTTTCTGGACCTTCGACAGTGTTTCGGTTACTGTGACGTCTTCAATGTCCCTTTCTGGCTTAACCAGCTATCATGGAGTTTCAATGGGGTCCTTCTCTTGCTATGCCTTGTTTAAAAAGGATGATATGCTGCCAAGAGCAATGAATTGTAAGACTTCTCACCCCCAAATCAAGTGTTTTGCTCGTTCATCAGGTGATTGTCGACCTGCTAGTTCTCGATTATTGGCCTATCTAATGGGTTCTAAGTTGATCTATCTAATGGGTTCTAAGTTGACCACACACTAATAATTTCAGGTGGCCTGGTCTTGGCTTCTAATGTAGAAATGCCTTTCTGTAATTTAGTGCAAAATTATTTTCCATTGACTATATGTCAAGTAAAATCTAAAATTGTCAATGTTTTAACAGAAATTAGCCTTTAGTTGTCAATACAGATGAGCCAACGTAGTGTCTGGTGCTGAACTCTGAACACGGACTTCTCCAGTAAGTTTGTTTCAGTGTTCGGAATTCCAGGGGAAGAGAGAGAGATACTCTGCCTCCTGCATCCCCATGGCCCTTACTATGACCATTCTACAGCATCAAAGTTCAGGTTGCCATTGCCTTCAATGGGGTTCGAGTTCAAGTTTGGGCAGAATTCTGGTACCCGAACCGAACTTTGGACTAAAGTTTGGTTGAACCTGAGGAACCCTAATATCCACGGGTCCGCTCATCCCTAGTTGTCACCTTTGATGCTGATTCCTGTCCCAAAAATGTGCCAATGGTCTTAATCAAATGTATTTATTTTCACTTTCTGGTACTTGAATAACACCAACATATTTCCTTTGCAGAGATTGTCACAAACATCATCTTTCTCTGTCCTCAATGGTACTCATAATTTAAATTTCCTGTATCACATATGCATATTAAAGTCATCAATATGTTTTTAAAGTGTAAATAGGATAAAGAAAATGTGGAAGAAACCCACATAAATACTGGGAGAAAATGTGTACTCCATTTAGAAGTTGAGTATTGGTTCAATTCAAAATGATTTTCTAATACACATTGATCTTATTGATTGTAAATCTGTCAGTTTAATCTCAGCCTATCTCAGGGGTGAAATGCATCATGACTTCAAATTTACAAACATACCTCGATTTTTCCGCAACCCCTGATCAGATGACATGTAAATCTTTTGTAAATCCTATGCATCTATAGCTACTAAATGTAATATCAGTCTTACACGTTATGGAGATTTGGTTCTTTGGTTACATTTATACAGTCTTCAGATTAAGTTTTGACTCGTGTTTAGTAAGGTTGCATTAGCAACTTATCCGGTTAGCTAAAGAAATGTATCAAGGTAGGTATGTATTAATTAATTAATTACTGAAATTCTTCTAATATGTGAATGTTTTGTCTTTCTCTTAAATATAAAAGCCTATGAATAAGCTACAAGGGGTTAAGACAGATTGCAGAATACACTAATAATAAAGCACATTTCTCTGTGAATTACAAAAGGGTATTGTTAGTCTGAAGGCACAGCTTAAGGAATGTGAAATTAATTGACACACCTATTTATGTGAATGATTAACAGAACTAAAAGTTTAGAATTTAAATAGCTTTACTTTTATGTGAAGACAGTTTAGACTCCGTGTATGTGTACAAGCGAGAAAAGAAATATCAAAACAAGCCCGGGAGCATTTTGAAAAGTAATCAGCCAAAGAGGAAATTAATTCTTTACTTTCCCATAGCAACACTGTCTCTATTCTTTATTTCTATTGCGAAATACACATTTTCAATTATGGCTTTTCACAATAATAAAGCTAAACATATAAAAGAGAATTGTTACGGTTTCTCAACAATGTGTGATAATGGGACAGACATTATAGCCAAGTAAAATGTAAATAAAGGCATTTTTAAAGAGAGAATTGTTAGTGAACCGCTAATGAAAACATTTTTTGTTCTCTTTCTCTTAATAACAAATGAATAATTGAGTGTTCCTATTTGCCGTGGGCTGATAGAAACCAATAGTCAGGTTTTTAACACAGGATATTCTGTAGCATGAACTAAAGTGCTTTTGTGCTATAATATCAGTCTGCAACGATTTAGGTCATGGAAATTTATTTTTCAAAACAAGCTGTTAAGTAGAGATCTTAATTCTTTTTCATCGTTTAATCTGTCACTGTTTTCACAAAACTTTTTATAGTAAATATAAAGCTGCATTTACTGTTGAGGTACATTTTAGAATTTATTTAAAAACTTCTTTAATATCAATTTTTTAATAAATTGCTATTAACAAATTTCTTTTGTTAGGCTACATTAAGGCCTCATCCAGACATCCTTTTTTTCTACTTGTTTTTCTCAGATTAAACATATACGCATTATAGCCTATGGGCATATTTACATGTTGTTTCTTTTTTTTGTGGACTGATTGTCTTAAAAAAAAAAAAAAAGTGAGATGTCTGTTTTTAATCCAATTTGTGGAGGAAAATTGCCTTTCAAATTACTGGGTACATAAAAAAACAGGTTGCACTTGGATGTTGCACTAGGATGTCAGCCTTGTCTCAATCCATTGGCCTTTGTTAGTTACTGTTTAATGGGTAGCTGGAGTATTTTTTATTCTTACCAGAAAAAACAGATGCAGCAGTAATGGTAAAAGTGGACACATTTGACCAAACATGGATAAAAATCCAGCACTCTGATGAAAAACTATCCATCTTTTTCTTGTATGCAAAAAAACACCTTTGGATGAGGCTTTATACAAAGTTTTTATTGAGCATTCTTGTTGCTGTGGATTTTCAATGTACAATGTAAGAGTTAAAGCATAAAGCCCTAAATGCATACTCTGAATTATTACTGTTTACGCCTTTGATTTAAGGTTTGTAACATTCCATCTAATAAGGTATTATGGGGATGTTTCCTTTTGGTAGTTATAGTTATGAGATAAATGATGAACAAACCCATCAATATTGTCAGGATTGGAAAACTAATGTGCATGAGGACATCCAACATTTCTTTGAATTCAGATGTGGGGGAAAGAAAAATCAGGAATGTTGGATTTCAACATTCTAATCCATTGTTCCCACTAGTTTGTCATATAAAAAAACAAAACATTGCTTCACAGAGGCACTTTTTGACAGATCTAGGGCCTAGGATTCTGTGTGGTGCAAAGTAGGCTGTGGGTACATGATCCTGTGATATGTAAGTGTAATTTGGAGTGTTTTCATCATTTCTAAGGTCTCACCCCCCCCTTTCTGGGGTCATGACAGCTGATCTGATCACCTGTAGCTGTTAACATGTTAAATGCCACTGTCAATCTCTGACAGCGGCATTTAACATGGCCGCGGAGGTAGGACGTCACTAGTCCCACACATCGGTGCCCATGTCACATGACTGCGGGTCGCCAATGGGTGGCATGACAACCCGGGGTCTGCAGGAGACCCCTGCGGTTGTCATTGCCAGGATGCTATGAGAGCCGCCCAGCGGTCAGCGCTCAGCGCTCATAGCAAGTGAGCACTTTAGCTACACACTGCTGTGTGTAACACAGGCGATTGGATGATCGCACCTTCTAGTCTCCCATGGAGACTGTGATAAGTTAAAAAAAAAAGTTTTTAAAAATATAAAAAAAAAATTCAAAATATAAAAGTTCAAATCACCCCCCTTTCGCCCCATTTAAAATAAAGCAATAATAAAAATCAAATATACACATGTTTGGTATTGTCACGTTCATAGTCGGCAGATTTATCAATATATAAAAAGAATTGATCTGATCGAACGACGTACGAGAAAAAAAATCAAAACTCAAGAATTATGTTTTTTTGGTCGCATGTAACATTGCAATAAAATGCAATAACAGGCGATCAAAAGATCGTATCTACCCCAAAATAATATCAATAAAAAAGTGAGCTCAGCGTGCAAAAAATAGGAAAAATGGAAATGCTACAGGGCTCAGAAAATGGCAACTTTTTTTTTGCAGACTTTGGATTTTATATTCACCTACATGTTTGGTATCTATGAACTTGTAATGACCTGGGGAATCATAATGGCAGGTCAGTTTTAGCATTTACTGAACATGGTGAAAAAAAATATAAAAAAAAAAACGTTGTGGAATTGCACATTAACCACACTTTGAATTTTTTTCCAATTTTCCAGTACACAATATGGTAAAACCAATGATGTTATTCAAAAGTACAACTTGTCCCGCAAAAAACATGCCCTCACATCGCCATATTGACGGAAAAATAAAAAAGTTATGGCTCTGGGAAGAAGAGGAGCAAAAAACGAAAACACAAAAATGGAAAAACCCAAGGTGGTGAAAGGGTTAAACTACTGCTTTTTGCGGTATTTTTGGTCCAGTGGACAGTCCTATCGGTGATTGATAGCTATCTCTGTATGCACTCTTATACAAAGAGTGCTGCCAATCACTGCCCACTGGACTGAAAATCTTAAAAATAGAGGAGGTTTAATTGAATAAAACACAGGTTGCACTGAATCTTTTCTCCCCAAACTATATATCAATCTACCAAGCTCCTCCTGCTCTATAACATGATGCCTGCAGGTTGTTCTGCATTTTCATCGTGACAGGTTCCCTTTAAATATACTTGAAAGCTCCTATGTAGTGTTGAGCCACCCCCGTAGTGTTCGAGTTCGGTTCGGTTCGTCGAACACCCGTGTGTTCGCCGAACTGTTCGTCGAACTGTTCGTCGAACACCTTCGAACACCGTTAAAAACAATGGCAGGCAAACAAAAACACATAGAAACACATAGAAAACACCTTCAAAGGTGTCCAAAAGCTGACAAACTGCTCAGAAGACACAACTAACACATGGAAAAGTGACAAGTACATATAGTCATGCGAAAAGAAAAGAGGTGGAGGAGTAAAAGGAGGGGGAGACACAGATATAGGCATGTCATGCCCTTCTAAAATCCAAAAAGTGAGAAGCCGAGACGGCCAGTCCGCTCCTGCCCGTGCCACCTCCGTGTCGCCGGGTTTGTGCCAGAGCCGCGGTGAACCCTGACGGCCAGCCCCCCTCTCCCAATACTGGTGCCTGTCCGCTGGTGGGTCGAGAGAGCCCCCCTGTGGTGGAGGCAGCTCTAAGCTTTTTAATTTAAATTGTCCCTCTAATTTGAATGAATACACTTTAAATCCATTTACAAGGATCTATTGGAGGGCAAGTCTCATGCCAGCAGCCGCGTAATTCCAGCTCCAGTAGCGTCCACTAAAGCTGCTGCAGTTAAAAAGCTTTTATAAGGATCGAGCTCGGCTGTCCACCGCAAGGCATCCTAGTGCCAGTCCCAGCCCCTATGCCTTGGGGTGCCTCCTGATGCTCTTCACTGAGTATCCCGTGGTCCCGAAGCATTTCCTTTGAAAAAATTAAGTGTCCAAACTACAGGTGGTGTAGCTTGCTTAACAGCCGGGATAATCCGCTGACTAGCAGACACTGCTACTAGGCACAAAGTATTTCCTGGGCTAGATGCAGTTAAAAATTTGTAAGTAGATACTCTCGTTGGATGCTGAGAAAGCATTCCATAGAGTCTCCTGGCACGCCATATATGATTCTCTTAAAAAGCTTGGGGTAGGGGTCTAGGGGACCCTTTTATAGCCAAAATCACGGCCCTGTATCACAATACGTCACCTAGGCTGAAGATAAATGGAACTGTAGCACCGAGGGCTCGGTTGCTACAGACGTATTGCACCTCACCCAGAGGTGTGATATCTCACTCTCAGATAAGGATGGAGTGTGGATCAGGACCCGACACCTGCATGCATTACACCACATTGCCGTGGGGCAGGGCGACCAATATGCCCCTGAGATGGGCACGACAGTCCCTGTCCCTGGCTGGAGTGGGGGGAGGGAACACTGAGGAAGGGGAACCCTGCAGTGCAGGAGCAGGGAGGAAGCAGTTCCTGGGTGCATTGAGAAGGGAGTATAAAAGGTGGGCACCATCTTAGTTCAGTGCAGAGAAGTCTGAGCAGAAGTGGCAGGGAGCAGGGGCTCTGCATGAGCTCTGCTCCGGAGGCGGGCCTAGTAACAGAGGCCCAGGCCTGCAAGAGGGAGAAGGAAAGAAGAGGAGCGGAGAAGGCTCCAGGAACGAGGAATGAAGGGATCCCAGGGGTGCGGACGGGCGAGTCGCCACCGCACGCCCGAATCCACCTGCGTGGAGGGGTCAGGCCAAAGGGGGAGACCGGTCCCCGAACTAGTGGAGGCAGGAAACGACCCTCAGCTAGAAACCGGAGGCTCTGACATTTTATGTGGCGCAGCCCCTTGCTCCACCCGCTAGGAAGGCACCACATAGGGTCAGGGAAACTGGCGCCAAGTTTACCAAGAGGAGGCCCGAGGCAGCCGGACAGAAGTGTTGGTAAGAAAGGCCAGACAAAGGACACACAAAGGTGGTCCTGTGAAGCGCTCCAAAGTTATCTGGGAGTTGTCTGAGCCCCTCACCTGGTGAGCACAGTACGACGTGGGCAGCCGTTACCTGCAGACGTGGTCTGGATAATAAGAACTGTGAGTAAAGGCCCTGAACTGCATCACTGACTCCGTGTCGTTACTGCTGCTGCCCTGCACCATCACCCCCATCCTCCGCATACACTGCCCTGAGGCTATACTCCTCCCGTGGGGAGTTATGCTACTCTCTGCTGCACCCACAACACCAGCCTTAGCGGTCTGCCCTGTAGCGGCGGTTCACTCTGACCGCAATCCACGGGTGGCGTAGTCGGACATTTAAACATCAAAACCACATAAATAGTTCCGCCACTGGTTTGACCGCCCTGACCCACGGAACCGGATCGCCGCCACGAAGACTACAACCACCAGCATCCACCAAAAAGGGTCCGGCTCCGGGTGTCCCAAGGCCCAGGGGGTGCGTCAGAACATTTTCATCACCTTTCACAATCACCAATGGGACAAGGCAGGGATGTCCTCTGTCCCCTCTCTTATACATCCTAGTGACGGAGCACCTGCTCTCATCAATTCGCCATAACCCCAATATTAGGTGGATTGAGGTGGGAGGCACCGAGTACAAGTGCTCTCTATTTGCTGATGATGTCCTAGTATATATCACTCAATCACATATATCCATCCCTGCTGTTATGGCTGAAATAGATCACTTTGTTACATGGTAAAATTTTAAAATCAATGCAGCGAAGTCTGAGGCCCTCGATGTCTCCCTCCCTAAATCCATATAGGATTCCATCCAGTCCAACTTTCCCTTTGCCTGGCCCTCACAGGGTATCAAATACTTAGGAATTCCTATTCATAGAGACCTCTCCCATCTATGTTATCTTAATTTTGGGCCCTTTATTGAACAATTCCATACAGACCACGGTTGGCAAGTTAGAACTGTAAGATTCACTACGTGAACCACTGGTGTTTTGTGGAAAAGCACATGTACACCGCGTTCCAAATTATTATGCAAAAAGTGTTTAGGAGTGATAAGGGAAGAATTTGTTTGTTTGTCAGTTAAACTCATTGATGGTGATGTGTGTCAGGGCTCTTTATATCACTGTAAGCAATTGCAGACACCTGTGCTAATTAGTTTGGCAGGTGTGTCCAATGAAAGGCAAGACTACTTAAGAAGGCTCTCTCACATTATTAAGCAGCCTACATTTTCTGCCAAAATGGGAAAGAAAAAGGATGTGTCGGCTGCTGAGAAGCAACAAATTGTGGAGTGTTTAGGTCAAGGCATGACTACAATCAACATTGTGCGATGATCAGGATGAAGTGTCTTGGCAATCAAGAAGTATGTAGCTGATTCACAGTACACACGTGTGCGTGCTGATAAGGGCAAATTGAGGACTCTTTCCTACAGGCAATTACGTCAGGTTGAAAGAGCAGCGGCAAAAAAGCCTTGTCATAGCAGCAGACAAGTTTTTGAAGCTGCTTGTGCCTCCAACGTCCCCCGAACAACAAGATGCAGGGTCCTTCAGAGGTTTGCAGCTGTGCATACGCCATCCTGTCGACCTCCTCTATCCACTTCACACAAGCAGAAACGGCTCCAGTGGGCCAAACATTACATGAAGACTGATTTCAAAACTGTTTTGTTCACGGATGAGTGCCGTGCAGCGCTCGATGGTCCAGATGAATGGAGTGGAGGATGGCTGGTTGATGGACACCCCACGCAAACACGGTTACAGCGCCAACAAGGAGGAGGTGGAGTAATGTTTTGGGCTGGAATCATGGGGAGAGAGATTGTCGGCCCCTTTAGGATCCCTGAAGGCGCTAAAGATGAACTCCATAATGTATGTGGATTTTCTCAAACAGCACTTCCTGCCATGGTTCAAGAAGAAGAACCGTGTATTTCACAGCAAGATCATTTTTCTGCATGATAATGCACCATCTCATGCTGCACATAAAACATCTGCATCTCTGGCTGATATGGGCATAAAAGGGGACAAACTTATGGTGTGACCCCCATGCTCCCCTGACCTCTACCCCATTCAGAACCTTTGGAGCATCATTAAAAGGAGTGTCTATGATGGCGGGAGGCAGTTCACATCTAAGCAACAGCTCTGGGAGGGTATTCTGTCCTCATGCAAAACAATTGAAGCAGAAACCATCCAAAACCTGACAAATTCAATGGACGAGAGAGTTCAGAAGCTCCTTTCGAACAAGGGGTCCTATGTGAAAATGTAACATCACCTAGAATAAAGTTTTGAGTTGAAAACTGTTTGATTTAAGTTTCTAACAACCTGCTAATGCTTATAATTTCAAAAATGACCATTTTTTTGGTCTTTATTAAAATGAAAAGGTTGATCGAAAAGTTTGGGGGATCTAAGAGTGTGGCAACCCAGTAGTCATGATTACTTCGAATTCTGACAATATGAGGGTCATGCTGCAGGTAGTGCAGCAAGAAGGCACTTATGTGTCTTGCGCATCTCGGAGCCCCAAAATTATTTTACGGGCTAGATGCAGCTAAAAATTATTTTTAATTTTAAATCTGGTGAAGCTTATTATAGATGGCCTAATAGGATCAGTGCTGCACACTGCTACAAAGCCCAAATTATTTTCCAGTCAAGATACAGATAAACATGATTAGTAATTTGAATGCTTAAAACGGTTGGTAGGGTGATTTTAACCAATCATCAAGCTTTTACTCTCCCCAGGATAACACAGGGGTAGAAAAGTCGTTTCGGATCCATGATTTGTTCATCTTTATGAACGTGAGTCTGTCTACATTATCAGTGGAGAGCCGCGTGCGCTTATCTGTCAGCACACCACCAGCAGCGCTGAACACACGTTCAGACAGAACGCTGGCTGCGGGGCATGACAAGATCTCCAAGGCGTAAGTGGCTAGCTCCGGCCATTTATCCAGATTGGAAGCCCAAAAAGAGCAAGGGTCCAGTGACACAGTCGTGGCTTCAATGTTTACTTGGAGATACTCCTGTACCATCGTCTCTAGGCGTTGACTATGTGTCAGACTTCTTGTCTCCTGTGGCCTTGCAAAGGATGGGCTAAAAAAGTGGTGAAATGATTCCGCAAAATTGATGTTACCAGCAGATACTGTGGTTCTGTTACGGTTTGAGTGCTGAACACTTGACGGTCCCACGGTTGGCAAGTTGGAACTGTGAGATTCACTACGTGCACCACTGGTATTTTGTGGAAAAGCACATGTAAGATTCTGCAACAGTCTCTGCTGATACTCCTGCATGCGTGCATCCCTTTCTATGGCAGGAATAATTTCTGCAAATTTACTTTTGTACCGGGGATCTAACAGTGTGGCAACCCAGTAGTCAGGATTATTTCTAATTCTCACAATTCGAGGGTCATGTTGCAGGTAGTGCAGCAAGAAGGCACTCATGTGTGTTGCGCATCCAGGAGCACCAAGTCCCTGTTGTGTTGGTGGCGAGGTAACAATCATGCTTCCTTCCTCTGTCCTCTCCCCCCAACCTCGCACAACAGAAATGTGATCAAGGTCTCCCTCATCTGATGAGTCTTCCATCAGTTCGTCCTCCACTTCTTCCTGGGCTCCTGCACCTTCCTCACTAGTTTGGCTGCTACCATGCGCCCTGGTAAAATCATCTCCCCCACCCTCACATGCCTGCCGCCTTGGTGCTGCCGACCGTCTGGACCTTGCAGATGTTAGCCCTTCCGCATACAACTCCTCCTCCTCTACTTCCTCCACCTCCTCTTGTGCCACCACCTGACTCCGAATTCTGTTTAACATGTGCTCCAGCATGTAAATCACCGGAATAGTCATGCTGATAATGGCATCGTCAGCACTAAACATCTTCGTCGCCATTTCAAAACTGTGCAGAAGGGTGCATAGGTCCCTGATCTGAGACCACTCCTCCAGCGTGATTTGCCCCACCTCTGAATCTCGTTGGCCCAGGCTATACGTCAGAACGTATTGCACCAGGGCTTGTCGGTGCTGCCACAGTCGCTGCAACATGTGCAGAGTTGAATTCCACCGGGTAGGCACATCGCATTTTAGCCGGTGAAGTGGCAGGCCCAACGACTTCTGTAGAGATGTAAGTCGCTGAGCTGCGGGATGCGAACGGCGGAAGTGAGCACACAGCGACCGTGCCCTCTGCAGAAGGCCATCTAGTCTGGGATAGTGGGCTAAAAATTGCTGGACAACCAGTTTCAACACGTGAGCCATACAAGGCACGTGTGTGACATTGCCCCGGCGAAGGGCCGCACCCAGGTTTGCAGCATTGTCGCACACGGCCTTCCCTGGTTTCAGGTCCAGTGGAGACAACCATTCATGAAATTGGTTCTCCAGAGCTGACCACAACTCCTCAGCTGTGTGACTCACATTTCCCAGACATTTCAATGTAAAAACCGCCTGATGACGTTGAGCCCTACTGCCAGCATAGTAAGGAGGTGTGCAGGATCCCTTCTGCGCAGTTAGAAAGCTTGTGGCATGACCAGACAGGCTTTGGGTGCAGGTGGAAGACCGAGAGGAGGTTGAGGAGGCAGAAGCAGTGGAGGAACTTTGACATAAAGAGGATTGACGCACAACTCGTGGGGACGGCAAGACTTGGACAGCAGCCCCTTGTCCTGCTGTCACCATAGTTACCCAGTGCCCAGTCAGCGACATGTAACGCCCCTGTCCATGCCTACTCGTCCAAGTGTCTGTGGTGAAATGCACCCTGTCACACACAGAGTTTCTCAAAGAAGCGGTGATGTTGTGTGCGACATGCTGGTGGAGCGCAGGCACACCTTTCTTTGAGAAGTAGTGCCGACTGGGCATCTGGTACTGGGGCACTGCGACGGACATAAGGTCTCGAAAATCCTCTGTGTCCACCAGGCGGAAAGGCAGCATTTCTGTAGCCAAGAGCTTGCAGATGGTGAAATTCAACCTCTTAGCTTTCTCATGGCTAGGAGGAAATGGTCTTTTACTTGTCCACATCTGAGGGACCGAGGGCTGGCTATTGTGCTTAGACGGGGTTGATAAGGGTGTCCCCGGCAAACTGCCGGTCTGTGAGGAAGATGCAGGCGGACATGTTAGGTTGCCTTGATCCAAAGGTGGTGCTATCGATGTCGGACAGCGCTCAAGACCAGCTGGTGTTACCACCTCCAAAGAAAATGATGACCTGCCAATCACGCTGGCTGTTGCGGGTAAAGAGGTGGCAGGTCTGCGCCCCAAAACAGGTGTGACTACTGTCCCCCCAGTCACAGAGGATGAAGAGGCCGCGGATGCACAAGATATGGCAGACGGCGGTTGGCCCGGCCGGCTAGGCCGCATTGTAGCACACTGAGCTTCCCACTGCAACTTATGCTTCATGTCCATGTGCCGGTTCATGCATGAAGTACTCAAACTATGTATTTTTTGGCCTCTACTTAGCTTTTGCTGACAAATGTTACAGATAACACGAGTTGGGTCATCTTTATCGATCTGAAAAAATGCCCAGGCTATGCAAGGCTTAGCACCCATGCGACCTGAAGAGCCACCACGACTTGTGGTGAGAGGCAGAGTTGTGTTTGAGGATGCAGTTGTTGACGTGCTTCCAGTACTACGTCTCTGTCCAGGAAGGCGCAACCTGACCTCGTCGTCACTAGCATCTTCCTCCACCTCCTCTGCTGACCTCATCTCTTGGCTGACTGTGGGTTGACAGTAAGTGGGATCTCCGACCTCATCATCATCACCCTGTGCGTTATCACACCCGTCGTCCTCAGAGCCAACCTGTTCCTGCCCTGACAAAAAACTAAAGTTGTCGCTCCAATCAGGTATTTGAGTCTTATCATCGTCTTCCTCATTGTCTCCACCAACAGGAGTTACAGTTTGGGAATGAGGGTCTACATTATGGTCAGAACCTTCTGCGTCTGGTCCTGGATCCGACTCATAAAGATTCTGGGCATCAGTGCAGATCATTTCCTCGTCTGGATTCACAGAAGCGCTGGAGTCGACCTCTGATTCCCAGGCTATAGTATGAGTAAACAGCTCTGCAGACTCAACCATCTGTTCTACCTCATACTCAGACGGGCAGCTGGAGATTTGGGAGCTGTGAGGAAGCAAGTGCAATTTGGGTGACACCTTTGAGGACTGGAGTATTTGTGATGTTGAAGTTGATGTGGAGGAGAGCCCACTTAAAGGAGCACTTGATATCCGTTGAAGCACCTGCTGTTTTTGTGCCTCATCTGGAATTTGTAGCGATTGGCGTGGCCGTAAGAAAGGGATCTTATCACATTGTCCGCTAAAAGAAGTAGACATTTTAGTTTGGCTGGAAGATGGTCTTTCTTCTGCACCTACCCCACGGACACAACCTTTTTTCCCCTTCCCAACACGCCTATTCCCCTTTCCACCAGCAGCAGGCCTTTTTCCACTCATTTTGGTGGTTAACTAATTCACAACTCTGGAGTTGTTTGCACAAAAAAACAATGGATGGTAACCGAGCAGAGCTGAGTGGCCAAACTGTGGTATTAGGCCAAAACTATTGGCTGGGTTAGATGCAGAAAAAAATTATTTTTAATTTGCAACCTGATGGAGGTCAGTATAGATGGACTAATAGACCAAGTCCCACACACAGCTAGAAGCCCAAATATTTTTTCAGAGCTAGATGCAGAAATTTTTTTTATTCAATTTGCAACCTGATGGAGGTCAGTATAGATGGACTAATAGACCAAGTCCCACACACTGCTAGAAGCCCAAATATTTTTTCAGAGCTAGATGCAGAAAAAAATTATTTTTAATTTGCAACCTGATGAAGGTCAGTATAGATGGACTAATAGACCAAGTCCCACACACCGCTAGAAGGCCAAATATTTTTTCAGAGCTAGATGCAGAAAAAAATTATATTCAATTTGCAACCTGCTGGAGGTCAGTATAGATGGACTAATAGACCAAGTCCCACACACTGCTAGAAGCCCAAATATTTTTTCAGAGCTAGATGCAGAAAAAAAATATTTTTAATTTGCAACCTGATGGAGGTCAGTATAGATGGACTAATAGACCAAGTCCCACACACTGCTAGAAGCCCAAATATTTTTTCAGAGCTAGATGCAGAAAAAAATTATTTTTAATTTGCAACCTGATGGAGGTCAGTATAGATGGACTAATAGAACAAGTCCCACACGCTGCTAGAAGCCCAAATATTTTTTCAGAGATAAATGAAGAAAAAAATTATTTTTAATTTGCAACCTGATGGAGGTCAGTATAGATGGACTAATAGACCAAGTCCCACACACTGCTAGAAGCCCAAATATTTTTTCAGAGCTAGATGCAGAAAAAAAATATTTTTAATTTGCAACCTGATGGAGGTCAGTATAGATGGACTAATAGACCAAGTCCCACACACCGCTAGAAGCCCAAATATTTTTTCAGAGCTAGATGCAGAAAAAAATTATATTCAATATGCAACCTGCTGGAGGTCAGTATAGAAGGACTAATAGAACAAGTCCCACACACTGCTAGAAACCCAAATATTTTTTCAGAGCTAAATGAAGAAAAAAATTATTTTTAATTTGCAACCTGATGGAGGTCAGTATAGATGGACTAATAGACCAAGTCCCACACACTGCTAGAAGCCCAAATGTTTTTTCAGAGCTAGATGCAGAAAAAAATTATTTTTAATTTGCAACCTGATGGAGGTCAGTATAGATGGACTAATAGACCAAGTCCCACACACCGCTAGAAGCCCAAATATTTTTTCAGAGCTAGATGCAGAAAAAAATTATATTCAATTTGCAACCTGCTGGAGGTCAGTATAGATGGACTAATAGACCAAGTCCCACACACTGGTAGAAGCCCAAATATTTTTTCAGAGCTAGATGCAGAAAAAAATTATTTTTAATTTGCAACCTGATGGAGGTCAGTATAGATGGACTAATAGACCAAGTCCCACACACCGCTAGAAGCCCAAATATTTTTTCAGAGCTAGATGCAGAAAAAAATTATATTCAATTTGCAACCTGCTGGAGGTCAGTATAGAAGGACTAATAGAACAAGTCCCACACACTGCTAGAAGCCCAAATATTTTTTCAGAGCTAAATGAAGAAAAAAATTATTTTTAATTTGCAACCTGATGGAGGTCAGTATAGATGGACTAATAGTCCAAGTCCCACACACTGCTAGAAGCCCAAATATTTTTTCAGAGCTAGATGCAGAAAAAAAATATTTTTAATTTGCAACCTGATGGAGGTCAGTATAGATGGACTAATAGAACAAGTCCCACACGCTGCTAGAAGCCCAAATATTTTTTCAGAGATAAATGAAGAAAAAAATTATTTTTAATTTGCAACCTGATGGAGGTCAGTATAGATGGACTAATAGACCAAGTCCCACACATCGCTAGAAGCCCAAATATTTTTTCAGAGCTAGATGCAGAAAAAAATTATATTCAATTTGCAACCTGCTGGAGGTCAGTATAGAAGGACTAATAGAACAAGTCCCACACACTGCTAGAAGCCCAAATATTTTTTCAGAGCTAAATGAAGAAAAAAATTATTTTTAATTTGCAACCTGATGGAGGTCAGTATAGATGGACTAATAGACCAAGTCCCACACACTGCTAGAAGCCCAAATATTTTTTCAGAGCTAGATGCAGAAAAAAATTATATTCAGTTTGCAACCTGATGGAGGTCAGTATAGATGGACTAATAGAATGATGCTATGCCCAAAAGATTTTACTTCACTAGGTGCAGTAAAAAAATTGGTATTCTATACACAGGTGGTATATCTTGCAAAACAGATAGGCTACTCCACTGACTAACACACTCTGCAATAGGCCAAAAAGGATTCGCCTTGCTAGATTCAGCCAAATGCTGTGAAAAAAACTTGCACAGCACTGGCACAGACCTGCCTGGCAAAAACTGATAGGAACTGATGTAACCTAGTCCTGAAAAGGACTCCAATTACAATTAGTCTTTACTCCCACAATCTATCTATTTAAGAGCACAGACCTGCTTGATAAAAGTCGTAGGAAATGCTGTAACCTAGTCCTTAAAAGGACTGCAATCACAACTATTCCCTACTCCCAAGCTATCTGTATATTTGTGCGAAAATTGGCTTGAAATTAACAAGGTATAGCGCACACAGCAACAGCGGTGCCGTCTAACACGCAGCTGCAGCAGTGAGAAAATGGTGGCGACGGGCAAAATGGCTTGGTCTTATAGGGCAAGAACATGTGACATACACTGCCAATCACACATGCCCTTGCTTGTGTGAAAAAAAGCACTTCGCTCCGTGTGTGCGCTGCTGATAGGCTGACAGATTGCACCTCCCCACTGCAAATGCGGGAAAGAGAAAAAAAAATGGAGATCTTCATTGTTCCTGCAGAGATCCATCCCCTGCCCCTCCCCCCGCCCCGCTGTACACTCAAACTGCGTATTAACATTAATTTTCATCATTACTGAGAAAAAATCCAGTTATGATTTTGGTGCACGAACAGTTATCGAACATAACCTCGAACAGCCGAATTTTTCTCAAATTGTTCGTGTTCGCCGACCGGCTCGAACACCGCCCAAAACAGCTCGAATTTGAGATTGGCGAACAGTTCGAGTAGAACAACGCTCATCTCTAATATACAGTACAGACCAAAAGTTTGGACACACCTTCTCATTTAAAGATTTTTCTGTATTTTCATGACTATGAAAATTGTACATTCACACTCAAAGCATCAAAACTGTGAAATAACACATGTGGAATTATATACTTAACAAAAAAGTGTGAAACAACTGAAAATATGTCTTATATTCTAGGTTCTTCAAAGTAGACACCTTTTGCTTTGATGACTGCTTTGCACACTCTTGGCATTCTCTTGATGAGCTTCAAGATGTAGTCACCGGAAATGGTTTTCACTTCACAGGTGTGCCCTGTCAGGTTTAATATGTGGAATTTCTTGCCTTATAAATGGGGTTGGGACCATCAGTTGTGTTGTGCAGAAGTCAGGTGGATACACTGCTGATAGTCTTACTGAATAGACTGTTAGAATTTGTATTATGGCAAGAAAAAAGCAGCTAAGTAAAGAAAAACGATTGGCCATCATTACTTTAAGAAATGAAGGTCAGTCAGTCCGAAAAATTGGGAAAACTTTGAAAGTGCTCCAAGTGCAGTTGCAAAAACCATCAAGCGCTACAAAGAAACTGGCTCACATGAGGACCGCCCCAGGAAAGGAAGACCAAGAGTCACCTCTGCTTCTGAGGATAAGTTTATCCGAGTCACTAGCCTCAGAAATCGCAGGTTTACAGCAGGTCAGATTAGAGACCAGGTCAATGCCACAGAGAGTTCAAGCAGCAGACACATCTCTACAACAACTGTTAAGAGGAGACTTTGTGCAGCAGGCCTTCATGGTAAAATAGTTGCTAGGAAACCACTGCTAAGGACAGGCAACAAGCAGAAGAGACTTGTTTGGGCTAAAGAACACAAGGAATGGACATTAGACCAGTGGAAATCTGTGCTTTGGTCTGATGAGTCCAAATTTGAGATCTTTGGTTCCAACCACCGTGTCTTTGTGCGACGCAGAAAAGGTGAATGGATGGATTCTACATGCCTGGTTCCCACCGTGAAGCATGGAAGAGGAGGTGTGATGGTGTGGGGGTGCTTTGCTGGTGACACTGTTGGGGATTTATTCAAAATTGAAAGCATACTGAACCAGCATGGCTACCACAGCATCTTGCAGCAGCATGCTATTCCATCCGGTTTGTGTTTAGTTGGACCATCATTTATTTTTCAACAGGACAATGACCCCAAACACACCTCCAGGCTGTGTAAGGGCTATTTGACCAAGAAGGAGAGTGATTGGGTGCTACGCCAGATGACCTGGCCTCCACAGTCACCAGACCTGAACCCAATCGAGATGGTTTGGGGTGAGCTGGACGGCAGAGTGAAGGCAAAAGGGCCAACAAGTGCTAAGCATCTCTGGGAACTCCTTCAAGATTGTTGGAAGACCATTTCCGGTGATTACCTCTTGAAGCTCATCAAGAGAATGCCAAGAGTGTGCAAAGCAGTCATCAAAGCAAAAGGTGGCTACTTTGAAGAACCTAGAATATAAAACATATTTTCAGTTGTTTCACACTTTTTTGTTAAGTATATAATTCCACATGTGTTAATTCGTAGTTTTGATGCCTTCAGTGTGAATGTACAAGTTTCATAGTCATGAAAATACAGAAAAAATCTTTAAATGAGATGGTGTGTCCAAACTTTTGGTCTGTACTCTATGTGTATTCTTAGTTAAATTCTACAAATTTTGTTCTACACCTTGCTAACAAGAAGTTTTAGAAAGTTATAAAGAAGTAGAAGTATTAATAGAAAAGATTGTGACTGCAAGATCAGACTACACATGGTTTGTTTGTAGTTTGCAACCATGGAGACTAGAGATAAGCGGATCTTTTGAAATTTGAATTAATTCACCAAGAATCTTAGTAAAGCAAAGCTTCTAATTGCCTAAAAAATACATGTATAACACTCTGAGGGCTCCCAGGACTGTATTGAACCCCTTTTAAGCTCTTTAATGCAAACACAGCATTATTAATGTCAAAGTTTCCTGAATGTATCTGGGTAGGGGAAAATGGATAGTAACCAGTGATAATAAAAAGTCTATTTAACAACACACTGCAATATCAGACTTTTCAGGCTTCCTAAATTGTAATATAAAATATCCATTTTTGGGGATAGATATCTGCCTTGCAGATGTTTATACACAGGAGGTGGAAAGAAGCCATGCATTTTTCCCAATAGCGTGGTTGAAAAATTATTCCAGCTTGGAGACTATCAAGATGTTTGCTCTTTACTAAGTGAAGAAGTGATAAAACCTACAAAAATTGGTGTATAGCCAAATAAAGAGTATAAGTAGTCATTTATTGATACATGATTCAGAACAGGTTAAAACAGGAGTGGGGAATTAATTTTCCAGAGGGGACCACATGAGAGACAGTGAGTGTTGTGGAAGGCTGAACCAATAGGTTGAAATTAATTATGCTCAATATTAATATTAACAAATTACTTATATTATATTTATTATTTTATGCTAATATTATCACCTAATATTGAGCACCACTAAGTATGCTGACATCCCCTATATACCGTATGATCCTGCACCAAATATACAGTATGAGCCCCCACACAGCCCCCTACATACAGCATGAGCCTCTACTTAGCCCCTCTTTATACAGTATGAGACTCCACATAGCCCCCTATATACAGTTATTGTAACGGGTCTGGGAGGCGGAACCTCTGAGCTACTATACAAGGGGGCGGTCCTTGTAAGGGAGCGGGTGGCGACCAGGGAAGACGGGCAGGAAGTCACAGCAGGTGACCGGGACAGTCTCTGGGTGAACGGACTGGAGGTCACGGCAAGTGACCGGGGTAGTCTCTGGATGAACGGGCAGGGGTCACGGCAAGTGACCGGGGCAGTCTCTGGATGAACGGGCAGGGGGTCACGGCAAGTGACCGGGGCAGTCTCTGGATGAACGGGCAGGAGGTCACGGCAAGTGACCGGGGCAGTCTCTGGGTAAAGGGTAGGTACGACCTGTGATGGCTGAGACTCCAGGTAGGCTAGCAGGCAGATGGTAGATGTGTGCTCCCAGGTGAGCAAGCGAGAGTCTCTGGATAAACGGGTGGTCACAGCATGTGACGGCGGAGCCTCCAGGTAGGCCAACAGACAGGCAGCAGATGAGCGCTCCCAGGTGAGCGGGCAGGAGTCTCTGGAATGGCAGGTGGTCACAGCACGTGACGGCGGAGCCTCCAGGTAGGCCAACAGACAGGCAGCAGATGAGCGCTCCCAGGTGAGCGGGCAGGAGTCTCTGGAATGGCAGGTGGTCACAGCACGTGACGGCGGAGCCTCCAGGTAGGCTAGCAGGCAGGTAGCAGATGTGCGCTCCCAGGTGAGCGGGCAGGAGTCTCTGGAATGGCAGGTGGTCACAGCACGTGATGGCGGAGCCTCCAGGTAGGCTAGCAGGCAGGTAGCAGATGTGCGCTCCCAGGTGAGCGGGCAAGCTGGTCCATAGACAGACTGACAAGAGTAGGAAGGCAGACCGTCGGACCTCAGGCTAGCAAGCAGGTAGGAGGAATGTCAGGCAGGAAACAGACAGCAAACTGGCAGGTTTCTGGCAGGTAACTGGCAGGTAACTGGCAACGGGACCTGAGGGCTGAAGCAGAGTAGTGAACAGTGCAACAACATTGCTCGGCACCTCCATTTTGGAGGAGGTGCCTTATGTATGGTGAAGTCCACCGGCCATTGGCCGGGGACTCCTTAGGACGGCGCGCGCGGCCCCTTTAAGAGGGAGGGAGCGCGCGCCCTAAGCACAGTGGTCGGGAAGGAGCGCGCGCTGCCAGCAGAGCGGGAGGAGGACGCCGGGCTTGGAGCAGAGGGGTGAGGGGAACAGCGTCCCTGCCTAGCAGATGGCAGGGACGCCGGCACTACAGTTATATGTAAAAGTTTGGGCATCCCTATTAATCTTAAGCTTAATGTTTTATAAAAATTGGTGTTTTTGCAACAGCTATTTCAGTTTGATATAAGTAATAACTGTTGGACACAGTAATGTTTCTGCCTTGAAATGAGGTTTATTGTACTAACAGAAAATGTGCAATCTGCATTCAAACAAACTTTGACAGGTGCATAAGTATGGGCACCCTTATCATTTTCTTGTTTTAAATACTCCTACCTACTTTTTACTGACTTACTAAAGTACTTTTTTTGGTTTTGTAACCTCATTGAGCTTTGAACTTCATAGCCAGGTGTATGCAATCATGAGAAAATCTACTTAAAGTGGCCACTTGCAAGTTGTTCTCCTGTTTGAATTTCCTCTGAAGAGTGGCATCATGGGCTCCTTAAAGCAACTGTCAAATGATCTTAGAACAAATATTATTCAACATAGTTGTTCAGGGGAAGGATACAAAAAGCTGTCTCAGAGATTTAACCTGTCAGTTTCCACTGTGAGGAACATAGTAAGGAAATGGAAGAACACAGGGACAGTTCTTGTTAAGGCCAGAAGTGGCAGGCCAAGAAAAACATCAGAAAGGCAGAGAAGAAGAATGGTGAGATCAGTCAAGGACAATCCTCAGACCACCTCCAGAGAGCTGCAGCATCAACTTGCTGCAGATGGTGTCACTGTGCATCGGTCAATTATACAACACACTTTGCACAAGGAGAAGCTGTATGGGAGAGTGATGCGAAAGAAGCCATTTCTGCAAGCACGCCACAAACAGAGTCGGCTGAGGTATGCAAAAGCACATTTGGAGAAGCCAATCTCTTTTTGGAAGAAGGTCCTGTGGACTGATGAAACCAAGATTGAGTTGTTTGGTCATACAAAAAGGCGTTATGCATGGCGGCAAAAAAACACAGCATTCCAAGGAAAACACTTGCTACCCACAGTAAAATTTGGTGGAGGTTCCATCATGCTTTGGGGCTGTGTGGCCAATGCCGGCACCGGGAATCTTGTTAAAGTTGAGGGACGCATGGATTCCACTCAGTATCAGCAGATTCTTGACAATAATGTTCAAGAATCAGTGATAAAGTTGAAGTTACGCAGGGGATGGATCTTTCAGCAAGACAATGATCCAAAACACCGCTCCAAATCTACCCAGGCATTCATGCAGAGGAACAATTACAATGTTCTGGAATGGCCATCCCAGTCCCCAGACCTGAATATCATTGAACATCTGTGAGATCATTTGAAGAGGGCTGTCCATGCTCGGCGACCGTCAAACTTAACTGAACTGGAATTGTTTTGTAAAGAGGAATGGTCAAAAATACCTTCACCCAGGATCCAGGAACTCATTAAAAGCTACAGGAAGCGACTAGAGGCTGTTATTTTTGCAAAAGGAGGATCTACTAAATATTAATGTCACTTTTCTGGTGAGGTGCCCATACTTACGCACCTGTCAAAGTTTGTTTGAATGCAGATTGCACATTTTCTGTTAGTACAATAAACCTCATTTCAAGGCAGAAACATTACTGTGTCCAACAGTTATTACATATATCAAACTGAAATAGCTGTTGCAAAAACACCAATTTTTATAAAACATTAAGCTTAAGATTAATAGGGGTGCCCTAACTTTTTCATATAACTGTATAGCATGAGCCTGCACATAACCTCTCGATATACAATGTGAGCTCCACATAGCCTCTCTATATACAATGTGAGTCCTTATATAGCCTCCTATATACAGTATGAGCACCCACATTGTCCCTATATACAGTATTAGCTCCCATATTAGTAAAAAATATGCAACCTTAAATCAGAAAATGAATAACAGTCTCATTTCCCTGGAGCAGTCCAAAGATGAAAATAAAGAAAAATAGATTTAATAGAGATTTCATTGATTATAAGAACAATTTACACATGGAAAACTAAATCCAACTATGCTTGTAAAATGAAACCCATTTTGAAGAACTGTGGCTCCAATGATTTCCCTTTGAATTCGAAAGATCACACTGACAGACATGTTTCATTCTCCTCATCAGAATATTAATCTACAGGCTTCAGTTCAGAATCTTCTAATTCCGATTCCAGATGGGTAAGATCCAATTCTAGAACCTCCTCAAAAAACACCAAAGGAGGAGGGGGCAGGAGAGCACGAAGAAAGAGTTCACAGAAGATATCTGTTTAGAGTAAGGAGGAAGTTCCATGTCTCATAGATTGTCATTTAAACAGTGTTTTGATTATTACCCCCACTGTATAGTCCATCACCCAAATTGAGGTTCTAGCTAGGGGTCTGAATTTTGTCCCCAGCCAGAATTTTAATTTATTTCATACTATACAGCGGGAAGGGGGGGGGGGGGGGGACTCAGGCCCTCAATGACCTTTTATCTGGCCCCCGGGCAGATTCCCAGGGACTGCAGTGCTTGGGCCGGCAGCTGTATTTTGAAGGCCGCCAGCCCTTTAATTTCTTATTGCTCTGTGAGCATGCATGCGCACGCACTGTTCACTACTGAACGCTGAGGCTCATGCAATGAAAGATTACGTCATAACACCAATACCATAGGTAATTAATTCATCGCACTCTCTGGTGATTGGGATGCAGAATTCATTTATTAACAAAAAGGAAAAGACAAGCCAAGTTTTAAGGCGACAATAGGCAGACGTTTCGGCCACGATTGGCCTTAATCATTACGTTGCTATTGTTTATGGGTTTGTGAATACCTAGTGTCTGAACAGGACTAGGATAAAGTCCAGGGATAGCAAGAGCTTACTGGGGTCCCATGTGGGTGCGAGGTCACAGGAACCTTAGAATACAGCCGGTGGGTGGACCTGCTTTAGAATGGGGTTCCCATAGGAGATGAGTCAGTCATTGGTGGTGTGGTGGAGTATAGCGGCGCTCCCGCGCCTTGCTCTGGCTGTGGAACCACAAATGACTGACTCATCTCCTATGGGAACCCCATTCAAAGCAGATCCACCCACCGGCTGTATCCTAAGGTTCCTGTGACCTCGCACCCACATGGGACCCCAGTAAGCTCTTGCTATCCCTGGACTTTATCCTAGTCCTGTTCAGACACTAGGTATTCACAAACCAATAAACTATAGTGATGTAATGATTAAGGCCAATTGTGGCCGAAACATCTGCCTATTGTCACCTTAAAACTTGGTTTGTCTTTTCCTTTTTGTTAATAAATGAATTCTGCATCCCAATCACCAGAGAGTGTGATGAATTAATTACCTATAGTATCCAGGCACTCGTTGCCTATTACATCAGCACCTCCACTCTGACAGAGTGCGCACAAATTTTGCTCTACATAACACCAATGCCAACATTAGAACTTACTTTGTGAGTTTAGTTAGCGTGCGATTTGTACGGCCCCCGAAGAATGGTATAAATATTCAAATGGCCCTTGGCAGAAAAAAGGTTGCCCACCCCTGCTATAAAGGATGTAAATAAGTTTGCCTTCTTCTAATGGTCAAGAAATATTTCTTTAAGGACACTTCCAATGATCCCATCCTCTCTGAGAACAATTCAATGCCGAAATTTGTCAATGAGTTTTCTATTCTGTCTTTTAGTGAGCAAAATGCACTTGTTTCTGTACAACAATTAAATATGCAAATTGTCTTTTCAGAGAGGAAGAAGACTAGAACGCTAGTGCCACCTATTGGAAGTAGCAATCCTAAAAGTCAATGTCAACCCATTAATGAGCCTTGCCACAAGACTTAGGATAAAAGCCAAACCAGAATATCAATTTGCAGACACTGTGTTTTAGGGTACTGCCCCTCATCAGTGCAAAGTTTGAGATGTGGTTTGGCTGGGTGAAAAGCGTCTAACTGGAATCCAAGGGGTAACATTTCTCCTTGTGGAGAGTGACAAATCAAGCCTGGCGTGCCAAGGTGAGGAGACTTTTAAGCCTTGCAATGCTGCTGTGGGAAATTGAATACGCAAATTGTCTCTTCAAAGAGGAAGAGACAAGGACTATGTTTAGGAATTACAGTCTTTAATATGTAGCTGCATCTTTTTAAAAGGACCTAAGGTAATTGGACAATTATCTCAAAAGCTCTTTAATGGGCTGCATGGGCTATTCCTTTGTTAATCTATCATCAATTAAGCAGATAAAAGGTCTGGAACTCATTCCAGATGTGTTATTTGCATTTGGAAGGTGTTGCTTTGAATCCACAACATGCCATCAAAGGAGCTCTCAATTCAAGAGAAACAGACAATCATTAGGCTGAAAAAAAGAAGAAATGCATTAGAAAAATATCAGAAACATTAGGAGTGGCCAAATCAACAGTTTTGTACATTCTGCAAAAAAAGAGAGCACTGGTGAGCTTCGGAACTCAAAAAGACCTGAATGTCCCCAGAAGACAACAGTGGTGAATGATCACAGAATCATTTCCATGGTGAAGAAAAACCCCTTCATAACATCCACCCAAATTAACAACACTGTGCAGGAAGTAGGTGTTTCACTATCAAAGTGTACCATAAAGAGAACACTTCATGGGAGCAAATACAGAGGGTTCACCACCAGGTGTAAATCATTAATCAGCCTTAAAAATAGAAAGGCCAGATTAGACTTTGCCAACAACAATCTAAAGAAGCCAGCTCAGTTCTGGAAAAGCATTCTTTGCACAGATTAAACTAAGATCAACCTGTTCCAGAATGATTGGTAGAAGAAAATATGGAGAAAGCTTGGAATGGCTCATGATCCAAAGCACACCACATCCTGGGTAAAATATGTTGGAGAGAGTGTGATGGCATGGGCATGCATGGCTTCCAATATCACGGTGTCACTGGCAGGGCCGGCTCCAGGTTTTTGTGGGCCCTGGGCGAAAGAGTCTCAGTGGGCCCCTTTAACACATACCACGATTTATGATGCACAGGTACCGCAGAGAAATATATATATAATATAATGCCAAAGATTTCACTTCTTACATTACATGAGCGATATCTATTGTAAATTCTACAATAGCTCAGAAACCAGCGAATTCTCTCAACGCACAGTGCAGACAGGTCAGTATAGTCCTCCATACAGTATTATGGGCCCCATATATTGCTCCATGCAGAATACTGGTCCCCATATAACGCTCTATACAGAATACTGGTCCCCATATAACGCTCCATACAGGATACTGGTCCCCATATAACGCTCCATACAGGATACTGATCCCCTTATAATGCTCCATACAGGATACTGGCCCCCATATAATGCTCCATAGAGGATATTGGCCCCATTATAATGCTCCATACAGAATACTGGCCCCCACATAATTCCCCATGCAGGATGTCATCCCCCCTTGTAATGCCCCATGCAGGATGTCACCTCTCCCCCCATATAATTCCCCATGCAGGATGTCACCTCTCTCCCCCATATAATGCCCCATGCAGGATGTCACTCTCCCACCATATAATGCCCCAAGCAGGATGTCACCTCTCCCCCCATATAATGCCCCATAGAGGATGTCACCTTTCCTCCCATATAATGCCCCATACAGGATGTCACCTCCCCCCCATATAATACCCCATGCAGGATGTCACCTCTCCCCCCCATATAATGCCCTATGCAGGATGTCACCTCTCCCGCATATAATGCCCCATGCAGGATCCCACCTCTCCCCCCCATATAATGCCTCATGCAGGATGTCACCTCTCACCCTCTTATAATGCCCCATGCAGGATGTCACCTCTCCCTCCATATAATGCTCTATGCAGGATGTCACCTCTCCCTCCATATAATGCCCCATGCAGGATGTCACCTCTCCCTCCATATAATGCTCTATGCAGGATGTCACCTCTCCTCCCCATATAATGCCCCATGCAGGATGTCACTTCTCCCCCATATAATGCCCCATGCAGGATGTCACCTCTCCCCCTCATATAATGCACTATGCAGGATGTCACCTCTCCCCCCCATATAATGCACCATACAGGATGTCACCTCTCCCCTCTTATAATGCCCCATGCAGGATGCCACCTCTCCCCACATATAATACCCTATGCAGGATGTCACCTTTCCCCCCCATATAATGCCCCATTCAGGATGCCACCTCCCCCCCATATAATGCCCCATGCAGGATGTCACTTGTTCCCCCCCATATAATGCCCCATGCAGGTTGTCACTTGTCCCCCCCAATATAATGCCCCATGCAGGATGTCACTTGTCCCCCCCATATAATGCCCCATGCAGGATGTCACTTTTTCCCCCCATATAATGCCCCATGCAGGATGTCACTTGTTCCCCCCCACCATATAATGCCCCATGCAGGATGTCACCTGTTCCCCCCATATAATGCCCCATGCCTCCATACGTATAAAAAAAATCAAATACCTCACTTCTCACCTGCTGCCGCTGCTCCGGACCCCTCACCTGCGCTGCGATGTAAAGACGTCACTTCGCCCTCTGACCTGAGACGTCACAGTGCAGCAGCCGCGGAAGAGACCTGAGCTGCTGCGGAGGCACAGGGAGAGGTAAGTATTGTGCCGGGGCCCTGAGCAAGCAGGGGAGAGCGGGCGCTGACACAGGTACCACACCACTCACGGGTCCCATAGCGTGCCAGGGTGCCCAACAGTGAGTGGGCCCCCCCTCCTGCTCAGGGCCCCGGTACTTGCCCGGGTGCTGACGCCGGCCCTGGTCACTGGTATTCATTGATGATGTGAATGAAGACAGAAGCAGCCAATGAATTCTGAAGTGTACAGTGCTATACTTTCTGCTCAGTTTCAACCAAATGCAGCAAGGTTGATTAGACGTTTTTTCACAGCACATATGGACAATGACCAAAAACATACTGCAAAAGCAAACCAGCAGTTTTTTAAGGCAAAGTAGTGGAATATTCTGCAATGGTCATTTTATTTCCCCTATATGGTGTCTGCTTCTTGCAGTCCAGAAATTGTCTATGGCCAACATTGTTTGGCTTATGCAGTGAGGAGGCAGCGTACAGAAATTATGATATCTCCTCACTGAATATTATTAAAGGGTACCGTATCAGGTCACATTTTCTATTGGAGAACCGGCTGTGAGATTAACCAGCGGTTCTGCTGAACCGAGCAGAACCGACTGAAATCTACCCCTGTGCATGCCAGTTATATTATGTGCCTAATTTATTAAGTGGTGTGAGCCTCTTAATGAATTAAGTGCATCTTACTCCAGTGGCCCCATTCATTAAAACTTGCATGCACAACACCAACCTTAATGACTTATTGAATCGGGGCCTATGTTTCAATGTTGCTTATCTTTATGAAATGATCATAATTGTGTCTTATCCTGAGACAATGGAATACTCTGCCAAGCAATGTTGTATTGGGTAATTTGTTAAATTAATTTCTGGATTCCTTTCTTGAAAGATATAATGTTATAAGTTATGGGAACTAAATCTCTTGAGATGGATAATTGATCTGGAGATTTATTTTGATTGTCATATTGGGAGTTAGCAAGGAATAAAGATATTTGGCAGCTACTTATAGGAGTTTGATTTTGCCTTTCTACAAAATTAACACTGCAGGATAACAGATTTACAGATTGAGTAAGAAAGATTGCTTTACGAATACTATGTAATACCCTGACTGCCTAGACAAATATGTTCTTAGTGGTTTCAGAGTGGTAGACTATGTAGTCATCAAGGGTACAAACACATTATTTATTGAAACTGATTGCTTTTAATGTAAGCATTTTATTTCAATCTTTTTAGAAATATACTTGTAGATATATACTCGTAAGTATTACTTTACTAAATTCTTCCACTTTGTTTTCCCAAATACAAGCATCCAAGTTGTCCTGTATGCAAGAGATCCTTAATAGAGATGAGTGGATTATTAAAAATGTTAATTTATCAGCTTTGGTGAATTTTCTCCAAAAGTAATAATAACTTTTCTGTGAATTGTAATACTACAAAGCTTCAAATTACTCAGAAAATACATGTATAGAGAGAAAGAGATTTAGTTTCAATATGATTGGTACAGTCCACCTACCAAGTGAATCTTGAGATGGGATCGAGCACTGCCATACAAATTGCCAGACCTCTGCCTGGCAATGCTTCACTAGGACCCACTAATCTCTGATAACCTAGGAGCTGGCCACCACTGTACAAGGTCTGATAATCCAATCGATAACCTGGAATCCACCTTGCGATGAAATAGCTGAGGAAAAAGCCCTCATTGACACACAAAATATCACTAGCCCTCTCTCTGATGCTCCAGCAATGTGGGAAATGGTCGCTGCATGGTTTTTGTTTTACAATCTTCACAAATCGAATCTCAAAGTGTTAGAATTCGCATTCAACCACAAATTTCAGGAAATACAGTCTAAAGTCGATTGTTCGTGGATCGATCAGCTCATCTCTAGTCGTTAACATCACAGAGAATGGTGAATCAGCTGCATGTTACTGGGCTGTACATGAACAGTTGCCTAAATATTTGAAATTACTAGAACACATATGACCAGATTATAAACAGTTTATACCAATTTTTTGGGAAAAGTAAGCCCCAAAAGGTTTGAAAAACTTGCATAAAATGTTAGATTTTTGCAACATTCTGTGGACATGGCCAACAATTTTTAGACAGATCTAACAGTGCACAAGACTGTTTTAAACTCATGTGAACCTGTCGAGTTTTTCAAGCAGAATAGGCTGCAGTTTTTTCCTCTAAAGGAACTTTTGTGGGGTTTTTTCAGTCGTTTCCTAAGCGTTTTGGCAACATTTTTTGGAGGGGTTTTTTCATGTTGGACATCTTCTTTACTGTTGTTTCCTGGTTGTTTTTTTAATTCCAATGATTAATGAAGAAACCGATAGCAGTTTTGTAAGCAAAAACACTCCAAAAGATGTGCAAGCATCTTTTGGGCATCCTTTAAGCTTTCCCATTGACTTGTATTGTAAAGTACAGAACGTCTTACAAGCAGAAAATGCCAGAAGAATGTACGTGTCACTTTTTTACCTCTTTGGTGTTTTTTTGAAACCTGAAGTGATAAAATGCAATTTAAAAGTCAGTTTCTGTGGCAGAATCTAAATGAAAAAGACATGTGCATATCCCCTTAATAAGTTTTATTCCAGAAAATGTTGCAATGTTTAGAGTACATCTGCACCTGGTCATAACAGGTATTGATTTAATTTTCTTACTTTAGAACTGCCTAAAATTGCTCAAATTTTTCATAAGGTGGGCATATTTAAAAAAAATTGACATCATTTAGTTCAACAAACATTTTTTAAAACCCAATGTATAAAATGCCAATTTTGATAAATCTGCTGCAAGGTCTTTTTTCCCCACAGTTTATCCTCCATGCTTGCAGTACTACAGTGATGCAGTGGAGCTATCTGCAAAACATTGGGCTGTCATGGCGATATAAGCCTGTGCTGTGGTGATGGTGCCCCTCCACCTAAGGAGTAAAACACCTACTCCTGAAATACAGTGGAGAGGGGATTACAAGGAGATGCTGTGAAACACAGGATATAAGAAAAATTTCAGTAGGCATTCATGAATTCAACTTTAGAGAAATCAATTTATTGTTCATCTACTTTGGAATTCTACATATTGGTTTCTTGTGTGGTGTTGGGTTCAACTATTTTCTGTGTGTAAATCATTTTCTTTTGAGACAATCACATCTTAAAGGGTTGGTCTGGCATCGAAAATGTCCTTTCTAAATATCTATCTTTACACTCTAACTACTTTTAGTAATTAGCTGTATTATAAAATAACCTACACTTCTCCGTATCTATTTAATAGTGTTTTTTTTTTCTTCACTTTCTGTGATGTTTTGTTTGAGAGGAGTCTCAAACAGGACATCACAGGAGGCTGGGGCTGCACTCACTTCCATGCAGCCTCTATAACTCCTCCTGGAACAGGATGTCATCAGGGGGCAGCACTGTAGTTACTTAGATATCCTGGATCCACGGTCTGTGGGAGAGTTGAGTGGGGGCGGAGATAAATGCAGTGAGTGATACCAGTGCTGACCAACACAGCTTCTAGCACATCAGGGGACGGCGCTGGTGTCACTCACTGCTTCTATCACCATCCCTGATGGTGATTCTCTTGCGGTGCTAGAAGCTGTGGGGTGAATCTGGTGTCACTCACTGCTTCTATCTCTGCCCCTGATGATGACTTCTTTCACAATTAGAAGCTGTGGCGGCAGAGATAGAAGCAAAGTGCTGGCACTGCACTCACCTCTACCACAGATTCTATCACTATGACCATGGATGCAGAACATCTTCAGAGGGCAGCAGTGGAAGAAACTCTAGTAAGTAAGTCCTGTTTCAGGGGGGGGGCGATAGATGCTGAAGGGAAGGGAGTGCAGCCCCAGCTTCCTGTGACGTCATGTTTCAGGCCCCTCTCAAACGAAACATCACAGGAAGTGAAGTTAAAAAAATTTGGGGATTAGATAAGTAAGGAGAAGTGTTAGGGTATTGTATAATAAAACTAACTACAAAAGTGGTTTGGGAGTAAAGATAAATATTTAAAAATAACATTTTTGGTACCAGACCAACCCTTTAAGATCAGAAATGCTGAGGATATAGAACATAAAGGGAATATTCTAGAACTTTCTTGTTATTAACACCTCCTACTTTACTTGGTAATATTTATTGCTGTATCTTTAGCCCTGTAAGAAAGCATGATGGGAAAAGGTGCCATGGAGGGCAGTTATTAGCTCTAGAGGAGACTCACAGTTGTGCAATTCTGGTTCCACAACACAACCAGCAGCCAAAGAGACAGTTCTTACTCCTGGTTATTTCATGCTTTATCTGGTAGCTGATACCATGACCCATGAAGGCATAGACTTTATCCTTTGCAGTTGGCATAGTGGGCATCTAGTGCACCTTTTCTTAGGGGGGCTGTTGTGAGATTGATGTTCCCAACACTAATCCCAAACTGTTTCACTTACATAGGCTTTTATCTGTGTTTGAAAATATTGACCTATTATATTTGACGAGAGAATATTTGTCATTCTTCAAAAATCTGATCCATTTATTAATAGGAACCTCAGGTAAACGATTAGGTTTACTATGTATTCCTACAATCAAATAGAACATGTTTTAAGCCACCCACAGCAATAAGATGATTGTCTTCAAATCATTGTGGGATAATAGGTGAGGTTTAAATACTTGAAAGTGTGTTTTTTCATCTTATCTGTAATTTGGTTTAAATACATTTATCTATTCAGTCATCTGCACCAAATTATTTCCTCCCCATTACAGCAGAAAATTGATACCATTCAATCCTGATTTTGTCATTGAGAGATCATAAACCAGTTTTGACATTTTTTCCTCCACTCTAATATTGCACTTCTGGAAAAATGTATAATCACTCGATATATGAAATCAGTCCTACAGTGTCATAAAACTATATTCTGAGGAATAAAATCAATTCATTTTCACTAAGTATTCTCAGGAAGAAAGATGGCATCAACTTTACGGAGCCTATAAATGCAACTTAGTGTCTGTGAACCACAAACGGTAACTGGTGAACAAAAGCTCTTTATGCTTGTATTTTTATGTTTGTTATTACATTAGTCAGCTCTTAGAATATTAATTTACATCATATGCATGTTGAGTTCTGCAAAGCTATCAACATTAGTAATATATTTACTTACTTTTACTTATAATCGAATATTTTTTTATTTCCACTAAGTACAATGTCATAGCTCAATAATTCAGGACAATGATATATTTTTAGCAAGGTACTACTATCAAAGTTATCCTATCTTTGGAAGGTGTTGTTCAGCCTGCTTTACCAAGATAATTAAACAAAACTTTAACAGTAAAGGCTACAGTCAGGCTGTTTCAACCCCTTCCCAAAAGGGCTATTTTTGTTTTTGCCTTTCACCCCCTCTCCCCCCCACACTTTTTTTGCAGTCAAAACTTTTTTGTTTTATCATCGACATAGCCATATGGGGGATTGGTTTTTGTAGGACGAGTTGTAGTTATGCTGGAAGATGTAAAAAAACTCCCTAGTGCTGTTAAATGGTCAGGCTTTTTTTAGCTGTCTTTATTAAGCAATAAAAATGAACTGGCAACAAAAAAATTGGTTTGTGACCCCATTTTCTGAGACCCGTAACGTTTTCATTTTTCTTTTGATGGAGCTGAAATGTAATGGGCTCAGCGATCTGAGCCCGATGCATACACCAGCCCACGGTTGTGTGATATACATGTATCTCACATATTGGTAAAGGGTTAAACAAACTAGTGAAATCAACATAGTCTCAGTTGGTTTTTAGGGAGCTTTGAAATGGGGAAACAAATTCTCATTGCGATGTAACGTGTACGACGATCGTTCATATTAATCCTCCTCACAATCATTACTACGCATAAATGACAGTAAATGGGCAAATTATAATATTGTCATTTAGTGCTTTACTGGATCTTGTAACAGGACAAAAAGCTATTATATCATGGTATTTTCACTATCCCATATCACTAATGTTTTTGTCTTTTTTTATTGATGTAAAGGCTTTCTAAATCCCCCTCCACACATCCGTGTAATATCGCTATCGGTGTCATCAGTGTTTTGGATCAGTGAGCCATCAGTGTGTCATCCGTGTGCCATCCGTTTTTTCCCTGTATGACTTAAGAAAAATCAATTCCAAAGCTTCTCCTCTACTTTGCAATGTTAAAACACGTACAGCACATGGACGGCACATGGATGCCATTCGTGTACTGTACGTGTTTTACACGGACCCATAGACTTGTATTGGCCCTTGTCATCCGTTCTGCTGGTAAAAAATGAACATGTCTCCTTATAGTTTGCATGGACACATGGACACATGTGACCGTGAATTATAATGGGTACGTGTGGTATCTGTGAAAATCGGATGCCACATGTACTGTAACCACGGACATGTGAAGGGGGCCTTACATGGTGCTATTATTTTGAACGAAAATAATATATATATTATGTTTGGTTATAATAATTTTCTTGTTTTTGTTTCTTTAGAGAGTGTACATTGCTAATGTAGCTGCTTCGGTTAATGTCAGATTTAGAAAAAAACAAAAAACTGTTTTTGAATCGATGGTTACACATAAGCTAAGATAGTTATCTTAAAACGGATAAAGCAGCACTATTTGTGTACACAGGAAATCAGTAGATTATAATATGTACAAAACATGAAGGTCTTTTTACAAGGTGTCTATCAGTCCAAACTGACCATATGAACTAAGCATATAGACTTGCAGGAATATAGACTTGCAGCCTCCATTCTGCAGAAACTGAATTAAATATGCTAATAAGGGTCCTCGGAGCACCCTTGGTGAGGTCAAGATGCTCAGTGCACCATTACATCCTGGTTTTGCATGCTCCGTCTCCCTCACAATTGATTGACAGCAGTGGCTTGCCTGGAGTGAGCACTGTCTTCAGGAAAAGCTCAAGTAAGCCAAGCGATCAATCACTATTGAGGAACGCAGTGCCATGCAAAACCAATAGGCGGAATTGTGCATAGAGCCTCTTTGCCACACTATGAGTACACTGAGCACTCAAATTTGCAAAATTAATTGAACTGCAGTTTCTGTAAAATGAAAACAATCTTTTGAACTCTAAATGTATAATTTTTATATGAGCTACATTATCAACAATGCTATCAGTTTAGTTTATGCAGTCAATTTAAGCTGACAGACTTATTTTAAAGAGGATGTCCACTATTACGACAACCCCTTCTCGATTTTAATGTTTCCTCCGATTAAAATAAAAATACTTATACTCACTTCCCATGCCTGCACCGTTCCAGTGGTGTCGGCACTCATGTTCCCGGGGCTCTTGTGTGGTTGATATGTAATGTGAGCCCGGCACCCAATCAGTGCTGACGTCACTGTCCCCACCTTTGGATGTATAAGTGATCAAGTGGAAGTGAGTGGCCAGTACCGAAACCGCTTGAACGGCACCGGTGGTGAGGATAGGTGTTTTTATTTCAACGGGGGTAAACATTCAGATTGAGAAGGAGTTGTCCTAGTAGTGGACAACTCCTTTAAAGTAAACTGACTAAAGCAAATACTATTCCATATATTAATTGGGCAATACCTGTTAGAAATCAAATTGCAACATAAAATGAAAGACTCATCTGTTCCAAGAAATCTTCCCATGATGTAGTTATTTCCTATACACATTGATAAGATCTTCCTAGCCATAGCAATAACCATTGCAGACAATTACAGAAAAGTCTTTATTTCACTTCACAAATTCCCCCAAACAAGTTAAACTAGTTTCCTGTTGAGTCTGTCTCTCCTATAAATCTGAAAACAGGCTCCCTGCATGGAGAAGAAGATTTAGAATGCAATCTATAGCAATATTATCAATTATGTAAACTATAAGTTATATTGTGAATTATTTTTGTAGAAGGTTATAGAAATAGGAAACTGTTTGCTTTAGGATGTAAGTGTTGAATTATGTTCACAAAAATACAGCAATAAAGTAATGGTAGGAAATGCGTTCTCAAATCAGTACCAAATATATGTATGTAATCGACAATTGGACAATAAGTATGCCTTTCTGATGTATATACTGGATGTTTGTTATATGAGAACTGGTTGGGAATTACTACTAAGTACACAGAACAATAGTTGGTACTTAAAAAGCATAAAACTGTCTACATCTAGTAGTAATAAAACACCATGTCTGCAACATTCCCATGTAGCAAAATTTCAGTGGAATTTCCATTCCATATTCAGATGCGAAAAATCTGCTGCGTTTTATAGTGTCAGCATAGGGCATGAGATTTAAAGAAATCTATTGCACATATTGAAAAAAATATCCGATATATAAATTGACAAGAGCTATGTTTTTGAGATCCGCAGTATGTCAATTAATGATGTCAATATCATCGTCAATTTCACTGGTGCTACTGCCATCTTCTTAGCAATGATATCTGCAGCAATAAATACCACTGGTTATATCACTACAGGCCCTCTGTCCCTGGAGACCTATAGTAAATACATTTTGTGGGAAACCGCCTGCCAATCACAAGCAAAACTTTCCACAAAAGACCATGGATGTAAACAGGACTTGCTTGGAGAACATGGCAGCCTATGTGCCCCAAGTGCTCTATTTCTGATTGTTCGGTGCACATCTGAAGCAGCATAGGCCTGTGTGAATAGGTTACTAAGTGACCACAAACTGGCAACCATGTAGAGTGAAAAGAAAAAAATTAGCTCACCACACTTGTATGTCTAGGCAAAGCTGAGACAATGCTGCGAGTGGGTGCCATATCCTTGTGGTGAGAAGCAACCAAAATATTACAGTCTGGAGGGAGAAGTCGGCACAACAATTGGATAAAAAGAAATTCCTTTATTTAACAATCCATAAAGACAGGTAAATTCATGGGAAAAAAACATTAAAAAACTTGACACCATATACCATATGCTTATGACTAAGGGCATGTGATACATCAGAAACGTGTCAAAGTTTTTTAATGTTTTTTCAACTGGCATATGCAAATTGCCTCTTCAGAGAGGAAGAGGACTAGAACTCTAGTGCTACCTATTGTAAGCAGCAAAAGTCAATATAAACCTTTTAACAAACCTTGCCATATAACTTAGGTTACAAGCCGAACCAGAATGTTAATTTGCAGACATTGTGTTTCAGGGTATTGTCACTCGCCAGTTCAAAGTATGAGTTTTTATTTGGCTAGGTAAAAGGCTGAAGACTGAGATCTAAGGGGTAACGTTTCTCCTTGTAGAGAGTAACAAGCCAGTCCTAGCATATCAGATTAAGGAGACTTATATACGCCATGCATGCTCCTCTAGGAAATTAAATATGCAAATTGCCTCCTTAGAGAGGATGAGAACTAAAACTCTAGTGCCACCTATTGGAAGTAGCAATCCTAAAAGTCAACTGGGAAGCATGTTTCTGGTTGTAGTTCGTTTAACATTGCACATTGGACAATATCTACACACCTTAAGTCAATTTAGAAACTGCATATTCTAAAAGTTGATAGTTTTCATTTAGTAATAATATCTAATAATGGACATCAAACACAAAATAGTCTAAAGCAAGGTAAGTCAGCAGTGGATTATATGTACAATAGTTAATACTGTTCCATTCATTACTTGTGTATTAATGTTTTTTTACATTTAATATAAATTACTTTTGACTTATATCCATTTAGAAGCACCTAAATACATTTTCTTGTGAAGATGTTGTCTCAGACTAGAAATCAAAATAGTCATTTTTTTCTATAAATAGATATATCAGCAAATAGATCAAAATGTGGCTCTTGTTGATGGTTTACACCGCTGAACAACCATTTATTACAGAGCAGAATATTATGCTCTTCTTCGGACTCCCTCTTTCGTGTATTATGTACAAAAGAAAAGTAAAAATTGGTCTGGTTCCCCTCAATTATTTTTGTTAATCTATTGCTTACATACAGTGGGTACGGAAAGTATTCAGACCCCTTTAAATTTTTCACTCTTTGTTTCATTGCAGCCATTTGGTAGATTATAAAAAGTTCATTTTTTTTCTCGTTAAAATACACTCTGCACCCCATCTTGACTGAAAAAAACAGAAATGTAGAATTTTTTGCAAATTTATTAAAAAAGAAAAACTGAAACATCACAAGGTCACAAGTATTCAGACCCTTTGCTCACTATTGAGTAGAAGCACCCTTTTGAGCTAGTACAGCCATGAGTCTTCTTGGGAATAATGCAAAAAGTTTTTCACACCTGGACTTGGGGATCCTCTGCCATTCTTCCTTTCAGATCCTCTCCAGTTCTGTCAGGTTGGATGGTGAACTTTGGTGGACAGCCATTTTCAGGTCTCTCCAGAGAAACTGAATTGGGATTAGGTCAGGGTTCTGGCTGGGCCAGTCTAGAATGCTCACAGAGTTGTTCTGAAGCCACTCCTTTGTTATTTTAGTTGAGTGCTTAGGGTCATTGTCTTGTTGGAAGGTGAACATTTGGCCAAGTCTGAGGTCCAGAGCACTCTGGAAGAGGTTTTCATTCAGAATATCTCTGTACTTGGCCGCATTCATGCTTCCTTCAATTGCAACCAGTCGTCCTGTCCCTGCAGCTGAAAAACACCCCCATAGCATGATGCTGCCACCACCATGTTTCACTGTTGGGATTGTATTGGGCAGGTAATGAGCAGTGCCTTGTTTTCTCCACACATACCGCTTAGAATTATCACCAAAAAGTTCTATCTTCATCTCATCAGACCAGAGAATCTTATTTCTCATAGTCTTGGAGTCCTTCATGTGTTTTTGAGCAAACTATGCGGGCTTTCATATGTCTTGCACTGAGGAGAGGCTTCCGTCAGGCCACTCTGCCATAAAGGCCCAACTGGTGGAGGGCTGCAGTGATAGTTGACTTTGTGGCACTTTCTCCCATCTCCCTACTTCATCTCTGGAACTCAGCCACAGTGATCTTGGGGTTCTTCTTTACCTTTCTCACCAAGGCTCTTCTCCCACGATTGCTCAGTTTGGCTGGACAGGTCTAGGAAGATTTCTGGTGGTCCCAAACTTCTTCCATTTAAGGATTATGGAGGCTACTTTGCTCTTAGGAACCTTGAGTAATGCAGAAATTCTTTTGTAACCTGGCCAGATCTGTGACTTGCCACAGTTCTGTCTCTGAGCTCCTTGAGCAGTTCCTATGAGCTCATGATTCTCATTTGGTCTGACATGCACTGTGAGCTGTGAGGTCTTATATAGACAGGTGTGTGCCTTTTCAAATCAAGTCCTATCAGTTTAATTAAACACAGCTGGATTCCAATGAAGGAGTAGAACCATCTCAAGGAGGATCACAAGGAAATGGACAGCATGTGACTTAAATATGAGTGTCTGAGCAAAGGGTCTGAATACTTATGACCATGTGATATTTCAGTTTTTCTTTTTTAACAAATTTGCAAAAATGTCTTCATTTCTGTTTTTTTTCAGTCAAGATGGGGTGCAGAGTGTTATTTAATGAGAAAAAAAATAAACTTTTTAAAATTTACCTGCATATTGAAACAATATGCAATGAAACAAAGAGTGAAAAATGTAAATGGTTCTAAATACTTTCCGTACCCACTGTATAAGGGAAAGTTGAGATTGGGGTCTACCTAAAGTGAGCTGTACACTGTGCAATCTCTGAATCTCATTTTCCTGTTTTCTGGCACGTAATCAATCAAATGAACTATTAAGGTTTTCACCAGTTGAGGAACCGTTACTACTGTACCTGCATATTGCATATTTGTAAGTGTTCCAAGCTCAACTACACCTCTTATAAGCCTTGGAGAGGAGCTTTTCGAGCAAGAGACTCAAGAAAAAGCATAATGGTGGGTACTGAGATGAGGAGTAGATAGAAAAAAATTTGGGAATTCTACCTTACCATATTCTTACATGCAGTTCTCATGATAGCACACATTATAAAGAAATCATTTCTGCACAAGTTTAGAAGTACAATTTAGATAGCTCAATCTTGAGGAAAGAGGGTAGTGATGTTCTTCTATTACTTGTATCAAGGAGGATTACATAAAGCAGAATTTAAGATAAAAAATATCCAAAAAAAGACTAAAAAAGTACTATGCACAAGATTATACATATAATAGAGGACTTTATTAAAGATATAAAGGGCATAACAATCAGTAGAGTATTTAAGATACTTTGCACTGCTATCATACAACGCAAGCCAAGAGTGGGTTGAGATTTTACATGACAGTCTGGAAAATACAGAAGCTCCCCATGATAAACCATCAGATTTTGTCCTCAAGAGATTGTGGCTAGAGTTGAGGTAGAGTTGTGTTAGCCTAGGTTCCAACTTTATAGTCTTAAAGAGAATCTGAAAGGTGATACATGCTGCACAAGCCATACAGTTTGGCAGCTACTGGCTATACGATCACTGAGGTGTGCAGATGACTAGTCGTACAGGCGGGTGCCTGGTGGCTACTCCCTGCCGGCTAATAGTGGCTGACAAGCCTTTGCCTATACACACATGTAGGCAGAGGCTTGCCAGTCACAGTCAAGAGGTCCGAGGTCAAAAGCCAGGAGGGTATGTAATAAACAGAGGGATGAGACAAAGGTGTAGTCAGGTGTAAGGCAGCGCTAGTCGTCATACTAGGGGATACTCGCTGCACCGGGTAAATTAAAGCACACATGCATTGTCCTTCCGGTATTTCACAATGCAGCCGTTTATTATTTTTCATAAACTGCTTATCACACATATAATGTCCACGAGCCTCAAGTGGCAGACAGGCCCACTTGGCTCCAGTTACAGCCTTCAGCAAGGTAATAGCATAAATGTCCACATTAAGCAGTGTTTTTACCTTTGCCGGGTTACAGCTGCTTCAGTCCGTTTGGTTTGCCACTACTGTGGCTTTGCGGCTTCTCAGATGGGGGTCTCTAGCCCTCGTTACCTCAAAGGCTACTGGAATGTTTCACACACACATCCAGTCTTCGCCTTCCAGGACTCTTGCCTTCCAAGCCGGCTTTCCCTCCAAGGCCACTGGCATTTACACACAGGATCCAGCCTCAACCTTTCAGGCTGCCAGACTTCACCAGGCTTCACTCTAACGGTGTCCCACACGGGAACAGGCCTCACGCCTTACACACACCCAGTCTCAAGCCTACCAGGGTTTATATATCCTGTAGTACACACCCGCAGGACCTGTGCTGATGTCACAGTCATGTGATCCGACATTCTGTGCATACAGGACCTGCACTATGTCACAGTCATGTGACCAGTCACCTGAGGGGGAGGTACATGGTCAGCCCAAAAACACATCCTGGACCGTTACAGTAATGCCAAGCAAGCCGCTGCATTACGTATCCCCGCCTCTGTTCAAACTTGTGGGGTTGAATACATAGTATACACAATTACCTCATAACCCACATTTCACACCGAGACCATGTACTTGACAATTGCGCTGTTCAGCGCCTGGAACATTAGTCAGTGACATTAGCCCATTCCTTAGGGACCTACCATCTGTCATTGTCACTGACTTCGTCAAGTCACATTTCCGGGTCTTAACTTTGTCAGACCTTCCCCGCTCCCAGGGGTCAGTCGTAACCTTGTCAGACCTCCCCCGCTCCCAGCAGTCAGTCGTAACCTTGTCAGACCTCCCCCGCTCCCAGCGGTCAATACAGCAGTGTGACTTACATGCCCTGGTATCTAATGTCCGGTTTGACTCCGTACTGTCCAGTCCTCTATTGGGTCGTTTGTATGGGCCAGTCAAACCTGAGTTTCTGGTGGTCTCACTACCTCTAAACCCACACTCACTACTCTCAGGACATCTTGAAAGGTCCCTAACTTCAGCTGTAGCTGTTCTGTTATTTAGGGGACCCTTTCTCTGTCTGGTCTCACAATTTCTAGATGGCTGCCACTTTCTGCTGCTCAGGCGATGCTGCCTTTCCATTTGTAGTCTGGCGAGATTCAACTGTTCTACCTCTCGCAGGTAGGTCACTCGGTACTCTATCAGCATGCGCACATATGCAAGACTTTCTTCTGTTCCTACAGCGGAGAATGACACCATGCCGTCTTCATCTGGTATCCATTCCTGACGATCACGTGGACTGCTTACTTTCACCATACCAGACTTCTTTACCATCATCTGCATGGCTCGGCCATTCCTCCCAATGAGCTTTCTCACCAGAACATGAGGCACCCGGATGACCTCTTCCCCCAGACTGTGAGCTTTTCTCATAAGCTCCAGTTGTCTAACTGCTTGTTCCGTCTTCAACCGGAGAAACCGCTTCGTGCGAATACATAGCCAGTGCATGTCACTTAGGATCGCCACCCTTTTCACTGTGACTTCGGGTGTGGACAGGACCACCAGCTGTTTAGCTTCTGATGTCGAGTACACCTTACAGGCTCCCATGACCTTCTTAAATTCTTCATGCATGGACTCACTGGTGCATTCTTCCCTCAAATCCACGGGTACATCTATGAGGCATTTGTACCGGGACATTTCTGTCTCACCAGTGGTCCCCAAAAGATCATCTAGCTCAGGTTTCAGGGGCAACTGACTTTCAGCTTCTTCACCCTGTATGCTTCCCCTGAGCTGACTCACAGCTACAAACTCAAGAATTTCCGTCTTGACCACTTCCATTTCATATTTATCTTCGGTTAACACTCTCTTAGCTCTCCTCAGGTCCACCTTCTCATAGTATAAGGGAGTGAGTGCAACTTGTTTTTCCTTTTCCTTCTGCAAGGAGGCCTCGTTCACTGAATGATACCTTGCCAGGTGACTTTTGAGCTTGAAAACTTCTTCCTCTAGCTCGGCTACTCGCCTCTCAGCAGCCCATCTCTGAAGCTCTTCCTGCTTCAGCTGCTCCTTTAACAATAGAGTTCTCTCAGACCTCTCTGTCTCCAATGCGCCCACTCGGCTCTCGACAGCCAGTCTCTGAAGCTTCTCTTGCTTCCAATGGGCTTGTAGCGACTCCTTGAGCTCCTTGATCTCGGCTCCTACATCCACCGAATCATCTGAGCTCGTATTATTCAAGGAGGTATCTGTTTCATACCTCCCATCTCCAGTGGCAAACTCCTGGCCCTGGTCTGTGGCTTCTCCGATAGACTCCTCCATCTGTTTCCGCTCAGCTTCCATCTTGCTGATTCTTTCCTTAAGGCACGTCTCTGCCCTCTGGAGATTATCACAGAACGTCTGCAGCTCCTTCACCTGAGCTTCCAGACCTGGGGTCTTTCTGCGGAGACCCCCATTTTCATCACGGGTGTCCTGCAGAGTGGTCTCAACCACTTGGCGCATGTGCTCTGCATCCGCCTTATCATCCTCTAGTTTTTCTTTAACCTTGAGGCGATCCTTATAGTCTCTCTTGATTTGTTGCAGTTCCCTATTGAACTTTTCATGCCTCTTTTCTGCTTCACGATCGTGACCAGACACTTCATCTTTTATTGCCTCTTTCAGGGCGGATAGCTCCCAGTCTCGCTGGTACAGAGAGTCCACCAGCCACTCCTTCTCCTGCATTAGAGGCTTTACTTGGTCCTGGAATTGCTGCAGCTCCCTCATGAGTTCACCATATTCCTTCTTGGAGTCCCACAGCTCCCATTTGAACTGTTCGCGCAGTCGTTCTAGGTTTTGTTGACGCCCAGAAACTTCATCCTGCAGCGCCTCTTTGAGGGCAGACAGCTCTAACTGTACCAGAGAGAAGCGACCTTTCACCTCGCACAACTCATCTTCACACTCTGCTTTGTCAATCTCCAATTGAAAAACCTCCTCCTTGATTTTGCGGCGGTCCTCCTCTATTTCTTAGAACGCTTCCTTCCATTGGTTAACCTCCTCGTCGCTTCCCTCCAGGTCTCGCTGCCAGTTCCTCACAACCTGGTATATTTTCTGCTGTTCAGACTCCAGGTTCAGCTGGTCTGAGGACACATTCCCCAGGTTTTCCCTTAGTTGCTGCACGTCACTCTGATACTGCTGCCTGATAGGCTCCAGCTCTTGGTCAGGACTGGCCGCCTCCTCTTTCAGGGCTGTCAGATCCTTCAGACTCAGTACTGTACCGGAGGTTGCTACAGGCAACGTCACCTCCTCTTCTGCTTCTGAAGGAGGATCCACACTTGAAACAAAGGCACACAGAACTACATTTTCTTTATTTTCACTTGCAGCAAAGACTACAGGAGCAACCTTTTTGTGGCCCTTGCGCCGTCGACGATGAGAGGGGGACTCTCTCCCCTCGTCTAGCCCCTCCTGACTGACCTCTCTTTCTACTTTTGTAGTGTCACCATCAGTTGTGGGGTCTGCGTCACTCACTATGGTGTCGTGGACTAACAAGTCACTTCCCACCTTGACGTCACCCCCTTCTACTGGAGCTACTCCATTATCAACAGTCACATTGTCATTTTTAGGTGGTACAAACCCACCACCAGTAAATTTAATTGATTTTCTATACTCCACACTGTTTTGAACAACCGCCCCTTTTTTAGACTCCGCCCCCTTTTTAACAACCACACCGGTAGGGGAATTTTTACAAGAAAAATCAACAATAGTCTTAGGACTCAGTTCACAACAGCTCTTACCACCTCCCCGGGCACACTGGGACAACAATGGCGCCCCCGGAGAGTTCACAGAATGGTTCACTGCCGCCATTCTATACGGTGCCCACAGCTCCTGCGGTTCCAGCACCATGTCCAGTAGACTTTTCTCAAATTCCTGCTGCGGTTTTAACAGGCACTTTAATCGCTCAATAGCTTCAGACTCATTTGCTGCTCCCTTCAAAGCCATCTTTATCTGCTCCTGCATTCTCCACCACATGTAAGGCAGTGCTAGTCGTCATACTGGGGGATTCTCGCTGCACCGGGTAAATTAAAGCACACATGCAATGTCCTTCCGGTATTTCACAATGCAGCCGTTTATTATTTTTCATAAACTGCTTATCATACATATAATGTCCACGAGCCTCAAGTGGCAGACAGGCCCACTTGACTCCAGTTACAGCCTTCAGCAAGGTAATAGCATAAATGTCCACATTAAGCTTCAGTCCGTTTGGTTTGCCACCACTGTGGCTTTGCGGCTTCCCAGATGGGGGTCTCTAGCCCTCGTTCCCTCAAAGGCTACTGGAATGTTTCACACTCACATCCAGTCTTCGCCTTCCAGGACTCTTGCCTTCCAAGCCGGCTTTCCCTCCAAGGCCACTGGCATCTGCACACAGGATCCAGCCTCGACCTTTCTGGCTGCCAGACTTCACCAGGCTTCACTCTAACGGTGTCCCACACGGGAACAAGCCTCACGCCTTACACACACCCAGTCTCAAGACTACCAGGGATTATATATCCTATAGTACACACCCGCAGGACCTGTGCTGATGTCACAGTCATGTGATCCGACATTCTGTGCATACAGGACCTGCACTATGTCACAGTCATGTGACCAGTCACCTGAGGGGGAGGTACATGGTCAGCCCAAAAACACATCCTGGACCATTACAGTAATGCCTAGCAAGCCGCTGCATTACACAGGTCACAGTCCAAGTTAGAATTTCAAGAACCTGGTTGGATTAAAATTGCAGCAGACATGAAATGCTCTATAAATTTATTAAAAGCCCCAATAGCCTCCGACAACAAAACTTTAATATCCACCCCCTTACTTGTGAGATCAGTCAGAGGTTTAATGATCTGCGAAAAACTCCTAATAAACTTTCTGTAGTAATTGGCGAATCCTATAAAAAATTGTAATGCTTTAAGGTCATGAGGTTGAACCCAATCAGTTATGGCCCACATCTTCCCAGGATCCATCGTAAACCCTTGAGTTGATACAATGAACCCCAGGAACTATATTTCTTGAACAGAAAAATCACATTTCTCCAATTTAACAAACAATTTTCCCTAAGGTTTTGTAAAAAAAAACCGGAAATGTTCATAGTGCGAATCCAGATCAGGGGAAAAAATTTGAATGTCATTAAGATATACCACAATAAACCTTCCAATACAATCCGAAAGGATATCATTCATAACGTTTCGAAAAACCGCTGGTGCATTGGTTAACCCAAAAGGCATGACAAGATTTCTAAATAGACCCTCAGAAGTTAAAACTGCCATTTTCCACTCATCACGCTTCCAAATGCGTATCAAATTATAAGCCCCTCTAAGATCTAGTTTAGAAACTATTTAGCCCCAGTAAGCTGATTATGTAGGTAGAAGGTTAGTGGAAGTGAATATTTTTATTGAGGCAAGGAGGATGACCACCATCTTTCTTTTTAGCAAAGAAAAACACAGCAGCTACAATCGAGGAGGAAGGACGGATATGACATTTTCGTAAACTTCATTTACATATACTTTCATGGTGGTGCGTTCAGGACAAGAGATGAGCGTTGTTCGACTCGAACTGTTCGCCAATCTCAAATTCGAGCTGTTTTGGGTGGTGTTCAAGCCGTTCGGCGAACACGAACGATTTGAAAAAAATTTGGCTGTTTGAGATTATGTTCGATAACTATTCAGGCACCAAAATCATAACTGGATTTTTTCTCAGTAATGATGAAAATTAATGTTAATACGCAGTTTGAGTGTACAGCGGGGCGGGGGGAAGGGCAGGGGATGGATCTCTGCAGGAATAATGAAGATCTCCATTTTTTTTTTCTCTTTCCCGCATTTACAGTGGGGAGGTGCAATCTGTCAGCCTATCAGCAGCGCACACACTGAGCGAAGTGCTTTTTTTCACACAAGCAAGGGCATGTGTCATTGGCAGTGTATGTCACATGTCCTTGCCCTATAAGACCCAGCCATTTTCCCCGTCGCCACCATTTTCTCACTGCTGCAGCTGCGTGTTAGACGGCACCGCTGTTGCTGTGTGCGCTATTCCTTGTTAATTTCAAGCCAATTTTCGCACAAATCTACAGATAGCTTGGGAGTAGGGAATAGTTGTGATAGCAGTCCTTTTAAGGACTAGGTTACAGCATTTCCTACGACTTTTATCAGGCAGGTCTGTGCTCTTAAATAGATAGGTTGTGGGAGTAAAGACTAATTGTAATTGCAGTCCTTTTCAGGACTAAGTTACATCAGTTCCTATGAGTTTTTGCCAGGCAGGTCTGTGCCAGTGCTGTGCAAGTTTTTTTCACAGCATTTGGCTACATCTAGTAAAGCTAATCATTTTTGGCCTATTGCAGAGTGTGTTAGTCAGTGGAGTAGCCTATCTGTGTTGCAAGCTACACCACCTGTGTATAGAATGCCAATTTTTTTACTGCACCTAGTGAAGTAAAACCTTTTGGGCATAGCATCATTCTATTAGTCCATCTATACTGACCTCCATCAGGTTGCAAATTGAATATAATTTTTTTCTGCATCTACCTCTGAAAAAATATTTGGGCTTCTAGCTGTGTGTGGGACTTGTTCTATTAGTCCATCTATGCTGACCTCCATCAGGTTGCAAATTGAATATAATATTTTTCTGCATCTAGCTCTGAAAAAATATTTGGCCTTCTAGCAGTGTGTGGGACTTGTTCTATTAGTCTATCTATACTGACCTCCATCAGGTTGCGAACTGAATATAATTTTTTTCTGCATCTACCTCTGAAAAAATATTTGGGCTTCTAGCTGTGTGTGGGACTTGTTCTATTAGTCCATCTATACTGACCTCCATCAGGTTGCAAATTGAATATAATATTTTTCTGCATCTAGCTCTGAAAACATATTTGGCCTTCTAGCAGTGTGTGGGACTTGATATATTAGTCCATCTATACTGACCTCCATCAGGTTGCAAATTGAATATAATATTTTTCAGCATCTAGCTCTGAAAAAATATTTGGCCTTCTAGCAGTGTGTGGGACTTCTTCTATTAGTCCATCTATACTGACCTCCATCAGGTTGCAAATTGAATATAATATTTTTCTGCATCTAGCTCTGAAAAAATATTTGGCCTTCTAGCAGTGTGTGGGACTTGTTCAATTAGTCCATCTATACTGACCTCCATCAGGTTGCGAACTGAATATAATTTTTTTCTGCATCTACCTCTGAAAAAATATTTGGGCTTCTAGCTGTGTGTGGGACTTGTTCTATTAGTCCATCTATACTGACCTCCATCAGGTTGCAAATTGAATATAATATTTTTCTGCATCTAGCTCTGAAAACATATTTGGCCTTCTAGCAGTGTGTGGGACTTGATATATTAGTCCATCTATACTGACCTCCATCAGGTTGCAAATTGAATATAATATTTTTCAGCATCTAGCTCTGAAAAAATATTTGGCCATCTAGCAGTGTGTGGGACTTGTTCTATTAGTCCATCTATACTGACCTCCATCAGGTTGCAAATTGAATATAATATTTTTCTGCATTTAGCTCTGAAAAAATATTTGGCCTTCAAGCAGTGTGTGGGACTTGTTCTATTAGTCCATCTATACTGACCTCCATCAGGTTGCAAATTGAATATAATTTTTTTCTGCATCTACCTCTGAAAAAATATTTGGCCTTCTAGCAGTGTGTGGGACTTGTTCTATTAGTCCATCTATATTGACCTCCATCAGGTTGCAAATTGAATATAATATTTTTCAGCATCTAGCTCTGAAAAAATATTTGGCCATCTAGCAGTGTGTGGGACTTGTTCTATTAGTCCATCTATACTGACCTCCATCAGGTTGCAAATTGAATATAATATTTTTCTGCATCTAGCTCTGAAAAAATATTTGGCCTTCTAGCAGTGTGTGGGACTTGTTCTATTAGTCCATCTATACTGACCTCCATCAGGTTGCAAATTGAATATAATATTTTTCGGCATCTAGCTCTGAAAAAATATTTGGGCTTCTAGCAGTGTGTGGGACTTGTTCTATTAGTCCATCTATACTGACCTCCATCAGGTTGCAAACTGAATATAATTTTTTTTCTGCATCTACCTATGAAAAAATATTTGGGCTTCTAGCTGTGTGTGGGACTTGTTCTATTAGTCGATCTATACTGACCTCCATCAGGTTGCAAATTGAATATAATTTTTTCTGCATCTAGCTCTGAAAAAATATTTGGCCTTCTAGCAGTGTGTGGGACTTGTTCTATTACTCCATCTATACTGACCTCCATCAGGTTGCAAATTGAATATCATTTTTTTCTGCATCTAGCTCTGAAAAAATATTTGGCCTTCTAGCAGTGTGTGGGACTTGTTCTATTAGTCCATCTATACTGACCTCCATCAGGTTGCAAATTGAATATAATTTTTTTCTGCATCTACCTCTGAAAAAATATTTGGGCTTCTAGCTGTGTGTGGAATTAGTTCTATTAGTCCATCTATACTGACCTCCATCAGTTTGCAAATTGAATATAATATTTTTCTGCATCTAGCTCTGAAAAAATATTTGGCCTTCTAGCAGTGTGTGGGACTTGTTCTATTAGTCCATCTATACTGACCTCCATCAGGTTGCAAATTGAATATAATATTTTTCTGCATCTAGCACTGAAAAAATATTTGGCCTTCTAGCAGTGTGTGGGACTTGTTCTATTAGTCCAGCTACACTGACCTCCATCAGGTGGCAAACTGACTAAAATTTTTTTCTGCATCTACCTCTGAAAAAATAATTGGGCTTCTAGCTGTGTGTGGGACTTGTTCTATTAGTCCATCTATACTGACCTCCATCAGGTTGCAAATTGAATATAATATTTTTCTGCATCTAGTTCTGAAAAAATATTTGGCCTTCTAGCAGTGTGTGGGACTTGTTCTATTAGTCCATCTATACTGACCTCCATCAGGTTGCAAATTGAATATAATTTTTTTTGGCATCTAGCTCTGAAAAAATATTTGGCCTTCCAGCAGTGTGTGGGACTTGTTCTATTAGTGTATCTATACTGACCTCCATCAGGTTGCAAACTGAATATAATTTTTTTCTGTATCTACCTCTGAAAAAATATTTGGGCTTCTAGCAGTGTGTGGGACTTGTTCTATTAGTCCATCTATACTGACCTCCATCAGGTTGCAAATTGAATATAATATTTTTTTGCATCTAGCTCTGAAAAAATATTTGGCCTTCTAGCAGTGTGTGGGACTTGTTCTATTAGTCCAGCTACACTGACCTCCATCAGGTTGCAAACTGAATATAATTTTTTTCTGCATCTACCTCTGAAAAAATAATTGGGCTTCTAGCTGTGTGTGGGACTTGTTCTATTACTCCATCTATACTGACCTCCATCAGGTTGCAAATTGAATATAATATTTTTCTGCATCTATTTCTGAAAAAATATTTGACCTTCTAACAGTGTGTGGGACTTGTTCTATTAGTACATCTATACTGACCTCCATCAGGTTGCAAATTGAATATAATATTTTTCTGCATCTAGCTATGAAAAAATATTTGGCCTTCTAGCAGTGTGTGGGACTTGTTCTATTAGTCCATCTATACTGACCTCCATCAGGTTGCAAATTGAACATAATTTTTTCTGCATCTAGCTCTGAAAAAATATTTGGCCTTCTAGCAGTGTGTGGGACTTGTTCTATTACTCCATCTATACTGACCTCCATCAGGTTGCAAATTGAATATCATTTTTTTCTGCATCTAGCTCTGAAAACATATTTGGCCTTCTAGCAATGTGTGGGACTTGTTCTATTAGTCCATCTATACTGACCTCCATCAGGTTGCAAATTGAATATAATTTTTTTCTGCATCTACCTCTGAAAAAATATTTGGGCTTCTAGCTGTGTGTGGAATTAGTTCTATTAGTCCATCTATACTGACCTCCATCAGTTTGCAAATTGAATATAATATTTTTCTGCATCTAGCTCTGAAAAAATATTTGGCCTTCTAGCAGTGTGTGGGACTTGTTCTATTAGTCCATCTATACTGACCTCCATCAGGTTGCAAATTGAATATAATATTTTTCTGCATCTAGTTCTGAAAAAATATTTGGCCTTCTAGCAGTGTGTGGGACTTGTTCTATTAGTCCATCTATACTGACCTCCATCAGGTTGCAAATTGAATATAATTTTTTTTGGCATCTAGCTCTGAAAAAATATTTGGCCTTCCAGCAGTGTGTGGGACTTGTTCTATTAGTGTATCTATACTGACCTCCATCAGGTTGCAAACTGAATATAATTTTTTTCTGTATCTACCTCTGAAAAAATATTTGGGCTTCTAGCAGTGTGTGGGACTTGTTCTATTAGTCCATCTATACTGACCTCCATCAGGTTGCAAATTGAATATAATATTTTTTTGCATCTAGCTCTGAAAAAATATTTGGCCTTCTAGCAGTGTGTGGGACTTGTTCTATTAGTCCAGCTACAGTGACCTCCATCAGGTTGCAAACTGAATATAATTTTTTTCTGCATCTACCTCTGAAAAAATAATTGGGCTTCTAGCTGTGTGTGGGACTTGTTCTATTACTCCATCTATACTGACCTCCATCAGGTTGCAAATTGAATATAATATTTTTCTGCATCTATTTCTGAAAAAATATTTGACCTTCTAGCAGTGTGTGGGACTTGTTCTATTAGTACATCTATACTGACCTCCATCAGGTTGCAAATTGAATATAATATTTTTCTGCATCTAGCTATGAAAAAATATTTGGCCTTCTAGCAGTGTGTGGGACTTGTTCTATTAGTCCATCTATACTGACCTCCATCAGGTTGCAAATTGAACATAATTTTTTCTGCATCTAGCTCTGAAAAAATATTTGGCCTTCTAGCAGTGTGTGGGACTTGTTCTATTACTCCATCTATACTGACCTCCATCAGGTTGCAAATTGAATATCATTTTTTTCTGCATCTAGCTCTGAAAACATATTTGGACTTCTAGCAATGTGTGGGACTTGTTCTATTAGTCCATCTATACTGACCTCCATCAGGTTGCAAATTGAATATAATTTTTTTCTGCATCTACCTCTGAAAAAATATTTGGGCTTCTAGCTGTGTGTGGAATTAGTTCTATTAGTCCATCTATACTGACCTCCATCAGTTTGCAAATTGAATATAATATTTTTCTGCATCTAGCTCTGAAAAAATATTTGGCCTTCTAGCAGTGTGTGGGACTTGTTCTATTAGTCCATCTATACTGACCTCCATCAGGTTGCAAATTGAATATAATATTTTTCTGCATCTAGCACTGAAAAAAAATTTGGCCTTCTAGCAGTGTGTGGGACTTGTTCTATTAGTCCAGCTACACTGACCTCCATCAGGTTGCAAACTGAATATAAGTTTTTTTCTGCATCTACCTCTGAAAAAATAATTGGGCTTCTAGCTGTGTGTGGGACTTGTTCTATTAGTCCATCTATACTGACCTCCATCAGGTTGCAAATTGAATATAATATTTTTCTGCATCTAGTTCTGAAAAAATATTTGGCCTTCTAGCAGTGTGTGGGACTTGTTCTATTAGTCCATCTATACTGACCTCCATCAGGTTGCAAATTGAATATAATTTTTTTTGGCATCTAGCTCTGAAAAAATATTTGGCCTTCTAGCAGTGTGTGGGACTTGTTCTATTAGTCGATCTATACTGACCTCCATCAGGTTGCAAATTGAATATAATATTTTTCTGCATCTAGCTCTGAAAAAATATTTGGCCTTCAAGCAGTGTGTGGGACTTGTTCTATTAGTCCATCTATACTGACCTCCATCAGGTTGCAAACTGAATATAATATTTTTCTGCATCTACCTCTGAAAAAATATTTGGGCTTCTAGCTGTGTGTGGGACTTGTTCTATTAGTCCATCTATACTGACCTCCATCAGGTTGCAAATTGAATATTCTTTTTTTCTGCATCTAGCTCTGAAAAAATATTTGGGCTTCTAGCTGTGTGTGGGACTTGTTCTATTAGTCCATCTATACTGACCTCCATCAGGTTGCAAATTGAATATAATATTTTTCTGCATCTAGCTCTGAAAAAAAAATTGGCCTTCTAGCAGTGTGTGGGACTTGTTCTATTAGTCCATCTATACTGACCTCCATCGGGTTGCAAATTGAATATAATATTTTTCTGCATCTAGCTCTGAAAAAATATTTGGCCTTCTAGCAGTGTGTGGGACTTGTTCTATTAGTCCATCTATACTGACCTCCATCAGGTTGCAAATTGAATATAATTTTTTTCTGCATCTACCTCTGAAAAAATATTTGGCCTTCTAGCAGTGTGTGGGACTTGTTCTATTAGTCCATCTATATTGACCTCCATCAGGTTGCAAATTGAATATAATATTTTTCAGCATCTAGCTCTGAAAAAATATTTGGCCATCTAGCAGTGTGTGGGACTTGTTCTATTAGTCCATCTATACTGACCTCCATCAGGTTGCAAATTGAATATAATATTTTTCTGCATCTAGCTCTGAAAAAATATTTGGCCTTCTAGCAGTGTGTGGGACTTGTTCTATTAGTCCATCTATACTGACCTCCATCAGGTTGCAAATTGAATATAATATTTTTCGGCATCTAGCTCTGAAAAAATATTTGGGCTTCTAGCAGTGTGTGGGACTTGTTCTATTAGTCCATCTATACTGACCTCCATCAGGTTGCAAACTGAATATAATTTTTTTTCTGCATCTACCTATGAAAAAATATTTGGGCTTCTAGCTGTGTGTGGGACTTGTTCTATTAGTCGATCTATACTGACCTCCATCAGGTTGCAAATTGAATATAATTTTTTCTGCATCTAGCTCTGAAAAAATATTTGGCCTTCTAGCAGTGTGTGGGACTTGTTCTATTACTCCATCTATACTGACCTCCATCAGGTTGCAAATTGAATATCATTTTTTTCTGCATCTAGCTCTGAAAAAATATTTGGCCTTCTAGCAGTGTGTGGGACTTGTTCTATTAGTCCATCTATACTGACCTCCATCAGGTTGCAAATTGAATATAATTTTTTTCTGCATCTACCTCTGAAAAAATATTTGGGCTTCTAGCTGTGTGTGGAATTAGTTCTATTAGTCCATCTATACTGACCTCCATCAGTTTGCAAATTGAATATAATATTTTTCTGCATCTAGCTCTGAAAAAATATTTGGCCTTCTAGCAGTGTGTGGGACTTGTTCTATTAGTCCATCTATACTGACCTCCATCAGGTTGCAAATTGAATATAATATTTTTCTGCATCTAGCACTGAAAAAATATTTGGCCTTCTAGCAGTGTGTGGGACTTGTTCTATTAGTCCAGCTACACTGACCTCCATCAGGTGGCAAACTGACTAAAATTTTTTTCTGCATCTACCTCTGAAAAAATAATTGGGCTTCTAGCTGTGTGTGGGACTTGTTCTATTAGTCCATCTATACTGACCTCCATCAGGTTGCAAATTGAATATAATATTTTTCTGCATCTAGTTCTGAAAAAATATTTGGCCTTCTAGCAGTGTGTGGGACTTGTTCTATTAGTCCATCTATACTGACCTCCATCAGGTTGCAAATTGAATATAATTTTTTTTGGCATCTAGCTCTGAAAAAATATTTGGCCTTCCAGCAGTGTGTGGGACTTGTTCTATTAGTGTATCTATACTGACCTCCATCAGGTTGCAAACTGAATATAATTTTTTTCTGTATCTACCTCTGAAAAAATATTTGGGCTTCTAGCAGTGTGTGGGACTTGTTCTATTAGTCCATCTATACTGACCTCCATCAGGTTGCAAATTGAATATAATATTTTTTTGCATCTAGCTCTGAAAAAATATTTGGCCTTCTAGCAGTGTGTGGGACTTGTTCTATTAGTCCAGCTACACTGACCTCCATCAGGTTGCAAACTGAATATAATTTTTTTCTGCATCTACCTCTGAAAAAATAATTGGGCTTCTAGCTGTGTGTGGGACTTGTTCTATTACTCCATCTATACTGACCTCCATCAGGTTGCAAATTGAATATAATATTTTTCTGCATCTATTTCTGAAAAAATATTTGACCTTCTAACAGTGTGTGGGACTTGTTCTATTAGTACATCTATACTGACCTCCATCAGGTTGCAAATTGAATATAATATTTTTCTGCATCTAGCTATGAAAAAATATTTGGCCTTCTAGCAGTGTGTGGGACTTGTTCTATTAGTCCATCTATACTGACCTCCATCAGGTTGCAAATTGAACATAATTTTTTCTGCATCTAGCTCTGAAAAAATATTTGGCCTTCTAGCAGTGTGTGGGACTTGTTCTATTACTCCATCTATACTGACCTCCATCAGGTTGCAAATTGAATATCATTTTTTTCTGCATCTAGCTCTGAAAACATATTTGGCCTTCTAGCAATGTGTGGGACTTGTTCTATTAGTCCATCTATACTGACCTCCATCAGGTTGCAAATTGAATATAATTTTTTTCTGCATCTACCTCTGAAAAAATATTTGGGCTTCTAGCTGTGTGTGGAATTAGTTCTATTAGTCCTTCTATACTGACCTCCATCAGTTTGCAAATTGAATATAATATTTTTCTGCATCTAGCTCTGAAAAAATATTTGGCCTTCTAGCAGTGTGTGGGACTTGTTCTATTAGTCCATCTATACTGACCTCCATCAGGTTGCAAATTGAATATAATATTTTTCTGCATCTAGTTCTGAAAAAATATTTGGCCTTCTAGCAGTGTGTGGGACTTGTTCTATTAGTCCATCTATACTGACCTCCATCAGGTTGCAAATTGAATATAATTTTTTTTGGCATCTAGCTCTGAAAAAATATTTGGCCTTCCAGCAGTGTGTGGGACTTGTTCTATTAGTGTATCTATACTGACCTCCATCAGGTTGCAAATTGAATATAATATTTTTCTGCATCTAGCTCTGAAAAAATATTTGGCCTTCAAGCAGTGTGTGGGACTTGTTCTATTAGTCCATCTATACTGACCTCCATCAGGTTGCAAACTGAATATAATATTTTTCTGCATCTACCTCTGAAAAAATATTTGGGCTTCTAGCTGTGTGTGGGACTTGTTCTATTAGTCCATCTATACTGACCTCCATCAGGTTGCAAACTGAATATAATATTTTTCTGCATCTACCTCTGAAAAAATATTTGGGCTTCTAGCTGTGTGTGGGACTTGTTCTATTAGTCCATCTATACTGACCTCCATCAGGTTGCAAATTGAATATAATATTTTTTTGCATCTAGCTCTGAAAAAATATTTGGCCTTCTAGCAGTGTGTGGGACTTGTTCTATTAGTCCAGCTACAGTGACCTCCATCAGGTTGCAAACTGAATATAATTTTTTTCTGCATCTACCTCTGAAAAAATAATTGGGCTTCTAGCTGTGTGTGGGACTTGTTCTATTACTCCATCTATACTGACCTCCATCAGGTTGCAAATTGAATATAATATTTTTCTGCATCTATTTCTGAAAAAATATTTGACCTTCTAGCAGTGTGTGGGACTTGTTCTATTAGTACATCTATACTGACCTCCATCAGGTTGCAAATTGAATATAATATTTTTCTGCATCTAGCTATGAAAAAATATTTGGCCTTCTAGCAGTGTGTGGGACTTGTTCTATTAGTCCATCTATACTGACCTCCATCAGGTTGCAAATTGAACATAATTTTTTCTGCATCTAGCTCTGAAAAAATATTTGGCCTTCTAGCAGTGTGTGGGACTTGTTCTATTACTCCATCTATACTGACCTCCATCAGGTTGCAAATTGAATATCATTTTTTTCTGCATCTAGCTCTGAAAACATATTTGGACTTCTAGCAATGTGTGGGACTTGTTCTATTAGTCCATCTATACTGACCTCCATCAGGTTGCAAATTGAATATAATTTTTTTCTGCATCTACCTCTGAAAAAATATTTGGGCTTCTAGCTGTGTGTGGAATTAGTTCTATTAGTCCATCTATACTGACCTCCATCAGTTTGCAAATTGAATATAATATTTTTCTGCATCTAGCTCTGAAAAAATATTTGGCCTTCTAGCAGTGTGTGGGACTTGTTCTATTAGTCCATCTATACTGACCTCCATCAGGTTGCAAATTGAATATAATATTTTTCTGCATCTAGCACTGAAAAAAAATTTGGCCTTCTAGCAGTGTGTGGGACTTGTTCTATTAGTCCAGCTACACTGACCTCCATCAGGTTGCAAACTGAATATAAGTTTTTTTCTGCATCTACCTCTGAAAAAATAATTGGGCTTCTAGCTGTGTGTGGGACTTGTTCTATTAGTCCATCTATACTGACCTCCATCAGGTTGCAAATTGAATATAATATTTTTCTGCATCTAGTTCTGAAAAAATATTTGGCCTTCTAGCAGTGTGTGGGACTTGTTCTATTAGTCCATCTATACTGACCTCCATCAGGTTGCAAATTGAATATAATTTTTTTTGGCATCTAGCTCTGAAAAAATATTTGGCCTTCTAGCAGTGTGTGGGACTTGTTCTATTAGTCGATCTATACTGACCTCCATCAGGTTGCAAATTGAATATAATATTTTTCTGCATCTAGCTCTGAAAAAATATTTGGCCTTCAAGCAGTGTGTGGGACTTGTTCTATTAGTCCATCTATACTGACCTCCATCAGGTTGCAAACTGAATATAATATTTTTCTGCATCTACCTCTGAAAAAATATTTGGGCTTCTAGCTGTGTGTGGGACTTGTTCTATTAGTCCATCTATACTGACCTCCATCAGGTTGCAAATTGAATATTCTTTTTTTCTGCATCTAGCTCTGAAAAAATATTTGGGCTTCTAGCTGTGTGTGGGACTTGTTCTATTAGTCCATCTATACTGACCTCCATCAGGTTGCAAATTGAATATAATATTTTTCTGCATCTAGCTCTGAAAAAAAAATTGGCCTTCTAGCAGTGTGTGGGACTTGTTCTATTAGTCCATCTATACTGACCTCCATCGGGTTGCAAATTGAATATAATATTTTTCTGCATCTAGCTCTGAAAAAATATTTGGCCTTCTAGCAGTGTGTGGGACTTGTTCTATTAGTCCATCTATACTGACCTCCATCAGGTTGCAAACTGTATGTAATTTTTTTCTGCAACTACCTCTGAAAAAATATTTGGGCTTCTAGCTGTGTGTGGGACTTGTTCTATTAGTCCATCTATACTGACCTCCATCAGGTTGCAAATTGAATATAATATTTTTCTGCATCTAGCTCTGAAAAAATATTTGGCCTTCTAGCAGTGTGTGGGACTTTTTCTATTAGTCCATCTATACTGACCTCCATCAGGTTGCAAATTGAATATAATATTTTTCTGCATCTAGCTCTGAAAAAATATTTGGCCTTCTAGCAGTGTGTGGGACTTGTTCTATTAGTGTATCTATACTGACCTCCATCAGGTTGCAAATTGAATATAATATTTTTCTGCATCTACCTCTGAAAAAATATTTGGCCTTCTAGCATTGTGTGGGACTTGTTCTATTAGTCTATCTATACTGACCTCCATCAGGTTGCGAACTGAATATAATTTTTTTCTGCATCTACCTCTGAAAAAATATTTGGGCTTCTAGCTGTGTGTGGGACTTGTTCTATTAGTCCATCTATACTGACCTCCATCAGGTTGCAAATTGAATATAATATTTTTCTGCATCTAGCTCTGAAAACATATTTGGCCTTCTAGCAGTGTGTGGGACTTGATATATTAGTCCATCTATACTGACCTCCATCAGGTTGCAAATTGAATATAATATTTTTCAGCATCTAGCTCTGAAAAAATATTTGGCCTTCTAGCAGTGTGTGGGACTTCTTCTATTAGTCCATCTATACTGACCTCCATCAGGTTGCAAATTGAATATAATATTTTTCTGCATCTAGCTCTGAAAAAATATTTGGCCTTCTAGCAGTGTGTGGGACTTGTTCAATTAGTCCATCTATACTGACCTCCATCAGGTTGCGAACTGAATATAATTTTTTTCTGCATCTACCTCTGAAAAAATATTTGGGCTTCTAGCTGTGTGTGGGACTTGTTCTATTAGTCCATCTATACTGACCTCCATCAGGTTGCAAATTGAATATAATATTTTTCTGCATCTAGCTCTGAAAACATATTTGGCCTTCCAGCAGTGTGTGGGACTTGATATATTAGTCCATCTATACTGACCTCCATCAGGTTGCAAATTGAATATAATATTTTTCAGCATCTAGCTCTGAAAAAATATTTGGCCATCTAGCAGTGTGTGGGACTTGTTCTATTAGTCCATCTATACTGACCTCCATCAGGTTGCAAATTGAATATAATATTTTTCTGCATCTAGCTCTGAAAAAATATTTGGCCTTCAAGCAGTGTGTGGGACTTGTGCTATTAGTCCATCTATACTGACCTCCATCAGGTTGCAAATTGAATATAATTTTTTTCTGCATCTACCTCTGAAAAAATATTTGGCCTTCTAGCAGTGTGTGGGACTTGTTCTATTAGTCCATCTATACTGACCTCCATCAGGTTGCAAACTGAATATAATTTTTTTCTGCATCTACCTCTGAAAAAATATTTGGGCTTCTAGCAGTGTGTGGGACTTGTTCTATTAGTCCATCTATACTGATCTCCATCAGGTTGCAAATTGAATATAATATTTTTCTGCATCTAGCTCTGAAAAAATATTTGGCCTTCTAGCAGTGTGTGGGACTTGTTCTATTAGTCCATCTATACTGACCTCCATCAGGTTGCAAATTGAATATAATATTTTTCGGCATCTAGCTCTGAAAAAATATTTGGGCTTCTAGCAGTGTGTGGGACTTGTTCTATTAGTCCATCTATACTGACCTCCATCAGGTTGCAAACTGAATATAATTTTTTTTCTGCATCTACCTATGAAAAAATATTTGGGCTTCTAGCTGTGTGTGGGACTTGTTCTATTAGTCGATCTATACTGACCTCCATCAGGTTGCAAATTGAATATAATTTTTTCTGCATCTAGCTCTGAAAAAATATTTGGCCTTCTAGCAGTGTGTGGGACTTGTTCTATTACTCCATCTATACTGACCTCCATCAGGTTGCAAATTGAATATCATTTTTTTCTGCATCTAGCTCTGAAAAAATATTTGGCCTTCTAGCAGTGTGTGGGACTTGTTCTATTAGTCCATCTATACTGACATCCATCAGGTTGCAAATTGAATATAATTTTTTTCTGCATCTACCTCTGAAAAAATATTTGGGCTTCTAGCTGTGTGTGGAATTAGTTCTATTAGTCCATCTATACTGACCTCCATCAGTTTGCAAATTGAATATAATATTTTTCTGCATCTAGCTCTGAAAAAATATTTGGCCTTCTAGCAGTGTGTGGGACTTGTTCTATTAGTCCATCTATACTGACCTCCATCAGGTTGCAAATTGAATATAATATTTTTCTGCATCTAGCACTGAAAAAATATTTGGCCTTCTAGCAGTTTGTGGGACTTGTTCTATTAGTCCAGCTACACTGACCTCCATCAGGTTGCAAACTGTCTAAAATTTTTTTCTGCATCTACCTCTGAAAAAATAATTGGGCTTCTAGCTGTGTGTGGGACTTGTTCTATTAGTCCATCTATACTGACCTCCATCAGGTTGCAAATTGAATATAATATTTTTCTGCATCTAGTTCTGAAAAAATATTTGGCCTTCTAGCAGTGTGTGGGACTTGTTCTATTAGTCCATCTATACTGACCTCCATCAGGTTGCAAATTGAATATAATTTTTTTTGGCATCTAGCTCTGAAAAAATATTTGGCCTTCTAGCAGTGTGTGGGACTTGTTCTATTAGTCGATCTATACTGACCTCCATCAGGTTGCAAATTGAATATAATATTTTTCTGCATCTAGCTCTGAAAAAATATTTGGCCTTCAAGCAGTGTGTGGGACTTGTTCTATTAGTCCATCTATACTGACCTCCATCAGGTTGCAAACTGAATATAATATTTTTCTGCATCTACCTCTGAAAAAATATTTGGGCTTCTAGCTGTGTGTGGGACTTGTTCTATTAGTCCATCTATACTGACCTCCATCAGGTTGCAAATTGAATATTCTTTTTTTCTGCATCTAGCTCTGAAAAAATATTTGGGCTTCTAGCTGTGTGTGGGACTTGTTCTATTAGTCCATCTATACTGACCTCCATCAGGTTGCAAATTGAATATAATATTTTTCTGCATCTAGCTCTGAAAAAAAAATTGGCCTTCTAGCAGTGTGTGGGACTTGTTCTATTAGTCCATCTATACTGACCTCCATCGGGTTGCAAATTGAATATAATATTTTTCTGCATCTAGCTCTGAAAAAATATTTGGCCTTCTAGCAGTGTGTGGGACTTGTTCTATTAGTCCATCTATACTGACCTCCATCAGGTTGCAAACTGTATGTAATTTTTTTCTGCAACTACCTCTGAAAAAATATTTGGGCTTCTAGCTGTGTGTGGGACTTGTTCTATTAGTCCATCTATACTGACCTCCATCAGGTTGCAAATTGAATATAATATTTTTCTGCATCTAGCTCTGAAAAAATATTTGGCCTTCTAGCAGTGTGTGGGACTTTTTCTATTAGTCCATCTATACTGACCTCCATCAGGTTGCAAATTGAATATAATATTTTTCTGCATCTAGCTCTGAAAAAATATTTGGCCTTCTAGCAGTGTGTGGGACTTGTTCTATTAGTGTATCTATACTGACCTCCATCAGGTTGCAAATTGAATATAATATTTTTCTGCATCTACCTCTGAAAAAATATTTGGCCTTCTAGCATTGTGTGGGACTTGTTCTATTAGTCTATCTATACTGACCTCCATCAGGTTGCGAACTGAATATAATTTTTTTCTGCATCTACCTCTGAAAAAATATTTGGGCTTCTAGCTGTGTGTGGGACTTGTTCTATTAGTCCATCTATACTGACCTCCATCAGGTTGCAAATTGAATATAATATTTTTCTGCATCTAGCTCTGAAAACATATTTGGCCTTCTAGCAGTGTGTGGGACTTGATATATTAGTCCATCTATACTGACCTCCATCAGGTTGCAAATTGAATATAATATTTTTCAGCATCTAGCTCTGAAAAAATATTTGGCCTTCTAGCAGTGTGTGGGACTTCTTCTATTAGTCCATCTATACTGACCTCCATCAGGTTGCAAATTGAATATAATATTTTTCTGCATCTAGCTCTGAAAAAATATTTGGCCTTCTAGCAGTGTGTGGGACTTGTTCAATTAGTCCATCTATACTGACCTCCATCAGGTTGCGAACTGAATATAATTTTTTTCTGCATCTACCTCTGAAAAAATATTTGGGCTTCTAGCTGTGTGTGGGACTTGTTCTATTAGTCCATCTATACTGACCTCCATCAGGTTGCAAATTGAATATAATATTTTTCTGCATCTAGCTCTGAAAACATATTTGGCCTTCCAGCAGTGTGTGGGACTTGATATATTAGTCCATCTATACTGACCTCCATCAGGTTGCAAATTGAATATAATATTTTTCAGCATCTAGCTCTGAAAAAATATTTGGCCATCTAGCAGTGTGTGGGACTTGTTCTATTAGTCCATCTATACTGACCTCCATCAGGTTGCAAATTGAATATAATATTTTTCTGCATCTAGCTCTGAAAAAATATTTGGCCTTCAAGCAGTGTGTGGGACTTGTGCTATTAGTCCATCTATACTGACCTCCATCAGGTTGCAAATTGAATATAATTTTTTTCTGCATCTACCTCTGAAAAAATATTTGGCCTTCTAGCAGTGTGTGGGACTTGTTCTATTAGTCCATCTATACTGACCTCCATCAGGTTGCAAACTGAATATAATTTTTTTCTGCATCTACCTCTGAAAAAATATTTGGGCTTCTAGCAGTGTGTGGGACTTGTTCTATTAGTCCATCTATACTGACCTCCATCAGGTTGCAAATTGAATATAATATTTTTCTGCATCTAGCTCTGAAAAAATATTTGGCCTTCTAGCAGTGTGTGGGACTTGTTCTATTAGTCCATCTATACTGACCTCCATCAGGTTGCAAATTGAATATAATATTTTTCGGCATCTAGCTCTGAAAAAATATTTGGGCTTCTAGCAGTGTGTGGGACTTGTTCTATTAGTCCATCTATACTGACCTCCATCAGGTTGCAAACTGAATATAATTTTTTTTCTGCATCTACCTATGAAAAAATATTTGGGCTTCTAGCTGTGTGTGGGACTTGTTCTATTAGTCGATCTATACTGACCTCCATCAGGTTGCAAATTGAATATAATTTTTTCTGCATCTAGCTCTGAAAAAATATTTGGCCTTCTAGCAGTGTGTGGGACTTGTTCTATTACTCCATCTATACTGACCTCCATCAGGTTGCAAATTGAATATCATTTTTTTCTGCATCTAGCTCTGAAAAAATATTTGGCCTTCTAGCAGTGTGTGGGACTTGTTCTATTAGTCCATCTATACTGACATCCATCAGGTTGCAAATTGAATATAATTTTTTTCTGCATCTACCTCTGAAAAAATATTTGGGCTTCTAGCTGTGTGTGGAATTAGTTCTATTAGTCCATCTATACTGACCTCCATCAGTTTGCAAATTGAATATAATATTTTTCTGCATCTAGCTCTGAAAAAATATTTGGCCTTCTAGCAGTGTGTGGGACTTGTTCTATTAGTCCATCTATACTGACCTCCATCAGGTTGCAAATTGAATATAATATTTTTCTGCATCTAGCACTGAAAAAATATTTGGCCTTCTAGCAGTGTGTGGGACTTGTTCTATTAGTCCAGCTACACTGACCTCCATCAGGTTGCAAACTGTCTAAAATTTTTTTCTGCATCTACCTCTGAAAAAATAATTGGGCTTCTAGCTGTGTGTGGGACTTGTTCTATTAGTCCATCTATACTGACCTCCATCAGGTTGCAAATTGAATATAATATTTTTCTGCATCTAGTTCTGAAAAAATATTTGGCCTTCTAGCAGTGTGTGGGACTTGTTCTATTAGTCCATCTATACTGACCTCCATCAGGTTGCAAATTGAATATAATTTTTTTTGGCATCTAGCTCTGAAAAAATATTTGGCCTTCCAGCAGTGTGTGGGACTTGTTCTATTAGTGTATCTATACTGACCTCCATCAGGTTGCAAACTGAATATAATTTTTTTCTGTATCTACCTCTGAAAAAATATTTGGGCTTCTAGCAGTGTGTGGGACTTGTTCTATTAGTCCATCTATACTGACCTCCATCAGGTTGCAAATTGAATATAATATTTTTTTGCATCTAGCTCTGAAAAAATATTTGGCCTTCTAGCAGTGTGTGGGACTTCTTCTATTAGTCCAGCTACACTGACCTCCATCAGGTTGCAAACTGAATATAATTTTTTTCTGCATCTACCTCTGAAAAAATAATTGGGCTTCTAGCTGTGTGTGGGACTTGTTCTATTACTCCATCTATACTGACCTCCATCAGGTTGCAAATTGAATATAATATTTTTCTGCATCTATTTCTGAAAAAATATTTGACCTTCTAACAGTGTGTGGGACTTGTTCTATTAGTACATCTATACTGACCTCCATCAGGTTGCAAATTGAATATAATATTTTTCTGCATCTAGCTATGAAAAAATATTTGGCCTTCTAGCAGTGTGTGGGACTTGTTCTATTAGTCCATCTATACTGACCTCCATCAGGTTGCAAATTGAACATAATTTTTTCTGCATCTAGCTCTGAAAAAATATTTGGCCTTCTAGCAGTGTGTGGGACTTGTTCTATTACTCCATCTATACTGACCTCCATCAGGTTGCAAATTGAATATCATTTTTTTCTGCATCTAGCTCTGAAAACATATTTGGCCTTCTAGCAATGTGTGGGACTTGTTCTATTAGTCCATCTATACTGACCTCCATCAGGTTGCAAATTGAATATAATTTTTTTCTGCATCTACCTCTGAAAAAATATTTGGGCTTCTAGCTGTGTGTGGAATTAGTTCTATTAGTCCATCTATACTGACCTCCATCAGTTTGCAAATTGAATATAATATTTTTCTGCATCTAGCTCTGAAAAAATATTTGGCCTTCTAGCAGTGTGTGGGACTTGTTCTATTAGTCCATCTATACTGACCTCCATCAGGTTGCAAATTGAATAAAACATTTTTCTGCATCTAGCACTGAAAAAATATTTGGCCTTCTAGCAGTGTGTGGGACTTGTTCTATTAGTCCAGCTACACTGACCTCCATCAGGTTGCAAACTGTCTAAAATTTTTTTCTGCATCTACCTCTGAAAAAATAATTGGGCTTCTAGCTGTGTGTGGGACTTGTTCTATTAGTCCATCTATACTGACCTCCATCAGGTTGCAAATTGAATATAATATTTTTCTGCATCTAGTTCTGAAAAAATATTTGGCCTTCTAGCAGTGTGTGGGACTTGTTCTATTAGTCCATCTATACTGACCTCCATCAGGTTGCAAATTGAATATAATTTTTTTTGGCATCTAGCTCTGAAAAAATATTTGGCCTTCCAGCAGTGTGTGGGACTTGTTCTATTAGTGTATCTATACTGACCTCCATCAGGTTGCAAACTGAATATAATTTTTTTCTGTATCTACCTCTGAAAAAATATTTGGGCTTCTAGCAGTGTGTGGGACTTGTTCTATTAGTCCATCTATACTGACCTCCATCAGGTTGCAAATTGAATATAATATTTTTTTGCATCTAGCTCTGAAAAAATATTTGGCCTTCTAGCAGTGTGTGGGACTTGTTCTATTAGTCCAGCTACACTGACCTCCATCAGGTTGCAAACTGAATATAATTTTTTTCTGCATCTACCTCTGAAAAAATAATTGGGCTTCTAGCTGTGTGTGGGACTTGTTCTATTACTCCATCTATACTGACCTCCATCAGGTTGCAAATTGAATATAATATTTTTCTGCATCTATTTCTGAAAAAATATTTGACCTTCTAGCAGTGTGTGGGACTTGTTCTATTAGTACATCTATACTGACCTCCATCAGGTTGCAAATTGAATATAATATTTTTCTGCATCTAGCTATGAAAAAATATTTGGCCTTCTAGCAGTGTGTGGGACTTGTTCTATTAGTCCATGTATACTGACCTCCATCAGGTTGCAAATTGAACATAATTTTTTCTGCATCTAGCTCTGAAAAAATATTTGGCCTTCTAGCAGTGTGTGGGACTTGTTCTATTACTCCATCTATACTGACCTCCATCAGGTTGCAAATTGAATATCATTTTTTTCTGTATCTAGCTCTGAAAACATATTTGGACTTCTAGCAATGTGTGGGACTTGTTCTATTAGTCCATCTATACTGACCTCCATCAGGTTGCAAATTGAATATAATTTTTTTCTGCATCTACCTCTGAAAAAATATTTGGGCTTCTAGCTGTGTGTGGAATTAGTTCTATTAGTCCATCTATACTGACCTCCATCAGTTTGCAAATTGAATATAATATTTTTCTGCATCTAGCTCTGAAAAAATATTTGGCCTTCTAGCAGTGTGTGGGACTTGTTCTATTAGTCCATCTATACTGACCTCCATCAGGTTGCAAATTGAATATAATATTTTTCTGCATCTAGCACTGAAAAAAAATTTGGCCTTCTAGCAGTGTGTGGGACTTGTTCTATTAGTCCAGCTACACTGACCTCCATCAGGTTGCAAACTGAATATAAGTTTTTTTCTGCATCTACCTCTGAAAAAATAATTGGGCTTCTAGCTGTGTGTGGGACTTGTTCTATTAGTCCATCTATACTGACCTCCATCAGGTTGCAAATTGAATATAATATTTTTCTGCATCTAGTTCTGAAAAAATATTTGGCCTTCTAGCAGTGTGTGGGACTTGTTCTATTAGTCCATCTATACTGACCTCCATCAGGTTGCAAATTGAATATAATTTTTTTTGGCATCTAGCTCTGAAAAAATATTTGGCCTTCTAGCAGTGTGTGGGACTTGTTCTATTAGTCGATCTATACTGACCTCCATCAGGTTGCAAATTGAATATAATATTTTTCTGCATCTAGCTCTGAAAAAATATTTGGCCTTCAAGCAGTGTGTGGGACTTGTTCTATTAGTCCATCTATACTGACCTCCATCAGGTTGCAAACTGAATATAATATTTTTCTGCATCTACATCTGAAAAAATATTTGGGCTTCTAGCTGTGTGTGGGACTTGTTCTATTAGTCCATCTATACTGACCTCCATCAGGTTGCAAATTGAATATTCTTTTTTTCTGCATCTAGCTCTGAAAAAATATTTGGGCTTCTAGCTGTGTGTGGGACTTGTTCTATTAGTCCATCTATACTGACCTCCATCAGGTTGCAAATTGAATATAATATTTTTCTGCATCTAGCTCTGAAAAAAAAATTGGCCTTCTAGCAGTGTGTGGGACTTGTTCTATTAGTCCATCTATACTGACCTCCATCGGGTTGCAACTTGAATATAATATTTTTCTGCATCTAGCTCTGAAAAAATATTTGGCCTTCTAGCAGTGTGTGGGACTTGTTCTATTAGTCCATCTATACTGACCTCCATCAGGTTGCAAACTGTATGTAATTTTTTTCTGCAACTACCTCTGAAAAAATATTTGGGCTTCTAGCTGTGTGTGGGACTTGTTCTATTAGTCCATCTATACTGACCTCCATCAGGTTGCAAATTGAATATAATATTTTTCTGCATCTAGCTCTGAAAAAATATTTGGCCTTCTAGCAGTGTGTGGGACTTTTTCTATTAGTCCATCTATACTGACCTCCATCAGGTTGCAAATTGAATATAATATTTTTCTGCATCTAGCTCTGAAAAAATATTTGGCCTTCTAGCAGTGTGTGGGACTTGTTCTATTAGTGTATCTATACTGACCTCCATCAGGTTGCAAATTGAATATAATATTTTTCTGCATCTACCTCTGAAAAAATATTTGGCCTTCTAGCATTGTGTGGGACTTGTTCTATTACTCCATCTATACTGACCTCCATCAGGTTGCAAATTGAATATAATATTTTTCTGCATCTAGCTCTGAAAAAATATTTGGCCTTCTAGCAGTGTGTGGGACTTCTTCTATTAGTCCATCTATACTGACCGCCATCAGGTTGCAAACTGAATATAAATTTTTTCTGCATCTAGCTCTGAAAAAATATTTGGGCTTCTAGCAGTATGTAGGACTTGTTCTATTAGTCCATCTATACTGACCTCCATCAGGTTGCAAATTGAATATAATATTTTTCGGCATCTAGCTCTGAAAAAATATTTGGGCTTCTAGCTGTGTGTGGGACTTGTTCTAATAGTCCATCTATACTGACCTCCATCAGGTTGCAAATTGAATATAATATTTTTCTGCATCTAGCTCTGAAAGAATCTTTGGCCTTCTAGCAGTGTGTGGGACTTGTTCTATTAGTCCATCTATACTGACCTCCATCAGGTTGCAAACTGAATATAATTTTTTTCTCCATCTACCTCTGAAAAAATATTTGGGCTTCTAGCTGTGTGTGGGACTTGTTCTATTAGTCCATCTATACTGACCTCCATCAGGTTGCAAATTGAATATAATATTTTTCTACATCTAGCTCTGAAAAAATATTTGTCCTTCTAGCAGTGTGTGGGACTTGTTCTATTAGTATATCTATACTGACATCCATCAGGTTGCAAACTGAATATAATTTTTTTCTGCATCTACCTCTGAAAAAATATTTGGGCTTCTAGCATTATGTAGGACTTGTTCTATTAGTCCATCTATACTGACCTCCATCAGGTTGCAAATTGAATATAATATTTTTCTGCATCTAGCTCTGAAAAAATATTTGGGCTTCTAGCAGTGTTTGGGACTTGTTCTATTAGTCCATCTATACTGACCTCCATCAGGTTGCAAACTGAATATAATTTTTTTCTGCATCTAGCTTTGAAAAAATATTTGGGCTTCTAGCTGTGTGTGGGACTTGTTCTAATAGACCATCTATACTGACCTCCATCACGTTGCAAATTGAATATAATTTTTTTCTGCATCTACCTCTGAAAAAATATTTGTCCTTCTAGCAGTGTGTGGGACTTGTTCTATTAGTCCATCTATACTGACCTCCATCAGGTTGCAAATTGAATATAATATTTTTCTGCATCTAACTCTGAAAAATATTTGGCCTTCTAGCAGTGTGTGGGACTTGTTCTATTAGTCCATGTATACTGACCTCCATCAGGTTGCAAACTGAATATAATTTTTTTCTGCATCTGCCTCTGAAAAAATATTTGGGCTTCTAGCTGTGTGTGGGACTTGTTCTATTAGTCCATCTATACTGACCTCCATCAGTTTGCAAATTGAATATAATATTTTTCTGCATCTAGCTCTGAAAAAATATTTGGCCTTCTAGCAGTGTGTGGGACTTGTTCTATTAGTCCATCTATACTGACCGCCACCAGGTTGCAAACTGAATACAAATTTTTTCTGCATCTACCTCTGAAAAAAAATGTTGGCTTCTAGCAGTATGAAGGACTTGTTCTATTAGTCCATCTATACTGACCTCCATCAGGTTGCAAATTGAATATAATATTTTTCTGCATCTAGCTCTGAAAAAATATTTGGGCTTCTAGCTGTGTGTGGGACTTGTTCTAATAGTCCATCTATACTGACCTCCATCAGGTTGCAAATTGAATATAATATTTTTCTGCATCTAGCTCTGAAAAAATATTTGGCCTTCTAGCAGTGTGTGGGACTTGTTCTATTAGTCCATCTATACTGACCTCCATCAGGTTGCAAACTGAATATAATTTTTTTCTGCATCTACCTCTGAAAAAATATTTGGTCTTCTAGCTGTGTGTGGGACTTGTTCTATTAGTCCATCTATACTGACCTCCATCAGGTTGCAAATTGAATATAATATTTTTCTACATCTAGCTCTGAAAAAATATTTGTCCTTCTAGCAGTGTGTGGGACTTGTTCTATTAGTCCATCTATACTGACATCCATCAGGTTGCAAACTGAATATAATTTTTTTCTGCATCTACCTCTGAAAAAATATTTGGGCTTCTAGCTGTGTGTGGGACTTGTTCTATTAGTCCATCTATACTGACCTCCATCAGGTTGCAAATTGAATATAATATTTTTCTGCATCTAGCTCTGAAAAAATATTTGGCCTTCTAGCAGTGTGTGGGACTTGTTCTATTAGTCCATCTATACTGACCTCCATCAGGTTGCAAATTGAATATGATATTTTTCTGCATCTAGCTCTGAAAAAATATTTGGCCTTCTAGCACTGTGTGGGACTTGTTCTATTAGTCTATCTATACTGACCTCCATCAGGTTGCAAACTGAATATAATTTTTTTTTGCATCTACCTCTGAAAAAATATTTTTCCTTCTAGCAGTGTATGGGACTTGTTCTATTAGTCCATCTATACTGACCTCCATCAGGTTGCAAATTGAATATAATATTTTTCTGCATCTAACTCTGAAAAATATTTGGCCTTCTAGCAGTGTGTGGGACTTGTTCTATTAGTCCATCTATACTGACCTCCATCAGGTTGCAAACTGAATATAATTTTTTTCTGCATCTGCCTCTGAAAAAATATTTGGGCTTCTAGCTGTGTGTGGGACTTGTTCTATTAGTCCATCTATACTGACCTCCATCAGTTTGCAAATTGAATGTAATATTTTTCTGCATCTAGCTATGAAAAAATATTTGGCCTTCTAGCAGTGTGTGGGACTTGTTCTATTAGTCCATCTATACTGACCTCCATCAGGTTGCAAACTGAATATAATTTTTTTCTGCATCTACCTCTGAAAAAATATTTGGCCTTCTAGCAGTGTGTGGGACTTGTTCTATTAGTCCATCTATACTGACCTCCATCAGGTTGCAAATTGAATATAATATTTTTCTGCATCTAGCTCTGAAAAAATATTTGGCCTTCTAGCAGTGTGTGGGACTTGTTCTATTAGTCCATCTACACTGACCTCCATCAGGTTGCAAACTGATTATAATTTTTTTCTGCATCTACCTCTGAAAAAATATTTGGGCTTCTAGCAGTATGTAGGACTTGTTCTATTAGTCCATCTATACTGACCTCCATCAGGTTGCAAATTGAATATAATATTTTTCTGCATCTAGCTCTGAAAAAATATTTGGGCTTCTAGCAGTGTTTGGGACTTGTTCTATTAGTCCATCTATACTGACCTCCATCAGGTTGCAAACTGAATATAATTTTTTTCTGCATCTAGCTCTGAAAAAATATTTGTCCTTCTAGCAGTGTGTGGGACTTGTTCTATTAGTCCATCTATACTGACCTTCATCAGGTTGCAAACTGAATATAATTTTTTTCTGCATCTACCTCTGAAAAAATATTTGGGCTTCTAGCTGTGTGTGGGACTTGTTCTATTAGTCCATCTATACTGACCTCCATCAGGTTGCAAATTGAATATAATATTTTTCTGCATCTAGCTCTGAAAAAATATTTGGCCTTCTAGCAGTGTGTGGGACTTGTTCTATTAGTCCATCTATACTGACCTCCATCAGGTTGCAAACTGAATATCATTTTTTCTGCATCTACCTCTGAAAAAATAATTGGGCTTCTAGCTGTGTGAGGGACTTGTTCTATTAGTCCATCTATACTGACCTCTATCAGGTTGCAAATTGAATATAATATTTTTCTGCATCTAGCTCTGAAAAAATAATTGGCCTTCTAGCAGTGTGTGGGACTTGTTCTATTAGTCCATCTATACTGACCTCCATCAGGTTGCAAATTGAATATAATATTTTTCTGCATCTTGCTCTGAAAAAAGATTTGGCCTTCTAGCAGTGTGTGGGACTTGTTCTATTAGTCCATCTATACTGACCTCCATCAGGTTGCAAACTGAATATAATTCTTTTCAGCATCTACCGCTGAAAAAATATTTGGGCTTCTAGCAGTGTGTGGGACTTGTTCTATTAGTCCATCTATACTGACCTCCATCAGGTTGTAAATTGAATATAATTTTTTTCTGCATCTAGCTCTGAAAAAATATTTGGCCTTCTAGCAGTGTGTGGGACTTGTTCTATTAGTCCATCTATACTGACCTCCATCAGGTTGCAAACTGAATATCATTTTTTTCTGCATCTACCTCTGAAAAAATAATTGGGCTTCTAGCTGTGTGAGGGACTTGTTCTATTAGTCCATCTATACTGACCTCTATCAGGTTGCAAATTGAATATAATATTTTTCTGCATCTAGCTCTGAAAAAATAATTGGCCTTCTAGCAGTGTGTGGGACTTGTTCTATTAGTCCATCTATACTGACCTCCATCAGGTTGCAAATTGAATATAATATTTTTCTGCATCTTGCTCTGAAAAAAGATTTGGCCTTCTAGCAGTGTGTGGGACTTATTCTATTAGTCCATCTATACTGACCTCCATCAGGTTGCAAACTGAATATAATTCTTTTCAGCATCTACCGCTGAAAAAATATTTGGGCTTCTAGCAGTGTGTGGGACTTGTTCTATTAGTCCATCTATACTGACCTCCATCAGGTTGTAAATTGAATATAATTTTTTTCTGCATCTAGCTCTGAAAAAATATTTGGCCTTCTAGCAGTGTGTGGGACTTGTTCTATTAGTCCATCTATACTGACATCCATCAGGTTGCAAATTGAATATAATATTTTTCTGCATCTAGCTCTGAAAAATATTTGGCCTTCTAGCAGTGTGTGGGACTTGTTCTATTAGTCCATCTATACTGACCTCCATCAGGTTGCAAACTGAATATAATTTTTTTCTGCATCTAACTCTGAAAAAATATTTGGGCTTCTAGCTGTGTGTGGGCCTTGTTCTATTAGTCCATCTATACTGACCTCCATCAGTTTGCAAACTGAATATAATATTTTTCTGCATCTAGCTCTGAAAAAATATTTGGCCTTCTAGCAGTGTGTGGGACTTGTTCTATTAGTCCATCTATACTGACCTCCATCAGGTTGCAAACTGAATATAATTTTTTTCTGCATCTACCTCTGAAAATATATTTGGCCTTCTAGCAGTGTGTGGTACTTGTTCTATTAGTCCATCTATACTGACCTCCATCAGGTTGCAAATTGAATATAATATTTTTCTGCATCTAGCTCTGAAAAAATATTTGGCCTTCTAGCAGCGTGTGGGACTTGTTCTATTAGTCCATCTATACTGACCTCCATCAGGTTGCAAACTGAATATAATTTTTTTCTGTATCTACCTCTGAAAAAATATTTGGGCTTCTAGCAGTATGTAGGACTTGTTCTATTAGTCCATCTATACTGACCTCCATCAGGTTGCAAATTGAATATAATATTTTTCTGCATCTAGCTCTGAAAAAATATTTGGGCTTCTAGCAATGTTTGGGACTTGTTCTATTAGTCCATCTATACTGACCTCCATCAGGTTGCAAACTGAATATAATTTTTTTCTGCATCTAGCTCTGAAAAAATATTTGGGTTTCTAGCTGTGTGTGAGACTTGTTCTAATAGACCATCTATACTGACCTCCATCAGGTTGCAAATTGAATATAATATTTTTCTGCATCTAGCTCTGAAAAAATATTTGGCCTTCTAGCAGTGTGTGGGGCTTGTTCTATTAGACCATTTATACTGACCTCCATAAGGTTGCAAACTGAATATAATATTTTTCTGCATCTACCTCTGAAAAAATATTTGTCCTTCTAGCAGTGTGTGGGACTTGTTCTATTAGTCCATCTATACTGACCTCCATCAGGTTGCAAATTGAATATAATATTTTTCTGCATCTAGCTCTGAAAAATATTTGGCCTTCTAGCAGTGTGTGGGACTTGTTCTATTAGTCCATCTATACTGACCTCCATCAGGTTGCAAACTGAATATAATTTTTTTCTGCATCTACCTCTGAAAAAATATTTGGGCTTCAAGCTGTGTGTGGGACTTGTTCTATTAGTCCATCTATACTGACCTCCATCAGTTTGCAAATTGAATATAATATTTTTCTGCATCTAGCTCTGAAAAAATATTTGGCCTTCTAGCAGTGTGTGGGACTTGTTCTATTAGTCCATCTATACTGACCTCCATCAGGTTGCAAACTGAATATAATTTTTTTCTGCATCTACCTCTGAAAAAATATTTGGCCTTCTAGCAGTGTGTGGGAATTGTTCTATTAGTCCATCTATACTGACCTCCATCAGGATGCAAATTGAATATAATATTTTTCTGCATCTAGCTCTGAAAATATATTTGGCCTTCTAGCAGTGTGTGGGACTTGTTCTATTAGTCCATCTACACTGACCTCCATCAGGTTGCAAACTGATTATAATTTTTTTCTGCATCTACCTCTGAAAAAATATTTGGGCTTCTAGCCGTGTTTTGGACTTGTTCTATTAGTCCATCTATACTGACCTCCATCAGGTTGCAAACTGAATATAATTTTCTTCTGCATCTAGCTCTGAAAAAATATTTGTCCTTCTAGCAGTGTGTGGGACATGTTCTATTAGTCCATCTATACTGACCTCCATCAGGTTGCAAACTGAATATAATTTTTTTCTGCATCTACCTCTGAAAAAATATTTGGGCTTCTAGCTGTGTGTGGGACTTGCTCTATTAGTCCATCTATACTGACCTCCATCAGGTTGCAATTTGAATATAATATTTTTCTGCATCTAGCTCTGAAAAAATATTTGGCCTTCTAGCAGTGTGTGGGACTTGTTCTATTAGTCCATCTATACTGACCTCCATCAGGTTGCAAACTGAATATAATTTTTTTCTGCATCTACCTCTGAAAAAATATTTGGGCTTCTAGCTGTGTGTGGGACTTGTTCCATTAGTCCATCTATACTGACCTCCATCAGGTTGCAAATTGAATATAATATTTTTCTGCATCTAGCTCTGAAAAAATATTTGTCCTTCTAGCAGTGTGTGGGACTTGTTCTATTAGTCCATCTATACTGACCTCCATCAGGTTGCAAACTGAATATAATTTTTTTCTGCATCTACCTCTGAAAAAATATTTGGGCTTCTAGCTGTGTGTGGGACTTGTTCTATTAGTCCATCTATACTGACCTCCATCAGGTTGCAAATTGAATATAATATTTTTCTGCATCTAGCTCTGAAAAAATGTTTGGCCTTCTAGCAATGTGTGGGACTTGATCTATTAGTCCATCTATACTGACCTCCATCAGGTTGCAAATTGAATATAATTTTTTTCTGCATCTAGCTCTGAAAAAATATTTGGCCTTCTTGCAGTGTGTGGGACTTGTTCTATTAGTCCATCTATACTGACCTCCATCAGGTTGCAAATTGAATATAATATTTTTCTGCATCTAGCTCTGAAAAAATATTTAGCCTTCTAGCAGTGTGTGGGACTTGTTCTATTAGTCCATCTATACTGACCTCCATCAGGTTGCAAACTGAATATAATTTTTTTTTGCATCTACCTCTGAAAAAATATTTGGGCTTCTAGCTGTGTGTGGGCCTTGTTCTATTAGTCCATCTATACTGACCTCCATCAGTTTGCAAATTGAATATAATATTTTTCTGCATCTAGCTCTGAAAAAATATTTGGCCTTCTAGCAGTGTGTGGGACTTGTTCTATTAGTCCATCTATACTGACCTCCATCAGGTTGCAAACTGAATATAATTTTTTTCTGCATCTACCTCTGAAAAAATATTTGGCCTTCTAGCAGTGTGTGGTACTTGTTCTATTAGTCCATCTATACTGACCTCCATCAGGTTGCAAATTGAATATAATATTTTTCTGCATCTAGCTCTGAAAAAATATTTGGCCTTCTAGCAGCGTGTGGGACTTGTTCTATTAGTCCATCTATACTGACCTCCATCAGTTTGCAAACTGAATATAATTTTTTTCTGCATCTACCTCTGAAAAAATATTTGGGCTTCTAGCAGTATGTAGGACTTGTTCTATTAGTCCATCTATACTGACCTCCATCAGGTTGCAAATTGAATATAATATTTTTCTGCATCTAGCTCTGAAAAAATATTTGGGCTTCTAGCAATGTTTGGGACTTGTTCTATTAGTCCATCTATACTGACCTCCATCAGGTTGCAAACTGAATATAATTTTTTTCTGCATCTAGCTCTGAAAAAATATTTGGGCTTCTAGCTGTGTGTGAGACTTGTTCTAATAGACCATCTGTACTGACCTCCATCAGGTTGCAAATTGAATATAATATTTTTCTGCATCTAGCTCTGAAAAAATATTTGGCCTTCTAGCAGTGTGTGGGGCTTGTTCTATTAGTAGATTTATACTGACCTCCATAAGGTTGCAAACTGAATATAATTTTTTTCTGCATCTACCTCTGAAAAAATATTTGTCCTTCTAGCAGTGTGTGGGACTTGTTCTATTAGTCCATCTATACTGACCTCCATCAGGTTGCAAATTGAATATAATATTTTTCTGCATCTAGCTCTGAAAAATATTTGGCCTTCTAGCAGTGTGTGGGACTTGTTCTATTAGTCCATCTATACTGACCTCCATCAGGTTGCAAACTGAATATAATTTTTTTCTGCATCTACCTCTGAAAAAATATTTGGGCTTCAAGCTGTGTGTGGGACTTGTTCTATTAGACCATCTATACTGACCTCCATCAGTTTGCAAATTGAATATAATATTTTTCTGCATCTAGCTCTGAAAAAATATTTGGCCTTCTAGCAGTGTGTGGGACTTGTTCTATTAGTCCATCTATACTGACCTCCATCAGGTTGCAAACTGAATATAATTTTTTTCTGCATCTACCTCTGAAAAAATATTTGGCCTTCTAGCAGTGTGTGGGACTTGTTCTATTAGTCCATCTATACTGACCTCCATCAGGTTGCAAATTGAATATAATATTTCTCTGCATCTAGCTCTGAAAAAATATTTGGGCTTCTAGCAGTGTTTGGGACTTGTTCTATTAGTCCATCTATACTGACCTCCATCAGGTTGCAAACTGAATATAATTTTCTTCTGCATCTAGCTCTGAAAAAATATTTGTCCTTCTAGCAGTGTGTGGGACATGTTCTATTAGTCCATCTATACTGACCTCCATCAGGTTGCAAACTGAATATAATTTTTTTTCTGCATCTACCTCTGAAAAAATATTTGGGCTTCTAGCTGTGTGTGGGACTTGCTCTATTAGTCCATCTATACTGACCTCCATCAGGTTGCAAATTGAATATAATATTTTTCTGCATCTAGCTCTGAAAAAATATTTGGCCTTCTAGCAGTGTGTGGGACTTGTTCTATTAGTCCATCTATACTGACCTCCATCAGGTTGCAAACTGAATATAATTTTTTTCTGCATCTACCTCTGAAAAAATATTTGGGCTTCTAGCTGTGTGTGGGACTTGTTCTATTAGTCCATCTATACTGACCTCCATCAGGTTGCAAATTGAATATAATATTTTTCTGCATCTAGCTCTGAAAAAATATTTGTCCTTCTAGCAGTGTGTGGGACTTGTTCTATTAGTCCATCTATACTGACCTCCATCAGGTTGCAAACTGAATATAATTTTTTTCTGCATCTACCTCTGAAAAAATATTTGGGCTTCTAGCTGTGTGTGGGACTTGTTCTATTAGTCCATCTATACTGACCTCCATCAGGTTGCAAATTGAATATAATATTTTTCTGCATCTAGCTCTGAAAAAATATTTGGCCTTCTAGCAATGTGTGGGACTTGATCTATTAGTCCATCTATACTGACCTCCATCAGGTTGCAAATTGAATATAATTTTTTTCTGCATCTAGCTCTGAAAAAATATTTGGCCTTCTTGCAGTGTGTGGGACTTGTTCTATTAGTCCATCTATACTGACCTCCATCAGGTTGCAAATTGAATATAATATTTTTCTGCATCTAGCTCTGAAAAAATATTTAGCCTTCTAGCAGTGTGTGGGACTTGTTCTATTAGTCCATCTATACTGACCTCCATCAGGTTGCAAACTGAATATAATTTTTTTTTGCATCTACCTCTGAAAAAATATTTGGGCTTCTAGCTGTGTGTGGGCCTTGTTCTATTAGTCCATCTATACTGACCTCCATCAGTTTGCAAATTGAATATAATATTTTTCTGCATCTAGCTCTGAAAAAATATTTGGCCTTCTAGCAGTGTGTGGGACTTGTTCTATTAGTCCATCTATACTGACCTCCATCAGGTTGCAAACTGAATATAATTTTTTTCTGCATCTACCTCTGAAAAAATATTTGGCCTTCTAGCAGTGTGTGGTACTTGTTCTATTAGTCCATCTATACTGACCTCCATCAGGTTGCAAATTGAATATAATATTTTTCTGCATCTAGCTCTGAAAAAATATTTGGCCTTCTAGCAGCGTGTGGGACTTGTTCTATTAGTCCATCTATACTGACCTCCATCAGTTTGCAAACTGAATATAATTTTTTTCTGCATCTACCTCTGAAAAAATATTTGGGCTTCTAGCAGTATGTAGGACTTGTTCTATTAGTCCATCTATACTGACCTCCATCAGGTTGCAAATTGAATATAATATTTTTCTGCATCTAGCTCTGAAAAAATATTTGGGCTTCTAGCAATGTTTGGGACTTGTTCTATTAGTCCATCTATACTGACCTCCATCAGGTTGCAAACTGAATATAATTTTTTTCTGCATCTAGCTCTGAAAAAATATTTGGGCTTCTAGCTGTGTGTGAGACTTGTTCTAATAGACCATCTGTACTGACCTCCATCAGGTTGCAAATTGAATATAATATTTTTCTGCATCTAGCTCTGAAAAAATATTTGGCCTTCTAGCAGTGTGTGGGGCTTGTTCTATTAGTAGATTTATACTGACCTCCATAAGGTTGCAAACTGAATATAATTTTTTTCTGCATCTACCTCTGAAAAAATATTTGTCCTTCTAGCAGTGTGTGGGACTTGTTCTATTAGTCCATCTATACTGACCTCCATCAGGTTGCAAATTGAATATAATATTTTTCTGCATCTAGCTCTTAAAAATATTTGGCCTTCTAGCAGTGTGTGGGACTTGTTCTATTAGTCCATCTATACTGACCTCCATCAGGTTGCAAACTGAATATAATTTTTTTCTGCATCTACCTCTGAAAAAATATTTGGGCTTCAAGCTGTGTGTGGGACTTGTTCTATTAGACCATCTATACTGACCTCCATCAGTTTGCAAATTGAATATAATATTTTTCTGCATCTAGCTCTGAAAAAATATTTGGCCTTCTAGCAGTGTGTGGGACTTGTTCTATTAGTCCATCTATACTGACCTCCATCAGGTTGCAAACTGAATATAATTTTTTTCTGCATCTACCTCTGAAAAAATATTTGGCCTTCTAGCAGTGTGTGGGACTTGTTCTATTAGTCCATCTATACTGACCTCCATCAGGTTGCAAATTGAATATAATATTTCTCTGCATCTAGCTCTGAAAAAATATTTGGGCTTCCAGCAGTGTTTGGGACTTGTTCTATTAGTCCATCTATACTGACCTCCATCAGGTTGCAAACTGAATATAATTTTCTTCTGCATCTAGCTCTGAAAAAATATTTGTCCTTCTAGCAGTGTGTGGGACATGTTCTATTAGTCCATCTATACTGACCTCCATCAGGTTGCAAACTGAATATAATTTTTTTTCTGCATCTACCTCTGAAAAAATATTTGGGCTTCTAGCTGTGTGCGGGACTTGCTCTATTAGTCCATCTATACTGACCTCCATCAGGTTGCAAATTGAATATAATATTTTTCTGCATCTAGCTCTGAAAAAATATTTGGCCTTCTAGCAGTGTGTGGGACTTGTTCTATTAGTCCATCTATACTGACCTCCATCAGGTTGCAAACTGAATATAATTTTTTTCTGCATCTACCTCTGAAAAAATATTTGGGCTTCTAGCTGTGTGTGGGACTTGTTCTATTAGTCCATCTATACTGACCTCCATCAGGTTGCAAATTGAATATAATATTTTTCTGCATCTAGCTCTGAAAAAATATTTGTCCTTCTAGCAGTGTGTGGGACTTGTTCTATTAGTGCATCTATACTGACCTCCATCAGGTTGCAAACTGAATATAATTCTTTTCTGCATCTACCTCTGAAAAAATATTTGGGCTTCTAGCTGTGTGTGGGACTTGTTCTATTAGTCCATCTATACTGACCTCCATCAGGTTGCAAATTGAATATAATATTTTTCTGCATCTAGCTCTGAAAAAATATTTGGCCTTCTAGCAGTGTGTGGGACTTGTTCTATTAGTCCATCTATACTGACCTCCATCAGGTTGCAAACTGAATATAATTTTTTTTTGCATCTACCTCTGAAAAAATATTTGGGCTTCTAGCTGTGTGTGGGACTTGTTCTATTAGTCCATATATACTGACCTCCATCAGGTTGCAAATTGAATATAATATTTTTCTGCATCTAGCTCTGAAAAAAAATTTGGCCTTCTAGCAGTGTGTGGGACTTGTTCTACTAGTCCATCTATACTGACCTCCATCAGTTTGCAAATTGAATATAATATTTTTCTGCTTCTAGCTCTGAAAAAATATTTGGCCTTCAAGCAGTGTGTGGGACTTGTTCTATTAGTCCATCTATACTGACCTCCATCAGGTTACAAATTGAATATAATTTTTTTCTGCATCTACCTCTGAAAAAATATTTGGCCTTCTAGCAGTGTGTGGGACTTGTTCTATTAGTCCATCTATACTGACCTCCATCAAGTTGCAAATTGAATTAAATATTTTTCTGCATCTAGCTCTGAAAAAATATTTGGCCTTCTAGCAGTGTGTGGGACTTGTTCTATTAGTCCATCTATACTGACCTCCATCAGGTTGCAAACTGAATATAATTTCTTTCTCCATCTACCTCTGAAAAAATAATTGGGCTTCTAGCTGTGTGAGGGACTTGTTCTATTAGTCCATCTATACTGACCTCCATCAGGTTGCAAATTGAATATAATATTTTTCTGCATCTAGCTCTGAAAAAATATTTGGCCTTCTAGCAGTGTGTGGGACTTGTTCTATTAGTCCATCTATACTGACCTCCATCAGGTTGCAAACTGAATATAATTTTTTTCTGCATCTACCTCTGAAAAAATATTTGGGCTTCTAGCTGAGTGTGGGACTTGTTCTATTAGTCCATCTATACTGACCTCCATCAGGTTGCAAATTGAATATAATATTTTTCTGCATCTAGCTCTGAAAAAATATTTGTCCTTCTAGCAGTGTGTGGGACTTGTTCTATTAGTCCATCTATACTGACATCCATCAGGTTGCAAACTGAATATAATTTTTTTCTGCATCTACCTCTGAAAAAATATTTGGGATTCTAGCTGTGTGTGGGACTTGTTCTATTAGTCCATCTATACTGACCTCCATCAGGTTGCAAATTTAATATAATATTTTTCTGCATCTAGCTCTGAAAAAATATTTGGCCTTCTAGCACTGTGTGGGACTTGTTCTATTAGTCCATCTATACTGACCTCCATCAGGTTGCAAATTGGATATAATTTTTTTCTGCATCTAGCTCTGAAAAAATATTTGGCCTTCTAGCAGTGTGTGGGACTTGTTCTATTAGTCCATCTATACTGACCTCCATCAGGTTGCAAATTGAATATAATATTTTTCTGCATCTAGCTCTGAAAAAATATTTGGCCATCTAGCACTGTGTGGGACTTGTTCTATTAGTCCATCTATACTGACCTCCATCAGGTTGCAAACTGAATATAATTTTTTTTTGCATCTACCTCTGAAAAAATATTTGGGCTTCTAGCTGTGTGTGGGACTTGTTCTATTAGTCCATCTATACTGACCTCCATCAGGTTGCAAATTGAATATAATATTTTTCTGCATCTAGCTCTGAAAAAAAATGTGGCCTTCTAGCAGTGTGTGGGACTTGTTCTATTAGTCCATCTATACTGACCTCCATCGGGTTGCAAATTGAATATAATATTTTTCTGCATCTAGCTCTGAAAAAATATTTGGCCTTCTAGCAGTGTGTGGGACTTGTTCTATTAGTCCATCTATACTGACCTCCATCAGGTTGCAAACTGTATGTAATTTTTTTCTGCAACTACCTCTGAAAAAATATTTGGGCTTCTAGCTGTGTATGGGACTTGTTCTATTAGTCCATCTATACTGACCTCCATCAGGTTGCAAATTGAATATAATATTTTTCTGCATCTAGCTCTGAAAAAATATTTGGCCTTCTAGCAGTGTGTGGGACTTTTTGCTATTAGTCCATCTATACTGACCTCCATCAGGTTGCAAATTGAATATAATATTTTTCTGCATCTAGCTCTGAAAAAATATTTGGCCTTCTAGCAGTGTGTGGGACTTGTTCTATTAGTGTATCTATACTGACCTCCATCAGGTTGCAAATTGAATATAATATTTTTCTGCATCTACCTCTGAAAAAATATTTGGCCTTCTAGCATTGTGTGGGACTTGTTCTATTACTCCATCTATACTGACCTCCATCAGGTTGCAAATTGAATATAATATTTTTCTGCATCTAGCTCTGAAAAAATATTTGGCCTTCTAGCAGTGTGTGGGACTTCTTCTATTAGTCCATCTATACTGACCGCCATCAGGTTGCAAACTGAATATAAATTTTTTCTGCATCTACCTCTGAAAAAATATTTGGGCTTCTAGCAGTATGTATGACTTGTTCTATTAGTCCATCTATACTGACCTCCATCAGGTTGCAAATTGAATATAATATTTTTCTGCATCTAGCTCTGAAAAAATATTTGGGCTTCTAGCTGTGTGTGGGACTTGTTCTAATAGTCCATCTATACTGACCTCCATCAGGTTGCAAATTGAATATAATATTTTTCTGCATCTAGCTCTGAAAGAATATTTAGCCTTCTAGCAGTGTGTGGGACTTGTTCTATTAGTCCATCTATACTGACCTCCATCAGGTTGCAAACTGAATATAATTTTTTTCTCCATCTACCTCTGAAAAAATATTTGGGCTTCTAGCTGTGTGTGGGACTTGTTCTATTAGTCCATCTATACTGACCTCCATCAGGTTGCAAATTGAATATAATATTTTTCTACATCTAGCTCTGAAAAAATATTTGTCCTTCTAGCAGTGTGTGGGACTTGTTCTATTAGTCCATCTATACTGACATCCATCAGGTTGCAAACTGAATATAGTTTTTTTCTGCATCTACCTCTGAAAAAATATTTGGGCTTCTAGCAGTATGTAGGACTTGTTCTATTAGTCCATCTATACTGACCTCCATCAGGTTGCAAATTGAATATAATATTTTTCTGCATCTAGCTCTGAAAAAATATTTGGGCTTCTAGCAGTGTTTGGGACTTGTTCTATTAGTCCATCTATACTGACCTCCATCAGGTTGCAAACTGAATATAATTTTTTTCTGCATCTAGCTCTGAAAAAATATTTGGGCTTCTAGCTGTGTGTGGGACTTGTTCTAATAGACCATCTATACTGACCTCCATCAGGTTGCAAATTGAATATAATATTTTTCTGCATCTAGCTCTGAAAAAATATTTGTCCTTCTAGCAGTGTATGGGACTTGTTCTATTAGTCCATCTATACTGACCTCCATCAGGTTGCAAATTGAATATAATATTTTTCTGCATCTAACTCTGAAAAATATTTGGCCTTCTAGCAGTGTGTAGGACTTGTTCTATTAGTCCATCTATACTGACCTCCATCAGGTTGCAAACTGAATATAATTTTTTTCTGCATCTGCCTCTGAAAAAATATTTGGGCTTCTAGCTGTGTGTGTGACTTGTTCTATTAGTCCATCTATACTGACCTCCATCAGTTTGCAAATTGAATATAATATTTTTCTGCATCTAGCTCTGAAAAAATATTTGGCCTTCTAGCAGTGTGTGGGACTTGTTCTATTAGTCCATCTATACTGACCGCCACCAGGTTGAAAACTGAATATAAATTTTTTCTGCATCTACCTCTGAAAAAAAATTTGGGCTTCTAGCAGTATGAAGGACTTGTTCTATTAGTCCATCTATACTGACCTCCATCAGGTTGCAAATTGAATATAATATTTTTCTGCATCTAGCTCTGAAAAAATATTTGGCCTTCTAGCAGTGTGTGGAACTTTTTCTATTAGTCCATCTATACTGACCTCCATCAGGTTGCAAATTGAATATAATATTTTTCTGCATCTTGCTCTGAAAAAAGATTTGGCCTTCTAGCAGTGTGTGGGACTTGTTCTATTAGTCCATCTATATTGACCTCCATCAGGTTGCAAACTGAATATAATTCTTTTCAGCATCTACCGCTGAAAAAATATTTGGGCTTCTAGCAGTGTGTGGGACTTGTTCTATTATTCCATCTATACTGACCTCCATCAGGTTGTAAATTGAATATAATTTTTTTCTGCATCTAGCTCTGAAAAAATATTTGGCCTTCTAGCAGTGTGTGGGACTTGATCTATTAGTCCATCTATACTGACCTCCATCAGGTTGCAAATTGAATATAATATTTTTCTGCATCTAGCTCTGAAAAATATTTGGCCTTCTAGCAGTGTGTGGGACTTGTTCTATTAGTCCATCTACACTGACCTCCATCAGGTTGCAAACTGAATATAATTTTTTTCTGCATCTACCTCTGAAAAAATATTTGGCCTTCTAGCAGTGTGTGGGACTTGTTCTATTAGTCCATCTATACTGACCTCCATCAGGTTGCAAATTGAATATAATATTTTTCTGCATCTAGCTCTGAAAAAATATTTGGCCTTCTAGCAGTGTGTGGGACTTGTTCTATTGGTCCATCTATACTGACCTCCATCAGGTTGCAAACTGAATATAATTTTTTTCTGCATCTACCTCTGAAAAAATATTTGGGCTTCTAGCAGTATGTAGGACTTGTTCTATTAGTCCATCTATACTGACCTCCATCAAGTTGCAAATTGAATATAATATTTTTCTGCATCTAGCTCTGAAAAAATATTTGGGCTTCTAGCAGTGTTTGGGACTTGTTCTATTAGTCCATCTATACTGACCTCCATCAGGTTGCAAACTGAATATAATATTTTTCTGCATCTAGCTCTGAAAAAATATTTGGCCTTCTAGCAGTGTGTGGGACTTGTTCTATTAGTCCATCTATACTGACCTCCATCAGGTTGCAAACTGAATATAATTTTTTTCTGCATCTACCTCTGAAAAAATATTTTTCCTTCTAGCAGTGTATGGGACTTGTTCTATTAGTCCATCTATACTGACCTCCATCAGGTTGCAAATTGAATATAATATTTTTCTGCATCTAACTCTGAAAAATATTTGGCCTTCTAGCAGTGTGTGGGACTTGTTCTATTAGTCCATCTATACTGACCTCCATCAGGTTGCAAACTGACTATAATTTTTTTCTGCATCTGCCTCTGAAAAAATATTTGGGCTTCTAGCTGTGTGTGGGACTTGTTCTATTAGTCCATCTATACTGACCTCCATCAGTTTGCAAATTGAATGTAATATTTTTCTGCATCTAGCTCTGAAAAAATATTTGGCCTTCTAGCAGTGTGTGGGACTTGTTCTATTAGTCCATCTATACTGACCTCCATCAGGTTGCAAACTGAATATAATTTTTTTCTGCATCTACCTCTGAAAAAATATTTGGCCTTCTAGCAGTGTGTGGGACTTGTTCTATTAGTCCATCTATACTGACCTCCATCAGGTTGCAAATTGAATATAATATTTTTCTGCATCTAGCTCTGAAAAAATATTTGGCCTTCTAGCAGTGTGTGGGACTTGATCTATTAGTCCATCTACACTGACCTCCATCAGGTTGCAAACTGATTATAATTTTTTTCTGCATCTACCTCTGAAAAAATATTTGGGCTTCTAGCAGTATGTAGGACTTGTTCTATTAGTCCATCTATACTGACCTCCATCAGGTTGCAAATTGAATATAATATTTTTCTGCATCTAGCTCTGAAAAAATATTTGGGCTTCTAGCAGTGTTTGGGACTTGTTCTATTAGTCCATCTATACTGACCTCCATCAGGTTGCAAACTGAATATAATTTTTTTCTGCATCTAGCTCTGAAAAAATATTTGTCCTTCTAGCAGTGTGTGGGACTTGTTCTATTAGTCCATCTATACTGACCTTCATCAGGTTGCAAACTGAATATAATTTTTTTCTGCATCTACCTCTGAAAAAATATTTGGGCTTCTAGCTGTGTGTGGGACTTGTTCTATTAGTCCATCTATACTGACCTCCATCAGGTTGCAAATTGAATATAATATTTTTCTGCATCTTGCTCTGAAAAAAGATTTGGCCTTCTAGCAGTGTGTGGGACTTGTTCTATTAGTCCATCTATACTGACCTCCATCAGGTTGCAAACTGAATATAATTCTTTTCAGAATCTACCGCTGAAAAAATATTTGGGCTTCTAGCAGTGTGTGGGACTTGTTATATTAGTCCATCTATACTGACCTCCATCAGGTTGTAAATTGAATATAATTTTTTTCTGCATCTAGCTCTGAAAAAATATTTGGCCTTCTAGCAGTGTGTGGGACTTGATCTATTAGTCCATCTATACTGACCTCCATCAGGTTGCAAATTGAATATAATATTTTTCTGCATCTAGCTCTGAAAAATATTTGGCCTTCTAGCAGTGTGTGGGACTTGTTCTATTAGTCCATCTACACTGACCTCCATCAGGTTGCAAACTGAATATAATTTTTTTCTGCATCTACCTCTGAAAAAATATTTGGGCTTCTAGCTGTGTGTGGGCCTTGTTCTATTAATCCATCTATACTGACCTCCATCAGTTTGCAAATTGAATATAATATTTTTCTGCATCTAGCTCTGAAAAAATATTTGGCCTTCTAGCAGTGTGTTGGACTTGTTCTATTAGTCCATCTATACTGACCTCCATCAGGTTGCAAACTGAATATAATTTTTTTCTGCATCTACCTCTGAAAAAATATTTGGCCTTCTAGCAGTGTGTGGGACTTGTTCTATTAGTCCATCTATACTGACCTCCATCAGGTTGCAAATTGAATATAATATTTTTCTGCATCTAGCTCTGAAAAAATATTTGGCCTTCTAGCAGTGTGTGGGACTTGTTCTATTAGTCCATCTATACTGACCTCCATCAGGTTGCAAACTGAATATAATTTTTTTCTGCATCTACCTCTGAAAAAATATTTGGGCTTCTAGCAGTATGTAGGACTTGTTCTATTAGTCCATCTATACTGACCTCCATCAGGTTGCAAATTGAATATAATATTTTTCTGCATCTAGCTCTGAAAAAATATTTGGGCTTCTAGCAGTGTTTGGGACTTGTTCTATTAGTCCATCTATACTGACCTCCATCAGGTTGCAAACTGAATATAATATTTTTCTGCATCTAGCTCTGAAAAAATATTTGGCCTTCTAGCAGTGTGTGGGACTTGTTCTATTAGTCCATCTATACTGACCTCCATCAGGTTGCAAACTGAATATAATTTTTTTCTGCATCTACCTCTGAAAAAATATTTTTCCTTCTAGCAGTGTATGGGACTTGTTCTATTAGTCCATCTATACTGACCTCCATCAGGTTGCAAATTGAATATAATATTTTTCTGCATCTAGCTCTGAAAAAATATTTGGGCTTCTAGCAGTGTTTGGGACTTGTTCTATTAGTCCATCTATACTGACCTCCATCAGGTTGCAAACTGAATATAATTTTTTTCTGCATCTAGCTCTGAAAAAATATTTGTCCTTCTAGCAGTGTGTGGGACTTGTTCTATTAGTCCATCTATACTGACCTTCATCAGGTTGCAAACTGAATAAATTTTTTTTCTGCATCTACCTCTGAAAAAATATTTGGGCTTCTAGCTGTGTGTGGGACTTGTTCTATTAGTCCATCTATACTGACCTCCATCAGGTTGCAAATTGAATATAATATTTTTCTGCATCTAGCTCTGAAAAAATATTTGGCCTTCTAGCAGTGTGTGGGACTTGTTCTATTAGTCCATCTATACTGACCTCCATCAGGTTGCAAACTGAATATCATTTTTTTCTGCATCTACCTCTGAAAAAATAATTGGGCTTCTAGCTGTGTGAGGGACTTGTTCTATTAGTCCATCTATACTGACCTCTATCAGGTTGCAAATTGAATATAATATTTTTCTGCATCTAGCTCTGAAAAAATAATTGGCCTTCTAGCAGTGTGTGGGACTTGTTCTATTAGTCCATCTATACTGACCTCCATCAGGTTGCAAACTGAATATAATTTTTTTCTGCATCTACCTCTGAAAAAATATTTGGGCTTCTAGCAGTATGTAGGACTTGTTCTATTAGTCCATCTATACTGACCTCCATCAGGTTGCAAACTGAATATAATTTTTTTCTGCATCTACCTCTGAAAAAATATTTGGCCTTCTAGCAGTGTGTGGGACTTGTTCTATTAGTCCATCTATACTGACCTACATCAGGTTGCAAATTGAATATAATATTTTTCTGCATCTAGCTCTGAAAAAATATTTGGCCTTTTAGCAGTGTGTGGGACTTGTTCTATTAGTCCATCTATACTGACCTCCATCAGGTTGCAAATTGAATATAATATTTTTCTGCATCTAGCTCTGAAAAAATATTTGGCCTTCTAGCAGTGTGTGGGACTTGTTCTATTAGTCCATCTATACTGACCTCCATCAGGTTGCAAACTGAATATCATTTTTTTCTGCATCTACCTCTGAAAAAATAATTGGGCTTCTAGCTGTGTGAGGGACTTGTTCTATTAGTCCATCTATACTGACCTCTATCAGGTTGCAAATTGAATATAATATTTTTCTGCATCTAGCTCTGAAAAAATAATTGGCCTTCTAGCAGTGTGTGGGACTTGTTCTATTAGTCCATCTATACTGACCTCCATCAGGTTGCAAATTGAATATAATATTTTTCTGCATCTTGCTCTGAAAAAAGATTTGGCCTTCTAGCAGTGTGTGGGACTTGTTCTATTAGTCCATCTATACTGACCTCCATCAGGTTGCAAACTGAATATAATTCTTTTCAGCATCTACCGCTGAAAAAATATTTGGGCTTCTAGCAGTGTGTGGGACTTGTTCTATTAGTCCATCTATACTGACCTCCATCAGGTTGTAAATTGAATATAATTTTTTTATGCATCTAGCTCTGAAAAAATATTTGGCCTTCTAGCAGTGTGTGGGACTTGTTCTATTAGTCCATCTATACTGACCTCCATCAGGTTGCAAACTGAATATCATTTTTTTCTGCATCTACCTCTGAAAAAATAATTGGGCTTCTAGCTGTGTGAGGGACTTGTTCTATTAGTCCATCTATACTGACCTCTATCAGGTTGCAAATTGAATATAATATTTTTCTGCATCTAGCTCTGAAAAAATAATTGGCCTTCTAGCAGTGTGTGGGACTTGTTCTATTAGTCCATCTATACTGACCTCCATCAGGTTGCAAATTGAATATAATATTTTTCTGCATCTTGCTCTGAAAAAAGATTTGGCTTTCTAGCAGTGTGTGGGACTTATTCTATTAGTCCATCTATACTGACCTCCATCAGGTTGCAAACTGAATATAATTCTTTTCAGCATCTACCGCTGAAAAAATATTTGGGCTTCTTGCAGTGTGTGGGACTTGTTCTATTAGTCCATCTATACTGACCTCCATCAGGTTGTAAATTGAATATAATTTTTTTCTGCATCTAGCTCTGAAAAAATATTTGGCCTTCTAGCAGTGTGTGGGACTTGTTCTATTAGTCCATCTATACTGACCTCCATCAGGTTGCAAATTGAATATAATATTTTTCTGCATCTAGCTCTGAAAAATATTTGGCCTTCTAGCAGTGTGTGGGACTTGTTCTATTAGTCCATCTATACTGATCTCCATCAGTTTGCAAATTGAATATAATATTTTTCTGCATCTAGCTCTGAAAAAATATTTGGCCTTCTAGCAGTGTGTGGGACTTGTTCTATTTGTCCATCTATACTGACCTCCATCAGGTTGCAAACTGAATATAATTTTTTTCTGCATCTACCTCTGAAAATATATTTGGCCTTCTAGCAGTGTGTGGTACTTGTTCTATTAGTCCATCTATACTGACCTCCATCAGGTTGCAAATTGAATATAATATTTTTCTGCATTTAGCTCTGAAAAAATATTTGGCCTTCTATCAGCGTGTGGGACTTGTTCTATTAGTCCATCTATACTGACCTCCATCAGGTTGCAAACTGAATATAATTTTTTTCTGCATCTACCTCTGAAAAAATATTTGGGCTTCTAGCAGTATGTAGGACTTGTTCTATTAGTCCATCTATACTGACCTTCATCAGGTTGCAAACTGAATAAATTTTTTTTCTGCATCTACCTCTGAAAAAATATTTGGGCTTCTAGCTGTGTGTGGGACTTGTTCTATTAGTCCATCTATACTGACCTCCATCAGGTTGCAAATTGAATATAATATTTTTCTGCATCTAGCTCTGAAAAAATATTTGGCCTTCTAGCAGTGTGTGGGACTTGTTCTATTAGTCCATCTATACTGACCTCCATCAGGTTGCAAACTGAATATCATTTTTTTCTGCATCTACCTCTGAAAAAATAATTGGGCTTCTAGCTGTGTGAGGGACTTGTTCTATTAGTCCATCTATACTGACCTCTATCAGGTTGCAAATTGAATATAATATTTTTCTGCATCTAGCTCTGAAAAAATAATTGGCCTTCTAGCAGTGTGTGGGACTTGTTCTATTAGTCCATCTATACTGACCTCCATCAGGTTGCAAACTGAATATAATTTTTTTCTGCATCTACCTCTGAAAAAATATTTGGGCTTCTAGCAGTATGTAGGACTTGTTCTATTAGTCCATCTATACTGACCTCCATCAGGTTGCAAACTGAATATAATTTTTTTCTGCATCTACCTCTGAAAAAATATTTGGCCTTCTAGCAGTGTGTGGGACTTGTTCTATTAGTCCATCTATACTGACCTACATCAGGTTGCAAATTGAATATAATATTTTTCTGCATCTAGCTCTGAAAAAATATTTGGCCTTTTAGCAGTGTGTGGGACTTGTTCTATTAGTCCATCTATACTGACCTCCATCAGGTTGCAAATTGAATATAATATTTTTCTGCATCTAGCTCTGAAAAAATATTTGGCCTTCTAGCAGTGTGTGGGACTTGTTCTATTAGTCCATCTATACTGACCTCCATCAGGTTGCAAACTGAATATCATTTTTTTCTGCATCTACCTCTGAAAAAATAATTGGGCTTCTAGCTGTGTGAGGGACTTGTTCTATTAGTCCATCTATACTGACCTCTATCAGGTTGCAACTTGAATATAATATTTTTCTGCATCTAGCTCTGAAAAAATAATTGGCCTTCTAGCAGTGTGTGGGACTTGTTCTATTAGTCCATCTATACTGACCTCCATCAGGTTGCAAATTGAATATAATATTTTTCTGCATCTTGCTCTGAAAAAAGATTTGGCCTTCTAGCAGTGTGTGGGACTTGTTCTATTAGTCCATCTATACTGACCTCCATCAGGTTGCAAACTGAATATAATTCTTTTCAGCATCTACCGCTGAAAAAATATTTGGGCTTCTAGCAGTGTGTGGGACTTGTTCTATTAGTCCATCTATACTGACCTCCATCAGGTTGTAAATTGAATATAATTTTTTTATGCATCTAGCTCTGAAAAAATATTTGGCCTTCTAGCAGTGTGTGGGACTTGTTCTATTAGTCCATCTATACTGACCTCCATCAGGTTGCAAACTGAATATCATTTTTTTCTGCATCTACCTCTGAAAAAATAATTGGGCTTCTAGCTGTGTGAGGGACTTGTTCTATTAGTCCATCTATACTGACCTCTATCAGGTTGCAAATTGAATATAATATTTTTCTGCATCTAGCTCTGAAAAAATAATTGGCCTTCTAGCAGTGTGTGGGACTTGTTCTATTAGTCCATCTATACTGACCTCCATCAGGTTGCAAATTGAATATAATATTTTTCTGCATCTTGCTCTGAAAAAAGATTTGGCTTTCTAGCAGTGTGTGGGACTTATTCTATTAGTCAATCTATACTGACCTCCATCAGGTTGCAAACTGAATATAATTCTTTTCAGCATCTACCGCTGAAAAAATATTTGGGCTTCTTGCAGTGTGTGGGACTTGTTCTATTAGTCCATCTATACTGACCTCCATCAGGTTGTAAATTGAATATAATTTTTTTCTGCATCTAGCTCTGAAAAAATATTTGGCCTTCTAGCAGTGTGTGGGACTTGTTCTATTAGTCCATCTATACTGACCTCCATCAGGTTGCAAATTGAATATAATATTTTTCTGCATCTAGCTCTGAAAAATATTTGGCCTTCTAGCAGTGTGTGGGACTTGTTCTATTAGTCCATCTATACTGACCTCCATCAGGTTGCAAACTGAATATAATTTTTTTCTGCATCTAACTCTGAAAAAATATTTGGGCTTCTAGCTGTGTGTGGGCCTTGTTCTATTAGTCCATCTATACTGATCTCCATCAGTTTGCAAATTGAATATAATATTTTTCTGCATCTAGCTCTGAAAAAATATTTGGCCTTCTAGCAGTGTGTGGGACTTGTTCTATTAGTCCATCTATACTGACCTCCATCAGGTTGCAAACTGAATATAATTTTTTTCTGCATCTACCTCTGAAAATATATTTGGCCTTCTAGCAGTGTGTGGTACTTGTTCTATTAGTCCATCTATACTGACCTCCATCAGGTTGCAAATTGAATATAATATTTTTCTGCATTTAGCTCTGAAAAAATATTTGGCCTTCTAGCAGCGTGTGGGACTTGTTCTATTAGTCCATCTATACTGACCTCCATCAGGTTGCAAACTGAATATAATTTTTTTCTGCATCTACCTCTGAAAAAATATTTGGGCTTCTAGCAGTATGTAGGACTTGTTCTATTAGTCCATCTATACTGACCTCCATCAGGTTGCAAATTGAATATAATATTTTTCTGCATCTAGCTCTGAAAAAATATTTGGGCTTCTAGCAATGTTTGGGACTTGTTCTATTAGTCCATCTATACTGACCTCCATCAGGTTGCAAACTGAATATAATTTTTTTCTGCATCTAGCTCTGAAAAAATATTTGGGCTTCTAGCTGTGTGTGAGACTTGTTCTAATAGACCATCTATACTGACCTCCATCAGGTTGCAAATTGAATATAATATTTTTCTGCATCTAGCTCTGAAAAAATATTTGGCCTTCTAGCAGTGTGTGGGGCTTGTTCTATTAGTCCATTTATACTGACCTCCATAAGGTTGCAAACTGAATATAATTTTTTTCTGCATCTACCTCTGAAAAAATATTTGTCCTTCTAGCAGTGTGTGGGACTTGTTCTATTAGTCCATCTATACTGACCTCCATCAGGTTGCAAATTGAATATAATATTTTTCTGCATCTAGCTCTGAAAAATATTTGGCCTTCTAGCAGTGTGTGGGACTTGTTCTATTAGTCCATCTATACTGACCTCCATCAGGTTGCAAACTGAATATAATTTTTTTCTGCATCTACCTCTGAAAAAATATTTGGGCTTCTAGCTGTGTGTGGGACTTGCTCTATTAGTCCATCTATACTGACCTCCATCAGGTTGCAAATTGAATATAATATTTTTCTGCATCTAGCTCTGAAAAAATATTTGGCCTTCTAGCAGTGTGTGGGACTTGTTCTATTAGTCCATCTATACTGACCTCCATCAGGTTGCAAACTGAATATAATTTTTTTCTGCATCTACCTCTGAAAAAATATTTGGGCTTCTAGCTGTGTGTGGGACTTGTTCTATTAGTCCATCTATACTGACCTCCATCAGGTTGCAAATTGAATATAATATTTTTCTGCATCTAGCTCTGAAAAAATATTTGTCCTTCTAGCAGTGTGTGGGACTTGTTCTATTAGTCCATCTATACTGACCTCCATCAGGTTGCAAACTGAATATAATTTTTTTCTGCATCTACCTCTGAAAAAATATTTGGGCTTCTAGCTGTGTGTGGGACTTGTTCTATTAGTCCATCTATACTGACCTCCATCAGGTTGCAAATTGAATATAATATTTTTCTGCATCTAGCTCTGAAAAAATATTTGGCCTTCTAGCAGTGTGTGGGACTTGATCTATTAGTCCATCTATACTGACCTCCATCAGGTTGCAAATTGAATATAATTTTTTTCTGCATCTAGCTCTGAAAAAATATTTGGCCTTCTTGCAGTGTGTGGGACTTGTTCTATTAGTCCATCTATACTGACCTCCATCAGGTTGCAAATTGAATATAATATTTTTCTGCATCTAGCTCTGAAAAAATATTTGGCCTTCTAGCAGTGTGTGGGACTTGTTCTATTAGTCCATCTATACTGACCTCCATCAGGTTGCAAACTGAATATAATTTTTTTTTGCATCTACCTCTGAAAAAATATTTGGGCTTCTAGCTGTGTGTGGGTCTTGTTCTATTAGTCCATCTATACTGACCTCCATCAGTTTGCAAATTGAATATAATATTTTTCTGCATCTAGCTCTGAAAAAATATTTGGCCTTCTAGCAGTGTGTGGGACTTGTTCTATTAGTCCATCTATACTGACCTCCATCAGGTTGCAAACTGAATATAATTTTTTTCTGCATCTACCTCTGAAAAAATATTTGGCCTTCTAGCAGTGTGTGGTACTTGTTCTATTAGTCCATCTATACTGACCTCCATCAGGTTGCAAATTGAATATAATATTTTTCTGCATCTAGCTCTGAAAAAATATTTGGCCTTCTAGCAGCGTGTGGGACTTGTTCTATTAGTCCATCTATACTGACCTCCATCAGGTTGCAAACTGAATATAATTTTTTTCTGCATCTACCTCTGAAAAAATATTTGGGCTTCTAGCAGTATGTAGTACTTGTTCTATTAGTCCATCTATACTGACCTCCATCAGGTTGCAAATTGAATATAATATTTTTCTGCATCTAGCTCTGAAAAAATATTTGGGCTTCTAGCAATGTTTGGGACTTGTTCTATTAGTCCATCTATACTGACCTCCATCAGGTTGCAAACTGAATATAATTTTTTTCTGCATCTAGCTCTGAAAAAATATTTGGGCTTCTAGCTGTGTGTGAGACTTGTTCTAATAGACCATCTATACTGACCTCCATCAGGTTGCAAATTGAATATAATATTTTTCTGCATCTAGCTCTGAAAAAATATTTGGCCTTCTAGCAGTGTGTGGGGCTTGTTCTATTAGTCCATTTATACTGACCTCCTTAAGGTTGCAAACTGAATATAATTTTTTTCTGCATCTACCTCTGAAAAAATATTTGTCCTTCTAGCAGTGTGTGGGACTTGTTCTATTAGTCCATCTATACTGACCTCCATCAGGTTGCAAATTGAATATAATATTTTTCTGCATCTAGCTCTGAAAAATATTTGGCCTTCTAGCAGTGTGTGGGACTTGTTCTATTAGTCCATCTATACTGACCTCCATCAGGTTGCAAACTGAATATAATTTTTTTCTGCATCTACCTCTGAAAAAATATTTGGGCTTCTAGCTGTGTGTGGGACTTGCTCTATTAGTCCATCTATACTGACCTCCATCAGGTTGCAAATTGAATATAATATTTTTCTGCATCTAGCTCTGAAAAAATATTTGGCCTTCTAGCAGTGTGTGGGACTTGTTCTATTAGTCCATCTATACTGACCTCCATCAGGTTGCAAACTGAATATAATTTTTTTCTGCATCTACCTCTGAAAAAATATTTGGGCTTCTAGCTGTGTGTGGGACTTGTTCTATTAGTCCATCTATACTGACCTCCATCAGGTTGCAAATTGAATATAATATTTTTCTGCATCTAGCTCTGAAAAAATATTTGTCCTTCTAGCAGTGTGTGGGACTTGTTCTATTAGTCCATCTATACTGACCTCCATCAGGTTGCAAACTGAATATAATTTTTTTCTGCATCTACCTCTGAAAAAATATTTGGGCTTCTAGCTGTGTGTGGGACTTGTTCTATTAGTCCATCTATACTGACCTCCATCAGGTTGCAAATTGAATATAATATTTTTCTGCATCTAGCTCTGAAAAAATATTTGGCCTTCTAGCAGTGTGTGGGACTTGATCTATTAGTCCATCTATACTGACCTCCATCAGGTTGCAAATTGAATATAATTTTTTTCTGCATCTAGCTCTGAAAAAATATTTGGCCTTCTTGCAGTGTGTGGGACTTGTTCTATTAGTCCATCTATACTGACCTCCATCAGGTTGCAAATTGAATATAATATTTTTCTGCATCTAGCTCTGAAAAAATATTTGGCCTTCTAGCAGTGTGTGGGACTTGTTCTATTAGTCCATCTATACTGACCTCCATCAGGTTGCAAACTGAATATAATTTTTTTTTGCATCTACCTCTGAAAAAATATTTGGGCTTCTAGCTGTGTGTGGGTCTTGTTCTATTAGTCCATCTATACTGACCTCCATCAGTTTGCAAATTGAATATAATATTTTTCTGCATCTAGCTCTGAAAAAATATTTGGCCTTCTAGCAGTGTGTGGGACTTGTTCTATTAGTCCATCTATACTGACCTCCATCAGGTTGCAAACTGAATATAATTTTTTTCTGCATCTACCTCTGAAAAAATATTTGGCCTTCTAGCAGTGTGTGGTACTTGTTCTATTAGTCCATCTATACTGACCTCCATCAGGTTGCAAATTGAATATAATATTTTTCTGCATCTAGCTCTGAAAAAATATTTGGCCTTCTAGCAGCGTGTGGGACTTGTTCTATTAGTCCATCTATACTGACCTCCATCAGGTTGCAAACTGAATATAATTTTTTTCTGCATCTACCTCTGAAAAAATATTTGGGCTTCTAGCAGTATGTAGGACTTGTTCTATTAGTCCATCTATACTGACCTCCATCAGGTTGCAAATTGAATATAATATTTTTCTGCATCTAGCTCTGAAAAAATATTTGGGCTTCTAGCAATGTTTGGGACTTGTTCTATTAGTCCATCTATACTGACCTCCATCAGGTTGCAAACTGAATATAATTTTTTTCTGCATCTAGCTCTGAAAAAATATTTGGGCTTCTAGCTGTGTGTGAGACTTGTTCTAATAGACCATCTATACTGACCTCCATCAGGTTGCAAATTGAATATAATATTTTTCTGCATCTAGCTCTGAAAAAATATTTGGCCTTCTAGCAGTGTGTGGGGCTTGTTCTATTAGTAGATTTATACTGACCTCCATCAGGTTGCAAACTGAATATAATTTTTTTCTGCATCTACCTCTGAAAAAATATTTGTCCTTCTAGCAGTGTGTGGGACTTGTTCTATTAGTCCATCTATACTGACCTCCATCAGGTTGCAAATTGAATATAATATTTTTCTGCATCTAGCTCTGAAAAATATTTGGCCTTCTAGCAGTGTGTGGGACTTGTTCTATTAGTCCATCTATACTGACCTCCATCAGGTTGCAAACTGAATATAATTTTTTTCTGCATCTACCTCTGAAAAAATATTTGGGCTTCTAGCTGTGTGTGGGACTTGCTCTATTAGTCCATCTATACTGACCTCCATCAGGTTGCAAATTGAATATAATATTTTTCTGCATCTAGCTCTGAAAAAATATTTGGGCTTCTAGCAATGTTTGGGACTTGTTCTATTAGTCCATCTATACTGACCTCCATCAGGTTGCAAACTGAATATCATTTTTTTCTGCATCTACCTCTGAAAAAATAATTGGGCTTCTAGCTGTGTGAGGGACTTGTTCTATTAGTCCATCTATACTGACCTCTATCAGGTTGCAAATTGAATATAATATTTTTCTGCATCTAGCTCTGAAAAAATAATTGGCCTTCTAGCAGTGTGTGGGACTTGTTCTATTAGTCCATCTATACTGACCTCCATCAGGTTGCAAATTGAATATAATATTTTTCTGCATCTTGCTCTGAAAAAAGATTTGGCCTTCTAGCAGTGTGTGGGACTTATTCTATTAGTCCATCTATACTGACCTCCATCAGGTTGCAAACTGAATATAATTCTTTTCAGCATCTACCGCTGAAAAAATATTTGGGCTTCTTGCAGTGTGTGGGACTTGTTCTATTAGTCCATCTATACTGACCTCCATCAGGTTGTAAATTGAATATAATTTTTTTCTGCATCTAGCTCTGAAAAAATATTTGGCCTTCTAGCAGTGTGTGGGACTTGTTCTATTAGTCCATCTATACTGACCTCCATCAGGTTGCAAATTGAATATAATATTTTTCTGCATCTAGCTCTGAAAAATATTTGGCCTTCTAGCAGTGTGTGGGACTTGTTCTATTAGTCCATCTATACTGACCTCCATCAGGTTGCAAACTGAATATAATTTTTTTCTGCATCTAACTCTGAAAAAATATTTGGGCTTCTAGCTGTGTGTGGGCCTTGTTCTATTAGTCCATCTATACTGACCTCCATCAGTTTGCAAATTGAATATAATATTTTTCTGCATCTAGCTCTGAAAAAATATTTGGCCTTCTAGCAGTGTGTGGGACTTGTTCTATTAGTCCATCTATACTGACCTCCATCAGGTTGCAAACTGAATATAATTTTTTTCTGCATCTACCTCTGAAAATATATTTGGCCTTCTAGCAGTGTGTGGTACTTGTTCTATTAGTCCATCTATACTGACCTCCATCAGGTTGCAAATTGAATATAATATTTTTCTGCATCTAGCTCTGAAAAAATATTTGGCCTTCTAGCAGCGTGTGGGACTTGTTCTATTAGTCCATCTATACTGACCTCCATCAGGTTGCAAACTGAATATAATTTTTTTCTGCATCTACCTCTGAAAAAATATTTGGGCTTCTAGCAGTATGTAGGACTTGTTCTATTAGTCCATCTATACTGACCTCCATCAGGTTGCAAATTGAATATAATATTTTTCTGCATCTAGCTCTGAAAAAATATTTGGGCTTCTAGCAATGTTTGGGACTTGTTCTATTAGTCCATCTATACTGACCTCCATCAGGTTGCAAACTGAATATAATTTTTTTCTGCATCTAGCTCTGAAAAAATATTTGGGCTTCTAGCTGTGTGTGAGACTTGTTCTAATAGACCATCTATACTGACCTCCATCAGGTTGCAAATTGAATATAATATTGTTCTGCATCTAGCTCTGAAAAAATATTTGGCCTTCTAGCAGTGTGTGGGGCTTGTTCTATTAGTCCATTTATACTGACCTCCATAAGGTTGCAAACTGAATATAATTTTTTTCTGCATCTACCTCTGAAAAAATATTTGTCCTTCTAGCAGTGTGTGGGACTTGTTCTATTAGTCCATCTATACTGACCTCCATCAGGTTGCAAATTGAATATAATATTTTTCTGCATCTAGCTCTGAAAAATATTTGGCCTTCTAGCAGTGTGTGGGACTTGTTCTATTAGTCCATCTATACTGACCTCCATCAGGTTGCAAACTGAATATAATTTTTTTCTGCATCTACCTCTGAAAAAATATTTGGGCTTCTAGCTGTGTGTGGGACTTGCTCTATTAGTCCATCTATACTGACCTTCATCAGGTTGCAAATTGAATATAATATTTTTCTGCATCTAGCTCTGAAAAAATATTTGGCCTTCTAGCAGTGTGTGGGACTTGTTCTATTAGTCCATCTATACTGACCTCCATCAGGTTGCAAACTGAATATAATTTTTTTCTGCATCTACCTCTGAAAAAATATTTGGGCTTCTAGCTGTGTGTGGGACTTGTTCTATTAGTCCATCTATACTGACCTCCATCAGGTTGCAAATTGAATATAATATTTTTCTGCATCTAGCTCTGAAAAAATATTTGTCCTTCTAGCAGTGTGTGGGACTTGTTCTATTAGTCCATCTATACTGACCTCCATCAGGTTGCAAACTGAATATAATTTTTTTCTGCATCTACCTCTGAAAAAATATTTGGGCTTCTAGCTGTGTGTGGGACTTGTTCTATTAGTCCATCTATACTGACCTCCATCAGGTTGCAAATTGAATATAATATTTTTCTGCATCTAGCTCTGAAAAAATATTTGGCCTTCTAGCAGTGTGTGGGACTTGATCTATTAGTCCATCTATACTGACCTCCATCAGGTTGCAAATTGAATATAATTTTTTTCTGCATCTAGCTCTGAAAAAATATTTGGCCTTCTTGCAGTGTGTGGGACTTGTTCTATTAGTCCATCTATACTGACCTCCATCAGGTTGCAAATTGAATATAATATTTTTCTGCATCTAGCTCTGAAAAAATATTTGGCCTTCTAGCAGTGTGTGGGACTTGTTCTATTAGTCCATCTATACTGACCTCCATCAGGTTGCAAACTGAATATAATTTTTTTTTGCATCTACCTCTGAAAAAATATTTGGGCTTCTAGCTGTGTGTGGGTCTTGTTCTATTAGTCCATCTATACTGACCTCCATCAGTTTGCAAATTGAATATAATATTTTTCTGCATCTAGCTCTGAAAAAATATTTGGCCTTCTAGCAGTGTGTGGGACTTGTTCTATTAGTCCATCTATACTGACCTCCATCAGGTTGCAAACTGAATATAATTTTTTTCTGCATCTACCTCTGAAAAAATATTTGGCCTTCTAGCAGTGTGTGGTACTTGTTCTATTAGTCCATCTATACTGACCTCCATCAGGTTGCAAATTGAATATAATATTTTTCTGCATCTAGCTCTGAAAAAATATTTGGCCTTCTAGCAGCGTGTGGGACTTGTTCTATTAGTCCATCTATACTGACCTCCATCAGGTTGCAAACTGAATATAATTTTTTTCTGCATCTACCTCTGAAAAAATATTTGGGCTTCTAGCAGTATGTATGACTTGTTCTATTAGTCCATCTATACTGACCTCCATCAGGTTGCAAATTGAATATAATATTTTTCTGCATCTAGCTCTGAAAAAATATTTGGGCTTCTAGCAATGTTTGGGACTTGTTCTATTAGTCCATCTATACTGACCTCCATCAGGTTGCAAACTGAATATAATTTTTTTCTGCATCTAGCTCTGAAAAAATATTTGGGCTTCTAGCTGTGTGTGAGACTTGTTCTAATAGACCATCTATACTGACCTCCATCAGGTTGCAAATTGAATATAATATTTTTCTGCATCTAGCTCTGAAAAAATATTTGGCCTTCTAGCAGTGTGTGGGGCTTGTTCTATTAGTAGATTTATACTGACCTCCATCAGGTTGCAAACTGAATATAATTTTTTTCTGCATCTACCTCTGAAAAAATATTTGTCCTTCTAGCAGTGTGTGGGACTTGTTCTATTAGTCCATCTATACTGACCTCCATCAGGTTGCAAATTGAATATAATATTTTTCTGCATCTAGCTCTGAAAAATATTTGGCCTTCTAGCAGTGTGTGGGACTTGTTCTATTAGTCCATCTATACTGACCTCCATCAGGTTGCAAACTGAATATAATTTTTTTCTGCATCTACCTCTGAAAAAATATTTGGGCTTCTAGCTGTGTGTGGGACTTGCTCTATTAGTCCATCTATACTGACCTCCATCAGGTTGCAAATTGAATATAATATTTTTCTGCATCTAGCTCTGAAAAAATATTTGGCCTTCTAGCAGTGTGTGGGACTTGTTCTATTAGTCCATCTATACTGACCTCCATCAGGTTGCAAACTGAATATAATTTTTTTCTGCATCTACCTCTGAAAAAATATTTGGGCTTCTAGCTGTGTGTGGGACTTGTTCTATTAGTCCATCTATACTGACCTACATCAGGTTGCAAATTGAATATAATATTTTTCTGCATCTAGCTCTTGAAAAATATTTGGCCTTCTAGCAGTGTGTGGGACTTGTTCTATTAGTCCATCTATACTGACCTCCATCAGGTTGCAAACTGAATATAATTTTTTTCTGCATCTACCTCTGAAAAAATATTTGGCCTTCTAGCAGTGTGTGGTACTTGTTCTATTATTCCATCTATACTGACCTCCATCAGGTTGCAAATTGAATATAATATTTTTCTGCATCTAGCTCTGAAAAAATATTTGGCCTTCTAGCAGCGTGTGGGACTTGTTCTATTAGTCCATCTATACTGACCTCCATCAGGTTGCAAACTGAATATAATTTTTTTCTGCATCTACCTCTGAAAAAATATTTGGGCTTCTAGCAGTATGTATGACTTGTTCTATTAGTCCATCTATACTGACCTCCATCAGGTTGCAAATTGAATATAATATTTTTCTGCATCGAGCTCTGAAAAAATATTTGGGCTTCTAGCAATGTTTAGGACTTGTTCTATTAGTCCATCTATACTGACCTCCATCAGGTTGCAAACTGAATATAATTTTTTTCTGCATCTAGCTCTGAAAAAATATTTGGGCTTCTAGCTGTGTGTGAGACTTGTTCTAATAGACCATCTATACTGACCTCCATCAGGTTGCAAATTGAATATAATATTTTTCTGCATCTAGCTCTGAAAAAATATTTGGCCTTCTAGCAGTGGTGGGGCTTGTTCTATTAGTAGATTTATACTGACCTCCATCAGGTTGCAAACTGAATATAATTTTTTTCTGCATCTACCTCTGAAAAAATATTTGTCCTTCTAGCAGTGTGTGGGACTTGTTCTATTAGTCCATCTATACTGACCTCCATCAGGTTGCAAATTGAATATAATATTTTTCTGCATCTAGCTCTGAAAAATATTTGGCCTTCTAGCAGTGTGTGGGACTTGTTCTATTAGTCCATCTATACTGACCTCCATCAGGTTGCAAACTGAATATAATTTTTTTCTGCATCTACCTCTGAAAAAATATTTGGGCTTCAAGCTGTGTGTGGGACTTGTTCTATTAGTCCATCTATACTGACCTCCATCAGTTTGCAAATTGAATATAATATTTTTCTGCATCTAGCTCTGAAAAAATATTTGGCCTTCTAGCAGTGTGTGGGACTTGTTCTATTAGTCCATCTATACTGACCTCCATCAGGTTGCAAACTGAATATAATTTTTTTCTGCATCTACCTCTGAAAAAATATTTGGCCTTCTAGCAGTGTGTGGGACTTGTTCTATTAGTCCATCTATACTGACCTCCATCAGGTTGCAAATTGAATATAATATTTTTCTGCATCTAGCTCTGAAAAAATATTTGGCCTTCTAGCAGTGTGTGGGACTTGTTCTATTAGTTCATCTACACTGACCTCCATCAGGTTGCAAACTGATTACAATTTTTTTCTGCATCTACCTCTGAAAAAATATTTGGGCTTCTAGCAGTATGTAGGACTTGTTCTATTAGTCCATCTATACTGACCTCCATCAGGTTGCAAATTGAATATAATATTTTTCTGCATCTAGCTCTGAAAAAATATTTGTCCTTCTAGCAGTGTGTGGGACTTGTTCTATTAGTCCATCTATACTGACCTCCATCAGGTTGCAAACTGAATATAATATTTTTCTGCATCTAGCTCTGAAAAAATATTTGGCCTTCTAGCAGTGTGTGGGGCTTGTTCTATTAGTCCATTTATACTGACCTCCATAAGGTTGCAAACTGAATATAATTTTTTTCTGCATCTACCTCTGAAAAAATATTTGTCCTTCTAGCAGTGTGTGGGACTTGTTCTATTAGTCCATCTATACTGACCTCCATCAGGTTGCAAATTGAATATAATATTTTTCTGCATCTAGCTCTGAAAAATATTTGGCCTTCTAGCAGTGTGTGGGACTTGTTCTATTAGTCCATCTATACTGACCTCCATCAGGTTGCAAACTGAATATAATTTTTTTCTGCATCTACCTCTGAAAAAATATTTGGGCTTCTAGCTGTGTGTGGGACTTGCTCTATTAGTCCATCTATACTGACCTCCATCAGGTTGCAAATTGAATATAATATTTTTCTGCATCTAGCTCTGAAAAAATATTTGGCCTTCTAGCAGTGTGTGGGACTTGTTCTATTAGTCCATCTATACTGACCTCCATCAGGTTGCAAACTGAATATAATTTTTTTCTGCATCTACCTCTGAAAAAATATTTGGGCTTCTAGCTGTGTGTGGGACTTGTTCTATTAGTCCATCTATACTGACCTCCATCAGGTTGCAAATTGAATATAATATTTTTCTGCATCTAGCTCTGAAAAAATATTTGTCCTTCTAGCAGTGTGTGGGACTTGTTCTATTAGTCCATCTATACTGACCTCCATCAGGTTGCAAACTGAATATAATTTTTTTCTGCATCTACCTCTGAAAAAATATTTGGGCTTCTAGCTGTGTGTGGGACTTGTTCTATTAGTCCATCTATACTGACCTCCATCAGGTTGCAAATTGAATATAATATTTTTCTGCATCTAGCTCTGAAAAAATATTTGGCCTTCTAGCAGTGTGTGGGACTTGATCTATTAGTCCATCTATACTGACCTCCATCAGGTTGCAAATTGAATATAATTTTTTTCTGCATCTAGCTCTGAAAAAATATTTGGCCTTCTTGCAGTGTGTGGGACTTGTTCTATTAGTCCATCTATACTGACCTCCATCAGGTTGCAAATTGAATATAATATTTTTCTGCATCTAGCTCTGAAAAAATATTTGGCCTTCTAGCAGTGTGTGGGACTTGTTCTATTAGTCCATCTATACTGACCTCCATCAGGTTGCAAACTGAATATAATTTTTTTTTGCATCTACCTCTGAAAAAATATTTGGGCTTCTAGCTGTGTGTGGGTCTTGTTCTATTAGTCCATCTATACTGACCTCCATCAGTTTGCAAATTGAATATAATATTTTTCTGCATCTAGCTCTGAAAAAATATTTGGCCTTCTAGCAGTGTGTGGGACTTGTTCTATTAGTCCATCTATACTGACCTCCATCAGGTTGCAAACTGAATATAATTTTTTTCTGCATCTACCTCTGAAAAAATATTTGGCCTTCTAGCAGTGTGTGGTACTTGTTCTATTAGTCCATCTATACTGACCTCCATCAGGTTGCAAATTGAATATAATATTTTTCTGCATCTAGCTCTGAAAAAATATTTGGCCTTCTAGCAGCGTGTGGGACTTGTTCTATTAGTCCATCTATACTGACCTCCATCAGGTTGCAAACTGAATATAATTTTTTTCTGCATCTACCTCTGAAAAAATATTTGGGCTTCTAGCAGTATGTAGGACTTGTTCTATTAGTCCATCTATACTGACCTCCATCAGGTTGCAAATTGAATATAATATTTTTCTGCATCTAGCTCTGAAAAAATATTTGGGCTTCTAGCAATGTTTGGGACTTGTTCTATTAGTCCATCTATACTGACCTCCATCAGGTTGCAAACTGAATATAATTTTTTTCTGCATCTAGCTCTGAAAAAATATTTGGGCTTCTAGCTGTGTGTGAGACTTGTTCTAATAGACCATCTATACTGACCTCCATCAGGTTGCAAATTGAATATAATATTTTTCTGCATCTAGCTCTGAAAAAATATTTGGCCTTCTAGCAGTGTGTGGGGCTTGTTCTATTAGTAGATTTATACTGACCTCCATCAGGTTGCAAACTGAATATAATTTTTTTCTGCATCTACCTCTGAAAAAATATTTGTCCTTCTAGCAGTGTGTGGGACTTGTTCTATTAGTCCATCTATACTGACCTCCATCAGGTTGCAAATTGAATATAATATTTTTCTGCATCTAGCTCTGAAAAATATTTGGCCTTCTAGCAGTGTGTGGGACTTGTTCTATTAGTCCATCTATACTGACCTCCATCAGGTTGCAAACTGAATATAATTTTTTTCTGCATCTACCTCTGAAAAAATATTTGGGCTTCTAGCTGTGTGTGGGACTTGCTCTATTAGTCCATCTATACTGACCTCCATCAGGTTGCAAATTGAATATAATATTTTTCTGCATCTAGCTCTGAAAAAATATTTGGGCTTCTAGCAATGTTTGGGACTTGTTCTATTAGTCCATCTATACTGACCTCCATCAGGTTGCAAACTGAATATCATTTTTTTCTGCATCTACCTCTGAAAAAATAATTGGGCTTCTAGCTGTGTGAGGGACTTGTTCTATTAGTCCATCTATACTGACCTCTATCAGGTTGCAAATTGAATATAATATTTTTCTGCATCTAGCTCTGAAAAAATAATTGGCCTTCTAGCAGTGTGTGGGACTTGTTCTATTAGTCCATCTATACTGACCTCCATCAGGTTGCAAATTGAATATAATATTTTTCTGCATCTTGCTCTGAAAAAAGATTTGGCCTTCTAGCAGTGTGTGGGACTTATTCTATTAGTCCATCTATACTGACCTCCATCAGGTTGCAAACTGAATATAATTCTTTTCAGCATCTACCGCTGAAAAAATATTTGGGCTTCTTGCAGTGTGTGGGACTTGTTCTATTAGTCCATCTATACTGACCTCCATGAGGTTGTAAATTGAATATAATTTTTTTCTGCATCTAGCTCTGAAAAAATATTTGGCCTTCTAGCAGTGTGTGGGACTTGTTCTATTAGTCCATCTATACTGACCTCCATCAGGTTGCAAATTGAATATAATATTTTTCTGCATCTAGCTCTGAAAAATATTTGGCCTTCTAGCAGTGTGTGGGACTTGTTCTATTAGTCCATCTATACTGACCTCCATCAGGTTGCAAACTGAATATAATTTTTTTCTGCATCTAACTCTGAAAAAATATTTGGGCTTCTAGCTGTGTGTGGGCCTTGTTCTATTAGTCCATCTATACTGACCTCCATCAGTTTGCAAATTGAATATAATATTTTTCTGCATCTAGCTCTGAAAAAATATTTGGCCTTCTAGCAGTGTGTGGGACTTGTTCTATTAGTCCATCTATACTGACCTCCATCAGGTTGCAAACTGAATATAATTTTTTTCTGCATCTACCTCTGAAAATATATTTGGCCTTCTAGCAGTGTGTGGTACTTGTTCTATTAGTCCATCTATACTGACCTCCATCAGGTTGCAAATTGAATATAATATTTTTCTGCATCTAGCTCTGAAAAAATATTTGGCCTTCTAGCAGCGTGTGGGACTTGTTCTATTAGTCCATCTATACTGACCTCCATCAGGTTGCAAACTGAATATAATTTTTTTCTGCATCTACCTCTGAAAAAATATTTGGGCTTCTAGCAGTATGTAGGACTTGTTCTATTAGTCCATCTATACTGACCTCCATCAGGTTGCAAATTGAATATAATATTTTTCTGCATCTAGCTCTGAAAAAATATTTGGGCTTCTAGCAATGTTTGGGACTTGTTCTATTAGTCCATCTATACTGACCTCCATCAGGTTGCAAACTGAATATAATTTTTTTCTGCATCTAGCTCTGAAAAAATATTTGGGCTTCTAGCTGTGTGTGAGACTTGTTCTAATAGACCATCTATACTGACCTCCATCAGGTTGCAAATTGAATATAATATTTTTCTGCATCTAGCTCTGAAAAAATATTTGGCCTTCTAGCAGTGTGTGGGGCTTGTTCTATTAGTCCATTTATACTGACCTCCATAAGGTTGCAAACTGAATATAATTTTTTTCTGCATCTACCTCTGAAAAAATATTTGTCCTTCTAGCAGTGTGTGGGACTTGTTCTATTAGTCCATCTATACTGACCTCCATCAGGTTGCAAATTGAATATAATATTTTTCTGCATCTAGCTCTGAAAAATATTTGGCCTTCTAGCAGTGTGTGGGACTTGTTCTATTAGTCCATCTATACTGACCTCCATCAGGTTGCAAACTGAATATAATTTTTTTCTGCATCTACCTCTGAAAAAATATTTGGGCTTCTAGCTGTGTGTGGGACTTGCTCTATTAGTCCATCTATACTGACCTTCATCAGGTTGCAAATTGAATATAATATTTTTCTGCATCTAGCTCTGAAAAAATATTTGGCCTTCTAGCAGTGTGTGGGACTTGTTCTATTAGTCCATCTATACTGACCTCCATCAGGTTGCAAACTGAATATAATTTTTTTCTGCATCTACCTCTGAAAAAATATTTGGGCTTCTAGCTGTGTGTGGGACTTGTTCTATTAGTCCATCTATACTGACCTCCATCAGGTTGCAAATTGAATATAATATTTTTCTGCATCTAGCTCTGAAAAAATATTTGTCCTTCTAGCAGTGTGTGGGACTTGTTCTATTAGTCCATCTATACTGACCTCCATCAGGTTGCAAACTGAATATAATTTTTTTCTGCATCTACCTCTGAAAAAATATTTGGGCTTCTAGCTGTGTGTGGGACTTGTTCTATTAGTCCATCTATACTGACCTCCATCAGGTTGCAAATTGAATATAATATTTTTCTGCATCTAGCTCTGAAAAAATATTTGGCCTTCTAGCAGTGTGTGGGACTTGATCTATTAGTCCATCTATACTGACCTCCATCAGGTTGCAAATTGAATATAATTTTTTTCTGCATCTAGCTCTGAAAAAATATTTGGCCTTCTTGCAGTGTGTGGGACTTGTTCTATTAGTCCATCTATACTGACCTCCATCAGGTTGCAAATTGAATATAATATTTTTCTGCATCTAGCTCTGAAAAAATATTTGGCCTTCTAGCAGTGTGTGGGACTTGTTCTATTAGTCCATCTATACTGACCTCCATCAGGTTGCAAACTGAATATAATTTTTTTTTGCATCTACCTCTGAAAAAATATTTGGGCTTCTAGCTGTGTGTGGGTCTTGTTCTATTAGTCCATCTATACTGACCTCCATCAGTTTGCAAATTGAATATAATATTTTTCTGCATCTAGCTCTGAAAAAATATTTGGCCTTCTAGCAGTGTGTGGGACTTGTTCTATTAGTCCATCTATACTGACCTCCATCAGGTTGCAAACTGAATATAATTTTTTTCTGCATCTACCTCTGAAAAAATATTTGGCCTTCTAGCAGTGTGTGGTACTTGTTCTATTAGTCCATCTATACTGACCTCCATCAGGTTGCAAATTGAATATAATATTTTTCTGCATCTAGCTCTGAAAAAATATTTGGCCTTCTAGCAGCGTGTGGGACTTGTTCTATTAGTCCATCTATACTGACCTCCATCAGGTTGCAAACTGAATATAATTTTTTTCTGCATCTACCTCTGAAAAAATATTTGGGCTTCTAGCAGTATGTATGACTTGTTCTATTAGTCCATCTATACTGACCTCCATCAGGTTGCAAATTGAATATAATATTTTTCTGCATCTAGCTCTGAAAAAATATTTGGGCTTCTAGCAATGTTTGGGACTTGTTCTATTAGTCCATCTATACTGACCTCCATCAGGTTGCAAACTGAATATAATTTTTTTCTGCATCTAGCTCTGAAAAAATATTTGGGCTTCTAGCTGTGTGTGAGACTTGTTCTAATAGACCATCTATACTGACCTCCATCAGGTTGCAAATTGAATATAATATTTTTCTGCATCTAGCTCTGAAAAAATATTTGGCCTTCTAGCAGTGTGTGGGGCTTGTTCTATTAGTAGATTTATACTGACCTCCATCAGGTTGCAAACTGAATATAATTTTTTTCTGCATCTACCTCTGAAAAAATATTTGTCCTTCTAGCAGTGTGTGGGACTTGTTCTATTAGTCCATCTATACTGACCTCCATCAAGTTGCAAATTGAATATAATATTTTTCTGCATCTAGCTCTGAAAAATATTTGGCCTTCTAGCAGTGTGTGGGACTTGTTCTATTAGTCCATCTATACTGACCTCCATCAGGTTGCAAACTGAATATAATTTTTTTCTGCATCTACCTCTGAAAAAATATTTGGGCTTCTAGCTGTGTGTGGGACTTGCTCTATTAGTCCATCTATACTGACCTCCATCAGGTTGCAAATTGAATATAATATTTTTCTGCATCTAGCTCTGAAAAAATATTTGGCCTTCTAGCAGTGTGTGGGACTTGTTCTATTAGTCCATCTATACTGACCTCCATCAGGTTGCAAACTGAATATAATTTTTTTCTGCATCTACCTCTGAAAAAATATTTGGGCTTCTAGCTGTGTGTGGGACTTGTTCTATTAGTCCATCTATACTGACCTACATCAGGTTGCAAATTGAATATAATATTTTTCTGCATCTAGCTCTTGAAAAATATTTGGCCTTCTAGCAGTGTGTGGGACTTGTTCTATTAGTCCATCTATACTGACCTCCATCAGGTTGCAAACTGAATATAATTTTTTTCTGCATCTACCTCTGAAAAAATATTTGGCCTTCTAGCAGTGTGTGGTACTTGTTCTATTATTCCATCTATACTGACCTCCATCAGGTTGCAAATTGAATATAATATTTTTCTGCATCTAGCTCTGAAAAAATATTTGGCCTTCTAGCAGCGTGTGGGACTTGTTCTATTAGTCCATCTATACTGACCTCCATCAGGTTGCAAACTGAATATAATTTTTTTCTGCATCTACCTCTGAAAAAATATTTGGGCTTCTAGCAGTATGTATGACTTGTTCTATTAGTCCATCTATACTGACCTCCATCAGGTTGCAAATTGAATATAATATTTTTCTGCATCGAGCTCTGAAAAAATATTTGGGCTTCTAGCAATGTTTGGGACTTGTTCTATTAGTCCATCTATACTGACCTCCATCAGGTTGCAAACTGAATATAATTTTTTTCTGCATCTAGCTCTGAAAAAATATTTGGGCTTCTAGCTGTGTGTGAGACTTGTTCTAATAGACCATCTATACTGACCTCCATCAGGTTGCAAATTGAATATAATATTTTTCTGCATCTAGCTCTGAAAAAATATTTGGCCTTCTAGCAGTGGTGGGGCTTGTTCTATTAGTAGATTTATACTGACCTCCATCAGGTTGCAAACTGAATATAATTTTTTTCTGCATCTACCTCTGAAAAAATATTTGTCCTTCTAGCAGTGTGTGGGACTTGTTCTATTAGTCCATCTATACTGACCTCCATCAGGTTGCAAATTGAATATAATATTTTTCTGCATCTAGCTCTGAAAAATATTTGGCCTTCTAGCAGTGTGTGGGACTTGTTCTATTAGTCCATCTATACTGACCTCCATCAGGTTGCAAACTGAATATAATTTTTTTCTGCATCTACCTCTGAAAAAATATTTGGGCTTCAAGCTGTGTGTGGGACTTGTTCTATTAGTCCATCTATACTGACCTCCATCAGTTTGCAAATTGAATATAATATTTTTCTGCATCTAGCTCTGAAAAAATATTTGGCCTTCTAGCAGTGTGTGGGACTTGTTCTATTAGTCCATCTATACTGACCTCCATCAGGTTGCAAACTGAATATAATTTTTTTCTGCATCTACCTCTGAAAAAATATTTGGCCTTCTAGCAGTGTGTGGGACTTGTTCTATTAGTCCATCTATACTGACCTCCATCAGGTTGCAAATTGAATATAATATTTTTCTGCATCTAGCTCTGAAAAAATATTTGGCCTTCTAGCAGTGTGTGGGACTTGTTCTATTAGTTCATCTACACTGACCTCCATCAGGTTGCAAACTGATTACAATTTTTTTCTGCATCTACCTCTGAAAAAATATTTGGGCTTCTAGCAGTATGTAGGACTTGTTCTATTAGTCCATCTATACTGACCTCCATCAGGTTGCAAATTAAATATAATATTTCTCTGCATCTAGCTCTGAAAAAATATTTGGGCTTCTAGCAGTGTTTGGGACTTGTTCTATTAGTCCATCTATACTGACCTCCATCAGGTTGCAAACTGAATATAATTTTCTTCTGCATCTAGCTCTGAAAAAATATTTGTCCTTCTAGCAGTGTGTGGGACATGTTCTATTAGTCCATCTATACTGACCTCCATCAGGTTGCAAACTGAATATAATTTTTTTCTGCATCTACCTCTGAAAAAATATTTGGGCTTCTAGCTGTGTGTGGGACTTGCTCTATTAGTCCATCTATACTGACCTCCATCAGGTTGCAAATTGAATATAATATTTTTCTGCATCTAGCTCTGAAAAAATATTTGGCCTTCTAGCAGTGTGTGGGACTTGTTCTATTAGTCCATCTATACTGACCTCCATCAGGTTGCAAACTGAATATAATTTTTTTCTGCATCTACCTCTGAAAAAATATTTGGCCTTCTAGCAGTGTGTGGTACTTGTTCTATTAGTCCATCTATACTGACCTCCATCAGGTTGCAAATTGAATATAATATTTTTCTGCATCTAGCTCTGAAAAAATATTTGGCCTTCTAGCAGCGTGTGGGACTTGTTCTATTAGTCCATCTATACTGACCTCCATCAGGTTGCAAACTGAATATAATTTTTTTCTGCATCTACCTCTGAAAAAATATTTGGGCTTCTAGCAGTATGTAGGACTTGTTCTATTAGTCCATCTATACTGACCTCCATCAGGTTGCAAATTGAATATAATATTTTTCTGCATCTAGCTCTGAAAAAATATTTGGGCTTCTAGCAATGTTTGGGACTTGTTCTATTAGTCCATCTATACTGACCTCCATCAGGTTGCAAACTGAATATAATTTTTTTCTGCATCTAGCTCTGAAAAAATATTTGGGCTTCTAGCTGTGTGTGAGACTTGTTCTAATAGACCATCTATACTGACCTCCATCAGGTTGCAAATTGAATATAATATTTTTCTGCATCTAGCTCTGAAAAAATATTTGGCCTTCTAGCAGTGTGTGGGGCTTGTTCTATTAGTAGATTTATACTGACCTCCATCAGGTTGCAAACTGAATATAATTTTTTTCTGCATCTACCTCTGAAAAAATATTTGTCCTTCTAGCAGTGTGTGGGACTTGTTCTATTAGTCCATCTATACTGACCTCCATCAGGTTGCAAATTGAATATAATATTTTTCTGCATCTAGCTCTGAAAAATATTTGGCCTTCTAGCAGTGTGTGGGACTTGTTCTATTAGTCCATCTATACTGACCTCCATCAGGTTGCAAACTGAATATAATTTTTTTCTGCATCTACCTCTGAAAAAATATTTGGGCTTCTAGCTGTGTGTGGGACTTGCTCTATTAGTCCATCTATACTGACCTCCATCAGGTTGCAAATTGAATATAATATTTTTCTGCATCTAGCTCTGAAAAAATATTTGGGCTTCTAGCAATGTTTGGGACTTGTTCTATTAGTCCATCTATACTGACCTCCATCAGGTTGCAAACTGAATATCATTTTTTTCTGCATCTACCTCTGAAAAAATAATTGGGCTTCTAGCTGTGTGAGGGACTTGTTCTATTAGTCCATCTATACTGACCTCTATCAGGTTGCAAATTGAATATAATATTTTTCTGCATCTAGCTCTGAAAAAATAATTGGCCTTCTAGCAGTGTGTGGTACTTGTTCTATTAGTCCATCTATACTGACCTCCATCAGGTTGCAAATTGAATATAATATTTTTCTGCATCTTGCTCTGAAAAAAGATTTGGCCTTCTAGCAGTGTGTGGGACTTATTCTATTAGTCCATCTATACTGACCTCCATCAGGTTGCAAACTGAATATAATTCTTTTCAGCATCTACCGCTGAAAAAATATTTGGGCTTCTTGCAGTGTGTGGGACTTGTTCTATTAGTCCATCTATACTGACCTCCATCAGGTTGTAAATTGAATATAATTTTTTTCTGCATCTAGCTCTGAAAAAATATTTGGCCTTCTAGCAGTGTGTGGGACTTGTTCTATTAGTCCATCTATACTGACCTCCATCAGGTTGCAAATTGAATATAATATTTTTCTGCATCTAGCTCTGAAAAATATTTGGCCTTCTAGCAGTGTGTGGGACTTGTTCTATTAGTCCATCTATACTGACCTCCATCAGGTTGCAAACTGAATATAATTTTTTTCTGCATCTAACTCTGAAAAAATATTTGGGCTTCTAGCTGTGTGTGGGCCTTGTTCTATTAGTCCATCTATACTGACCTCCATCAGTTTGCAAATTGAATATAATATTTTTCTGCATCTAGCTCTGAAAAAATATTTGGCCTTCTAGCAGTGTGTGGGACTTGTTCTATTAGTCCATCTATACTGACCTCCATCAGGTTGCAAACTGAATATAATTTTTTTCTGCATCTACCTCTGAAAATATATTTGGCCTTCTAGCAGTGTGTGGTACTTGTTCTATTAGTCCATCTATACTGACCTCCATCAGGTTGCAAATTGAATATAATATTTTTCTGCATCTAGCTCTGAAAAAATATTTGGCCTTCTAGCAGCGTGTGGGACTTGTTCTATTAGTCCATCTATACTGACCTCCATCAGGTTGCAAACTGAATATAATTTTTTTCTGCATCTACCTCTGAAAAAATATTTGGGCTTCTAGCAGTATGTAGGACTTGTTCTATTAGTCCATCTATACTGACCTCCATCAGGTTGCAAATTGAATATAATATTTTTCTGCATCTAGCTCTGAAAAAATATTTGGGCTTCTAGCAATGTTTGGGACTTGTTCTATTAGTCCATCTATACTGACCTCCATCAGGTTGCAAACTGAATATAATTTTTTTCTGCATCTAGCTCTGAAAAAATATTTGGGCTTCTAGCTGTGTGTGAGACTTGTTCTAATAGACCATCTATACTGACCTCCATCAGGTTGCAAATTGAATATAATATTTTTCTGCATCTAGCTCTGAAAAAATATTTGGCCTTCTAGCAGTGTGTGGGGCTTGTTCTATTAGTCCATTTATACTGACCTCCATAAGGTTGCAAACTGAATATAATTTTTTTCTGCATCTACCTCTGAAAAAATATTTGTCCTTCTAGCAGTGTGTGGGACTTGTTCTATTAGTCCATCTATACTGACCTCCATCAGGTTGCAAATTGAATATAATATTTTTCTGCATCTAGCTCTGAAAAATATTTGGCCTTCTAGCAGTGTGTGGGACTTGTTCTATTAGTCCATCTATACTGACCTCCATCAGGTTGCAAACTGAATATAATTTTTTTCTGCATCTACCTCTGAAAAAATATTTGGGCTTCTAGCTGTGTGTGGGACTTGCTCTATTAGTCCATCTATACTGACCTCCATCAGGTTGCAAATTGAATATAATATTTTTCTGCATCTAGCTCTGAAAAAATATTTGGCCTTCTAGCAGTGTGTGGGACTTGTTCTATTAGTCCATCTATACTGACCTCCATCAGGTTGCAAACTGAATATAATTTTTTTCTGCATCTACCTCTGAAAAAATATTTGGGCTTCTAGCTGTGTGTGGGACTTGTTCTATTAGTCCATCTATACTGACCTCCATCAGGTTGCAAATTGAATATAATATTTTTCTGCATCTAGCTCTGAAAAAATATTTGTCCTTCTAGCAGTGTGTGGGACTTGTTCTATTAGTCCATCTATACTGACCTCCATCAGGTTGCAAACTGAATATAATTTTTTTCTGCATCTACCTCTGAAAAAATATTTGGGCTTCTAGCTGTGTGTGGGACTTGTTCTATTAGTCCATCTATACTGACCTCCATCAGGTTGCAAATTGAATATAATATTTTTCTGCATCTAGCTCTGAAAAAATATTTGGCCTTCTAGCAGTGTGTGGGACTTGATCTATTAGTCCATCTATACTGACCTCCATCAGGTTGCAAATTGAATATAATTTTTTTCTGCATCTAGCTCTGAAAAAATATTTGGCCTTCTTGCAGTGTGTGGGACTTGTTCTATTAGTCCATCTATACTGACCTCCATCAGGTTGCAAATTGAATATAATATTTTTCTGCATCTAGCTCTGAAAAAATATTTGGCCTTCTAGCAGTGTGTGGGACTTGTTCTATTAGTCCATCTATACTGACCTCCATCAGGTTGCAAACTGAATATAATTTTTTTTTGCATCTACCTCTGAAAAAATATTTGGGCTTCTAGCTGTGTGTGGGTCTTGTTCTATTAGTCCATCTATACTGACCTCCATCAGTTTGCAAATTGAATATAATATTTTTCTGCATCTAGCTCTGAAAAAATATTTGGCCTTCTAGCAGTGTGTGGGACTTGTTCTATTAGTCCATCTATACTGACCTCCATCAGGTTGCAAACTGAATATAATTTTTTTCTGCATCTACCTCTGAAAAAATATTTGGCCTTCTAGCAGTGTGTGGTACTTGTTCTATTAGTCCATCTATACTGACCTCCATCAGGTTGCAAATTGAATATAATATTTTTCTGCATCTAGCTCTGAAAAAATATTTGGCCTTCTAGCAGCGTGTGGGACTTGTTCTATTAGTCCATCTATACTGACCTCCATCAGGTTGCAAACTGAATATAATTTTTTTCTGCATCTACCTCTGAAAAAATATTTGGGCTTCTAGCAGTATGTATGACTTGTTCTATTAGTCCATCTATACTGACCTCCATCAGGTTGCAAATTGAATATAATATTTTTCTGCATCTAGCTCTGAAAAAATATTTGGGCTTCTAGCAATGTTTGGGACTTGTTCTATTAGTCCATCTATACTGACCTCCATCAGGTTGCAAACTGAATATAATTTTTTTCTGCATCTAGCTCTGAAAAAATATTTGGGCTTCTAGCTGTGTGTGAGACTTGTTCTAATAGACCATCTATACTGACCTCCATCAGGTTGCAAATTGAATATAATATTTTTCTGCATCTAGCTCTGAAAAAATATTTGGCCTTCTAGCAGTGTGTGGGGCTTGTTCTATTAGTAGATTTATACTGACCTCCATCAGGTTGCAAACTGAATATAATTTTTTTCTGCATCTACCTCTGAAAAAATATTTGTCCTTCTAGCAGTGTGTGGGACTTGTTCTATTAGTCCATCTATACTGACCTCCATCAGGTTGCAAATTGAATATAATATTTTTCTGCATCTAGCTCTGAAAAATATTTGGCCTTCTAGCAGTGTGTGGGACTTGTTCTATTAGTCCATCTATACTGACCTCCATCAGGTTGCAAACTGAATATAATTTTTTTCTGCATCTACCTCTGAAAAAATATTTGGGCTTCTAGCTGTGTGTGGGACTTGCTCTATTAGTCCATCTATACTGACCTCCATCAGGTTGCAAATTGAATATAATATTTTTCTGCATCTAGCTCTGAAAAAATATTTGGCCTTCTAGCAGTGTGTGGGACTTGTTCTATTAGTCCATCTATACTGACCTCCATCAGGTTGCAAACTGAATATAATTTTTTTCTGCATCTACCTCTGAAAAAATATTTGGGCTTCTAGCTGTGTGTGGGACTTGTTCTATTAGTCCATCTATACTGACCTCCATCAGGTTGCAAATTGAATATAATATTTTTCTGCATCTAGCTCTTGAAAAATATTTGGCCTTCTAGCAGTGTGTGGGACTTGTTCTATTAGTCCATCTATACTGACCTCCATCAGGTTGCAAACTGAATATAATTTTTTTCTGCATCTACCTCTGAAAAAATATTTGGCCTTCTAGCAGTGTGTGGTACTTGTTCTATTATTCCATCTATACTGACCTCCATCAGGTTGCAAATTGAATATAATATTTTTCTGCATCTAGCTCTGAAAAAATATTTGGCCTTCTAGCAGCGTGTGGGACTTGTTCTATTAGTCCATCTATACTGACCTCCATCAGGTTGCAAACTGAATATAATTTTTTTCTGCATCTACCTCTGAAAAAATATTTGGCCTTCTAGCAGTGTGTGGGACTTGTTCTATTAGTCCATCTATACTGACCTCCATCAGGTTGCAAATTGAATATAATATTTTTCTGCATCTAGCTCTGAAAAAATATTTGGCCTTCTAGCAGTGTGTGGGACTTGTTCTATTAGTTCATCTACACTGACCTCCATCAGGTTGCAAACTGATTACAATTTTTTTCTGCATCTACCTCTGAAAAAATATTTGGGCTTCTAGCAGTATGTAGGACTTGTTCTATTAGTCCATCTATACTGACCTCCATCAGGTTGCAAATTAAATATAATATTTCTCTGCATCTAGCTCTGAAAAAATATTTGGGCTTCTAGCAGTGTTTGGGACTTGTTCTATTAGTCCATCTATACTGACCTCCATCAGGTTGCAAACTGAATATAATTTTCTTCTGCATCTAGCTCTGAAAAAATATTTGTCCTTCTAGCAGTGTGTGGGACATGTTCTATTAGTCCATCTATACTGACCTCCATCAGGTTGCAAACTGAATATAATTTTTTTCTGCATCTACCTCTGAAAAAATATTTGGGCTTCTAGCTGTGTGTGGGACTTGCTCTATTAGTCCATCTATACTGACCTCCATCAGGTTGCAAATTGAATATAATATTTTTCTGCATCTAGCTCTGAAAAAATATTTGGCCTTCTAGCAGTGTGTGGGACTTGTTCTATTAGTCCATCTATACTGACCTCCATCAGGTTGCAAACTGAATATAATTTTTTTCTGCATCTACCTCTGAAAAAATATTTGGGCTTCTAGCTGTGTGTGGGACTTGTTCTATTAGTCCATCTATACTGACCTCCATCAGGTTGCAAATTGAATATAATATTTTTCTGCATCTAGCTCTGAAAAAATATTTGTCCTTCTAGCAGTGTGTGGGACTTGTTCTATTAGTCCATCTATACTGACCTCCATCAGGTTGCAAACTGAATATAATTTTTTTCTGCATCTACCTCTGAAAAAATATTTGGGCTTCTAGCTGTGTGTGGGACTTGTTCTATTAGTCCATCTATACTGACCTCCATCAGGTTGCAAATTGAATATAATATTTTTCTGCATCTAGCTCTGAAAAAATATTTGGCCTTCTAGCAGTGTGTGGGACTTGATCTATTAGTCCATCTATACTGGCCTCCATCACGTTGCAAATTGAATATAATTTTTTTCTGCATCTAGCTCTGAAAAAATATTTGGCCTTCTTGCAGTGTGTGGGACTTGTTCTATTAGTCCATCTATACTGACCTCCATCAGGTTGCAAATTGAATATAATATTTTTCTGCATCTAGCTCTGAAAAAATATTTGGCCTTCTAGCAGTGTGTGGGACTTGTTCTATTAGTCCATCTATACTGACCTCCATCAGGTTGCAAACTGAATATAATTTTTTTTTGCATCTACCTCTGAAAAAATATTTGGGCTTCTAGCTGTGTGTGGGACTTGTTCTATTAGTCCATATATACTGACCTCCATCAGGTTGCAAATTGAATATAATATTTTTCTGCATCTAGCTCTGAAAAAAAATTTGGCCTTCTAGCATTGTGTGGGACTTGTTCTACTAGTCCATCTATACTGACCTCCATCAGGTTGCAAATTGAATATAATATTTTTCTGCTTCTAGCTCTGAAAAAATATTTGGCCTTCAAGCAGTGTGTGGGACTTGTTCTATTAGTCCATCTATACTGACCTCCATCAGGTTACAAATTGAATATAATTTTTTTCTGCATCTACCTCTGAAAAAATATTTGGCCTTCTAGCAGCGTGTGGGACTTGTTCTATTAGTCCATCTATACTGACCTCCATCAGGTTGCAAACTGAATATAATTTTTTTCTGCATCTACCTCTGAAAAAATATTTGGGCTTCTAGCTGTGTGTGGGACTTGTTCTATTAGTCCATCTATACTGACCTCCATCAGGTTGCAAATTGAATATAATATTTTTCTGCATCTAGCTCTGAAAAAATATTTGTCCTTCTAGCAGTGTGTGGGACTTGTTCTATTAGTCCATCTATACTGACCTCCATCAGGTTGCAAACTGAATATAATTTTTTTCTGCATCTACCTCTGAAAAAATATTTGGGCTTCTAGCTGTGTGTGGGACTTGTTCTATTAGTCCATCTATACTGACCTCCATCAGGTTGCAAATTGAATATAATATTTTTCTGCATCTAGCTCTGAAAAAATATTTGGCCTTCTAGCAGTGTGTGGGACTTGATCTATTAGTCCATCTATACTGGCCTCCATCACGTTGCAAATTGAATATAATTTTTTTCTGCATCTAGCTCTGAAAAAATATTTGGCCTTCTTGCAGTGTGTGGGACTTGTTCTATTAGTCCATCTATACTGACCTCCATCAGGTTGCAAATTGAATATAATATTTTTCTGCATCTAGCTCTGAAAAAATATTTGGCCTTCTAGCTGTGTGTGGGACTTGTTCTATTAGTCCATCTATACTGACCTCCATCAGGTTGCAAACTGAATATAATTTTTTTTTGCATCTACCTCTGAAAAAATATTTGGACTTCTAGCTGTGTGTGGGACTTGTTCTATTAGTCCATATATACTGAACTCCATCAGGTTGCAAATTGAATATAATATTTTTCTGCATCTAGCTCTGAAAAAAAATTTGGCCTTCTAGCAGTGTGTGGGACTTGTTCTACTAGTCCATCTATACTGACCTCCATCAGGTTGCAAATTGAATATAATATTTTTCTGCTTCTAGCTCTGAAAAAATATTTGGCCTTCAAGCAGTGTGTGGGACTTGTTCTATTAGTCCATCTATACTGACCTCCATCAGGTTACAAATTGAATATAATTTTTTTCTGCATCTACCTCTGAAAAAATATTTGGCCTTCTAGCAGTGTGTGGGACTTGTTCTATTAGTCCATCTATACTGACCTCCATCAGGTTGCAAACTGAATATAATTTTTTTCTGCATCTACCTCTGAAAAAATATTTGGCCTTCTAGCAGTGTGTGGGACTTGTTCTATTAGTCCATCTATACTGACCTCCATCAGGTTGCAAATTGAATATAATATTTTTCTGCATCTAGCTCTGAAAAAATATTTGGCCTTCTAGCAGTGTGTGGGACTTGTTCTATTAGTCCATCTATACTGACCTCCATCAGGTTGCAAACTGAATATAATTTTTTTTTGCATCTACCTCTGAAAAAATATTTGGGCTTCTAGCTGTGTGTGGGACTTGTTCTATTAGTCCATCTATACTGACCTCCATCAGGTTGCAAATTGAATATAATATTTTTCTGCATCTAGCTCTGAAAAAAAATTTGGCCTTCTAGCAGTGTGTGGGACTTGTTCTACTTGTCCATCTATACTGACCTCCATCAGGTTGCAAATTGAATATAATATTTTTCTGCTTCTAGCTCTGAAAAAATATTTGGCCTTCAAGAAGTGTGTGGGACTTGTTCTATTAGTCCATCTATACTGACCTCCATCAGGTTACAAATTGAATATAATTTTTTTCTGCATCTACCTCTGAAAAAATATTTGGCCTTCTAGCAGTGTGTGGGACTTGTTCTATTAGTCCATCTATACTGACCTCCATCAAGTTGCAAATTGAATTAAATATTTTTCTGCATCTAGCTCTGAAAAAATATTTGGCCTTCTAGCAGTGTGTGGGACTTGTTCTATTAGTCTATCTATACTGACCTCCATCAGGTTGCAAACTGAATATAATTTCTTTCTGCATCTACCTCTGAAAAAATAATTGGGCTTCTAGCTGTGTGAGGGACTTGTTCTATTAGTCCATCTATACTGACCTCCATCAGGTTGCAAATTGAATATAATTTTTTTCTGCATCTAGCTCTGAAAAAATATTTGGCCTTCTAGCAGTGTGTGGGACTTGTTCTATTAGTCCATCTATACTGACCTCCATCAGGTTGCAAATTGAATATAATATTTTTCTGCATCTAGCTCTGAAAAATATTTGGCCTTCTAGCAGTGTGTGGGACTTGTTCTATTAGTCCATCTATACTGACCTCCATCAGGTTGCAAATTGAATATAATATTTTTCTGCATCTAGCTCTGAAAAAATATTTGGCCTTCTAGCAGTGTGTGGGACTTGTTCTATTAGTCCATCTATACAGACCTCCATCAGGTTGCAAATTGAATATAATATTTTTCTGCTTCTAGCTCTGAAAAAATATTTGGCCTTCAAGCAGTGCGCGGGACTTGTTCTATTAGTCCATCTATACTGACCTCCATCAGGTTGCAAATTGAATATAATTTTTTTCTGCATCTACCTCTGAAAATATATTTGGCCTTCTAGCAGTGTGTGGGACTTGGTCTTTTAGTCTATCTATACTGACCTCTATCAGGTTGCAAATTGAATATAATATTTTTCTGCATCTAGCTCTGAAAAAATATTTGGCCTTCTAGCAGTGTGTGGGACTTGTTCTATTAGTCCATCTATACTGACCTCCATCAGGTTGCAAACTGAATATAATTTCTTTCTGCATCTACCTCTGAAAAAATAATTGGGCTTCTAGCTGTGTGAGGGACTTGTTCTATTAGTCCATCTATACTGACCTCCATCAGGTTGCAAATTGAATATAATATTTTTCTGCATCTAGCTCTGAAAAAATATTTGGCCTTCTAGCAATGTGTGGGACTTGTTCTATTAGTCCATCTATACTGACCTCCATCAGGTTGCAAATTGAATATAATATTTTTCTGCATCTAGCTATGAAAAAAGATTTGGCCTTCTAGCAGTGTGTAGGACTTGTTCTATTAGTCCATCTATACTGACCTCCATCCGGTTGCAAATTGAATATAATATTTTTCTGCATCTAGCTCTGAAAAAATATTTGGCCTTCTAGCAGTGTGTGGGACTTGGTCTATTAGTCCATCTATACTGACCTCCATCAGGTTGCAAACTGAATATAATTTTTTTCAGCATCTACCGCTGAAAAAATATTTGGGCTTCTAGCAGTGTGTGGGACTTGTTCTTTTAGTCCATCTATACAGACCTCCATCAGGTTGCAAATTGAATATAATTTTTTTTTGCATCTAGCTCTGAAAAAATATTTGGCCTTCTAGCAGTGTGTGGGACTTGTTCTATTACTCCATCTATACTGACCTCCAACAGGTTGCAAATTGAATATAATATTTTTCTGCATCTAGCTCTGAAAAATATTTGGCCTTCTAGCAGTGTGTGGGACTTGTTCTATTAGTCCATCTATACTGACCTCCATCAGGTTGCAAATTGAATATAATATTTTTCTGCATCTAGCTCTGAAAAAATATTTGGCCTTCTAGCAGTGTGTGGGACTTGTTCTATTAGTCCATCTATACTGACCTCCATCAGGTTGCAAATTGAATATAATATTTTTCTGCTTCTAGCTCTGAAAAAATATTTGGCCTTCAAGCAGTGCGCGGGACTTGTTCTATTAGTCCATCTATACTGACCTCCATCAGGTTGCAAATTGAATATAATTTTTTTCTGCATCTACCTCTGAAAAAATATTTGGCCTTCAAGCAGTGTGTGGGACTTGGTCTTTTAGTCTATCTATACTGACCTCCATCAGGTTGCAAATTGAATATAATATTTTTCTGCATCTAGCTCTGAAAAAATATTTGGCCTTCTAGCAGTGTGTGGGACTTGTTCTATTAGTCCATCTATACTGACCTACATCAGGTTGCAAACTGAATATAATTTTTTTCTGCATCTACCTCTGAAAAAATATTTGGGCTTCTAGCTGTGTGTGGGACTTGTTCTATTAGTCCATCTATACTGACCTCCATCAGGTTGCAAATTGAATATAATTTTTTTCTGCATCTAGCTCTGAAAAAATATTTGGCCTTCTAGCAGTGTGTGGGACTTGTTCTATTAGTCCATCTATACTGACCTCCATCAGGTTGCAAATTGAATATAATATTTGTCTGCATCTAGCTCTGAAAAAATATTTGGCCTTCTAGCAGTGTGTGGGACTTGGTCTTTTAGTCTATCTATACTGACCTCCATCAGGTTGCAAATTGAATATAATATTTTTCTGCATCTAGCTCTGAAAAAATATTTGGCCTTCTAGCAGTGTGTGGGACTTGTTCTATTAGTCCATCTATACTGACCTCCATCAGGTTGCAAACTGAATATAATTTCTTTCTGCATCTACCTCTGAAAAAATAATTGGGCTTCTAGCTGTGTGAGGGACTTGTTCTATTAGTCCATCTATACTGACCTCCATCAGGTTGCAAATTGAATATAATATTTTTCTGCATCTAGCTCTGAAAAAATATTTGGCCTTCTAGCAGTGTGTGGGACTTGTTCTATTAGTCCATCTATACTGACCTCCATCAGGTTGCAAACTGAATATAATTTTTTTCTGCATCTACCTCTGAAAAAATATTTGGGCTTCTAGCTGTGTGTGGGACTTGTTCTATTAGTCCATCTATACTGACCTCCATCAGGTTGCAAATTGAATATAATATTTTTCTGCATCTAGCTCTGAAAAAATATTTGGCCTTCTAGCAGTGTGTGGGACTTGATCTATTAGTCCATCTATACTGGCCTCCATCACGTTGCAAATTGAATATAATTTTTTTCTGCATCTAGCTCTGAAAAAATATTTGGCCTTCTTGCAGTGTGTGGGACTTGTTCTATTAGTCCATCTATACTGACCTCCATCAGGTTGCAAATTGAATATAATATTTTTCTGCATCTAGCTCTGAAAAAATATTTGGCCTTCTAGCTGTGTGTGGGACTTGTTCTATTAGTCCATCTATACTGACCTCCATCAGGTTGCAAACTGAATATAATTTTTTTTTGCATCTACCTCTGAAAAAATATTTGGGCTTCTAGCTGTGTGTGGGACTTGTTCTATTAGTCCATATATACTGACCTCCATCAGGTTGCAAATTGAATATAATATTTTTCTGCATCTAGCTCTGAAAAAAAATTTGGCCTTCTAGCAGTGTGTGGGACTTGTTCTACTAGTCCATCTATACTGACCTCCATCAGGTTGCAAATTGAATATAATATTTTTCTGCTTCTAGCTCTGAAAAAATATTTGGCCTTCAAGCAGTGTGTGGGACTTGTTCTATTAGTCCATCTATACTGACCTCCATCAGGTTACAAATTGAATATAATTTTTTTCTGCATCTACCTCTGAAAAAATATTTGGCCTTCTAGCAGTGTGTGGGACTTGTTCTATTAGTCCATCTATACTGACCTCCATCAGGTTGCAAACTGAATATAATTTTTTTCTGCATCTACCTCTGAAAAAATATTTGGCCTTCTAGCAGTGTGTGGGACTTGTTCTATTAGTCCATCTATACTGACCTCCATCAGGTTGCAAACTGAATATAATTTTTTTTTGCATCTACCTCTGAAAAAATATTTGGGCTTCTAGCTGTGTGTGGGACTTGTTCTATTAGTCCATCTATACTGACCTCCATCAGGTTGCAAATTGAATATAATATTTTTCTGCATCTAGCTCTGAAAAAAAATTTGGCCTTCTAGCAGTGTGTGGGACTTGTTCTACTTGTCCATCTATACTGACCTCCATCAGGTTGCAAATTGAATATAATATTTTTCTGCTTCTAGCTCTGAAAAAATATTTGGCCTTCAAGAAGTGTGTGGGACTTGTTCTATTAGTCCATCTATACTGACCTCCATCAGGTTACAAATTGAATATAATTTTTTTCTGCATCTACCTCTGAAAAAATATTTGGCCTTCTAGCAGTGTGTGGGACTTGTTCTATTAGTCCATCTATACTGACCTCCATCAAGTTGCAAATTGAATTAAATATTTTTCTGCATCTAGCTCTGAAAAAATATTTGGCCTTCTAGCAGTGTGTGGGACTTGTTCTATTAGTCTATCTATACTGACCTCCATCAGGTTGCAAACTGAATATAATTTCTTTCTGCATCTACCTCTGAAAAAATAATTGGGCTTCTAGCTGTGTGAGGGACTTGTTCTATTAGTCCATCTATACTGACCTCCATCAGGTTGCAAATTGAATATAATTTTTTTCTGCATCTAGCTCTGAAAAAATATTTGGCCTTCTAGCAGTGTGTGGGACTTGTTCTATTAGTCCATCTATACTGACCTCCATCAGGTTGCAAATTGAATATAATATTTTTCTGCATCTAGCTCTGAAAAATATTTGGCCTTCTAGCAGTGTGTGGGACTTGTTCTATTAGTCCATCTATACTGACCTCCATCAGGTTGCAAATTGAATATAATATTTTTCTGCATCTAGCTCTGAAAAAATATTTGGCCTTCTAGCAGTGTGTGGGACTTGTTCTATTAGTCCATCTATACAGACCTCCATCAGGTTGCAAATTGAATATAATATTTTTCTGCTTCTAGCTCTGAAAAAATATTTGGCCTTCAAGCAGTGCGCGGGACTTGTTCTATTAGTCCATCTATACTGACCTCCATCAGGTTGCAAATTGAATATAATTTTTTTCTGCATCTACCTCTGAAAATATATTTGGCCTTCTAGCAGTGTGTGGGACTTGGTCTTTTAGTCTATCTATACTGACCTCTATCAGGTTGCAAATTGAATATAATATTTTTCTGCATCTAGCTCTGAAAAAATATTTGGCCTTCTAGCAGTGTGTGGGACTTGTTCTATTAGTCCATCTATACTGACCTCCATCAGGTTGCAAACTGAATATAATTTCTTTCTGCATCTACCTCTGAAAAAATAATTGGGCTTCTAGCTGTGTGAGGGACTTGTTCTATTAGTCCATCTATACTGACCTCCATCAGGTTGCAAATTGAATATAATATTTTTCTGCATCTAGCTCTGAAAAAATATTTGGCCTTCTAGCAATGTGTGGGACTTGTTCTATTAGTCCATCTATACTGACCTCCATCAGGTTGCAAATTGAATATAATATTTTTCTGCATCTAGCTATGAAAAAAGATTTGGCCTTCTAGCAGTGTGTAGGACTTGTTCTATTAGTCCATCTATACTGACCTCCATCCGGTTGCAAATTGAATATAATATTTTTCTGCATCTAGCTCTGAAAAAATATTTGGCCTTCTAGCAGTGTGTGGGACTTGGTCTATTAGTCCATCTATACTGACCTCCATCAGGTTGCAAACTGAATATAATTTTTTTCAGCATCTACCGCTGAAAAAATATTTGGGCTTCTAGCAGTGTGTGGGACTTGTTCTTTTAGTCCATCTATACAGACCTCCATCAGGTTGCAAATTGAATATAATTTTTTTTTGCATCTAGCTCTGAAAAAATATTTGGCCTTCTAGCAGTGTGTGGGACTTGTTCTATTACTCCATCTATACTGACCTCCAACAGGTTGCAAATTGAATATAATATTTTTCTGCATCTAGCTCTGAAAAATATTTGGCCTTCTAGCAGTGTGTGGGACTTGTTCTATTAGTCCATCTATACTGACCTCCATCAGGTTGCAAATTGAATATAATATTTTTCTGCATCTAGCTCTGAAAAAATATTTGGCCTTCTAGCAGTGTGTGGGACTTGTTCTATTAGTCCATCTATACTGATCTCCATCAGGTTGCAAATTGAATATAATATTTTTCTGCTTCTAGCTCTGAAAAAATATTTGGCCTTCAAGCAGTGCGCGGGACTTGTTCTATTAGTCCATCTATACTGACCTCCATCAGGTTGCAAATTGAATATAATTTTTTTCTGCATCTACCTCTGAAAAAATATTTGGCCTTCTAGCAGTGTGTGGGACTTGGTCTTTTAGTCTATCTATACTGACCTCCATCAGGTTGCAAATTGAATATAATATTTTTCTGCATCTAGCTCTGAAAAAATATTTGGCCTTCTAGCAGTGTGTGGGACTTGTTCTATTAGTCCATCTATACTGACCTACATCAGGTTGCAAACTGAATATAATTTTTTTCTGCATCTACCTCTGAAAAAATATTTGGGCTTCTAGCTGTGTGTGGGACTTGTTCTATTAGTCCATCTATACTGACCTCCATCAGGTTGCAAATTGAATATAATTTTTTTCTGCATCTAGCTCTGAAAAAATATTTGGCCTTCTAGCAGTGTGTTGGACTTGTTCTATTAGTCCATCTATACTGACCTCCATCAGGTTGCAAATTGAATATAATATTTGTCTGCATCTAGCTCTGAAAAAATATTTGGCCTTCTAGCAGTGTGTGGGACTTGGTCTTTTAGTCTATCTATACTGACCTCCATCAGGTTGCAAATTGAATATAATATTTTTCTGCATCTAGCTCTGAAAAAATATTTGGCCTTCTAGCAGTGTGTGGGACTTCTTCTATTAGTCCATCTATACTGACCTCCATCAGGTTGCAAACTGAATATAATTTCTTTCTGCATCTACCTCTGAAAAAATAATTGGGCTTCTAGCTGTGTGAGGGACTTGTTCTATTAGTCCATCTATACTGACCTCCATCAGGTTGCAAATTGAATATAATATTTTTCTGCATCTAGCTCTGAAAAAATATTTGGCCTTCTAGCAATGTGTGGGACTTGTTCTATTAGTCCATCTATACTGACCTCCATCAAGTTGCAAATTGAATATAATATTTTTCTGCATCTAGCTCTGAAAAAAGATTTGGCCTTCTAGCAGAGTGTAGGACTTGTTCTATTAGTCCATCTATACTGACCTCCATCAGGTTGCAAATTGAATATAATATTTTTCTGCATCTAGCTCTGAAAAAATATTTGGCCTTCTAGCAGTGTGTGGGACTTGGTCTATTAGTCCATCTATACTGACCTCCATCAGGTTGCAAACTGAATATAATTTTTTTCAGCATCTACCGCTGAAAAAATATTTGGGCTTCTAGCAGTGTGTGGGACTTGTTCTTTTAGTCCATCTATACAGACCTCCATCAGGTTGCAAATTGAATATAATTTTTTTTTGCATCTAGCTCTGAAAAAATATTTGGCCTTCTAGCAGTGTGTGGGACTTGTTCTATTAGTCCATCTATACTGACCTCCATCAGGTTGCAAATTGAATATAATATTTTTCTGCATCTAGCTCTGAAAAATATTTGGCCTTCTAGCAGTGTGTGGGACTTGATCTATTAGTCCATCTATACTGACCTCCATCAGGTTTCAAATTGAATATAATATTTTTCTGCATCTAGCTCTGAAAAAATATTTGGCCTTCTAGCAGTGTGTGGGACTTGTTCTATTAGTCCATCTATACTGACCTCCATCAGGTTGCAAATTGAATATAATATTTTTCTGCTTCTAGCTCTGAAAAAATATTTGGCCTTCAAGCAGTGCGCGGGACTTGTTCTATTAGTCCATCTATACTGACCTCCATCAGGTTGCAAATTGAATATAATATTTTTCTGCATCTAGCTCTGAAAAAATATTTGGCCTTCTAGCAGTGTGTGGGACTTGTTCTATTAGTCCATCTATACTGACCTCCATCAGGTTGCAAACTGAATATAATTTTTTTCTGCATCTACCTCTGAAAAAATATTTGGGCTTCTAGCTGTGTGTGGGACTTGTTCTATTAGTCCATTTATACTGACCTCCATCAGGTTGCAAATTGAATATAATTTTTTTCTGCATCTAGCTCTGAAAAAATATTTGGCCTTCTAGCAGTGTGTGGGACTTGTTCTATTAGTCCATCTATACTGACCTCCATCAGGTTGCAAATTGAATATAATATTTTTCTGCATCTAGCTCTGAAAAAATATTTGGCCTTCTAGCAGTGTGTGGGACTTGTTCTATTAGTCCATCTATACTGACCTCCATCAGGTTGCAAATTGAATATAAAATTTTTCTGCATCTAGCTCTGAAAAAATATTTGGCCTTCTAGCAGTGTGTGGGACTTGGTCTATTAGTCCATCTATACTGACCTCCATCAGGTTGTAAACTGAATATAATTTTTTTCAGCATCTACCGCTGAAAAAATATTTGGGCTTCTAGCAGTGTGTGGGACTTGTTCTATTAGTCCATCTATACAGACCTCCATTAGGTTGCAAATTGAATATAATTTTTTTCTGCATCTAGCTCTGAAAAAATATTTGGCCTTCTAGCAGTGTGTGGGACTTGTTCTATTAGTCCATCTATACTGACCTCCATCAGGTTGCAAATTGAATATAATATTTTTCTGCATCTAGCTCTGAAAAATATTTGGCCTTCTAGCAGTGTGTGGGACTTGTTCTATTAGTCCATCTATACTGACCTCCAATAGGTTGCAAATTGAATATAATATTTTTCTGCATCTAGCTCTGAAAAAATATTTGGCCTTCTAGCAGTGTGTGGGACTTGTTCTATTAGTCCATCTATACTGACCTCCATCAGGTTGCAAATTGAATATAATATTTTTATGCTTCTAGCTCTGAAAAAATATTTGGCCTTCAAGCAGTGCGCGGGACTTGTTCTATTAGTCCATCTATACTGACCTCCATCAGGTTGCAAACTGAATATAATTTTTTTCTGCATCTAGCTCTGAAAAAATATTTGGGCTTCTAGCTGTGTGTGGGACTTGTTCTAATAGTCCATCCATACTGACCTCCATCAGGTTGCAAATTGAATATAATATTTTTCTGCATCTAGCTCTGAAAAAATATTTGGCCGTCTAGCAGTGTGTGGGACTTGTTCTATTAGTCCATCTATACTGACCTCCATCAGGTTGCAAATTGAACATAATTTTTTTCTGCATCTAGCTCTGAAAAAATATTTGGCCTTCTAGCATTGTGTGGGACTTGTTCTATTAGTCCATCTATACTGACCTCCATCAGGTTGCAAATTGAATATAATATTTTTCTGCATCTAGCTCTGAAAAAATATTTGGCCTTCTAGCACTGTGTGGGACTTGTTCTATTAGTCCATCTATACTGACCTCCATCAGGTTGCAAACTGAATATAATTTTTTTTTGCATCTACCTCTGAAAAAATATTTGGGCTTCTAGCTGTGTGTGGGACTTGTTCTATTAGTCCATCTATACTGACCTCCATCAGGTTGCAAATTGAATATAATATTTTTCTGCTTCTAGCTCTGAAAAAATATTTGGCCTTCTAGCAGTGTGTGGGACTTGTTCTATTAGTCCATCTATACTGACCTCCATCAGGTTGCAAACTGAATATAATTTCTTTCTGCATCTACCTCTGAAAAAATAATTGGGCTTCTAGCTGTGTGAGGGACTTGTTCTATTAGTCCATCTATACTGACCTCCATCAGCTTGCAAATTGAATATAATATTTTTCTGCATCTAGCTCTGAAAAAATATTTGGCCTTCTAGCAATGTGTGGGACTTGTTCTATTAGTCCATCTATACTGACCTCCATCAGGTTGCAAATTGAATATAATATTTTTCTGCATCTAGCTCTGAAAAAAGATTTGGCCTTCTAGCAGTGTGTGGGACTTGTTCTATTAGTCCATCTATACTGACCTCCATCAGGTTGCAAACTGAATATAATTTTTATCAGCATCTACCGCTGAAAAAATATTTGGGCTTCTAGCAGTGTGTGGGACTTGTTCTATTAGTCCATCTATACTGACCTCCATCAGGTTGCAAATTGAATATAATATTTTTCTGCATCTAGCTCTGAAAAATATTTGGCCTTCTAGCAGTGTGTGGGACTTGTTCTATTAGTCCATCTATACTGACCTCCATCAGGTTGCAAATTGAATATAATATTTTTCTGCATCTAGCTCTGAAAAATATTTGGCCTTCTAGCAGTGTGTGGGACTTGTTCTATTAGTCCATCTATACTGACCTCCATCAGGTTGCAAATTGAATATAATATTTTTCTGCTTCTAGCTCTGAAAAAATATTTGGCCTTCAAGCAGTGCGCGGGACTTGTTCTATTAGTCCATCTATACTGACCTCCATCAGGTTGGAAATTGAATATAATTTTTTTCTGCATCTACCTCTGAAAAAATATATGGCCTTCTAGCAGTGTGTGGGACTTGGTCTTTTAGTCTATCTATACTGACCTCCATCAGGTTGCAAATTGAATATAATATTTTTCTGCATCTAGCTCTGAAAAAAAATTTCTGCTTCTAGCTGTGTGTGGGACTTGTTCTATTAGTCCATCTATACTGACCTCCATCAGGTTGCAAATTGAATATAATATTTTTCTGCATCTAGCTCTGAAAAAAAATTTGGCCTTCTAGCAGTGTGTGGGACTTGTTCTATTAGTCCATCTATACTGACCACCATCAAGTTGCAAATTGAATATAATATTTTTCTGCATCTAGCTCTGAAAAAATATTTGGCCTTCTAGCAGTGCGTGGGGCTTGTTCTATTAGTCCATCTATACTGACCTCCATCAGGTTGCAAACTGAATATAATTTTTTTCTGCATCTACATCTGAAAAAATAATTGGGCTTCTAGCTGTGTGTGGGACTTGTTCTATTAGTCCATCTATACTGACCTACATCAGGTTGCAAATTGAATATAATATTTTTCTGCATCTAGCTCTGAAAAAATATTTGGGCTTCTAGCAGTGTTTGGGACTTGTTCTATTAGTCCATCTATACTGACCTCCATCAGGTTGCAAACTGAATATAATTTTTTTCTGCATCTAGCTCTGAAAAAATATTTGGGCTTCTAGCTGTGTGTGGGACTTGTTCTGTTAGTCCATCTATACTGACCTCCATCAGGTTGCAAATTGAATATAATATTTTTCTGCATCTAGCTCTGAAATAATATTTGGCCTTCTAGCAGTGTGTGGGACTTGTTCTATAAGTCCATCTATACTGACCTCCATCAGGTTGCAAACTGAATATAATTTTTTTCTGCATCTACCTCTGAATAAATATTTGGGCTTCTAGCTGTGTGTGGGACTTGTTCTATTAGTCCATCTATACTGACCTCCATCAGGTTGCAAATTGAATATAATATTTTTCTGCATCTAGCTCTGAAAAAATATTTGTCCTTATAGCAGTGTGTGGGACTTGTTCTATTATTCCATCTATACTGACCTCCATCAGGTTGCAAACTGAATATAATTTTTTTCTGCATCTACCTCTGAAAAAATATTTGGGCTTCTAGCTGTGTGTGGGACTTGTTCTATTAGTCCATCTATACTGACCTACATCAGTTTGCAAATTGAATATAATATTTTTCTGCATCTAGCTCTGATAAAATATTTGGCCTTCTAGCAGTGTGTGGGACTTGTTCTATTAGTCCATCTATACTGACCTCCATCAGGTTGCAAATTGAATATAATATTTTTATGCTTCTAGCTGTGAAAAAATATTTGGACTTCAAGCAGTGCGCGGGACTTGTTCTATTAGTCCATCTATACTGACCTCCATCAGGTTGTAAACTGAATATAATTTTTTTCTGCATCTAGCTCTGAAAAAATATTTGGGCTTCCAGCTGTGTGTGGGACTTGTTCTAATAGTCCATCCATACTGACCTCCATCAGGTTGCAAATTGAATATAATATTTTTCTGCATCTAGCTCTGAAAAAATATTTGGCCGTCTAGCAGTGTGTGGGACTTGTTCTATTAGTCCATCTATACTGACCTCCATCAGGTTGCAAATTGAACATAATTTTTTTCTGCATCTAGCTCTGAAAAAATATTTGGCCTTCTAGCAGTGTGTGGGACTTGTTCTATTAGTCCATCTATACTGACCTCCATCAGGTTGCAAACTGAATATAATTTTTTTTTGCATCTACCTCTGAAAAAATATTTGGGCTTCTAGCTGTGTGTGGGACTTGTTCTATTAGTCCATCTATACTGACCTCCATCAGGTTGCAAATTGAATATAATATTTTTCTGCTTCTAGCTCTGAAAAAATATTTGGCCTTCTAGCAGTGTGTGGGACTTGTTCTATTAGTCCATCTATACTGACCTCCATCAGGTTGCAAACTGAATATAATTTCTTTCTGCATCTACCTCTGAAAAAATAATTGGGCTTCTAGCTGTGTGAGGGACTTGTTCTATTAGTCCATCTATATTGACCTCCATCAGCTTGCAAATTGAATATAATATTTTTCTGCATCTAGCTCTGAAAAAATATTTGGCCTTCTAGCAATGTGTGGGACTTGTTCTATTAGTCCATCTATACTGACCTCCATCAGGTTGCAAATTGAATATAATATTTTTCTGCATCTAGCTCTGAAAAAAGATTTGGCCTTCTAGCAGTGTGTGGGACTTGTTCTATTAGTCCATCTATACTGACCTCCATCAGGTTGCAAACTGAATATAATTTTTATCAGCATCTACCGCTGAAAAAATATTTGGGCTTCTAGCAGTGTGTGGGACTTGTTCTATTAGTCCATCTATACTGACCTCCATCAGGTTGCAAATTGAATATAATATTTTTCTGCATCTAGCTCTGAAAAATATTTGGCCTTCTAGCAGTGTGTGGGACTTGTTCTATTAGTCCATCTATACTGACCTCCATCAGGTTGCAAATTGAATATAATATTTTTCTGCATCTAGTTCTGAAAAATATTTGGCCTTCTAGCAGTGTGTGGGACTTGTTCTATTAGTCCATCTATACTGACCTCCATCAGGTTGCAAATTGAATATAATATTTTTCTGCTTCTACCTCTGAAAAAATATTTGGCCTTCAAGCAGTGCGCGGGACTTGTTCTATTAGTCCATCTATACTGACCTCCATCAGGTTGCAAATTGAATATAATATTTTTCTGCATCTACCTCTGAAAAAATATTTGGCCTTCTAGCAGTGTGTGGGACTTGGTCTTTTAGTCGATCTATACTGACCTCCATCAGGTTGCAAATTGAATATAATATTTTTCTGCATCTAGCTCTGAAAAAATATTTGGCCTTCTAGCAGTGTGTGGGACTTGTTCTATTAGTCCATCATACTGACCTCCATCAGGTTGCAAACTGAATATAATTTTTTTCTGTATCTACATCTGAAAAAAATAATTGGGCTTCTAGCTGTGTGTGGGACTTTTTCTATTAGTCCATCTATACTGACCTCCATCAGGTTTCAAATTGAATATAATTTTTTTCTGCATCTAGCTCTGAAAAAATATTTGGCCTTCTAGCATTGTGTGGGACTTGTTCTATTAGTCCATCTATACTGACCTCCATCAGGTTGCAAACTGAATATAATTTTTTTTGCATCTACCTCTGAAAAAATATTTCTGCTTCTAGCTGTGTGGGACTTGTTCTATTAGTCCATCTATACTGACCTCCATCAGGTTGCAAACTGAATATAATTTTTTTCTGCATCTACATCTGAAAAAATAATTGGGCTTCTAGATGTGTGTGGGACTTGTTCTATTAGTCCATCTATACTGACCTACATCAGGTTGCAAATTGAATATAATATTTTTCTGCATCTAGCTCTGAAAAAATATTTGGGCTTCTAGCAGTGTTTGGGACTTGTTCTATTAGTCCATCTATACTGACCTCCATCAGGTTGCAAACTGAATATAATTTTTTTCTGCATCTAGCTCTGAAAAAATATTTGGGCTTCTAGCTGTGTGTGGGACTTGTTCTGTTAGTCCATCTATACTGACCTCCATCAGGTTGCAAATTGAATATAATATTTTTCTGCATCTAGCTCTGAAATAATATTTGGCCTTCTAGCAGTGTGTGGGACTTGTTCTATAAGTCCATCTATACTGACCTCCATCAGGTTGCAAACTGAATATAATTTTTTTCTGCATCTACCTCTGAAAAAATATTTGTCCTTCTAGCAGTGTGTGGGACTTGTTCTATTAGTCCATCTATACTGACCTCCATCAGGTTGCAAACTGAATATAATTTTTTTCTGCATCTACCTCTGAAAAAATATTTGGGCTTCTAGCAGTATGTAGGACTTGTTCTATTAGTCCATCTATACTGACCTCCATCAGGTTGCAAATTGAATATAATATTTTTCTGCATCTAGCTCTGAAAAAATATTTGGGCTTCTAGCAATGTTTGGGACTTGTTCTATTAGTCCATCTATACTGACCTCCATCAGGTTGCAAACTGAATATAATTTTTTTCTGCATCTAGCTCTGAAAAAATATTTGGGCTTCTAGCTGTGTGTGAGACTTGTTCTAATAGACCATCTATACTGACCTCCATCAGGTTGCAAATTGAATATAATATTTTTCTGCATCTAGCTCTGAAAAAATATTTGGCCTTCTAGCAGTGTGTGGGGCTTGTTCTATTAGTCCATTTATACTGACCTCCATAAGGTTGCAAACTGAATATAATTTTTTTCTGCATCTACCTCTGAAAAAATATTTGTCCTTCTAGCAGTGTGTGGGACTTGTTCTATTAGTCCATCTATACTGACCTCCATCAGGTTGCAAATTGAATATAATATTTTTCTGCATCTAGCTCTGAAAAATATTTGGCCTTCTAGCAGTGTGTGGGACTTGTTCTATTAGTCCATCTATACTGACCTCCATCAGGTTGCAAACTGAATATAATTTTTTTCTGCATCTACCTCTGAAAAAATATTTGGGCTTCTAGCTGTGTGTGGGACTTGCTCTATTAGTCCATCTATACTGACCTCCATCAGGTTGCAAATTGAATATAATATTTTTCTGCATCTAGCTCTGAAAAAATATTTGGCCTTCTAGCAGTGTGTGGGACTTGTTCTATTAGTCCATCTATACTGACCTCCATCAGGTTGCAAACTGAATATAATTTTTTTCTGCATCTACCTCTGAAAAAATATTTGGGCTTCTAGCTGTGTGTGGGACTTGTTCTATTAGTCCATCTATACTGACCTCCATCAGGTTGCAAATTGAATATAATATTTTTCTGCATCTAGCTCTGAAAAAATATTTGTCCTTCTAGCAGTGTGTGGGACTTGTTCTATTAGTCCATCTATACTGACCTCCATCAGGTTGCAAACTGAATATAATTTTTTTCTGCATCTACCTCTGAAAAAATATTTGGGCTTCTAGCTGTGTGTGGGACTTGTTCTATTAGTCCATCTATACTGACCTCCATCAGGTTGCAAATTGAATATAATATTTTTCTGCATCTAGCTCTGAAAAAATATTTGGCCTTCTAGCAGTGTGTGGGACTTGATCTATTAGTCCATCTATACTGACCTCCATCAGGTTGCAAATTGAATATAATTTTTTTCTGCATCTAGCTCTGAAAAAATATTTGGCCTTCTTGCAGTGTGTGGGACTTGTTCTATTAGTCCATCTATACTGACCTCCATCAGGTTGCAAATTGAATATAATATTTTTCTGCATCTAGCTCTGAAAAAATATTTGGCCTTCTAGCAGTGTGTGGGACTTGTTCTATTAGTCCATCTATACTGACCTCCATCAGGTTGCAAACTGAATATAATTTTTTTTTGCATCTACCTCTGAAAAAATATTTGGGCTTCTAGCTGTGTGTGGGTCTTGTTCTATTAGTCCATCTATACTGACCTCCATCAGTTTGCAAATTGAATATAATATTTTTCTGCATCTAGCTCTGAAAAAATATTTGGCCTTCTAGCAGTGTGTGGGACTTGTTCTATTAGTCCATCTATACTGACCTCCATCAGGTTGCAAACTGAATATAATTTTTTTCTGCATCTACCTCTGAAAAAATATTTGGCCTTCTAGCAGTGTGTGGTACTTGTTCTATTAGTCCATCTATACTGACCTCCATCAGGTTGCAAATTGAATATAATATTTTTCTGCATCTAGCTCTGAAAAAATATTTGGCCTTCTAGCAGTGTGTGGGACTTGTTCTATTAGTCCATCTATACTGACCTCCATCAGGTTGCAAACTGAATATAATTTTTTTCTGCATCTACCTCTGAAAAAATATTTGGGCTTCTAGCTGTGTGTGGGACTTGTTCTATTAGTCCATCTATACTGACCTCCATCAGGTTGCAAATTGAATATAATATTTTTCTGCATCTAGCTCTGAAAAAATATTTGTCCTTCTAGCAGTGTGTGGGACTTGTTCTATTAGTCCATCTATACTGACCTCCATCAGGTTGCAAACTGAATATAATTTTTTTCTGCATCTACCTCTGAAAAAATATTTGGGCTTCTAGCTGTGTGTGGGACTTGTTCTATTAGTCCATCTATACTGACCTCCATCAGGTTGCAAATTGAATATAATATTTTTCTGCATCTAGCTCTGAAAAAATATTTGGCCTTCTAGCAGTGTGTGGGACTTGATCTATTAGTCCATCTATACTGACCTCCATCAGGTTGCAAATTGAATATAATTTTTTTCTGCATCTAGCTCTGAAAAAATATTTGGCCTTCTTGCAGTGTGTGGGACTTGTTCTATTAGTCCATCTATACTGACCTCCATCAGGTTGCAAATTGAATATAATATTTTTCTGCATCTAGCTCTGAAAAAATATTTGGCCTTCTAGCAGTGTGTGGGACTTGTTCTATTAGTCCATCTATACTGACCTCCATCAGGTTGCAAACTGAATATAATTTTTTTTTGCATCTACCTCTGAAAAAATATTTGGGCTTCTAGCTGTGTGTGGGTCTTGTTCTATTAGTCCATCTATACTGACCTCCATCAGTTTGCAAATTGAATATAATATTTTTCTGCATCTAGCTCTGAAAAAATATTTGGCCTTCTAGCAGTGTGTGGGACTTGTTCTATTAGTCCATCTATACTGACCTCCATCAGGTTGCAAACTGAATATAATTTTTTTCTGCATCTACCTCTGAAAAAATATTTGGCCTTCTAGCAGTGTGTGGTACTTGTTCTATTAGTCCATCTATACTGACCTCCATCAGGTTGCAAATTGAATATAATATTTTTCTGCATCTAGCTCTGAAAAAATATTTGGCCTTCTAGCAGCGTGTGGGACTTGTTCTATTAGTCCATCTATACTGACCTCCATCAGGTTGCAAACTGAATATAATTTTTTTCTGCATCTACCTCTGAAAAAATATTTGGGCTTCTAGCAGTATGTAGGACTTGTTCTATTAGTCCATCTATACTGACCTCCATCAGGTTGCAAATTGAATATAATATTTTTCTGCATCTAGCTCTGAAAAAATATTTGGGCTTCTAGCAATGTTTGGGACTTGTTCTATTAGTCCATCTATACTGACCTCCATCAGGTTGCAAACTGAATATAATTTTTTTCTGCATCTAGCTCTGAAAAAATATTTGGGCTTCTAGCTGTGTGTGAGACTTGTTCTAATAGACCATCTATACTGACCTCCATCAGGTTGCAAATTGAATATAATATTTTTCTGCATCTAGCTCTGAAAAAATATTTGGCCTTCTAGCAGTGTGTGGGGCTTGTTCTATTAGTCCATTTATACTGACCTCCATAAGGTTGCAAACTGAATATAATTTTTTTCTGCATCTACCTCTGAAAAAATATTTGTCCTTCTAGCAGTGTGTGGGACTTGTTCTATTAGTCCATCTATACTGACCTCCATCAGGTTGCAAATTGAATATAATATTTTTCTGCATCTAGCTCTGAAAAATATTTGGCCTTCTAGCAGTGTGTGGGACTTGTTCTATTAGTCCATCTATACTGACCTCCATCAGGTTGCAAACTGAATATAATTTTTTTCTGCATCTACCTCTGAAAAAATATTTGGGCTTCTAGCTGTGTGTGGGACTTGCTCTATTAGTCCATCTATACTGACCTCCATCAGGTTGCAAATTGAATATAATATTTTTCTGCATCTAGCTCTGAAAAAATATTTGGCCTTCTAGCAGTGTGTGGGACTTGTTCTATTAGTCCATCTATACTGACCTCCATCAGGTTGCAAACTGAATATAATTTTTTTCTGCATCTACCTCTGAAAAAATATTTGGGCTTCTAGCTGTGTGTGGGACTTGTTCTATTAGTCCATCTATACTGACCTCCATCAGGTTGCAAATTGAATATAATATTTTTCTGCATCTAGCTCTGAAAAAATATTTGTCCTTCTAGCAGTGTGTGGGACTTGTTCTATTAGTCCATCTATACTGACCTCCATCAGGTTGCAAACTGAATATAATTTTTTTCTGCATCTACCTCTGAAAAAATATTTGGGCTTCTAGCTGTGTGTGGGACTTGTTCTATTAGTCCATCTATACTGACCTCCATCAGGTTGCAAATTGAATATAATATTTTTCTGCATCTAGCTCTGAAAAAATATTTGGCCTTCTAGCAGTGTGTGGGACTTGATCTATTAGTCCATCTATACTGACCTCCATCAGGTTGCAAATTGAATATAATTTTTTTCTGCATCTAGCTCTGAAAAAATATTTGGCCTTCTTGCAGTGTGTGGGACTTGTTCTATTAGTCCATCTATACTGACCTCCATCAGGTTGCAAATTGAATATAATATTTTTCTGCATCTAGCTCTGAAAAAATATTTGGCCTTCTAGCAGTGTGTGGGACTTGTTCTATTAGTCCATCTATACTGACCTCCATCAGGTTGCAAACTGAATATAATTTTTTTTTGCATCTACCTCTGAAAAAATATTTGGGCTTCTAGCTGTGTGTGGGTCTTGTTCTATTAGTCCATCTATACTGACCTCCATCAGTTTGCAAATTGAATATAATATTTTTCTGCATCTAGCTCTGAAAAAATATTTGGCCTTCTAGCAGTGTGTGGGACTTGTTCTATTAGTCCATCTATACTGACCTCCATCAGGTTGCAAACTGAATATAATTTTTTTCTGCATCTACCTCTGAAAAAATATTTGGCCTTCTAGCAGTGTGTGGTACTTGTTCTATTAGTCCATCTATACTGACCTCCATCAGGTTGCAAATTGAATATAATATTTTTCTGCATCTAGCTCTGAAAAAATATTTGGCCTTCTAGCAGCGTGTGGGACTTGTTCTATTAGTCCATCTATACTGACCTCCATCAGGTTGCAAACTGAATATAATTTTTTTCTGCATCTACCTCTGAAAAAATATTTGGGCTTCTAGCAGTATGTAGGACTTGTTCTATTAGTCCATCTATACTGACCTCCATCAGGTTGCAAATTGAATATAATATTTTTCTGCATCTAGCTCTGAAAAAATATTTGGGCTTCTAGCAATGTTTGGGACTTGTTCTATTAGTCCATCTATACTGACCTCCATCAGGTTGCAAACTGAATATAATTTTTTTCTGCATCTAGCTCTGAAAAAATATTTGGGCTTCTAGCTGTGTGTGAGACTTGTTCTAATAGACCATCTATACTGACCTCCATCAGGTTGCAAATTGAATATAATATTTTTCTGCATCTAGCTCTGAAAAAATATTTGGCCTTCTAGCAGTGTGTGGGGCTTGTTCTATTAGTAGATTTATACTGACCTCCATCAGGTTGCAAACTGAATATAATTTTTTTCTGCATCTACCTCTGAAAAAATATTTGTCCTTCTAGCAGTGTGTGGGACTTGTTCTATTAGTCCATCTATACTGACCTCCATCAGGTTGCAAATTGAATATAATATTTTTCTGCATCTAGCTCTGAAAAATATTTGGCCTTCTAGCAGTGTGTGGGACTTGTTCTATTAGTCCATCTATACTGACCTCCATCAGGTTGCAAACTGAATATAATTTTTTTCTGCATCTACCTCTGAAAAAATATTTGGGCTTCTAGCTGTGTGTGGGACTTGCTCTATTAGTCCATCTATACTGACCTCCATCAGGTTGCAAATTGAATATAATATTTTTCTGCATCTAGCTCTGAAAAAATATTTGGGCTTCTAGCAATGTTTGGGACTTGTTCTATTAGTCCATCTATACTGACCTCCATCAGGTTGCAAACTGAATATCATTTTTTTCTGCATCTACCTCTGAAAAAATAATTGGGCTTCTAGCTGTGTGAGGGACTTGTTCTATTAGTCCATCTATACTGACCTCTATCAGGTTGCAAATTGAATATAATATTTTTCTGCATCTAGCTCTGAAAAAATAATTGGCCTTCTAGCAGTGTGTGGGACTTGTTCTATTAGTCCATCTATACTGACCTCCATCAGGTTGCAAATTGAATATAATATTTTTCTGCATCTTGCTCTGAAAAAAGATTTGGCCTTCTAGCAGTGTGTGGGACTTATTCTATTAGTCCATCTATACTGACCTCCATCAGGTTGCAAACTGAATATAATTCTTTTCAGCATCTACCGCTGAAAAAATATTTGGGCTTCTTGCAGTGTGTGGTACTTGTTCTATTAGTCCATCTATACTGACCTCCATGAGGTTGTAAATTGAATATAATTTTTTTCTGCATCTAGCTCTGAAAAAATATTTGGCCTTCTAGCAGTGTGTGGGACTTGTTCTATTAGTCCATCTATACTGACCTCCATCAGGTTGCAAATTGAATATAATATTTTTCTGCATCTAGCTCTGAAAAATATTTGGCCTTCTAGCAGTGTGTGGGACTTGTTCTATTAGTCCATCTATACTGACCTCCATCAGGTTGCAAACTGAATATAATTTTTTTCTGCATCTAACTCTGAAAAAATATTTGGGCTTCTAGCTGTGTGTGGGCCTTGTTCTATTAGTCCATCTATACTGACCTCCATCAGTTTGCAAATTGAATATAATATTTTTCTGCATCTAGCTCTGAAAAAATATTTGGCCTTCTAGCAGTGTGTGGGACTTGTTCTATTAGTCCATCTATACTGACCTCCATCAGGTTGCAAACTGAATATAATTTTTTTCTGCATCTACCTCTGAAAATATATTTGGCCTTCTAGCAGTGTGTGGTACTTGTTCTATTAGTCCATCTATACTGACCTCCATCAGGTTGCAAATTGAATATAATATTTTTCTGCATCTAGCTCTGAAAAAATATTTGGCCTTCTAGCAGCGTGTGGGACTTGTTCTATTAGTCCATCTATACTGACCTCCATCAGGTTGCAAACTGAATATAATTTTTTTCTGCATCTACCTCTGAAAAAATATTTGGGCTTCTAGAAGTATGTAGGACTTGTTCTATTAGTCCATCTATACTGACCTCCATCAGGTTGCAAATTGAATATAATATTTTTCTGCATCTAGCTCTGAAAAAATATTTGGGCTTCTAGCAATGTTTGGGACTTGTTCTATTAGTCCATCTATACTGACCTCCATCAGGTTGCAAACTGAATATAATTTTTTTCTGCATCTAGCTCTGAAAAAATATTTGGGCTTCTAGCTGTGTGTGAGACTTGTTCTAATAGACCATCTATACTGACCTCCATCAGGTTGCAAATTGAATATAATATTTTTCTGCATCTAGCTCTGAAAAAATATTTGGCCTTCTAGCAGTGTGTGGGGCTTGTTCTATTAGTCCATTTATACTGACCTCCATAAGGTTGCAAACTGAATATAATTTTTTTCTGCATCTACCTCTGAAAAAATATTTGTTCTTCTAGCAGTGTGTGGGACTTGTTCTATTAGTCCATCTATACTGACCTCCATCAGGTTGCAAATTGAATATAATATTTTTCTGCATCTAGCTCTGAAAAATATTTGGCTTTCTAGCAGTGTGTGGGACTTGTTCTATTAGTCCATCTATACTGACCTCCATCAGGTTGCAAACTGAATATAATTTTTTTCTGCATCTACCTCTGAAAAAATATTTGGGCTTCTAGCTGTGTGTGGGACTTGCTCTATTAGTCCATCTATACTGACCTTCATCAGGTTGCAAATTGAATATAATATTTTTCTGCATCTAGCTCTGAAAAAATATTTGGCCTTCTAGCAGTGTGTGGGACTTGTTCTATTAGTCCATCTATACTGACCTCCATCAGGTTGCAAACTGAATATAATTTTTTTCTGCATCTACCTCTGAAAAAATATTTGGGCTTCTAGCTGTGTGTGGGACTTGTTCTATTAGTCCATCTATACTGACCTCCATCAGGTTGCAAATTGAATATAATATTTTTCTGCATCTAGCTCTGAAAAAATATTTGTCCTTCTAGCAGTGTGTGGGACTTGTTCTATTAGTCCATCTATACTGACCTCCATCAGGTTGCAAACTGAATATAATTTTTTTCTGCATCTACCTCTGAAAAAATATTTGGGCTTCTAGCTGTGTGTGGGACTTGTTCTATTAGTCCATCTATACTGACCTCCATCAGGTTGCAAATTGAATATAATATTTTTCTGCATCTAGCTCTGAAAAAATATTTGGCCTTCTAGCAGTGTGTGGGACTTGATCTATTAGTCCATCTATACTGACCTCCATCAGGTTGCAAATTGAATATAATTTTTTTCTGCATCTAGCTCTGAAAAAATATTTGGCCTTCTTGCAGTGTGTGGGACTTGTTCTATTAGTCCATCTATACTGACCTCCATCAGGTTGCAAATTGAATATAATATTTTTCTGCATCTAGCTCTGAAAAAATATTTGGCCTTCTAGCAGTGTGTGGGACTTGTTCTATTAGTCCATCTATACTGACCTCCATCAGGTTGCAAACTGAATATAATTTTTTTCTGCATCTACCTCTGAAAAAATATTTGGCCTTCTAGCAGTGTGTGGTACTTGTTCTATTAGTCCATCTATACTGACCTCCATCAGGTTGCAAATTGAATATAATATTTTTCTGCATCTAGCTCTGAAAAAATATTTGGCCTTCTAGCAGCGTGTGGGACTTGTTCTATTAGTCCATCTATACTGACCTCCATCAGGTTGCAAACTGAATATAATTTTTTTCTGCATCTACCTCTGAAAAAATATTTGGGCTTCTAGCAGTATGTATGACTTGTTCTATTAGTCCATCTATACTGACCTCCATCAGGTTGCAAATTGAATATAATATTTTTCTGCATCTAGCTCTGAAAAAATATTTGGGCTTCTAGCAATGTTTGGGACTTGTTCTATTAGTCCATCTATACTGACCTCCATCAGGTTGCAAACTGAATATAATTTTTTTCTGCATCTAGCTCTGAAAAAATATTTGGGCTTCTAGCTGTGTGTGAGACTTGTTCTAATAGACCATCTATACTGACCTCCATCAGGTTGCAAATTGAATATAATATTTTTCTGCATCTAGCTCTGAAAAAATATTTGGCCTTCTAGCAGTGTGTGGGGCTTGTTCTATTAGTAGATTTATACTGACCTCCATCAGGTTGCAAACTGAATATAATTTTTTTCTGCATCTACCTCTGAAAAAATATTTGTCCTTCTAGCAGTGTGTGGGACTTGTTCTATTAGTCCATCTATACTGACCTCCATCAGGTTGCAAATTGAATATAATATTTTTCTGCATCTAGCTCTGAAAAATATTTGGCCTTCTAGCAGTGTGTGGGACTTGTTCTATTAGTCCATCTATACTGACCTCCATCAGGTTGCAAACTGAATATAATTTTTTTCTGCATCTACCTCTGAAAAAATATTTGGGCTTCTAGCTGTGTGTGGGACTTGCTCTATTAGTCCATCTATACTGACCTCCATCAGGTTGCAAATTGAATATAATATTTTTCTGCATCTAGCTCTGAAAAAATATTTGGCCTTCTAGCAGTGTGTGGGACTTGTTCTATTAGTCCATCTATACTGACCTCCATCAGGTTGCAAACTGAATATAATTTTTTTCTGCATCTACCTCTGAAAAAATATTTGGGCTTCTAGCTGTGTGTGGGACTTGTTCTATTAGTCCATCTATACTGACCTACATCAGGTTGCAAATTGAATATAATATTTTTCTGCATCTAGCTCTTGAAAAATATTTGGCCTTCTAGCAGTGTGTGGGACTTGTTCTATTAGTCCATCTATACTGACCTCCATCAGGTTGCAAACTGAATATAATTTTTTTCTGCATCTACCTCTGAAAAAATATTTGGCCTTCTAGCAGTGTGTGGTACTTGTTCTATTATTCCATCTATACTGACCTCCATCAGGTTGCAAATTGAATATAATATTTTTCTGCATCTAGCTCTGAAAAAATATTTGGCCTTCTAGCAGCGTGTGGGACTTGTTCTATTAGTCCATCTATACTGACCTCCATCAGGTTGCAAACTGAATATAATTTTTTTCTGCATCTACCTCTGAAAAAATATTTGGGCTTCTAGCAGTATGTATGACTTGTTCTATTAGTCCATCTATACTGACCTCCATCAGGTTGCAAATTGAATATAATATTTTTCTGCATCGAGCTCTGAAAAAATATTTGGGCTTCTAGCAATGTTTGGGACTTGTTCTATTAGTCCATCTATACTGACCTCCATCAGGTTGCAAACTGAATATAATTTTTTTCTGCATCTAGCTCTGAAAAAATATTTGGGCTTCTAGCTGTGTGTGAGACTTGTTCTAATAGACCATCTATACTGACCTCCATCAGGTTGCAAATTGAATATAATATTTTTCTGCATCTAGCTCTGAAAAAATATTTGGCCTTCTAGCAGTGGTGGGGCTTGTTCTATTAGTAGATTTATTCTGACCTCCATCAGGTTGCAAACTGAATATAATTTTTTTCTGCATCTACCTCTGAAAAAATATTTGTCCTTCTAGCAGTGTGTGGGACTTGTTCTATTAGTCCATCTATACTGACCTCCATCAGGTTGCAAATTGAATATAATATTTTTCTGCATCTAGCTCTGAAAAATATTTGGCCTTCTAGCAGTGTGTGGGACTTGTTCTATTAGTCCATCTATACTGACCTCCATCAGGTTGCAAACTGAATATAATTTTTTTCTGCATCTACCTCTGAAAAAATATTTGGGCTTCTAGCTGTGTGTGGGACTTGCTCTATTAGTCCATCTATACTGACCTCCATCAGGTTGCAAATTGAATATAATATTTTTCTGCATCTAGCTCTGAAAAAATATTTGGCCTTCTAGCAGTGTGTGGGACTTGTTCTATTAGTCCATCTATACTGACCTCCATCAGGTTGCAAACTGAATATAATTTTTTTCTGCATCTACCTCTGAAAAAATATTTGGCCTTCTAGCAGTGTGTGGTACTTGTTCTATTAGTCCATCTATACTGACCTCCATCAGGTTGCAAATTGAATATAATATTTTTCTGCATCTAGCTCTGAAAAAATATTTGGCCTTCTAGCAGCGTGTGGGACTTGTTCTATTAGTCCATCTATACTGACCTCCATCAGGTTGCAAACTGAATATAATTTTTTTCTGCATCTACCTCTGAAAAAATATTTGGGCTTCTAGCAGTATGTAGGACTTGTTCTATTAGTCCATCTATACTGACCTCCATCAGGTTGCAAATTGAATATAATATTTTTCTGCATCTAGCTCTGAAAAAATATTTGGGCTTCTAGCAATGTTTGGGACTTGTTCTATTAGTCCATCTATACTGACCTCCATCAGGTTGCAAACTGAATATAATTTTTTTCTGCATCTAGCTCTGAAAAAATATTTGGGCTTCTAGCTGTGTGTGAGACTTGTTCTAATAGACCATCTATACTGACCTCCATCAGGTTGCAAATTGAATATAATATTTTTCTGCATCTAGCTCTGAAAAAATATTTGGCCTTCTAGCAGTGTGTGGGGCTTGTTCTATTAGTAGATTTATACTGACCTCCATCAGGTTGCAAACTGAATATAATTTTTTTCTGCATCTACCTCTGAAAAAATATTTGTCCTTCTAGCAGTGTGTGGGACTTGTTCTATTAGTCCATCTATACTGACCTCCATCAGGTTGCAAATTGAATATAATATTTTTCTGCATCTAGCTCTGAAAAATATTTGGCCTTCTAGCAGTGTGTGGGACTTGTTCTATTAGTCCATCTATACTGACCTCCATCAGGTTGCAAACTGAATATAATTTTTTTCTGCATCTACCTCTGAAAAAATATTTGGGCTTCTAGCTGTGTGTGGGACTTGCTCTATTAGTCCATCTATACTGACCTCCATCAGGTTGCAAATTGAATATAATATTTTTCTGCATCTAGCTCTGAAAAAATATTTGGGCTTCTAGCAATGTTTGGGACTTGTTCTATTAGTCCATCTATACTGACCTCCATCAGGTTGCAAACTGAATATCATTTTTTTCTGCATCTACCTCTGAAAAAATAATTGGGCTTCTAGCTGTGTGAGGGACTTGTTCTATTAGTCCATCTATACTGACCTCTATCAGGTTGCAAATTGAATATAATATTTTTCTGCATCTAGCTCTGAAAAAATAATTGGCCTTCTAGCAGTGTGTGGTACTTGTTCTATTAGTCCATCTATACTGACCTCCATCAGGTTGCAAATTGAATATAATATTTTTCTGCATCTTGCTCTGAAAAAAGATTTGGCCTTCTAGCAGTGTGTGGGACTTATTCTATTAGTCCATCTATACTGACCTCCATCAGGTTGCAAACTGAATATAATTCTTTTCAGCATCTACCGCTGAAAAACTATTTGGGCTTCTTGCAGTGTGTGGGACTTGTTCTATTAGTCCATCTATACTGACCTCCATCAGGTTGTAAATTGAATATAATTTTTTTCTGCATCTAGCTCTGAAAAAATATTTGGCCTTCTAGCAGTGTGTGGGACTTGTTCTATTAGTCCATCTATACTGACCTCCATCAGGTTGCAAATTGAATATAATATTTTTCTGCATCTAGCTCTGAAAAATATTTGGCCTTCTAGCAGTGTGTGGGACTTGTTCTATTAGTCCATCTATACTGACCTCCATCAGGTTGCAAACTGAATATAATTTTTTTCTGCATCTAACTCTGAAAAAATATTTGGGCTTCTAGCTGTGTGTGGGCCTTGTTCTATTAGTCCATCTATACTGACCTCCATCAGTTTGCAAATTGAATATAAAATTTTTCTGCATCTAGCTCTGAAAAAATATTTGGCCTTCTAGCAGTGTGTGGGACTTGTTCTATTAGTCCATCTATACTGACCTCCATCAGGTTGCAAACTGAATATAATTTTTTTCTGCATCTACCTCTGAAAATATATTTGGCCTTCTAGCAGTGTGTGGTACTTGTTCTATTAGTCCATCTATACTGACCTCCATCAGGTTGCAAATTGAATATAATATTTTTCTGCATCTAGCTCTGAAAAAATATTTGGCCTTCTAGCAGCGTGTGGGACTTGTTCTATTAGTCCATCTATACTGACCTCCATCAGGTTGCAAACTGAATATAATTTTTTTCTGCATCTACCTCTGAAAAAATATTTGGGCTTCTAGCAGTATGTAGGACTTGTTCTATTAGTCCATCTATACTGACCTCCATCAGGTTGCAAATTGAATATAATATTTTTCTGCATCTAGCTCTGAAAAAATATTTGGGCTTCTAGCAATGTTTGGGACTTGTTCTATTAGTCCATCTATACTGACCTCCATCAGGTTGCAAACTGAATATAATTTTTTTCTGCATCTAGCTCTGAAAAAATATTTGGGCTTCTAGCTGTGTGTGAGACTTGTTCTAATAGACCATCTATACTGACCTCCATCAGGTTGCAAATTGAATATAATATTTTTCTGCATCTAGCTCTGAAAAAATATTTGGCCTTCTAGCAGTGTGTGGGGCTTGTTCTATTAGTCCATTTATACTGACCTCCATAAGGTTGCAAACTGAATATAATTTTTTTCTGCATCTACCTCTGAAAAAATATTTGTCCTTCTAGCAGTGTGTGGGACTTGTTCTATTAGTCCATCTATACTGACCTCCATCAGGTTGCAAATTGAATATAATATTTTTCTGCATCTAGCTCTGAAAAATATTTGGCCTTCTAGCAGTGTGTGGGACTTGTTCTATTAGTCCATCTATACTGACCTCCATCAGGTTGCAAACTGAATATAATTTTTTTCTGCATCTACCTCTGAAAAAATATTTGGGCTTCTAGCTGTGTGTGGGACTTGCTCTATTAGTCCATCTATACTGACCTACATCAGGTTGCAAATTGAATATAATATTTTTCTGCATCTAGCTCTGAAAAAATATTTGGCCTTCTAGCAGTGTGTGGGACTTGTTCTATTAGTCCATCTATACTGACCTCCATCAGGTTGCAAACTGAATATAATTTTTTTCTGCATCTACCTCTGAAAAAATATTTGGGCTTCTAGCTGTGTGTGGGACTTGTTCTATTAGTCCATCTATACTGACCTCCATCAGGTTGCAAATTGAATATAATATTTTTCTGCATCTAGCTCTGAAAAAATATTTGTCCTTCTAGCAGTGTGTGGGACTTGTTCTATTAGTCCATCTATACTGACCTCCATCAGGTTGCAAACTGAATATAATTTTTTTCTGCATCTACCTCTGAAAAAATATTTGGGCTTCTAGCTGTGTGTGGGACTTGTTCTATTAGTCCATCTATACTGACCTCCATCAGGTTGCAAATTGAATATAATATTTTTCTGCATCTAGCTCTGAAAAAATATTTGGCCTTCTAGCAGTGTGTGGGACTTGATCTATTAGTCCATCTATACTGACCTCCATCAGGTTGCAAATTGAATATAATTTTTTTCTGCATCTAGCTCTGAAAAAATATTTGGCCTTCTTGCAGTGTGTGGGACTTGTTCTATTAGTCCATCTATACTGACCTCCATCAGGTTGCAAATTGAATATAATATTTTTCTGCATCTAGCTCTGAAAAAATATTTGGCCTTCTAGCAGTGTGTGGGACTTGTTCTATTAGTCCATCTATACTGACCTCCATCAGGTTGCAAACTGAATATAATTTTTTTTTGCATCTACCTCTGAAAAAATATTTGGGCTTCTAGCTGTGTGTGGGTCTTGTTCTATTAGTCCATCTATACTGACCTCCATCAGTTTGCAAATTGAATATAATATTTTTCTGCATCTAGCTCTGAAAAAATATTTGGCCTTCTAGCAGTGTGTGGGACTTGTTCTATTAGTCCATCTATACTGACCTCCATCAGGTTGCAAACTGAATATAATTTTTTTCTGCATCTACCTCTGAAAAAATATTTGGCCTTCTAGCAGTGTGTGGTACTTGTTCTATTAGTCCATCTATACTGACCTCCATCAGGTTGCAAATTGAATATAATATTTTTCTGCATCTAGCTCTGAAAAAATATTTGGCCTTCTAGCAGCGTGTGGGACTTGTTCTATTAGTCCATCTATACTGACCTCCATCAGGTTGCAAACTGAATATAATTTTTTTCTGCATCTACCTCTGAAAAAATATTTGGGCTTCTAGCAGTATGTATGACTTGTTCTATTAGTCCATCTATACTGACCTCCATCAGGTTGCAAATTGAATATAATATTTTTCTGCATCTAGCTCTGAAAAAATATTTGGGCTTCTAGCAATGTTTGGGACTTGTTCTATTAGTCCATCTATACTGACCTCCATCAGGTTGCAAACTGAATATAATTTTTTTCTGCATCTAGCTCTGAAAAAATATTTGGGCTTCTAGCTGTGTGTGAGACTTGTTCTAATAGACCATCTATACTGACCTCCATCAGGTTGCAAATTGAATATAATATTTTTCTGCATCTAGCTCTGAAAAAATATTTGGCCTTCTAGCAGTGTGTGGGGCTTGTTCTATTAGTAGATTTATACTGACCTCCATCAGGTTGCAAACTGAATATAATTTTTTTCTGCATCTACCTCTGAAAAAATATTTGTCCTTCTAGCAGTGTGTGGGACTTGTTCTATTAGTCCATCTATACTGACCTCCATCAGGTTGCAAATTGAATATAATATTTTTCTGCATCTAGCTCTGAAAAATATTTGGCCTTCTAGCAGTGTGTGGGACTTGTTCTATTAGTCCATCTATACTGACCTCCATCAGGTTGCAAACTGAATATAATTTTTTTCTGCATCTACCTCTGAAAAAATATTTGGGCTTCTAGCTGTGTGTGGGACTTGCTCTATTAGTCCATCTATACTGACCTCCATCAGGTTGCAAATTGAATATAATATTTTTCTGCATCTAGCTCTGAAAAAATATTTGGCCTTCTAGCAGTGTGTGGGACTTGTTCTATTAGTCCATCTATACTGACCTCCATCAGGTTGCAAACTGAATATAATTTTTTTCTGCATCTACCTCTGAAAAAATATTTGGGCTTCTAGCTGTGTGTGGGACTTGTTCTATTAGTCCATCTATACTGACCTCCATCAGGTTGCAAATTGAATATAATATTTTTCTGCATCTAGCTCTTGAAAAATATTTGGCCTTCTAGCAGTGTGTGGGACTTGTTCTATTAGTCCATCTATACTGACCTCCATCAGGTTGCAAACTGAATATAATTTTTTTCTGCATCTACCTCTGAAAAAATATTTGGCCTTCTAGCAGTGTGTGGTACTTGTTCTATTATTCCATCTATACTGACCTCCATCAGGTTGCAAATTGAATATAATATTTTTCTGCATCTAGCTCTGAAAAAATATTTGGCCTTCTAGCAGCGTGTGGGACTTGTTCTATTAGTCCATCTATACTGACCTCCATCAGGTTGCAAACTGAATATAATTTTTTTCTGCATCTACCTCTGAAAAAATATTTGGCCTTCTAGCAGTGTGTGGGACTTGTTCTATTAGTCCATCTATACTGACCTCCATCAGGTTGCAAATTGAATATAATATTTTTCTGCATCTAGCTCTGAAAAAATATTTGGCCTTCTAGCAGTGTGTGGGACTTGTTCTATTAGTTCATCTACACTGACCTCCATCAGGTTGCAAACTGATTACAATTTTTTTCTGCATCTACCTCTGAAAAAATATTTGGGCTTCTAGCAGTATGTAGGACTTGTTCTATTAGTCCATCTATACTGACCTCCATCAGGTTGCAAATTAAATATAATATTTCTCTGCATCTAGCTCTGAAAAAATATTTGGGCTTCTAGCAGTGTTTGGGACTTGTTCTATTAGTCCATCTATACTGACCTCCATCAGGTTGCAAACTGAATATAATTTTCTTCTGCATCTAGCTCTGAAAAAATATTTGTCCATCTAGCAGTGTGTGGGACATGTTCTATTAGTCCATCTATACTGACCTCCATCAGGTTGCAAACTGAATATAATTTTTTTCTGCATCTACCTCTGAAAAAATATTTGGGCTTCTAGCTGTGTGTGGGACTTGCTCTATTAGTCCATCTATACTGACCTCCATCAGGTTGCAAATTGAATATAATATTTTTCTGCATCTAGCTCTGAAAAAATATTTGGCCTTCTAGCAGTGTGTGGGACTTGTTCTATTAGTCCATCTATACTGACCTCCATCAGGTTGCAAACTGAATATAATTTTTTTCTGCATCTACCTCTGAAAAAATATTTGGGCTTCTAGCTGTGTGTGGGACTTGTTCTATTAGTCCATCTATACTGACCTCCATCAGGTTGCAAATTGAATATAATATTTTTCTGCATCTAGCTCTGAAAAAATATTTGTCCTTCTAGCAGTGTGTGGGACTTGTTCTATTAGTCCATCTATACTGACCTCCATCAGGTTGCAAACTGAATATAATTTTTTTCTGCATCTACCTCTGAAAAAATATTTGGGCTTCTAGCTGTGTGTGGGACTTGTTCTATTAGTCCATCTATACTGACCTCCATCAGGTTGCAAATTGAATATAATATTTTTCTGCATCTAGCTCTGAAAAAATATTTGGCCTTCTAGCAGTGTGTGGGACTTGATCTATTAGTCCATCTATACTGGCCTCCATCACGTTGCAAATTGAATATAATTTTTTTCTGCATCTAGCTCTGAAAAAATATTTGGCCTTCTTGCAGTGTGTGGGACTTGTTCTATTAGTCCATCTATACTGACCTCCATCAGGTTGCAAATTGAATATAATATTTTTCTGCATCTAGCTCTGAAAAAATATTTGGCCTTCTAGCAGTGTGTGGGACTTGTTCTATTAGTCCATCTATACTGACCTCCATCAGGTTGCAAACTGAATATAATTTTTTTTTGCATCTACCTCTGAAAAAATATTTGGGCTTCTAGCTGTGTGTGGGACTTGTTCTATTAGTCCATATATACTGACCTCCATCAGGTTGCAAATTGAATATAATATTTTTCTGCATCTAGCTCTGAAAAAAAATTTGGCCTTCTAGCATTGTGTGGGACTTGTTCTACTAGTCCATCTATACTGACCTCCATCAGGTTGCAAATTGAATATAATATTTTTCTGCTTCTAGCTCTGAAAAAATATTTGGCCTTCAAGCAGTGTGTGGGACTTGTTCTATTAGTCCATCTATACTGACCTCCATCAGGTTACAAATTGAATATAATTTTTTTCTGCATCTACCTCTGAAAAAATATTTGGCCTTCTAGCAGCGTGTGGGACTTGTTCTATTAGTCCATCTATACTGACCTCCATCAGGTTGCAAACTGAATATAATTTTTTTCTGCATCTACCTCTGAAAAAATATTTGGGCTTCTAGCTGTGTGTGGGACTTGTTCTATTAGTCCATCTATACTGACCTCCATCAGGTTGCAAATTGAATATAATATTTTTCTGCATCTAGCTCTGAAAAAATATTTGTCCTTCTAGCAGTGTGTGGGACTTGTTCTATTAGTCCATCTATACTGACCTCCATCAGGTTGCAAACTGAATATAATTTTTTTCTGCATCTACCTCTGAAAAAATATTTGGGCTTCTAGCTGTGTGTGGGACTTGTTCTATTAGTCCATCTATACTGACCTCCATCAGGTTGCAAATTGAATATAATATTTTTCTGCATCTAGCTCTGAAAAAATATTTGGCCTTCTAGCAGTGTGTGGGACTTGATCTATTAGTCCATCTATACTGGCCTCCATCACGTTGCAAATTGAATATAATTTTTTTCTGCATCTAGCTCTGAAAAAATATTTGGCCTTCTTGCAGTGTGTGGGACTTGTTCTATTAGTCCATCTATACTGACCTCCATCAGGTTGCAAATTGAATATAATATTTTTCTGCATCTAGCTCTGAAAAAATATTTGGCCTTCTAGCTGTGTGTGGGACTTGTTCTATTAGTCCATCTATACTGACCTCCATCAGGTTGCAAACTGAATATAATTTTTTTTTGCATCTACCTCTGAAAAAATATTTGGGCTTCTAGCTGTGTGTGGGACTTGTTCTATTAGTCCATATATACTGAACTCCATCAGGTTGCAAATTGAATATAATATTTTTCTGCATCTAGCTCTGAAAAAAAATTTGGCCTTCTAGCAGTGTGTGGGACTTGTTCTACTAGTCCATCTATACTGACCTCCATCAGGTTGCAAATTGAATATAATATTTTTCTGCTTCTAGCTCTGAAAAAATATTTGGCCTTCAAGCAGTGTGTGGGACTTGTTCTATTAGTCCATCTATACTGACCTCCATCAGGTTACAAATTGAATATAATTTTTTTCTGCATCTACCTCTGAAAAAATATTTGGCCTTCTAGCAGTGTGTGGGACTTGTTCTATTAGTCCATCTATACTGACCTCCATCAGGTTGCAAACTGAATATAATTTTTTTCTGCATCTACCTCTGAAAAAATATTTGGCCTTCTAGCAGTGTGTGGGACTTGTTCTATTAGTCCATCTATACTGACCTCCATCAGGTTGCAAATTGAATATAATATTTTTCTGCATCTAGCTCTGAAAAAATATTTGGCCTTCTAGCAGTGTGTGGGACTTGTTCTATTAGTCCATCTATACTGACCTCCATCAGGTTGCAAACTGAATATAATTTTTTTTTGCATCTACCTCTGAAAAAATATTTGGGCTTCTAGCTGTGTGTGGGACTTGTTCTATTAGTCCATCTATACTGACCTCCATCAGGTTGCAAATTGAATATAATATTTTTCTGCATCTAGCTCTGAAAAAAAATTTGGCCTTCTAGCAGTGTGTGGGACTTGTTCTACTTGTCCATCTATACTGACCTCCATCAGGTTGCAAATTGAATATAATATTTTTCTGCTTCTAGCTCTGAAAAAATATTTGGCCTTCAAGAAGTGTGTGGGACTTGTTCTATTAGTCCATCTATACTGACCTCCATCAGGTTACAAATTGAATATAATTTTTTTCTGCATCTACCTCTGAAAAAATATTTGGCCTTCTAGCAGTGTGTGGGACTTGTTCTATTAGTCCATCTATACTGACCTCCATCAAGTTGCAAATTGAATTAAATATTTTTCTGCATCTAGCTCTGAAAAAATATTTGGCCTTCTAGCAGTGTGTGGGACTTGTTCTATTAGTCTATCTATACTGACCTCCATCAGGTTGCAAACTGAATATAATTTCTTTCTGCATCTACCTCTGAAAAAATAATTGGGCTTCTAGCTGTGTGAGGGACTTGTTCTATTAGTCCATCTATACTGACCTCCATCAGGTTGCAAATTGAATATAATTTTTTTCTGCATCTAGCTCTGAAAAAATATTTGGCCTTCTAGCAGTGTGTGGGACTTGTTCTATTAGTCCATCTATACTGACCTCCATCAGGTTGCAAATTGAATATAATATTTTTCTGCATCTAGCTCTGAAAAATATTTGGCCTTCTAGCAGTGTGTGGGACTTGTTCTATTAGTCCATCTATACTGACCTCCATCAGGTTGCAAATTGAATATAATATTTTTCTGCATCTAGCTCTGAAAAAATATTTGGCCTTCTAGCAGTGTGTGGGACTTGTTCTATTAGTCCATCTATACAGACCTCCATCAGGTTGCAAATTGAATTTAATATTTTTCTGCTTCTAGCTCTGAAAAAATATTTGGCCTTCAAGCAGTGCGCGGGACTTGTTCTATTAGTCCATCTATACTGACCTCCATCAGGTTGCAAATTGAATATAATTTTTTTCTGCATCTACCTCTGAAAATATATTTGGCCTTCTAGCAGTGTGTGGGACTTGGTCTTTTAGTCTATCTATACTGACCTCTATCAGGTTGCAAATTGAATATAATATTTTTCTGCATCTAGCTCTGAAAAAATATTTGGCCTTCTAGCAGTGTGTGGGACTTGTTCTATTAGTCCATCTATACTGACCTCCATCAGGTTGCAAACTGAATATAATTTCTTTCTGCATCTACCTCTGAAAAAATAATTGGGCTTCTAGCTGTGTGAGGGACTTGTTCTATTAGTCCATCTATACTGACCTCCATCAGGTTGCAAATTGAATATAATATTTTTCTGCATCTAGCTCTGAAAAAATATTTGGCCTTCTAGCAATGTGTGGGACTTGTTCTATTAGTCCATCTATACTGACCTCCATCAGGTTGCAAATTGAATATAATATTTTTCTGCATCTAGCTATGAAAAAAGATTTGGCCTTCTAGCAGTGTGTAGGACTTGTTCTATTAGTCCATCTATACTGACCTCCATCCGGTTGCAAATTGAATATAATATTTTTCTGCATCTAGCTCTGAAAAAATATTTGGCCTTCTAGCAGTGTGTGGGACTTGGTCTATTAGTCCATCTATACTGACCTCCATCAGGTTGCAAACTGAATATAATTTTTTTCAGCATCTACCGCTGAAAAAATATTTGGGCTTCTAGCAGTGTGTGGGACTTGTTCTTTTAGTCCATCTATACAGACCTCCATCAGGTTGCAAATTGAATATAATTTTTTTTTGCATCTAGCTCTGAAAAAATATTTGGCCTTCTAGCAGTGTGTGGGACTTGTTCTACTACTCCATCTATACTGACCTCCAACAGGTTGCAAATTGAATATAATATTTTTCTGCATCTAGCTCTGAAAAATATTTGGCCTTCTAGCAGTGTGTGGGACTTGTTCTATTAGTCCATCTATACTGACCTCCATCAGGTTGCAAATTGAATATAATATTTTTCTGCATCTAGCTCTGAAAAAATATTTGGCCTTCTAGCAGTGTGTGGGACTTGTTCTATTAGTCCATCTATACTGACCTCCATCAGGTTGCAAATTGAATATAATATTTTTCTGCTTCTAGCTCTGAAAAAATATTTGGCCTTCAAGCAGTGCGCGGGACTTGTTCTATTAGTCCATCTATACTGACCTCCATCAGGTTGCAAATTGAATATAATTTTTTTCTGCATCTACCTCTGAAAAAATATTTGGCCTTCTAGCAGTGTGTGGGACTTGGTCTTTTAGTCTATCTATACTGACCTCCATCAGGTTGCAAATTGAATATAATATTTTTCTGCATCTAGCTCTGAAAAAATATTTGGCCTTCTAGCAGTGTGTGGGACTTGTTCTATTAGTCCATCTATACTGACCTACATCAGGTTGCAAACTGAATATAATTTTTTTCTGCATCTACCTCTGAAAAAATATTTGGGCTTCTAGCTGTGTGTGGGACTTGTTCTATTAGTCCATCTATACTGACCTCCATAAGGTTGCAAATTGAATATAATTTTTTTCTGCATCTAGCTCTGAAAAAATATTTGGCCTTCTAGCAGTGTGTGGGACTTGTTCTATTAGTCCATCTATACTGACCTCCATCAGGTTGCAAATTGAATATAATATTTGTCTGCATCTAGCTCTGAAAAAATATTTGGCCTTCTAGCAGTGTGTGGGACTTGGTCTTTTAGTCTATCTATACTGACCTCCATCAGGTTGCAAATTGAATATAATATTTTTCTGCATCTAGCTCTGAAAAAATATTTGGCCTTCTAGCAGTGTGTGGGACTTGTTCTATTAGTCCATCTATACTGACCTCCATCAGGTTGCAAACTGAATATAATTTCTTTCTGCATCTACCTCTGAAAAAATAATTGGGCTTCTAGCTGTGTGAGGGACTTGTTCTATTAGTCCATCTATACTGACCTCCATCAGGTTGCAAATTGAATATAATATTTTTCTGCATCTAGCTCTGAAAAAATATTTGGCCTTCTAGCAGTGTGTGGGACTTGTTCTATTAGTCCATCTATACTGACCTCCATCAGGTTGCAAACTGAATATAATTTTTTTCTGCATCTACCTCTGAAAAAATATTTGGGCTTCTAGCTGTGTGTGGGACTTGTTCTATTAGTCCATCTATACTGACCTCCATCAGGTTGCAAATTGAATATAATATTTTTCTGCATCTAGCTCTGAAAAAATATTTGGCCTTCTAGCAGTGTGTGGGACTTGATCTATTAGTCCATCTATACTGGCCTCCATCACGTTGCAAATTGAATATAATTTTTTTCTGCATCTAGCTCTGAAAAAATATTTGGCCTTCTTGCAGTGTGTGGGACTTGTTCTATTAGTCCATCTATACTGACCTCCATCAGGTTGCAAATTGAATATAATATTTTTCTGCATCTAGCTCTGAAAAAATATTTGGCCTTCTAGCTGTGTGTGGGACTTGTTCTATTAGTCCATCTATACTGACCTCCATCAGGTTGCAAACTGAATATAATTTTTTTTTGCATCTACCTCTGAAAAAATATTTGGGCTTCTAGCTGTGTGTGGGACTTGTTCTATTAGTCCATATATACTGACCTCCATCAGGTTGCAAATTGAATATAATATTTTTCTGCATCTAGCTCTGAAAAAAAATTTGGCCTTCTAGCAGTGTGTGGGACTTGTTCTACTAGTCCATCTATACTGACCTCCATCAGGTTGCAAATTGAATATAATATTTTTCTGCTTCTAGCTCTGAAAAAATATTTGGCCTTCAAGCAGTGTGTGGGACTTGTTCTATTAGTCCATCTATACTGACCTCCATCAGGTTACAAATTGAATATAATTTTTTTCTGCATCTACCTCTGAAAAAATATTTGGCCTTCTAGCAGTGTGTGGGACTTGTTCTATTAGTCCATCTATACTGACCTCCATCAGGTTGCAAACTGAATATAATTTTTTTCTGCATCTACCTCTGAAAAAATATTTGGCCTTCTAGCAGTGTGTGGGACTTGTTCTATTAGTCCATCTATACTGACCTCCATCAGGTTGCAAATTGAATATAATATTTTTCTGCATCTAGCTCTGAAAAAATATTTGGCCTTCTAGCAGTGTGTGGGACTTGTTCTATTAGTCCATCTATACTGACCTCCATCAGGTTGCAAACTGAATATAATTTTTTTTTGCATCTACCTCTGAAAAAATATTTGGGCTTCTAGCTGTGTGTGGGACTTGTTCTATTAGTCCATCTATACTGACCTCCATCAGGTTGCAAATTGAATATAATATTTTTCTGCATCTAGCTCTGAAAAAAAATTTGGCCTTCTAGCAGTGTGTGGGACTTGTTCTACTTGTCCATCTATACTGACCTCCATCAGGTTGCAAATTGAATATAATATTTTTCTGCTTCTAGCTCTGAAAAAATATTTGGCCTTCAAGAAGTGTGTGGGACTTGTTCTATTAGTCCATCTATACTGACCTCCATCAGGTTACAAATTGAATATAATTTTTTTCTGCATCTACCTCTGAAAAAATATTTGGCCTTCTAGCAGTGTGTGGGACTTGTTCTATTAGTCCATCTATACTGACCTCCATCAAGTTGCAAATTGAATTAAATATTTTTCTGCATCTAGCTCTGAAAAAATATTTGGCCTTCTAGCAGTGTGTGGGACTTGTTCTATTAGTCTATCTATACTGACCTCCATCAGGTTGCAAACTGAATATAATTTCTTTCTGCATCTACCTCTGAAAAAATAATTGGGCTTCTAGCTGTGTGAGGGACTTGTTCTATTAGTCCATCTATACTGACCTCCATCAGGTTGCAAATTGAATATAATTTTTTTCTGCATCTAGCTCTGAAAAAATATTTGGCCTTCTAGCAGTGTGTGGGACTTGTTCTATTAGTCCATCTATACTGACCTCCATCAGGTTGCAAATTGAATATAATATTTTTCTGCATCTAGCTCTGAAAAATATTTGGCCTTCTAGCAGTGTGTGGGACTTGTTCTATTAGTCCATCTATACTGACCTCCATCAGGTTGCAAATTGAATATAATATTTTTCTGCATCTAGCTCTGAAAAAATATTTGGCCTTCTAGCAGTGTGTGGGACTTGTTCTATTAGTCCATCTATACAGACCTCCATCAGGTTGCAAATTGAATATATTATTTTTCTGCTTCTAGCTCTGAAAAAATATTTGGCCTTCAAGCAGTGCGCGGGACTTGTTCTATTAGTCCATCTATACTGACCTCCATCAGGTTGCAAATTGAATATAATTTTTTTCTGCATCTACCTCTGAAAATATATTTGGCCTTCTAGCAGTGTGTGGGACTTGGTCTTTTAGTCTATCTATACTGACCTCTATCAGGTTGCAAATTGAATATAATATTTTTCTGCATCTAGCTCTGAAAAAATATTTGGCCTTCTAGCAGTGTGTGGGACTTGTTCTATTAGTCCATCTATACTGACCTCCATCAGGTTGCAAACTGAATATAATTTCTTTCTGCATCTACCTCTGAAAAAATAATTGGGCTTCTAGCTGTGTGAGGGACTTGTTCTATTAGTCCATCTATACTGACCTCCATCAGGTTGCAAATTGAATATAATATTTTTCTGCATCTAGCTCTGAAAAAATATTTGGCCTTCTAGCAATGTGTGGGACTTGTTCTATTAGTCCATCTATACTGACCTCCATCAGGTTGCAAATTGAATATAATATTTTTCTGCATCTAGCTATGTAAAAAGATTTGGCCTTCTAGCAGTGTGTAGGACTTGTTCTATTAGTCCATCTATACTGACCTCCATCCGGTTGCAAATTGAATATAATATTTTTCTGCATCTAGCTCTGAAAAAATATTTGGCCTTCTAGCAGTGTGTGGGACTTGGTCTATTAGTCCATCTATACTGACCTCCATCAGGTTGCAAACTGAATATAATTTTTTTCAGCATCTACCGCTGAAAAAATATTTGGGCTTCTAGCAGTGTGTGGGACTTGTTCTTTTAGTCCATCTATACAGACCTCCATCAGGTTGCAAATTGAATATAATTTTTTTTTGCATCTAGCTCTGAAAAAATATTTGGCCTTCTAGCAGTGTGTGGGACTTGTTCTATTACTCCATCTATACTGACCTCCAACAGGTTGCAAATTGAATATAATATTTTTCTGCATCTAGCTCTGAAAAATATTTGGCCTTCTAGCAGTGTGTGGGACTTGTTCTATTAGTCCATCTATACTGACCTCCATCAGGTTGCAAATTGAATATAATATTTTTCTGCATCTAGCTCTGAAAAAATATTTGGCCTTCTAGCAGTGTGTGGGACTTGTTCTATTAGTCCATCTATACTGACCTCCATCAGGTTGCAAATTGAATATAATATTTTTCTGCTTCTAGCTCTGAAAAAATATTTGGCCTTCAAGCAGTGCGCGGGACTTGTTCTATTAGTCCATCTATACTGACCTCCATCAGGTTGCAAATTGAATATAATTTTTTTCTGCATCTACCTCTGAAAAAATATTTGGCCTTCTAGCAGTGTGTGGGACTTGGTCTTTTAGTCTATCTATACTGACCTCCATCAGGTTGCAAATTGAATATAATATTTTTCTGCATCTAGCTCTGAAAAAATATTTGGCCTTCTAGCAGTGTGTGGGACTTGTTCTATTAGTCCATCTATACTGACCTACATCAGGTTGCAAACTGAATATAATTTTTTTCTGCATCTACCTCTGAAAAAATATTTGGGCTTCTAGCTGTGTGTGGGACTTGTTCTATTAGTCCATCTATACTGACCTCCATCAGGTTGCAAATTGAATATAATTTTTTTCTGCATCTAGCTCTGAAAAAATATTTGGCCTTCTAGCAGTGTGTGGGACTTGTTCTATTAGTCCATCTATACTGACCTCCATCAGGTTGCAAATTGAATATAATATTTGTCTGCATCTAGCTCTGAAAAAATATTTGGCCTTCTAGCAGTGTGTGGGACTTGGTCTTTTAGTCTATCTATACTGACCTCCATCAGGTTGCAAATTGAATATAATATTTTTCTGCATCTAGCTCTGAAAAAATATTTGGCCTTCTAGCAGTGTGTGGGACTTCTTCTATTAGTCCATCTATACTGACCTCCATCAGGTTGCAAACTGAATATAATTTCTTTCTGCATCTACCTCTGAAAAAATAATTGGGCTTCTAGCTGTGTGAGGGACTTGTTCTATTAGTCCATCTATACTGACCTCCATCAGGTTGCAAATTGAATATAATATTTTTCTGCATCTAGCTCTGAAAAAATATTTGGCCTTCTAGCAATGTGTGGGACTTGTTCTATTAGTCCATCTATACTGACCTCCATCAAGTTGCAAATTGAATATAATATTTTTCTGCATCTAGCTCTGAAAAAAGATTTGGCCTTCTAGCAGAGTGTAGGACTTGTTCTATTAGTCCATCTATACTGACCTCCATCAGGTTGCAAATTGAATATAATATTTTTCTGCATCTAGCTCTGAAAAAATATTTGGCCTTCTAGCAGTGTGTGGGACTTGGTCTATTAGTCCATCTATACTGACCTCCATCAGGTTGCAAACTGAATATAATTTTTTTCAGCATCTACCGCTGAAAAAATATTTGGGCTTCTAGCAGTGTGTGGGACTTGTTCTTTTAGTCCATCTATACAGACCTCCATCAGGTTGCAAATTGAATATAATTTTTTTTTGCATCTAGCTCTGAAAAAATATTTGGCCTTCTAGCAGTGTGTGGGACTTGTTCTATTAGTCCATCTATACTGACCTCCATCAGGTTGCAAATTGAATATAATATTTTTCTGCATCTAGCTCTGAAAAATATTTGGCCTTCTAGCAGTGTGTGGGACTTGTTCTATTAGTCCATCTATACTGACCTCCATCAGGTTTCAAATTGAATATAATATTTTTCTGCATCTAGCTCTGAAAAAATATTTGGCCTTCTAGCAGTGTGTGGGACTTGTTCTATTAGTCCATCTATACTGACCTCCATCAGGTTGCAAATTGAATATAATATTTTTCTGCTTCTAGCTCTGAAAAAATATTTGGCCTTCAAGCAGTGCGCGGGACTTGTTCTATTAGTCCATCTATACTGACCTCCATCAGGTTGCAAATTGAATATAATATTTTTCTGCATCTAGCTCTGAAAAAATATTTGGCCTTCTAGCAGTGTGTGGGACTTGTTCTATTAGTCCATCTATACTGACCTCCATCAGGTTGCAAACTGAATATAATTTTTTTCTGCATCTACCTCTGAAAAAATATTTGGGCTTCTAGCTGTGTGTGGGACTTGTTCTATTAGTCCATCTATACTGACCTCCATCAGGTTGCAAATTGAATATAATTTTTTTCTGCATCTAGCTCTGAAAAAATATTTGGCCTTCTAGCAGTGTGTGGGACTTTTTCTATTAGTCCATCTATACTGACCTCCATCAGGTTGCAAATTGAATATAATATTTTTCTGCATCTAGCTCTGAAAAAATATTTGGCCTTCTAGCAGTGTGTGGGACTTGTTCTATTAGTCCATCTATACTGACCTCCATCAGGTTGCAAATTGAATATAAAATTTTTCTGCATCTAGCTCTGAAAAAATATTTGGCCTTCTAGCAGTGTGTGGGACTTGGTCTATTAGTCCATCTATACTGACCTCCATCAGGTTGTAAACTGAATATAATTTTTTTCAGCATCTACCGCTGAAAAAATATTTGGGCTTCTAGCAGTGTGTGGGACTTGTTCTATTAGTCCATCTATACAGACCTCCATCAGGTTGCAAATTGAATATAATTTTTTTCTGCATCTAGCTCTGAAAAAATATTTGGCCTTCTAGCAGTGTGTGGGACTTGTTCTATTAGTCCATCTATACTGACCTCCATCAGGTTGCAAATTGAATATAATATTTTTCTGCATCTAGCTCTGAAAAATATTTGGCCTTCTAGCAGTGTGTGGGACTTGTTCTATTAGTCCATCTATACTGACCTCCAATAGGTTGCAAATTGAATATAATATTTTTCTGCATCTAGCTCTGAAAAAATATTTGGCCTTCTAGCAGTGTGTGGGACTTGTTCTATTAGTCCATCTATACTGACCTCCATCAGGTTGCAAATTGAATATAATATTTTTATGCTTCTAGCTCTGAAAAAATATTTGGCCTTCAAGCAGTGCGCGGGACTTGTTCTATTAGTCCATCTATACTGACCTCCATCAGGTTGCAAACTGAATATAATTTTTTTCTGCATCTAGCTCTGAAAAAATATTTGGGCTTCTAGCTGTGTGTGGGACTTGTTCTAATAGTCCATCCATACTGACCTCCATCAGGTTGCAAATTGAATATAATATTTTTCTGCATCTAGCTCTGAAAAAATATTTGGCCGTCTAGCAGTGTGTGGGACTTGTTCTATTAGTCCATCTATACTGACCTCCATCAGGTTGCAAATTGAACATAATTTTTTTCTGCATCTAGCTCTGAAAAAATATTTGGCCTTCTAGCATTGTGTGGGACTTGTTCTATTAGTCCATCTATACTGACCTCCATCAGGTTGCAAATTGAATATAATATTTTTCTGCATCTAGCTCTGAAAAAATATTTGGCCTTCTAGCACTGTGTGGGACTTGTTCTATTAGTCCATCTATACTGACCTCCATCAGGTTGCAAACTGAATATAATTTTTTTTTGCGTCTACCTCTGAAAAAATATTTGGGCTTCTAGCTGTGTGTGGGACTTGTTCTATTAGTCCATCTATACTGACCTCCATCAGGTTGCAAATTGAATATAATATTTTTCTGCTTCTAGCTCTGAAAAAATATTTGGCCTTCTAGCAGTGTGTGGGACTTGTTCTATTAGTCCATCTATACTGACCTCCATCAGGTTGCAAACTGAATATAATTTCTTTCTGCATCTACCTCTGAAAAAATAATTGGGCTTCTAGCTGTGTGAGGGACTTGTTCTATTAGTCCATCTATACTGACCTCCATCAGCTTGCAAATTGAATATAATATTTTTCTGCATCTAGCTCTGAAAAAATATTTGGCCTTCTAGCAATGTGTGGGACTTGTTCTATTAGTCCATCTATACTGACCTCCATCAGGTTGCAAATTGAATATAATATTTTTCTGCATCTAGCTCTGAAAAAAGATTTGGCCTTCTAGCAGTGTGTGGGACTTGTTCTATTAGTCCATCTATACTGACCTCCATCAGGTTGCAAACTGAATATAATTTTTATCAGCATCTACCGCTGAAAAAATATTTGGGCTTCTAGCAGTGTGTGGGACTTGTTCTATTAGTCCATCTATACTGACCTCCATCAGGTTGCAAATTGAATATAATATTTTTCTGCATCTAGCTCTGAAAAATATTTGGCCTTCTAGCAGTGTGTGGGACTTGTTCTATTAGTCCATCTATACTGACCTCCATCAGGTTGCAAATTGAATATAATATTTTTCTGCATCTAGCTCTGAAAAATATTTGGCCTTCTAGCAGTGTGTGGGACTTGTTCTATTAGTCCATCTATACTGACCTCCATCAGGTTGCAAATTGAATATAATATTTTTCTGCTTCTAGCTCTGAAAAAATATTTGGCCTTCAAGCAGTGCGCGGGACTTGTTCTATTAGTCCATCTATACTGACCTCCATCAGGTTGGAAATTGAATATAATTTTTTTCTGCATCTACCTCTGAAAAAATATATGGCCTTCTAGCAGTGTGTGGGACTTGGTCTTTTAGTCTATCTATACTGACCTCCATCAGGTTGCAAATTGAATATAATATTTTTCTGCATCTAGCTCTGAAAAAAAATTTCTGCTTCTAGCTGTGTGTGGGACTTGTTCTATTAGTCCATCTATACTGACCTCCATCAGGTTGCAAATTGAATATAATATTTTTCTGCATCTAGCTCTGAAAAAAAATTTGGCCTTCTAGCAGTGTGTGGGACTTGTTCTATTAGTCCATCTATACTGACCACCATCAAGTTGCAAATTGAATATAATATTTTTCTGCATCTATCTCTGAAAAAATATTTGGCCTTCTAGCAGTGCGTGGGGCTTGTTCTATTAGTCCATCTATACTGACCTCCATCAGGTTGCAAACTGAATATAATTTTTTTCTGCATCTACATCTGAAAAAATAATTGGGCTTCTAGCTGTGTGTGGGACTTGTTCTATTAGTCCATCTATACTGACCTACATCAGGTTGCAAATTGAATATAATATTTTTCTGCATCTAGCTCTGAAAAAATATTTGGGCTTCTAGCAGTGTTTGGGACTTGTTCTATTAGTCCATCTATACTGACCTCCATCAGGTTGCAAACTGAATATAATTTTTTTCTGCATCTAGCTCTGAAAAAATATTTGGGCTTCTAGCTGTGTGTGGGACTTGTTCTGTTAGTCCATCTATACTGACCTCCATCAGGTTGCAAATTGAATATAATATTTTTCTGCATCTAGCTCTGAAATAATATTTGGCCTTCTAGCAGTGTGTGGGACTTGTTCTATAAGTCCATCTATACTGACCTCCATCAGGTTGCAAACTGAATATAATTTTTTTCTGCATCTACCTCTGAATAAATATTTGGGCTTCTAGCTGTGTGTGGGACTTGTTCTATTAGTCCATCTATACTGACCTCCATCAGGTTGCAAATTGAATATAATATTTTTCTGCTTCTAGCTCTGAAAAAATATTTGGCCTTCTAGCAGTGTGTGGGACTTGTTCTATTAGTCCATCTATACTGACCTCCATCAGGTTGCAAACTGAATATAATTTCTTTCTGCATCTACCTCTGAAAAAATAATTGGGCTTCTAGCTGTGTGAGGGACTTGTTCTATTAGTCCATCTATACTGACCTCCATCAGCTTGCAAATTGAATATAATATTTTTCTGCATCTAGCTCTGAAAAAATATTTGGCCTTCTAGCAATGTGTGGGACTTGTTCTATTAGTCCATCTATACTGACCTCCATCAGGTTGCAAATTGAATATAATATTTTTCTGCATCTAGCTCTGAAAAAAGATTTGGCCTTCTAGCAGTGTGTGGGACTTGTTCTATTAGTCCATCTATACTGACCTCCATCAGGTTGCAAACTGAATATAATTTTTATCAGCATCTACCGCTGAAAAAATATTTGGGCTTCTAGCAGTGTGTGGGACTTGTTCTATTAGTCCATCTATACTGACCTCCATCAGGTTGCAAATTGAATATAATATTTTTCTGCATCTAGCTCTGAAAAATATTTGGCCTTCTAGCAGTGTGTGGGACTTGTTCTATTAGTCCATCTATACTGACCTCCATCAGGTTGCAAATTGAATATAATATTTTTCTGCATCTAGCTCTGAAAAATATTTGGCCTTCTAGCAGTGTGTGGGACTTGTTCTATTAGTCCATCTATACTGACCTCCATCAGGTTGCAAATTGAATATAATATTTTTCTGCTTCTAGCTCTGAAAAAATATTTGGCCTTCAAGCAGTGCGCGGGACTTGTTCTATTAGTCCATCTATACTGACCTCCATCAGGTTGGAAATTGAATATAATTTTTTTCTGCATCTACCTCTGAAAAAATATATGGCCTTCTAGCAGTGTGTGGGACTTGGTCTTTTAGTCTATCTATACTGACCTCCATCAGGTTGCAAATTGAATATAATATTTTTCTGCATCTAGCTCTGAAAAAAAATTTCTGCTTCTAGCTGTGTGTGGGACTTGTTCTATTAGTCCATCTATACTGACCTCCATCAGGTTGCAAATTGAATATAATATTTTTCTGCATCTAGCTCTGAAAAAAAATTTGGCCTTCTAGCAGTGTGTGGGACTTGTTCTATTAGTCCATCTATACTGACCACCATCAAGTTGCAAATTGAATATAATATTTTTCTGCATCTATCTCTGAAAAAATATTTGGCCTTCTAGCAGTGCGTGGGGCTTGTTCTATTAGTCCATCTATACTGACCTCCATCAGGTTGCAAACTGAATATAATTTTTTTCTGCATCTACATCTGAAAAAATAATTGGGCTTCTAGCTGTGTGTGGGACTTGTTCTATTAGTCCATCTATACTGACCTACATCAGGTTGCAAATTGAATATAATATTTTTCTGCATCTAGCTCTGAAAAAATATTTGGGCTTCTAGCAGTGTTTGGGACTTGTTCTATTAGTCCATCTATACTGACCTCCATCAGGTTGCAAACTGAATATAATTTTTTTCTGCATCTAGCTCTGAAAAAATATTTGGGCTTCTAGCTGTGTGTGGGACTTGTTCTGTTAGTCCATCTATACTGACCTCCATCAGGTTGCAAATTGAATATAATATTTTTCTGCATCTAGCTCTGAAATAATATTTGGCCTTCTAGCAGTGTGTGGGACTTGTTCTATAAGTCCATCTATACTGACCTCCATCAGGTTGCAAACTGAATATAATTTTTTTCTGCATCTACCTCTGAATAAATATTTGGGCTTCTAGCTGTGTGTGGGACTTGTTCTATTAGTCCATCTATACTGACCTCCATCAGGTTGCAAATTGAATATAATATTTTTCTGCATCTAGCTCTGAAAAAATATTTGTCCTTATAGCAGTGTGTGGGACTTGTTCTATTATTCCATCTATACTGACCTCCATCAGGTTGCAAACTGAATATAATTTTTTTCTGCATCTACCTCTGAAAAAATATTTGGGCTTCTAGCTGTGTGTGGGACTTGTTCTATTAGTCCATCTATACTGACCTACATCAGTTTGCAAATTGAATATAATATTTTTCTGCATCTAGCTCTGATAAAATATTTGGCCTTCTAGCAGTGTGTGGGACTTGTTCTATTAGTCCATCTATACTGACCTCCATCAGGTTGCAAATTGAATATAATATTTTTATGCTTCTAGCTGTGAAAAAATATTTGGACTTCAAGCAGTGCGCGGGACTTGTTCTATTAGTCCATCTATACTGACCTCCATCAGGTTGTAAACTGAATATAATTTTTTTCTGCATCTAGCTCTGAAAAAATATTTGGGCTTCTAGCTGTGTGTGGGACTTGTTCTAATAGTCCATCCATACTGACCTCCATCAGGTTGCAAATTGAATATAATATTTTTCTGCATCTAGCTCTGAAAAAATATTTGGCCGTCTAGCAGTGTGTGGGACTTGTTCTATTAGTCCATCTATACTGACCTCCATCAGGTTGCAAATTGAACATAATTTTTTTCTGCATCTAGCTCTGAAAAAATATTTGGCCTTCTAGCATTGTGTGGGACTTGTTCTATTAGTCCATCTATACTGACCTCCATCAGGTTGCAAATTGAATATAATATTTTTCTGCATCTAGCTCTGAAAAAATATTTGGCCTTCTAGCACTGTGTGGGACTTGTTCTATTAGTCCATCTATACTGACCTCCATCAGGTTGCAAACTGAATATAATTTTTTTTTGCATCTACCTCTGAAAAAATATTTGGGCTTCTAGCTGTGTGTGGGACTTGTTCTATTAGTCCATCTATACTGACCTCCATCAGGTTGCAAATTGAATATAATATTTTTCTGCTTCTAGCTCTGAAAAAATATTTGGCCTTCTAGCAGTGTGTGGGACTTGTTCTATTAGTCCATCTATACTGACCTCCATCAGGTTGCAAACTGAATATAATTTCTTTCTGCATCTACCTCTGAAAAAATAATTGGGCTTCTAGCTGTGTGAGGGACTTGTTCTATTAGTCCATCTATATTGACCTCCATCAGCTTGCAAATTGAATATAATATTTTTCTGCATCTAGCTCTGAAAAAATATTTGGCCTTCTAGCAATGTGTGGGACTTGTTCTATTAGTCCATCTATACTGACCTCCATCAGGTTGCAAATTGAATATAATATTTTTCTGCATCTAGCTCTGAAAAAAGATTTGGCCTTCTAGCAGTGTGTGGGACTTGTTCTATTAGTCCATCTATACTGACCTCCATCAGGTTGCAAATTGAATATAATATTTTTCTGCATCTAGCTCTGAAAAATATTTGGCCTTCTAGCAGTGTGTGGGACTTGTTCTATTAGTCCATCTATACTGACCTCCATCAGGTTGCAAATTGAATATAATATTTTTCTGCATCTAGCTCTGAAAAATATTTGGCCTTCTAGCAGTGTGTGGGACTTGTTCTATTAGTCCATCTATACTGACCTCCATCAGGTTGCAAATTGAATATAATATTTTTCTGCTTCTACCTCTGAAAAAATATTTGGCCTTCAAGCAGTGCGCGGAACTTGTTCTATTAGTCCATCTATACTGACCTCCATCAGGTTGCAAATTGAATATAATATTTTTCTGCATCTACCTCTGAAAAAATATTTGGCCTTCTAGCAGTGTGTGGGGCTTGGTCTTTTAGTCGATCTATACTGACCTCCATCAGGTTGCAAATTGAATATAATATTTTTCTGCATCTAGCTCTGAAAAAATATTTGGCCTTCTAGCAGTGTGTGGGACTTGTTCTATTAGTCCATCATACTGACCTCCATCAGGTTGCAAACTGAATATAATTTTTTTCTGTATCTACATCTGAAAAAAATAATTGGGCTTCTAGCTGTGTGTGGGACTTTTTCTATTAGTCCATCTATACTGACCTCCATCAGGTTTCAAATTGAATATAATTTTTTTCTGCATCTAGCTCTGAAAAAATATTTGGCCTTCTAGCATTGTGTGGGACTTGTTCTATTAGTCCATCTATACTGACCTCCATCAGGTTGCAAACTGAATATAATTTTTTTTGCATCTACCTCTGAAAAAATATTTCTGCTTCTAGCTGTGTGGGACTTGTTCTATTAGTCCATCTATACTGACCTCCATCAGGTTGCAAATTGAATATAATATTTTTCTGCATCTAGCTCTGAAAAAAAATTTGGCCTTCTAGCAGTGTGTGGGGCTTGTTCTATTAGTCCATCTATACTGACCTCCATCAGGTTGCAAACTGAATATAATTTTTTTCTGCATCTACATCTGAAAAAATAATTGGGCTTCTAGATGTGTGTGGGACTTGTTCTATTAGTCCATCTATACTGACCTACATCAGGTTGCAAATTGAATATAATATTTTTCTGCATCTAGCTCTGAAAAAATATTTGGGCTTCTAGCAGTGTTTGGGACTTGTTCTATTAGTCCATCTATACTGACCTCCATCAGGTTGCAAACTGAATATAATTTTTTTCTGCATCTAGCTCTGAAAAAATATTTGGGCTTCTAGCTGTGTGTGGGACTTGTTCTGTTAGTCCATCTATACTGACCTCCATCAGGTTGCAAATTGAATATAATATTTTTCTGCATCTAGCTCTGAAATAATATTTGGCCTTTTAGCAGTGTGTGGGACTTGTTCTATAAGTCCATCTATACTGACCTCCATCAGGTTGCAAACTGAATATAATTTTTTTCTGCATCTACCTCTGAATAAATATTTGGGCTTCTAGCTGTGTGTGGGACTTGTTCTATTAGTCCATCTATACTGACCTCCATCAGGTTGCAAATTGAATATAATATTTTTCTGCATCTAGCTCTGAAAAAATATTTGTCCTTATAGCAGTGTGTGGGACTTGTTCTATTATTCCATCTATACTGACCTCCATCAGGTTGCAAACTGAATATAATTTTTTTCTGCATCTACCTCTGAAAAAATATTTGGGCTTCTAGCTGTGTGTGGGACTTGTTCTATTAGTCCATCTATACTGACCTACATCAGTTTGCAAATTGAATATAATATTTTTCTGCATCTAGCTCTGATAAAATATTTGGCCTTCTAGCAGTGTGTGGGACTTGTTCTATTAGTCCATCTATACTGACCTCCATCAGGTTGCAAATTGAATATAATTTTTTTCTGCATCTAGCTGTAAAAAAATATTTGGCCTTCTAGCAGTGTGTGGGACTTGTTCTATTAGTCCATCTATACTGACCTCCATCAGGTTGCAAATTGAACATAATATTTTTTTGCATCTAGCTCTGAAAAAATATTTGGCCTTCTAGCACTGTTTGGAACTTGTTCTATTAGTCCATCTATACTGACCTCCATCAGGTTGCAAACTGAATATAATTTTTTTTTGCATCTACCTCTGAAAAAATATTTGGGCTTCTAGCTGTGTGTGGGACTTGTTCTATTAGTCCATCTATACTGACCTCCATCAGGTTGCAAATTGAATATAATATTTTTCTGCATCTAGCTCTGAAAAAAGATTTGGCCTTCTAGCAGTGTGTGGGACTTGTTCTATTAGTCCATCTATACTGACCTCCATCAGGTTGCATATTGAATATAATATTTTTCTGCATCTAGCTCTGAAAAAATATTTGACCTTCTAGCAGTGTGTGGGACTTGTTCTATTAGTCCATATATACAGACCTCCATCAGGTTGCAAATTGAATATAATTTTTTTCTGCATCTAGCTCTGAAAAATATTTGGCCTTCTAGCAGTGTGTGGGACTTGTTCTATTAGTCTATCTATACTGACCTCCATCAGATTGCAAATTGAATATAATATTTTTCTGCATCAAGCTCTGAAAAAATATTTGGCCTTCAAGCAGTGTGTGGGACTTGTTCTATTAGTCCATCTATACTGACCTCCATCAGGTTGCAAATTGAATATAATATTTTTCTGCTTCTAGCTCTGAAAAAATATTTGGCCTTCAAGAAGTGCGTGGGACTTATTCTATTAGTCCATCTATACTGACCTCTATCAGGTTGCAAATTGAATATAATATTTTTCTGCATCTAGCTCTGAAAAAATATTTGGCCTTCTAGCAGTGTGTGGGACTTGGTCTATTAGTCCATCTATACTGACCTCCATCAGGTTGCAAACTGAATATAATTTTTTTCAGCATCTACCGCTGAAAAAATATTTGGGCTTCTAGCAGTGTGTGGGACTTGTTCTGTTAGTCCATATATGCAGACCTCCATCAGGTTGCAAATTGAATATAATATTTTTCTGCATCTAGCTCCGAAAAATATTTGGCCTTCTAGCAGTGTGTGGGACTTGTTCTATTAGTCTATCTATACTGACCTCCATCAGGTTGCAAATTGAATATAATATTTTTCTGCATCTAGCTCTGAAAAAATATTTGGCCTTCTAGCAGTGTGTGGGACTTGTTCTATTAGTCCATCTATACTGACCTCCATCAGGTTGCAAATTGAATATAATATTTTTCTGCTTCTAGCTCTGAAAAAAAATTTTGCCTTCAAGCAGTGCGTGGGACTTGTTCTATTAGTCCATCTATACTGACCTCCATTAGGTTGCAAATTGAATATAATTTTTTTCTGCATCTACCTCTGAAAAAATATTTGGCCTTCTAGCAGTGTGTGGGACTTGTTCTTTTAGTCCATCTATACTGACCTCCATCAGGTTGCAAATTGAATATATTTTTCTGCATCTAGCTCTGAAAAAATATTTGGCCTTCTAGCAGTGTGTGGGACTTGTTCTATTAGTCCATCTATACTGACCTCCATCAGGTTGCAAACTGAATATAATTTTTTCAGCATCTACCGCTGAAAAAATATTTGGGCTTCTAGCAGTGTGTGGGACTTGTTCTATTAGTCCATATATACAGACCTCCATCCTGTTGCAAACTGAATATAATGTTTTTCTGCATCTAGCTCTGAAAAATATTTGGCCTTCTAGCAGTGTGTGGGACTTGTTCTATTAGTCTATCTATACTGACCTCCATCAGGTTGCAAATTGAATATAATATTTTTCTGCATCAAGCTCTGAAAAAATATTTGGCCATCTAGCAGTGTGTGGGACTTGTTCTATTAGTCCATCTATACTGACTTCCATCAGGTTGCAAATTGAATATAATATTTTTCTGCTTCTAGCTCTGAAAAAATATTTGGCCTTCAAGCAGTGTGTGGGACTTGTTCTATTAGTCCATCTATACTGACCTCCATCAGGTTGCAAATTGAATATAATATTTTTCTGCATCTAGCTCTGAAAAAAGATTTGGCCTTCTAGCAGTGTGTGGGACTTGTTCTATTAGTCCATCTATACTGACCTCCATCAGGTTGCAAATTGAATATAATATTTTTCTGCATCTAGCTCTGAAAAAATATTTGGCCTTCTAGCAGTGTGTGGGACTTGGTCTATTAGTCCATCTATACTGACCTCCATCAGGTTGCAAACTAAATATAATTTTTTTCAGCATCTACCGCTGAAAAAATATTTGGGCTTCTAGCAGTGTGTGGGACTTGTTCTATTAGTCCATCTATACTGACCTCCATCAGGTTGCAAATTGAATATAATTTTTTTCTGCATCTACCTCTGAAAAATATTTGGCCTTCTAGCAGTGTGTGGGACTTGTTCTTTTAGTCCATCTATACTGACCTCCATCAGGTTGCAAATTGAATATAATATTTTTCTGCATCTAGCTCTGAAAAAATATTTGGCCTTCTAGCAGTGTGTGGGACTTGTTCTATTAGTCCTTCTATACTGACCTCCATCAGGTTGCAAACTGAATATAATTTTTTTCTGCATCTACAACTGAAAAAATAATTGGGCTTCTAGATGTGTGTGGGACTTGTTCTATTAGTCCATCTATATTGACCTCCATCAGGTTGCAAATTGAATATAATATTTTTCTGCATCTAGCTCTGAAAAAATATTTGGCCTTCTAGCAGTGTGTGGGACTTGTTCTATTAGTCCATCTATACTGACCTCCATCAGGTTGCAAATTGAATATAATTTTTCTCTGCATCTAGCTCTGAAAAAATATTTGGCCTTCTAGCAGTGTGTGGGACTTGTTCTATTAGTCCATCTATACTGACCTCCATCAGGTTGCAAATTGAATATAATATTTTTCTGCATCTAGCTCTGAAATAATATTTGGCCTTCTAGCAGTGTGTGGGACTTGTTCTATTAGTCCATCTATACTGACCTCCATCAGGTTGCAAACTGAATATAATTTTTTTCTGCATCTACCTCTGAAAAATATTTGGGCTTCTAGCAGTGTGTGGGACTTCTTCTTTTAGTCCATCTATACTGACCTCCATCAGGTTGCAAATTGCATATAATTTTTTTCTGCATCTAGCTCTGAAAAAATATTTGGCCTTTCAGCAGTGAGTGGGACTTGTTCTATTAGTCCATCTATACTGACCTCCATCAGGTTGCAAATTGAATATAATATTTTTCTGCATCTAGCTCTGAAAAAATATTTGGCCTTCTAGCAGTGTGTGGGACTTGTTCTATTAGTCCATCTATACTGACCTCCATCAGGTTGAAAACTGAATATAATATTTTTCTGCATCTACCTCTGAAAAAATATTTGGGCTTCTAGCTGTGTGTGGGACTTGTTCTATTAGGCCATCTATACTGACCTCCATCAGGTTGCAAACTGAATATAATATTTTTCTGCATCTAGCTCTGAAAAAGCATTTGGCCTTCTAGCAGTGTGTGGGACTTGTTCTATTAGTCCATCTATACTGACCTCCATCAGGTTGCAAATTAAATATAATTTTTTTCTGCATCTAGCTCTGAAAAAATATTTGGCCTTCTAGCAGTGTGTGGGACTTGTTCTATTAGTCCATCTATACTGACCTCCATCAGGTTGCAAATTGAATATAATATTTTTCTGCATCTAGCTCTGAAAAAATATTTGGCCTTCTAGCAGTGTGTGGGACTTGTTCTATTAGTCCATCTATACTGACCTCCATCAGGTTGCAAACTGAATATAATTTTTTTCTGCATCTACCTCTGAAAAAATAATTGGGCTTCTAGCTGTGTGTGGGACTTGTTCTATTAGTCCATCTATACTGACCTCCATCAGGCTGCAAATTGAATATAATATTTTTCTGCATCTAGCTCTGAAAAAATATTTGGCCTTCTAGCAGTGTGTGGGACTTGGTCTATTAGTCCATCTATACTGACCTCCATCAGGTTGCAAACTAAATATAATTTTTTTCAGCATCTACCGCTGAAAAAATATTTGGGCTTCTAGCAGTGTGTGGGACTTGTTCTATTAGTCCATCTATACTGACCTTCATCAGGTTGCAAATTGAATATAATTTTTTTCTGCATCTACCTCTGAAAAATATTTGGCCTTCTAGCAGTGTGTGGGACTTGTTCTTTTAGTCCATCTATACTGACCTCCATCAGGTTGCAAATTGAATATAATATTTTTCTGCATCTAGCTCTGAAAAAATATTTGGCCTTCTAGCAGTGTGTGGGACTTGTTCTATTAGTCCTTCTATACTGACCTCCATCAGGTTGCAAACTGAATATAATTTTTTTCTGCATCTACAACTGAAAAAATAATTGGGCTTCTAGCTGTGTGTGGGACTTGTTCTATTAGTCCATCTATATTGACCTCCATCAGGTTGCAAATTGAATATAATATTTTTCTGCATCTAGCTCTGAAAAAATATTTGGCCTTCTAGCAGTGTGTGGGACTTGTTCTATTAGTCCATCTATACTGACCTCCATCAGGTTGCAAATTGAATATAATTTTTCTCTGCATCTAGCTCTGAAAAAATATTTGGCCTTCTAGCAGTGTGTGGGACTTGTTCTATTAGTCCATCTATACTGACCTCCATCAGGTTGCAAATTGAATATAATATTTTTCTGCATCTAGCTCTGAAATAATATTTGGCCTTCTAGCAGTGTGTGGGACTTGTTCTATTAGTCCATCTATACTGACCTCCATCAGGTTGCAAACTGAATATAATTTTTTTCTGCATCTACCTCTGAAAAATATTTGGGCTTCTAGCAGTGTGTGGGACTTCTTCTTTTAGTCCATCTATACTGACCTCCATCAGGTTGCAAATTGCATATAATTTTTTTCTGCATCTAGCTCTGAAAAAATATTTGGCCTTTCAGCAGTGAGTGGGACTTGTTCTATTAGTCCATCTATACTGACCTCCATCAGGTTGCAAATTGAATATAATATTTTTCTGCATCTAGCTCTGAAAAAATATTTGGCCTTCTAGCAGTGTGTGGGACTTGTTCTATTAGTCCATCTATACTGACCTCCATCAGGTTGAAAACTGAATATAATATTTTTCTGCATCTACCTCTGAAAAAATATTTGGGCTTCTAGCTGTGTGTGGGACTTGTTCTATTAGGCCATCTATACTGACCTCCATCAGGTTGCAAACTGAATATAATATTTTTCTGCATCTAGCTCTGAAAAAGCATTTGGCCTTCTAGCAGTGTGTGGGACTTGTTCTATTAGTCCATCTATACTGACCTCCATCAGGTTGCAAATTAAATATAATTTTTTTCTGCATCTAGCTCTGAAAAAATATTTGGCCTTCTAGCAGTGTGTGGGACTTGTTCTATTAGTCCATCTATACTGACCTCCATCAGGTTGCAAATTGAATATAATATTTTTCTGCATCTAGCTCTGAAAAAATATTTGGCCTTCTAGCAGTGTGTGGGACTTGTTCTATTAGTCCATCTATACTGACCTCCATCAGGTTGCAAACTGAATATAATTTTTTTCTGCATCTACCTCTGAAAAAATAATTGGGCTTCTAGCTGTGTGTGGGACTTGTTCTATTAGTCCATCTATACTGACCTCCATCAGGTTGCAAATTGAATATAATATTTTTCTGCATCTAGCTCTGAAAAAATATTTGGCCTTCTAGCAGTGTGTGGGACTTGTTCTATTAGTCCATCTATACTGACGTCCATCAGGTTGGAAACTGAATATAATTTTTTTCTGCATCTACCTCTGAAAAAATAATTGGGCTTCTATCTGTGTGAGGGACTTGTTCTATTAGTCCATCTATACTGACCTCCATCAGGTTGCAAACTGAATATAATAATTTTCTGCATCTAGCTCTGAAAAAATATATGGCCTTCTAGCAGTGTGTGGGACTTGTTCTATTAGTCCATCTACACTGACCTCCATCAGGTTGCATACTGAATATAATTTTTTTCTGCATCTACCTCTGAAAAAATAATTGGGCTTCTAGCTGTGTGTGGGACTTGTTCTATTAGTCCATCTATACTGACCTCCATCAGGTTGCAAATTGAATATAATATTTTTCTGCATCTAGCTCTGAAAAAGTATTTGGCCTTCTAGCAGTGTGTGCGACTTGTTCTATTAGTCCATCTATACTGACCTCCATCAGGTTGAAACTGAATATAATTTTTTTCTGCATCTACCTCTGAAAAAATAATTGGGCTTCTAGCTGTGTGTGGTACTTGTTCTATTAGTCCATCTATACTGACCTCCATCAGGTTGCAAATTGAATATAATATTTTGCTGCCTCTAGCTCTGAAAAATTATTTGGCCTTCTAGCAGTGTGTAGGACTTGTTCTATTAGTCCATCTATACTGACTTCCATCAGGTTGCAAACTGAATATAATTTTTTACTGCATCTAGCTCTGAAAAAATATTTGGACTTCTAGCAGTGTGTGGGACTTGTTCTATTAGTCCATCTATACTGACCTCCATCAGGTTGCAAATTGAATATATTATTTTTCTGCATCTAGCTCTGAAAAAATATTTGGCCTTCTAGCAGTGTGTGGGACTTGTTCTATAAGTCCATCTATACAGACCTCCATCAGGTTGCAAATTGAATATAATTTTTTTCTGCATCTAGCTCTGAAAAAATATTTGGCCTTCTAGCAGTGTGTGGGACTTGTTCTATTAGTCCATCTATACTGACCTCCATCAGGTTGAAAATTGAATATAATATTTTTCTGCATCTAGCTCTGAAAAATATTTGGCCTTCTAGCATTGTGTGGGACTTGTTCTATTAGTCCATCTATACTGACCTCCATCAGGTTGCAAATTGAATATAATATTTTTCTGCATCTAGCTCTGAAAAAATATTTGGCCTTCTAGCAGTGTGTGGGACTTGTTCTATTTGTCCATCTATACTGACCTCCATCAGGTTGCAAATTGAATATAATATTTTTCTGCTTCTAGCTCTGAAAAAATATTTGGCCTTCAAGCAGTGCGCGGGACTTGTTCTATTAGTCCATCTATACTGACCTCCATCAGGTTGCAAATTGAATATAATTTTTTTCTGCATCTACCTCTGAAAAAATATTTAGCCTTCTAGCAGTGTGTGGGACTTGTTCTATTAGTCCATCTATACTGACCTCCATCAGGTTGCAAATTGAATATAATTTTTTTCTGCATCTAGCTCTGAAAAAATATTTGGCCTTCTAGCAGTGTGTGGGACTTGTTCTATTAGTCCATCTATACTGACCTCCATCAGGTTGCAAATTGAATATAATATTTTTCTGCATCTAGCTCTGAAATAATATTTGGCCTTCTAGCAGTGTGTGGGACTTGTTCTATTGGTCCATCTATACTGACCTCCATCAGGTTGCAAACTGAATATAATTTTTTTCTGCATCTACCTCTGAAAAATATTTGGGCTTCTAGCAGTGTGTGGGACTTCTCTATTAGTCCATCTATACTGACCTCCATCAGGTTGCAAATTGAATATAATTTTTTTCTGCATCTAGCTCTGAAAAAATATTTGGCCTTTCAGCAGTGAGTGGGGCTTGTTCTATTAGTCCATCTATACTGACCTCCATCAGGTTGCAAATTGAATATAATATTTTTCTGCATCTAGCTCTGAAAAAATATTTGGCCTTCTAGCAGTGTGTGGGACTTGTTCTATTAGTCCATCTATACTGACCTCCATCAGGTTGCAAACTGAATATAATTTTTTTCTGCATCTACCTCTGAAAAAATATTTGGGCTTCTAGCTGTGTGTGGGACTTGTTCTATTAGGCCATCTATACTGACCTCCATCAGGTTGCAAACTGAATATAATGTTTTTCTGCATCTAGCTCTGAAAAAACATTTGGCCTTCTAGCAGTGTGTGGGACTTGTTCTATTAGTCCATCTATACTGACCTCCATCAGGTTGCAAATTGAATATAATTTTTTTCTGCATCTAGCTCTGAAAAAATATTTGGCCTTCTAGCAATGTGCGGGACTTGTTTTATTAGTCCATCTATACTGACCTCCATCAGGTTGCAAATTGTATATAATATTTTTCTGCATCTAGCTCTGAAATAATATTTGGCCTTCTAGCAGTGTGTGGGACTTGTTCTATTGGTCCATCTATACTGACCTCCATCAGGTTGCAAACTGAATATAATTTTTTTCTGCATCTACCTCTGAAAAATATTTGGGCTTCTAGCAGTGTGTGGGACTTCTCTATTAGTCCATCTATACTGACCTCCATCAGGTTGCAAATTGAATATAATTTTTTTCTGCATCTAGCTCTGAAAAAATATTTGGCCTTTCAGCAGTGAGTGGGACTTGTTCTATTAGTCCATCTATACTGACCTCCATCAGGTTGCAAATTGAATATAATATTTTTCTGCATCTAGCTCTGAAAAAATATTTGGCCTTCTAGCAGTGTGTGGGACTTGTTCTATTAGTCCATCTATACTGACCTCCATCAGGTTGCAAACTGAATATAATTTTTTTCTGCATCTACCTCTGAAAAAATATTTGGGCTTCTAGCTGTGTGTGGGACTTGTTCTATTAGGCCATCTATACTGACCTCCATCAGGTTGCAAACTGAATATAATGTTTTTCTACATCTAGCTCTGAAAAAACATTTGGCCTTCTAGCTGTGTGTGGGACTTGTTCTATTAGTCCATCTATACTGACCTCCATCAGGTTGCAAATTGAATATAATTTTTTTCTGCATCTAGCTCTGAAAAAATATTTGGCCTTCTAGCAGTGTGTGGGACTTGTTCTATTAGTCCATCTATACTGACCTCCATCAGGTTGCAAATCGTATATAATATTTTTCTGCATCTAGCTCTGAAAAAATATTTGGCCTTCTAGCAGTGTGTGGGACTTGTTCTATTAGTCCATCTATACTGACCTCCACCAGGTTGCAAACTGAATATAATTTTTTTCTGCATCTACCTCTGAAAAAATAATTGGGCTTCTAGCTGTGTGTGGGACTTGTTCTATTAGTCCATCTATACTGACCTCCATCAGGTTGCAAATTGAATATAATATTTTTCTGCATCTAGCTCTGAAAAAATATTTGGCCTTCTAGCAGTGTGTGGTACTTGTTCTATTAGTCCATCTATACTGACCTCCATCAGGTTGCAAACTGAATATAATGTTTTTCTGCATCTAGCTCTGAAAAAACATTTGGCCTTCTAGCAGTGTGTGGGACTTGTTCTATTAGTCCATCTATACTGACCTCCATCAGGTTGCAAATTGAATATAATTTTTTTCTGCATCTACCTCTGAAAAAATAATTGGGCTTCTAGCTGTGTGTGGGACTTGTTCTATTAGTCCATCTATACTGACCTCCATCAGGTTGCAAATTGAATATAATATTTTTCTGCATCTAGCTCTGAAAAAATATTTGGCCTTCTAGCAGTGTGTGGTACTTGTTCTATTAGTCCATCTATACTGACCTCCATCAGGTTGCAAACTGAATATAATTTTTTTCTGCATCTACCTCTGAAAAAATAATTGGGCTTCTAGCTGTGTGTGGGACTTGTTCTATTGGTCCATCTATACTGACCTCCACCAGTTTGCAAATTGAATATAATATTTTGCTGCATCTAGCTCAGAAAAAATATTTGGCCTTCTAGCAGTGTGTGGGACTTGTTCTATTAGTCGATCTATACTGACCTCCATCAGGTTGCAAACTGAATATAATTTTTTTCTGCATCTAGCTCTGAAAAGATATTTGGCCTTCTAGCAGTGTGTGGGACTTGTTCTATTAGTCCATCTATACTGACTTCCATCAGTTTGCAAATTGAATATAATATTTTTCTGCATCTAGCTCTGAAAAAATATTTGGCCTTCTAGCAGTGTGTGGGACTTGTTCTATTAGTCCATCTATACTGACCTCCATCAGGTTGCAAACTGAATATAATTTTTTTCTGCATCTAGCTCTGAAAAAATATTTGGCCTTCTAGCAGTGTGTTGGACTTGTTCTATTAGTCCATCTATACTGACCTCCATCAGGTTGCATACTGAATATAATTTTTTTCTGCATCTACCTCTGAAAAAATAATTGGGCTTCTAGCTGTGTGTGGGACTTGTTCTATTAGTCCATCTATACTGACCTCCATCAGGTTGCAAATTGAATATAAAATTTTTCTGCATCTAGCTCTGAAAAAGTATTTGGCCTTCTAGCAGTGTGTGCGACTTGTTCTATTAGTCCATCTATACTGACCTCCATCAGGTTGCAAACTGAATATAATTTTTTTCTGCATCTACCTCTGAAAAAATAATTGGGCTTCTAGCTGTGTGTGGTACTTGTTCTATTAGTCCATCTATACTGACCTCCATCAGGTTGCAAATTGAATATAATATTTTGCTGCCTCTAGCTCTGAAAAATTATTTGGCCTTCTAGCAGTGTGTGGGACTTGTTCTATTAGTACATCTATACTGACCTCCATCAGGTTGCAAACTGAATATAGTTTTTTTCTGCATCTAGCTCTGAAAAAATATTTGGCCATCTAGCAGTGTGTGGGACTTGTTCTATTAGTCTATCTTTACTGACCTCCATCGGGTTGCAAATTGAATATAATTTTCTTCTGCATCTAGCTCTGAAAAAATATTTGGGCTTCTAGCAGTGTGTGGGACTTGTTCTATTAGTCCATCTATACTGACCTCCATCAGGTTGCAAATTGAATATATTATTTTTCTGCATCTAGCTCTGAAAATATATTTGGCCTTCTAGCAGTGTGTGGGACTTGTTCTATTAGTCCATCTATACTGACCTCCATCAGATTGAAAACTGAATATAATTTTGTTCTGCATCTACCTCTGAAAAATTAATTGGGCTTCTAGCTTTGTGTGGGACTTGTTCTATTAGTCCCTCTATACTGACCTCCATCAGGTTGCAAATTGAATATAATATTTTTCTGCATCTAGCGCTGAAAAAATATTTGGCCTTCTAGCAGTGTGTGGGACTTGTTCTATTAGTCCATCTGTACTGACCTCCATCAGGATGCAAATTGAATATAATATTTTTCTGCATCTAGCTTTGAAAAAATATTTGGCCTTCTAGCAGTGTTTGGGACTTGTTCTATTAATCCATCTATACTGACCTCCATCAGGTTGCAAATTGAATATAATATTTTTCTGCATCTAGCTCTGAAAAAATATTTGGCCTTCTAGCAGTGTGTGGGACTTGTTCTATTAGTCCATCTATACTGACCTCCATCAGGTTGCAAACTGAATATAATTTTTTTCTGCATCTAGCTCTTAAAAAATATTTGGACTTCTAGCAGTGTATGGAACTTGTTCTATTAGTCCATCTATACTGACCTCCATCAGGTTGCAAATTGAATATAATTTTTTTCTGCATCTAGCTCTGAAAAAATATTTGGCCTTCTAGCAGTGTGTGGTACTTGTTCTATTAGTCCATCTATACTGACCTCCATCAGGTTGCAAACTGAATATAATTTTTTTCTGCATCTACCTCTGAAAAAATAATTGGGCTTCTAGCTGTGTGTGGGACTTGTTCTATTGGTCCATCTATACTGACCTCCACCAGTTTGCAAATTGAATATAATATTTTGCTGCATCTAGCTCAGAAAAAATATTTGGCCTTCTAGCAGTGTGTGGGACTTGTTCTATTAGTCGATCTATACTGACCTCCATCAGGTTGCAAACTGAATATAATTTTTTTCTGCATCTAGCTCTGAAAAGATATTTGGCCTTCTAGCAGTGTGTGGGACTTGTTCTATTAGTCCATCTATACTGACTTCCATCAGTTTGCAAATTGAATATAATATTTTTCTGCATCTAGCTCTGAAAAAATATTTGGCCTTCTAGCAGTGTGTGGGACTTGTTCTATTAGTCCATCTATACTGACCTCCATCAGGTTGCAAACTGAATATAATTTTTTTCTGCATCTAGCTCTGAAAAAATATTTGGCCTTCTAGCAGTGTGTTGGACTTGTTCTATTAGTCCATCTATACTGACCTCCATCAGGTTGCATACTGAATATAATTTTTTTCTGCATCTACCTCTGAAAAAATAATTGGGCTTCTAGCTGTGTGTGGGACTTGTTCTATTAGTCCATCTATACTGACCTCCATCAGGTTGCAAATTGAATATAAAATTTTTCTGCATCTAGCTCTGAAAAAGTATTTGGCCTTCTAGCAGTGTGTGCGACTTGTTCTATTAGTCCATCTATACTGACCTCCATCAGGTTGCAAACTGAATATAATTTTTTTCTGCATCTACCTCTGAAAAAATAATTTTGCTTCTAGCTGTGTGTGGTACTTGTTCTATTAGTCCATCTATACTGACCTCCATCAGGTTGCAAATTGAATATAATATTTTGCTGCCTCTAGCTCTGAAAAATTATTTGGCCTTCTAGCAGTGTGTGGGACTTGTTCTATTAGTACATCTATACTGACCTCCATCAGGTTGCAAACTGAATATAGTTTTTTTCTGCATCTAGCTCTGAAAAAATATTTGGCCATCTAGCAGTGTGTGGGACTTGTTCTATTAGTCTATCTTTACTGACCTCCATCGGGTTGCAAATTGAATATAATTTTCTTCTGCATCTAGCTCTGAAAAAATATTTGGGCTTCTAGCAGTGTGTGGGACTTGTTCTATTAGTCCATCTATACTGACCTCCATCAGGTTGCAAATTGAATATATTATTTTTCTGCATCTAGCTCTGAAAATATATTTGGCCTTCTAGCAGTGTGTGGGACTTGTTCTATTAGTCCATCTATACTGACCTCCATCAGATTGAAAACTGAATATAATTTTGTTCTGCATCTACCTCTGAAAAATTAATTGGGCTTCTAGCTTTGTGTGGGACTTGTTCTATTAGTCCCTCTATACTGACCTCCATCAGGTTGCAAATTGAATATAATATTTTTCTGCATCTAGCGCTGAAAAAATATTTGGCCTTCTAGCAGTGTGTGGGACTTGTTCTATTAGTCCATCTGTACTGACCTCCATCAGGATGCAAATTGAATATAATATTTTTCTGCATCTAGCTTTGAAAAAATATTTGGCCTTCTAGCAGTGTTTGGGACTTGTTCTATTAATCCATCTATACTGACCTCCATCAGGTTGCAAATTGAATATAATATTTTTCTGCATCTAGCTCTGAAAAAATATTTGGCCTTCTAGCAGTGTGTGGGACTTGTTCTATTAGTCCATCTATACTGACCTCCATCAGGTTGCAAACTGAATATAATTTTTTTCTGCATCTAGCTCTTAAAAAATATTTGGACTTCTAGCAGTGTATGGAACTTGTTCTATTAGTCCATCTATACTGACCTCCATCAGGTTGCAAATTGAATATAATTTTTTTCTGCATCTAGCTCTGAAAAAATATTTGGCCTTCTAGCAGTGTGTGGGACTTGTTCTATTGGTCCATCTATACTGACCTCCATCAGGTTGCAAACTGAATATAATTTTTTTCTGCATCTACCTCTGAAAAATATTTGGGCTTCTAGCAGTGTGTGGGACTTCTCTATTAGTCCATCTATACTGACCTCCATCAGGTTGCAAATTGAATATAATTTTTTTCTGCATCTATCTCTGAAAAAATATTTGGCCTTTCAGCAGTGAGTGGGACTTGTTCTATTAGTCCATCTATACTGACCTCCATCAGGTTGCAAATTGAATATAATATTTTTCTGCATCTAGCTCTGAAAAAATATTTGGCCTTCTAGCAGTGTGTGGGACTTGTTCTATTAGTCCATCTATACTGACCTCCATCAGGTTGCAAACTGAATATAATTTTTTTCTGCATCTACCTCTGAAAAAATATTTGGGCTTCTAGCTGTGTGTGGGACTTGTTCTATTAGTCCATCTATACTGACCTCCATCAGGTTGCAAACTGAATATAATGTTTTTCTGCATCTAGCTCTGAAAAAACATTTGGCCTTCTAGCTGTGTGTGGGACTTGTTCTATTAGTCCATCTATACTGACCTCCATCAGGTTGCAAATTGAATATAATTTTTTTCTGCATGTAGCTCTGAAAAAATATTTGGCCTTCTAGCAGTGTGTGGGACTTGTTCTATTAGTCCATCTATACTGACCTCCATCAGGTTGCAAATTGTATATAATATTTTTCTGCATCTAGCTCTGAAAAAATATTTGGCCTTCTAGCAGTGTGTGGGACTTGTTCTATTAGTCCATCTATACTGACCTCCATCAGGTTGCAAACTGAATATAATTTTTTTCTGCATCTAGCTCTGAAAAAATATTTGGCCTTCTAGCAGTGTGTGGGACTTGTTCTATTAGTCCATCTATACTGACCTCCATCAGGTTGCATACTGAATATAATTTTTTTCTGCATCTACCTCTGAAAAAATAATTGGGCTTCTAGCTGTGTGTGGGACTTGTTCTATTAGTCCATCTATACTGACCTCCATCAGGTTGCAAATTGAATATAAAATTTTTCTGCATCTAGCTCTGAAAAAGTATTTGGCCTTCTAGCAGTGTGTGCGACTTGTTCTATTAGTCCATCTATACTGACCTCCATCAGGTTGCAAACTGAATATAATTTTTTTCTGCATCTACCTCTGAAAAAATAATTGGGCTTCTAGCTGTGTGTGGTACTTGTTCTATTAGTCCATCTATACTGACCTCCATCAGGTTGCAAATTGAATATAATATTTTGCTGCCTCTAGCTCTGAAAAATTATTTGGCCTTCTAGCAGTGTGTGGGACTTGTTCTATTAGTACATCTATACTGACCTCCATCAGGTTGCAAACTGAATATAGTTTTTTTCTGCATCTACCTCTGAAAAAATATTTGGCCATCTAGCAGTGTGTGGGACTTGTTCTATTAGTCTATCTTTACTGACCTCCATCGGGTTGCAAATTGAATATAATTTTCTTCTGCATCTAGCTCTGAAAAAATATTTGGGCTTCTAGCAGTGTGTGGGACTTGTTCTATTAGTCCATCTATACTGACCTCCATCAGGTTGCAAATTGAATATATTATTTTTCTGCATCTAGCTCTGAAAATATATTTGGCCTTCTAGCAGTGTGTGGGACTTGTTCTATTAGTCCATCTATACTGACCTCCATCAGGTTGAAAACTGAATATAATTTTGTTCTGCATCTACCTCTGAAAAATTAATTGGGCTTCTAGCTTTGTGTGGGACTTGTTCTATTAGTCCATCTATACTGACCTCCATCAGGTTGCAAATTGAATATAATATTTTTCTGCATCTAGCTCTGAAAAAATATTTGGCCTTCTAGCAGTGTGTGGGACTTGTTCTATTAGTCCATCTGTACTGACCTCCATCAGGATGCAAATTTAATATAATATTTTTCTGCATCTAGCTTTGAAAAAATATTTGGCCTTCTAGCAGTGTTTGGGACTTGTTCTATTAATCCATCTATACTGACCTCCATCAGGTTGCAAATTGAATATAATATTTTTCTGCATCTAGCTCTGAAAAAATATTTGGCCTTCTAGCAGTGTGTGGGACTTGTTCTATTAGTCCATCTATACTGACCTCCATCAGGTTGCAAACTGAATATAATTTTTTTCTGCATCTAGCTCTGAAAAAATATTTGGACTTCTAGCAGTGTATGGGACTTGTTCTATTAGTCCATCTATACTGACCTCCATCAGGTTGCAAATTGAATATAATTTTTTTCTGCATCTAGCTCTGAAAAAATATTTGGCCTTCTAGCAGTGTGTGGGACTTGTTCTATTGGTCCATCTATACTGACCTCCATCAGGTTGCAAACTGAATATAATTTTTTTCTGCATCTACCTCTGAAAAATATTTGGGCTTCTAGCAGTGTGTGGGACTTCTCTATTAGTCCATCTATACTGACCTCCATCAGGTTGCAAATTGAATATAATTTTTTTCTGCATCTATCTCTGAAAAAATATTTGGCCTTTCAGCAGTGAGTGGGACTTGTTCTATTAGTCCATCTATACTGACCTCCATCAGGTTGCAAATTGAATATAATATTTTTCTGCATCTAGCTCTGAAAAAATATTTGGCCTTCTAGCAGTGTGTGGGACTTGTTCTATTAGTCCATCTATACTGACCTCCATCAGGTTGCAAACTGAATATAATTTTTTTCTGCATCTACCTCTGAAAAAATATTTGGGCTTCTAGCTGTGTGTGGGACTTGTTCTATTAGGCCATCTATACTGACCTCCATCAGGTTGCAAACTGAATATAATGTTTTTCTGCATCTAGCTCTGAAAAAACATTTGGCCTTCTAGCTGTGTGTGGGACTTGTTCTATTAGTCCATCTATACTGACCTCCATCAGGTTGCAAATTGAATATAATTTTTTTCTGCATGTAGCTCTGAAAAAATATTTGGCCTTCTAGCAGTGTGTGGGACTTGTTCTATTAGTCCATCTATACTGACCTCCATCAGGTTGCAAATTGTATATAATATTTTTCTGCATCTAGCTCTGAAAAAATATTTGGCCTTCTAGCAGTGTGTGGGACTTGTTCTATTAGTCCATCTATACTGACCTCCATCAGGTTGCAAACTGAATATAATTTTTTTCTGCATCTACCTCTGAAAAAATAATTGGGCTTCTAGCTGTGTGTGGGACTTGTTCTATTAGTCCATCTATACTGACCTCCATCAGGTTGCAAATTGAATATAATATTTTTCTGCATCTAGCTCTGAAAAAATATTTGGCCTTCTAGCAGTGTGTGGTACTTGTTCTATTAGTCCATCTATACTGACCTCCATCAGGTTGCAAACTGAATATAATGTTTTTCTGCATCTAGCTCTGAAAAAACATTTGGCCTTCTAGCAGTGTGTGGGACTTGTTCTATTAGTCCATCTATACTGACCTCCATCAGGTTGCAAATTGAATATAATTTTTTTCTGCATCTAGCTCTGAAAAAATATTTGGCCTTCTAGCAGTGTGTGGGACTTGTTCTATTAGTCCATCTATACTGACCTCCATCAGGTTGCAAATTGTATATAATATTTTTCTGCATCTAGCTCTGAAAAAATATTTGGCCTTCTAGCAGTGTGTGGGACTTGTTCTATTAGTCCATCTATACTGACCTCCATCAGGTTGCAAACTGAATATAATTTTTTTCTGCATCTACCTCTGAAAAAATAATTGGGCTTCTAGCTGTGTGTGGGACTTGTTCTATTAGTCCATCTATACTGACCTCCATCAGGTTGCAAATTGAATATAATATTTTTCTGCATCTAGCTCTGAAAAAATATTTGGCCTTCTAGCAGTGTGTGGTACTTGTTCTATTAGTCCATCTATACTGACCTCCATCAGGTTGCAAACTGAATATAATTTTTTTCTGCATCTACCTCTGAAAAAATAATTGGGCTTCTAGCTGTGTGTGGGACTTGTTCTATTGGTCCATCTATACTGACCTCCACCAGTTTGCAAATTGAATATAATATTTTGCTGCATCTAGCTCAGAAAAAATATTTGGCCTTCTAGCAGTGTGTGGGACTTGTTCTATTAGTCCATCTATACTGACCTCCATCAGGTTGCAAACTGAATATAATTTTTTTCTGCATCTACCTCTGAAAAAATAATTGGGCTTCTAGCTGTGTGTGGGACTTGTTCTATTAGTCCATCTATACTGACCTCCATCAGGCTGCAAATTGAATATAATATTTTTCTGCATCTAGCTCTGAAAAAATATTTGGCCTTCTAGCAGTGTGTGGGACTTGTTCTATTAGTCCATTTATACTGACCTCCATCAGGTTGTAAACTGAATATAATTTTTTTCTGTATCTACCTCTGAAAAAATAATTGGGCTTCTAGCTGTGTGAGGGACTTGTTCTATTAGTCCATCTATACTGACCTCCATCAGGTTTCAAATTGAATATAATATTTTTCTGCATCTAGCTCTGAAAAGATATTTGGCCTTCTAGCAGTGTGTGGGTCTTGTTCTATTAGTCCATCTATACTGACTTCCATCAGTTTGCAAATTGAATATAATATTTTTCTGCATCTAGCTCTGAAAAAATATTTGGCCTTCTAGCAGTGTGTGGGACTTGTTCTATTAGTCCATCTATACTGACCTCCATCAGGTTGCAAACTGAATATAATTTTTTTCTGCATCTAGCTCTGAAAAAATATTTGGCCTTCTAGCAGTGTGTGGGACTTGTTCTATTAGTCCATCTATACTGACCTCCATCAGGTTGCATACTGAATATAATTTTTTTCTGCATCTACCTCTGAAAAAATAATTGGGCTTCTAGCTGTGTGTGGGACTTGTTCTATTAGTCCATCTATTCTGACCTCCATCAGGTTGCAAATTGAATATAAAATTTTTCTGCATCTAGCTCTGAAAAAGTATTTGGCCTTCTAGCAGTGTGTGCGACTTGTTCTATTAGTCCATCTATACTGACCTCCATCAGGTTGCAAACTGAGTATAATTTTTTTCTGCATCTACCTCTGAAAAAATAATTGGGCTTCTAGCTGTGTGTGGTACTTGTTCTATTAGTCCATCTATACTGACCTCCATCAGGTTGCAAATTGAATATAATATTTTGCTGCCTCTAGCTCTGAAAAATTATTTGGCCTTCTAGCAGTGTGTGGGACTTGTTCTATTAGTACATCTATACTGACCTCCATCAGGTTGCAAACTGAATATAGTTTTTTTCTGCATCTACCTCTGAAAAAATATTTGGCCATCTAGCAGTGTGTGGGACTTGTTCTATTAGTCTATCTTTACTGACCTCCATCGGGTTGCAAATTGAATATAATTTTCTTCTGCATCTAGCTCTGAAAAAATATTTGGGCTTCTAGCAGTGTGTGGGACTTGTTCTATTAGTCCATCTATACTGACCTCCATCAGGTTGCAAATTGAATATATTATTTTTCTGCATCTAGCTCTGAAAATATATTTGGCCTTCTAGCAGTGTGTGGGACTTGTTCTATTAGTCCATCTATACTGACCTCCATCAGGTTGAAAACTGAATATAATTTTGTTCTGCATCTACCTCTGAAAAATTAATTGGGCTTCTAGCTTTGTGTGGGACTTGTTCTATTAGTCCATCTATACTGACCTCCATCAGGTTGCAAATTGAATATAATATTTTTCTGCATCTAGCTCTGAAAAAATATTTGGCCTTCTAGCAGTGTGTGGGACTTGTTCTATTAGTCCATCTGTACTGACCTCCATCAGGATACAAATTGAATATAATATTTTTCTGCATCTAGCTCTGAAAAAATATTTGGCCTTCTAGCAGTGTTTGGGACTTGTTCTATTAATCCATCTATACTGACCTCCATCAGGTTGCAAATTGAATATAATATTTTTCTGCATCTAGCTCTGAAAAAATATTTGGCCTTCTAGCAGTGTGTGGGACTTGTTCTATTAGTCCATCTATACTGACCTCCATCAGGTTGCAAACTGAATATAATTTTTTTCTGCATCTAGCTCTGAAAAAATATTTGGACTTCTAGCAGTGTATGGGACTTGTTCTATTAGTCCATCTATACTGACCTCCATCAGGTTGCAAATTGAATATATTATTTTTCTGCATCTAGCTCTGAAAAAATATTTGGCCTTCTAGCAGTGTGTGGGACTTGTTCTATTAGTCCATCTATACAGACCTCCATCAGGTTGCAAATTGAATATAATTTTTTTTCTGCATCTAGCTCTGAAAAAATATTTGGCCTTCTAGCAGTGTGTGGGACTTGTTCTATTAGTCCATCTATACTGACCTCCATCAGGTTGCAAATTGAATATAATATTTTTCTGCATCTAGCTCTGAAAAATATTTGGACTTCTAGCATTGTGTGGGACTTGTTCTATTAGTCCATCTATACTGACCTCCATCAGGTTGCAAATTGAATATAATATTTTTCTGCATCTAGCTCTGAAAAAATATTTGGCCTTCTAGCAGTGTGTGGGACTTGTTCTATTAGTCCATCTATACTGACCTCCATCAGGTTGCAAATTGAATATAATATTTTTCTGCTTCTAGCTCTGAAAAAATATTTGGCCTTAAAGCTGTGCGCGGGACTTGTTCTATTAGTCCATCTATACTGACCTCCATCAGGTTGCAAATTGAATATAATTTTTTTCTGCATCTACCTCTGAAAAAATATTTGGCCTTCTAGCAGTGTGTGGGACTTGGTCTTTAAGTCCATCTATACTGACCTCCATCAGGTTGCAAATTGAATATAATATTTTTCTGCATCTAGCTCTGAAAAAATATTTGGCCTTCTAGCAGTGTGTGGGACTTGTTCTATTAGTCCATCTGTACTGACCTCCATCAGGATGCAAATTGAATATAATATTTTTCTGCATCTTGCTCTGAAAAAATATTTGGCTTTCTAGCAGTGTTTGGGACTTGTTCTATTAGTCCATCTAAACTGACCTCCATCAGGTTGCAAATTGAATATAATATTTTTCTGCATCTAGCTCTGAAAAAATATTTGGCCTTCTAGCAGTGTGTGGGACTTGTTCTATTAGTCCATCTATACTGACCTCCATCAGGTTGCAAACTGAATATAATTTTTTTCTGCATCTACCTCTGAAAAAATAATTGGGCTTCTAGCTGTGTGTGGGACTTGTTCTATTAGTCCATCTATACTGACCTCCATCAGGTTGCAAATTGAATATATTATTTTTCTGCATCTAGCTCTGAAAATATATTTGGCCTTCTAGCAGTGTGTGGGACTTGTTCTATTAGTCCATCTATACTGACCTCCATCAGGTTGAAAACTGAATATAATTTTGTTCTGCATCTACCTCTGAAAAATTAATTGGGCTTCTAGCTTTGTGTGGGACTTGTTCTATTAGTCCATCTATACTGACCTCCATCAGGTTGCAAATTGAATATAATATTTTTCTGCATCTAGCTCTGAAAAAATATTTGGCCTTCTAGCAGTGTGTGGGACTTGTTCTATTAGTCCATCTATACTGACCTCCATCAGGTTGCAAATTGAATATAATATTTTTCTGCTTCTAGCTCTGAAAAAATATTTGGCCTTAAAGCTGTGCGCGGGACTTGTTCTATTAGTCCATCTATACTGACCTCCATCAGGTTGCAAATTGAATATAATTTTTTTCTGCATCTACCTCTGAAAAAATATTTGGCCTTCTAGCAGTGTGTGGGACTTGGTCTTTAAGTCCATCTATACTGACCTCCATCAGGTTGCAAATTGAATATAATATTTTTCTGCATCTAGCTCTGAAAAAATATTTGGCCTTCTAGCAGTGTGTGGGACTTGTTCTATTAGTCCATCTGTACTGACCTCCATCAGGATGCAAATTGAATATAATATTTTTCTGCATCTTGCTCTGAAAAAATATTTGGCTTTCTAGCAGTGTTTGGGACTTGTTCTATTAGTCCATCTAAACTGACCTCCATCAGGTTGCAAATTGAATATAATATTTTTCTGCATCTAGCTCTGAAAAAATATTTGGCCTTCTAGCAGTGTGTGGGACTTGTTCTATTAGTCCATCTATACTGACCTCCATCAGGTTGCAAACTGAATATAATTTTTTTCTGCATCTACCTCTGAAAAAATAATTGGGCTTCTAGCTGTGTGTGGGACTTGTTCTATTAGTCCATATATACTGACCTCCATCAGGTTGCAAATTGAATATAATATTTTTCTGCATCTAGCTCTGAAAAAATATTTGGCCTTCTAGCAGTGTGTGGTACTTGTTCTATTAGTCCGTCTATACTGACCTCCATCAGGTTGCAAACTGAATATAATTTTTTTCTGCATCTACCTCTGAAAAAATAATTGGGCTTCTAGCTGTGTGTGGGACTTGTTCTATTGGTCCATCTATACTGACCTCCACCAGTTTGCAAATTGAATATAATATTTTGCTGCATCTAGCTCAGAAAAAATATTTGGCCTTCTAGCAGTGTGTGGGACTTGTTCTATTAGTCCATCTATACTGACCTCCATCAGGTTGCAAACTGAATATAATTTTTTTCTGCATCTACCTCTGAAAAAATAATTGGGCTTCTAGCTGTGTGTGGGACTTGTTCTATTAGTCCATCTATACTGACCTCCATCAGGCTGCAAATTGAATATAATATTTTTCTGCATCTAGCTCTGAAAAAGTATTTGGCCTTCTAGCAGTGTGTGCGACTTGTTCTATTAGTCCATCTATACTGACCTCCATCAGGTTGCAAACTGAATATAATTTTTTTCTGCATCTACCTCTGAAAAAATAATTGGGCTTCTAGCTGTGTGTGGTACTTGTTCTATTAGTCCATCTATACTGACCTCCATCAGGTTGCAAATTGAATATAATATTTTGCTGCCTCTAGCTCTGAAAAATTATTTGGCCTTCTAGCAGTGTGTGGGACTTGTTCTATTAGTACATCTATACTGACCTCCATCAGGTTGCAAACTGAATATAGTTTTTTTCTGCATCTACCTCTGAAAAAATATTTGGCCATCTAGCAGTGTGTGGGACTTGTTCTATTAGTCTATCTTTACTGACCTCCATCAGGTTGCAAATTGAATATAATTTTCTTCTGCATCTAGCTCTGAAAAAATATTTGGGCTTCTAGCAGTGTGTGGGACTAGTTCTATTAATCCATCTATACTGACCTCCATCAGGTTGCAAATTGAATATAATACTTTTCTGCATCTAGCTCTGAAAAAATATTTGGCCTTCTAGCAGTGTGTGGGACTTGTTCTATTAGTCCATCTATACTGACCTCCATCAGGTTGCAAACTGAATATAATTTTTTTCTGCATCTAGCTCTGAAAAAATATTTGGACTTCTAGCAGTGTATGGGACGTGTTCTATTAGTCCATCTATACTGACCTCCATCAGGTTGCAAATTGAATATATTATTTTTCTGCATCTAGCTCTGAAAAAATATTTGGCCTTCTAGCAGTGTGTGGGACTTGTTCTATTAGTCCATCTATACAGACCTCCATCAGGGTGCAAATTGAATATAATTTTTTTCTGCATCTAGCTCTGAAAAAATATTTGGCCTTCTAGCAGTGTGTGGGACTTGTTCTATTAGTCCATCTATACTGACCTCCATCAGGTTGCAAATTGAATATAATATTTTTCTGCTTCTAGCTCTGAAAAAATATTTGGCCTTCAAGCTGTGCGCGGGACTTGTTCTATTAGTCCATCTATACTGACCGCCATCAGGTTGCAAATTGAATATAATTTTTTTCTGCATCTACCTCTGAAAGAATATTTGGCCTTCTAGCAGTGTGTGGGACTTGGTCTTTAAGTCCATCTATACTGACCTCCATCAGGTTGCAAATTGAATATAATATTTTTCTGCATCTAGCTCTGAAAAAATATTTGGGCTTCTAACTGTGTGTGGGATTTGTTCTATTAGTCCATCTATACTGACCTCCATCAGGTTGCAAATTGAATATATTATTTTTCTGCATCTAGCTCTGAAAAATTATTTGGCCTACTAGCAGTGTGTGGGACTTGTTCTATTAGTCCATCTACACTGACCTCCATCAGGTTGAAAACTGAATATAATTTTTTTCTGCATCTACCTCTGAAAAAATAATTGGGCTTCTAGCTTTGTGTGGGACTTGTTCTATTAGTCCATCTGTACTGACCTCCATCAGGATGCAAATTGAATATAATATTTTTCTGCATCTTGCTCTGAAAAAATATTTGGCTTTCTAGCAGTGTTTGGGACTTGTTCTATTAGTCCATCTAAACTGACCTCCATCAGGTTGCAAATTGAATATAATATTTTTCTGCATCTAGCTCTGAAAAAATATTTGGCCTTCTAGCAGTGTGTGGGACTTGTTCTATTAGTCCATCTATACTGACCTCCATCAGGTTGCAAACTGAATATAATTTTTTTCTGCATCTACCTTTAAAAAATATTTGGGCTTCTAGCAGTGTGTGGGACTTGTTCTATTAGTCCATCTATACTGACCTCCATCAGGTTGCAAATTGAATATAATATTTTGCTGCCTCTAGCTCTGAAAAATTATTTGGCCTTCTAGCAGTGTGTGGGACTTGTTCTATTAGTCCATCTATATTGACCTCCATCAGGTTGCAAACTGAATATAGTTTTTTTCTGCATCTACCTCTGAAAAAATATTTGGCCTTCTAGCAGTGTGTGGGACTTGTTCTATTAGTCTATCTTTACTGACTTCCATCAGGTTGCAAATTGAATATAATTTTCTTCTGCATCTAGCTCTGAAAAAATATTTGGGCTTCTAGCAGTGTGTGGGACTTGTTCTATTAGTCCATCTATAGTGACCTCCATCAGGTTGCAAATTGAATATATTATTTTTCTGCATCTAGCTCTGAAAAAATATTTGGCCTTCTAGCAGTGTGTGGGACTTGTTCTATTAGTCCATCTATACTGACCTCCATCAGGTTGAAAACTGAATATAATTTTTTTTGCATCTACCTCTGAAAAAATAATTGGGCTTCTAGCTTTGTGTGGGACTTGTTCTATTATTCCACCTATACTGACCTCCATCAGGTTGCAAATTGAATATAATATTTTTCTGCATCTAGCTCTGAAAAAATATTTGGCCTTCTAGCAGTGTGTGGGGCTTGTTCTATTAGTCCATCTGTACTGACCTCCATCAGGATGCAAATTGAATATAATATTTTTCTGCATCTAGCTCTGAAAAAATATTTGGCCTTCTAGCAGTGTTTGGGACTTGTTCTATTAGTCCATCTATACTGACCTCCATCAGGTTGCAAACTGAATATAATTTTTTTCTGCATCTACCTCTGAAAAAATATTTGGGCTTCTAGCAGTGTGTGAGACTTGTTCTGTTAGTCCATCTATACTGACCTCCATCAGGTTGCAAACTGAACATAATTTTTTTCTGCATCTAGCTCTGAAAAAATATTTGGCCTTCTAGCAGTGTGTGGGACTTGGTCTATTAGTCCATCTATACTGACCTCCATCAGGTTGAAAATTGAATATAATTTTTTTCTGCATCTACCTCTGAAAAAATAATTGGGCTTCTAGCTTTGTGTGGGACTTGTTCTATTAGTCCATCTATACTGACCTCCATCAGGTTGCAAATTGAATATAATATTTTTCTGCATCTAGCTCTGAAAAAATATTTGGCCTTCTAGCAGTGTGTGGGACTTGTTCTATTAGTCCATCTGTACTGACCTCCATCAGGATGCAAATTGAATATACTATTTTTCTGCATCTAGCTCTGAAAAAATATTTGGCCTTCTAGCAGTGTTTGGGACTTGTTCTATTAGTCCATCTATACTGACCTCCATCAGGTTGCAAATTGAATATAATATTTTTCTGCATCTAGCTCTGTAAAAATATTTGGCCTTCTAGCAGTGTGTGGGACTTGTTCTATTAGTCCATCTATACTGACCTACATCAGGTTGCAAACTGAATATAATTTTTTTCTGCATCTACCTCTGAAAAAATATTTGGGCTTCTAGCAGTGTGTGGGACTTGTTCTATTAGTCCATCTATACTGACCTCCATCAGGTTGCAAACTGAATATAATATAAATATTTGGCCTTCTAGCAGTGTGTGGGACTTGTTCTATTAGTTCATCTATACTGACCTCCATCAGGTTGCAAACTGAATATAATTTTTTTCTGTATCTACCTCTGAAAAAATATTTGGGCTTCTAGCTGTGTGTGGGAGTTGTTCTATTAGTCCATCTATACTGACCTCCATCAGGTTGCAAATTGAATATAATATTTTTCTGCATCTAGCTCTGAAAAAATATTTGGCCTTCTAGCAGTGTGTGGGACTTGTTCTATTAGTCCATCTATACTGCCCTCCATCAGGTTGCAAATTGAATATAATATTTTGCTGCCTCTAGCTCTGAAAAATTATTTGGCCTTCTAGCAGTGTGTGGGACTTGTTCTATTAGTCCATCTATATTGACCTCCATCAGGTTGCAAACTGAATATAGTTTTTTTCTGCATCTACCTCTGAAAAAATATTTGGCCTTCTAGCAGTGTGTGGGACTTGTTCTATTAGTCTATCTTTACTGACCTCCATCAGGTTGCAAATTGAATATAATTTTCTTCTGCATCTAGCTCTGAAAAAATATTTGGGCTTCTAGCAGTGTGTGGGACTTGTTCTATTAGTCCATCTATACTGACCTCCAGCAGGTTGCAAATTGAATATATTATTTTTCTGCATCTAGCTCTGAAAAAATATTTGGCCTTCTAGCAGTGTTTGGGACTTGTTCTATTAGTCCATCTATACTGACCTCCATCAGGTTGCAAATTGAATATAATATTTTTCTGCATCTAGCTCTGAAAAAATATTTGGCCTTCTAGCAGTGTGTGGGACTTGTTCTATTAGTCCATCTATACTGACCTCCATCAGGTTGCAAACTGAATATCATTTTTTTCTGCATCTACCTCTGAAAAAATATTTGGGCTTCTAGCAGTGTGTGGGACTTGTTCTATTAGTCCATCTATACTGACCTCCATCAGGTTGCAAACTGAACATAATTTTTTTCTGCATCTAGCTCTGAAAAAATATTTTGCCTTCTAGCAGTCTGTGGGACTTGTTCTATTAGTCCATCTATACTGACCTCCATCAGGTTGCAAATTGAATATATTATTTTTCTGCATCTAGCTCTGAAAAAATATTTGGGCTTCTAGCAGTGTGTGGGACTTGTTCTATTAGTCCATCTATACAGACCTCCATCAGGGTGCAAATTGAATATAATTTTTTTCTGCATCTAGCTCTGAAAAAATATTTGGCCTTCTAGCAGTGTGTGGGACTTGTTCTATTAGTCCATCTATACTGACCTCCATCAGGTTGCAAATTGAATATAATATTTTTCTGCTTCTAGCTCTGAAAAAATATTTGGCCTTCAAGCTGTGCGCGGGACTTGTTCTATTAGTCCATCTATACTGACCTCCATCAGGTTGCAAATTGAATATAATTTTTTTCTGCATCTACCTCTGAAAAAATATTTCGCCTTCGAGCAGTGTGTGGGACTTGGTCTTTAAGTCCATCTATACTGACCTCCATCAGGTTGCAAATTGAATATAATATTTTTCTGCATCTAGCTCTGAAAAAATATTTGGGCTTCTAACTGTGTGTGGGATTTGCTCTATTAGTCCATCTATACTGACCTCCATCAGGTTGCAAATTGAATATATTATTTTTCTGCATTTAGCTCTGAAAAATTATTTGGCCTACTAGCAGTGTGTGGGACTTGTTCTATTAGTCCATCTATACTGACCTCCATCAGGTTGAAAACTGAATATAATTTTTTTCTGCATCTACCTCTGAAAAAATAATTGGGCTTCTAGCTTTGTGTGGGACTTGTTCTATTAGTCCATCTATACTGACCTCCATCAGGTTGCAAATTGAATATAATATTTTTCTGCATCTAGCTCTGAAAAAATATTTGGCCTTCTAGCAGTGTGTGGGACTTGTTCTATTAGTCCATCTGTACTGACCTCCATCAGGATGCAAATTGAATATAATATTTTTCTGCATCTTGCTCTGAAAAAATATTTGGCTTTCTAGCAGTGTTTGGGACTTGTTCTATTAGTCCATCTAAACTGACCTCCATCAGGTTGCAAATTGAATATAATATTTTTCTGCATCTAGCTCTGAAAAAATATTTGGCCTTCTAGCAGTGTGTGGGACTTGTTCTATTAGTCCATCTATACTGACCTCCATCAGGTTGCAAACTGAATATAATTTTTTTCTGCATCTACCTTTGAAAAAATATTTGGGCTTCTAGCAGTGTGTGGGACTTGTTCTATTAGTCCATCTATACTGACCTCCATCAGGTTGCAAATTGAATATAATATTTTGCTGCCTCTAGCTCTGAAAAATTATTTGGCCTTCTAGCAGTGTGTGGGACTTGTTCTATTAGTCCATCTATATTGACCTCCATCAGGTTGCAAACTGAATATAGTTTTTTTCTGCATCTACCTCTGAAAAAATATTTGGCCTTCTAGCAGTGTGTGGGACTTGTTCTATTAGTCTATCTTTACTGACCTCCATCAGGTTGCAAATTGAATATAATTTTCTTCTGCATCTAGCTCTGAAAAAATATTTGGGCTTCTAGCAGTGTGTGGGACTTGTTCTATTAGTCCATCTATAGTGACCTCCATCAGGTTGCAAATTGAATATATTATTTTTCTGCATCTAGCTCTGAAAAAATATTTGGCCTTCTAGCAGTGTGTGGGACTTGTTCTATTAGTCCATCTATACTGACCTCCATCAGGTTGAAAACTGAATATAATTTTTTCTGCATCTACCTCTGAAAAAATAATTGGGCTTCTAGCTTTGTGTGGGACTTGTTCTATTATTCCACCTATACTGACCTCCATCAGGTTGCAAATTGAATATAATATTTTTCTGCATCTAGCTCTGAAAAAATATTTGGCCTTCTAGCAGTGTGTGGGGCTTGTTCTATTAGTCCATCTGTACTGACCTCCATCAGGATGCAAATTGAATATAATATTTTTCTGCATCTAGCTCTGAAAAAATATTTGGCCTTCTAGCAGTGTTTGGGACTTGTTCTATTAGTCCATCTATACTGACCTCCATCAGGTTGCAAACTGAATATAAATTTTTTCTGCATCTACCTCTGAAAAAATATTTGGGCTTCTAGCAGTGTGTGGGACTTGTTCTATTAGTCCATCTATACTGACCTCCATCAGGTTGCAAATTGAATATAATATTTTGCTGCCTCTAGCTCTGAAAAATTATTTGGCCTTCTAGCAGTGTGTGGGACTTGTTCTATTAGTCCATCTATATTGACCTCCATCAGGTTGCAAACTGAATATAGTTTTTTTCTGCATCTACCTCTGAAAAAATATTTGGCCTTCTAGCAGTGTGTGGGACTTGTTCTATTAGTCTATCTTTACTGACCTCCATCAGGTTGCAAATTGAATATAATTTTCTTCTGCATCTAGCTCTGAAAAAATATTTGGGCTTCTAGCAGTGTGTGGGACTTGTTCTATTAGTCCATCTATAGTGACCTCCATCAGGTTGCAAATTGAATATATTATTTTTCTGCATCTAGCTCTGAAAAAATATTTGGCCTTCTAGCAGTGTGTGGGACTTGTTCTATTAGTCCATCTATACTGACCTCCATCAGGTTGAAAACTGAATATAATTTTTTCTGCATCTACCTCTGAAAAAATAATTGGGCTTCTAGCTTTGTGTGGGACTTGTTCTATTATTCCACCTATACTGACCTCCATCAGGTTGCAAATTGAATATAATATTTTTCTGCATCTAGCTCTGAAAAAATATTTGGCCTTCTAGCAGTGTGTGGGACTTGTTCTATTAGTCCATCTGTACTGACCTCCATCAGGATGCAAATTGAATATACTATTTTTCTGCATCTAGCTCTGAAAAAATATTTGGCCTTCTAGCAGTGTTTGGGACTTGTTCTATTAGTCCATCTATACTGACCTCCATCAGGTTGCAAATTGAATATAATATTTTTCTGCATCTAGCTCTGTAAAAATATTTGGCCTTCTAGCAGTGTGTGGGACTTGTTCTATTAGTCCATCTATACTGACCTACATCAGGTTGCAAACTGAATATAATTTTTTTCTGCATCTACCTCTGAAAAAATATTTGGGCTTCTAGCAGTGTGTGGGACTTGTTCTATTAGTCCATCTATACTGACCTCCATCAGGTTGCAAACTGAATATAATATAAATATTTGGCCTTCTAGCAGTGTGTGGGACTTGTTCTATTAGTTCATCTATACTGACCTCCATCAGGTTGCAAACTGAATATAATTTTTTTCTGTATCTACCTCTGAAAAAATATTTGGGCTTCTAGCTGTGTGTGGGAGTTGTTCTATTAGTCCATCTATACTGACCTCCATCAGGTTGCAAATTGAATATAATATTTTTCTGCATCTAGCTCTGAAAAAATATTTGGCCTTCTAGCAGTGTGTGGGACTTGTTCTATTAGTCCATCTATACTGCCCTCCATCAGGTTGCAAATTGAATATAATATTTTGCTGCCTCTAGCTCTGAAAAATTATTTGGCCTTCTAGCAGTGTGTGGGACTTGTTCTATTAGTCCATCTATATTGACCTCCATCAGGTTGCAAACTGAATATAGTTTTTTTCTGCATCTACCTCTGAAAAAATATTTGGCCTTCTAGCAGTGTGTGGGACTTGTTCTATTAGTCTATCTTTACTGACCTCCATCAGGTTGCAAATTGAATATAATTTTCTTCTGCATCTAGCTCTGAAAAAATATTTGGGCTTCTAGCAGTGTGTGGGACTTGTTCTATTAGTCCATCTATACTGACCTCCAGCAGGTTGCAAATTGAATATATTATTTTTCTGCATCTAGCTCTGAAAAAATATTTGGCCTTCTAGCAGTGTTTGGGACTTGTTCTATTAGTCCATCTATACTGACCTCCATCAGGTTGCAAATTGAATATAATATTTTTCTGCATCTAGCTCTGAAAAAATATTTGGCCTTCTAGCAGTGTGTGGGACTTGTTCTATTAGTCCATCTATACTGACCTCCATCAGGTTGCAAACTGAATATCATTTTTTTCTGCATCTACCTCTGAAAAAATATTTGGGCTTCTAGCAGTGTGTGGGACTTGTTCTATTAGTCCATCTATACTGACCTCCATCAGGTTGCAAACTGAACATAATTTTTTTCTGCATCTAGCTCTGAAAAAATATTTTGCCTTCTAGCAGTCTGTGGGACTTGTTCTATTAGTCCATCTATACTGACCTCCATCAGGTTGCAAATTGAATATATTATTTTTCTGCATCTAGCTCTGAAAAAATATTTGGGCTTCTAGCAGTGTGTGGGACTTGTTCTATTAGTCCATCTATACAGACCTCCATCAGGGTGCAAATTGAATATAATTTTTTTCTGCATCTAGCTCTGAAAAAATATTTGGCCTTCTAGCAGTGTGTGGGACTTGTTCTATTAGTCCATCTATACTGACCTCCATCAGGTTGCAAATTGAATATAATATTTTTCTGCTTCTAGCTCTGAAAAAATATTTGGCCTTCAAGCTGTGCGCGGGACTTGTTCTATTAGTCCATCTATACTGACCTCCATCAGGTTGCAAATTGAATATAATTTTTTTCTGCATCTACCTCTGAAAAAATATTTCGCCTTCGAGCAGTGTGTGGGACTTGGTCTTTAAGTCCATCTATACTGACCTCCATCAGGTTGCAAATTGAATATAATATTTTTCTGCATCTAGCTCTGAAAAAATATTTGGGCTTCTAACTGTGTGTGGGATTTGTTCTATTAGTCCATCTATACTGACCTCCATCAGGTTGCAAATTGAATATATTATTTTTCTGCATTTAGCTCTGAAAAATTATTTGGCCTACTAGCAGTGTGTGGGACTTGTTCTATTAGTCCATCTATACTGACCTCCATCAGGTTGAAAACTGAATATAATTTTTTTCTGCATCTACCTCTGAAAAAATAATTGGGCTTCTAGCTTTGTGTGGGACTTGTTCTATTAGTCCATCTATACTGACCTCCATCAGGTTGCAAATTGAATATAATATTTTTCTGCATCTAGCTCTGAAAAAATATTTGGCCTTCTAGCAGTGTGTGGGACTTGTTCTATTAGTCCATCTGTACTGACCTCCATCAGGATGCAAATTGAATATAATATTTTTCTGCATCTTGCTCTGAAAAAATATTTGGCTTTCTAGCAGTGTTTGGGACTTGTTCTATTAGTCCATCTAAACTGACCTCCATCAGGTTGCAAATTGAATATAATATTTTTCTGCATCTAGCTCTGAAAAAATATTTGGCCTTCTAGCAGTGTGTGGGACTTGTTCTATTAGTCCATCTATACTGACCTCCATCAGGTTGCAAACTGAATATAATTTTTTTCTGCATCTACCTTTGAAAAAATATTTGGGCTTCTAGCAGTGTGTGGGACTTGTTCTATTAGTCCATCTATACTGACCTCCATCAGGTTGCAAATTGAATATAATATTTTGCTGCCTCTAGCTCTGAAAAATTATTTGGCCTTCTAGCAGTGTGTGGGACTTGTTCTATTAGTCCATCTATATTGACCTCCATCAGGTTGCAAACTGAATATAGTTTTTTTCTGCATCTACCTCTGAAAAAATATTTGGCCTTCTAGCAGTGTGTGGGACTTGTTCTATTAGTCTATCTTTACTGACCTCCATCAGGTTGCAAATTGAATATAATTTTCTTCTGCATCTAGCTCTGAAAAAATATTTGGGCTTCTAGCAGTGTGTGGGACTTGTTCTATTAGTCCATCTATAGTGACCTCCATCAGGTTGCAAATTGAATATATTATTTTTCTGCATCTAGCTCTGAAAAAATATTTGGCCTTCTAGCAGTGTGTGGGACTTGTTCTATTAGTCCATCTATACTGACCTCCATCAGGTTGAAAACTGAATATAATTTTTTCTGCATCTACCTCTGAAAAAATAATTGGGCTTCTAGCTTTGTGTGGGACTTGTTCTATTATTCCACCTATACTGACCTCCATCAGGTTGCAAATTGAATATAATATTTTTCTGCATCTAGCTCTGAAAAAATATTTGGCCTTCTAGCAGTGTGTGGGGCTTGTTCTATTAGTCCATCTGTACTGACCTCCATCAGGATGCAAATTGAATATAATATTTTTCTGCATCTAGCTCTGAAAAAATATTTGGCCTTCTAGCAGTGTTTGGGACTTGTTCTATTAGTCCATCTATACTGACCTCCATCAGGTTGCAAACTGAATATAATTTTTTTCTGCATCTACCTCTGAAAAAATATTTGGGCTTCTAGCAGTGTGTGGGACTTGTTCTATTAGTCCATCTATACTGACCTCCATCAGGTTGCAAATTGAATATAATATTTTGCTGCCTCTAGCTCTGAAAAATTATTTGGCCTTCTAGCAGTGTGTGGGACTTGTTCTATTAGTCCATCTATATTGACCTCCATCAGGTTGCAAACTGAATATAGTTTTTTTCTGCATCTACCTCTGAAAAAATATTTGGCCTTCTTGCAGTGTGTGGGACTTGTTCTATTAGTCTATCTTTACTGACCTCCATCAGGTTGCAAATTGAATATAATTTTCTTCTGCATCTAGCTCTGAAAAAATATTTGGGCTTCTAGCAGTGTGTGGGACTTGTTCTATTAGTCCATCTATAGTGACCTCCATCAGGTTGCAAATTGAATATATTATTTTTCTGCATCTAGCTCTGAAAAAATATTTGGCCTTCTAGCAGTGTATGGGACTTGTTCTATTAGTCCATCTATACTGACCTCCATCAGGTTGAAAACTGAATATAATTTTTTCTGCATCTACCTCTGAAAAAATAATTGGGCTTCTAGCTTTGTGTGGGACTTGTTCTATTATTCCACCTATACTGACCTCCATCAGGTTGCAAATTGAATATAATATTTTTCTGCATCTAGCTCTGAAAAAATATTTGGCCTTCTAGCAGTGTGTGGGGCTTGTTCTATTAGTCCATCTGTACTGACCTCCATCAGGTTGCAAATTGAATATAATATTTTTCTGCATCTAGCTCTGAAAAAATATTTGGCCTTCTAGCAGTGTTTGGGACTTGTTCTATTAGTCCATCTATACTGACCTCCATCAGGTTGCAAACTGAATATAATTTTTTTCTGCATCTACCTCTGAAAAAATATTTGGGCTTCTAGCAGTGTGTGAGACTTGTTCTGTTAGTCCATCTATACTGACCTCCATCAGGTTGCAAACTGAACATAATTTTTTTCTGCATCTAGCTCTGAAAAAATATTTGGCCTTCTAGCAGTGTGTGGGACTTGGTCTATTAGTCCATCTATACTGACCTCCATCAGGTTGAAAATTGAATATAATTTTTTTCTGCATCTACCTCTGAAAAAATAATTGGGCTTCTAGCTTTGTGTGGGACTTGTTCTATTAGTCCATCTATACTGACCTCCATCAGGTTGCAAATTGAATATAATATTTTTCTGCATCTAGCTCTGAAAAAATATTTGGCCTTCTAGCAGTGTGTGGGACTTGTTCTATTAGTCCATCTGTACTGACCTCCATCAGGTTGCAAATTGAATATAATATTTTTCTGCATCTAGCTCTGTAAAAATATTTGGCCTTCTAGCAGTGTGTGGGACTTGTTCTATTAGTCCATCTATACTGACCTCCATCAGGTTGCAAACTGAATATAATTTTTTTCTGCATCTACCTCTGAAAAAATATTTGGGCTTCTAGCAGTGTGTGGGACTTGTTCTATTAGTCCATCTATACTGACCTCCATCAGGTTGCAAACTGAATATAATATAAATATTTGGCCTTCTAGCAGTGTGTGGGACTTGTTCTATTAGTTCATCTATACTGACCTCCATCAGGTTGCAAACTGAATATAATTTTTTTCTGTATCTACCTCTGAAAAAATATTTGGGCTTCTAGCTGTGTGTGGGAGTTGTTCTATTAGTCCATCTATACTGACCTCCATCAGGTTGCAAATTGAATATAATATTTTTCTGCATCTAGCTCTGAAAAAATATTTGGCCTTCTAGCAGTGTGTGGGACTTGTTCTATTAGTCCACCTATACTGCCCTCCATCAGGTTGCAAATTGAATATAATATTTTGCTGCCTCTAGCTCTGAAAAATTATTTGGCCTTCTAGCAGTGTGTGGGACTTGTTCTATTAGTCCATCTATATTGACCTCCATCAGGTTGCAAACTGAATATAATTTTTTTCTGCATCTACCTCTGAAAAAATATTTGGCCTTCTAGCAGTGTGTGGGACTTGTTCTATTAGTCTATCTTTACTGACCTCCATCAGGTTGCAAATTGAATATAATTTTCTTCTGCATCTAGCTCTGAAAAAATATTTGGGCTTCTAGCAGTGTGTGGGACTTGTTCTATTAGTCCATCTATACTGACCTCCAGCAGGTTGCAAATTGAATATATTATTTTTCTGCATCTAGCTCTGAAAAAATATTTGGCCTTCTAGCAGTGTTTGGGACTTGTTCTATTAGTCCATCTATACTGACCTCCATCAGGTTGCAAATTGAATATAATATTTTTCTGCATCTAGCTCTGAAAAAATATTTGGCCTTCTAGCAGTGTGTGGGACTTGTTCTATTAGTCCATCTATACTGACCTCCATCAGGTTGCAAACTGAATATCATTTTTTTCTGCATCTACCTCTGAAAAAATATTTGGGCTTCTAGCAGTGTGTGGGACTTGTTCTATTAGTCCATCTATACTGACCTCCATCAGGTTGCAAACTGAACATAATTTTTTTCTGCATCTAGCTCTGAAAAAATATTTTGCCTTCTAGCAGTGTGTGGGACTTGTTCTATTAGTCCATCTATACTGACCTCCATCAGGTTGCAAATTGAATATATTATTTTTCTGCATCTAGCTCTGAAAAAATATTTGGCCTTCTAGCAGTGTGTGGGACTTGTTCTATTAGTCCATCTATACTGACCTCCATCAGGTTGAAAACTGAATATAATTTTTTTCTACATCTACCTCTGAAAAAATAATTGGGCTTCTAGCTTTGTGTGGGACTTGTTCTATTAGTCCATCTATACTGACCTCCATCAGGTTGCAAATTGAATATAATATTTTTCTGCATCTAGCTCTGAAAAAATATTTGGCCTTCTAGCAGTGTGTGGGACTTGTTCTATTAGTCCATCTGTACTGACCTCCATCAGGATGCAAATTGAATATAATATTTTTCTGCATCTAGCTCTGAAAAAATATTTGGCCTTCTAGCAGTGTTTGGGACTTGTTCTATTAGTCCATCTATACTGACCTCCATCAGGTTGCAAATTGAATATAATATTTTTCTGCATCTAGCTCTGAAAAAATATTTGGCCTTCTAGCAGTGTGTGGGACTTGTTCTATTAGTCCATCTATACTGACCTCCATCAGGTTGCAAACTGAATATAATTTTTTTCTGCATCTACCTCTGAAAAAATATTTGGGCTTCTAGCAGTGTGTGGGACTTGTTCTATTAGTCCATCTATACTGACCTCCATCAGGTTGCAAACTGAATATAATTTTTTTCTGCATCTAGCTCTGAAAAAATATTTTTCCTTCTAGCAGTGTGTGGGACTTGTTCTATTAGTCCATCTATACTGACCTCCATCAGTTTGCAAATTGAATATAATGTAAATATTTGGCCTTCTAGCAGTGTGTGGGACTTGTTCTATTAGTCCATCTATACTGACCTCCTTCAGGTTGCAAACTGAATATAATTTTTTTCTGCATCTACCTCTGAAAAAATAATTGGGCTTCTAGCTTTGTGAGGGACTTGTTCTATTAGTCCATCTATACTGACCTCCATCAGGGTGCAAATTTAATATAATATTTTTCTGCATCTAGCTCTGAAAAAATATTTGGCCTTCTAGCAGTGTGTGGAACTTGTTCTATTAGTCCCTCTATACTGACTTCCATCAGGTTGCAAATTGAATATAATATTTTTCTGCATCTAGCTCTGAAAAAATATTTGGCCTTCTAGCAGTGTGTGGGACTTGTTCTATTAGTCCATCTATACTGACCTCCATCAGGGTGCAAATTTAATATAATATTTTTCTGCATCTAGCTCTGAAAAAATATTTGGCCTTCTAGCTGTGTGTGGGACTTGTTCTATTAGTCCCTCTATACTGACTTCCATCAGGTTGCAAATTGAATATAATATTTTTCTGCATCAAGCTCTGAAAAAATAGTTGGCCTTCTAGCAGTGTGTGGGACTTGTTCTATTAGTCCATCTATATTGACCTCCATCAGGTTGCAAACTGAATAGAATTTTTTTCTGCATCTACCTCTGAAAAATATTTGGGCTTCTAGCAGTGTGTGGGACTTGTTCTATTAGTCCATCTATACTGACCTCCATCAGGTTGCAAATTGAATATAATTTTTTTCTGCATCTAGCTCTGAAAAAATGTTTGGCCTTCTAGCAGTGAGTGGGACTTGTTCTATTAGTCCATCTATACTGACCTCCATCAGGATGCAAATTGAATATAATATTTTTCTGCATCTAGCTCTGAAAAAATATTTGGCCTTCTAGCAGTGTGTGGGACTTGTTCTATTAGTCCATCTATACTGACCTCCATCAGGTTGCAAATTGAATATAATATTTTTCTGCATCTACCTCTGAAAAAATAATTGGGCTTCTAGCTGTGTGAGGGACTTGTTCTATTAGTCCATCTGTACTGACCTCCATCAGGGTGCAAATTTAATATAATATTTTTCTGCATCTAGCTCTGAAAAAATGTTTGGCCTTCTAGCAGTGAGTGGGACTTGTTCTATTAGTCCATCTATACTGACCTCCATCAGGATGCAAATTGAATATAATATTTTTCTGCATCTAGCTCTGAAAAAATATTTGGCCTTCTAGCAGTGTGTGGGACTTGTTCTATTAGTCCATCTATACTGACCTCCACCAGGTTGCAAACTGAATATAATTTTTTTCTGCATCTACCTCTGAAAAAATAATTGGGCTTCTAGCTGTGTGAGGGACTTGTTCTATTAGTCCATCTATACTGACCTCCATCAGGGTGCAAATTTAATATAATATTTTTCTGCATCTAGCTCTGAAAAAATATTTGGCCTTCTAGCAGTGTGTGGGACTTGTTCTATTAGTCCCTCTATACTGACTTCCATCAGGTTGCAAATTGAATATAATATTTTTCTGCATCTAGCTCTGAAAAAATATTTGGCCTTCTAGCAGTGTGTGGGACTTGTTCTAATAGTCCATCTATACTGACCTCCATCAGGTTGCAAATTGAATATGATATTTTTCTGCATCAAGCTCTGAAAAAATAGTTGGCCTTCTAGAAGTGTGTGGGACTTGTTCTATTAGTCCATCTATATTGACCTCCATCAGGTTGCAAACTGAATAGAATTTTTTTCTGCATCTACCTCTGAAAAAAATTTGGGCTTCTAGCAGTGTGTGGGACTTGTTCTGTTAGTCCATCTATACTGACCTCCATCAGGTTGCAAATTGAATATAATTTTTTTCTGCATCTAGCTCTGAAAAAATGTTTGGCCTTCTAGCAGTGAGTGGGACTTGTTCTATTAGTCCATCTATACTGACCTCCATCAGGATGCAAATTGAATATAATATTATTCTGCATCTACCTCTGAAAAAATATTTGGCCTTCTAGCAGTGTGTGGGACTTGTTCTATTAGTCCATCTATACTGACTTCCATCAGGTTGCAAATTGAATATAATTTTTTTCTGCATCTACCTCTGAAAAAATATTTGGGCTTCTAGCTGTGTGTGGGACTTGTTCTATTAGTCCATCTATACTGACCTCCATCAGGTTGCAAATTGAATATAATATTTTTCTGCATCTAGCTCTGAAAAAACATTTGGCCTTCTAGCAGTGTGTGCGACTTGTTCTATTAGTCCATCTATACTGACCTCCATCAGGTTGCAAATTGAATATTATTTTTTTCTGCATCTACCTCTGAAAAAATAATTGGGCTTCTAGCTGTGTGTGGGACTTGTTCTATTAGTCCATCTTTACTGACCTCCATCAGGTTGCAAATTGAATATAATATTTTTCTGCATCTAGCTCTTAAAAAAATATTTGGCCTTCTAGCAGTGTGTGGGACTTGTTCTATTAGTCCATCTATACTGACCTCCATCAGGTTGCAAATTGAATATAATTTTTTTCTGCATCTACCTCTGAAAAAATAATTGGGCTTCTAGCTGTGTGTGGGACTTGTTCTATTAGTCCATCTATACTGACCTCCATCAGGTTGCAAATTGAATATAATATTTTTCTGCATCTAGCTCTGAAAAAACATTTGGCCTTCTAGCAGTGTGTGGGACTTGTTCTATTAGTCCATCTATACTGACCTCCATCAGGTTGCAATTTGAATATTATTTTTTTCTGCATCTAGCTCTGAAAAAATATTTGGCCTTCTAGCAGTGTGTGGGACTTGTTCTTTTAGTCCATCTATACTGACCTCCATCAGGTTGCAAATTGAATATAATATTTTTCTGCATCTAGCTCTGAAAAAATATTTGGCCTTCTAGCAGTGTGTGGGACTTTCTCTATTAGTCCATCTATACTGACCTCCATCAGGTTGCAAATTGAATATAATATTTTTCTGCATCTAGATTTGAAAAAATATTTGGCCTTCTAGCAGTGTGTGGGACTTTCTCTATTAGTCCATCTATACTGACCTCCATCAGGTTGCAAACTGAATATAGTTTTTTTCTGCATTTGCCTCTGAAAAAATATTTGGGCTTCTAGCAGTGTGTGGGACTTGTTCTATTAGTCCATCTTTACTGACCTCCGTCAGGTTGCAAATTGAATATAATTTTTTTCTGCATCTAGCTCTGAAAAAATATTTGGCCTTCTAGCAGTGTGTGGGACTTGTTCTATTAGTCCATCTATACTGACCTCCATCGGGTGCAAATTGAATATAATATTTTTCTGCATCTAGCTCTGAAAAAATATTTGGCCTTCTAGCAGTGTGTATGACTTGGTCTATTAGCCCATCTGTACTGACTTCCATCAGGTTGCAAATTGAATATAATATTTTTCTGCATCTAGCTCTGAAAAAATATTTGGGCTTCTAGCAGTGTGTGGGACTTGTTCTATTAGTCCATCTATACTGACCTCCATCAGGTTGCAAATTGAATATAATATTTTTCTGCATCTAGCTCTGAAAAAATATTTGGCCTTCTATCAGTGTGTCGGACTTGTTCTATTAGACCATCTATACTGACCTCCATCAGGTTGCAAACTGAATATAATTTTTTTCTGTATCTACCTCTGAAAAAATATTTGGGCTTCTAGCTGTGTGTGGGACTTGTTCTATTAGTCCATCTATACTGACCTCCATCGGGTTGCAAATTGAATATAATATTTTTCTGCATTTAGCTCTGAAAAAATATTTGGCCTTCTAGCATTGTGTGGGACTTGTTCTATTAGTCCATCTATACTAACCTCCATCAGGTTGCAAATTGAATATAATATTTTTCTGCATCTAGCTCTGAAAAAATATTTGGCCTTCAAGCAGTGTGTGGGACTTGTTCTAATAGCCAATCTATACTGACCTCCATCAGGTTGCAAATTGAATATAATTTTTTTATGCATCTAGCTCTGAAAAAATATTTGGGCTTCTAGCTGTGTGTGGGACTTGTTCTATTAGTCCATCTATACTGACCTCCATCAGGTTGCAAATTGAATATAATATTTTTCTGCATCTAGCTCTGAAAAAATATTTGGCCTTCTAGCATTGTGTGGGACTTGTTCTATTAGTCCATCTATACTAACCTCCATCAGGTTGCAAATTGAATATAATATTTTTCTGCATCTAGCTCTGAAAAAATATTTGGCCTTCAAGCAGTGTGTGAGACTTGTTCTAATAGCCAATCTATACTGACCTCCATCAGGTTGCAAATTGAATATAATTTTTTTATGCATCTAGCTCTGAAAAAATATTTGGGCTTCTAGCTGTGTGTGGGACTTGTTCTATAAGTTCATCTATACTGACCTCCATCAGGTTGCAAACTGAATATATTTTTTTTCTGTATCTACCTCTGAAAAAATATTTGGGTTTCTAGCTGTGTGTGGGACTTGTTCTTTTAGCCCATCTATACTGACCTCCATCAGGTTGCAAATTGAATATAATATTTTTCTGTATCTAGCTCTGAAAAAATATTTGGCTTTCTAGCAGGGTGTGGGACTTGTTCTATTAGTCCATCTATACTGACCTCCATCAGGTTGCAAACTGAATATAATTTTTTTCTGCATCTACCTCTGAAAAAATAATTGGGCTTCTAGCTGTGTGTGGGACTTGTTATATTTGTCCATCTATACTGACCTCCATCAGGTTGCAAATTGAATATAATATTTTTCTGCATCTAGCTCTGAAAAAACATTTGGCCTTCTAGCAGTGTGTGGGACTTGTTCTATTAGTCCATCTATACTGACCTCCATCAGGTTGCAAATTGAATATTATTTTTTTCTGCATCTAGCTCTGAAAAAATATTTGGCCTTCTAGCAGTGTGTGGGACTTGTTCTATTAGTCCATCTATACTGACCTCCATCAGGTTGCAAACTGAATATAATATTTTTCTGCATCAAGCTCTTTAAAAATATTTGGCCTTCTAGCAGTGTGTGGGACTTTCTCTATTAGTCCATCTATACTGACCTCCATCAGGTTGCAAATTGAATATAATATTTTTCTGCATCTAGCTCTGAAAAAATATTTGGCCTTCTAGCAGTGTGTGGGACTTGTTCTATTAGTCCATCTATACTGACCTCCATCAGGTTGCAAATTGAATATAATATTTTTCTGCATCTAGCTCTGAAAAAACATTTGGCCTTCTAGCAGTGTGTGCGACTTGTTCTATTCGTCCATCTATACTGACCTCCATCAGGTTGCAAATTGAATATTATTTTTTTCTGCATCTACCTCTGAAAAAATAATTGGGCTTCTAGCTTTGTGTGGGACTTGTTCTATTAGTCCATCTTTACTGACCTCCATCAGGTTGCAAATTGAATATAATATTTTTCTGCATCTAGCTCTTAAAAAAATATTTGGCCTTCTTGCAGTGTGTGGGACTTGTTCTATTAGTCCATCTATACTGACCTCCATCAGGTTGCAAATTGAATATAATTTTTTTCTGCATCTACCTCTGAAAAAATAATTGGGCTTCTAGCTGTGTGTGGGACTTGTTCTATTAGTCCATCTATACTGACCTCCATCAGGTTGCAAATTGAATATAATATTTTTATGCATCTAGCTCTGAAAAAACATTTGGCCTTCTAGCAGTGTGTGGGACTTGTTCTATTAGTCCATCTTTACTGACCTCCATCAGGTTGCAATTTGAATATTATTTTTTTCTGCATCTAGCTCTGAAAAAATATTTGGCCTTCTAGCAGTGTGTGGGACTTGTTCTTTTAGTCCATCTATACTGACCTCCATCAGGTTGCAAATTGAATATAATATTTTTCTGCATCTAGCTCTGAAAAAATATTTGGCCTTCTAGCAGTGTGTGGGACTTTCTCTATTAGTCCATCTATACTGACCTCCATCAGGTTGCAAATTGAATATAATATTTTTCTGCATCTAGATTTGAAAAAATATTTGGCCTTCTAGCAGTGTGTGGGACTTTCTCTATTAGTCCATCTATACTGACCTCCATCAGGTTGCAAACTGAATATAATTTTTCTCTGCATTTGCCTCTGAAAAAATATTTGGGCTTCTAGCAGTGTGTGGGACTTGTTCTATTAGTCCATCTTTACTGACCTCCGTCAGATTGCAAATTGAATATAATTTTTTTCTGCATCTAGCTCTGAAAAAATATTTGGCCTTCTAGCAGTGTGTGGGACTTGTTCTATTAGTCCATCTATACTGACCTCCATCAGGAGCAAATTGAATATAATATTTTTCTGCATCTAGCTCTGAAAAAATATTTGGCCTTCTAGCAGTGTGTATGACTTGGTCTATTAGCCCATCTGTACTGACCTCCATCAGGTTGCAAATTGAATATAATATTTTTCTGCATCTAGCTCTGAAAAAATATTTGGCCTTCTATCAGTGTGTCGGACTTGTTCTATTAGACCATCTATACTGACCTCCATCAGGTTGCAAACTGAATATAATTTTTTTCTGTATCTACCTCTGAAAAAATATTTGGGCTTCTAGCTGTGTGTGGGACTTGTTCTATTAGTCCATCTATACTGACCTCCATCAGGTTGCAAATTGAATATAATATTTTTCTGCATTTAGCTCTGAAAAAATATTTGGCCTTCTAGCATTGTGTGGGACTTGTTCTATTAGTCCATCTATACTAACCTCCATCAGTTTGCAAATTGAATATAATATTTTTCTGCATCTAGCTCTGAAAAAATATTTGGCCTTCAAGCAGTGTGTGGGACTTGTTCTAATAGCCAATCTATACTGACCACCATCAGGTTGCAAATTGAATATAATTTTTTTATGCATTTAGCTCTGAAAAAATATTTGGGCTTCTAGCTGTGTGTGGGACTTGTTCTATTAGTCCATCTATACTGACCTCCATCAGGTTGCAAATTGAATATAATATTTTTCTGCATCTAGCTCTGAAAAAATATTTGGCCTTCTAGCATTGTGTGGGACTTGTTCTATTAGTCCATCTATACTAACCTCCATCAGGTTGCAAATTGAATATAATATTTTTCTGCATCTAGCTCTGAAAAAATATTTGGCCTTCAAGCAGTGTGTGGGACTTGTTCTAATACCCAATCTATACTGACCTCTATCAGGTTGCAAATTGAATATAATTTTTTTATGCATCTAGCTCTGAAAAAATATTTGGGCTTCTAGCTGTGTGTGGGACTTGTTCTATAAGTCTATCTATACTGACCTCCATCAGGTTGCAAACTGAATATATTTTTTTTCTGTATCTACCTCTGAAAAAATATTTGGGTTTCTAGCTGTGTGTGGGACTTGTTCTTTTAGCCCATCTATACTGACCTCCATCAGGTTGCAAATTGAATATAATATTTTTCTGTATCTAGCTCTGAAAAAATATTTGGCCTTCTAGCAGGGTGTGGGACTTGTTCTATTAGTCGATCTATACTGACCTCCATCAGGTTGCAAACTGAATATAATTTTTTTCTGCATCTACCTCTGAAAAAATAATTGGGCTTCTAGCTGTGTGTGGGACTTGTTATATTAGTCCATCTATACTGACCTCCATCAGGTTGCAAATTGAATATAATATTTTTCAGCATCTAGCTCTGAAAAAACATTTGGCCTTCTAGCAGTGTGTGGGACTTGTTCTATTAGTCCATCTATACTGACCTCCATCAGGTTGCAAATTGAATATTATTTTTTTCTGCATCTAGCTCTGAAAAAATATTTGGCCTTCTAGCAGTGTGTGGGACTTGTTCTATTAGTCCATCTATACTGACCTCCATCAGGTTGCAAATTGAGTATAATATTTTTCTGCATCAAGCTCTGAAAAAATATTTGGCCTTCTAGCAGTGTGTGGGACTTTCTCTATTAGTCCATCTATACTGACCTCCATCAGGTTGCAAATTGAATATAATATTTTTCTGCATCTAGCTCTGAAAAAATATTTGGCCTTCTAGCAGTGTGTGGGACTTGTTCTATTAGTCCATCTATACTGACCTCCATCAGGTTGCAAATTGAATATAATATTTTTCTGCATCTAGCTCTGAAAAAATATTTGGCCTTCTAGCAGTGTGTGGGACTTGTTCTATTAGTCCATCTATACTGACCTCCATCAGGTTGCAAATTGAATATAATATTTTTCTGCATCTAGCTCTGAAAAAACATTTGGCCTTCTAGCAGTGTGTGGGACTTGTTCTATTAGTCCATCTATACTGACCTCCATCAGGTTGCAATTTGAATATTATTTTTTTCTGCATCTAGCTCTGAAAAAATATTTGGCCTTCTAGCAGTGTGTGGGACTTGTTCTTTTAGTCCATCTATACTGACCTCCATCAGGTTGCAAATTGAGTATAATATTTTTCTGCATCTAGCTCTGAAAAAATATTTGGCCTTCTAGCAGTGTGTGGGACTTTCTCTATTAGTCCATCTATACTGACCTCCATCAGGTTGCAAATTGAATATAATATTTTTCTGCATCTAGATTTGAAAAAATATTTGGCCTTCTAGCAGTGTGTGGGACTTTCTCTATTAGTCCATCTATACTGACCTCCATCAGGTTGCAAACTGAATATAGTTTTTTTCTGCATTTTCCTCTGAAAAAATATTTGGGCTTCTAGCAGTGTGTGGGACTTGTTCTATTAGTCCATCTTTACTGACCTCCGTCAGGTTGCAAATTGAATATAATTTTTTTCTGCATCTAGCTCTGAAAAAATATTTGGCCTTCTAGCAGTGTGTGGGACTTGTTCTATTAGTCCATCTATACTGACCTCCATCGGGTGCAAATTGAATATAATATTTTTCTGCATCTAGATCTGAAAAAATATTTGGCCTTCTAGCAGTGTGTATAACTTGGTCTATTAGCCCATCTGTACTGACTTCCATCAGGTTGCAAATTGAATATAATATTTTTCTGCATCTAGCTCTGAAAAAATATTTGGCCTTCTAGCAGTGTGTGGGACTTGTTCTATTAGTCCATTTATACTGACCTCCATCAGGTTGCAAATTGAATATAATATTTTTCTGCATCTAGCTCTGAAAAAATATTTGGCCTTCTATCAGTGTGTCGGACTTGTTCTATTAGACCATCTATACTGACCTCCATCAGGTTGCAAACTGAATATAATTTTTTTCTGTATCTACCTCTGAAAAAATATTTGGGCTTCTAGCTGTGTGTGGGACTTGTTCTATTAGTCCATCTATACTGACCTCCATCGGGTTGCAAATTGAATATAATATTTTTCTGCATTTAGCTCTGAAAAAATATTTGGCCTTCTAGCATTGTGTGGGACTTGTTCTATTAGTCCATCTTTACTAACCTCCATCAGGTTGCAAATTGAATATAATATTTTTCTGCATCTAGCTCTGAAAAAATATTTGGCCTTCAAGCAGTGTGTGGGACTTGTTCTAATAGCCAATCTATACTGACCTCCATCAGGTTGCAAATTGAATATAATTTTTTTATGCATCTAGCTCTGAAAAAATATTTGGGCTTCTAGCTGTGTGTGGGACTTGTTCTATTAGTCCATCTATACTGACCACCATCAGGTTGCAAATTGAATATAATATTTTTCTGCATCTAGCTCTGAAAAAATATTTGGCCTTCTAGCATTGTGTGGGACTTGTACTATTAGTCCATCTATACTAACCTCCATCAGGTTGCAAATTGAATATAATATTTTTCTGCATCTAGCTCTGAAAAAATATTTGGCCTTCAAGCAGTGTGTGGGACTTGTTCTAATAGCCAATCTATACTGACCTCCATCAGGTTGCAAATTGAATATAATTTTTTTATGCATCTAGCTCTGAAAAAATATTTGGGCTTCTAGCTGTGTGTGGGACTTGTTCTATAAGTTCATCTATACTGACCTCCATCAGGTTGCAAACTGAATATATTTTTTTTCTGTATCTACCTCTGAAAAAATATTTGGGTTTCTAGCTGTGTGTGGGACTTGTTCTTTTAGCCCATCTATACTGACCTCCATCAGGTTGCAAATTGAATATAATATTTTTCTATATCTAGCTCTGAAAAAATATTTGGCCTTCTAGCAGGGTGTGGGACTTGTTCTATTAGTCCATCTATACTGACCTCCATCAGGTTGCAAACTGAATATAATTTTTTTCTGCATCTACCTCTGAAAAAATAATTGGGCTTCTAGCTGTGTGTGGGACTTGTTATATTAGTCCATCTATACTGACCTCCATCAGGTTGCAAATTGAATATAATATTTTTCTGCATCTAGCTCTGAAAAAACATTTGGCCTTCTAGCAGTGTGTGGGACTTGTTCTATTAGTCCATCTATACTGACCTCCATCAGGTTGCAAATTGAATATTATTTTTTTCTGCATCTAGCTCTGAAAAAATATTTGGCCTTCTAGCAGTGTGTGGGACTTGTTCTATTAGTCCATCTATACTGACCTCCATCAGGTTGCAAACTGAATATAATATTTTTCTGCATCAAGCTCTGAAAAAATATTTGGCCTTCTAGCAGTGTGTGGGACTTTCTCTATTAGTCCATCTATACTGACCTCCATCAGGTTGCAAATTGAATATAATATTTTTCTGCATCTAGCTCTGAAAAAATATTTGGCCTTCTAGCAGTGTGTGGGACTTGTTCTATTAGTCCATCTATACTGACCTCCATCAGGTTGCAAATTGAATATAATATTTTTCTGCATCTAGCTCTGAAAAAACATTTGGCCTTCTAGCAGTGTGTGGGACTTGTTCTATTAGTCCATCTATACTGACCTCCATCAGGTTGCAAATTGAATATAATATTTTTCTGCATCTAGCTCTGAAAAAACATTTGGCCTTCTAGCAGTGTGTGCGACTTGTTCTATTCGTCCATCTATACTGACCTCCATCAGGTTGCAAATTGAATATTATTTTTTTCTGCATCTACCTCTGAAAAAATAATTGGGCTTCTAGCTTTGTGTGGGACTTGTTCTATTAGTCCATCTTTACTGACCTCCATCAGGTTGCAAATTGAATATAATATTTTTCTGCATCTAGCTCTTAGAAAAATATTTGGCCTTCTAGCAGTGTGTGGGACTTGTTCTATTAGTCCATCTATACTGACCTCCATCAGGTTGCAAATTGAATATAATTTTTTTCTGCATCTACCTCTGAAAAAATGATTGGGCTTCTAGCTGTGTGTGGGACTTGTTCTATTAGTCCATCTATACTGACCTCCATCAGGTTGCAAATTGAATATAATATTTTTATGCATCTAGCTCTGAAAAAACATTTGGCCTTCTAGCAGTGTGTGGGACTTGTTCTATTAGTCCATCTTTACTGACCTCCATCAGGTTGCAATTTGAATATTATTTTTTTCTGCATCTAGCTCTGAAAAAATATTTGGCCTTCTAGCAGTGTGTGGGACTTGTTCTTTTAGTTCATCTATACTGACCTCCATCAGGTTGCAAATTGAATATAATATTTTTCTGCATCTAGCTCTGAAAAAATATTTGGCCTTCTAGCAGTGTGTGGGACTTTCTCTATTAGTCCATCTATACTGACCTCCATCAGGTTGCAAATTGAATATAATATTTTTCTGCATCTAGATTTGAAAAAATATTTGGCCTTCTAGCAGTGTGTGGGACTTTCTCTATTAGTCCATCTATACTGACCTCCATCAGGTTGCAAACTGAATATAGTTTTTCTCTGCATTTGCCTCTGAAAAAATATTTGGGCTTCTAGCAGTGTGTGGGACTTGTTCTATTAGTCCATCTTTACTGACCTCCGTCAGGTTGCAAATTGAATATAATTTTTTTCTGCATCTAGCTCTGAAAAAATATTTGGCCTTCTAGCAGTGTGTGGGACTTGTTCTATTAGTCCATCTATACTGACCTCCATCAGGTGCAAACTGAATATAATATTTTTCTGCATCTAGCTCTGAAAAAATATTTGGCCTTCTAGCAGTGTGTATGACTTGGTCTATTAGCCCATCTGTACTGACCTCCATCAGGTTGCAAATTGAATATAATATTTTTCTGCATCTAGCTCTGAAAAAATATTTGGCCTTCTATCAGTGTGTCGGACTTGTTCTATTAGACCATCTATACTGACCTCCATCAGGTTGCAAACTGAATATAATTTTTTTCTGTATCTACCTCTGAAAAAATATTTGGGCTTCTAGCTGTGTGTGGGACTTGTTCTATTAGTCCATCTATACTGACCTCCATCAGGTTGCAAATTGAATATAATATTTTTCTGCATTTAGCTCTGAAAAAATATTTGGCCTTCTAGCATTGTGTGGGACTTGTTCTATTAGTCCATCTATACTAACCTCCATCAGTTTGCAAATTGAATATAATATTTTTCTGCATCTAGCTCTGAAAAAATATTTGGCCTTCAAGCAGTGTGTGGGACTTGTTCTAATAGCCAATCTATACTGACCTCCATCAGGTTGCAAATTGAATATAATTTTTTTATGCATTTAGCTCTGAAAAAATATTTGGGCTTCTAGCTGTGTGTGGGACTTGTTCTATTAGTCCATCTATACTGACCTCCATCAGGTTGCAAATTGAATATAATATTTTTCTGCATCTAGCTCTGAAAAAATATTTGGCCTTCTAGCATTGTGTGGGACTTGTTCTATTAGTCCATCTATACTAACCTCCATCAGGTTGCAAATTGAATATAATATTTTTCTGCATCTAGCTCTGAAAAAATATTTGGCCTTCAAGCAGTGTGTGGGACTTGTTCTAATACCCAATCTATACTGACCTCTATCAGGTTGCAAATTGAATATAATGTTTTTATGCATCTAGCTCTGAAAAAATATTTGGGCTTCTAGCTGTGTGTGGGACTTGTTCTATAAGTCTATCTATACTGACCTCCATCAGGTTGCAAACTGAATATATTTTTTTTCTGTATCTACCTCTGAAAAAATATTTGGGTTTCTAGCTGTGTGTGGGACTTGTTCTTTTAGCCCATCTATACTGACCTCCATCAGGTTGCAAATTGAATATAATATTTTTCTGTATCTAGCTCTGAAAAAATATTTGGCCTTCTAGCAGGGTGTGGGACTTGTTCTATTAGTCCATCTATACTGACCTCCATCAGGTTGCAAACTGAATATAATTTTTTTCTGCATCTACCTCTGAAAAAATAATTGGGCTTCTAGCTGTGTGTGGGACTTGTTATATTAGTCCATCTATACTGACCTCCATCAGGTTGCAAACTGAATATATTTTTTTTCTGTATCTACCTCTGAAAAAATATTTGGGTTTCTAGCTGTGTGTGGGACTTGTTCTTTTAGCCCATCTATACTGACCTCCATCAGGTTGCAAATTGAATATAATATTTTTCTGTATCTAGCTCTGAAAAAATATTTGGCCTTCTAGCAGGGTGTGGGACTTGTTCTATTAGTCCATCTATACTGACCTCCATCAGGTTGCAAACTGAATATAATTTTTTTCTGCATCTACCTCTGAAAAAATAATTGGGCTTCTAGCTGTGTGTGGGACTTGTTATATTAGTCCATCTATACTGACCTCCATCAGGTTGCAAATTGAATATAATATTTTTCAGCATCTAGCTCTGAAAAAACATTTGGCCTTCTAGCAGTGTGTGGGACTTGTTCTATTAGTCCATCTATACTGACCTCCATCAGGTTGCAAATTGAGTATAATATTTTTCTGCATCAAGCTCTGAAAAAATATTTGGCCTTCTAGCAGTGTGTGGGACTTTCTCTATTAGTCCATCTATACTGACCTCCATCAGGTTGCAAATTGAATATAATATTTTTCTGCATCTAGCTCTGAAAAAATATTTGGCCTTCTAGCAGTGTGTGGGACTTGTTCTATTAGTCCATCTATACTGACCTCCATCAGGTTGCAAATTGAATATAATATTTTTCTGCATCTAGCTCTGAAAAAACATTTGGCCTTCTAGCAGTGTGTGGGACTTGTTCTATTAGTCCATCTATACTGACCTCCATCAGGTTGCAATTTGAATATTATTTTTTTCTGCATCTAGCTCTGAAAAAATATTTGGCCTTCTAGCAGTGTGTGGGACTTGTTCTTTTAGTCCATCTATACTGACCTCCATCAGGTTGCAAATTGAGTATAATATTTTTCTGCATCTAGCTCTGAAAAAATATTTGGCCTTCTAGCAGTGTGTGGGACTTTCTCTATTAGTCCATCTATACTGACCTCCATCAGGTTGCAAATTGAATATAATATTTTTCTGCATCTAGATTTGAAAAAATATTTGGCCTTCTAGCAGTGTGTGGGACTTTCTCTATTAGTCCATCTATACTGACCTCCATCAGGTTGCAAACTGAATATAGTTTTTTTCTGCATTTGCCTCTGAAAAAATATTTGGGCTTCTAGCAGTGTGTGGGACTTGTTCTATTAGTCCATCTTTACTGACCTCCATCAGGTTGCAAATTGAATATAATTTTTTTCTGCATCTAGCTCTGAAAAAATATTTGGCCTTCTAGCAGTGTGTGGGACTTGTTCTATTAGTCCATCTATACTGACCTCCATCAGGTGCAAATTGAATATAATATTTTTCTGCATCTAGCTCTGAAAAAATATTTGGCCTTCTAGCAGTGTGTATGACTTGGTCTATTAGCCCATCTGTACTGACTTCCATCAGGTTGCAAATTGAATATAATATTTTTCTGCATCTAGCTCTGAAAAAATATTTGGGCTTCTAGCAGTGTGTGGGACTTGTTCTATTAGTCCATCTATACTGACCTCCATCAGGTTGCAAATTGAATATAATATTTTTCTGCATCTAGCTCTGAAAAAATATTTGGCCTTCTATCAGTGTGTCGGACTTGCTCTATTAGACCATCTATACTGACCTCCATCAGGTTGCAAACTGAATATAATTTTTTTCTGTATCTACCTCTGAAAAAATATTTGGGCTTCTAGCTGTGTGTGGGACTTGTTCTATTAGTCCATCTATACTGACCTCCATCAGGTTGCAAATTGAATATAATATTTTTCTGCATTTAGCTCTGAAAAAATATTTGGCCTTCTAGCATTGTGTGGGACTTGTTCTATTAGTCCATCTGTACTAACCTCCATCAGGTTGCAAATTGAATATAATATTTTTCTGCATCTAGCTCTGAAAAAATATTTGGCCTTCAAGCAGTGTGTGGGACTTGTTCTAATAGCCAATCTATACTGACCTCCATCAGGTTGCAAATTGAATATAATTTTTTTATGCATCTAGCTCTGAAAAAATATTTGGGCTTCTAGCTGTGTGTGGGACTTGTTCTATTAGTCCATCTATACTGACCTCCATCAGGTTGCAAATTGAATATAATATTTTTCTGCATCTAGCTCTGAAAAAATATTTGGCCTTCTAGCATTGTGTGGGACTTGTTCTATTAGTCCATCTATACTAACCTCCATCAGGTTGCAAATTGAATATAATATTTTTCTGCATCTAGCTCTGAAAAAATATTTGGCCTTCAAGCAGTGTGTGGGACTTGTTCTAATAGCCAATCTATACTGACCTCCATCAGGTTGCAAATTGAATATAATTTTTTTATGCATCTAGCTCTGAAAAAATATTTGGGCTTCTAGCTGTGTGTGGGACTTGTTCTATAAGTCCATCTATACTGACCTCCATCAGGTTGCAAACTGAATATATTTTTTTTCTGCATCTACCTCTGAAAAAATATTTGGGTTTCTAGCTGTGTGTGGGACTTGTTCTTTTAGCCCATCTATACTGACCTCCATCAGGTTGCAAATTGAATATAATATTTTTCTGTATCTAGCACTGAAAAAATATTTGGCCTTCTAGCAGGGTGTGGGACTTGTTCTATTAGTCCATCTATACTGACCTCCATCAGGTTGCAAACTGAATATAATTTTTTTCTGCATCTACCTCTGAAAAAATAATTGGGCTTCTAGCTGTGTGTGGGACTTGTTATATTAGTCCATCTATACTGACCTCCATCAGGTTGCAAATTGAATATAATATTTTTCTGCATCTAGCTCTGAAAAAACATTTGGCCTTCTAGCAGTGTGTGGGACTTGTTCTATTAGTCCATCTATACTGACCTCCATCAGGTTGCAAATTGAATATTATTTTTTTATGCATCTAGCTCTGAAAAAATATTTGGCCTTCTAGCAGTGTGTGGGACTTGTTCTATTAGTCCATCTATACTGACCTCCATCAGGTTGCAAATTGAATATAATATTTTTCTGCATCAAGCTCTGAAAAAATATTTGGCCTTCTAGCAGTGTGTGGGACTTTCTCTATTAGTCCATCTATACTGACCTCCATCAGGTTGCAAATTGAATATAATATTTTTCTGCATCTAGCTCTGAAAAAATATTTGGCCTTCTAGCAGTGTGTGGGACTTTCTCTATTAGTCCATCTATACTGACCTCGATCAGGTTGCAAACTGAATATAGTTTTTTTCTGCATTTGCCTCTGAAAAAATATTTGGGCTTCTAGCAGTGTGTGGGACTTGTTCTATTAGTCCATCTTTACTGACCTCCATCAGGTTGCAAATTGAATATAATTTTTTTCTGCATCTAGCTCTGAAAAAATATTTGGCCTTCTAGCAGTGTGTGGGACTTGTTCTATTAGTCCATCTATACTGACCTCCATCAGGTTGCAAATTGAATATAATATTTTTCTGCATCTAGCTCTGAAAAAATATTTGGCCTTCTATCAGTGTGTCGGACTTGCTCTATTAGACCATCTATACTGACCTCCATCAGGTTGCAAACTGAATATAATTTTTTTCTGTATCTACCTCTGAAAAAATATTTGGGCTTCTAGCTGTGTGTGGGACTTGTTCTATTAGTCCATCTATACTGACCTCCATCAGGTTGCAAATTGAATATAATATTTTTCTGCATTTAGCTCTGAAAAAATATTTGGCCTTCTAGCATTGTGTGGGACTTGTTCTATTAGTCCATCTGTACTAACCTCCATCAGGTTGCAAATTGAATATAATATTTTTCTGCATCTAGCTCTGAAAAAATATTTGGCCTTCAAGCAGTGTGTGGGACTTGTTCTAATAGCCAATCTATACTGACCTCCATCAGGTTGCAAATTGAATATAATTTTTTTATGCATCTAGCTCTGAAAAAATATTTGGGCTTCTAGCTGTGTGTGGGACTTGTTCTATTAGTCCATCTATACTGACCTCCATCAGGTTGCAAATTGAATATAATATTTTTCTGCATCTAGCTCTGAAAAAATATTTGGCCTTCTAGCATTGTGTGGGACTTGTTCTATTAGTCCATCTATACTAACCTCCATCAGGTTGCAAATTGAATATAATATTTTTCTGCATCTAGCTCTGAAAAAATATTTGGCCTTCAAGCAGTGTGTGGGACTTGTTCTAATAGCCAATCTATACTGACCTCCATCAGGTTGCAAATTGAATATAATTTTTTTATGCATCTAGCTCTGAAAAAATATTTGGGCTTCTAGCTGTGTGTGGGACTTGTTCTATAAGTCCATCTATACTGACCTCCATCAGGTTGCAAACTGAATATATTTTTTTTCTGCATCTACCTCTGAAAAAATATTTGGGTTTCTAGCTGTGTGTGGGACTTGTTCTTTTAGCCCATCTATACTGACCTCCATCAGGTTGCAAATTGAATATAATATTTTTCTGTATCTAGCACTGAAAAAATATTTGGCCTTCTAGCAGGGTGTGGGACTTGTTCTATTAGTCCATCTATACTGACCTCCATCAGGTTGCAAACTGAATATAATTTTTTTCTGCATCTACCTCTGAAAAAATAATTGGGCTTCTAGCTGTGTGTGGGACTTGTTATATTAGTCCATCTATACTGACCTCCATCAGGTTGCAAATTGAATATAATATTTTTCTGCATCTAGCTCTGAAAAAACATTTGGCCTTCTAGCAGTGTGTGGGACTTGTTCTATTAGTCCATCTATACTGACCTCCATCAGGTTGCAAATTGAATATTATTTTTTTCTGCATCTAGCTCTGAAAAAATATTTGGCCTTCTAGCAGTGTGTGGGACTTGTTCTATTAGTCCATCTATACTGACCTCCATCAGGTTGCAAATTGAATATAATATTTTTCTGCATCAAGCTCTGAAAAAATATTTGGCCTTCTAGCAGTGTGTGGGACTTTCTCTATTAGTCCATCTATACTGACCTCCATCAGGTTGCAAATTGAATATAATATTTTTCTGCATCTAGCTCTGAAAAAATATTTGGCCTTCTAGCAGTGTGTGGGACTTTCTCTATTAGTCCATCTATACTGACCTCCATCAGGTTGCAAACTGAATATAGTTTTTTTCTGCATTTGCCTCTGAAAAAATATTTGGGCTTCTAGCAGTGTGTGGGACTTGTTCTATTAGTCCATCTTTACTGACCTCCATCAGGTTGCAAATTGAATATAATTTTTTTCTGCATCTAGCTCTGAAAAAATATTTGGCCTTCTAGCAGTGTGTGGGACTTGTTCTATTAGTCCATCTATACTGACCTCCATCAGGTTGCAAATTGAATATAATATTTTTCTGCATCTAGCTCTGAAAAAATATTTGGCCTTCTATCAGTGTGTCGGACTTGCTCTATTAGACCATCTATACTGACCTCCATCAGGTTGCAAACTGAATATAATTTTTTTCTGTATCTACCTCTGAAAAAATATTTGGGCTTCTAGCTGTGTGTGGGACTTGTTCTATTAGTCCATCTATACTGACCTCCATCAGGTTGCAAATTGAATATAATATTTTTCTGCATTTAGCTCTGAAAAAATATTTGGCCTTCTAGCATTGTGTGGGACTTGTTCTATTAGTCCATCTGTACTAACCTCCATCAGGTTGCAAATTGAATATAATATTTTTCTGCATCTAGCTCTGAAAAAATATTTGGCCTTCAAGCAGTGTGTGGGACTTGTTCTAATAGCCAATCTATACTGACCTCCATCAGGTTGCAAATTGAATATAATTTTTTTATGCATCTAGCTCTGAAAAAATATTTGGGCTTCTAGCTGTGTGTGGGACTTGTTCTATTAGTCCATCTATACTGACCTCCATCAGGTTGCAAATTGAATATAATATTTTTCTGCATCTAGCTCTGAAAAAATATTTGGCCTTCTAGCATTGTGTGGGACTTGTTCTATTAGTCCATCTATACTAACCTCCATCAGGTTGCAAATTGAATATAATATTTTTCTGCATCTAGCTCTGAAAAAATATTTGGCCTTCAAGCAGTGTGTGGGACTTGTTCTAATAGCCAATCTATACTGACCTCCATCAGGTTGCAAATTGAATATAATTTTTTTATGCATCTAGCTCTGAAAAAATATTTGGGCTTCTAGCTGTGTGTGGGACTTGTTCTATAAGTCCATCTATACTGACCTCCATCAGGTTGCAAACTGAATATATTTTTTTTCTGCATCTACCTCTGAAAAAATATTTGGGTTTCTAGCTGTGTGTGGGACTTGTTCTTTTAGCCCATCTATACTGACCTCCATCAGGTTGCAAATTGAATATAATATTTTTCTGTATCTAGCACTGAAAAAATATTTGGCCTTCTAGCAGGGTGTGGGACTTGTTCTATTAGTCCATCTATACTGACCTCCATCAGGTTGCAAACTGAATATAATTTTTTTCTGCATCTACCTCTGAAAAAATAATTGGGCTTCTAGCTGTGTGTGGGACTTGTTATATTAGTCCATCTATACTGACCTCCATCAGGTTGCAAATTGAATATAATATTTTTCTGCATCTAGCTCTGAAAAAACATTTGGCCTTCTAGCAGTGTGTGGGACTTGTTCTATTAGTCCATCTATACTGACCTCCATCAGGTTGCAAATTGAATATTATTTTTTTCTGCATCTAGCTCTGAAAAAATATTTGGCCTTCTAGCAGTGTGTGGGACTTGTTCTATTAGTCCATCTATACTGACCTCCATCAGGTTGCAAATTGAATATAATATTTTTCTGCATCAAGCTCTGAAAAAATATTTCCCCTTCTAGCAGTGTGTGGGACTTTCTCTATTAGTCCATCTATACTGACCTCCATCAGGTTGCAAATTGAATATAATATTTTTCTGCATCTAGCTCTGAAAAAATATTTGGCCTTCTAGCAGTGTGTGGGACTTTCTCTATTAGTCCATCTATACTGACCTCGATCAGGTTGCAAACTGAATATAGTTTTTTTCTGCATTTGCCTCTGAAAAAATATTTGGGCTTCTAGCAGTGTGTGGGACTTGTTCTATTAGTCCATCTTTACTGACCTCCATCAGGTTGCAAATTGAATATAATTTTTTTCTGCATCTAGCTCTGAAAAAATATTTGGCCTTCTAGCAGTGTGTGGGACTTGTTCTATTTGTCCATCTATACTGACCTCCATCAGGTGCAAATTGAATATAATATTTTTCTGCATCTAGCTCTGAAAAAATATTTGGCCTTCTAGCAGTGTGTATGACTTGGTCTATTAGCCCATCTGTACTGACTTCCATCAGGTTGCAAATTGAATATAATATTTTTCTGCATCTAGCTCTGAAAAAATATTTGGGCTTCTAGCAGTGTGTGGGACTTGTTCTATTAGTCCATCTATACTGACCTCCATCAGGTTGCAAATTGAGTATAATATTTTTCTGCATCTAGCTCTGAAAAAATATTTGGCCTTCTATCAGTGTGTCGGACATGCTCTATTAGACCATCTATACTGACCTCCATCAGGTTGCAAACTGAATATAATTTTTTTCTGTATCTACCTCTGAAAAAATATTTGGGCTTCTAGCTGTGTGTGGGACTTGTTCTATTAGTCCATCTATACTGACCTCCATCAGGTTGCAAATTGAATATAATATTTTTCTGCATTTAGCTCTGAAAAAATATTTGGCCTTCTAGCATTGTGTGGGACTTGTTCTATTAGTCCATCTATACTAACCTCCATCAGGTTGCAAATTGAATATAATATTTTTCTGCATCTAGCTCTGAAAAAATATTTGGCCTTCAAGCAGTGTGTGGGACTTGTTCTAATAGCCAATCTATACTGACCTCCATCAGGTTGCAAATTGAATATAATTTTTTTATGCATCTAGCTCTGAAAAAATATTTGGGCTTCTAGCTGTGTGTGGGACTTGTTCTATTAGTCCATCTATACTGACCTCCATCAGGTTGCAAATTGAATATAATATTTTTCTGCATCTAGCTCTGAAAAAATATTTGGCCTTCTAGCATTGTGTGGGACTTGTTCTATTAGTCCATCTATACTAACCTCCATCAGGTTGCAAATTGAATATAATATTTTTCTGCATCTAGCTCTGAAAAAATATTTGGCCTTCAAGCAGTGTGTGGGACTTGTTCTAATAGCCAATCTATACTGACCTCCATCAGGTTGCAAATTGAATATAATTTTTTTATGCATCTAGCTCTGAAAAAATATTTGGGCTTCTAGCTGTGTGTGGGACTTGTTCTATAAGTCCATCTATACTGACCTCCATCAGGTTGCAAACTGAATATATTTTTTTTCTGCATCTACCTCTGAAAAAATATTTGTGTTTCTAGCTGTGTGTGGGACTTGTTCTTTTAGCCCATCTATACTGACCTCCATCAGGTTGCAAATTGAATATAATAATTTTCTGTATCTAGCTCTGAAAAAATATTTGGCCTTCTAGCAGGGTGTGGGACTTGTTCTATTAGTCCATCTATACTGACCTCCATCAGGTTGCAAACTGAATATAATTTTTTTCTGCATCTACCTCTGAAAAAATAATTGGGCTTCTAGCTATGTGTGGGACTTGTTATATTAGTCCATCTATACTGACCTCCATCAGGTTGCAAATTGAATATAATATTTTTCTGCATCTAGCTCTGAAAAAACATTTGGCCTTCTAGCAGTGTGTGGGACTTGTTCTATTAGTCCATCTATACTGACCTCCATCAGGTTGCAAATTGAATATTATTTTTTTCTGCATCTAGCTCTGAAAAAATATTTGGCCTTCTAGCAGTGTGTGGGACTTGTTCTATTAGTCCATCTATACTGACCTCCATCAGGTTGCAAATTGAATATAATATTTTTCTGCATCAAGCTCTGAAAAAATATTTGGCCTTCTAGCAGTGTGTGGGACTTTCTCTATTAGTCCATCTATACTGACCTCCATCAGGTTGCAAATTGAATATAATATTTTTCTGCATCTAGCTCTGAAAAAATATTTGGCCTTCTAGCAGTGTGTGGGACTTGTTCTATTAGTCCATCTATACTGACCTCCATCAGGTTGCAAACTGAATATAGTTTTTTTCTGCATCTGCCTCTGAAAAAATATTTGGGCTTCTAGCAGTGTGTGGGACTTGTGCTATTAGTCCATCTTTACTGACCTCCGTCAGGTTGCAAATTGAATATAATTTTTTTCTGCATCTAGCTCTGAAAAAATATTTGGCCTTCTAGCAGTGTGTGGGACTTGTTCTATTAGTCCATCTATACTGACCTCCATCAGGTTGCAAGTTGAATATAATATTTTTCTGCATCTACCTCTGAAAAAATATTTGGCCTTCTAGCAGTGTGTGGGACTTGTTCTATTAGTCCATCTATACTGACCTCCATCAGGTTGAAAACTGACTAGAATTTTTTTCTGCATCTTCGTCTGAAAAAATAATTGAGCTTCTAGCTGTATGTGGGACTTGTTCTATTAGTCCCTCTATACTGACCTACATCAGGTGCAAATTGAATATAATATTTTTCTGCATCTAGGTCTGAAAAAATATTTGGCCTTCTAGCAGTGTGTATGACTTGTTCTATTAGTCCATCTGTACTGACTCCCATCAGGTTGCAAATTGAATATAATATTTTTCTGCATCTAGCTCTGAAAAAATATTTGGGCTTCTAGCAGTGTGTGGGACTTGTTCTATTAGTCCATCTATACTGACCTCCATCAGGTTGCAAATTGAATATAATATTTTTCTGCATCTAGCTCTGAAAACATATTTGGCCTTCTATCAGTGTGTGGGACTTGTTCTATTAGACCATCTATACTGACCTCCATCAGGTTGCAAACTGAATATAATTTTTTTCTGCATCTACCTCTGAAAAAATATTTGGGCTTCTAGCAGTGTGTGGGTCTTGTTCTATTAGTCCATCTATACTGACTTCCATCAGGTTGCAAATTGAATATAACATAAATATTTGGCCTTCTAACAGTGTGTGGGACTTTTTCTATTAGTCCATCTATACTGACCTCCATCAGGTTGCAAACTGAATATAATTTTTTTCTGTATCTACCTCTGAAAAAATATTTGGGCTTCTAGCTGTGTGTGGGACTTGTTCTATTAGTCCATCTATTCTGACCTCCATCAGGTTGCAAATTGAATATAATATTTTTCTGCATCTAGCTCTGAAAAAATATTTGGCCTTCTAGCATTGTGTGGGACTTGTTCTATTAGTCCATCTATACTAACCTCCATCAGGTTGCAAATTGAATATAATATTTTTCTGCATCTAGCTCTGAAAAAATATTTGGCCTTCAAGCACTGTGTGGGACTTGTTCTATTAGTCCATCTATACTGACCTCCATCAGGTTGCAAATTGAATATAATTTTTTATGCATCTAGCTCTGAAAAAATATTTGGGCTTCTAGCTGTGTGTGGGACTTGTTCTATTAGTCCATCTATACTGACCTCCATCAGGTTGCAAACTGAATATATTTTTTTTCTGCATCTACCTCTGAAAAAATATTTGGGTTTCTAGCTGTGTGTGGGACTTGTTCTATTAGCCCATCTATACTGACCTCCATCAGGTTGCAAATTGAATATAATATTTTTCTGTATCTAGCTCTGAAAAAATATTTAGCCTTCTAGCAGGGTGTGGGACTTGTTCTATTAGTCCATCTATTCTGACCTCCATCAGGTTGCAAACTGAATATAATTTTTTTCTGCATCCACCTCTGAAAAAATGTTTGGGCTTCTAGCTGTGTGTGGGACTTGTTCTATTATTCCATCTATACTGACCTCCATCAGGTTGCAAATTGAATATAATATTTTTCTGCATCTAGCTCTGAAAAAACATTTGGCCTTCTAGCAGTGTGTGGGACTTGTTCTATTAGTCCATCTATACTGACCTCCATCAGGTTGCAAATTGAATATTATTATTTTCTGCATCTAGCTCTGAAAAAATATTTGGCCTTCTAGCAGTGTGTGGGACTTGTTCTATTAGTCCATCTTTACTGACCTCCATCAGGTTGCAAATTGAATATAATATTTTTCTGCATCTAGCTCTTAAAAAAATATTTGGCCTTCTAGCAGTGTGTGGGACTTGTTCTATTAGTCCATCTATACTGACCTCCATCAGGTTGCAAATTGAATATAGTTTTCTTCTGCATCTGCCTCTGAAAAAATATTTGGGCTTCTAGCAGTGTGTGGGACTTGTTCTATTAGTCCATCTTTACTGACCTCCGTCAGGTTGCAAATTGAATATAATTTTTTTCTGCATCTAGCTCTGAAAAAATATTTGGCCTTCTAGCAGTGTGTGGGACTTGTTCTATTAGTCCATCTATACTGACCTCCATCAGGTTGCAAATTGAATATAATATTTTTCTGCATCTACCTCTGAAAAAATATTTGGCCTTCTAGCAGTGTGTTGGACTTGTTCTATTAGTCCATCTATACTGACCTCCATCAGGTTGAAAACTGAATATAATTTTTTTCTGCATCTACGTCTGAAAAAATAATTGGGCTTCTAGCTGTGTGTGGGACTTTTTCTATTAGTCCATCTATACTGACCTCCATCAGGTGCAAATTGAATATAATATTTTTCTGCATCTAGCTCTGAAAAAATATTTGGCCTTCTAGCAGTGTGTATGACTTGTTCTATTAGTCCATCTGTACTGACTTCCATCAGGTTGCAAATTGAATATAATATTTTTCTGCATCTAGCTCTGAAAAAATATTTGGGCTTCTAGCAATGTGTGGGACTTGTTCTATTAGTCCATCTATACTGACCTCCATCAGGTTGCAAATTGAGTATAATTTTTTTCTGCAACTAGCTCTGAAAAAATATTTGGCCTTCTAGCAGTGTGTGGGACTTGTTCTATTAGTCCATCTATACTGACCTCCATCAGGTTGCAAATTGAATATAATATAAATATTTGGCCTTCTAGCAGTGTGTGGGACTTGTTCTATTAGTCCATCTATACTGACCTCCATCAGGTTGCAAACTGAATATATTTTTTTTCTGTATCTACCTCTGAAAAAATATTTGGGTTTCTAGCTGTGTGTGGGACTTGTTCTATTAGCCCATCTATACTGACCTCCATCAGGTTGCAAATTGAATATAATATTTTTCTGTATCTAGCTCTGAAAAAATATTTGGCCTTCTAGCACGGTGTGGGACTTGTTCTATTAGTCCATCTATACTGACCTCCATCAGGTTGCAAATTGAATATAATATTTTTCTGCATCTAGCTCTGAAAAAATATTTGGCCTTCTAGCAGTGTGTGGGACTTGTTCTATTAGTCCATCTATACTGACCTCCATTAGGTTGCAAATTGAATATAATATTTTTCTGCATCTAGCTCTGAAAAAATATTTGGCCTTCAAGCAGTGTGTGGGACTTGTTCTATTAGTCCATCTATACTGACCTCCATCAGGTTGCAAATTGAATATAATTTTTTTATGCATCTAGCTCTGAAAAAATATTTGGGCTTCTAGCTGTGTGTGGGACTTGTTCTTTTAGTCCATCTATACTGACCTCCATCAGGTTGCAAACTGAATATAATTTTTTTCTGCATCTAACCCAGACAATAGTTTTGGCCTAATACCACAGTTTGGCCACTCAGCTCTGCTCGGTTCCCATCCATTGTTTTTTTGTGCAAACAACTCCAGAGTTGTGAATTAGTTAACCACCAAAATGAGTGGAAAAAGGCCTGCTGCTGGTGGAAAGGAGAATAGGCATGTTGGGAAGGGGAAAAAAGGTTGTGTCCGTGGAGTAGATGTTAAAGCAACAGTAACATCTGCAGAAGAAAGACCATCTTCCAGCAAAACTAAAATGTCTACTTCTTTTAGCGGACAATGTGATAAGATCCCTTTCTTACGGTCACGCCAATCGCTACAAATTCCAGATGAGGCACAAAAACAGCAGGTGCTTCAACGGATATCAAGTGCTCCTTTAAGTGGGCTCTCCTCCACATCAACTTCAACATCACAAATACTCCAGTCCTCAGAGGTGTCACCCCAATCGCACTTGCTTCCTCACAGCTCCCAAATCTCCAGCTGCCCGTCTGAGTATGAGGTAGAACAGATGGTTGAGTCTGCAGAGCTGTTTACTCATACTATAGCCTGGGAATCAGAGGTCAGCTCCAGTGCTTCTGTGAATCCAGACAAAATGATCTGCACTGATGCCCAGAATCTTTATGAGTCGGATCCAGGACCAGACGCAGAAGGTTCTGACCATAATGTAGACCCTCATTTCCAAACTGTAACTCCTGTTGGTGGAGACAATGAGGAAGACGATGATGAGACTCAAATACCTGATTGGAGCGACAACTTTAGTTTTTTGTCAGGGCAGGAACAGGTTGGCTCTGAGGACGACGGGTGTGATAACGCACAGGGTGATGATGATGAGGTTGGAGATCCCACTTACTGTCAACCCACAGTCAGCCAAGAGATGAGGTCAGCAGAGGAGGTGGAGGAGGTTGCTAGTGACGACGAGGTCAGGTTGCGCCTTCCTGGACAGAGACGTAGTACTGGAAGCACGTCAACAACTGCATCCTCAAACACAACTCTGCCTCTGACCACAAGTCGCGGTGGCTCTTCAGGTCGCATGTGTGCTAAGCCTTGCATAGCCTGGGCATTTTTTCAGATCGATAAAGATGACCCAAGTCATGTTATCTGTAACATTTGTCAACAAAAGCTAAGTAGAGGCCAAAAAATACATAGTTTGAGTACTTCATGCATGAATCGGCACATGGACATGAAGCATAAGTTGCAGTGGGAAGTTCACTGTGCTACAATGCGGCCTAGCCGGCCGGGCCAAACGCCGTCTGCCCCATCTTGTGCATCTGCGGCCTCTTCATCCTCTGTGACTGGGGACACAGCAGTCACACCTGTTTTGGGACGCAGACCTGCCACCTCTTTACCCGCAACAGCCAGTGTGATTAGCAGGTCATCATTTTCTTTGGAGGTGGTAACACCAGCTGGTGTTGAGTGCTGTCCGACATCGATAGCACCACCTTTGGATCAAGGCAACCTAACATGTCCGCCTGCATCTTCCTCACAGACCGGCAGTTTGCCGGGGACACCCTTATCAACCCCGTCTAAGCACAACAGCCAGCCCTCAGTCCTTCAGATGTGGACAAGTAAAACACCATTTCCTCCTAGCCATGAGAAAGCTAAGAGGTTGAATTTCACCATCTGCAAGCTCTTGGCTACAGAAATGCTGCCTTTCCGCCTGGTGGACACAGAGGATTTTCGAGACCTTATGTCCGCCGCAGTGCCCCTTTACCAGATGCCCAGTCGGCACTACTTCTCAAAGAAAGGTGTGCCTGCGCTCCACCAGCATGTCGCACACAACATCACCGGTTCTTTGAGAAACTCTGTGTGTGACAGGGTGCATTTCACCACAGACACTTGGACGAGTAGGCATGGACAGGGGCGTTACATGTCGCTGAATGGGCACTGGGTAACTATGGTGACAGCAGGACAAGGGGCTGCTGTCCAAGTCTTGCCGTCCCCACGAGTTGTGCGTCAATCCTCTTTATGTCAAAGTTCCTCCACTGCTTCTGCCTCCTCAATCTCCTCTCGGTCCTCCACCTGCACCCAAAGCCTGTCTGGTCATGCCACAAGCTTTCTAACTGCGCAGAAGGGATCCTGCACACCTCCTTACTATGCTGGCAGTAGGGCTCAACGTCATCAGGCGGTTTTTACTTTGAAATGTCTGGGAAATGTGAGTCACACAGCTGAGGAGTTGTGGTCAGCTCTGGAGAACCAATTTCATGAATGGTTGTCTCCACTGGACCTGAAACCAGGGAAGGCCAGGTGCGACAATGCTGCAAACCTGGGTGCGGCCCTTCGCCGGGGCAATGTCACACACGTGCCTTGTATGGCTCACGTGTTGAACCTGGTTGTCCAGCAATTTTTAGCCCACTATCCCGGACTAGATGGCCTTCTGCAGAGGGCACGGTCACTGTGTGCTCACTTCCGCCGTTCGCATCCCACAGCTCAGCGACTTACATCTCTACAGAAGTCGTTGGGCCTGCCACTTCACCGGCTAAAATGCGATGTGCCTACCCGGTGGAATTCAACTCTGCACATGTTGCAGTGACTGTGGCAGCACCGACAAGCCCTGGTGCAATACGTTCTGATGTATAGCCTGGGCCAACGGGATCCAGAGGTGGGGCAAATCACGCTGGAGGAGTGGTCTCAGATCAGGGACCTATGCACCCTTCTGCACAGTTTTGAAATGGCGACGAAGATGTTTAGTGCTGACGATGCCATTATCAGCATGACTATTCCGGTGATTTACATGCTGGAGCACATGTTAAACAGAATTCGGAGTCAGGTGGTGGCACAAGAGGAGGTGGAGGAAGTAGAGGAGGAGGAGTTGCATGCAGAAGGGCTAACATCTGCAAGATCCAGACGGTCGGCAGCACCAAGGCGGCAGGCATGTGAGGGTGGGTGAGATGGTTTTACCAGGGTGCATGGTAGCAGCCAAACTAGAGAGGAAGGTGCAGGAGCCCAGGAAGAAGTGGAGGACGAACTGATGGAAGACTCATCAGATGAGGGAGACCTTGATCACATTTCTGTTGTGCGAGGTTGGGGGGAGAGGACAGAGGAAGGAAGCATGATTGTTACCTCGCCACCAACACAACAGGGACTTGGTGCTCCTGGATGCACAAGACACATGAGTGCCTTCTTGCTGCACTACCTGCAACATGACCCTCAAATTGGGAGAATTAGAAATAATCCTGACTACTGGGTTGCCACACTGTTAGATCCCCTGTACAAAAGTAAATTTGCTGAAATAATTCCTGCCATAGAAAGGAATGCACGCATGCAGGAGTATCAGCAGAGACTGTTTCAGAATCTTACATGTGCTTTTCCACAAAACACCAGTGGTGCACGTAGTGAATCTCACAGTTCCAACTTGCCAACCGTCGAGTGTTCAGCACTCAAACCGTAACAGAACCACAGTATCTGCTGGTAACATCAATTTTGCGGAATCATTTCATCACTTTTTTAGCTCATCATTTGCAAGGCCACAGGAGACAAGAAGTCTGACACATAGTCAACGCCTAGAGACGATGGTACAGGAGTATCTCCAACCAAACATTGAAGCCATGACTGTGTCACTGGACCCTTGCTCTTTTTGGGCTTCCAATCTGGATAAATGGCCGGAGCTCGCCACTTACGCCTTGGAGGTCTTGTCATGCCCCGCAGCCAGCGTTCTGTCTGAACGTGAGTTCAGCGCTGCTGGTGGTGTGCTGACAGATAAGCGCACGCGGCTCTCCACTGATAATGTAGACAGACTCACGTTCATAAAGATGAACAAATCATGGATCCAAAACGACTTTTCTACCCCTGTGTCATCCTGGGGAGAGTAAAAGCTTGATGATTGGTTAAAATCACCTCACCAACCGTTTTAAGCTTTCAAATTACTAATCATGTTTATCTGTATCTTGGCTGGAAAATTATTTGGGCTTTGTAGCAGTGTGCAGTAATGATTCTATTAGGCCATCTATACTAAGCTCAATCAGATTTAAAATTACTAATCATGTTTATCTGTATCTTGGCTGGAAAATAATTTGGGCTTTGTAGCAGTGTGCAGTAATGATTCTATTAGGCCATCTATACTAAGCTCCACCAGATTTAAAATTACTAATCATGTTTATCTGTATCTTGGCTGGAAAATAATTTGGGCTTTGTAGCAGTGTGCAGTACTGATTCTATTAGGGCATCTATACTAAGCTCCACCAGATTTAAAATTAATAATAATTTTTAGCCGCATCTAGCCCGGAAAATAATTTTGGGGCTCCGAGATGCGCAAGACACATAAGTGACTTCTTGCTGCACTACCTGCAACATGACCCTCAGATTGTCAGAATTCGAAGTAATCCTGACTACTGGGTTGCCACACTCTTAGATCCCCCACACTCTTCGATCAACCTCTTCATTTTAATAAAGACCAAAAAAATGGTCATTTTTGAAATTATAAGCATTAGCAGGTTATTAGAAACTGAAATCAAACAGTTTTCAACTCAAAACTTTATTCTAGGTGATGTTACATTTGCATATAGGACCCCTTGTTCGAAAGGAGCTTCTGAACGCTCTCGTCCATTGAATTTGTCTCTCGCCATCATAGACACTCCATCATAGACACCAGCAGCTTCAAAAACTTGTCTGCTGCTATGACAAGGCTTTTTTGCCGCTGCTCTTTTAACCTGACGTAATTGCCTGTAGGAAAGAGTCCTCAATTTGCCTTTATCAGCACGCACACGTGTGTACTGTGAATCAGCTACATACTTCTTGATTGCCAAGACACTTCATCCTGATCATCGCACAATGTTGATTGTAGTCATGCCTTGACTTAAACACTCCACAATTTGTTGCTTCTCAGCAGCCGACACATCCTTTTTCTTTCCCATTTTGGCAGAAAATGTAGGCTGCTTAATAATGTGGGACAGCCTTCTTAAGTAGTCTTGCCATTCATTGGACACACCTGCCAAACTAATTAGCACAGGTGTCTGCAATTTCTTACAGTGATATAAAGAGCCCTGACACACATCACCATCACTCCTAAACACTTTTTGCATAATAATTTGGAACACAGTGTACATGTGCTTTTCCACAAAACACCAGAGGTTCACGTAGTGAATCTTACAGTTCTAACTTGCCAACCGTGGTCTGTATGGATTTGTTCAATAAAGGGCCCAAAATTAAGATAACATAGACGGGAGAGGTCTCTATGAATAGGAATTCCTAAGAATTTGATACCCTGTGAGGGCCAGGCAAAGGGAAAGTTGGACTGGATGGAATCCTGTATGGATTTGGGGAGGGAGACATCGAGGGCCTCAGGCTTCGCTGTATTGATTTTAAAATTTGACCATGTAACAAAGTGATCTATTTCAGCCATAACAGCCTGCTGATGGATATATGTGATTGACATCATCAGCAAATGCAGAGCACTTGTACTCGGTGCCTCCCACCTCAATCCACCTAATATTGGGGTTATGGCGAATTGATGAGAGCAGGTGCTCCGTCACTAGGATGTATAAGAGAGGGGACAGATGATATCCCTGCCTTGTCCCATTGGTGATTATGAAAGGTGATGAAAATGTTCCATTTATCTTCAGCCTAGGTGACGTATTGCGATACAGGGCCGTGATTTTGCCTATAAAAGGGTCCCCTAGACCCCTACCTCAAGCTTTTTAAGAGAATAATATATGGCGTGCCAGGAGACTTTATGGAATGCTTTCTCAGCATCCAACGAGAGTATCTAATTACAAATTTTTAACTGCATTTAGCCCAAGAAATACTTTGTGCCTAGTAGCAGTGTCTGCTAGTCAGTGGATTATCCCAGCTGTTAAGCAAGCTACACCACCTGTAGTTTGGACACTTAATTTTTTCAAAGAAAATGGTTCGGGCACCCGGGACACTCAGTGAAGAGCATCGGGGAGGCACCCCAAGGCACAGGGGCTGGGACTGGCGGTAGGACGCCTTGCGGTGGACCGCCAAGCTCGATCCTTATAAAAGCTTTTTAACTGCAGCAGCTTTAGTGGACGCTACTGAAGCTGGAATTACCGCGGCTGCTGGCATGAGACTTGCCCTTCAATAGATCCTTGTAAAAGGATTTAAAGTGTACTCATTCAAATTAGAGAGACAATTTAAATTAAAAAGATTAGACTTACCTCCACCGCAGGGGGGCTCGCTCGAACCAACAGCGGACAGGCACCAGTATTGGGAGAGGGGGGCTGGCCGTCAGGGTCCACCGCGGCTCTGGCACAAACCCGGCGACACGGAGGTCGCACGGGCAAGAACGAACTGGCTGTGTCGGCTTCGCACTTTTTTGGTTTTAGAAGGGCATGACATGCCTATATCTGTGTCTACCCCTCCTTTTACTCCTCCACCTCTTTTCTTTTCGCATTACTATATGTACTTGTCACTTTTCCATGTGTTAGTTGTGTCTTTTGAGCAGTTTGTCAGCTTTTGGACACCTTTGAAGGTGTTTTCTATGTGTTTCTATGTGTTTTTGTTTGCCTGCCATTGGTTTTAACGGTGTTCGAAGGTGTTCGATGAACAGTTCGGTGAACATACGGGTTTTCGACGAACCGAACCGAATTCGAACACTACGGGGGTGGCTCAACACTAGTTGTCACGCAGTTCTTTGACCACAGAACCTCCACTTGTTTACCCGCTCCAGTCAGCCTCAGTGAGAGCCCGTCAGCTGTAATGGAAGTGGACATGCCTGCTGTTTTTGCTTCAACAAATACACCACATATTTTTCAATCCACCGAAACATCTTCACCTGCACCTCACTCACAGTCCAGCAGTTTGTCGTGTACACCCTACTCCGCCCGCTCTCAGCACTGCATCCAGCCCTCGGTCCCGCAGTTGTGGTCATGTAAAAGATTGTCTCCTCCTACACATTATAAAGCTAAAGGCTGACTTCCACCATCTCCAATCTATTGGCCAAAGAAATGCTGCCTTTCCTCCTGGTGGATACAGATGGTTTCTGAAAGCTGATGGCCATCACAGGCCCCCAATACCAGTTGCCCAATCGCCATTACTTTTATAAGAAAGCTGTGCCTGCTCTACACCAGCATGTCACAGACAACATCACCCATTCCTTGACTAAATCTATATCTGCCAGGGTGCACATACATCTCGCTGACTGGGCACTGGGTGACTCTGGTGGCAGGTGGGGAAAGGGCTGCCCTACAAGTCTTGGAATCCCCAAGATTTGCTGGACAAAACTCTGTATTTAACACTTACTACACTGCTTCTGCCTCCTCCACCTCCTTTAGGGCCTCCACCTGCACCCTCAACCTGTGCCTTAATGAGACACACGTTCCAACAGTAGCGAGCGATCAGGCAGTCTTAAAATTAATATACCTTGGAGATCGCAGTCATACAGCTGAAGAGTTGTGGACAGCTATCCAGGCCGAGTTTGAGCGATGGCTGTCTCCACTGAACCTGGAGCCAGGAAAGGCTGTGTGCGATAACAGTGCAAACCTGGTAGTGGCCCTACTCCAGGGCAAGCTCACACACGTGCCTTGCATGGCTCACATCCTCAACCTGGTGGTACAGCAATTTCTCCGCCACTATCCCAACCTGGATTCGCTGCTGCAGAAAACATGAAAGCTATGTGCTCACTTCCACCGTTCGCACCCCTCAGCTCATTGACTTGTATCGATACAGTGGTCAATGTCCATGCCAATTAATCGGTTGATATGCGATGTTCTGACACTGTCAAATTCCACTCTGCACATGTTGCAGTGACTGTGGCAGCAGCGATGAACCGTGATGCAGTATCTCATGTCGTATGGCCTGGGCCAACACAGCACGAACATGGTGCAAATCTTGTTTTTGGAGTGACCACAGATTAAGGACCTCTGTACCCTTTTACACAGTTTTGAAATGGCTACTAAGATGGGTAGCACTGATGTTGCTGTCATCAGCATCACTATTCCGGTCATCTACATGCTGGAGCAGACTTTAAATAGCCTGCGGGCGGAGTCGGTGGTCCCAGAGGAAGAGGTGGAAGCAGAGGAGGATGCGGAAGGGATAACAATGTCTTTAAGTTCCAGACTCTCATTGCACAGGGGGGTGCCAAGGGAGGGTGGATTACAGCAATCGAGGGGGGCTGGTGATACCACACAAACTGTTAGGGAAGGTGCAGGAGCCGAGGAACAAATGGAGGAGGAAGAGGTGATGGGCGAGCAACAGTCAGGAGATGAAGAGGATAATCACCCCCTCTCTGTTGTTTGTGGTTGGCCGGTGGGGACAGAGGAAACAAGCATCAATGTTACCCAGCCACCAACACACCATGGGATTTGACCTCATGGAAGAGCCCGACACATCAGCACCCTCTTGCTGCACTATCTGCAAATGATCACTGTATAGTTGCGATTCTAAATAGTGCTGACTTCTGGGTTGCCACTCTGTTATATCCACGTTATAAGAGTAAATTTTGCCAGATGCTTCCCGCCCTGGAAAGGGACCCACGCATGCTGGAGTATCGAAACACACTTTTACACAGCCTTAAGAGAGGTTTTCCCCAAGATGGCAGTGAGTCACACAGTGTACATCGCAGCTCTAGACTTCTAACCTCAGGAACATCAATTAGTCAACTCAAAAACATTAGCAGCAGCAGTCTAAGTGGCAGAAGCAATTTCTGTGAGTCCTTTCACACATTTTGTAGACCAGCTTGTGCACCAGCACAACAGAGTACAAGTCTGACACGTGGTGAACAACTGGAGAGGATGGTGCAGGAGTATCTTGAGCTCAATATCAATACCATTAGGAAGGGTTTGGACCCTTTTGCATTTTGGACTTCAAAAATGGAAGAGTGGCCTGAGCTTGCCTGTCATACCTAGGTTTTATCATGCCCGCAGCCAGCGTTCTCTCAGAATGTGTCTTCAGTGCTGCTGCTGGTGTCCTGATGGATAAGCTCATCCGACTGTCCCCTGAAAGTGTAGACTGCCTAACTTTCATCAAGATGAACAAGTCATGGATCTCCAAGGACTTTTGCACCACAATCGCAAACTGTGCAAACTAAGCGATGTTGTAGTTTTTAGTGTGCTGCATTGATCTCACATATTGCAGTCTGTAATATCTTTGTCTTGGCTTCTGTGCCTGCTGTTGCTGCTGCTACAGATTTAACAATAATTTTTGGAAATGTGGAAACTCCTGTTTGGATCTCCATCTGCTGGGTTGGCTGTAGTGGAAGAGGTGTCGGTCCCTATTATACTAGTTCTACTCCACTGAAATTTATGCCACTCTGGTGCTGTCAGTCCCTAATTTTTGGAAATGTGGAGACTCCTGGTTGGGTCTCCATATGCTGGGTTGGCTGTAGTGGAAGAGGTGTTGGTCCCCATTATACTAGTTATACTCGACTGAAATTAATGCCACTTTGGTGGTGTCAGCCCCTAATTTTTGGAAACGTGCAGACTCCTGGTTGGGTCTCCAACTGCTGGGTTGGCTGTAGTGGAAGAGGTGTCGGTCCCCATTATACTATTTATACTCTAGTGAAATTGATGCCACTTTGGTGGTGTCTGCCCCTAATTTTTGGAAATGTGAAGACTCCTGATTGGGTCTCCATCTGCTGGGTTGGCTGTAGTGGAAGAAGTGTTGGTCCCCATTATACTATTTCTACTCTGGTGAAATTGATTCCACTTTGGTGGTGTCAGCCCCTAATTTTTAGAAATGGGGAGACTCCTGTTGGGTCTTATTCATGTGTGTTGCCAGTAGCAGTAAGCCTCCCAGACCGGCAGGCCTCCACTTACTTTCAGTCAACTACCCGTGTTACTATCCTTAAATTTTTGTACCAATACTACTCTATGAAACTGATTTTTCAGCCATCTGAGTGTAGCTGAGCATAAAAGCAACTTGAGCTGTTGCATGTGGTATCAGGGCTCCCAGCACATCAGGGCTACACCGATCCCTCATCCACCTCATCTTAATTTGAAGTTCAATTCAAAACTGAAAATGCTGGCCCAGACCCTGATATCTCATTCATGGCCCATGGCTGACTGCTGCTGTGCAATTAGAAAATTTGTACGGTGGGTCAATTTATGCCTCCTTTCGTGGGGTCTGCCCCTAATTTGAGCTGTTTTGGCAGCTTTTGGGACCGTTTTATAGGTGTTGTGCATGCGTTTGGTTTTGCCTCCCATTGAATTCAATGGGGTTTGGTATGTTCGTCGAACTGTTCGGTGAATTATTCGGCAAACATCGGGAAGTTCGCCAAGGTGGGATGAACTGAACAGTTAAATGTTTGCTCATCTCTATTAATAACCCAGCAGGCAAATTATCCAAAACATAGCAGGAGATGGACTCATAGTGAAGTGTTCCTACATTAAGTGTGAATTCCACCATTGCCAGCGGGACAAGGTTCTTTAGTAACGATGTCCTGTTAAGGGCAACAATTTGAATGGATCTTTTCAACTTAACTGTCCCTAATCCTAAGCTCAGGACCAGTCCTGAATCAATGAAGTTGGCAGCAGACCCACAAACAGTGAAAGCTACCGCTGATAAAGACTGGCTTTGGAAAAGTACTTCCATGTTCAGCAGTACTTTATCTGAGGAGTAAAAAGGTACTTGGAAGTCTGGGTGACCTCCTCAACAATCTTCCAGTTTATCGAGCAGTCCTTGAGAAAATGCCCATCGTGATCACAGTAGAGTCCAAGATCGCGCTGACGTCTCCTCTCAAAGGTCTGATTCTATGTACATTATTGTTTGTTCCACGTTCGTATCAAATTTGGACAGCAAAATATTTCATATGTATGAACTAGAGGATAAATCTCTTTTATATATATATATATATATATATATATTAATTGATAACTTTTTGTATTTCATTGTATGCTCTTTGCTCTTGCACACCTGCTAATTACATACGTCATTTTCAGCCTCTTTGTGATTGGCTGTGTTTAGTTTAAGAAAGGACCATTGCCATTTCACTAGTATACTATGATTTAGGGTGTTTAGGAAACACGGCAGTTTTTTATCTTTATATGTCAGGTTTTATGGTTTAAAGACATAAAATAGTGTTTTCATTTCATCTGTGAAAGTGCCGCTCTTTTAACTTTTCTACTTTTGCTGAGCTACACCAGCTGAAGTCATGGCACCCACCGGTTTTCCTCCCATGGACTTTCAACCCACATAGCGTGGTAAGCTCTGATTTTTTTTTTCTACACGTTTCACATTGTTTCGCTCAGATTGCTTTGTCCTAGCAAGAGTTATTAAAGAATATTGAGGGCCTCTTTTGGGTGAATCTCCCTGTAGAAGAATTTCATTACTGTAGAAATTGTTAAATTATTTTAAAAAATTAGTTACATGACTGTAGCCTTAGATTCTCATAATTTTACCCCTGAAAAAAGGCTTCAAAATTCCTGTCACTGTCTGCTTCAAGTGTAAGTTATCTCTATCAGCACCGAAATGGATTAGAAGATGTGTTGGCAGGTCTTTGTCTTCCTGCTCCTGTTCTTTTGCTGGTTGAACAGTGGAGAGGTATATTCGGTTCAGGGATAACACATTGAATAATGACGTGTAATTCATGATGTAAAATGCAAGAATAAAGGTTCTAGCTCTTATACATAGTGCAGGCAAAAACTGATGAAGCGGTTCCTCCCACTGAAAATAAGTGACTAGCAAAAGAGAATGGCTGTCAGTGATATAGGTGGCTGACAGTGGCTGTCAGTGATATGAATAGTGGTTGTCAGTGATATGGGTAGGAAGATCTTTTTTCACAGGTTTTAAGTGAAAGAACAGGAACACTGTAAGTAAAAGACAAGAAGATTAAGTAGGTGGCCAGATTCCATTGAGGTTGGGGATTTTTACTTGAAACTGTTTACTACCCTGGACCACCAGGGATTCTACAATTAACCCTTCACTGCCATAGAACACATGGGATTCTAACATTAAGTCCTTCACTGCCATAACTTGCCAGGGATCCTAACAATAAACACTTCAATGTTCTAAACCATTGCTGATCTTAAAGTGAACCCCTTCATTTGGTCTAGACCACCAGAGATTAGCCACTTCACTGAACTAGATCGTCAGGGATTCTGATACTGTATTATTAGCTTCCATGCAGAACAGAACAATCTACTATACAATAATAAATAAAATGCATACAGACACATACTGTACCTCCCCAATTTATGGCAAAAAGGGAACTTCAGACTTTTGATAGGAAATGGGTCAGTGGGTCTATGAGTACATTTATGCACAGTTTTATCTGCGTATTTAGAACATTTTACCTCATACAACTTCACTTCCAGCTCAATCGATCAAAATGATTCCTCTAAAGAATATACAGTTGTGCTCAAAATTTTACATACCCCGGCAGAATTTTTTCTTTCTTGCCATTGTTTCAGAGAATATGAATGATAACAAAAAAACTTTTTCTCCACTCATGGTTATTGGTTGAGTAAAGCCACTTATTGTCAAACTACTGTGTTTTCTCTTTTTAAATCTAAATGACAACCAAAAACATCCAAATGACCCTGATCAAAAGTTCACATACCCTGGTGATTTTGGCCTGGTAACTAGTGTTGAGCCACCCCCGTAGTGTTCGAGTTCGGTTCGGTTCGTCGAACACCCGTGTGTTCGCCGAACTGTTCGTCGAACTGTTCGTCGAACACCTTCGAACACCGTTAAAACCAATGGCAGGCAAACAAAAACACATAGAAACACATAGAAAACACCTTCAAAGGTGTCCAAAAGCTGACAAACTGCTCAGAAGACATAACTAACACATGGAAAAGTGACAAGTACATATAGTCATGCGAAAATAAAAGAGGTGGAGGAGTAAAAGGAGGGGGAGACACAGATATAGGCATGTCATGCCCTTCTAAAATCCAAAAAGTGAGAAGCCGACACGGCCAGTCCGCTCCTGCCCGTGCCACCTCCGTGTCGCCGGGTTTGTGCTAGAGCCGCGGTGAACCCTGACGGCCAGCCCCCCTCTCCCAATACTGGTGCCTGTCCGCTGGTGGGTCGAGCGAGCCCCCTTGTGGTGGAGGCAGCTCTAAGCTTTTTAATTTAAATTGTCTCTCTAATTTGAATGAATACACTTTAAATCCATTTACAAGGATCTATTGGAGGGCAAGTCTCATGCCAGCAGCCGCGGTAATTCCAGCTCCAGTAGCGTCCACTAAAGCTGCTGCAGTTAAAAAGCTTTTATAAGGATCGAGCTCGGCTGTCCACCGCAAGGCATCCTACTGCCAGTCCCAGCCCCTATGCCTTGGGGTGCCTCCTGATGCTCTTCACTAAGTATCCCATGGTCCCGAAGCATTTCCTTTGAAAAAATTAAGTGTCTAAACTACAGGTGGTGCAGCTTGCTTAACAGCCGGGATAATCCGCTTACTAGCAGACACTGCTACTAGGCACAAAGTATTTCCTGGGCTAGATGCAGTTAAAAATTTGTAATTAGATACTCTCGTTGGATGCTGAGAAAGCATTCCATAGAGTCTCCTGGCACGCCATATATGATTCTCTTAAAAAGCTTGGGGTAGGGGTCTAGGGGACCCTTTTATAGCCAAAATCACGGCCCTGTATCGCAATACGTCACCTAGGCTGAAGATAAATGGAACTGTAGCACCCTGAGGGCTCGGTTGCTAAAGACGTATTGCACCTCACCCAGAGGTGTGATATCTCACTCTCAGGTAAGGATGGAGTGTGGATCAGGACCCGACACCTGCATGAATTACACCACATTGCCGTGGGGCAGGGCGACCAATATGCCCCTGAGATGGGCACGACAGTCCCTGTCCCTGGCTGGAGTGGGGGGAGGGAACACTGAGGAAGGGGAACCCTGTAGTGCAGGAGCAGGGAGGAAGCAGTTCCTGGGTGCATTGAGAAGGGAGTATAAAAGGTGGGCACCATCTTAGTTCAGTGCAGAGAAGTCTGAGCAGAAGTGGCAGGGAGCAGGGGCTCTGCATGAGCTCTGCTCCGGAGGCGGGCCTAGTAACAGAGGCCCAGGCCTGGAAGAGGGAGAAGGAAGGAAGAGGAGCGGAGAAGGCTCCAGGAACGAGGAATGAAGGGATCCCAGGGGTGCGGACGGGCGAGTCGCCACCGCACGCCCGAATCCACCTGCGTGGAGGGGTCAGGCCAAAGGGGGAGACCGGTCCCCGAACTAGTGGAGGCAGGAAACGACCCTCAGCTAGAAACCGGACGCTCTGACATTTTATGTGGCGCAGCCCCTCGCTACACCCGCTAGGAAGGCACCACATAGGGTCAGGGAAACTGGCGCCAAGTTTACCAAGAGGAGGCCCGAGGCAGCCGGACAGAAGTGTTGGTAAGAAAGGCCAGACAAAGGACACACAAAGGGGGTCCTGTGAAGTGCTCCAAAGTTATCTGGGAGTTGTCTGAGCCCCTCACCTGGTGAGCACAGTACGACGTGGGCAGCCGTTACCTGCAGACGTGGTCTGGATAATAAGAACTGTGAGTAAAGGCCCTGAACTGCATCACTGACTCCGTGTCGTTACTGCTGCTGCCCTGCACCATCACCCCCATCCTCCGCATACACTGCCCTGAGGCTATACTCCTCCCGTGGGGAGTTATGCTACGCTCTGCTGCACCCACAACACCAGCCTCAGTGGTCTGCCCTGTAGCGGCGGTTCACTCTGACCGCAATCCACGGGTGGCGTAGTCGGACATTTAAACATCAAAATCACATAAATAGTTCCGCCACTGGTTTGACCGCCCTGAGCCACGGAACTGGGTCGCCGCCACGAAGACTACAACCACCAGCATCCACCAAAAAGGGTCCGGCTCCGGGTGTCCCAAGGCCCAGGGGGTGCGTCAGAACATTTTCATCACCTTTCACAATCACCAATGGGACAAGGCAGTGATGTCCTCTGTCCCCTCTCTTATACATCCTAGTGACGGAGCACCTGCTCTCATCAATTCGCCATAACCCCAATATTAGGTGGATTGAGGTGGGAGGCACCGAGTACAAGTGCTCTCTATTTGCTGATGATGTCCTAGTATATATCACTCAATCACATATATCCATCCATGCTGTTATGGCTGAAATAGATCACTTTGTTACATGGTAAAATTTTAAAATCAATGCAGCGAAGTCTGAGGCCCTCGATGTCTCCCTCCCCAAATCCATATAGGATTCCATCCAGTCCAACTTTCCCTTTGCCTGGCCCTCACAGGGTATCAAATACTTAGGAATTCCTATTCATAGAGACCTCTCCCATCTATGTTATCTTAATTTTGGGCCCTTTATTGAACAACTCCATACAGACCACGGTTGGCAAGTTAGAACTGTAAGATTCACTACGTGAACCACTGGTGTTTTGTGGAAAAGCACATGTACACTGCGTTCCAAATTATTATACAAAAAGTGTTTAGGAGTGATAAGGGAAGAATTTGTTTGTTTGTCAGTTAAACTCATTGATGGTGATGTGTGTCAGGGCTCTTTATATCACTGTAAGCAATTGCAGACACCTGTGCTAATTAGTTTGGCAGGTGTGTCCAATGAAAGGCAAGACTACTTAAGAAGGCTCTCTCACATTATTAAGCAGCCTACATTTTCTGCCAAAATGGGAAAGAAAAAGGATGTGTCGGCTGCTGAGAAGCAACAAATTGTGGAGTGTTTATGTCAAGGCATGACTACAATCAACATTGTGCGATGATCAGGATGAAGTGTCTTGGCAATCAAGAAGTATGTAGCTGATTCACAGTACACACGTGTGCGTGCTGATAAGGGAAAATTGAGGACTCTTTCCTACAGGCAATTACGTCAGGTTGAAAGAGCAGCGGCAAAAAAGCCTTGTCATAGCAGCAGACAAGTTTTTGAAGCTGCTTGTGCCTCCAACGTCCCCCGAACAACAAGATGCAGGGTCCTTCAGAGGTTTGCAGCTGTGCATGCGCCATCCTGTCGACCTCCTCTATCCACTTCACACAAGCAGAAACGGCTCCAGTGGGCCAAACATTACATGAAGACTGATTTCAAAACTGTTTTGTTCACGGATGAGTGCCGTGCAGCGCTCGATGGTCCAGATGGATGGAGTGGAGGATGGCTGGTTGATGGACACCCCACGCAAACACGGCTACAGCGCCAACAAGGAGGAGGTGGAGTAATGTTTTGGGCTGGAATCATGGGGAGAGAGATTGTCGGCCCCTTTAGGATCCCTGAAGGCGCTAAAGATGAACTCCATAATGTATGTGGATTTTCTCAAACAGCACTTCCTGCCATGGTTCAAGAAGAAGAACCGTGTATTTCACAGCAAGATCATTTTTCTGCATGATAATGCACCATCTCATGCTGCACATAAAACATCTGCATCTCTGGCTGATATGGGCATAAAAGGGGACAAACTTATGGTGTGACCCCCATGCTCCCCTGACCTCTACCCCATTCAGAACCTTTGGAGCATCATTAAAAGGAGTGTCTATGATGGCGGGAGGCAGTTCACATCTAAGCAACAGCTCTGGGAGGGTATTCTGTCCTCATGCAAAACAATTGAAGCAGAAACCATCCAAAACCTGACAAATTCAATGGACGAGAGAGTTCAGAAGCTCCTTTCGAACAAGGGGTCCTATGTGAAAATGTAACATCACCTAGAATAAAGTTTTGAGTTGAAAACTGTTTGATTTCAGTTTCTAACAACCTGCTAATGCTTATAATTTCAAAAATGACCATTTTTTTGGTCTTTATTAAAATGAAAAGGTTGATCGAAAAGTTTGGGGGATCTAAGAGTGTGGCAACCCAGTAGTCATGATTACTTCGAATTCTGACAATATGAGGGTCATGCTGCAGGTAGTGCAGCAAGAAGGCACTTATGTGCCTTGCGCATCTCGGAGGCCCAAAATTATTTTCCGGGCTAGATGCAGCTAAAAATTATTTTTAATTTTAAATCTGGTGAAGCTTTAGTATAGATGGCCTAATAGGATCAGTGCTGCACACTGCTACAAAGCCCAAATTATTTTCCAGTCAAGATACAGATAAACATGATTAGTAATTTGAAAGCTTAAAACGGTTGGTAGGGTGATTTTAACCAATCATCAAGCTTTTACTCTCCCCAGGATGACACAGGGGTAGAAAAGTCGTTTCAGATCCATGATTTGTTCATCTTTATGAACGTGAGTCTGTCTACATTATCAGTGGAGAGCCGCGTGCGCTTATCTGTCAGCACACCACCAGCAGCGCTGAACACACGTTCAGACAGAACACTGGCTGCGGGGCATGACAAGATCTCCAAGGCGTAAGTGGCTAGCTCCGGCCATTTATCCAGATTGGAAGCCCAAAAAGAGCAAGGGTCCAGTGACACAGTCGTGGCTTCAATGTTTACTTGGAGATACTCCTGTACCATCGTCTCTAGGCGTTGACTATGTGTCAGACTTCTTGTCTCCTGTGGCCTTGCAAAGGATTGGCTAAAAAAGTGGTGAAATGATTCCGCAAAATTGATGTTACCAGCAGATACTGTGGTTCTGTCACGGTTTGAGTGCTGAACACTTGACGGTCCCACGGTTGGCAAGTTGGAACTGTGAGATTCACTACGTGCACCACTGGTATTTTGTGGAAAAGCACATGTAAGATTCTGCAACAGTCTCTGCTGATACTCCTGCATGCGTGCATCCCTTTCTATGGCAGGAATAATTTCTGCAAATTTACTTTTGTACCGGGGATCTAACAGTGTGGCAACCCAGTAGTCAGGATTATTTCTAATTCTCCCAATTTGAGGGTCATGTTGCAGGTAGTGCAGCAAGAAGGCACTCATGTGTGTTGCGCATCCAGGAGCACCAAGTCCCTGTTGTGTTGGTGGCGAGGTAACAATCATGCTTCCTTCCTCTGTCCTCTCCCCCCAACCTCGCACAACAGAAATGTGATCAAGGTCTCCCTCATCTGATGAGTCTTCCATCAGTTCGTCCTCCACTTCTTCCTGGGCTCCTGCACCTTCCTCACTAGTTTGGCTGCTACCATGCGCCCTGGTAAAACCATCTCCCCCACCCTCACATGCCTGCCGCCTTGGTGCTGCCGACCGTCTGGACCTTGCAGATGTTAGCCCTTCCGCATACAACTCCTCCTCCTCTACTTCCTCCACCTCCTCTTGTGCCACCACCTGACTCCGAATTCTGTTTAACATGTGCTCCAGCATGTAAATCACCGGAATAGTCATGCTGATAATGGCATCGTCAGCACTAAACATCTTCGTCGCCATTTCAAAACTGTGCAGAAGGGTGCATAGGTCCCTGATCTGAGACCACTCCTCCAGCGTGATTTGCCCCACCTCTGAATCTCGTTGGCCCAGGCTATACGTCAGAACGTATTGCACCAGGGCTTGTCGGTGCTGCCACAGTCGCTGCAACATGTGCAGAGTTGAATTCCACCGGGTAGGCACATCGCATTTTAGCCGGTGAAGTGGCAGGCCCAACGACTTCTGTAGAGATGTAAGTCGCTGAGCTGCGGGATGCGAACGGCGGAAGTGAGCACACAGCGACCGTGCCCTCTGCAGAAGGCCATCTAGTCTGGGATAGTGGGCTAAAAATTGCTGGACAAGCAGGTTCAACACGTGAGCCATACAAGGCACGTGTGTGACATTGCCCCGGCGAAGGGCCGCACCCAGGTTTGCAGCATTGTCGCACACGGCCTTCCCTGGTTTCAGGTCCAGTGGAGACAACCATTCATGAAATTGGTTCTCCAGAGCTGACCACAACTCCTCAGCTGTGTGACTCACATTTCCCAGACATTTCAATGTAAAAACCGCCTGATGACGTTGAGCCCTACTGCCAGCATAGTAAGGAGGTGTGCAGGATCCCTTCTGCGCAGTTAGAAAGCTTGTGGCATGACCAGACAGGCTTTGGGTGCAGGTGGAAGACCGAGAGGAGGTTGAGGAGGCAGAAGCAGTGGTGGAAAAATGACATAAAGAGGATTGACGCACAACTCGTGGGGACGGCAAGACTTGGACAGCAGCCCCTTGTCCTGCTGTCACCATAGTTACCCAGTGCCCAGTCAGCGACATGTAACGCCCCTGTCCATGCCTACTCGTCCAAGTGTCTGTGGTGAAATGCACCCTGTCACACACAGAGTTTCTCAAAGAAGCGGTGATGTTGTGTGCGACATGCTGGTGGAGCGCAGGCACACCTTTCTTTGAGAAGTAGTGCCGACTGGGCATCTGGTACTGGGGCACTGCGACGGACATAAGGTCTCGAAAATCCTCTGTGTCCACCAGGCGGAAAGGCAGCATTTCTGTAGCCAAGAGCTTGCAGATGGTGAAATTCAACCTCTTAGCTTTCTCATGGCTAGGAGGAAATGGTCTTTTACTTGTCCACATCTGAGGGACCGAGGGCTGGCTATTGTGCTTAGACGGGGTTGATAAGGGTGTCCCCGGCAAACTGCCGGTCTGTGAGGAAGATGCAGGCGGACATGTTAGGTTGCCTTGATCCAAAGGTGGTGCTATCGATGTCGGACAGCGCTCAAGACCAGCTGGTGTTACCACCTCCAAAGAAAATGATGACCTGCCAATCACGCTGGCTGTTGCGGGTAAAGAGGTGGCAGGTCTGCGCCCCAAAACAGGTGTGACTGCTGTCCCCCCAGTCACAGAGGATGAAGAGGCCGCGGATGCACAAGATATGGCAGACGGTGGTTGGCCCGGCCGGCTAGACCGCATTGTAGCACACTGAGCTTCCCACTGCAACTTATGCTTCATGTCCATGTGCCGGTTCATGCATGAAGTACTCAAACTATGTATTTTTTGGCCTCTACTTAGCTTTTGCTGACAAATGTTACAGATAACACGAGTTGGGTCATCTTTATCGATCTGAAAAAATGCCCAGGCTATGCAAGGATTAGCACCCATGCGACCTGAAGAGCCACCACGACTTGTGGTGAGAGGCAGAGTTGTGTTTGAGGATGCAGTTGTTGACGTGCTTCCAGTACTCCGTCTCTGTCCAGGAAGGCGCAACCTGACCTCGTCGTCACTAGCATCTTCCTCCACCTCCTCTGCTGACCTCATCTCTTGGCTGACTGTGGGTTGACAGTAAGTGGGATCTCCGACCTCATCATCATCACCCTGTGCGTTATCACACCCGTCGTCCTCAGAGCCAACCTGTTCCTGCCCTGACAAAAAACTAAAGTTGTCGCTCCAATCAGATATTTGAGTCTTATCATCGTCTTCCTCATTGTCTCCACCAACAGGAGTTACAGTTTGGGAATGAGGGTCTACATTATGGTCAGAACCTTCTGCGTCTGGTCCTGGATCCGACTCATAAAGATTCTGGGCATCAGTGGAGATCATTTCCTCGTCTGGATTCACAGAAGCGCTGGAGTCGACCTCTGATTCCCAGGCTATAGTATGAGTAAACAGCTCTGCAGACTCAACCATCTGTTCTACCTCATACTCAGACGGGCAGCTGGAGATTTGGGAGCTGTGAGGAAGCAAGTGCGATTTGGGTGACACCTTTGAGGACTGGAGTATTTGTGATGTTGAAGTTGATGTGGAGGAGAGCCCACTTAAAGGAGCACTTGATATCCGTTGAAGCACCTGCTGTTTTTGTGCCTCATCTGGAATTTGTAGCGATTGGCGTGGCCGTAAGAAAGGGATCTTATCACATTGTCCGCTAAAAGAAGTAGACACTTTAGTTTGGCTGGAAGATGGTCTTTCTTCTGCACCTACCCCACGGACACAACCTTTTTTCCCCTTCCCAACACGCCTATTCCCCTTTCCACCAGCAGCAGGCCTTTTTCCACTCATTTTGGTGGTTAACTAATTCACAACTCTGCAGTTGTTTGCACAAAAAAACAATGGATGGTAACCGAGCAGAGCTGAGTGGCCAAACTGTGTTATTAGGCCAAAACTATTGGCTGGGTTAGATGCAGAAAAAAATTATTTTTAATTTGCAACCTGATGGAGGTCAGTATAGATGGACTAATAGACCAAGTCCCACACACCGCTAGAAGCCCAAATATTTTTTCAGAGCTAGATGCAGAAAAAAATTATTTTTAATTTGCAACCTGATGGAGGTCAGTATAGATGGACTAATAGACCAAGTCCCACACACCGCTAGAAGCCCAAATATTTTTTCAGAGCTAGATGCAGAAAAAAATTATATTCAATTTGCAACCTGCTGGAGGTCAGTATAGAAGGACTAATAGAACAAGTCCCACACACTGCTAGAAGCCCAAATATTTTTTCAGAGCTAAATGAAGAAAAAAATTATTTTTAATTTGCAACCTGATGGAGGTCAGTATAGATGGACTAATAGACCAAGTCCCACACACCGCTAGAAGCCCAAATATTTTTTCAGAGCTAGATGCAGAAAATTTTTTTATTCAATTTGCAACCTGATGGAGGTCAGTATAGATGGACTAATAGACCAAGTCCCACACACTGCTAGAAGCCCAAATATTTTTTCAGAGCTAGATGCAGAAAAAAATTATTTTTAATTTGCAACCTGATGGAGGTCAGTATAGATGGACTAATAGACCAAGTCCCACACACTGCTAGAAGCCCAAATATTTTTTCAGAGCTAGATGCAGAAAAAAATTATTTTTAATTTGCAACCTGATGGAGGTCAGTATAGATGGACTAATAGAACAAGTCCCACACGCTGCTAGAAGCCCAAATATTTTTTCAGAGATAAATGAAGAAAAAAATTATTTTTAATTTGCAACCTGATGGAGGTCAGTATAGATGGACTAATAGACCAAGTCCCACACACCGCTAGAAGCCCAAATATTTTTTCAGAGCTAGATGCAGAAAAAAATTATTTTTAATTTGCAACCTGATGGAGGTCAGTATAGATGGACTAATAGACCAAGTCCCACACACTGCTAGAAGCCCAAATATTTTTTCAGAGCTAGATGCAGAAAAAAATTATTTTTAATTTGCAACCTGATGGAGGTCAGTATAGATGGACTAATAGACCAAGTCCCACACACCGCTAGAAGCCCAAATATTTTTTCAGAGCTACATGCAGAAAAAAATTATTTTTAATTTGCAACCTGATGTAGGTCAGTATAGATGGACTAATAGACCAAGTCCCACACACTGCTAGAAGCCCAAATATTTTTTCAGAGCTAGATGCAGAAAAAAATTATTTTTAATTTGCAACCTGATGGAGGTCAGTATAGATGGACTAATAGACCAAGTCCCACACACCGCTAGAAGCCCAAATATTTTTTCAGAGCTAGATGCAGAAAAAAATTATTTTTAATTTGCAACCTGATGGAGGTCAGTATAGATGGACTAATAGAACAAGTCCCACACACTGCTAGAAGCCCAAATATTTTTTCAGAGCTAGATGCAGAAAAAAATTATATTAAGTTTGCAACCTGATGGAGGTCAGTATAGATGGACTAATAGAATGATGCTATGCCCAAAAGATTTTACTTCACTAGGTGCAGTAAAAAAATTGGTATTCTATACACAGGTGTTATATCTTGCAACACAGATAGGCTACTCCACTGACTAACACACTCTGCAATAGGCCAAAAAGGATTAGCTTTGCTAGATTCAGCCAAATGCTGTGAAAAAAACTTGCACAGCACTGGCACAGACCTGCCTGGCAAAAACTGATAGGAACTCATGTAACCTAGTCCTGAAAAGGACTCCAATTACAATTAGTCTTTACTCCCACAACCTATCTATTTAAGAGCACAGACCTCCCTGATAAAAGTCGTAGGAAATGCTGTAACCTAGTCCTTAAAAGGACTGCAATCACAACTATTCCCTACTCCCAAGCTATCTGTAGATTTCAGAGAAAATTGGCTTGAAATTAACAAGGTATAGCACACACAGCAACAGCGGTGCCGTCTAACACGCAGCTGCAGCAGTGAGAAAATGGTGGCGACGGGGAAAATGGCTTGGTCTTATAGGGCAAGGACATGTGACATACACTGCCAATCACACATGCCCTTGCTTGTGTGAAAAAAAGCACTTCGCTCCGTGTGTGCGCTGCTGATAGGCTGACAGATTGCACCTCCCCACTGCAAATGCGGGAAAGAGAAAAAAAAATGGAGATCTTCATTGTTCCTGCAGAGATCCATCCCCTGCCCCTCCCCCCGCCCCGCTGTACACTCAAACTGCGTATTAACATTAATTTTCATCATTACTGAGAAAAAATCCAGTTATGATTTTGGTGCACGAACAGTTATCGAACATAACCTCGAACAGCCGAATTTTTCTCAAATTGTTCGTGTTCGCCGACCGGCTCGAACACCGCCCAAAACAGCTCGAATTTGAGATTGGCGAACAGTTCGAGTAGAACAACGCTCATCTCTACTTATAATGCCAGCTGACATCAAGCCCAGGTTAGTAATGGAGAGGCGTCTATAAGACACCCCCATTACTAACCCCATAGTCAAAGTTAAAAAAAACACAAACACCCAGAATAAAGTCCTTTAATTGAAATAAAGACACAATCCTTTATTGTTCTAAATTAAACCATACTTACCGTCACGCCCATTCCAGCTGAAGCCAACGATCTCCTGCAATAAAAGAAAAATAATAAAGCAACCTCATCCTTACCTTTCCATGGTTCCCACGACAGCTTCAGCTCTGCTACATCGAGATGACAGGCTGGACCGCAGCAGAACGCTGCCATCCAGCCTCTCATCCCGCAGACACTGAGAAGCGCAGGCTTGCTTGCGCTGCTCAGCGTCTCTCTGTGACGACATCCAGATGAGCCGAGTTCATGTCCAATGAACTCGGCTCACCTCATGCACGTCACTGACAGCGTGGGAAAATTCTCACGCTGAAGCGTTGAGTGCAGGAGAATTCTCCCACGCTGTCAGTGACGTGCATAAGGTGAGCTCATGTCCAATGAACTCAGCTCACCTCCTGCACGTCACTGACAGCGTGGGAGAATTCTCCTGCACTCAGCGCTTCAGCGTGAGAATTCTCCCACGCTGAAGCGCTGAGTGCAGGAGAATTTTCCCACGCTGTCAGTGTCGTGCATAAGGTGAGCTCATGTCCAATGAACTCAGCTCACCTCCTGCACGTCACTGACAGCGTGGGAGAATTCTCCTGCACTCAGCGCTTCAGTGTGAGAATTCTCCCACGCTGAAGCGCTGAGTGCAGGAGAATTTTCCCACGCTGTCAGTGACGTGCATGAGGTGAGCCGAGTTCATTGGACATTAACTCGGCTCATCTGGATGCCCTCACAGAGAGACACTGTGGAGCGCAAGCAAGCCTGCGCTTCTCAGTGTCTTCGGGATGACAGGCTGGATGGCAGCGTTCTGCTGCGGTCCAGCCTGTCATCTCGATGTAGCAGAGCTGAAGCTGTCATGGGAACCATGGAAAGGTAAGGATGATGTTGCTTTATTATTTTTCTTTTATTTCAGGAGATCGTTGGCTTCAGCTGGAATGGGCGTGATGGTAAGTATGGTTTAATTTAGAACAATAAAGAATTGTGTGTTTATTTCAATTAAAGGACTTTTTTCTGGGCGTTGTGTTTTTTTTAAATACTTTACTAGAAATTCATGGTGGTCATGTCTAATATTGGCGTGACCCCATGAATTTCGGGCTTAGGGCCAGCTGATAATGCCTAGCTGGCCCTAACCCCTTTATTACCCAGTGAGCCACCGCATCAGGGCCCTGGATGAGTTGGGTACAGCGCCAGAAGATGGCGCTTCTATGAACGCGCCATTTTCCGGGGTGGCTGCGGACTGCAATTTGCAGCGGGGGTGGCCCAGAAAGCTTGGGCCTCCCTGCGCTGCGGATTCCAGCCCCCAGCTGCCTAGTTGTACCTGGCTGGACACAAAAACAGGGCGAAGCCCCACGTCAATTTTCTTTAAATTATTTCATGAAATAATTAAGAAAAAAAGGGCTTCCCTATATTGTTGTGTCCGGCCAGGTACAAATAGGCAGCTGGTGGTTGGGGGCAGCCCGTTCCTGCCTGCTGTACCTGGCTGGACACAAATATAGTGCGAAGCCCCACGTCAATTTTTTTTAAATTATTTCATGAATTTCCTGAAATAATTTAAAAAAATTTAAGTGGGGCCTCGCACTATATTTGTGTCCAGCCAGGTACAGCAGGCAGGAACGGGCTGCCCCCATCCACCAGCTGCCTATTTGTACCTGGCCGGACACAACAATATAGGGAAGCCCTTTTTTTCTTAATTATTTCATGAATTTCATGAAATAATTAAAAAAAATTGAAGTGGGGCTTCGCACTATATTTGTGTCCAGCCAGGTACAGCAGGCAGGAACGGGCTGCCCCCAACCACCAGCTGCCTATTTGTACCTGGCCGGACACAACAATATAGGGAAGGCCTTTTTTTCTTAATTATTTCATGAATTTCATGAAATAATTAAAAAAAAAGTACGTGGGGCTTCGCCCTATTTTTGTGTCCAGCCAGGTACAACTAGGCAGCTGGGGGCTGGAATCTGCAGCGCAGGGAGGCCCAAGCTTTCTGGGCCCCCCCCCGCTACAAATTGCAGTCCGCAGCCACCTCGGAAAATGGCGCGTTCATAGAAGCGCCATCTTCTGGCGCTGTACCCAACTCATCCAGGGCCCTGGTGCGGTGGCTCACTGGGTAATAAAGGGGTTAGGGCCAGCTTGGTATTATCAGCTGGCCCCAAGCCCAAAATTCATGGGGTCACGCCAGTATTAGACATGACCGCCATGAATTTCTAGTAAAGTATTTAAAAAAAACACAACACCCAGAATAAAGTCCTTTAATTGAAATAAAGACACAATTCTTTATTGTTCTAAATTAAACCATACTTACCATCACACCCATTCCAGCTGAAGCCAACGATCTCCTGCAATAAAAGAAAAATAATTAACCAACCTCATCCTTACCTTTCCATGGTTCCCACGACAGCTTCAGCTCTGCTACATCGAGATGACTGGCTGGACCGTAGCAGAACGCTGCCATCCAGTCTGTCATCCCGCAGACACTGAGAAGCGCAGGCATGCTTGCGCTCCTCACTGTCTCGCTGTGACGGCATCCAGATGAGCCGAGGTCATGTCCAATGAACTCGGCTCACCTCATGCACGTCACTGACAGCGTGGGAAAATTCTCACGCTGAAGTGCTGAGTGCAGGAGAATTTTCCCACGCTGTCAGTGATGTGCATGAGGTGAGCTCATGTCCAATGAACTCAGCTCACCTCCTGCACGTCACTGACAGCGTGGGAAAATTCTCCTGCAATCAGCGCTTCAGCGTGAGAATTTTCCCACGCTGTCAGTGACGTGCATGAGGTGAGCCGAGTTCATTGGACATGAACTCGGCTCATCTGGATGTCGTCACAGAGAGACGCTGAGCAGCGCAAGCAAGCCTGCGCTTCTCAGTGTCTGCGGGATGACAGGCTGGATGGCAGCGTTCTGCTGCGGTCCAGCCTGTCATCTCGATGTAGCAGAGCTGAAGCTGTCGTGGGAACCATGGAAAGGTAAGGATGAGGTTGCTTTATTATTTTTCTTTTATTGCAGGAGATCGTTGGCTTCAGCTGGAATGGGCGTGATGGTAAGTATGGTTTAATTTAGAACAATAAAGGATTGTGTCTTTATTTCAATTAAAGGACTTTATTCTGGGTGTTTGTGTTTTTTTTAACTTTGACTATGGGGTTAGTAATGGGGGTGTCTTATAGACGCCTCTCCATTACTAACCTGGGCTTGATGTCAGCTGGCATTATAAGCTGACATCAACCCCAACCCTATTACCCCCTGCCACCGCACCAGGGCAGCGTGGAAGAGCGAGGCTAAGTGCCAGAATTGGCGCATCCTATGAATGCGCCATTTCTGGGGCGGCTGACGGCTGGTGTTTCTAGCCTGGGAGGGGGCCAATATTCATGGCTCCCTTCCTGGGCTATTAATATCAGCCCCCAGCTGTCTGCCTATTAAATTAGGGGGGACCCAACGTCATTTTTTTGGGGGGGTCCCCTATTTTAATAGCTAGTAAAGGCTATGTATTCAGCTGGGGGCTGATATTAGTAGCCTGGGAAGCTCCGTGGGTATTACCCCCTTCCCAGGCTTCAAACATCTGCCCCAGCCGTCTGCTTAACCTCCGCTAGAGCCTAAAATTAACGGGAACCCCACGCCAATTTTTTTTAATAATAAATCCTTTATTTTAATACTAAATGACAAGTACAGTAACCAACACTATCACTGTACTTCATATATATGTGACTGACATGTTTCTATCTATCTAATCTATGTGTGATGCTCTATCTTTCTGTTCTAAATTGTCGGGTACCGCTGCTGAATTGCCGGCCGGCTTTTTTAAAGAGACAGTGCATGAAAACACTATTATTTTTTTAAATAAATCCTTTACACTAAATGACAAGTACAGTAAGCAACACTATCACTGTACTTATTATATATGTGACTGACATGTTTCTATCTATCTAATCTATGTGTGAAGCTCTATTCTTTCTGTTCTAAATTGTCGGGTACAGATGCTGAATTGCCGGCCGGCTTTTTTAAAGAGACGGTGCATGAAAACACTAATTTTTTTTTAATAAATCCTTTACACTAAATGACAAGTGCAGTAACCAACACTGTCACTGTGCTTCTTATATGTGTGACTGACATGTTTCTATCTATCTAATCTATGTGTGATGCTCTATTCCTTCTTGTCTAAATTGTCGGGTACCGGTGTATGCCGCTGCTGAATTTGCCGGCCGGCTTTTTTAAAGAGAGTGTCTTCTGAGCAGTTTGTCAGCTTTTGGACACCTTTGCAGGTGTTTTCTATGTGTTTTTGTTTGCCTGCCATTGGTTTTAACGGTGTTCGACGGTGTTCTAAGGTGTTCGACGAACAGTTCGACGAACAGTTCCTCGAACATCCCGGTGTTCGACGAACCGAACCGAACCCGAACACTACGGGGGTGGCTCAACACTAATTGTGAGTCATGGGGAAAGCAAAAGAATTGTCAATGGATCTATGGGAAAAGGTAGTTGAACTGTATAACACAGGAAAGGGATCCAAAAAAATATCCAAGGAATTGATAACACCAGTCAGCAAGGTTCAAACTGTGATTAACAAATGGAAAATCTGGGGCTCTGTAAAAACCAAACCACGGTCAGGTAGACCAACAAGAATTTCGACCACAACTGCTAGGAAAATTGTTCGGGATGCAAAGAAAAACCCACAAATAACATCAGCTGAAATTCAGGACTCTCTGAAAACTAGCGGTGTGGCTGTTTCAGGATGCACAATCATAGAATCATACAATGGTAGAGTTGGAGGGGACCTCCTGGGTCATCTGGTCCAACCCCCTGCTCAAAGCAGGATTCACTAAATCATCTCAGACAGATATCTGTCCAGCCTCTGTTTGAAGACGTCCATTGAAGGGGAACTCACCACCTCTCGTGGCAGCTTGTTCCACTCATTCATCACCCTGACTGTCAAAAAGTTTTTTCTAATATCTAATATGTGTCTCCTCCCATTCAGTATCATCCCATTGCTTCTAGTCTTTCCTTGTGCAAATGAGAATAAAGATGATCCTTCTACAATGTGACAGCCATTGAGATATTTGTACACAGCTATTAAGTCTCCTCTCAGTCTTCTTTTTTGCAAGCTAAACATTCCCAAATCCTGTAACCGTTCCTCATACGATATGGTTTGCAGACCGTTCACCATTCTGGTCGCTCTTGTCTGAACTTGCTCCAGTTTGTTTTTTTAAAATGTGGTGCCCAAAACTGGACACAGTATTCCAGATGAGGTTTGACCAAAGAGGAGTAAAGTCCGATAATGACTTCACGTGATCTGGACTGTATGCTTCTGTTAATACATCCAAGAATTGTATTTGCCTATTTTGCTGCTGCATCACACTGTTGACTCATGTTCAGTCTATGATCTATTAGTATACCTAAGTCTTTTTCACATGTACTGTTGTTTAGCTTTATTCCTCCCATTTTGTGTATGCTTTTTCCATTTTTATTGCCCAGATGTAGTACTTTGCATTTTTCCCTGTTAAAAAACATTCTGTTAGTTACTGCCCACTGCTCCAGTTTATTTAGGTCTTTTTGAATCCTCTCTCTCTCTTCTCTAGTATTAGCTATCCCTCCTAGCTTTGTGTCATCAGCAAATTTAATCAGTTTACCCTCAATTCCTTCATCTAAATCATTGATAAAGATGTTGAACAATACAGGTCCCAGGAAAGAGCCCTGTGGTACCCCACTTGAGACATTGATCCAACTGGATGTGAAGCCATTTACGACCACTCTTTGAGTCCGATCACTAAGCCGGTTATGAATCCACCTAACAGTTGCCTTGTCCATTCCATACTTGGTAATTTTTTCAATAAGGATGGTGTGAGATACTTTGTCAAATGCTTTGCTGAAGTCAAGATATACTATATCTACAGCATTTCCCTGATCCACCCACTCAGTGATTCTGTCATAGAAGGAAATTAAGTTAGTCTGACATGACTTGTTAGTTACAAACCTATGCTGACTCTGGTTAATCACTTCATTCTTATCCAGGTACTTACATACATGTTGTTTAATAATTTGTTCAAAGATCTTTCCTGGTATAGAAGTCAGACTCACCGGCCTACAGTTCACTGGGTCCACCTTCTTCCCCTTTTTGAAGATAGGAACAACATTTGCTCTTCTCCAGTCTTCTGGGACTTCTCCTGTTCTCCAATAAGGAGGCACTTGAAGAAAAATGGGCTTCATGGTTGATTCGCCAGAAGAAAGCCATTACTGCACAAATGCCACAAAGTATCTCGCCTAGAAAATGCCAAACAGCACAGAGACAAGCCTCAAAACTTCTGGAACAAGGTAATTTGGAGTGATGAGACCAAAATTGAACTTTTTGGCCACAACCATAAACGTTACATTTGGAGAAAGGTCAACAAGGCCTATGAGGAAAGGAACACCATTCCTACAGTAAAGTACGGAGGTGGATCGCTGATGTTTTGGGGATATGTGAGCTACAAAAGCACAGGAAACTTGGTAAAAGTTACAGGAAAGATGAATTCAGCACGTTATCAGCAAATACTGGAGGCAAATTTGCACTCATCAGCCCAGAAGCTGGGACATACTTGGTCGTTCCAACATGACAACGATCAAAAACACAAGGCCAAGTCAATCCGTCATTGGCTACAGCAGAGCAAAGTGAAGGTTCTGGAGAGGCCATCTCAGTCTCCTGACCTCAATATCATTGAGCCACTCTGGGGAGATCTCAAGCATGCAGTTCATGCTAGACAGCCCAGGAATTTACAGAAACTGGAGGCTTTTTGCCAAGAAGAATGGGCAGCTTAACCATCTGAGAAATTAAAGAACCTCATCCACAACTACCACAAAAGACTTCAAGCTGTCATTGATGTTAGAGGGGGCAATACACGGTATTAAGAACTGGGGTATGTGAACTTTTGATCAGGGTCATTTGGGTGTTTTTGGTTGTCATTAAGATTTAAAAAGAGAAAACACAGTAGTTTGACAATAAATGGCTATGTGAAACCTATGTAAAAAATTAAGAGAATAGAGCACTCTCACAACTGAAAAGGCCCTTTCAAATGGATGGACGGGGGTCTTCAACAGGGGTGATAAAAGTTAGACTCCAAGCAATTTAACACTGATGGCTTGTCTGAAGCATAGAACATCAATTTTTAAAGGCCGTATAACACCTTTAAGTAATGAAATCGCTGAAATAATTTTTACACTTAATAATGAATTAATATTTGTATAATCCCCAAAGATTTTCAGAATGATCTGTCAAGATGGTAAATTTCAAGGGCAGTGTAATGTCTTTAGAAGCATAGAATTGGCAAGATGTACTAGATTTGAATGATACTTTTGTGAATTATCTGAAATTATGTCAAAGTGAAACCCATTTATATGTATGTAAAATCAGATCTGTTATAGCAAATGATTTAATAAAGTATCATAGCATATTAATTCTGGTGCTCATTTATTGCACAGAATTACTATGATAATTTGACAAAACGCTTATCACCCAGATAAAATTGTAATAAATACTCTTTACTGCGCTGTTCGGGGATAGCAGAAAGCAAGTTATAATGTGTTGTTACTGTTTAAAAGACTAGTGTCATGGCTTCTGGACATCTATCGAACATATCCATATATTATTCAAATAGTTCAATACTGAAAAACGTGTTAGTATGTGAAGAGATATTAGAGCTAAGCAATTCTAAGTTTAATATTATATATCATTCAACGCATATAAATGTTTCTTAGCTCTCAAAGAAAGATTACATACCTTCACTATATAGACAAAAGCATTGGGGCACAAGTCATATCATGCAATTAAGGTTTTTCATTCAGTCCCATTGACACAGGTACTGTATATACATTGCAACACCTAGCCATGCATTCTGCTTTTACTAGCATTTGTGAAAGAATGGTCTTTCTAAAGAGTCCATTGACTTTCAACATGGTACTACAATAGAATGTCACCGTTGTAATAAGTCAGTTCATAATTTTTTTTTTCATAAATATTCCACGATCAACTTTGAGTGATATTATTGAAAATTGGAAGAGTTTAGGAATCACAGCAACTCAGCTATGAAAAGTCAGACCTTGCAAAGTTACAGAGTAGGGTTTCTGAATGCTGAGGCACATAGTTGTTAACAATCACCATGTCTCTGTTGATTCAGTAACTGCAGAGTTTAAAACCTCCTGCATTATCTCAAAAATTCTGTGCTGGAAGCTTCACGGCATGGGTTTCCATGGCCGAGAAGCTACAGTGGCTTGCAAAAGTATTCACTTCCTTAGCATTTTTCGTGTTTTCCTACCTCACCACCTGAAATTTTCCTGTTTTGTTTTGAGGGCTTGCATCAGTTCAAGTAACGAACATGCCTACAACTGTGAACTTTTAGTATTCTTTTTTTTGTGAAGCAAACAACAAATAGGACAAAATAATTTAAAACTTCAGTGTGCATAACTTTTCACCCCCCTAAAGTCAGTACTTTGTAGAGCCTCCTTTTGCAGCAATTACAGCTGCAAGTCACTTTGGATAAGTCTCTATGAGGTTTCCACATCTGGTCACTGGGATTTTTGCCCATTTCTCAAGGCTAAACTGCTCCAGCTCCTTCAAGTTAGATGATTTCCTCTGGTGAACAGCAACCTTCAAGTCTGACCAAAGATTCTCAATGGATTAAGGCTTGGGCTTTGACTAGGCCACTCCAAAACCTTTACACATTTCTCCTTAAACCACTCGAGTGTTGCTTTAGCAGTATGCTTTGGGTCATTGTCTTGTTAAATTGTGAACCTCCATCCCAGTCTCAAATCACTGACATACTGAAACAGGTTTTGCTCAACAATATCCCTGTATTTCGGACCACCATCTTCCCCTCGACTTGGACCATTTTCCCTGTCCCTGCTGCCGAAAAACATCCCCCAGCAGCTAAAGAAAAAAAGCAACATTTATCCCATCGCCCATTTCCGTTGCTCGCTCTTCCCCATATGGTCCTCGGCACATCTTCTTACTGCCGCTGTGCACTGCATCTTTACACTAGGCTGGGAAATGGGAAGTCCCTGCCTAGTGTGAAGATGCAGAATGTGATGGCGATAAGAAGATGCGCCAAGGACCATACAGGGGAAAACTAGCAGCAAAGGTGGCCGGAGAGGTGAGCGATAAGGTGAGTATTTTTTATTTATTTTTATTTTTTGCCGACCCTCTAAGGTTCAGCAAAATTTCAGCCTCAACTGTAGTGTTAATAGTTATTTTTTTTTTCGATTAGTAAAATACACAGTAAATGTACAAAGTACAAATCTAACTCAAATCAATATGTGTTGTGACTACCCTTTTCCTTTAAAACTGCACAAATTCTTCTAGGGGTGTGGGGAGGAGGGAGGACACAGCACTTTGAGGCAGATTCCTGATTCACCACTTCATTAGGTAATATAACACTTATATACCATTAATTAATATATATCAAAGTAATGATTGCTGGGTGACTATTTAGGGTATTTTTGGTCTCTTTTGTATTATAGCTACCACATGGGCATAAATATATATGGCACTCTTTCTTGGCAGGTAATTGCATACCAGAGCGATGATTATTTTTTCCTGCACTTTAGTTAGTGCCAATGCTGAGCAAACTTCAACTCCTTTTTCTGATATAGTCAGATGATGTCACATCACCTTCTGACTATTCCTAGGTAGCTATTGGTATATAGTGCTGTGTTTACCTCCCTCTTTTTTGGAGTTTTTTTCTGCCCTGTCTGTTTTTATTATTATTTTCTGATATGTTTTTATGATTTACCGGTACAGATTATGGTTTTGTATTTATATTGAAGTGTCTAACACTATACTCCCTCCCCCTTTTGGACATATGGGAATAAACAAATTCTTCTAAGTACACTTGAACAAAGTCAGGGATTTTGGGGGATTATAGTCAGGTGTCTGAGTAACCAATTATACCAAACAGGTGAAAACTATAATTTTCATATGCAGGTTGAAACAGTAATTATCTTAAACAGAAACAGCTGTCTAATATGATTAAAACTGGGTAAGGCACAGCCAAACTCTACTACAAAACTGAGGTTGGGGAAGATTGTTTCATGTCACAGGTCAAAAAGCATGTCGAAACTGTGCACAGCACTAAGATACAAAGTGGTTATATTGTATCATTAAGGTCTCTACCAAGCAGCAAAGATTTCAAAGCAGACTGGGGTTTTAAGATGTGCTGTTCAAGCTCATATGAAGAACCATCAAGATACTGGCAATACTGAGGACTGTAGACAGTGGACTGATGGCTTGTCTGAAGCATAGAACAAGGAAGCATAGTGCAGCAAATAAAAGACACATCATACCCAGACCCAGATTGACAGCACATGCATCCAAATGGAATTGAAGCAGGACGTGAAGATGCGGCAACCTTTTTTTCTGAATGTAACGACAAAGAAGATATTCAGCTACTGAGCACTAAAACTATTGAATACAAAATGTCTAACTTGGCTGAGAAGGAAGTGCATTTATTTTGGTCGATAAAATCCCTGAAGGGTTATGTGGATTGCGGCCGGGTTCCACGTGGCTTGCGTGTGTACAAAGAAATGGCACATTTCAAAGGTGACCAAGACTTTGTCAAAACATGGGAACAGATCCAACTGGACTGCTCAAAAAATGTATTATTACTGGTTATACGCCAGAATGAGAAGGAGTATGACACTGTTATGTCAGAGTTGAATAAAACTAAGACGGAACTGCGTTCTCATTTAACAGAAGTGCAATGGCAAGTCTGTCATAAAAAACTTGAAAGCAAACTGATACCTTTGCAGTCTGAAATTAAACAGCGCAAAAAGGACAAGCTTGTACCGGACAAAGCGGATTTTGAGACTGGTCAGATATTTAACTGGATAAAAAATTCCCGAGTACAGTCCCAAAAAACACGTCCACGAAAAAATCAAAGCCAGAAAAATAAAAATAAAAGAAGCATACCACATAATTACTGGACATCTGATACTGATTCTAGTGCCTCGGAGGATACTTTCCAGCAGGAACGTGAGGCAGTATTGACAACTACAAGGAGGCCCCCTTTGGGAAACGAACAAGGAGGGGGGGGGGAGAAAATACAGGTCGAGGAGGAATAAAACGAAAACAGGTGTCCTGGCGGAGATAACTGGTAGAACAGATCAATCTTTAAGTATTATTAACTTAACACAACATATGCTTGATAAAGATATGGTATCTCTGTTGAAAAAAGGTCTCAAGTATTGTATACCCGATAAATTTGATATTGTGGACTTTAAAGTGGACTTATTTAAGGCTGCACGTAAAATGCATTTGTTTAAATCCTTTTTGAAAAATAAATCAGGAGTGCACCAAGAATTAGAGGGAGTGATCTCCAGTCCGACGGGTGCTGGAGGTTTCATGACGGATGCTGGAGGTTTCATGATGGATGAGACAACCAGACACCTTTTGGGCAGTGATGTATCCCTATTGTTGAGTTTGAATGATGATGACACAATTGGGGTGCACTCCACACAGACTAGTAGGGAGGTCTTTCAGGGGGGTGTTACATCAACCTTTTTCCCCCCCATAATTCCTGGCAATAACATTGATTTATTTCAGGAAGCTGTGATTAGGGATGTAGAGGCTTTAATATATCCTGAATTACCCAAAATTTTAGAAAAAGGAGAGTGGGAGGCTTTAAAAGAGATTCAGAAATGGGAGGACACTGTAATAAGAGAGGCAGACAAGGGGGGGAATGTTGTACTTATGAATAAGGAATATTATATACAAGAAGCACACCGTCAGCTGTCAGATAAAAACACGTATAAACCCCTCAAATTCAATCCCCTAACAAAATTTCAATTGAGATTAAAGTCTCTATTGGAGAAGTATGTTGCAAAAGGAATTCTTACGGATAAAAAAGCGAACAAATTGTATCCGGATTTTCCACAGACCGCTAATTGGTATTTTATACCGAAGGTCCACAAATCCACAACGCAGCCGCCGGGTCGCGCCATAATTGCGGGCTCGCTTACTGAACCGCTGTCCAAATATATCAACTGGCTTCTCCAGCCTCTGCTGAGGGAGATTCCATTGTATATTAAGGACACAGGAGATTTTTTAAAGTCCTTAAAGGATTTTGAATGGCAGGAGGATTTTGCCTTGGCCTCAATAGATGTGGAGAGCCTCTACACGAGGATCCCACATCATCAAAATATAGGGGCTGTTCGCAACATCCTCTCCCACACAAACAGAAGTGAAAATTTTATATAGTTTGTGTGTGAGTCCATAGGATTTATTTTGAGTCACAACTCATTCAAATCTATGGACCAGTGGTACGTTCAGTGCACTGGGACAGCGATGGGGACCCCGGCGGCTTGCTTTTTGGCAAATTTGTTCCTGGCTTCCTTTGAAGAAAAATTTATCTTCTCCAGTAGTAACCGTTTCTCCCAATTCCTTAAATTCTATGTCCGATTTGTGGATGATATTTTCATTGTCTGGTCAGGCAATAGGAGTGATTTTGACTCCTTTGTCAGGTATTTGAATGATGACAATGACATGAATATGTCGTTCACCTCAGTGTTTGGAGACACAGAATTGAATTTTTTGGATGTAAAACTTAAAATTGTGGATGGCAATCTGTCCACAGAATCCTTTTCAAAACCCACATCCTGTAATACACTGCTTCACTATCAGAGTGCGCATCCTTTACACACGAGGCAATCTCTACCCTACAGTCAATTTTCACGTTTGAGAAAAATTAATAACAATACTGCCTCCTTTGTAAAAGTAGCACGAAATATGAAAATGAAGTTCAAACAAAGAGGATATCCAGATGATATCATAGATAATGCCTATCAAAGGGTATGCCAATTCCCTCAGACCTCATTATTAAATCCTAAAAAAAACGAGGACAGTACAGATAAGTTAAAGAGATTCATTTTCAATTTCGAGTTTGGTCCTGTGGATAAAAGAATTAGATTAGCAATTCTGAAAACCTGGCATCTTGTCACTACAGACATGGATTTCCAGGTGGGAGTGTGAAACCCATTGATTACTTACCGCTGGGGACCAAATTTGAAAGACAAGCTTGTAAAGAATCGCATAGAGGGTAACTCAGTGAGGAATTGGTTAAATAAATCAGTAATCATGGGCAATCATAAATGTGGTACGTGTAATTTTTGCAGTTTTCATGAGAATGCCCGGCAAATAGAACTTGTTGGAGTACACCATGCGATCAGGGATCTGATTACAAGTAGAACCAAATTCACGGTTTATGCAATTTTTTGCCCGTGTAGAAGGTTCTATATAATCAAAACAATTAGACCCCTGTTCACACGGTTCAGAGAGCATTTCAATTCAATCCTTTCAGGGAAGGGTTCTAAAAGGTTAATAGAGCATATTCGCACTGAACACAGGGCTAATCCTGAAGTCATGCGCTTCATAGGATTGGAAAAAGTGGAATTGCCATGCAAGGGAGGAAACCACAATAGGATCCTCTTACAGAAGGAGGCGAAATGGATCCTCCGAACTAATGCCCAGGGCCCCCCCGGCTTAAACGACAAGCTAGACATGGCAGTATTTTTATGATGGTTGCATGAATATTTTGTACATTTTTTTCAAAACAATTGTTTTTAATTTTGTATCTCTTGCTGTAACATTTTGTATGGCTATTTGGTCCAGGGGGGTGGGGTCAGGAGTATTTTAACTCCTGCCCACCCCCAGGACCATATGCCGGGAACCGTAGAAGCGTGGTAGACACGCGAAACGGCAGTCGTCCGTAAAAGGTGCCGCTTCCCTGCATTTTTAATGGAAATGGAATAAAAGAAGATTTTATTACATCGGTGTGCCACCTCGCTTTCTTCATGTATGAATTGTGGCTTACTTTGTTTCTGGAGGGAGTTGCACCCGATGGTAAGACTGATTGCTCCAGCTGATGAGGTCGAGCTTCTGGAGTCTCTGCACAAGAACTGAGTCGCTGCAGTGCTGGCTGCCTGTGCATTTGTATTTGGACACATCATACTTAATTCCCTTAGAAACCGGAAGATGCCCAGCAGTGCTGTTAGCTCTGAATTGGCAGCATCTAGTGTGACCCAGCTATACCCATCTATTGATTGGAGAAGTCTGGCAAGAAATGGTCTTCATGGAAAAATTGTGGCCAGAAAAACATACCTTCATCATGGAGACAAGGCCAAATGTACACAAAAACATAAGAACCGAGGTACAGAAACATGGCAGCAGGGGTTCTGGACTGGAGACAAATTTGTAAATATTTGTCTTTAACAAAAGGCAGTTCATTCACTTAATGGCTGGAGAGTGGTAGAATGAGTGTCTACAGACAACAGTGGAGCATAATGGAGGTTCCTTGCAAGTGTATGGCTGCATTTCAGGAAAGAGAGTTGGAATAAGTTGAATATAGTCAGTAATAACAGTTTCCCCATTTTGCATTTAAAATGCTGCTCCACCATTTTTTTTTAAATTGTGTACTATGCAGTATTAATATTTTTTTTACAAATTCTCTGAGTTATGACAGGTATGAAAATAACAATCTTGTACAGTTTTTATGTATTGCTACTAGTGTTCAGCGAGCAATAAAATGCTCGGGTGCTCAAAGCTCGGGCCGAGCTCGCCGTGATACTCGGGTGCTCAACCCGAGCAACAAGCCCAATGTTAGTCTAGGGGAGACACGAGCATTTTTGCGGCGGCACCCCCGGCAGTCTGTAGAAAGCCTAGAAAGTGCCCAAAACGATAGTGACAGTGCTAAAAAGACATGGGGACAGCATGGGCATCGCCCCAGGAAGCATTTCTGACCCCCAGGTCACTGCTGTCAACAACGTGGTCAGAGGTATTAAGCCACTTTTACGGGGTCACAAGAAAACGTTCAAAAACTAAACTGAAAGTGCTTTCCTGTGAAATATGTTAAGGAATTTCCTTTCCAGGGTAAAGACTTGTGTATAAGGTAAAGTAAATAACTAAAAACAAAAATACTCCTCCACACCTTGTGCTATGTTCACAAGTAGCATTTTTTATTCGTTTTTGCACTTCTGTATTGCTTTCAACCGTGACAAATGCATTCACCAGGAAATGTCATTTTAACATTTTACAACCTTATCTGGCCATGTGCTGTGTGACACATGCATACAATCCTGAAAAGACATGGGAACAGCATGGGGAAGACCCCTGGAAGCATCTATGATACCCAGGTCACTGCCTAAAAGTGTGCCCATCAGAAGTGAACCTTGCCGCATCAGAAGATGCAGACTTGCAACTATCCCCGTGCAAGTCCTTCTTCCAGAGCAGTGTTCAATTGTACCTCCCCCATTCCTTGCAATGTAAGCGCAAGTATGCAGCCTGCCACCCACCCACCACCAGGCTGCAATAGCATACTGCTAGCTTGCTTAGGCATGTAGAGGCAGACGCCGGCCACCATGTCATGGTTGGGTCGGAGGCCTGGTGTCCATACTCGGTCCCCAGCTGCCCCGCGGCCGGGTGTCCACACACGGTCTCCAGCCGCCTGGGGGCAGCCGGGTGTCCATAAACGGTCCCCAGCCACCCATATTTCTCCTGTCAACTTCGCCCCACACACTTTTCTCTGCCCGGCCTGCTTTAGGGCAGCATTGGACGAGCCCACTAGAGAACCAGACTCCTCCGGTGGGCCCTGGCTTCTCCATCAGGGGAGTTGAGAGTGCCAAGGTGAGGAGCATGATGATGATAGAAGTTAGCATCTACATTGTTTTCTTGGCATGCAAGCGTAAGTGTGCAGCCTGCCACCCACCCACCCCCAGGCTGCAATACCATACTGCTGGCTTGCTTGCACTTCAAATTGGGCCTTTTAGGCATGTGGAGGCGGAATCTGGCCACCACGTCATGGCTGCGTCGGCGGCCTGGTATCCATACTCAGTCCCCAGCCGCCCGGTGGCCGGGTGTCCACGCTCAGTCCCCAGCCGCCAGGGGGTGGCCGGGTGTCCATGCTCGGTCCCCAGCCACCCCGCGGCCGGGTGTCCATACACGGTCCCCAGCCACCTGGGGGCAGCCGGGTGTCCCTAAACGGTCCCCAGCAGCCCCTATTTCTCCTGTCAACTTCCCCCCACACACTTTTCTTAGCCTGGCCTGCTTTAGGGCAGCATTGGACGAGCCCACCAGAGAACCAGACTCCTCCGGTGGGCCCTGGCTTCTCCATCAGGGGAGTTGAGAGTGTCAAGGTGAGGAGCATGATGATGATAGAAGTTAGCATCTGCTTTGTTTTCTTGGAATGCAAGCGTAAGTGTGCAGCCTGCCACCCACCCACCCCCAGGCTGCAATACCATACTACTAGCTTGCTTGCACTTCAAATTGGGCCTTTTAGGCATGTGGAGGCGGAATCTGGCCACCACGTCATGGCTGCGTCGGCGACCTGGTATCCATACTCAGTCCCCAGCCGCCCGGCGGCCGGGTGTCCACGCTCAGTCCCCAGCTGCCAGGGGGCGGCCAGGTGTCCATACTCTGTCCCCAGCCGCCCCGCGGCCGGGTGTCCACACACGGTCCCCAGCCGCCTATGGGCAGCCGGGTGTCCATAAACGGTCCCTGGCCGCCCCTATTTCTCCTGTCAACTTCCCCCCACACACTTTTCTCAGCCCGGCCTGCTTTAGGGCAGCATTGGACAAATCTACCAAAGAACCAGACTCCTCCGGTGGGCCCTGGCTTCTCTGTTAGGGGAGTTGAGAGTGCCAAGGTGAGGCGCATGATGATGATAGAAGTTAGCATCTGCTTTGTTTTCTTGGAATGCAAGCGTAAGTGTGCAGCCTGCCACCCACCCACCCCCAGGCTGCAATACCATACTGCTAGCTTGCTTGCACTTCAAATTGGGAGTTTTAGGCATGTGGAGGCGGAATCTGGCCACCATGTCATGGCTGCGTCGGCGGCCTGGTATCCATACTCAGTCCCCAAGCCGCCCGGCAGCCGGGTGTCCACACTCGGTCCCCAGCCTCATGGGGGCGGCCGGGTGTCCATAAACGGTCCCCAGCCGCCCCTATTTGAAGGACAGCCTAACCACAAACACGTGGACAAGTGAATGTGGCCAGGGATGGTCCATCTCACGCCTTCACACTGGGTTAATATTGTGGAAGCCGGGACATAGTTGGACACTGGGCTGCAACACATCCTCCAGACATAGAGGATTGCGGGGCCTGGGTCAATCAGGCTTCAACACAAAGTTCAAAAGGTAGACAGCAGCAGTGGTCAGCCTCCTACACAACGAGTAAATTATTCATGATCATGAGGCCATCCATCTCCTTAGCTTTCTGTTCATTGGAATGCAAGCGCATGTATGTAGTAGTGGATAGGCCTGAGGTGGTCAGAGTTTTGGCGCATATCCTACCTCCTCCGAGGATTGCTGGATGTTTTCCTGCTACTATCCCAGTTCTATGACTTCCGTTAAAACAAAACTTCAGGTGATGAATGATGGATGAGGTGGTGGCAAAGGAGAAAGAGCAGGAGGGACAGGGACCATTCACATCAATATCAGGCCAGTCAACCACACATGTCTTGTAGGATATGTTTCTGTACCAAAAGGAGCGGTTTGGCTACACAGTTATAGGGCATACAGTGAGTGCAATGCCTACCTAAAATTTCGAGGCACTCCAATGCCCCTTGGTAGTGACATGGAGGTCAGAGGGAGTTAACTAAACCATTTTTTCTATTTATAACAACTGGGTATCCTGTGCACTTTTGGCCTAAGCAGTGAATGGAAGGCTTTCCAAAAATTATGAGGAACTACAAAATTGAAAAAGACGTGGATTACAGCATACTAAAAACCTTCTACCCATTATTGGGGAGTGGGTCTCCCTTAGTGTTCGACTATGCATTGAAAAGCAAAAGCTGACTAAAATTAGGATGAAATGCAATGCCCGTTGGAAGAGTCATGGAGGTTAGAGTTAATTAAAAACTGCATTTCAATGCCCCTTGGAAGAGCTGTGGAGTTCAGAATGGTTTAACAAGACGGTTTTAATGCCCCTTGGAAGAGTGGTTGTTGTCACAGTAGCTTAACAAGACGGTTTTAATGCCCCTTGTAAGAGACGTGGAGGTCACAGTAGCTTAACAAGACGATTTTAATGCCCCTTGGAAGAGCTGTGGAGTTCAGAGTGGTTTAACAAGACGGTTTTAATGCCCCTTGGAGGAGTGGTGGAGGTCGCAGTGGAATAAAAAGACAATATCAATGCCCCATGAAAGAGACGTGGAGGTCACAGTAGCTTAACAAGATGGTTTTAATGCCCCTTGAAAGAGACGTGGAAGTCACAGTAGCTTAACAAGACGGTTTTAATGCTCCTTGGAAGAGCTGTGGAGTTTAGAGTGGTTTAACAAGACAGTTTTAATGCCCCTTGGAAGAGACGTGGAGGTCACATTAGCTTTACAAGACGGTTTTAATGCCCCTTGGAAGAGCTGTGGAGTTCAGAGTTGTTTAACAAGACGGTTTTAATGTCCCTTGGAAGAGCCGTGGAGGTCACAGTAGCTTAATAAGACAGTTTTAATGCCCCTTGGAAGAGACGTGGAGGTCACAGTAGCTTAACAAGACGGTTTTAATGCCCCTTGGAAGAGTGGTGGAGGTCGCAGTGGAATAAAAAGACAATATCAATGCCCCTTGAAAGAGACGTGAAGGTCACAGTAGCTTAACAAGACATTTTTAATGCCCCTCGGAAGGGTGGTGGAGGTCGCAGTGGAATAAAAAGACAATATCAATGCCCCTTGAAAGAGATGTGGAGGTCACAGTAGCTTAACAAGACGGTTTTAATGCCCCTTGGAAGAGACATGGAGGACACAGTAGCTTAACAAGACTGTTTTAATGCCCCTTGGAAGAGCTGTGGAGTTCAGAGTGGTTTAACATGACGGTTTTAATGCCCCTTGGAAGAGACGTGAAGGTCACAGTAGCTTGACAAGATGGTTTTAATGCCCCATGGAAGAGTGGTGGAGGTCGAAGTTGAATAAAAAGACAATTTCAATGCACCTTGAAAGAGACGTGGAGGTCACAGTAGCTTAACAAGACGGCTTTAATGCCCCTTGGAAAAGTGGTGGAGGTTGCAGTGAAATAAAAAGACTATCAATGCCCCTTGAAAGAGACGTGGAGGAAACAGTAGCGTAACAAAACAGTTTTAATGCTCCTTGGAAGAGCTGTGGAGTTCAGAGTGGTTTAACAAGACGGTTTTAATGCCCCTTGGAAGAGACGTGGAGGTCACAGTAGCTTAACAAGACGGTTTTAATGCCCCTTGAAAGAGCTGTGGAGATCAGAGTGGTTTAACAAGACGGTTTTAATGCCCCTTGGAAGAGACATGGAGGTCACAGTAGCTTAACAAGACAGTTTTAATGCCACTTGGAAGAGTGGTGGAGGTCGCAGTAGAATAAAACGACAATATCAATGCCCCTTGAAAGAGACATGGAGGTCACAGTAGCTTAAGAAGATGGTTTTAATGCCCTTTGGAAGAGATGAGGAGGTCACAGTAGCTTAACAAGACGGTTTTAATGCCCCTTGGAAGAGTGGTGGAGGTCGCAGTGGAATAAAAAGACAATTTCAATGCCCCTTGAAAGAGACGTGGAGGTCACAGTAGCTTAACAAGATGGTTTTAATGCCCCTTGGAAGAGTGGTGGAGGTTGCAGTGGAATAAAAAGACAATTTCAATGCCCCTTGAAAGAGACGCGGAGGTCACAGTAGCTTAACAAGATGGCTTTAATGCCCCTTGGAAGAGTGGTGGAGGTTGCAGTGAAATAAAAAGACAATATCAATGCCCCTTGAAAGAGACATGGAGGTCACAGTAGCTTAAGAAGATGGTTTTAATGCCCTTTGGAAGAGATGAGGAGGTCACAGTAGCTTAACAAGACGGTTTTAATGCCCCTTGGAAGAGTGGTGGAGGTCACAGTGGAATAAAAAGACAATTTCAATGCCCCTTGAAAGAGACGTGGAGGTCACAGTAGCTTAACAAGACGGTTTTAATGCCCCTTGGAAGAGTGGTGGAGGTTGCAGTGGAATAAAAAGACTATTTCAATGCCCCTTGAAAGAGACGTGGAGGTCACACTAGCTTAAAAAGGCGGTTTTAATGCCCCTTGGAAGAGCTGTGGAGTTCAGACTGGTTTAACAAGACGGTTTTAATGCCCCTTGGAAGAGACATGGAGATCACAGTAGCTTAACAAGACTGTTTTAATGCCCTTTGGAAGAGTGGTGGAGGTCGCAGTGGAATAAAAAGACAATATTAATGCCCCTTGAAAGAGACGTGGAGGTCACAGTAGCTTATGAAGACGGTTTTAATGCACTTTGGAAGAGATGTGGAGGTCACAGTAGCTTAACAAGACGGTTTTAATGACCCTTGGAAGAGTGGTGGAGGTCGCAGTGGAATAAAAGACAATATCAATACCCCTTGAAAGAGACGTGGAGGTCACAGTAGCTTAACAAGATGGTTTTAATGTCCCTTGGAAGAGACGTGGAGGTCACAGCAGCTTAACAAGACGGTTTTAATGCTCCTTGGAAGAGTTGTGGAGTTCAGAGTGGTTTAACAAAATGGTTTTAATGCCCCTTGGAAGAGACGTGGAGGTCACAGTAGCTTAACAAGACGGTTTTAATGCCCCTTGGAAGAGCAGTGGAGTTCAGAGTGGTTTAATAAGACGGTTTTAATGCCCCTTGGAAGAGACATGGAGGTCACAGTAGCTTAACAAGACGGTTTTAATGCCCCTTGGAAGAGACGTGGAGGTCACAGTAGCTTACCAAATGGATTTAATCCCCTTGGAAGAGCTGTGGAGTTCAGATTGGTTTAACAAGACGGTTCTAGTGCCCCTTGGAAGAGACATGGAGGTCACAGTAGCTTAACAACACGGTTTTAATGCCCCTTGGAAGACTGGTGGAGGTCGCAGTGGAATAAAAAGACAATATCAATGCCCCTTGAAAGAGATATGGAGGTCACAGTAGCTTAATAAGACAGTTTTAATGCCCCTTGGAAGAGACATGGAGGTCACAGTAGCTTAACAAGACGGTTTTAATGCCCCTTGGAAGAGTGGTGGAGGTCGCAGTGGAATAAAAAGACAATATCAATGCCCCTTGAAAGAGACGTGGAGGTCACAGTAGCTTAAGAAGACAGTTTTAAAGCCCTTTGGAAGAGATGTGGAGGTCACAGTAGCTTAACAAGACGGTTTTAATGCCCCTTAGAAAAGTGGTGGAGGTTGCAGTGGAATAAAAAGACAATTTCAATGCCCCTTGAAAATGACGTGGAGGTCACAGTAGCTTAACAAGACGGTTTTAATGCCCCTTGGAAGAGTGGTGGAGGTCGCAGTGAAATAAAAAGACAATATCAATGCACCTTGAAAGACGTGGAGGTCACAGTAGCTTAACAAGATGGTTTTAATGCCCCTTGGAAGAGACGTGGAGGTCACAGTAGCTTAACAAGACGGTTTTAATGCTCCTTGGAAGAGCTGTGGAGTTCAGAGTGGTTTAACAAGACGGTTTTAATGCCCCTTGGAAGAGACGTGGAGGTCACAGTAGCTTAAGAATACGGTTTTAATGCCCCTTGGAAGAGCTGTGGAGTTCAGAGTGGTTTAACAAGACGGTTTTAATGCCCTTTGGAAGAGATGTGGAGGTCACAGTAGCTTAACAAAATGGTTTTAATGACGCTTGGAAGAGTGGTGGAGGTCGCAGTGGAATGAAAAGACAATTTCAATGCGCCTTGAAAGAGACGTGGAGGTCACAGTAGCTTAACAAGATGGTTTTAATGCCCCTTGGAAGAGTGTTGGAGATTGCAGTGAAATAAAAAGACAATATCAATGCCCCTTGAAAGAGACGTGGAGGTCACAGTAGCTTAACAAGATGGTTTTAATGCCCCTTGGAAGAGACGTGGAGGTCACAGTAGCTTAACAAGACGGTTTTAATGCTCCTTGGAAGAGCTGTGGAGTTAAAAGTGGTTTAAGACGACGGTTTTAATGCCCCTTGAAAGAGACGTGGAGGTCACAGTAGCTTAAGAAGACAGTTTTAAAGCCCTTTGGAAGAGATGTGGAGGTCACAGTAGCTTAACAAGACGGTTTTAATGCCCCTTAGAAAAGTGGTGGAGGCTGCAGTTGAATAAAAAGACAATTTCAATGCCCCTTGAAAGAGACGTGGAGGTCACAGTAGCTTAACAAGATGGTTTTAATGCCCCTTGGAAGAGTGGTGGAGGTCGCAGTGAAATAAAAAGACAATATCAATGCCCCTTGAAAGAGAAGTGGAGGTCACAGTAGCTTAACAAGATGGTTTTAATGCCCCTTGGAAGAGACGTGGAGGTCACAGTAGCTTAACAAGATGGTTTTAATGCTCCTTGGAAGAGCTGTGGAGTTCAGAGTCGTTTAACAAGACGGTTTTAATGCCCCTTGGAAGAGACGTGGAGGTCACAGTAGCTTAAGAATACGGTTTTAATGCCCCTTGGAAGAGCTGTGGAGTTAAAGTGGTTTAAGAAGACGGTTTTAATGCCCCTTGGAAGAGACGTGGAGGTCACAGTAGCTTAACAAGACGGTTTTAATGCCCCTTGGAAGAGCTGTGGAGTTCAGAGTGGTTTAACAAGACGGTTTTAATGCCCTTTGGAAGAGATGTGGAGGTCACAGTAGCTTAACAAGACGGTTTTAATGCCCCTTGGAAGAGTGTTGGAGATTGCAGTGAAATAAAAAGACAATATCAATGCCCCTTGAAAGAGACGTGGAGGTCACAGTAGCTTAACAAGATGGTTTTAATGCCCCTTGGAAGAGACGTGGAGGTCACAGTAGCTTAACAAGACGGTTTTAATGCTCCTTGGAAGAGCTGTGGAGTTAAAAGTGGTTTAAGAAGACGGTTTTAATGCCCCTTGGAAGAGACGTGGAGGTCACAGTAGCTTAACAAGACGGTTTTAATGCCCCTTGGAAGAGCTGTGGAGTTCAGAGTGGTTTAACAAGACGGTTTTAATGCCCTTTGGAAGAGATGTGGAGGTCACAGTAGCTTAAGAAGACGGTTTTAATGACCCTTGGAAGAGTGGTGTAGGTCGCAGTGGAATGAAAAGACAATTTCAATGCGCCTTGAAAGAGACGTGGAGGTCACAGTAGCTTAACAAGATGGTTTTAATGCCCCTTGGAAGAGTGTTGGAGGTTGCAGTGAAAGAAAAAGACAATATCAATGCCCCTTGAAAGAGACGTGGAGGTCACAGTAGCTTAACATGATGGTTTAATGCCCTTTGGAAGAGACGTGGAGGTCACAGTAGCTTAACAAGACGGTTTTAATGCTCCTTGGAAGAGCTGTGGAGTTCAGAGTGGTTTAAGAAGACGGTTTTAATGCCCCTTGGAAGAGACGTGGAGGTCACAGTAGCTTAACAAGATGGTTTTAATGCCCCTTGGAAGAGCTGTGGAGTTCAGAGTGGTTTAACAAGACGGTTTTAATACCCTTTAGAAGAGACGTGGAGGTCACAGTAGCTTAACAAGACGGTTTTAATGCCCCTTGGAAGAGACGTGGAGGTCACAGTAGCTTAATATGATGGTTTTAATGCCTCTTGGAAGAGACTTGGAGGTCACAGTAGCTTAACAAGATGGTTTTAATGCCCCTTGGAAGAGTGGTGGAGGTCGCAGTGGAATAAAAAGACACTATCAATGCCCCTTGAAAGAGACGTGGAGGTCACAGTAGCTTAACAAGACGGTTTTAATGCCCCTTGGAAGAGACGTGGAGGACACAGTTGCTTAACAAGTCGGTTTTAATAACCCTTGGAAGAGCTGTGGAGTTCAGAGTGGTTTAACAAGACGGTTCTAATGCCCCTTGGAAGAGACATGGAGGTCACAGTAGCTTAACAAGACGGTTTTAATGCCCCTTGGAAGAGTAGTGGAGGTCGCAGTGGAATAAAAAGACAATATCAATGCCCCTTGAAAGAGATGTGGAGGTCACAGTAGCTTAATAAGACAGTTTTAATGCCCCTTGGAAGAGACGTGGAGGTTACAGTAGCTTAACAAGTTGGTTTTAATGCCCCTTGGAAGAGTGGTGGAGGTCGCAGTGGAATAAAAAGACAATATCAATGCCCCTTGAAAGAGACGTGGAGGTCACAGTAGCTTAAGAAAACGGTTTTAATGCCCTTTGGAAGAGACGTGGAGGTCACAGTAGCTTAACAAGACGGTTTTAATGCCCCTTGGAAGAGTGGTGGAGGTCGCAGTGAAATAAAAAGACAATATTAATGCCCCTTGAAAGAGACGTGGAGGTCACAGTAGCTTAACAAGATGGTTTTAATGCCCCTTGGAAGAGACGTGGAGGTCACAGTAGCTTAACAAGACGGTTTTAATGCTCCTTGGAAGAGCTGTGGAGTTCAGAGTGGTTTAACAAGACGGTTTTAATACCCCTTGGAAAAGACGTGGAGGTCACAGTAGCTTAACAAGACGGTTTTAATGCCCCTTGGAAGAGCTGTGGAGTTCAGAGTGGTTTAACAAGACGGTTTTAATGCCCCTTGGAAGAGATGTGGAGGTCACAGTAGCTTAACAAGACGGTTTTAACGCCCCTTGGAAGAGTGGTGGAGGTCGCAGTGGAATAAAAAGACAATATCGATGCCCCTTGAAAGAGACGTGGTGGTCACAGTAGCTTAACAAGACATTTTTAATGCCCCTGGAAGGGTGGTGGAGGTCGCAGTGGAATAAAAGGACAATATTAATGCTCTTGAAAGAGACGTGGAGGTCACAGTAACTTAACAAGACGGTTTTAATGCCCCTTGGAAGAGACGTGGAGGACACAGTAGCTTAGCAAGACGGTTTTAATGCCCTTTGGAAGAGCTGTGGAGTTCAGAGTGGTTTAACAAGACGGTTTTAATGCCCCTTGGAAGAGACGTGGAGGTCACAGCAGCTTAACAAGACGGTTTTATTGCCCCTTGGAAGAGTGCTGGAGGTCGCAGTGGAATAAAACGACAATATCAATGCCCCTTGAAAGAGATGTGGAGGTCACAGTAGCTTAATAAGACAGTTTTAATGCCCCTTGGAAGAGACGTGGAGGTCACAGTAGCTTAACAAGACGGTTTTAATGCCCCTTGGAAGAGTGTTGGAGATTGCAGTGAAATAAAAAGACAATATCAATGCTCCTTGAAAGAGATGTGGAGGTCACAGTAGCTTAATAAGACAGTTTTAATGCCCCTTGGAAGAGACGTGGAGGTCACAGTAGCTTAACAAGACGGTTTTAATGCCCCTTGGAAGAGTGTTGGAGATTGCAGTGAAATAAAAAGACAATATCAATGCCCCTTGGAAGAGACGTGGAGGTCACAGTAGCTTAACAAGACGGTTTTAATGCTCCTTGGAAGAGCTGTGGAGTTCAGAGTGGTTTAAGAAGACGGTTTTAATGCCCCTTGGAAGAGACGTGGAGGTCACAGTAGCTTAACAAGACGGTTTTAATGCCCCTTGGAAGAGCTGTGGAGTTCAGAGTGGTTTAACAAGACGGTTTTAATACCCCTTGGAAGAGAAGTGGAGGTCACAGTAGCTTAACAAGACGGTTTTAATACCCCTTGGAAGAGACGTGGAGGTCCCAGTAGTTAACAAGACGGTTTTAATGCCCCTTGGAAGAGACGTGGAGGACACAGTAGCTTACCAAACGGATATAATGCCCCTTGGAAGAGCTGTGGAGTTCAGAGTGGTTTAACAAGACGGTTCTAATGCCCCTTGGAAGAGACATGGAGGTCACAGTAGCTTAACAACATGGTTTTAATGCCCCTTGGAAGAGTGGTGGAGGTCGCAGTGGAATAAAAAGACAATATCAATGCCCCTTGAGAGAGACGTGGAGGTCACAGTAGCTTAACAAGATGGTTTTAATGCCCCTTGGAAGAGACGTGGAGGACACAGTAGCTTACCAAACGGATATAATGCCCCTTGGAAGAGCTGTGGAGTTCAGAGTGGTTTAACAAGACGGTTCTAATGCCCCTTGGAAGAGACATGGAGGTCACAGTAGCTTAACAACATGGTTTTAATGCCCCTTGGAAGAGCGGTGGAGGTAGCAGTGGAATAAAAAGACAATATCAATGCCCCTTGAAAGAGAGGTGGAGGTCACAGTAGCTTAATAGGACAGTTTTAATGCCCCTTGGAAGAGACGTGGAGGTCACAGTAGCTTAACAAGACGGTTTTATTGCCCCTTGGAAAAGTGGTGGAGGTTGCAGTGGAATAAAAAGACAATTTCAATGCCCCTTGAAAGAGACGTGGAGGTCACAGTAGCTTAACAAGACGGTTTTAATGCCCCTTGGAAGAGTGGTGGAGGTCGCAGTGAAATAAAAAGACAATATCAATGCCGCTTGAAAGAGACGTGGAGGTCACAGTAGCTTAAGAAGACGGTTTTAATGCCCTTTGGAAGAGATGTGGATGTCACAGTAGCTTAACAAGACGGTTTTAATGCCCCCTGGAAAAGTGGTGGAGGTTGCAGTGGAATAAAAAGACAATTTCAATGCCCCTTGAAAGAGACGTGGAGGTCACAGTAGCTTAACAAGATGGTTTTAATGCCCCTTGAAAGAGACGTGGAGGTCACAGTAGCTTAACAAGACGGTTTTAATTCTCCTTGGAAGAGCTGTGGAGTTCAGAGTGGTTTAACAAGACGGTTTTAATGCCCATTGGAAGAGACGTGGAGGTCACAGTAGCTTAACAAGACGGTTTTAAAGCCCCTTGGAAGAGCTGTGGAGTTCAGAGTGGTTTAACAAGACGGTTTTAATGCCCCTTGGAAGAGATGTGGAGGTCACAGTAGCTTAACAAAATGGTTTTAATGACGCTTGGAATAGTGGTGGAGGTCGCAGTGGAATGAAAAGACAATTTCAATGCGCCTTGAAAGAGACGTGGAGGTCACAGTAGCTTAACAAGATGGTTTTAATGCCCCTTGGAAGAGTGTTGGAGATTGCAGTGAAATAAAAAGACAATATCAATGCCCCTTGAAAGAGACGTGGAGGTCACAGTTACTTAACAAGATGGTTTTAATGCCCCTTGGAAGAGACGTGGAGGTCACAGTAGCTTAACAAGACGGTTTTAATGCCCCTTAGAAGAGCTGTGGAGTTCAGAGTGGTTTAACAAGACGGTTTTAATGCCCTTTGGAAGAGATGTGGAGGTCACAGTAGCTTAACAAGACGGTTTTAATGACCCTTGGAAGAGTGGTGTAGGTCACAGTGGAATGAAAAGATAATTTCAATGCGCCTTGAAAGAGACGTGGAGGTCACAGTAGCTTAACAAGATGGTTTTAATGCCGCTTGGAAGAGTGTTGGAGGTTGCAGTGAAATAAAAAGACAATATCAATGCCCCTTGAAAGAGACGTGGAGGTCACAGTAGCTGAACATGATGGTTTAATGCCCCTTGGAAGAGACGTGGAGGTCACAGTAGCTTAACAAGACGGTTTTAATGCTCCTTGGAAGAGCTGTGAAGTTCAGAGTGGTTTAAGAAAACGGTTTTAATGCCCCTTGGAAGAGACGTGGAGGTCACAGTAGCTTAACAAGATGGTTTTAATGCCCCTTGGAAGAGCTGTGGAGTTCAGAGTGGTTTAACAAGACGGTTTTAATACCCCTTGGAAGAGACGTGGAGGTCACAGTAGCTTAACAAGACGGTTTTAATGCCCCTTGGAAGAGACGTGGAGGTCACAGTAGCTTAATATGATGGTTTTAATGCCCCTTGGAAGAGACGTGAAGGTCACGGTAGCTTATCAAGACGGTTTTAATGCCCCTTGGAAGAGTGGTGCCCGTCGCAGTGGAATAAAAAGACAATATCAATGCCCCTTGTAAGAGACGTGGAGGTCACAGTAGCTTAACAAGACGGTTTTAATGCCCCTTGGAAGAGCTGTGGAGTTCAGAGTGGTTTAACAAGACGGTTTTAATGCCCTTTGGAAGAGATGTGGAGGTCACAGTAGCTTAACAAGACGGTTTTAATGACCCTTGGAAGAGTGGTGTAGGTCGCAGTGGAATGAAAAGACAATTTCAATGCGCCTTGAAAGAGACGTGGAGGTCACAGTAGCTTAACAAGATAGTTTTAATGCCCCTTGGAAGAGTGTTGGAGGTTGCAGTGAAATAAAAAGACAATATCAATGCCCCTTGAAAGAGACGTGGAGGTCACAGTAGCTTAACATGATGGTTTAATGCCCCTTGGAAGAGACGTGGAGGTCACAGTAGCTTAACAAGATGGTTTTAATGCTCCTTGGAAGAGCTGTGGAGTTCAGAGTGGTTTAAGAAGACGGTTTTAATGCCCCTTGGAAGAGACGTGGAGGTCACAGTAGCTTAACAAGATGGTTTTAATGCCCCTTGGAAGAGCTGTGGAGTTCAGAGTGGTTTAACAAGACGGTTTTAATACCCTTTAGAAGAGACGTGGAGGTCACAGTAGCTTAACAAGACGGTTTTAATGCCCCTTGGAAGAGACGTGGAGGTCACAGTAGCTTAATATGATGGTTTTAATGCCTCTTGGAAGAGACTTGGAGGTCACAGTAGCTTAACAAGATGGTTTTAATGCCCCTTGGAAGAGTGGTGGAGGTCGCAGTGGAATAAAAAGACAATATCAATGCCCCTTGAAAGAGACGTAGAGGTCACAGTAGCTTAACAAGACGGTTTTAATGCCCCTTGGAAGAGACGTGGAGGACACAGTTGCTTAACAAGACGGTTTTAATGCCCCTTGGAAGAGCTGTGGAGTTCAGAGTGGTTTAACAAGACGGTTCTAATGCCCCTTGGAAGAGACATGGAGGTCACAGTAGCTTAACAAGACGGTTTTAATGCCCCTTGGAAGAGTAGTGGAGGTCGCAGTGGAATAAAAAGACAATATCAATGCCCCTTGAAAGAGATGTGGAGGTCACAGTAGCTTAATAAGACAGTTTTAATGCCCCTTGGAAGAGACGTGGAGGTCACAGTAGCTTAACAAGTCGGTTTTAATGCCCCTTGGAAGAGTGGTGGAGGTCGCAGTGGAATAAAAAGACAATATCAATGCCCCTTGAAAGAGACGTGGAGGTCACAGTAGCTTAAGAAAACGGTTTTAATGCCCTTTGGAAGAGACGTGGAGGTCACAGTAGCTTAACAAGACGGTTTTAATGCCCCTTGGAAGAGTGGTGGAGGTCGCAGTGAAATAAAAAGACAATATCAATGCCCCTTGAAAGAGACGTGGAGGTCACAGTAGCTTAACAAGATGGTTTTAATGCCCCTTGGAAGAGACGTGGAGGTCACAGTAGCTTAACAAGACGGTTTTAATGCTCCTTGGAAGAGCTGTGGAGTTCAGAGTGGTTTAACAAGACGGTTTTAATACCCCTTGGAAAAGACGTGGAGGTCACAGTAGCTTAACAAGACGGTTTTAATGCCCCTTGGAAGAGCTGTGGAGTTCAGAGTGGTTTAACAAGACGGTTTTAATGCCCCTTGGAAGAGATGTGGAGGTCACAGTAGCTTAACAAGACGGTTTTATTGCCCCTTGGAAAAGTGGTGGAGGTTGCAGTGGAATAAAAAGACAATTTCAATGCCCCTTGAAAGAGACGTGGAGGTCACAGTAGCTTAACAAGACGGTTTTAATGCCCCTTGGAAGAGTGGTGGAGGTCGCAGTGAAATAAAAAGACAATATCAATGCCGCTTGAAAGAGACGTGGAGGTCACAGTAGCTTAAGAAGACGGTTTTAATGCCCTTTGGAAGAGATGTGGATGTCACAGTAGCTTAACAAGATGGTTTTAATGCCCCCTGGAAAAGTGGTGGAGGTTGCAGTGGAATAAAAAGACAATTTCAATGCCCCTTGAAAGAGACGTGGAGGTCACAGTAGCTTAACAAGATGGTTTTAATGCCCCTTGGAAGAGACGTGGAGGTCACAGTAGCTTAACAAGACGGTTTTAATTCTCCTTGGAAGAGCTGTGGAGTTCAGAGTGGTTTAACAAGACGGTTTTAATGCCCATTGGAAGAGACGTGGAGGTCACAGTAGCTTAACAAGACGGTTTTAAAGCCCCTTGGAAGAGCTGTGGAGTTCAGAGTGGTTTAACAAGACGGTTTTAATGCCCTTTGGAAGAGATGTGGAGGTCACAGTAGCTTAACAAAATGGTTTTAATGACGCTTGGAATAGTGGTGGAGGTCGCAGTGGAATGAAAAGACAATTTCAATGCGCCTTGAAAGAGACGTGGAGGTCACAGTAGCTTAACAAGATGGTTTTAATGCCCCTTGGAAGAGTGTTGGAGATTGCAGTGAAATAAAAAGACAATATCAATGTCCCTTGAAAGAGACGTGGAGGTCACAGTTACTTAACAAGATGGTTTTAATGCCCCTTGGAAGAGACGTGGAGGTCACAGTAGCTTAACAAGACGGTTTTAATGCCCCTTAGAAGAGCTATGGAGTTCAGAGTGGTTTAACAAGACGGTTTTAATGCCCTTTGGAAGAGATGTGGAGGTCACAGTAGCTTAACAAGACGGTTTTAATGACCCTTGGAAGAGTGGTGTAGGTCGCAGTGGAATGAAAAGTCAATTTCAATGCGCCTTGAAAGAGACGTGGAGGTCACAGTAGCTTAACAAGATGGTTTTAATGCCGCTTGGAAGAGTGTTGGAGGTTGCAGTGAAATAAAAAGACAATATCAATGCCCCTTGAAAGAGACGTGGAGGTCACAGTAGCTGAACATGATGGTTTAATGCCCCTTGGAAGAGACGTGGAGGTCACAGTAGCTTAACAAGACGGTTTTAATGCTCCTTGGAAGAGCTGTGGAGTTCAGAGTGGTTTAAGAAAACGGTTTTAATGCCCCTTGGAAGAGACGTGGAGGTCACAGTAGCTTAACAAGATGGTTTTAATGCCCCTTGGAAGAGCTGTGGAGTTCAGAGTGGTTTAACAAGACGGTTTTAATACCCCTTGGAAGAGACGTGGAGGTCACAGAAGCTTAACAAGACAGTTTTAATGCCCCTTGGAAGAGACGTGGAGGTCACAGTAGCTTAATATGATGGTTTTAATGCCCCTTGGAAGAGACGTGAAGGTCACAGTAGCTTATCAAGACGGTTTTACTGCCCCTTGGAAGAGTGGTGCCCGTCGCAGTGGAATAAAAAGACAATATCAATGCCCCTTGTAAGAGACGTGGAGGTCACAGTAGCTTAACAAGACGGTTTTAATGCCCCTTGGAAGAGCTGTGGAGTTCAGAGTGGTTTAACAAGACGGTTTTAATGCACTTTGGAATAGATGTGGAGGTCACAGTAGCTTAACAAGACGGTTTTAATGACCCTTGGAAGAGTGGTGTAGGTCGCAGTGGAATGAAAAGACAATTTCAATGCGCCTTGAAAGAGACGTGGAGGTCACAGTAGCTTAACAAGATGGTTTTAATGCCCCTTGGAAGAGTGTTGGAGGTTGCAGTGAAATAAAAAGACAATATCAATGCCCCTTGAAAGAGACGTGGAGGTCACAGTAGCTTAACATGATGGTTTAATGCCCCTTGGAAGAGACGTGGAGGTCACAGTAGCTTAACAAGATGGTTTTAATGCTCCTTGGAAGAGCTGTGGAGTTCAGAGTGGTTTAAGAAGACGGTTTTAATGCCCCTTGGAAGAGACGTGGAGGTCACAGTAGCTTAACAAGATGGTTTTAATGCCCCTTGGAAGAGCTGTGGAGTTCAGAGTGGTTTAACAAGACGGTTTTAATACCCTTTAGAAGAGACGTGGAGGTCACAGTAGCTTAACAAGACGGTTTTAATGCCCCTTGGAAGAGACGTGGAGGTCACAGTAGCTTAATATGATGGTTTTAATGCCTCTTGGAAGAGACTTGGAGGTCACAGTAGCTTAACAAGATGGTTTTAATGCCCCTTGGAAGAGTGGTGGAGGTCGCAGTGGAATAAAAAGACAATATCAATGCCCCTTGAAAGAGACGTGGAGGTCACAGTAGCTTAACAAGACGGTTTTAATGCCCCTTGGAAGAGACGTGGAGGACACAGTTGCTTAACAAGACGGTTTTAATGCCCCTTGGAAGAGTAGTGGAGGTCGCAGTGGAATAAAAAGACAATATCAATGCACCTTGAAAGAGATGTGGAGGTCACAGTAGCTTAATAAGACAGTTTTAATGCCCCTTGGAAGAGACGTGGAGGTCACAGTAGCTTAACAAGTCGGTTTTAATGCCCCTTGGAAGAGTGGTGGAGGTCGCAGTGGAATAAAAAGACAATATCAATGCCCCTTGAAAGAGACGTGGAGGTCACAGTAGCTTAAGAAAACGGTTTTAATGCCCTTTGGAAGAGACGTGGAGGTCACAGTAGCTTAACAAGACGGTTTTAATGCCCCTTGGAAGAGTGGTGGAGGTCGCAGTGAAATAAAAAGACAATATCAATGCCCCTTGAAAGAGACGTGGAGGTCACAGTAGCTTAACAAGATGGTTTTAATGCCCCTTGGAAGAGACGTGGAGGTCACAGTAGCTTAATAAGACGGTTTTAATGCTCCTTGGAAGAGCTGTGGAGTTCAGAGTGGTTTAACAAGACGGTTTTAATACCCCTTGGAAAAGACGTGGAGGTCACAGTAGCTTAACAAGACGGTTTTAATGCCCCTTGGAAGAGCTGTGGAGTTCAGAGTGGTTTAACAAGACGGTTTTAATGCCCCTTGGAAGAGATGTGGAGGTCACAGTAGCTTAACAAGACGGTTTTAACGCCCCTTGGAAGAGTGGTGGAGGTCGCAGTAGAATAAAAAGACAATATCGATGCCCCTTGAATGAGACGTGGTGGTCACAGTAGCTTAACAAGACATTTTTAATGCCCCTGGAAGGGTGGTGGAGGTCGCAGTGGAATAAAAGGACAATATTAATGCTCTTGAAAGAGACGTGGAGGTCACAGTAACTTAACAAGACGGTTTTAATGCCCCTTGGAAGAGACATGGAGGACACAGTAGCTTAGCAAGTCGGTTTTAATGCCCTTGGAAGAGTGGTGGAGGTCGCAGTGGAATAAAAAGACAATATCAATGCCCCTTGAAAGAGATGTGGAGGTCACAGTAGCTTAATAAGACAGTTTTAATGCCCCTTGGAAGAGACGTGGAGGTCACAGTAGCTTAACAAGACGGTTTTAATGCCCCTTGGAAGAGTGTTGGAGATTGCAGTGAAATAAAAAGACAATATCAATGCCCCTTGGAAGAGACGTGGAGGTCACAGTAGCTTAACAAGACGGTTTTAATGCTCCTTGGAAGAGCTGTGGAGTTCAGAGTGGTTTAAGAAGACAGTTTTAATGCCCCTTGGAAGAGACGTGGAGGTCACAGTAGCTTAACAAGACGGTTTTAATGCCCCTTGGAAGAGCTGTGGAGTTCAGAGTGGTTTAACAAGACGGTTTTAATACCCCTTGGAAGAGAAGTGGAGGTCACAGTAGCTTAACAAGACGGTTTTAATACCCCTTGGAAGAGACGTGGAGGTCACAGTAGCTTAACAAGACGGTTTTAATGCCCCTTGGAAGAGTGGTGGAGGTCGCACTGGAATAAAAAGACAATATCAATGCCCGTTGAAAGAGACGTGGAGGTCACAGTAGCTTAACAAGATGGTTTTAATGCCCCTTGGAAGAGACGTGGAGGACACAGTAGCTTACCAAACGGATATAATGCCCCTTGGAAGAGCTGTGGAGTTCAGAGTGGTTTAACAAGACGGTTCTAATGCCCCTTGGAAGAGACATGGAGGTCACAGTAGCTTAACAACATGGTTTTAGTGGCCCTTGGAAGAGTGGTGGAGGTAGCAGTGGAATAAAAAGACAATATCAATGCCCCTTGAAAGAGAGGTGGAGGTCACAGTAGCTTAATAGGACAGTTTTAATGCCCCTTGGAAGAGACGTGGAGGTCACAGTAGCTTAACAAGACGGTTTTAATGCCCCTTGGAAGAGTGGTGGAGGTCGCAGTGAAATAAAAAGACAATATCAATGCCGCTTGAAAGAGACGTGGAGGTCACAGTAGCTTAAGAAGACGGTTTTAATGCCCTTTGGAAGAGATGTGGATGTCACAGTAGCTTAACAAGACGGTTTTAATGCCCCCTGGAAAAGTGGTGGAGGTTGCAGTGGAATAAAAAGACAATTTCAATGCCCCTTGAAAGAGACGTGGAGGTCACAGTAGCTTAACAAGATGGTTTTAATGCCCCTTGGAAGAGACGTGGAGGTCACAGTAGCTTAACAAGACGGTTTTAATTCTCCTTGGAAGAGCTGTGGAGTTCAGAGTGGTTTAACAAGACGGTTTTAATGCCCATTGGAAGAGACGTGGAGGTCACAGTAGCTTAACAAGACGGTTTTAAAGCCCCTTGGAAGAGCTGTGGAGTTCAGAGTGGTTTAACAAGACGGTTTTAATGCCCTTTGGAAGAGATGTGGAGGTCACAGTAGCTTAACAAAATGGTTTTAATGACGCTTGGAATAGTGGTGGAGGTCGCAGTGGAATGAAAAGACAATTTCAATGCGCCTTGAAAGAGACGTGGAGGTCACAGTAGCTTAACAAGATGGTTTTAATGCCCCTTGGAAGAGTGTTGGAGATTGCAGTGAAATAAAAAGACAATATCAATGCCCCTTGAAAGAGACGTGGAGGTCACAGTTACTTAACAAGATGGTTTTAATGCCCCTTGGAAGAGACGTGGAGGTCACAGTAGCTTAACAAGAGGGTTTTAATGCCCCTTAGAAGAGCTGTGGAGTTCAGAGTGGTTTAACAAGACGGTTTTAATGCCCTTTGGAAGAGATGTGGAGGTCACAGTAGCTTAACAAGACGGTTTTAATGACCCTTGGAAGAGTGGTGTAGGTCGCAGTGGAATGAAAAGACAATTTCAATGCGCCTTGAAAGAGACGTGGAGGTCACAGTAGCTTAACAAGATGGTTTTAATGCCGCTTGGAAGAGTGTTGGAGGTTGCAGTGAAATAAAAAGACAATATCAATGCCCCTTGAAAGAGACGTGGAGGTCACAGTAGCTTAACATGATGGTTTAATGCCCCTTGGAAGAGACGTGGAGGTCACAGTAGCTTAACAAGACGGTTTTAATGCTCCTTGGAAGAGCTGTGGAGTTCAGAGTGGTTTAAGAAGACGGTTTTAATGCCCCTTGGAAGAGACGTGGAGGTCACAGTAGCTTAACAAGATGGTTTTAATGCCCCTTGGAAGAGCTGTGGAGTTCAGAGTGGTTTAACAAGACGGTTTTAATACCCCTTGGAAGAGACGTGGAGGTCACAGTAGCTTAACAAGACGGTTTTAATGCCCCTTGGAAGAGACGTGGAGGTCACAGTAGCTTAATATGATGGTTTTAATGCCCCTTGGAAGAGATGTGAAGGTCACAGTAGCTTATCAAGACGGTTTTAATGCCCCTTGGAAGAGTGGTGCCCGTCGCAGTGGAATAAAAAGACAATATCAATGCCCCTTGTAAGAGACGTGGAGGTCACAGTAGCTTAACAAGACGGTTTTAATGCCCCTTGGAAGAGACGTGGAGGACACAGTAGCTTAACAAGACGGTTTTAATGCCCCTTGGAAGAGCTGTGGAGTTCAGAGTGGTTTAACAAGACGGTTTTAATGCCCCTTGGAAGAGATGTGGAGGTCACAGTAGCTTAACAAGACGGTTTTAATGCCCCTTGGAAGAGTGGTGGAGGTCGCAGTGGAATAAAAAGACAATATCGATGCCCCTTGAAAGAGACGTGGTGGTCACAGTAGCTTAACAAGACATTTTTAATGCCCCTGGAAGGGTGGTGGAGGTCGCAGTGGAATAAAAGGACAATATTAATGCTCTTGAAAGAGACGTGGAGGTCACAGTAACTTAACAAGACGGTTTTAATGCCCCTTGGAAGAGACGTGGAGGACACAGTAGCTTAGCAAGACGGTTTTAATGCCCTTTGGAAGAGCTGTGGAGTTCAGAGTGGTTTAACAAGACGGTTTTAATTCCCCTTGGAAGAGACGTGGAGGTCACAGCAGCTTAACAAGACGGTTTTAATGCCCCTTGGAAGAGTGGTGGAGGTCGCAGTGGAATAAAACGACAATATCAATGCCCCTTGAAAGAGATGTGGAGGTCACAGTAGCTTAATAAGACAGTTTTAATGCCCCTTGGAAGAGACGTGGAGGTCACAGTAGCTTAACAAGACGGTTTTAATGCCCCTTGGAAGAGTGTTGGAGATTGCAGTGAAATAAAAAGACAATATCAATGCTCCTTGAAAGAGATGTGGAGGTCACAGTAGCTTAAAAAGACAGTTTTAATGCCCCTTGGAAGAGACGTGGAGGTCACAGTAGCTTAACAAGACGGTTTTAATGCCCCTTGGAAGAGTGTTGGAGATTGCAGTGAAATAAAAAGACAATATCAATGCCCCTTGGAAGAGACGTGGAGGTCACAGTAGCTTAACAAGACGGTTTTAATGCTCCTTGGAAGAGCTGTGGAGTTCAGAGTGGTTTAAGAAGACAGTTTTAATGCCCCTTGGAAGAGACGTGGAGGTCACAGTAGCTTAACAAGACGGTTTTAATGCCCCTTGGAAGAGCTGTGGAGTTCAGAGTGGTTTAACAAGACGGTTTTAATACCCCTTGGAAGAGAAGTGGAGGTCACAGTAGCTTAACAAGACGGTTTTAATACCCCTTGGAAGAGACGTGGAGGTCACAGTAGCTTAACAAGACGGTTTTAATGCCCCTTGGAAGAGTGGTGGAGGTCGCACTGGAATAAAAAGACAATATCAATGCCCCTTGAAAGAGACGTGGAGGTCACAGTAGCTTAACAAGATGGTTTTAATGCCCCTTGGAAGAGACGTGGAGGACACAGTAGCTTACCAAACGGATATAATGCCCCTTGGAAGAGCTGTGGAGTTCAGAGTGGTTTAACAAGACGGTTCTAATGCCCCTTGGAAGAGACATGGAGGTCACAGTAGCTTAACAACATGGTTTTAGTGGCCCTTGGAAGAGTGGTGGAGGTAGCAGTGGAATAAAAAGACAATATCAATGCCCCTTGAAAGAGAGGTGGAGGTCACAGTAGCTTAATAGGACAGTTTTAATGCCCCTTGGAAGAGACGTGGAGGTCACAGTAGCTTAACAAGACGGTTTTAATGCCCCTTGGAAGAGTGGTGGAGGTCGCAGTGAAATAAAAAGACAATATCAATGCCGCTTGAAAGAGACGTGGAGGTCACAGTAGCTTAAGAAGACGGTTTTAATGCCCTTTGGAAGAGATGTGGATGTCACAGTAGCTTAACAAGACGGTTTTAATGCCCCCTGGAAAAGTGGTGGAGGTTGCAGTGGAATAAAAAGACAATTTCAATGCCCCTTGAAAGAGACGTGGAGGTCACAGTAGCTTAACAAGATGGTTTTAATGCCCCTTGGAAGAGACGTGGAGGTCACAGTAGCTTAACAAGACGGTTTTAATTCTCCTTGGAAGAGCTGTGGAGTTCAGAGTGGTTTAACAAGACGGTTTTAATGCCCATTGGAAGAGACGTGGAGGTCACAGTAGCTTAACAAGACGGTTTTAAAGCCCCTTGGAAGAGCTGTGGAGTTCAGAGTGGTTTAACAAGACGGTTTTAATGCCCTTTGGAAGAGATGTGGAGGTCACAGTAGCTTAACAAAATGGTTTTAATGACGCTTGGAATAGTGGTGGAGGTCGCAGTGGAATGAAAAGACAATTTCAATGCGCCTTGAAAGAGACGTGGAGGTCACAGTAGCTTAACAAGATGGTTTTAATGCCCCTTGGAAGAGTGTTGGAGATTGCAGTGAAATAAAAAGACAATATCAATGCCCCTTGAAAGAGACGTGGAGGTCACAGTTACTTAACAAGATGGTTTTAATGCCCCTTGGAAGAGACGTGGAGGTCACAGTAGCTTAACAAGAGGGTTTTAATGCCCCTTAGAAGAGCTGTGGAGTTCAGAGTGGTTTAACAAGACGGTTTTAATGCCCTTTGGAAGAGATGTGGAGGTCACAGTAGCTTAACAAGACGGTTTTAATGACCCTTGGAAGAGTGGTGTAGGTCGCAGTGGAATGAAAAGACAATTTCAATGCGCCTTGAAAGAGACGTGGAGGTCACAGTAGCTTAACAAGATGGTTTTAATGCCGCTTGGAAGAGTGTTGGAGGTTGCAGTGAAATAAAAAGACAATATCAATGCCCCTTGAAAGAGACGTGGAGGTCACAGTAGCTTAACATGATGGTTTAATGCCCCTTGGAAGAGACGTGGAGGTCACAGTAGCTTAACAAGACGGTTTTAATGCTCCTTGGAAGAGCTGTGGAGTTCAGAGTGGTTTAAGAAGACGGTTTTAATGCCCCTTGGAAGAGACGTGGAGGTCACAGTAGCTTAACAAGATGGTTTTAATGCCCCTTGGAAGAGCTGTGGAGTTCAGAGTGGTTTAACAAGACGGTTTTAATACCCCTTGGAAGAGACGTGGAGGTCACAGTAGCTTAACAAGACGGTTTTAATGCCCCTTGGAAGAGACGTGGAGGTCACAGTAGCTTAATATGATGGTTTTAATGCCCCTTGGAAGAGATGTGAAGGTCACAGTAGCTTATCAAGACGGTTTTAATGCCCCTTGGAAGAGTGGTGCCCGTCGCAGTGGAATAAAAAGACAATATCAATGCCCCTTGTAAGAGACGTGGAGGTCACAGTAGCTTAACAAGACGGTTTTAATGCCCCTTGGAAGAGACGTGGAGGACACAGTAGCTTAACAAGACGGTTTTAATGCCCCTTGGAAGAGCTGTGGAGTTCAGAGTGGTTTAACAAGACGGTTTTAATGCCCCTTGGAAGAGATGTGGAGGTCACAGTAGCTTAACAAGACGGTTTTAATGCCCCTTGGAAGAGTGGTGGAGGTCGCAGTGGAATAAAAAGACAATATCGATGCCCCTTGAAAGAGACGTGGTGGTCACAGTAGCTTAACAAGACATTTTTAATGCCCCTGGAAGGGTGGTGGAGGTCGCAGTGGAATAAAAGGACAATATTAATGCTCTTGAAAGAGACGTGGAGGTCACAGTAACTTAACAAGACGGTTTTAATGCCCCTTGGAAGAGACGTGGAGGACACAGTAGCTTAGCAAGACGGTTTTAATGCCCTTTGGAAGAGCTGTGGAGTTCAGAGTGGTTTAACAAGACGGTTTTAATTCCCCTTGGAAGAGACGTGGAGGTCACAGCAGCTTAACAAGACGGTTTTAATGCCCCTTGGAAGAGTGGTGGAGGTCGCAGTGGAATAAAACGACAATATCAATGCCCCTTGAAAGAGATGTGGAGGTCACAGTAGCTTAATAAGACAGTTTTAATGCCCCTTGGAAGAGACGTGGAGGTCACAGTAGCTTAACAAGACGGTTTTAATGCCCCTTGGAAGAGTGTTGGAGATTGCAGTGAAATAAAAAGACAATATCAATGCTCCTTGAAAGAGATGTGGAGGTCACAGTAGCTTAAAAAGACAGTTTTAATGCCCCTTGGAAGAGACGTGGAGGTCACAGTAGCTTAACAAGACGGTTTTAATGCCCCTTGGAAGAGTGTTGGAGATTGCAGTGAAATAAAAAGACAATATCAATGCCCCTTGGAAGAGACGTGGAGGTCACAGTAGCTTAACAAGACGGTTTTAATGCTCCTTGGAAGAGCTGTGGAGTTCAGAGTGGTTTAAGAAGACGGTTTTAATGCCCCTTGGAAGAGACGTGGAGGTCACAGTAGCTTAACAAGACGGTTTTAATGCCCCTTGGAAGAGCTGTGGAGTTCAGAGTGGTTTAACAAGACGGTTTTAATACCCCTTGGAAGAGAAGTGGAGGTCACAGTAGCTTAACAAGACGGTTTTAATACCCCTTGGAAGAGACGTGGAGGTCACAGTAGCTTAACAAGACGGTTTTAATGCCCCTTGGAAGAGTGGTGGAGGTCGCAGTGGAATAAAAAGACAATATCAATGCCCCTTGAAAGAGACGTGGAGGTCACAGTAGCTTAACAAGATGGTTTTAATGCCCCTTGGAAGAGACGTGGAGGACACAGTAGCTTACCAAACGGATATAATGCCCCTTGGAAGAGCTGTGGAGTTCAGAGTGGTTTAACAAGACGGTTCTAATGCCCCTTGGAAGAGACATGGAGGTCACAGTAGCTTAACGACATGGTTTTAATGCCCCTTGGAAGAGTGGTGGAGGTAGCAGTGGAATAAAAAGACAATATCAATGCCCCTTGAAAGAGATGTGGAGGTCACAGTAGCTTAATAGGACAGTTTTAATGCCCCTTGGAAGAGACGTGGAGGTCACAGTAGCTTAACAAGACGGTTTTAATGCCCCTTGGAAGAGTGGTGGAGGTCGCAGTGGAATAAAAAGACAATATCAATGCCCCTTGAAAGAGACGTGGAGGTCACAGTAGCTTAAGAATACGGTTTTAATGCCCTTTGGAAGAGATGTGGAGGTCACAGTAGCTTAACAAGACGGTTTTAATGCCCCTTGGAAAAGTGGTGGAGGTTGCAGTGGAATAAAAAGACAATTTCAATGCCCCTTGAAAGAGACGTGGAGGTCACAGTAGCTTAACAAGACGGTTTTAATGCCCCTTGGGAGAGTGGTGGAGGTCGCAGTGAAATAAAAAGACAATATCAATGCCGCTTGAAAGAGACGTGGAGGTCACAGTAGCTTAAGAAGACGGTTTTAATGCCCTTTGGAAGAGATGTGGATGTCACAGTAGCTTAACAAGACGGTTTTAATGCCCCCTGGAAAAGTGGTGGAGGTTGCAGTGGAATAAAAAGACAATTTCAATGCCCCTTGAAAGAGACGTGGAGGTCACAGTAGCTTAACAAGATGGTTTTAATGCCCCTTGGAAGAGACGTGGAGGTCACAGTAGCTTAACAAGACGGTTTTAATTCTCCTTGGAAGAGCTGTGGAGTTCAGAGTGGTTTAACAAGACGATTTTAATGCCCATTGGAAGAGACGTGGAGGTCACAGTAGCTTAACAAGACGGTTTTAAAGCCCCTTGGAAGAGCTGTGGAGTTCAGAGTGGTTTAACAAGACGGTTTTAATGCCCTTTGGAAGAGATGTGGAGGTCACAGTAGCTTAACAAAATGGTTTTAATGACGCTTGGAATAGTGGTGGAGGTCGCAGTGGAATGAAAAGACAATTTCAATGCGCCTTGAAAGAGACGTGGAGGTCACAGTAGCTTAACAAGATGGTTTTAATGCCCCTTGGAAGAGTGTTGGAGATTGCAGTGAAATAAAAAGACAATATCAATGCCCCTTGAAAGAGACGTAGAGGTCACAGTTACTTAACAAGATGGTTTTAATGCCCCTTGGAAGAGACGTGGAGGTCACAGTAGCTTAACAAGACAGTTTTAATGCCCCTTAGAAGAGCTGTGGAGTTCAGAGTGGTTTAACAAGACGGTTCTAATGCCCCTTGGAAGAGACATGGAGGTCACAGTAGCTTAACAACATGGTTTTAATGCCCCTTGGAAGAGTGGTGGAGGTAGCAGTGGAATAAAAAGACAATATCAATGCCCCTTGAAAGAGATGTGGAGGTCACAGTAGCTTAATAGGACAGTTTTAATGCCCCTTGGAAGAGACGTGGAGGTCACAGTAGCTTAACAAGACGGTTTTAATGCCCCTTGGAAGAGTGGTGGAGGTCGCAGTGGAATAAAAAGACAATATCAATGCCCCTTGAAAGAGACGTGGAGGTCACAGTAGCTTAAGAATACGGTTTTAATGCCCTTTGGAAGAGATGTGGAGGTCACAGTAGCTTAACAAGACGGTTTTAATGCCCCTTGGAAAAGTGGTGGAGGTTGCAGTGGAATAAAAAGACAATTTCAATGCCCCTTGAAAGAGACGTGGAGGTCACAGTAGCTTAACAAGACGGTTTTAATGCCCCTTGGAAGAGTGGTGGAGGTCGCAGTGAAATAAAAAGACAATATCAATGCCGCTTGAAAGAGACGTGGAGGTCACAGTAGCTTAAGAAGACGGTTTTAATGCCCTTTGGAAGAGATGTGGATGTCACAGTAGCTTAACAAGACGGTTTTAATGCCCCCTGGAAAAGTGGTGGAGGTTGCAGTGGAATAAAAAGACAATTTCAATGCCCCTTGAAAGAGACGTGGAGGTCACAGTAGCTTAACAAGATGGTTTTAATGCCCCTTGGAAGAGACGTGGAGGTCACAGTAGCTTAACAAGACGGTTTTAATTCTCCTTGGAAGAGCTGTGGAGTTCAGAGTGGTTTAACAAGACGATTTTAATGCCCATTGGAAGAGACGTGGAGGTCACAGTAGCTTAACAAGACGGTTTTAAAGCCCCTTGGAAGAGCTGTGGAGTTCAGAGTGGTTTAACAAGACGGTTTTAATGCCCTTTGGAAGAGATGTGGAGGTCACAGTAGCTTAACAAAATGGTTTTAATGACGCTTGGAATAGTGGTGGAGGTCGCAGTGGAATGAAAAGACAATTTCAATGCGCCTTGAAAGAGACGTGGAGGTCACAGTAGCTTAACAAGATGGTTTTAATGCCCCTTGGAAGAGTGTTGGAGATTGCAGTGAAATAAAAAGACAATATCAATGCCCCTTGAAAGAGACGTGGAGGTCACAGTTACTTAACAAGATGGTTTTAATGCCCCTTGGAAGAGACGTGGAGGTCACAGTAGCTTAACAAGACAGTTTTAATGCCCCTTAGAAGAGCTGTGGAGTTCAGAGTGGTTTAACAAGACGGTTTTAATGCCCTTTGGAAGAGATGTGGAGGTCACAGTAGCTTAACAAGACGGTTTTAATCACCCTTGGAAGAGTGGTGTAGGTCGCAGTGGAATGAAAAGACAATTTCAAGGCGCCTTGAAAGAGACGTGGAGGTCACAGTAGCTTAACAAGATGGTTTTAATGCCGCTTGGAAGAGTGTTGGAGGTTGCAGTGAAATAAAAAGACAATATCAATGCCCCTTGAAAGAGACGTGGAGGTCACAGTAGCTTAACATGATGGTTTAATGCCCCTTGGAAGAGACGTGGAGGTCACAGTAGCTTAACAAGACGGTTTTAATGCTCCTTGGAAGAGCTGTGGAGTTCAGAGTGGTTTAAGAAGACGGTTTTAATGCCCCTTGGAAGAGACGTGGAGGTCACAGTAGCTTAACAAGATGGTTTTAATGCCCCTTGGAAGAGCTGTGGAGTTCAGAGTGGTTTAACAAGACGGTTTTAATACCCCTTGGAAGAGACGTGGAGGTCACAGTAGCTTAACAAGACGGTTTTAATGCCCCTTGGAAGAGACGTGGAGGTCACAGTAGCTTAATATGATGGTTTTAATGCCCCTTGGAAGAGACGTGAAGGACACAGTAGCTTATCAAGACGGTTTTAATGCCCCTTGGAAGAGTGGTGCCCGTCGCAGTGGAATAAAAAGACAATATCAATGCCCCTTGAAAGAGACGTGGAGGTCACAGTAGCTTAACAAGACAGTTTTAATGCCCCTTGGAAGAGACGTGGAGGACACAGTAGTTTAACAAGACGGTTTTAATGCCCCTTGGAAGAGCTGTGGAGTTCAGAGTGGTTTAACAAGACGATTTTAATGCCCATTGGAAGAGACGTGGAGGTCACAGTAGCTTAACAAGACGGTTTTAAAGCCCCTTGGAAGAGCTGTGGAGTTCAGAGTGGTTTAACAAGACGGTTTTAATGCCCTTTGGAAGAGATGTGGAGGTCACAGTAGCTTAACAAAATGGTTTTAATGACGCTTGGAATAGTGGTGGAGGTCGCAGTGGAATGAAAAGACAATTTCAATGCGCCTTGAAAGAGACGTGGAGGTCACAGTAGCTTAACAAGATGGTTTTAATGCCCCTTGGAAGAGTGTTGGAGATTGCAGTGAAATAAAAAGACAATATCAATGCCCCTTGAAAGAGACGTGGAGGTCACAGTTACTTAACAAGATGGTTTTAATGCCCCTTGGAAGAGACGTGGAGGTCACAGTAGCTTAACAAGACAGTTTTAATGCCCCTTAGAAGAGCTGTGGAGTTCAGAGTGGTTTAACAAGACGGTTCTAATGCCCCTTGGAAGAGACATGGAGGTCACAGTAGCTTAACAACATGGTTTTAATGCCCCTTGGAAGAGTGGTGGAGGTAGCAGTGGAATAAAAAGACAATATCAATGCCCCTTGAAAGAGATGTGGAGTTCACAGTAGCTTAATAGGACAGTTTTAATGCCCCTTGGAAGAGACGTGGAGGTCACAGTAGCTTAACAAGACGGTTTTAATGCCCCTTGGAAGAGTGGTGGAGGTCGCAGTGGAATAAAAAGACAATATCAATGCCCCTTGAAAGAGACGTGGAGGTCACAGTAGCTTAAGAATACGGTTTTAATGCCCTTTGGAAGAGATGTGGAGGTCACAGTAGCTTAACAAGACGGTTTTAATGCCCCTTGGAAAAGTGGTGGAGGTTGCAGTGGAATAAAAAGACAATTTCAATGCCCCTTGAAAGAGACGTGGAGGTCACAGTAGCTTAACAAGACGGTTTTAATGCCCCTTGGAAGAGTGGTGGAGGTCGCAGTGAAATAAAAAGACAATATCAATGCCGCTTGAAAGAGACGTGGAGGTCACAGTAGCTTAAGAAGACGGTTTTAATGCCCTTTGGAAGAGATGTGGATGTCACAGTAGCTTAACAAGACGGTTTTAATGCCCCCTGGAAAAGTGGTGGAGGTTGCAGTGGAATAAAAAGACAATTTCAATGCCCCTTGAAAGAGACGTGGAGGTCACAGTAGCTTAACAAGATGGTTTTAATGCCCCTTGGAAGAGACGTGGAGGTCACAGTAGCTTAACAAGACGGTTTTAATTCTCCTTGGAAGAGCTGTGGAGTTCAGAGTGGTTTAACAAGACGATTTTAATGCCCATTGGAAGAGACGTGGAGGTCACAGTAGCTTAACAAGACGGTTTTAAAGCCCCTTGGAAGAGCTGTGGAGTTCAGAGTGGTTTAACAAGACGGTTTTAATGCCCTTTGGAAGAGATGTGGTGGTCACAGTAGCTTAACAAAATGGTTTTAATGACGCTTGGAATAGTGGTGGAGGTCGCAGTGGAATGAAAAGACAATTTCAATGCGCCTTGAAAGAGACGTGGAGGTCACAGTAGCTTAACAAGATGGTTTTAATGCCCCTTGGAAGAGTGTTGGAGATTGCAGTGATATAAAAAGACAATATCAATGCCCCTTGAAAGAGACGTGGAGGTCACAGTTACTTAACAAGATGGTTTTAATGCCCCTTGGAAGAGACGTGGAGGTCACAGTAGCTTAACAAGACAGTTTTAATGCCCCTTAGAAGAGCTGTGGAGTTCAGAGTGGTTTAACAAGACGGTTTTAATGCCCTTTGGAAGAGATGTGGAGGTCACAGTAGCTTAACAAGACGGTTTTAATGACCCTTGGAAGAGTGGTGTAGGTCGCAGTGGAATGAAAAGACAATTTCAAGGCGCCTTGAAAGAGACGTGGAGGTCACAGTAGCTTAACAAGATGGTTTTAATGCCGCTTGGAAGAGTGTTGGAGGTTGCAGTGAAATAAAAAGACAATATCAATGCCCCTTGAAAGAGACGTGGAGGTCACAGTAGCTTAACATGATGGTTTAATGCCCCTTGGAAGAGACGTGGAGGTCACAGTAGCTTAACAAGACGGTTTTAATGCTCCTTGGAAGAGCTGTGGAGTTCAGAGTGGTTTAAGAAGACGGTTTTAATGCCCCTTGGAAGAGACGTGGAGGTCACAGTAGCTTAACAAGATGGTTTTAATGCCCCTTGGAAGAGCTGTGGAGTTCAGAGTGGTTTAACAAGACGGTTTTAATACCCCTTGGAAGAGACGTGGAGGTCACAGTAGCTTAACAAGACGGTTTTAATGCCCCTTGGAAGAGACGTGGAGGTCACAGTAGCTTAATATGATGGTTTTAATGCCCCTTGGAAGAGACGTGAAGGTCACAGTAGCTTATCAAGACGGTTTTAATGCCCCTTGGAAGAGTGGTGCCCGTCGCAGTGGAATAAAAAGACAATATCAATGCCCCTTGAAAGAGACGTGGAGGTCACAGTAGCTTAACAAGACAGTTTTAATGCCCCTTGGAAGAGACGTGGAGGACACAGTAGTTTAACAAGACGGTTTTAATGCCCCTTGGAAGAGCTGTGGAGTTCAGAGTGGTTTAACAAGACGGTTCTAATGCCCCTTGGAAGAGACATGGAGGTCACAGTAGCTTAACAAGACGGTTTTAATGCCCCTTGGAAGAGTAGTTGAGGTCGCAGTGGAATAAAAAGACAATATCAATGCCCCTTGAAAGAGATGTGGAGGTCACAGTAGCTTAATAAGACAGTTTTAATGCCCCTTGGAAGAGACGTGGAGGTCACAGTAGCTTAACAAGTCGGTTTTAATGCCCCTTGGAAGAGTGGTGGAGGTCGCAGTGGAATAAAAAGACAATATCAATGCCCCTTGAAAGAGACGTGGAGGTCACAGTAGCTTAAGAAGATGGTTTTAATGCCCTTTGGAAGAGATGTGGAGGTCACAGTAGCTTAACAAGATGGTTTTAATGCCCCTTGGAAGAGTGGTGGAGGTTGCAGTGGAATAAAAAGACAAAATCAATGCCCCTTGAAAGAGACGTGGAGTTCACAGTAGCTTAACAAGTCGGTTTTAATGCCCCTTGGAAGAGTGGTGGAGGTCGCAGTGAAATAAAAAGACAATATCAATGACCCTTGAAAGAGACGTGGAGGTCACAGTAGCTTAACAAGATGGTTTTAATGCCCCTTGGAAGAGACGTGGAGGTCACAGTAGCTTAACAAGACGGTTTTAATGCTCCTTGGAAGAGCTGTGGAGTTCAGAGTGGTTTAACAAGATGGTTTTAATACCCCTTGGAAAAGACGTGGAGGTCACAGTAGCTTAACAAGACGGTTTTAATGCCCCTTGGAAGAGCTGTGGAGTTCAGAGTGGTTTAACAAGACGGTTTTAATGCCCCTTGGAAGAGATGTGGAGGTCACAGTAGCTTAACAAGACAGTTTTAATGCCCCTTGGAAGAGTGGTGGAGGTCACAGTGGAATAAAAAGACAATATCAAAGCCCCTTGAAAGAGACGTGGAGGTCTCAGTAGCTTGAAAATACGGTTTTAATGCCCCTTGGAAGAGACGCGGAGGTCACAGTAGCTTAACAAGACGGTTTTAATGCCCCTTGGAAGAGTGGTGGAGGTCGCAGTGGAATAAAAAGACAATATCAATGCCCCTTGAAAGAGACGTGGTGGTCACAGTAGCTTAACAAGACATTTTTAATGCCCCTGGAAGGGTGGTGGAGGTCGCAGTGGAATAAAAGGACAATATTAATGCCCCTTGAAAGAGACGTGGAGGTCACAGCAACTTAACAAGACGGTTTTAATGCCCCTTGGAAGAGACGTGGAGGACACAGTAGCTTAGCAAGACGGTTTTAATGCCCCTTGGAAGAGCTGTGGAGTTCAGAGTGGTTTAACAAGACGGTTTTAATGCCCCTTGGAAGAGACGTGGAGGTCACAGCAGCTTAACAAGACGGTTTTAATGCCCCTTGGAAGAGTGGTGGAGGTCGCAGTGGAATAAAAAGACAATATCAATGCCCCTTGAAAGAGACGTGGAGGTCACATTAGCTTAAGAAGACAGTTTTAATGCCCTTTGGAAGAAATGTGGAGGTCACAGTAGCTTAACAAGACAGTTTTAATGCCCCTTGGAAGAGTGGTGGAGGTCGCAGTGGAATAAAAAGACAATTTCAATGCCCCTTGAAAGGGACATGGAGGTCACAGTAGCTTAACAAGACGGTTTTAATGCCCCTTGGAAGAGTGGTGGAGGTCGCAGTGAAATAAAAAGACAATATCAATGCCCCTTGAAAGAGATGTGGAGGTCACAGTAGCTTAACAAGATGGTTTTAATGCCCCTTGGAAGAGACGTGGAGGTCACAGTAGCTTAACAAGACGATTTTAATGCTCCTTGGAAGAGCTGTGGAGTTCAGAGTGGTTTAAAAAGACGGTTTTAATGCCCTTTGGAAGAGATGTGGAGGTCACGGTAGCTTAACAAGACGGTTTTAATGCCCCTTTGAAGAGTTGTGGAGGTCGCAGTGGAATAAAAAGACAATTTCAATGCCCCTTGAAAGAGACGTGGAGGTCACAGTAGCTTAATAAGACGGTTTTAATGCCCCTTGGAAGAGACGTGGAGGTCACCGTAGCTTAACAAGACGGTTTTAATGCCCCTTGGAAGAGACGTGGAGGTCACAGTAGCATAACAAGATGGTTTTAATGCCCCTTGGAAGAGTGGTGGAGGTCGCAGTGAAATAAAAAGACAATATCAATGCCCCTTGAAAGAGACGTGGAGGTCACAGTAGCTTAACAAGACGGTTTTAATGCTCCTTGGAAGAGCTGTGGAGTTCAGAGTGGTTTAACAAGACGGTTTTAATGCCCTTTGGAAGAGATGTGGAGGTCACGGTAGCTTAACAAGACGGTTTTAATGCCCCTTTGAAGAGTGGTGGAGGTCGCAGTGGAATAAAAAGACAATTTCAATGCCCCTTGAAAGAGACGTGGAGGTCACAGTAGCTTAATAAGACGGTTTTAATGCCCCTTGGAAGAGACGTGGACGTCACAGTAGCTTAACAAGATGGTTTTAATGCCCCTTGGAAGAGTGGTGGAGGTCGCAGTGGAATAAAAAGACAATATCAATGCCCCTTGAAAGATACATGGAGGTTACAGTAGCTTAACAATACGGTTTTAATGCCCCTTGAAAGAGACGTGGAGGTCACCGTAGCTTAACAAGACGGTTTTAATGCCCCTTGGAAGAGACGTGGAGGTCACAGTAGCATAACAAGATGGTTTTAATGCCCCTTGGAAGAGTGTTGGAGGGCGCAGTGGAATAAAAAGACAATATCATTGCCCCTTGGAAGAGACGTGGAGGTCACACTAGCTTAACAAGATGGTTTTAATGCCCCTTGGAAGAGCTGTGGAGTTCAGAGTCGTTTAACAAGACAGTTTTAATGCCACTTGGAAAAGTGGTGGAGGTCCCAGTGGAATAAAAAGACAATATCAATGCCCCTTGGAAGAGTGGTGGAGGTCCCAGTGGAATAAAAAGACTATATCAATGCCCCTTGGAAAAGTGGTGGAGGTCGCAGTGGAATTTAAAGACAATATCAATGCCCCTTGAAAGAGACGTGTAGTTCACAGTAGCTTAATAAGATGTTTTTAATGCCCCTTACAAGAGCCATACACTACAGCATCTTAAAAACATTATTCCCATTATTGGGGAGTGGGTCTCCCATAGTCTTTGCCTATGCCTTCCAAGCAAAAGCTACCAAAAATTAGGAGGAAATGCAATGCCCGTTCGAAGAGTCGTGGAGATTAGTGTTAATTAAAAACAACATTTCAATGCCCCTTGGAAGAGCTGTGGAGTTCAGAGTGGTTTAACAAGACTCTTTTAATGCCCCTCGGAAGAGACGAGGAGGTCCCCGTAGCTTAAAAAAACAGTTTTAATGCCCCTCGGAAGAGACGTGGAGGTCGCAGTAGCTTAACAAGACGGTTTTAATGCCCCTTGGAAAAGTGGTGGAGGTCACAGTAGCTTAACAAGACAGTTTTAATACCCCTTGGAAAAGTGGAGGAGGTCACAGTAGCTTAACAAGATGGTTTTAATGCCCCTTGGAAAAGTGGTGGAGGTCGCAGTAGCTTAACAAGATGGTTTTAATGCCCCTTGGAAAAGTGGTGGAGGTCAAAGTAGCTTAACAAGATGGTTTTAATGCCCCTTGGAAAAGTGGTGGAGGTCACAGTAGATTAACAAGACGGTTTTAATGCCCCTTTGAAAAGTGGTGGAGGTCACAGTTGCTTAACAATACGGTTTTAATGCCCCTTGGAAAAGTGGTGGAGGTCACAGTAGCTTAACAAGACGGTTTTAATGCCCCTTGGAAAAGTGGTGGAGGTCGCAGTAGCTTATCAAGGCGGTTTTAATGCCCCTTGGAAAAGTGGTGGAGGTCACGGTAGCTTAACAAGACGGTTTTAATGCCCCTTGGAAAAGTGGTGGAGGTCGCAGTAGCTTAACAAGACGGTTTTAATGCCCCTTACAAGAGCCATACAGTACAGCATCTTAAAAATATTATTCCTATTATTGGGGAGTGGGTCTCCCACAGTCTCTGTTTATGCCTTCCAAGCAAAAGCTGACAAAAATAAGGACAGTGGAACTTTCAATAATGGCAACACAGACCACGGTCACCCTGGTGGTATAGTGGTGGTGGAGACTGAGGATAAGGAGAAGAACATAAAACAGCCGAAATGAGGAAGCGTATACCCATGTGTGGGTGTGAAGCGGTGCATGTGAATACACCTCCCAAAATAACACAGTGGATTTGACTTTAGGTAACTCTGCTGTCATTTGGTGGTGATGAGACGTCTGGCCCAATCCAGCCCTTGTTCATTTTGATAAGGGTCAGCTTGTCAGCATTGTCAGTTGACAGGAGAGTGCGCTTATCAGTTATAATTCCCCCAGCGGCACTAAAAACACGCTGTGCAGAACGAATTCATTCCAAGTGTCCAGCTTGGATACCCAATAATTAAAAGGCACAGAGGAATCACAGAGGATGCTGGTACGGTCGGCAAGGTACTCCCTCACCATCTTTTGAAACTTTCCACTCCTTGTGAGAGTACCCCGCACCTCAGGGTCTGTCCGAAGGGAGGGTCTGAGAAAACTGTCCCAGAATGTTGACAGCGTTCCCCTGCCTCTGCTGGATTGGAGTTGCGTCTCGCCTTGATTGGGCAACAAACTGTGACCTCTGCCGCTAGTCTGTTCAGATGGGAATTTTTTTAACAGTTCTGCAGCAAGGGCCTTCTGGTACTGCCCCATTTTTGTAGACCTCTCCACCTCAGGAATAAGAGAGTGAAAGTTCTCCTTGTAGCGGGGGTCTAAAAGTGTCACCAACCAGTAATGACTGTCACCCAACATTTTGACAATGCGAGGGTCACGGTTAAGGCAGCATAACATAAAGTCAGCCATGCGTGCCAGACTGGTAACGGTCAAGACTTCCGTGTCCTCACCAAGATGACGACTGACCATGCTCTCCTCCTCCTCCCCACTGTCCTCAGGCCACCCACTCTGAACCGACGGTATGACAGTTGTACAGGTACTACCGTCTACAGCGCATGATACAAGCTCCTGGTCTTCCTCCTCCTCCCCCTCCTCTCCCTCATTGTCCCCCAATGCACGTTGGGATGAGATGAGGCTGGGCTGTGTGTAATCGACCGCTACGGCTTCTTGATCCATCTCATCATACTCTGGCTGCAATGCCTCCTCTTTTATTCTCTGCAGAGAGCGTTGCAAAATACAGACAAGTGGAATGCTGATGCTAATGATGGCGTCATCGCCACTCACCATCTTGGTGGACTCCTCAAAGTTTGTCAAGATGGTACATATGTCAGACATCCAGGTCCACTCCTGAGGTCTTATGTGTGGAGTCTGACCTGAATATCGACGGCCTTGTTGCAGCTGGTACTCCACAACTGCTCTCTTCTGCTCACAAATCCTTTGCAACAAGCGGAGGGTAGAGTTCCAACGTGTGGGGACATCACACACCAGTCGGTGTGACGGAAGCTGCAAACGCTGCTGCAACACAGCTAGGGCGGCGGAAGCTGTAGCCGACTTGCGAAAATGAGCTGACAGGCAGCGTACTTTGACGAGCAGATCTGGCAACTCAGGGTACGATTTAAGAAACCGCTGAACCATGAGGTTAAGCACATGAGCCAAGCATGGTACGTGTGTGATCTCGCCTCGCCTCAGAGCCGCCACCAAGTTACGGCCATTGTCACACACGACCATGCCTGGATGTAGGTTCAGCGGTCTCAGCCACAGATCTGCCTGCTCTTTCACAGCTGTCCACAGCTCACAAGCAGTGTGAGGTTTCTCACCTAAGCTTATGAGTTTCAGCACAGCCTGTTGCCGCTTGGCTGAGGCAGTACTGCAGTGCTTCCAGCTTGTAACTGATGTGGTGATATCTGAGATGGAGGCTGAACATGAGGAGGAGGAGGAGGATGATGCGCAGGAGCTGTACACTGTGGGGGCAACTCTGACTGACATAGTGCTCGCAATCCTCGGTGTGGGGAGGATGTGTTCCGTCCCAAGGTCCGACTGGGTGCTGGCTTCCACTATGTTTACCCAGTGTGCCATCAGGGAGTTGGACCGTCCCTGGCCACAAGTACTTGTCCACGTGTCCGTTGTCAGGTGGACTCTCCCAGTAACTGCATTGTTGAGGGCATGGCAGATGTTTTGGGACACTTGCTTGAGTAGTGCGGGGATGGCACACCGGGCAAAATAGTGTCGGCTGGGGACCGAGTACCGAGGGCCAGCCACCGCATAAGGTTGCGGAAGGATTCCATCTCCACCACCCTAAAAGGCAGCATTTCCAACGCAAGCAGTCGTGAAATGTGCGAATTTAGGACTGTGGCCTGTGGGGCGTTGGCTGCGAATTTCCGCTTTCGTTCAAAGGTCTGGGATATGGACAATTGAACGCTGCGGTGGGACATGGACGTTGATGCTGTTTCTTGAGAAACTGCCATAACAAGTGAAGACTGAGAGGAGGGGGCATCTTTGCATGCAGTATGGACAGGGGATTGCCTTGCACACACAACAGGGGGTTCTATTGCACGCACAACAGCGGAAGAAGCAGTGGTGACACCCGCTGACACTGGTCATGGACCCTCGGGTTCACCCCACAAAGTCGGGTGCTTTGCTGCCATGTGCCTGATCATGCTGGTGGTGGTCAGGCTGGTAGTTTTGTCACCCCAGCTGATGCTGGCATGGCAGGTGGTACAAATGGCCTTTTTCGGGTTATCAGCAGAGTCTTTAAAAAAATTCCAGACTCTGGAAGACCTACAGGTTGTACTGGCAAGTCCCTCGTGTTGGTGTTACGGGGAACTGTTGCCTGCCTTCTGTGTGCGGCCACCACACTGCTTCTTCCTGCCTGTTGGGGTACTCTGCCTCCCTCACCCTGTGTGCTGCTGGCCTCGCTCTGCATGTCCTCCTGTCACGTTGGGTCAGTTACTAGATCATCCACCACCTCCTCCTCTTCCACTTGCGCACCACGATCCTCCTCCTCACTTCCTGGCAATTGTGTCTCGTCATCGTCCACCTCTTGTGACAAATTGCCAGCGTCGACTTCCTGTGGCCGTGGCTGTTCAAATATTTGGGCATCGCTACATGGGATCTCCTCTTCCACCACTTCAAGCGGAGCAGGCGAGGGGCACAAATATGGAAATAGACCAGTGAAAAGCTCTTCAGAGTTTCCAAGTGTGGGATCAGTTGCTGTCTGACGACACTCGGCATGGTGTGAGGAAGGAGCATCAGGGTGAGGAGGAGTATGCGGTCGAGACTCATGGCTACTAAGATTTGACCGTGTGGAAGACAGACCAGAGGTGGTGGTGCCCAGGTAACTGGAAGTATTATCTGCCATCCAATTAATAACCTGTCCACACTGATCAGTTCGCAATACTGGTGTTGCTCTGTGCTTCCCTAGTAATTCGGTCAAGAAGTGGGAGCACGAAGATGTGGCTGTTGGTTGTGGCACATTTTCACCTTGGCCACAGCCCCATTCTCTGCACGCACCATCATCAGAACGTCCAGTTCCACGTCCCTTGCCACACGCCTTGCCCATTGTAAAGGAAGTAAAATAGCTTACACTCGCACTATCAATGGAAAAAGGGTAATAAAAAGTAGATTAGAACTGTGGAAGAGGAAAACCACAGTTCTATTTCTCTGGCCTACACCCGACTCTTTTAAACAATCTGAACAATCAGGGAGAAACTATTACTGTTTTTCTTTACGGAAAAAATAACAAAAGCTGGATAATAGAGATTTTTTTTACCGTGGAACAGCAAAACCACAGTTATAATTTACTGGTGTATACCAGACTTTTTTAAATATATATATTTGCGGCTGAACAGTGAGCGACACACTCAAACTGTTTTTTTTTAGATACAAATGGCCCAAAAGTGGATAATACAGAGGTTTGAACAGTGGAACTGCAAAACCACACTTCTGTTTCTCTGGCCTACACCAGACTGTTTTCAACAGATATATTTGTGTCTGAAAAATCAGGGAGACACTATTAGTTTTTTTTTTACGGCAAAAAATGCCAAAAGCAGGATAATAGAGATTTTTTACCGTGGAACAGCAAAACCACAGTTATAATTTACTGGTGTACCAGACTTTTTGAAATATATATATTTGCGGCTGAACAGTGAGCGACACACTCAAACTGTTTTTTTTTAGATACAAATGGCCCAAAAGTGGATAATACAGAGGTTTGAACCGTGGAACTGCAAAACCACACTTCTGTTTCTCTGGCCGACACCAGACTATTTTCAACAGATATATCTGTGTCTGAAATATCAGGGAGACACTATTAGTATTTTTTTTATGGCAAAAAAATGCCAAAAGCAGGATAATAGAGATTTTTTACCGTGGAACAGCAAAACCACAGTTATAATTTACTGGTGTACCAGACTTTTTTAAATATATATATTTGCAGCTGAACAGTGAGCGACACACTCAAACAGTTTTTTTTTAGATACAAATGGCCCAAAAGTGGATAATACAGAGGTTTGAACCGTGGAACTGCAAAACCACACTTCTGTTTCTCTGGCCTACACCAGACTATTTTCAACAGATATATTTGTGTCTGAAAAATCAGGGAGACACTATTAGTTTTTTTTTTACGGCAAAAAATGCCAAAAGCAGGATAATAGAGATTTTTTACCGTGGAACAGCAAAGCCACAGTTATAATTTACTGGTGTACCAGACTTTTTGAAATATATATATTTGCGGCTGAACAGTGAGCGACACACTCAAACTGTTTTTTTTTAGATACAAATGGCCCAAAAGTGGATAATACAGAGGTTTGAACCGTGGAACTGCAAAACCACACTTCTGTTTCTCTGGCCTACACCAGACTATTTTCAACAGATATATTTGTGTCTGAAAAATCAGGGAGACACTATTAGTTTTTTTTTTACGGCAAAAAATGCCAAAAGCAGGATAATAGAGATTTTTAACCGTGGAACACAAAGCCACAGTTATAATTTACTGGTGTATCAGACTTTTTGAAATATATATATTTGCGGCTGAACAGTGAGCGACACATTAAAACTGTTTTTTTTTAGATACAAATGGCCCAAAAGTTGATAATACAGAGGTTTGAACCGCGGAACAGCAAAACCACACTTCTGTTTCTCTGACCTACACCAGACTATTTTCAACAGATATATTTGTGTCTGAACTGTCACAGACACACTTTTTTATTTTATTTTTTTTTGGGGGGGGGGCACCAAAAGGTTAATAAGACGGGTATTTGTACAGTGTGAAGGAGGAAAAAAAAAAGAGGATTTAGATGAAAAAAAAGGATTTTTCCTGGCCCCCGAGATCTAGAGCTAAGTCCAGCAATTTCAGCAACAGGAGCACACAGGACTGTAATGCAGTGTTTGCTGGTATAACCACTGCGTCTCCTATACAGCCTGCCTGCCTGATATCTGGGATGGATATTAGTCCTGAGAAGGACTGTTTGTTTGATCTGGCAGCCTTTACAGACCCTACACTAACTATTTCGCAGTATATATCTCTCCCTAAATCAGCAGCGCTGTCCCTACACTGTCTGATCCCAGCCGTCTGTGTCCAAGATGGCGGCACCCGGTTTTAAATACTCGAGGTGACGCTGTGCGGCCAGCCAATCAATGTAATGCCCACAACCAACATGGCTGCGGCATTACAGTGACTGGCTGGCAATCTCTGCATGTTCATTGGCTCTGTAAAGAGCGCCAAACATGCAGGGCGGAGACCCGAGCTCCCGCCCGAGTAACCCGGAAATGCTCGGTGCTCGCCGAGCATCCCGAGTAGCGTGATGCTCCGGCGAGTACCGAGCAGTGTCGAGCATGTTCGCTCAACACTAATTGCTACCTTAATGCAGTAAAAACTTACTGGAAAGCAAATTCGCTTGGTTGTTTTGTACTTATAAAGTATGTGTGTTTTATTTCCTAAAATTTGGGAATTAGACAGCTGATACAAAATGAAGTGTACAAAGAAGCAGGCAGACTAAAAAATGTTATCGCAAACAGCTGTTCAAGCATTGCATACATGCAGCAAGATGTACACTGGATGGCATTGTCAAAAAAAACAAATAAATATAAACAGTGAATCAATTCAAATTACTCCTTTCTAAAGCCCCTGAGTCCAAAGTGAATAATCCTCAAGTGACATGTAAGCCAAACCACACTTAGAGCAAACCACTCAAAAGCTAGTTTGCTTACTATTTCTGATGCTTTTATAGAAAATGTATTTTCCTTATCAGCAATATAACCTGCAACTCACTGCAATGTTTGGTGCTGTATTTGTTGAAGATTCATACAATTTAAATGTCTATTGTTAGGGCTGACCAGACCTGACCAGCGACCAGTTTGTTGCTGTGCAAAGCTTGGTGCTGTATTTGTGTAGTACTTATGATGATTTTAATTATGTTTTCTTATACTGATGATGTTCATGGTGTTCTATTCATGTACTGATGATGGCTTTAGTGATGTATGAATGTACTGATGGTTGTTCTGGAATTGTATATATGTACTGATTTTGGTGTTGATAATATATTTATGTAAAGATAATGGTTCTGACTTTGAATTCACGTACTTATGATGTTTCTCATGATATATTCCTGTATTTATGATGGTTCTTGATAATTATTTGTGTACTGATGATGGTTCTGGTGCTGTATTCATTCAGACCATGATTTGTACTATAGTACTGCAGCATATAGTATGAGCGATCAGAAAATCACAGGTTCAAATCTCCTAAAGGGGCTAAAAAATAAAGTACAAAATTAAAAAATGGTTAAATATAGAAAAAATATGTAAAAATTAAAATCGCAACCCTTTATCCCCATTAAAAAGTAGGAAGTTAAAAAAATAAACATATTTTGTACTCATAAAATCTGGTGTATGAAAAGTATCAAAATATGAAATTCATTAACGGGTACGTACCTATATGTACCCGTACATTAAATAGAAAAGAATCAAAACATCAGAATTGCAGGGTTTTTGTCACCCCACCTCCCTAAAAAGTGCAATATAAAGCAATCAAAATGTTATATGTACCCCAAATTGATATCAATAACTATGTCTACTCACCTTACAAAAAGCACACCATAAAACACCTCCATGGATGGAAAAATAAAAATGTTACGGATCTAAAAACTGGTATCACAAACAAACACAAAGTGTTATTTTTTTAACCAAAAAAAATCTATGCAAGCCATAATCACTCTGAGTTGAAGAATCATGTTCACAGGTAATTTTACCATTCGATTAATACACTAAGAGCAAAACCTAATAAACACTGAAAGAATTGCATTTATTCACTGTAGGTTTATATTGCACTGCAGGAAAGGGTGCATTTTCAATTTTTGTCTCAGGCAGCAGGAAAGCCAGAATCAGCCCTGCAAGATGGCATATGTTTTTTTTTCAGAATGTAGTACACCACTGAGGACTTAGTCCTGTACAGTGACATGTATGACAATCTCAAGTTGGAATACCTTTAAGGTCTCATTCAAATGTCAGTGATTTTTCTCGCTTGAGAATACAGTCTGAGTTTCATCACTGTTTTCGATCAGAGTTTAATCAGAGCTTGGCCGGTGTAAGTTTTTACCGTAAGAGTTTTGCCAGTGTTTCATCAATTTTTCTTGGATGAAGAAAAAAAATGATGGAGCACATGTGAAGAGCTCCACAGAGTGTTCACATGTTCGATCTATGAAAAGCACTGACAAAACATATAAGTGACCCACAGATGTCTGAATGAGGCCCAATGGAAAGCAAAAATGTGATGGATTTGCCATGGATTTGCAGTGTGTATTTCACATATTAAATCTGCAGAATTTTTAGTATATGTGGATGGAGTGTAAGAAAAAGACACACACACAAACATCGGAACATGCTGGAGATTTTGAAATTTAAAATCTATGAATAAAAGCTACAGATCGTTCCATGGATTTCACATTTTGCAAAGTATAGTGTGAAATCTTGGTAAACTGCAAAAAATTAAGTTTGCAAGACACTGATTGTAAGGTAGATTTTCTGCAAAAAAACCCCATATAAGACACTTTTGGACATACAGAAAAGCTAAGAGGCAGTTGCATTACTTTTATCTGAAACCGGCTTAACTGTGCAACACCTGCTGGCATTGTGCCAGTGGTTTTGATCTTCATTTTGGACTATAAGAGCACAATTACTTTGTACAGAATATTAATAAACACATAAACCCCAGTTGAAGAGCCTGCGATTTATGAACCATGAAAAAGAAGATAATTATGATATTAGATTACCATTCACTTTTGTATGATCCCAACTTGTAAATTGGCCTTTTCACCTTTAAATTAATTTAATTGAATATGCTGAAAAAAAGAAGAAACGCAGATGATTTGTGTTTGAGATTTCATCTCGGCTCAACTAATAATGGCATTTTATTGATGTACTCATTGGATAATTATAGAATAGCACATTATCTCCAGCATTCCTATTATACCTTTCATTGTGTCTCAAGTTTCACAATGTCACAGGAAGTCATGTTTTGTTCTTCAAACATTTTCTGAATCTCTGCCAACATTTCATCCACTGGTAACAGCGACTTCTGTTGAACTGTAAGTCATGTTTTTAACAACTTGGTTAGAGCTTTATGATGGAGATGCCCGAATTTATAGCCTTCCTGAGAAAACTCTTCACAGAATCTAACACTTTCAGAAGGCTAACTGCCAGGATTTTGACTCATGCTATGCTGACTAGGCAATCTATGCAATTGTTAAGGGAACTAGATTGGCTCTCCTTCAAATACCAAACTAATTTTAAAATTGCTGTGATTTATTCAAGGCAGTGCACATTGTGTTTATTTGAGTTACTATCTCTATATAAGCCCAGATGGTATTACAAATAATTTACAGCTATTTTTATATCAGCCGCAGAATGATCTCTAAAGACATTAGCAGTCTGCCTCCTTATCTGCCGTGGAAAAATCTTTCATTTCTCCATATCAGAGGTAGCAGACTTTTAAATTTAGAGATGTTTTCCCTTTGTTGTAAGCTATAAATATCTTTTAAATGAGCAACTGATCTGCAAATTCATTTATTACTTTAACTCAAGAAGGAACATTTAATCCCAGTGTACATCAGATACAATGCAAGTATCGGAAGTCATGGCATTTCTACCAGATGTTATTTTGGTGGGGTCTGAAAATGCTTTCTTGCAAAAAAAAAAAGATAAACATTTGCATACAGACAAATCCAAACACACGTGCACACACGCACATGAACATGCACGTTTGCACACATACAGAAATATGCTCATACACAAACAATGAAATAAAAAGCAAACACCACGTCACATAGATACACGTAATATACTCACAATGTATACATTTAATTCAGAATTTAGCCTTGAAACACTGGAATTTTCCATCTTCGGTATTATCACTAAATTTAGACACAGTACATTGACCAATCATCATTTTCAACATGTCTGAAAAATAGTAAAAGAAAAACTGTAACAAAAAAATTATGATAAAAACTTTTTTTTTTAATAATAATGACCATATAAATAGGGCACAATTGTTAAGCTGCTTTCATACAAGTGTATTTTTTTTAGGATTCCAACCGTTTTTTACTGTCCATATTACACAACTAATTTTCAGCTTTTTCACATGGGTATGAAGAATACACAAATATTTTTTAATATAGCATGCACAACATTTTTAATATTATTGTGTACTACTCGTTGCTTACTTTACCAGCCATCTCTGCAGTCTATCAGATATGAAAAGACCGAACATCACTTCCAAACAGAACAGGTCCATACTAAGAATAGCCTTCTCCACATATAGCTAACAAATAAAGTACCACTCTGTAGCGCTATAGCATGCAACCATGAAATATATGAAATTGGAATTGCTTTACTTCTCTAGAAAATAGGAAAAAACAAAGATACTTAGCACAAAAATTGGCCAATTCATGTGTGCCCAGCAGCCACGGCAGAAAATCTCTGCAACAGGTACCATATACAGTATATTGAATGGCCACTTTAATGGAGACATCCATTTGCTAGCGTGTTCTTTGGCTATGAGAACCACATCAATTCTACCTCATCCCAGAGATTCTCTAAAGGATTAATTTTAGGGACTGAGATGGCCAGGAGGAAAACTAGTTGCCATGTTCTCGGAACCAATCTATGATTATACGACCCATATGGCATGGCGCATTGTATTGCTGAAAATGACTTGCTCCCATTGGGCAAACAGCTGTCATGAACAGAGAAGTACCTGGGTTGTGGTGGAACTGGAGAAATGGGGGTTCAGTGAGGTGAACGTTATTTACTGTATATTATTAATTTACCGCAATCTGGGTATTAAAAAAAGGCAGAGGATTTCAAAATAAATTCTATTTACAATTGCTGCATTCTGACTTAGTAAAGACAAGAATGACTAAAATCTAAAATATTTTTGGCCGCATACACTTGCATGTCACATCAACGCAAGATAATAAGATAATACATAAACATCCTGTTATATAGGGTAATTTAAAAAAAAAAAAGGTAAATGTAGAGAAAAAAATGAGATATCTATGTAAGATGAATTTGTAAATGATGGCATCTTGACTTAGTTTCCCACACTTCAAGCTTAGCCTGCTCTCTTTCTCCTTCATATATTCACGTTAATTTGAAGGCTGTCTACGGTAATTAAAGCATTAGATTGTTTGCCTAGTATTTTACATTTCAGTTGTATATAGGCAGAAATGGAGCCATCCAAATGGGTTTTTGTTTATGTGTTCATGTGATAAAACAAAGGAACTTTTTATGTTTCCCAATCTTTTTAAGAAAGATAAAAGATATCTTGTAGGAAGTCTTTAATATAGGAAACAATGGTTATGTTAGCCCCCTCAGCACAGGATGCAATCTATCCACACTCTATTTCCTGTGTGCTGAAAATCAGAAAACTATTATGTCTTAGTATACACAGATGCAAACTCACATTACAGAGTTTGTAAATTTGTCTGCTTGCATATTGTAAATCCACTTGACCAAACAGAGTTACCATTTTAAGATTTCTACCAAATATTTAATCCATTAAAGGGTTAGCGCACTAAAATTGAATCACTAATATCTATAATCAGTCAAAATTGGATATTCATTTGGCGTCCCTAGTGCAAGGACCCTCAATGTTGACTAAAATGGGGGTTCTGAGCCCCCAGTACTTCCATACTGCACTAACCACAGCAAGAAAGTTTAAATGCTGTAATGGTTGAGCATATACCATGCGCTTCATTCATTTCTATAAAAAAAAGGGTTTGGTACTGTGTTAGCCAGTTGAAAAAAGATTTCTCTCAGTGGGAAAAACAAGATAATCTTGTAGTCATGATACCTTTTAATGGCTAATAAATATAACAAGTTGTCTTGAAAGCTTGCCTTGTATCATCATTTATTTTATTTTTGTTAGCCATTAGGTATCATGACTACAAAATTATCTTGTTTTTCCCACTGAGAGCAATCATTTCTATGTAATAATGCTGTACTTATCTTTCTTCAGTCAGCATTTTACACATTTAATGGAGTAGCAGGACATGTGTGACCACTCCTCCATTCAAACTCCTCACATCGTATGAAACGTAAAGAGATATGAAGGGCTTAAAACATTTGTTCAAGTGATGGATGAGCAGTGGGCCCCAGCAAACAGACATGTATCACCTATCCTATTTGTGGTCTAACCATTTAAAACTGTAAATTGTAAAACATATTATCCAACTTATACCTGCCTTTATTCATAAAACTTATACAGGTAAAATATGCATAAGTTCTATATGGTATAATACACTAAAAACAAAGTAGATGACTCTGGTATGGTGGAGATACCAACTAGTTATCTTATTCCTATGCAAATGTTACATTGTATTAGTACATGTTATGTATCATATCAGAGCTGGACACTGATAGCGTGGGGGCCCCTGTGCAAGAAATGTATAATTTATGTTTTTGGTATCTGAATGTTGATGACGTTTTGATGAAGAAACAGCAATGGGAAAAATTAAAACTGTATTGTGGATTTTTCTATGTGTTATGATGTAAAGATATCTTGAGAGAATCCATCATGAAGGTGTTCCTTATTTTACATGAATGAGTTATGACTTCTTTTCAGAAACAGTGCCACACCTGACAATTGGTTGTGTTTGGTATTGCAACTCAGGCCCATGGAAGTGAATGGAACTTATCTACAATATTACACGCAACCTATGGTCATGGTACTGTCATTGAAAAAAGCAGCTATTTTATAATCCTGGACAACCTACATAACACTCACACCTCACTTCCATTTCAATCACCCTTCGTTTCCTAAAAATGCACACCTCATACAACAAGGTCAGCAATTTTTTTTCCAACTATAATTCTTGGAATGTAGCAAGACAAACACCTAAAAGAATACCATAGTTTGAAAGCAAAAATTAGCTGTGTGCAGATACAAAAAGGAATAAATAATTGAGAGACCCCACTAATCCCATCGTCTGATGGTCTGTAAATGATGCTAATTTGGTATGTAACAAAGGGAGTCCCAAACCACAAAAGCAGTGATTGGACTTGATATGATTCCCTTGTCTGATCCTTGGTGGCTATGCAAAAGGTCAGCAGCAGCTCTTTTAATATGAAAGCAAGTTCATAATCCATCCTGGACTATTTGTATTTTACATATATATTTTACATAAAAACACAAAACTTAATTCATCCCAATTAACAATTAAACAGAGCTTGTTTATTTGGATAATCAAACAATATGCTTCATCTACAGTTTATAAAAAAAGGAAGATTTTATCCAAAGTTTTAATTATCTTTATTCAGGAAACAATCAGTTGCATTTCTTGAGGGACTGAATCAGCTCACTTAAAAATGTCTCCTAGGAATGTTTCCAGATAACCAAATGTTTCAAGGTACATTCCAAACTCCATATAACTCTACACAAACTATTTATCTTTTGAGGATTGTAAAGATAGTGGAAAATAATATACTAGATAGTTTTTTTTTCATTTTTGTAACACGGAGAAATACATTGTATTGCTATATGATTACTGGGAAGAGGAAAAGCTGGCAGGAAAACAGAATAACAGTTTGTATGTTTACTTGTCAAATTTGTGACATAACACTGGTAACAATTTTTCCTATTGTATATTTTGGATTGTTTGTTAAAAGCATTTTCTTGACTATTGATCTCATTTAAATTGCTACAGAAGTAAACAATATAATTTCCTATTCCTCTTCTCATTTATAATGAATACATTCCTTTTGTTTGTGTTGGAATTAGCAGTCATTCTTCCCTGTCTTAATATGAAAGCCCATGACATCTGTTTTTTCAATGCTCACGGTATAAAAAAAATCTCATGTCTCTTCTGCTCTGAAGATTTCAAAGGCTTTCACTGTGGTTTAAATCCTTTGAAGGCGAGGTAATCAAAGAGAAAATTTATCAGAGGTACATTTTTTGTTTTCTCAACAATGAAAATAACAAAGCATAGCCATTCCTTAGATTTGATGCACTCAACATCAGACAGTCGCAAAAGACAATCAGGATTTTCAGAGGTTTAGAGAAGTTCTGACACTATTGAACAAGAGAAACGGTTCAGCTATTTTTTTTATTCACCTTCAAAAATTACCTTCTGGTAGCAAAGTTTGACAATGAAATAGATCATTTCTATGTTGTGACAAGTCAGTAGACATTGTAAATTGAGTTGCTGATCACTGCCAGGTTATCAAGGACTATATCTTATCTTACGTCTGAAAAATATTTTCAATAGTGTTTGATAACATTGAGAAAGGTCACAGGTTGTTCACTTTCACCATTCTTCTAAAATTGCTATGAATAGTTTGTGTAGTGGATAAACTACATACTTACGTAGAACAGTATCACTTTATAGAAGTACTGAGCTTCTTGTATTAATGTAATGGGTATATCCATTAGCAACTTTATTTTGTCAGACGTGAGACTCAGAAATAGAATATGTAAAAGATGTCACAATAGTAATGTCCCAATGTCTTTATTTTATAGCAATTCCTGCACAGCCCATTGAATGCAGAACACTGATCAGATACAGAATTAGACCTTCATTGCTCTAGTCTCACTTTTGTTCTCAATTTTGCACCTGCAAAGTGTTCTGCATCTAGTTCACAGAAGCGATGAATGCACAGTTTAAAATTCAAATTTGACGACTTCAACGAATTTTCACACAAAATTTGTTTTAAATTGAATACATTTGCCACAAATCACAAAACTGGAAAAGTTCTAATTGTTTGAAATGTATGTGTATAACATTACAATTTTTTGGAGAGCGAGAAGGAGAAGGAGAGGTATTGAAAGTGGGCGAGGGAGAGGAAGAGGGGGAGAGAGAGAGAGATATTACATTTCATTTCAATTCCACTTGTCCGGAAAAATCAGGAGATGGAATCCAACTCTTACATACATCACATGCTGCCAGTCTTGTGCTCATCTATGCTCCAGTGGGACCATCTGATATCCGATAATCCAGATACCCTGATATAAACTGGGATATGATGTCAGAGCTTCAGGGCATTATAGGAAAGGCTGTAAAAAATGTAATTAGCCTGACCTATGACGGTTTATCAGTGTGAGAAATGGTGCTGGGCCTGTTTTATTTTTTACTATTGCCATGAATCAAATTGCAAAGTTCTCAAATTCACATGAAACTGCAAGTTTCAGGAAATTTGACTCAAACTCGATCATGGGTGTATCAGTCCGTCCATCTCTAATACACAGGCATGGGATTAGCTTTGTATATACAGGCTATCAGTGTCAGACTGGGTGAAAGGGGTCCATCAGTTACACTAATGTTGGATGTACAATCTACAGATACGTGCAAATATTACCTTATCTTTGTACACAAATTGTAGGCCAACAAATTCACCATACATTTCATTGCAGGTCCCAGCAGATCCTGAAAGTCTGCAGTTATGAGGGCATTCTGGTAGTTATAGTTCTCCATGATGGTGAAAATGAAGAAAGGAATTTAATTCAAAATGAATGTATTATAATTGCATCAATGGGGTGGTGACACACATATTTTTTGTTTCAGTATTAGCCTGCTGCCTGGTACTTGCCTTGGCCCAGCTCTGAATGGGAGCCCTTTATGTAGCCTAATGCTTGGCACTTGCGTTGGACTAGGTTTCCTCTTAGCTCTATGAGTATACATGCTCACACAGTGGCAGGTGTTAAGTAACAGCAATAGGCTTCAAGGTGGCTGATGGGGAATGGGTCTTTGCCGCCATGTCAAGAAGGTTGGGAAATTGGAGGACAGATACTGCTGGCATGCTACTGTTCTGCTATCATCTTAGCCAGTCTGAAATGGGTAGTTTGTTAAATAATATATGAAATACTGTATGCTGCCCCTGTCTCTATATAGTGCATGAAGTGCACTGTGCGTACGCTGCTCATATTAGGGGATGAAGAGCTAAGGGCCTACTTCTGCACAGGGGCCCATCCCGTGATTCACCTGTTCCCCCATGGGCCAATTCGAGCCTGGATCCTATAGTGTGCCAACAATCAATAGAAAGGAGTGGTTCACACAATTTTAGATTCCTTTGTATAGCACAATGCCCAGCGGACTCATGTCTCCTAATTAACATATGGACACATATTGTACAAGGTGTCATTTGTAGACTGCTTAGCATGATTTGAAAAAATTTGATATGTATATTTTTGGTTTACTGCATCAAATAAATCAAATTCTGTAGGCAGGTTTCCTTAAAAGATGACTACTAGTGATGAACGAGCATGCTCTCTACTACTCGGTGCTCGACCGAGCATCTCGCTGCTCAAAAAGCTGGGCGCTCGCCGAGTATTTCCGAGGGAGCTCGGGTCCCCTCCCTGCATGTTTGGCGCTTTTAGAGCGCCAATGAATGTGCAGATTGTCTGCCACAAACTGTAATGCCCTAGCCATGTTGGTTGTGGCATTACAGTGATTGGCTGGCCGCAGGGCGTCATCAGGTCTATATTAGACCTGGCGCCGCCATGCTCGTCACAGTCTACTCTGGAATCAGGCAGTGTAAGGAGAGGTGCTGCTGAGCTAGGGAGAGATTCGCTTGTTTCTTAGTTAGTGTAGGTATACCACAACATATTCTACACATATCAATCTCAACTAACAGTCCTTCTGAAGGCTAATCCTGCTGCATATAAATCAGTGCTAGGCAGGCAGGCAGTGTATGTGGCAGACTACAGTGCATATAGCAAGAGGCTCCATTCCAGTTCAGCCTGCTGCAGTTTCTTTCAGGAAGTGGTGGAGGTGGAGCCTGCAGCGAGCTGTGCTGAGTGTGCTTCCTGGACTGTGTGGCTGCTGTGGAGAGAGCTCCTGGGAAGGGAGGTTTTTTTTTTTCCATCTGGGACTTTTTGTCTGCCCCCTTCCCAGGAAAAAAGGCTCATAGTGGGCCTGGCCTCCGGGGCTGGGCCCCCGGCTCCCACCTCCCGGTCCAAGCTGGCGGGGGGTGGGAGGAACACCAAGCCGGCTAAGGCGACAAGATCTGGCCAAGACAGCAGGGGTTCCAGCATGAGGACCCGGAGGACCCCCGAGGCTGCGACCGCGGCGGCTCCTCCCTCCGGAGGTAGGTCGAGTACCAGCGGAGGTGCTGCAGCGGTGCCCCCTGATTGGGGTACAAAGGCGGCGAGGGAGGCAACCGTCACCTATGCCTCCCGTATACATGCGCACCTCTGTGAATATGAGGACGCTACAAAAAAGCTAATTTCCCTCTGGGGGGAGTTGAGGGTGGCTCAGGAGAGGTCCGAGAGGGCCTCTGGCAGTAAGAAGCCTGAGCTATCCGCCGCGGTCCGGAAGATCAAGCGGGCCATACAAGACCTGGAGGACCGCAGGAGCACCATCATGGCGGGCAGCGGACCCTTTAAGGGAAAGTTGCAGAATGATAGCCGGTTCAGAGCCATGACCGGTGGGGCTCTGGAGGGGTCGCAGGGCCCCAGCCAGGCGGTGGTGGAGGAGGAAGAGGTATGCGTGGAGGAGGCTGCACCCTACCCACCGCCTGGTGGCCTGGTAAGTGATCTCCAGGCATCGCACAGCGGGATAGCCCCTGAGCAGATGGCTCTCCCGTCTGATTCTAGCCCTTCAGAGGGCAGCGGGAGCGAGGGGGAGGATGAGGAGGATGGGAGCAGTAGCAGTGAGGGGGGCTGCCTTATCATGCAGCAGATCCAGCAGATCGAGTCCCCGGTACGTTTTGGTCAGCTTACGTTCGGGGATGAGATCTGCGAGGATGAGGCACCCGTGAGGGGGATGAAGAGAAAAGCAAAAAAAAAGAGAAAAACAACTGTTGCGCACAAATTTGTGTATGTCCCCCTCTCTGGGGCCCCCCTGTCCCGTTGTGCGGCACCCGCTACCCACCCCGGCTTAGACTCTGTTGTGGGTCCACAGCGAGGGAGCGGGGAGAATATAGGCCATGGCATGCGGAGCGCTGTCTCTGTTTGTGGTAATGGAGGCAGTGGGGCGGAGGTGTATGATATGGAGCATGGCACGGAGGGCGGCCCGACGGTGGGTGTGATCTATGGTGGTGCTCAGGCTGGATCCCCTGTAAAAGGGAGGTCGGGCCTGGCACCTGGTGCGCCTGCTGGCGTGCGGGGGACGGCTTGTACATCTGCCGCTGCCTCCTGCTCTGCTGGCGGCGCACCGACAGCCGGGGCCGCATCTCCGGCGGCGTGTGCTGGGGTTTCTGGGTCCCTCACGCGCGGATCCACTAAATCTGGATCACTTTCAGGGACCCAGAGACCTGGTAAGGTGAAGGGCGCGGGGCCTGCCGCTCCGGCAGAGCCGGCTCATAAAGGAAAGGTGGGGCTTGCTCCCCTGGCAAAATCCGTGGCGAGGTCGGGGCCCCCTGCGCAGGGGCCCAGTAATGGGTCAGCGCGGGGGGCTCCACCGCCGCTGGGTGCCGAGGGGGAGTGGCCTAGCCTGGGGCCGGCCGCCGGAGCTGGGGTGGCCAGGCTTTTTGTGGCAACGGGTGTGACGGTAGGGGGTGCTATGCCCCTGAGAGCTGGTGCCGCTGGTCCAGGGGCCCCTGTGAGTAGACCCGGCCCCGGGTCGGCTTCGGGGGTCCCTGCGCTGCCAGCTTCGGGGGGTGTGGCCTCCCAGCCGTTCACGGCGCCAGTAGGAGTGGCCTCTGGGGCCCCCACCGTGCTGCCTGGTGTGGGGGGCGTGGCCTCCCTGTCACCAAAGGCACCGGTGGGAGTGGCCTCTGGGGCCCCTGCCGTGCTGCCTGGTGTGGGGGGCGTGGCCTCCCTGTCATCCACGGCACCGGTGGGAGTGGCCTCTGGGGCCCCCACTGTGCTGCCTGGTGCGGGGGGCGTGGCCTCCCTGTCACCCACGGCACCGGTGGGAGTGGCCTCTGGGGCCCCCACTGTGCTGCCTGGTGCAGGGGGCGTGTCCTCACGGGTAAATCCCGCACAAGTGGGCGTGGCTTCACCCGAAAAGGGGCGGGGCTTAGCGCCGGCAGCTGCTGGGAGCAGTAGTGCCACAGCTGTGGCTAAAAATGGAGGTGGTGCCTGCCTGCCAGTGTCCTCTGTGCCCACGGGCTTATCTGGGGCAGGGGCGCCGGCAAAAATAGCTGCAGCACCAGGCTCCCAAAACCCCCCGGCAGGGAAGGTGCTGCCAGCAGGTGGCAGCAGTAGTAATGCTGTTGAAAAACCTGCTGGCAGAAAGTGTGTGGAGAAAAAAAACAACTGTGACCCCAGTGTGCATGTGAGTGGGAGTGGGGCAAGTGGGGTGACTGTCGGTATGGATGTGTCTGTGGTGGAGGAAGCGAGTGCTGGTGTGTCTGTTGCTAGTGGGGGGAGTGGGGGTGGGGCTGGTCCATCTGCCCCCCCGGCTGCTGGTCCCCGGAGTTTTGCGGGGGTAGTAGCCGGGGCCTCGGGGTCTTCTCGGGGGGCTTCCTCACCTCTGGACCTCAGGGATGGTGACTTGCGACGCCGTTTCCTGGAGGCCCTCAAGAAGGGAGAACGGACGATCCAGGTAGAGGGAAGAGAGGTGGACCTGGCCTTTTGGCTAGATAGACATGGCCTGGCCGCCTTCCAAGATAAAAAGGAGGGGGAGACAGTGTGGTCCCTCCCGACAGCCGGGCAGGGGGTGGCCAGGAGGAATGTAGTTCGTCTTCGGTGGAGGGGCAGTGAAGCGTGCCCGCCAAGAGCAAGGGTCGTGGAGCTCCTCCTGAAGATGAACTTCAGGGCGACTGACATCTTTGCCCTGATCCATCCTTTTGGTACCCCCATCTTCGACATCAGTTTTATTCGGCCGGAGGGCCTAGAGCTTTTTTGGTCGAATTTTGAACTGGTGAAGGGGGAGCCCGGCTGGCGAGACTTTGCCGTGCAGGCGGTGTCTCGCCAAAATGGAGTAAAGAGAGTGACCGTTCTAACTAATAACGAGTCGCTCTCAGGGGTCAATATTATGACGTGGCTTTCCCGCTATGGGGAGGTCACGGACGTCCCAAAAAAGAACAGGGACGAGTTTGGCATCTGGTCAGGGGGCTGGACCTTCATGATGAGGTTGAAGGTCTCAGGCGGTACTGTCACCCACATCCCCTCCTCAGCATTCCTGGGGAGGGACAGGATCCTGATCTTCTACCAGGGGCAACCAAAGGTCTGCCACAGGTGCGGTGATCCCCGCCACTTCAGCGCGGGCTGCAAGGTGCAGAAATGTGCCTTGTGTGGCGGGGTAGGTCATCTTGCCGCGGCCTGTGGTGACATTAGGTGTCACCTGTGTGGTGACCTAGGTCACCCGTACAGCCGCTGCCCCAGCTCCTTTTCTAACACCATCTCTGGTCAGGCGGGGGAGAGCCATGGGGGGGTCCCCAGCGGTGCATCCTCTGCTGGAGCCGGAGGTGGGGGCGGGAGAGGAGCTGAGGGGCCGGTGAAGGAAGGCGTGGCCAGTACATCTGCCCACCAGTGGCATCAGGTGAGGCGCCATGGGGGTAGGGGGCAGGATAAGCCCCAGGCGACTGGGGTGATGTCTGTACCCTCCTCGGAAGCGGCAGCCGGTGCCCCTGAGGCCCTGGGGGAGGAGGCGGTGAGCGAGGAGATCAGGAGGATGGAGAGGGAGGAGGTGGCTGCTTCTGATGACTCCTCCCAGTATGAAAGTCTGGACGAGGAGGTGGTGGAGCAGCCTAAAACAAAAGGTGACAATAAGACGAGTAAGAGTCGGAGGAGGAACCGAAAAGGGGCAAAAACATCTAAGGCCCCCCCCCCTGGCCACTAAGGTGCCTACGGAAGGGCTCACCGGCTCCCCTCTGATCCCCCTCTCCAACCGGTTCCATGCCCTCGATGACTCTGCTGTGTCGGAGGTCGGGGGTGAGGGACCGGCGGTAACATCTGAGGTGCCTTCAGGGAGCGGCGGGGTCCGTCCTCCGGAGGGCTCACTTTCCTCTGGGGGGGGGACTGCCCTGGGGTCCAGGGGTGAGGAACCCGGTAAGACTGGGAAGGTGGTGACTGGTGCTATGGACACCTCGGTGTCACTAAAGAGGAGGGGAGAGTCTGGCTCCTCCTCTGAGGGTGAAAAAGGTAAATTGAGGGGTGCGGTTAAAAAGAAGGCCGTCTAACTCAATCACCCATGATGGCGGAACCTACCCCGTTGACTCTGGCGTCGATTAATGTCACCAGTATAAAGTCAGATGCGGCCAGATTTATGGCCTTTGATTTTTTCAACCGAGTTGAGGCTGACATTTTATTTTTGCAGGAGACCAGACTAACGGACATGGGGGCCATTTACAAAGCAAGGAGGGAGTGGAGGTGCAGGCCCTCATACTGGTCTATTGCGGCCGAGCCGTATAGCGGGGTAGCGGTCCTTTTTAAGGCCGCTTCGGTGGAATGCAGACGGGTGATCGAGGTAGAAATGGGGAGGTGCTTGGTCCTTGACGTCTTCATGGGGGGACAGGAGCTCCGGCTCATTAACATCTATGGTCCACAGTCAGAGTGGGACCGTAAATGTCTCTTCCTGAAGATCAAGCCGTATCTTTTTACCAGCCGGCAGGTGGTCTTCGGTGGGGACTTTAATACTATAACTAGATCCCGTGATAGGGGGGGCCCCGGAGACCGAAGGCTGGCTTTTGATAGTAATACCCTTAACAGCATAGCAAGCGAAGCTCGCCTGGTGGATGTCCACATCCGGCACACCCCAGGTCACGGGGGTTTCACCTTTCATAGGAGTAGTTGTAGGTCTAGGATAGATAGGTTTTTTTTAAAGGAGGAAGCCGTCTCTTCTGCAGTGTCCGCTGTTGAGGTGGAATTCTCCGATCACTGTTTCATTTCCTTTTCTTTGAATGTTGCAGAGACTCCCCGGATAGGGAGAGGCCTATGGAAGCTGAATTCGTCCCTGTTGGAAGAAGCGGATGTGAGACAATCCTTTGAGGAATTTCTTCAGAGCCAGGTACCTCTCTTGGGTCTCTGTAGCAGTAAGTCTGAGTGGTGGGAGATCTTCAAAACAAGGGTTGCGGGGTTCTTCCGTCAGCTTTCGAGCCTCAGAGGCCTGAACAGGTACCGCCTGTATCGGGAGCTGGGGAGGAATCTCGAGCAGCTCGTCTCGACTGGAGGGGACCGTGAGGAAATCTCCAGGGTGAAGGCCTTGCTCAAGGGGTGCCAGTATGATAGGCACACATCCTTAGTTTTTGAGAGGGATTTCGGGAGGTACCGCTCGCCCGACCCCTACAGTAACTGCAGGATGTCAGTGAGTTGCAAGATGGTAACAGGACTGATCGACAGTACGGGTTCCCTGAACAGATCCAAATCAGGGATCCTGGAGGTGGTCAGATCCTTCTACTCGCATCTCTTGGGAGGGAGGGATCCAGATCGGGATGAGATGTCGGCTTTCCTGGCTGAAACCATCCCTGAACCAGGGGATGACCCCTCTCTTCATGGTTTGGCAGAAGCAATCAGGGAAGAGGAAGTGAGACGGGCTATTGATGGGCTTCGGCCCAAAAAATCGCCCGGTCCGGATGGCTTAACATCCGAGTTTTACAGGACTTTTAGGGACTCTTTGGTCCCCCTCATGACTGAGGTTTTTAATGAATGTCTCTCCTCGGACATTCTTCCCGGTTCAATGAGGAAGTCCGCCCTGATTATCCTGTCAAAGGGTAAAGACTCGTCCCGTATTGAGAATTGGCGTCCCATAGCGCTTCTCAATACGGACCGAAAGGTTCTGGCAAAGGTGCTTTTCAATCGGTTGGTGAAGTTTTCACCCCGGCTCCTTTCAGGGGCCCAGCACTGCTCTGTTCCAGGCCGCAGTACTTTTAGTGCTGTGCTCGGTGTCCGGGAGGAAGAGGAGCAGGGCAGGGCAGGTCACTGGAAGGGGTACTTGCTGTCCCTAGACCAGGCGAAGGCCTTTGACCGGGTTAACCATGAGTACCTCTGGTCCGTCCTTCTGAGGTACGGTCTGCCCGGGAGGTTTGTTGATTGGTTGAGAGTATTATACAATGGGGCAGAGACTTTTCCGCTTGTGAACGGTTGGGTCGGACCCCCTTTTGAAGTGAAGTCTGGTGTCCGCCAGGGCTGTCCTCTGAGCCCACTGTTATACGTGTTCGCGATCGACCCCTTTTTAAGGAGAGTGGAACGCGGACCGTTGGTGGGAGTCGGGATGGACCGGGCAGAGCCAGAGACCACCTTGAGGGTAGTGGCGTACGCCGACGACGTTTCCCTTTTTGTATCCTCGAGAGAGGAGGCAGACTGGGTCATGTCTGAGGTTGAGCGCTACTCTTTGGCATCTGGGTCCATGATCAACCGGGATAAGTGTGAGAGTCTCTGGCTGGGAGGGGGAGATCCTAGTTTTGATCTCCCGAACACCCTTCCAGGGCCTCAGGCCACAGCAAAAATTTTAGGCATCAGTTTCGGCCCGGGGGACTATCCCCAGCAAAACTGGGAGGGCAGACTTAAGATTGCCGCCCAGAAGGTGGATCAGTGGAAGGGTTGGTCCTTGACCCTGAGGGAAAGGGTTAACCTGGCCAAGGGGTATTTGCTCCCTTTATTAATATACCTGGGCAGCGTCTGCATCTTGCCAGAACCTCTTTGGACACGGGTCTACAGCCTGTTCTTCCAACTATTATGGGGGAATAGGCTGAACCTGATCAAGAGGGAGGTCACGTATCGCACGAGGAGACTAGGAGGGTTGGGTATGGTCAACCCAGTGGTGTTTCTAGTAAACACCTTTCTTAAGGCAAACATCGCCAACCTCTGGTTAGAGAGGGCTCCTCCGTGGGTATTCTCCTGTAGGGGGTGGTTTCGGCCTTTCTTCCAGCAATGGGAGACAGGAGGGCGGGTGAAGGACCTTCGCACGCCTCATGGGCATCTTCCGGCTTATGCTACCCTTGTTGTGAAGGTGATCCGCCGGTGGGGTCTGGGAGTGTGGGAGATCAGGACCTTGTCAAGGAGGTTACTTGACAAAAGGGTTCTGTTGACCCACTTCCAGAAGCCCCTGGCCCTCAAGTATTGCCCAAGCCGGGATCTGGAGGTGGGGCTCGGGTTATTAAACTCTAAGCGGATCCCCTTGAAGTTTTGGGACTTGGCTTAGCGCTGCTTCCATGGGAGACTGTATGTGAGGGACAACCTGAAGTACAGGAACTCTGATGACCGGGATTGTCCCCGCGAGGAGTGTGGCGACATGCTTGAAAGCATGGAGCACTTCCTGCTTCGGTGTCCTTTTAATACAGAGGTCTACAAGAGGGTGGGTGCTTCCATTGGCTGGCCCAGGCTGGCAGGCCTTTCCTATGCGGAGTGGGCCTATGGGGCATTCAGATCCCTTGGTGGCCGAGATCGGGGCACTGTTTTCTTAGTTAGCTTAGTGACTAGGTTTTACACGTGGAACGCACGGTGTTTAGTGTCCACCCAGCAGAAAGTCCTCCCCCGGGAAGAGGTGATTAGGAACATCCTGGGTGACCTGGCAAAAGTGCGCTCACTGGAGTATGAGAGGCTGGGTGCAGGGAGGGCTTCCCTTCTATGGAGGGGGTTCTCATTTAATGTGCCCTAGGGAGAGTTAGGGTATGTGTGTCTGTGATAGGGTTAGTTTAGTCCCTTTCTATATTTTATATTTATTTGTAGGGTCAGATGGATGTGTAGGGTCAGGGAGGGACAGACAGGGACAGTCTTTAGGGATAGGTAGTTAGCATTAGGTTGGTAGTGAGGGTCAGAGAGGGACAGGTAGGGACAGGTAGGGAAAGATTGGTAGGGCGGTAGGGACAGGTTTTTCTTTTTCTTTAATAGGGAGGGACAGGCTGTTTGTGTGTTAGATTAGGGTGAGAGCCTCGGTAGTCTCCAGTTTCCTGGTGGTGGGCTGCTCCCCTCACATTATAGTTTTTTGTTTTACGGCATTGGAAACCCGAATATAGGGCTTGCAAGCACTGAACTTGGGTCTGACTTTTGGTTCATGTTTATGGTCAGTTGTTAATATTGTGCTATTGTTATGTTGTGTTTGCTTTGGTTATGTTGTGTAATGTATATACGTGTATAGTTTTGTGTATTGTATGGGTGGGGGGTTTAGTGTAGGTTGGGTGGGGGGTTTCAGGGGGGGAGGGGGGAGGGGTTTTGGGAAAATGGACGTCCTACGGGATGCGGGAAAAAGGACCCGTTATTGTGATTTTGATGGCCACAAACTTTCGGGGCTTGCTGTGTTATGGCCACAAACTTTCGTGGGACCTTGGGTGTTTTAAAAAATGGTGGTGGGGAGAAAAGAAAAAAAAAAAAAAATAATATAAAAAACTACAAAAAAAAGGTTTGCTGTGTATTAAGTTTTGTTTCGGCCAGGTGGCCTATTTCTTTGTTTTTGGCAGTGGGCCAGTTTGTTGTTTTGTTTTGGGGGTTTAGGTATGAATGTGGAGTGAATGTTGGAAGGGGATATTTTTGGAAAAAAAAGGGTTAAGGTCTTCCCTTGCTGGGGGGATTTTGGGAAATGGACTTTATGTTCTATGAACATTGTAGGACATTTTTGCTTTGCTTTATAATTTATACTGGACATTATAATTTTGGACTTGTTTGTGTTTCGTTGGGGTTTGGGTCTTGGTTCTTTGTGTAGTGTGTGTTTTTATGGTTTGTTTTATATTTTTATAATAAAAGAGCTCCAGTTCTGCCTGCTGCAGTTTCTTTCAGGAAGTGGTGGAGGTGGAGCCTGCAGCGAGCTGTGCTGAGTGTGCTTCCTGGACTGTGTGGCTGCTGTGGAGAGAGCTCCTGGGAAGGGAGGTTTTTTTTTTTCCATCTGGGACTTTTTGTCTGCCCCCTTCCCAGGAAAAAAGGCTCATAGTGGGACTGGCCTCCGGGGCTGGGCCCCCGGCTTCCACCTCCCGGTCCAAGCTGGCGGGGGGTGGGAGGAACACCAAGCCGGCTAAGGCGACAAGATATGGCCAAGACAGCAGGGGTTCCAGCATGAGGACCCGGAGGACCCCCGAGGCTGAGACCGCGGCGGCTCCTCCCTCCGGAGGTAGGTCGAGTACCAGCGGAGGTGCTACAGCGGTGCCCCCTGATTGGGGTACAAAGGCGGCGAGGGAGGCAACCGTCACCTATGCCTCCCGTATACATGCGCACCTCTGTGAATATGAGGACGCTACAAAAAAGCTAAGTTCCCTCTGGGGGGAGTTGAGGGTGGCTCAGGAGAGGTCCGAGAGGGCCTCTGGCAGTAAGAAGCCTGAGCTATCCGCCGCGGTCCGGAAGATCAAGCGGGCCATACAAGACCTGGAGGACCGCAGGAGCACCATCATGGCGGGCAGCGGACCCTTTAAGGGAAAGTTGCAGAATGATGACCGGTTCAGAGCCATGACCGGTGGGGCTCTGGAGGGGTCGCAGGGCCCCAGCCAGGCGGTGGTGGAGGAGGAAGAGGTATGCGTGGAGGAGGCTGCACCCTACCCACCGCCTGGTGGCCTGGTAAGTGATCTCCAGGCATCGCACAGCGGGATAGCCCCTGAGCAGATGGCTCTCCCGTCTGATTCTAGCCCTTCAGAGGGCAGCGGGAGCGAGGGGGAGGATGAGGAGGATGGGAGCAGTAGCAGTGAGGGGGGCTGCCTTATCATGCAGCAGATCCAGCAGATCGAGTCCCCGGTACGTTTTGGTCAGCTTACGTTCGGGGATGAGATCTGCGAGGATGAGGCACCCGTGAGGGGGATGAAGAGAAAAGCAAAAAAAAAGAGAAAAACAACTGTTGCGCACAAATTTGTGTATGTCCCCCTCTCTGGGGCCCCCCTGTCCCGTTGTGCGGCACCCGCTACCCACCCCGGCTTAGACTCTGTTGTGGGTCCACAGCGAGGGAGCGGGGAGAATATAGGCCATGCCATGCGGAGCGCTGTCTCTGTTTGTGGTAATGGAGGCAGTGGGGCGGAGGTGTATGATATGGAGCATGGCACGGAGGGCGGCCCGACGGTGGGTGTGATCTATGGTGGTGCTCAGGCTGGATCCCCTGTAAAAGGGAGGTCGGGCCTGGCACCTGGTGCGCCTGCTGGCATGCGGGGGACGGCTTGTACATCTGCCGCTGCCTCCTGCTCTGCTGGCGGCGCACCGACAGCCGGGGCCGCATCTCCGGCGGCGTGTGCTGGGGTTTCTGGGTCCCTCACGCGCGGATCCACTAAATCTGGATCACTTTCAGGGACCCAGAGACCTGGTAAGGTGAAGGGCGCGGGGCCTGCCGCTCCGGCAGAGCCGGCTCATAAAGGAAAGGTGGGGCTTGCTCCCCTGGCAAAATCCGCGGCGAGGTCGGGGCCCCCTGCGCAGGGGCCCAGTAATGGGTCAGCGCGGGGGGCTCCACCGCCGCTGGGTGCCGAGGGGGAGTGGCCTAGCCTGGGGCCGGCCGCCGGAGCTGGGGTGGCCAGGCTTTTTGTGGCAACGGGTGTGACGGTAGGGGGTGCTATGCCCCTGAGAGCTGGTGCCGCTGGTCCAGGGGCCCCTGTGAGTAGACCCGGCTCTGGCTCGGCTTCGGGGGTCCCTGCGCTGCCAGCTTCGGGGGGTGTGGCCTCCCAGCCGTCCACGGCGCCAGTAGGAGTGGCCTCTGGGTCCCCCACCGTGCTGCCTGGTGTGGGGGGCGTGGCCTCCCTGTCACCAAAGGCACCGGTGGGAGTGGCCTCTGGGGCCCCCGCCGTGCTGCCTGGTGTGGGGGGCGTGGCCTCCCTGTCATCCACGGCACCGGTGGGAGTGGCCTCTGGGGCCCCCACTGTGCTGCCTGGTGCAGGGGGCGTGTCCTCACGGGTAAATCCCGCACAAGTGGGCGTGTCTTCACCCAAAAAGGGGCGGGGCTTAGCGCCGGCAGCTGCTGGGAGCAGTAGTGCCACAGCTGTGGCTAAAAATGGAGGTGGTGCCTGCCTGCCAGTGTCCTCTGTGCCCACGGGCTTATCTGGGGCAGGGGCGCCGGCAAAAATAGCTGCAGCACCAGGCTCCCAAAACCCCCCGGCAGGGAAGGTGCTGCCAGCAGGTGGCAGCAGTAGTAATGCTGTTGAAAAACCTGCTGGCAGAAAGTGTGTGGAGAAAAAAAACAACTGTGACCCCAGTGTGCATGTGAGTGGGAGTGGGGCAAGTGGGGTGACTGTCGGTATGGATGTGTCTGTGGTGGAGGAAGCGAGTGCTGGTGTGTCTGTTGCTAGTGGGGGGAGTGGGGGTGGGGCTGGTCCATCTGCCCCCCCGGCTGCTGGTCCCCGGAGTTTTGCGGGGGTAGTAGCCGGGGCCTCGGGGTCTTCTTGGGGGGCTTCCTCACCTCTGGACCTCAGGGATGGTGACTTGCGACGCCGTTTCCTGGAGGCCCTCAAGAAGGGAGAACGGACGATCCAGGTAGAGGGAAGAGAGGTGGACCTGGCCTTTTGGCTAGATAGACATGGCCTGGCCGCCTTCCAAGATAAAAAGGAGGGGGAGACAGTGTGGTCCCTCCCGACAGCCGGGCAGGGCGTGGCCAGGAGGAATGTAGTTCGTCTTCGGTGGAGGGGCAGTGAAGCGTGCCCGCCAAGAGCAAGGGTCGTGGAGCTCCTCCTGAAGATGAACTTCAGGGCGACTGACATCTTTGCCCTGATCCATCCTTTTGGTACCCCCATCTTCGACATCAGTTTTATTCGGCCGGAGGGCCTAGAGCTTTTTTGGTCGAATTTTGAACTGGTGAAGGGGGAGCCCGGCTGGCGAGACTTTGCCGTGCAGGCGGTGCCTCGCCAAAATGGAGTAAAGAGAGTGACCGTTCTAACTAATAACGAGTCGCTCTCTGGGGTCAATATTATGACGTGGCTTTCCCGCTATGGGGAGGTCACGGACGTCCCAAAAAAGAACAGGGACGAGTTTGGCATCTGGTCAGGGGGCTGGACCTTCATGATGAGGTTGAAGGTCTCAGGCGGTACTGTCACCCACATCCCCTCCTCAGCATTCCTGGGGAGGGACAGGATCCTGATCTTCTACCAGGGGCAACCAAAGGTCTGCCACAGGTGCGGTGATCCCCGCCACTTCAGCGCGGGCTGCAAGGTGCAGAAATGTGCCTTGTGTGGCGGGGTAGGTCATCTTGCCGCGGCCTGTGGTGACATTAGGTGTCACCTGTGTGGTGACCTAGGTCACCCGTACAGCCGCTGCCCCCGCTCCTTTTCTAACACCATCTCTGGTCAGGCGGGGGAGAGCCATGGGGGGGTCCCCAGCGGTGCATCCTCTGCTGGAGCCGGAGGTGGGGGCGGGAGAGGAGCTGAGGGGCCGGTGAAGGAAGGCGTGGCCAGTACATCTGCCCACCAGTGGCATCAGGTGAGGCGCCGTGGGGGTAGGGGGCAGGATCAGCCCCAGGCGACTGGGGTGATGTCTGTACCCTCCTCGGAAGCGGCAGCCGGTGCCCCTGAGGCCCTGGGGGAGGAGGCGGTGAGCGAGGAGATCAGGAGGATGGAGAGGGAGGAGGTGGCTTCTTCTGATGACTCCTCCCAGTATGAAAGTCTGGACGAGGAGGTGGTGGAGCAGCCTAAAACAAAAGGTGACAATAAGACCAGTAAGAGTCGGAGGAGGAACCGAAAAGGGGCAAAAACATCTAAGGCCCCCCCCCTGGCCACTAAGGTGCCTACGGAAGGGCTCACCGGCTCCCCTCTGATCCCCCTCTCCAACCGGTTCCATGCCCTCGATGACTCTGCTGTGTCGGAGGTCGGGGGTGAGGGACCGGCGGTAACATCTGAGGTGCCTTCAGGGAGCGGCGGGGTCCGTCCTCCGGAGGGCTCACTTTCCTCTGGGGGGGGGACTGCCCTGGGGTCCAGGGGTGAGGAACCCGGTAAGACTGGGAAGGTGGTGACGGGTGCTATGGACACATCGGTGTCACTAAAGAGGAGGGGAGAGTCTGGCTCCTCCTCTGAGGGTGAAAAAGGTAAATTGAGGGGTGCGGTTAAAAAGAAGGCCGTCTAACTCAATCACCCATGATGGCGGAACCTACCCCGTTGACTCTGACGTCGATTAATGTCGCCAGTATAAAGTCAGATGCGGCCAGATTTATGGCCTTTGATTTTTTCAACCGAGTTGAGGCTGACATTTTATTTTTGCAGGAGACCAGACTAACGGACATGGGGGCCATTTACAAAGCAAGGAGGGAGTGGAGGTGCGGGCCCTCATACTGGTCTCTTGCGGCCGAGCCGTATAGCGGGGTAGCGGTCCTTTTTAAGGCCGCTTCGGTGGAATGCAGACGGGTGATCGAGGTAGAAATGGGGAGGTGCTTGGTCCTTGACGTCTTCATGGGGGGACAGGAGCTCCGGCTCATTAACATCTATGGTCCACAGTCAGAGTGGGACCGTAAATGTCTCTTCCTGAAGATCAAGCCGTATCTTTTTACCAGCCGGCAGGTGGTCTTCGGTGGGGACTTTAATACTATAACTAGATCCCGTGATAGGGGGGGCCCCGGAGACCGAAGGCTGGCTTTTGATAGTAATACCCTTAACAGCATAGCAAGCGAAGCTCGCCTGGTGGATGTCCACATCCGGCACACCCCAGGTCACGGGGGTTTCACCTTTCATAGGGGTAGTTGTAGGTCTAGGATAGATAGGTTTTTTTTAAAGGAGGAAGCCGTCTCTTCTGCAGTGTCCGCTGTTGAGGTGGAATTCTCCGATCACTGTTTCATTTCCTTTTCTTTGAATGTTGCAGAGACTCCCCGGATAGGGAGAGGCCTATGGAAGCTGAATTCGTCCCTGTTGGAAGAAGCGGATGTGAGACAATCCTTTGAGGAATTTCTTCAGAGCCAGGTGCCTCTCTTGGGTCTCTGTAGCAGTAAGTCTGAGTGGTGGGAGATCTTCAAAACAAGGGTTGCGGGGTTCTTCCGTCAGCTTTCGAGCCTCAGAGGCCTGAACAGGTACCGCCTGTATCGGGAGCTGGGGAGGAAACTCGAGCAGCTCGTCTCGACTGGAGGGGACCGTGAGGAAATCTCCAGGGTGAAGGCCTTGCTCAAGGGGTGTCAGTATGATAGGCACACATCCTTAGTTTTTGAGAGGGATTTCGGGAGGTACCGCTCGCCCGACCCCTACAGGAACTACAGGATGTCAGTGAGTTGCAAGATGGTAGCAGGACTGATCGACAGTACGGGTTCCCTGAACAGATCCAAATCAGGGATCCTGGAGGTGGTCAGATCCTTCTACTCGCATCTCTTGGGAAGGAGGGATCCAGATCGGGATGAGATGTCGGCTTTCCTGGCTGAAACCATCCCTGAACCAGGGGATGACCCCTCTCTTCATGGTTTGGCAGAAGCAATCAGGGAAGAGGAAGTGAGACGGGCCATTGATGGGCTCCGGCCCAAAAAATCGCTCGGTCCGGATGGCTTAACATCCGAGTTTTATAGGACTTTTAGGGACTCTTTGGTCCCCCTCATGACTGAGGTTTTTAATGAATGTCTCTCCTCGGACATTCTTCCCGGTTCAATGAGGAAGTCCGCCCTGATTATCCTGTCAAAGGGTAAAGACTCGTCCCGTATTGAGAATTGGCGTCCCATAGCGCTTCTCAATATGGACCGAAAGGTTCTGGCAAAGGTGCTTTTCAATCGGTTGGTGAAGTTTGCACCCCGGTTCCTTTCGGGGGCCCAGCACTGCTCTGTTCCAGGCCGCAGTACTTTTAGTGCTGTGCTCGGTGTCCGAGAGGCAGTGGAGCAGGGCAGGGCAGGTCACTGGAAGGGGTACTTGCTGTCCTTAGACCAGGCGAAGGCCTTTGACCGGGTTAACCATGAGTACCTCTGGTCCGTCCTTCTGAGGTACGGTCTGCCCGGGAGGTTTGTTGATTGGTTGAGAGTATTATACAATGGGGCAGAGACTTTTCCGCTTGTGAACGGTTGGGTCGGACCCCCTTTTGAGGTGAGGTCTGGTGTCCGCCAGGGCTGTCCTCTGAGCCCACTGTTATACGTGTTCGCGATTGACCCCTTTTTAAGGAGAGTGGAGCGCGGACCGTTGGTGGGAGTCGGGATGGACCGGGCGGAGCCAGAGGCCACCTTGAGGGTAGTGGCGTACGCCGACGACGTTTCCCTCTTTGTATCCTCGAGAGAGGAGGTGGACTGGGTCATGTCTGAAGTTGAGCGCTACTCGGTGGCTTCTGGGTCCATGATCAACCGGGATAAGTGTGAGAGTCTCTGGCTGGTTTCGATCTCCCGGACACCCTCCCAGGGCCTCAGGCCACAGCAAAAATTTTAGGCATCAGTTTCGGCCCGGGGGACTATCCCCAGCAAAACTGGGAGGGCAGACTTAAGATTGCCGCCCAGAAGGTGGATCAGTGGAAGGGTTGGTCCTTGACCCTGAGGGAAAGGGTTAACCTGGCCAAGGGGTATTTGCTCCCTTTATTAATATACCAGGGCAGCGTCTGCATCTTGCCAGAACCTCTTTGGACACAGGTCTACAGCCTGTTCTTCCAACTATTATGGGGGAATAGGCTGAACCTGATCAAGAGGGAGGTCACGTACCGCACGAGGAGACTAGGAGGGTTGGGTATGGTCAACCCGGTGGTGTTTCTAGTAAACACCTTTCTTAAGGCAAACATCGCCAACCTCTGGTTAGAGAGGGCTCCTCCGTGGGTATTCTCCTGTAGGGGGTGGTTTCGGCCTTTCTTCCAGGAATGGGAGACAGGAGGGCGGGTGAAGGACCTTCGCACGCCTCATGGGCATCTTCCGGCTTATGCTACCCTGGTTGTGAAGGCGATCCGCCGGTGGGGTCTGGGAGTGTGGGAGATCAGGACCTTGTCAAGGAGGTTACTTGGCAATAGGGTTCTGTTGACCCACTTCCAGAAGCCCCTGGCCCTCAAGGATTGCCCAAGCCGGGATCTGGAGGTGGGGCTCGGGTTATTGAACTCTAAGCGGATCCCCTTGAAGTTTTGGGACTTGACTTGGCGCTGCTTCCATGGGAGACTGTATGTGAGGGGCAACCTGAAGTACAGGAACTCTGATGACCGGGATTGTCCCCGCGAGGAGTGTGGCGGCATGCTTGAAAGCATGGAGCACTTCCTGCTTCAATGTCCCTTTAATACAGAGGTCTACAGTAGGGTGGGTGCTTCCATTGGCTGGCCTAGGCTGGCAGGCCTTTCCTATGCGGAGTGGGCCTATGGGGCATTCAGGTCCCTTGGTGGCCGAGATCGGGGCACTGTCTTCTTAGTTAGTTTAGTGACTAGGTTTTACACGTGGAATGCACGGTGTTTAGTGTCCACCCAGCATAAAGTCCTCCCCCGGGAAGAGGTGATTAGGAACATCCTGGGTGACCTGGCAAAAGTGCGCTCGCTGGAGTATGAGAGGCTGGGTGCAGGAAGGGCTTCCCTTCTATGGAGGGGGTTCTCATTTAATGTGCCCTAGGGAGAGTTAGGGTATGTGTGTCTGTGATAGGGTTAGTTTAGTCCTTTCTATATTTTATATTTATTTGTAGGTTCAGATGGATGTGTAGGGTCAGGGAGGGACAGGTAGGGGCAGTCTTTAGGGATAGGTAGTTAGCATTAGGTTGGTAGTGAGGGTCAGAGAGGGACAGGTAGGGACAGGTAGGGATAGATTGGTAGGGCGGTAGGGACAGGTTTTTCTTTTTCTTTAATAGGGAGGGACAGGGTGTTTGTGTGCTAGATTAGGGTGAGAACCTCGGTAGTCTCCAGTTTCCTGGTGGTGGGCTGCTCCCCTCACATTATAGTTTTTTGTTTTACGGTATTGGAAACCCGAATAGAGGGCTTGCAAGTACTGAACTTGGGTCTGACTTTTGTTCATGGTTATGGTCATTTGTTTATATTGTGCTATTGTTATGTTGTGTTTGCTTTGGTTATGTTGAGTACTGTATATACATGTATAGTTTTGTGTATTGTATGTATGTGTAATTTGCGCACGGGGGGGTTAGTGTAGGTTGGGTGGGGGGTTTCAGGGGGGGAGGGGGAGGGGTTTTTGGGGGAATGGACGTCCTACGGGATGCGGGAAAAAGGACCCGTTATTTGTGGGCCACAAACTTTCGTGGGACCTAAAAAGAGATGCTGTGATAAGGCCACAGACTTTCGTGGGACCTTGGGTGTTAAAAAATGGTGGTGGGAAAAAAAAAAAAAAAAAAAAATATAAAAAAAAAAATAAAAATAGGGTTGCTGTGCATTAAATTTTCGGCCATGTGGCCTATTTCTTTATTTTTGGCGATGGGCCAGTTATTTAGTTTTCCTTTTTTGTTAGGGGGTTAGGTATGAATGTGCAGGTATGGATGTTGTGTATGCTGGGGGTCGGGTGCGTTTTAGGGCGCACCCTGGAGGTATGGTAGGGTCTTCCCTTGCTGGGGGGTCTCCTAGAGAGTCTGCTGGAGGACTTGGACTTTGTGTCGTCACATATTTCTTTGTTGGACTTGTATAATTTCAGATTTTAGGTTATGTCTTGCTGGGTGTGATGAACCTGTAGCCGCCATCTTGGTAATGATAAATCATATCCAGGGATGGCCACACTTCAGCAGCCCCCACCCTTGGGACCTTCTGTTAAAACGTCAACTAGATAGTTTCCCCCCATCCAGGCTCCTGTAAGATAAGAAGCCTACTTAACACTTGAATGCTAGGAGCTTCAAAGACTTCGAGAGGAAACACAGCCAGCAGGGGGGGGTGCTTCGTCTATCTGTACCTGACCATTTGTCCCATAGGACTAGTTGCTTTGTCTGTCACAAGCATGGAGGCATAAGATATAGAAACATGAATAGTACACGCATGTTGCGTGGGATGGGCCAATAAAAAAATATCACGGCGTCCCGGAGCCATTGCGCACACAAGCCTCCGCGGTAGACGTTTGTACGTGCTCTGGAAGCCAAGATATAGCGCGGAGCCATTCCTGAGGACCGTATGGTATCATAATTGATATCAAAAGGTCGGTTACGGCGGCCCGAATCCATGGGAACCCCTGGGGGTATCATGAGACCATCCCAGAAGAAGTTATTGGGTTCCATAGAATTTGGGCTTCTGATCGAAGTTAGACCTGAGGGTGGAGACTGAGCCAGCTGACCTCACCAGCAGTGGGCGGGACGGGGCAGGTAAGATAGCAGGACAGACAAGAGACAAGTCAGTCTTGACCCAAGAGTGGGGTGCTGAACATCTGAGCACCAGCTGAGGCCACCAAGGGGAGGAGCAGTTTGACCATGCGGTGGTAGGCCTCAGCCTGTAACAAAGAACCGTGCCTGCGACCGCAGAATCCTCTCCCTGCGTCACAAGAAAATCAAGAAACCGGTAACTGATATGCTGTGGTGATTCTGTGTGTTGTATTCCATTGTTGTATAGTTTAGCCTGACCTTATACCTGTGTATATTTAGTTGTATATCGTGTATCTAGTGTATTATTATAATCAATTGCCTCAAGTAATTGTGGGCCTGCCTTTTATTCTGCATAACGAACGCACGTCCGTGTGAGCTCGGCTCAAGCCAAAAACGCTACCCAGGGTTGGTTCCTGACCCGATATAGGCCCATTCACGGACTGGGCGTATATCTAAAATAGGGACTGGTGGCAGCATGCCAACTGGGGATTGGGGAAGGCTGGTAGTGACGGTCGGAGGTTCAGATATATATATTCCTGGCGCGGCCAAGGAAGATATATATACCGCCCTCACTACAGAGGGCCCCGATACCCAGTAGGTTACAGGACAGTCTCCCTGGCGACCGCTTATCCTAGGTGCAGTTCCTTGACTGACCTGAGGCTAAGAGGGCGCTAGCGAGTTGTGCTGTGTAGTGACGTTACGGTTTAGTGACGTTGAAGGGATAACACACTACCGTGTTCCCTGCGCTGGTTGCAGCTACCTGGCACTACTTTCTCTAGGTGCAGTACCTTGACTGACCTGAGAGGTAAGGGGGCGCCAGAGAGCTGCACCCACCGGCCGGCTTTCATCACATTGGTGGCAGAGCGGTGGGATTGCAGAATAATAGTGTTGTGGGACCCCTACTCCCAGGCACTAAAGACTGCCAGTGGTAACTTCCACTGCTGGAGTCTTAAGGTCAGCCCAACATTAGACGGTCAGGCTAAAAGTATAACAAGGTGTGTGCAAACTCAGGGTTGCAGCGGTGTCGGTTACCAAGATGGCAGACGGCACCAGGAGCAAGACCCTGCAGGAGGCTAATGCTACGGTCCGTGTGGCAGGAGGGGAGGACATTGTTACTCATGGCGAGGAGGAGTCCAGCCCGGGCACCTCAGGGAGCCAGTCCCCAGTATACGGTCCCGCAGTGGGCTGCCCACCACCTACCCAGCCCAGCCTGTCCAGATCACAAGCCCTTTTACAAGCGGCTATGGCAAGTCTCCAGTCTCATGGCGATGCCGTCTACAAAACCCTCCTGGCAGCATCAGAGAAGGCAGCGGAGGAGGAGCGCGAAGCTGCGGAGCGCCGGGAGGCTGCGGAGCGTGCAGAGCGGGCTGCAGAGCGCCGGGAGGCTGCGGAGCGTGAAGCTGCAGAGCGTGTAGAGCGAGCTGCGGAGCGCCAGCACCAACTGGACCTGGCCCAGCGGGGGCTTCCGCTAGAGCAACCAACCCATCAGGAGACCAAGTCGTCCAAAGTCCGAGCTGAGGACTTCCCTCTACTGGAGAAGGATGGGGACCTGGACTCCTTTCTGGTGGCATTTGAACGGACCTGTCTTCAGCACCATCTGGCCCGGGATCAGTGGGCCAGATACCTGACCCCCCGTTTGAGGGGTAAGTCCCTGGATGCCTTGGGGGACTTACCTGCCGGGGAGGTACAGAACTACGACTGCATCAAGCGGGCCCTGATCCGGCAGTACAACCTCACTCCCGAGTCGTACCGCCAGAAGTTCCGGAGCCTGCTGCGTGGCCCCAAGGACACCTGGACCGATCATATGCGGGCGCTGTTGAGAGCCGCAGAGCACTGGACCTCGGGTCTAGCGCTTACTACCCGCCAGGAGGTCCAGGAACTGTTCGTCACGGAGCAGTTCTTGTGGAACTGCCCAGAGGACCTCCGACAGTTCCTCCGTGACCGAAAACCAACAGGGGCTTCTGCTACAGCCGCCCTGGCAGACGAGTATGCCAATAACAGGGCGCCTGAGCTGAAGAAGTCTGCCAGCAGCACCTGGAGAGGGGGTAAGCCCAGTCATGCCCCTGTTTCCCCGGCCCCTAGAACACAAGGGGTGTATCCCCCTGTTGCCCTCTCCAGGCAAGGACCAGACGTAAGACGTTGTCATCTATGCAACAAACCAGGACACTTTAGGGCTGAGTGTCCCCAGCGCCAAAAGACCCCATCCCAGTCCCAGAGAGCGCCCAATGTTTTGTGTGTGGGAGGGGGTGGTGGTAGGTCCCTGGACAACATCCAACCCGTCACCATAGGCCGTTCTGCGGTCATGGGACTGCGGGACACGGGCGCTGAACGAACACTGGTACGGCCTGAGGTGGTGTCCCCCCAGGACTTGGTACCAGGAAAGACTCTTTCCGTCTCCGGGGTTGGAGGCGTGGAGCCGGCACTTCCCGTTGCCATGGTGTATTTGGACTGGGGTGCCGGAAGGGGGATGCGGGAGGTGGGAGTAACGCCAAATATTCCCGCAAATGTTTTATTAGGGACCGACTTGGGGCGTCTAGTATCGCAGTATGTACCCTCTGAACCCCCAAGTTCGGCCCCCCAAGAGTGTATTGATTTGTCTGCTGCTAATGCCAACCATGTTGTATGTAGTGTGCGTCCTGCTGAGGAGGAGGGAGTGAAACCTGAGGGTAACACCTGCACAGACACAACACAAACAGGGTTAGTGAAAGCAGGTGGGGAGTGTGGGGATGCCCGCAGAGGTGCTCAGCCGGCGTGCCGTGACCTCTTGTCCTCCGGTGAGGGAGGGGGCGGGCAGGATTCTGTAGAGGGAAGCTCAGGGATGGAGAGGGGGGCAGCTACCGGCAGTGTAGGGCTCCCAGGGGTATCCAGGCTGCTGAGTATAGGCCCACTGCAGGGGGAGGAACAGGCCATGGGAGGTGGGGGTGTCCCAAGAGAGGAGCCGCCAGGTAAGACCCCAGGGCAGGAGTTCCCCACATCCGAGATGTCCAAAGGCCTAGGAAGCCTGCCTGATCGGGCGGCTTGGTCAGAAACAGAGGGGAAGCAGGCACTACCCACGGTCACAGCGGTCATAGCCGCTGTCACCAGGAGTGGGAGCGTCGGAGCCCAAGGAGCCTTGCAGAGGTCCGACGGCTTCCCCACTTCTGACCAAGTGTCTGCCGGGTCAGACAGCGGCCAGGTGACATGCCCGGAGGGGCTGACGGAGGATGTGGCAGTTTCGTCGATTCTGGCCACATCAAGTCAGGAATTTCAGGCTGCGTTGGAAGCAGACGACAGCCTGAAAGCTCTCAAGGAACAGGCGGCACAGCCTCCCATGGAGTCAGACTGCGAGCGTGTGGTCTGGGACCAGGGACGGCTGTACCGGGTAACGGTCCAGCAGGGTTCACCGGAGGCGTGGCCCAGGGACCGACAGTTAGTGGTACCCTATCCGTTCAGGGCGGAATTGTTGCGGATCGCACACGAGATTCCGATGGCCGGACACCTAGGGATCGCTAAAACCAAGGCCAGGATAGCTCAGCATTTCTACTGGCCTGGGATGGGAGCCGCGGTGGGTGCCTACTGCCGTTCGTGTGACACCTGTCAGAGGGTGGGGAAGGCGGGGCCGCGCCCCAAAGCCCCACTGGTAACTCTGCCAATCATCGAAGAGCCTTTCTCGAGGGTTGCTGTGGATCTTATTGGACCTCTGTCCACTCCCAGCCACTCCGGGAAATGCTTCATACTCACGGTAGTGGACTATGCCACCCGGTACCCGGAAGCGGTAGCTTTGTCGTCCATTCGGGCCGACAAGGTGGCTACCGCCTTACTGGAGATCTTCTCCAGAGTGGGTTTCCCCCAAGAAATGCTCACCGACCGAGGGACCCAGTTCATGTCGCGGCTGATGGAGTCCCTCTGTAAGCAAATGCAGGTGCAACATCTGGTGGCCAGCCCGTATCCCCCACAGACTAATGGCCTGTGTGAGCGGTTCAATGGCACCTTAAAGCAGATGCTTAAGATGTTGGTCGACTCCCACGGGAGAGACTGGGAGCGTTACCTCCCACACCTCCTATTTGCTTACCGGGAGGTTCCGCAGGCCTCAACGGGGTTCTCCCCCTTTGAGCTCCTGTACGGGCGACGGGTACGGGGCCCCCTGGCTCTGGTGAAGGAAGCATGGGAAGGGGATTTGGCCACCCCCGAGGTGTCGGTCATCGAGTATGTCGTGCGCCACCGGGACAGGATGATGGCCTTGGCAAAGCTGGTGCAGGACAATATGGCCCAGGCCCAGGCCGACCAGAAGCGGTGGTACGACCAGAATGCTTGTGAGAGGACCTACCAGGTGGGTCAAAAGGTGTGGGTACTGGTCCCCGTACCACAGAACAAGCTTCAGGCAGCCTGGGAAGGTCCCTACTTCGTGCACCAGAAACTCAATGCCGTCACCTATCTGGTCACCCTGGATCACGCCCGTGGAAGGAGGAAGGCCTTCCACGTGAACATGATGAAGGCTCATCATGAGCGGGAAGCGACTGCCCACCCAGTGTGCAACCTTCCCGAGGAAGGAGAGGTAGAAACCCTCCTGGATCTGCTCACCCAAGCCAAGGCGGGTGGGTCCATCGAGGATGTGGGGGTTGGCCACCAGCTCACGGAGGACCAACGGTCCCAGCTGGGGACCACCCTGCACCCCTTCCGGGGGCTGTTCAGCAGCCTGCCCGGAAGGACTGAGATGGCTGTCCACGACGTGGACACTGGCGATCACCCGCCGATCCGGCGTTCAGCATATCGGGTCTCTTTCGAGGTGCAGGGAAACATGCGCCAAGAGATAGACGAGATGCTGAAGCTGGGGGTGATCCAGGCATCCAGCAGCGCGTGGGCCTCGCCTGTAGTCCTCGTACCAAAGAAGGACCGAACTACACGGTTCTGCGTGGACTACCGGGGGCTCAACGCTGTAACGGCCACCGATGCGTTCCCCATACCACGCATCGATGACCTGCTCGATCGGATGGCCGGGGCTAAGTACCTGACCATCATGGATCTGAGCCGGGGGTACTGGCAGATTCCTCTGACCCCCGCGGCAAGGGAACGCTCTGCCTTTATCACCCCTTTTGGACTGTACGAGTCCACAGTGATGCCATTCGGCATGAAGAATGCCCCTGCCACTTTTCAGCGGATGGTCAATACGCTGCTTGAGGGACTTGAAGGGTACGCGGCTGCGTACTTGGACGATATTGCAGTCTTCAGTCCCACTTGGGAGGATCACCTAGAGCACCTGCGGCAGGTGCTCGGTCGGATCCACCGGGCAGGCTTGACCATCAAGCCGGAAAAGTGCCAGCTGGGCATGAGTGAGGTCCTCTACCTGGGTCACCGGGTAGGCGGGGGGGTTCTGAAGCCAGAACCGGGGAAAGTGGATGCCATCGCATCCTGGCCCACTCCTAGGACCAAAAAGCAGGTGATGTCCTTCTTGGGGACCGCCGGGTACTATAGGAGGTTCGTCCCACACTATAGCACCCTGGCCAAGCCCCTGACGGACCTCACCAAGAAGAAGCTGCCCGTCGCAGTCGACTGGACAGTCGCCTGCGAGACAGCTTTCGGGGCACTCAAGGCCGCCCTAAGTAGCTCCCCTGTACTGCAAGCTGCCGACTTCGACCGGCCGTTTGTGGTACAGACCGACGCCAGTGACTTTGGCCTCGGTGCTGTGCTAAGTCAGGTCAACACGACAGGCCAGGAACATCCTGTCTTGTACCTGAGCAGGAAGCTACTGCCCCGGGAGGTGGCTTACTCCACGGTGGAAAAAGAATGCCTGGCAATTGTATGGGCCCTGCAGCGTCTGCAGCCCTACTTGTACGGGAGCCATTTCACCGTGGAGACGGACCACAACCCCCTCAGCTGGTTACACACGGTCTCTGGGTCGAATGGCAGGTTGCTACGCTGGAGCCTCGCTCTCCAGCAGTACCACTTCTCCATTCGCCACAGAAGAGGCCGTGACCACGGTAACGCTGACGGGTTATCCCGGCAAGGGGAGGGTGCAGAAGGACGCACGGGGGAACACAGGAATGTGCTACCCCCTCGCGCCCTCGTATAGGGGGAGGTGTGATGAACCTGTAGCCGCCATCTTGGTAATGATAAATCATATCCAGGGATGGCCACACTTCAGCAGCCCCCACCCTTGGGACCTTCTGTTAAAACGTCAACTAGATAGTTTCCCCCCATCCAGGCTCCTGTAAGATAAGAAGCCTACTTAACACTTGAATGCTAGGAGCTTCAAAGACTTCGAGAGGAAACACAGCCAGCAGGGGGGGGTGCTTCGTCTATCTGTACCTGACCATTTGTCCCATAGGACTAGTTGCTTTGTCTGTCACAAGCATGGAGGCATAAGATATAGAAACATGAATAGTACACGCATGTTGCGTGGGATGGGCCAATAAAAAAATATCACGGCGTCCCGGAGCCATTGCGCACACAAGCCTCCGCGGTAGACGTTTGTACGTGCTCTGGAAGCCAAGATATAGCGCGGAGCCATTCCTGAGGACCGTATGGTATCATAATTGATATCAAAAGGTCGGTTACGGCGGCCCGAATCCATGGGAACCCCTGGGGGTATCATGAGACCATCCCAGAAGAAGTTATTGGGTTCCATAGAATTTGGGCTTCTGATCGAAGTTAGACCTGAGGGTGGAGACTGAGCCAGCTGACCTCACCAGCAGTGGGCGGGACGGGGCAGGTAAGATAGCAGGACAGACAAGAGACAAGTCAGTCTTGACCCAAGAGTGGGGTGCTGAACATCTGAGCACCAGCTGAGGCCACCAAGGGGAGGAGCAGTTTGACCATGCGGTGGTAGGCCTCAGCCTGTAACAAAGAACCGTGCCTGCGACCGCAGAATCCTCTCCCTGCGTCACAAGAAAATCAAGAAACCGGTAACTGATATGCTGTGGTGATTCTGTGTGTTGTATTCCATTGTTGTATAGTTTAGCCTGACCTTATACCTGTGTATATTTAGTTGTATATCGTGTATCTAGTGTATTATTATAATCAATTACCTCAAGTAATTGTGGGCCTGCCTTTTATTCTGCATAACGAACGCACGTCCGTGTGAGCTCGGCTCAAGCCAAAAACGCTACCCAGGGTTGGTTCCTGACCCGATATAGGCCCATTCACGGACTGGGCGTATATCTAAAATAGGGACTGGTGGCAGCATACCAACTGGGGATTGGGGAAGGCTGGTAGTGACGGTCGGAGGTTCAGATATATATATTCCTGGCGCGGCCAAGGAAGATATATATACCGCCCTCACTACAGAGGGCCCCGATACCCAGTAGGTTACAGGACAGTCTCCCTGGCGACCGCTTATCCTAGGTGCAGTTCCTTGACTGACCTGAGGCTAAGAGGGCGCTAGCGAGTTGTGCTGTGTAGTGACGTTACGGTTTAGTGACGTTGAAGGGATAACACACTACCGTGTTCCCTGCGCTGGTTGCAGCTACCTGGCACTACTTTCTCTAGGTGCAGTACCTTGACTGACCTGAGAGGTAAGGGGGCGCCAGAGAGCTGCACCCACCGGCCGGCTTTCATCACACTGGGGTTTTGTTGGTTGTTAGTTGTTTGTTTGTTGTATAATTGTATCTGTGGTTTGGTTTTTGTGTTTTGTATATGTGTTTTTGTACTTTTATAATAAAAGAGCTCCAGTTCTGCCTGTTGCAGCTTCTTTCAGGAAGTGGTGGAGGTGGAGCCTGCAGTGAGCTGTGTGCAGTGTGCTGTCTGGACTGTGTGCTGCTGTGGAGAGAGCTCCTGGGAAGGGAGGTTTTTTTTTTTCCATCTGGTACTTTTTGTCTGCCCCCTTCCCAGGAAAAAAGGCTCATAGTGGGACTGGCCTCCGGGGCTGGGCCCCCGGCTCCCACCTCCCGGTCCAAGCTGGCGGGGGGTGGGAGGAACACCAAGCCGGCTAAGGCTACAACATCAGGCCGAGGCAGCAAGGGGTCCGCCATGAGGACCCGGAGGACCCCCGAGGCTACGACCGCGGCGGCTCCTCCCTCCGGAGGTGGGTCGAGTGCCAGTAGAGGTGCTGCAGCGGTGCCCCCTGATTGGGGTACCAAGGTGGCGAGGGAGGCAACCGTCACCTATGCCTCCCGTGTCCATGCGCACCTCTGTGAGTATGAGGACACCGCAAAAAAGCTAAGTTCCCTCTGGGGGGAGTTGAGGGTAGCTCAGGAGAGGTCCGAAAGGGCCTCTGGCACCAAGAAGCCTGAGCTATCCGCCGCGGTCCGGAAAATCAAGCAAGCCATCCAAGAGCTGCAGGACCGCAGGAGCACCATACTGGCAGGCAGTGGACCCTTCTTGGAGAAGCTGCGGAATGATGACCGGTTCAGAGCCATGACCGGTGGGGCTCTGGAGGGGTCGCAGGGCCCCGGCCAGGCGGTGGAGGAGGAGGAAGAAGAGGTATGCGTGGAGGAGGTCGCACCCTACCCACCGCCTGGTGGCCTGGTAAGTGATCTCCAGGCATCGCATAGCGGGATAGCCCCTGAGCAGATGGCTCTCCCGTCTGATTCTAGCCCTTCAGAGGGCAGCGGGAGCGAGGGGGAGGATGAGGAGGATGGGAGTAGCAGCAGTGAGGGGGGCTGCCTTATCATGCAGCAGATCCAGCAGATCGAGTCCCCGGTACGTTTTGGTCAGCTTACGTTCGGGGATGAGATCTGCGAGGATGAGGCACCCGGGAGGGGGACGAAGAGAAAAGCAAAAAAAAAAAAGAAAACATCTATTGCACATAAGTTCGTGTATGTCCCCCTCTCTGGGGCCCCCCTGTCCCGTTGTGCGGCACCCGCCACCCACCCCGGCTTGGACTCTGTTGTGGGTCCACAGCGAGGGAGCGGGGAGAACATAGGCCATGGCACGCAGAGCGCTGCCCCTGTTTGTGGTAATGGAGGCAGTGGGTCCAAGGTGTCTGATATGGAGCATGGCGCGGAGGGCGGCCCGACGGTGGGTGTGATCTGTGGTGGTGCTCGGGCTGGATCCCCTGTAAAAGGGGGGTCTGGCCTGGCACCTGGTGCGCCTGCTGGCGTGCAGGGGGCGGCTTGTACATGTGCCGCTGCCTCCTGCTCTGCTGGCGGCGCACCGACAGCCGGGGCCGCATCTCCGGCGGCGTGTGCTGGGGTGCCTGGGTCCCTCACGCACGGATCCACTAAATCTGGATCACTTTCAGGGACCCAGATACCTGGTAAGGTGAAGGGCGCGGGGCCTGCGGCTCCGGCAGAGCCGGCTCATAAAGGAAAGGTGGGGCTTGCTCCCCTGGCAAAATCCGTGGCGAGGTCGGGGCCCCCTGCGCAGGGGCCCAGTAATGGGTCAGCGCGGGGGGCTCCACCGCCGCTGGGTGCCGAGGGGGAGTGGCCTAGCCTGGGGCCGGCCACCGGAGCTGGGGTGGCCAGGCTTTTTGTGGCAACGGGTGTGACGGTAGGGGGTGCTATGCCCCTGAGAGCTGGTGCCGCTGGTCCAGGGGCCCCTGTGAGTAGACCCGGCTCCGGGTCAGCTTCGGGGGTCCCTGCGCGGCCGGCTTCGGGGGGTGTGGCCTCCCAGCCGTCCACGGCGCCAGTGGGAGTGGCCTCTGGGGCCCCCACCGTGCTGCCTGGTGCGGGGGGCGTGGCCTCCCTGTCACCAAAGGCACCGGTGGGAGTGGCCTCTGGGGCCCCCACCGTGCTGCCTGGTGTGGGGGGCGTGGCCTCTCTGTCATCCACGGCACCGGTGGGAGTGGCCTCTGGGGCCCCCACTGTGCTGCCTGGTGCGGGGGGCGTGGCCTCCCTGTCACCCACGGCACCGGTGGGAGTGGCCTCCGGGGCCCCCACCGTGCTGCCTGGTGTGGGGGGCGTGGCCTCCCTGTCATCCACGGCACCGGTGGGAGTGGCCTCTGGGGCCCCCACTGTGCTGCCTGGTGCGGGGGGCGTGGCCTCCCTGTCACCCACGGCACCAGTGGGAGTGGCCTCCGGGGCCCCCACCGTGCTGCCTGGTGCGGGGGGCGTGGCCTCTCAGGCAAAACCTGCCCAAGTGGGCGTGGCTCCGCCCGAAAATGGGCGGGGCTTAGCGTCGGCAGCTGCTGGGAGCAGTGGTGCCACAGCTGTAACAGGCAGCAGAGGTGGTGCCTGCCTGTCGGTGTCCCCTGTGCTTGTGGGCTTATCTGGGGCAGGGGCACCGGCAAAAGTCTCAGTACCTGGCTCCCAAATCCCCCCGGCAGGGAAGGTGCTGCCAGCAGGTGGCAGCAGTGGAAAAACTGCTGGCAAAAAATGCTTGAAAAAAATGAAGAACTGGGACCCCTGTGTGCATGTGAGTGAGAGTGGCCCAGGTGGGGTGACTGTTGACATGGATGGGGATGGCGTGGGTATGAATGTGGCTGTGGTTGAGGATACGAATGTTGGCGTGTCGGTGGCCGGGGGTAAGAATGGTATGTCTGTTGGTAGTGGGGGGAGTGGGGACAGGGCTGGTCCATCTGCCCCCCCGGCTGCTGGTCCTCGGAGTTTTGCGGGGGTAGTAGCCGGGGCCTCGGGGTCCTCTCGGGGGGCTTCCTCACCTCTGGACCTCAGGGATGGTGACTTGCGGCGCCGTTTTCTGGAGGCCCTCAAGAAGGGAGAACGGACGATCCAGGTAGACGGAAGAGAGGTGGACCTGGCCTTTTGGCTGGATAGACACGGCCAGGCCGCCTTCCAAGATAAAAGGGAGGGGGAGACAGTGTGGTCCCTCCCGACAGCCGGGCAGGGGGTGGCCAGGAGGAATGTAGTCCGTCTTCGGTGGAGGGGCAGTGAAGCGTGCCCGCCAAGAGCGAGGGTCGTGGAGCTCCTCCTGAAGATGGACTTCAGGGCGACTGACATTTTTGCCCTGATCCATCCTTTTGGTACCCCCGTCTGTCTTCGACATCAGTTTTGTTCGACCGGAGGGCCTAGAGCTTTTCTGGTCGAATTTTGAACTGGTGAAGGGGGAGCCCGGCTGGCGAGACTTTGCCGTGCAGGCGGTGTCTCGCCAAAATGGCGTAAAGAGGGTGACCGTTCTAACCAATAACGAGTCACTCTCTGGAGTCGATATCTTGACGTGGCTTTCTCGCTATGGGGAGGTCACGGACGTCCCAAAAAAGAACAGGGACGAGTTTGGCATTTGGTCAGGGGGCTGGACCTTCATGATGAGGTTGAAGGTCTCAGGCGGTACTGTCGCCCACATCCCTTCCTCAGCGTTTCTGGGGAGAGACAGGATCCTGATCTTCTACCAGGGGCAACCGAAGGTCTGCCACAGGTGCGGTGATCCCCGTCACTTCAGCGCGGGCTGCAAGGTACAGAAATGTGCCTTGTGTGGCGGGGTAGGTCATCTTGCCGCGGCCTGTGGTGACATTAGGTGTCACCTGTGTGGTGACCTAGGTCACCCGTACAGCCGCTGCCCCGGCTCCTTTTCTAACGCCATCTCTGGTCAGGCAGGGGTGAGCCATGAGGGAGTCACTGGGGGTTCATCTTCTGCTGATGCTGGAGGTGGGGGCGGGAGAGGGGCTGAGGGGCCAGTGAAGGAAGGCGTGGCCAATACATCTGCCCGCCAGTGGCATCAGGTGAGGCGCCATGGGGGTAGGGGGCAGGATAAGCCCCAGGCGACTGGGGTGATGTCTGTACCCTCCTCGGAAGCGGCAGCCGGTGCCCCTGAGGCCCTGGGGGAGGAGGCGGTGAACGAGGAGATCAGGAGGATGGAGAGGGAAGAGGTGGCTGCTTCTGATGACTCCTCCCAGTATGAAAGTCTGGACGAGGAGGTGGTGGAGCAGCCTAAAACAAAAGGTGACAGTAAGACCAGTAAGAGTCGGAGGAGGAACCGAAAGGGGGCAAAAACATCTAAGGCCCCCCCCCTGGCCACTAAAGTGCCTACGGAAGGGCTCACCGGCTCCCCTCTGATCCCCCTCTCCAACCGGTTCCATGCCCTCGATGACTCTGCTGTGTCGGAGGTCGGGGGTGAGGGACCGGCGGTAACATCTGAGGTGCCTTCAGGGAGCGGCGGGGTCCGTCCTCCGGAGGGCTCACTTTCCTCTGGGGGGGGACTGCTCTGGGGTCCAGGGGTGAGGAACCCGGTACTGGGAAGGTGGTGATGGGTGCTATGGACACCTCGGTGTCACTAAAGAGGAGGGGAGAGTCTGGCTCCTCCTCTGAGGGTGAAAAAAGTAAATTGAGGGGTGCGGTGAAAAAGAAGGCCGTCTAACTCAATCACCCATGATGGCGGAACCTACCCCGTTGACTCTGGCGTCGATTAATGTCGCCAGTATAAAGTCAGATGCGGCCAGATTTATGGCCTTTGATTTTTTCAACCGAGTTGAGGCTGACATTTTATTTTTGCAGGAGACCAGACTAACGGACATGGGGGCCATTTACAAAGCAAGGAGAGAGTGGAGGTGCGGGCCCTCATACTGGTCTCTTGCGGCCGAGCCGTATAGCGGGGTAGCGGTCCTTTTTAAGGCCGCTTCGGTGGAATGCAGACGGGTGATCGAGGTAGAAATGGGGAGGTGCTTGGTCCTTGACGTCTTCATGGGGGGACAGGAGCTCCGGCTCATTAACATCTATGGTCCACAGTCAAAGTGGGACCGTAAATGTCTCTTCCTGAAGATCAAGCCCTATCTTTTTACCAGCCGGCAGGTGGTCTTCGGTGGGGACTTTAATACTATAACTAGATCCCGTGATAGGGGAGGCCCCGGAGACCGAAGGCTGGCTTTTGATAGTAATACCCTTAACAGCATAGCAAGCGAAGCTCGCCTGGTGGATGTCCACATCCGGCACACCCCAGGTCACAGGGGTTTCACCTTTCATAGGGGTAGTTGTAGGTCTAGGATAGATAGGTTTTTTTTAAAGGAGGAAGCCGTCTCTTCTGCAGTGTCCGCTGTTGAGGTGGAATTCTCCGATCACTGTTTCATTTCCTTTTCCTTGAATGTTGCAGAGACTCCCCGGATAGGGAGAGGCCTATGGAAGCTGAATTCGTCCCTGTTGGAAGAAGCGGATGTGAGACAATCCTTTGAGGAATTTCTTCTGAGCCAGGTACCTCTCTTGGGTCTCTGTAGCAGTAAGTCTGAGTGGTGGGAGATCTTCAAAACAAGGGTTGCGGGGTTCTTCCGTCAGCTTTCGAGCCTCAGAGGCCTGAGCAGGTACCGCCTGTATCGGGAGCTGGGGAGGAAACTCGAGCAGCTCGTCTCGACTGGAGGGGACCGTGAGGAAATCTCCAGGGTGAAGGCCTTCCTCAAGGGGTGCCAGTATGATAGGCACACATCCTTAGTTTTTGAGAGGGATTTCGGGAGGTACCGCTCGCCCGACCCCTACAGGAACTGCAGGATGTCAGTGAGTTGCAAGATGGTAACAGGACTGATCGACAGTACGGGTTCCCTGAACAGATCCAAATCAGGGATCCTGGAGGTGGTCAGATTCTTCTACTCGCATCTCTTGGGAAGGAGGGATCCAGATCGGGATGAGATGTCGGCTTTCCTGGCTGAAACCATCCCTGAACCAGGGGATGACCCCTCTCTTCATGGTTTGGCAGAAGCAATCAGGGAAGAGGAAGTGAGACGGGCCATTGATGAGCTCCGGCCCAAAAAATCGCCCGGTCCGGATGGCTTAACATCCGAGTTTTACAGGACTTTTAGGGACTCTTTGGTCCCCCTCATGACTGAGGTTTTTAATGAATGTTTCTCCTCGGACATTCTTCCCGGTGCAATGAGGAAGTCCGCCCTGATTATCCTGTCAAAGGGTAAAGACTCGTCCCGTATTGAGAATTGGTGTCCCATAGCGCTTCTCAATACGGACCGAAAGGTTCTGGCAAAGGTGCTTTTCAATCGATTGGTGAAGTTTGCACCCGGGCTCCTTTCGGGGGCCCAGCACTGCTCTGTTCCAGGCCGCAGTACTTTTAGTGCTGTGCTCGGTGTCCGAGAGGCAGTGGAGCAGGGCAGGGCAGGTCTCTGGAAGGGGTACTTGCTGTCCTTAGACCAGGCGAAGGCCTTTGACCGGGTTAACCATGAGTACCTCTGGTCCGTCATTCTGAGGTACGGTCTGCCCGGGAGGTTTGTTGATTGGTTGAGAGTATTATACAATGGGGCAGAGACTTTTCCGCTTGTGAACGGTTGGGTCGGACCCCCTTTTGATGTGAGGTCTGGTGTCCGCCAGGGCTGTCCTCTGAGCCCACTGTTATACGTGTTCGCGATCGACCCCTTTTTAAGGAGAGTGGAGCGCGGACTGTTGGTGGGAGTCGGGATGGACCGGGCGGAGCCAGAGGCCACCTTGAGGGTAGTGGCGTACGCCGACGACGTTTCCCTCTTTGTATCCTCGAGAGAGGAGGCGGACTGGGTCATGTCTGAAGTTGAGCGCTACTCGGTGGCTTCTGGGTCCATGATCAACCGGGATAAGTGTGAGAGTCTCTGGCTGGGAGGGGGAGATCCAAGTTTCGATCTCCCGGACACCCTTCCAGGGCCTCAGGCCACAGCAAAAATTTTAGGCATCAGTTTCGGCCCGGGGGACTATCCCCAGCAAAACTGGGAGGGCAGACTTAAGATTGCCGCCCAGAAGGTGGATCAGTGGAAGGGTTGGTCCTTGACCCTGAGGGAAAGGGTTAACCTGGCCAAGGGGTATTTGCTCCCTTTATTAATATACCTGGGCAGCGTCTGCATCTTGCCAGAACCTCTTTGGACACGGGTCTACAGCCTGTTCTTCCAACTATTATGGGGGAGTAGGCTGAACCTAATAAAGAGGGAGGTCACGTATCGCACGAGGAGACTAGGAGGGTTGGGTATGGTCAACCCAGTGGTGTTTCTAGTAAACACCTTTCTTAAGGCAAACATCGCCAACCTCTGGTTAGAGAGGGCTCCTCCGTGGGTATTCTCCTGTAGGGGGTGGTTTCGGCCTTTCTTCCAGCAATGGGAGACAGGAGGGCGGGTGAAGGACCTTCGCACGCCTCATGGGCATCTTCCGGCTTATGCTACCCTTGTTGTGAAGGTGATCCGCCGGTGGGGTCTGGGAGTGTGGGAGATCAGGACCTTGTCAAGGAGGTTACTTGACAAAAGGGTTCTGTTGACCCACTTCCAGAAGCCCCTGGCCCTCAAGTATTGCCCAAGCCGGGATCTGGAGGTGGGGCTCGGGTTATTAAACTCTAAGCGGATCCCCTTGAAGTTTTGGGACTTGGCTTAGCGCTGCTTCCATGGGAGACTGTATGTGAGGGACAACCTGAAGTACAGGAACTCTGATGACCGGGATTGTCCCCGCGAGGAGTGTGGCGACATGCTTGAAAGCATGGAGCACTTCCTGCTTCGGTGTCCTTTTAATACAGAGGTCTACAAGAGGGTGGGTGCTTCCATTGGCTGGCCCAGGCTGGCAGGCCTTTCCTATGCGGAGTGGGCCTATGGGGCATTCAGATCCCTTGGTGGCCGAGATCGGGGCACTGTTTTCTTAGTTAGCTTAGTGACTAGGTTTTACACGTGGAACGCACGGTGTTTAGTGTCCACCCAGCAGAAAGTCCTCCCCCGGGAAGAAGTGATTAGGAACATCCTGGGTGACCTGGCAAAAGTGCGCTCACTGGAGTATGAGAGGCTGGGTGCAGGGAGGGCTTCCCTTCTATGGAGGGGGTTCTCATTTAATGTGCCCTAGGGAGAGTTAGGGTATGTGTGTCTGTGATAGGGTTAGTTTAGTCCCTTTCTATATTTTATATTTATTTGCAGGGTCAGATGGATGTGTAGGGTCAGGGAGGGACAGACAGGGACAGTCTTTAGGGATAGGTAGTTAGCATTAGGTTGGTAGTGAGGGTCAGAGAGGGACAGGTAGGGACAGGTAGGGAAAGATTGGTAGGGCGGTAGGGACAGGTTTTTCTTATTCTTTAATAGGGAGGGACAGGCTGTTTGTGTGTTAGATTAGGGTGAGAGCCTCGGTAGTCTCCAGTTTCCTGGTGGTGGGCTGCTCCCCTCACATTATAGTTTTTTGTTTTACGGCATTGGAAACCCGAATATAGGGCTTGCAAGCACTGAACTTGGGTCTGACTTTTGGTTCATGTTTATGGTCAGTTGTTTATATTGTGCTATTGTTATGTTGTGCTTGCTTTGGTTATGTTGTGTAATGTATATACGTGTATAGTTTTGTGTATTGTATGGTTGGGGGGGTTTAGTGTAGGTTGGGTGGGGGGTTTTAGGGGGGGAGGGGGAGGGGTTTTGGGAAAATGGACGTCCTACGGGATGCGGGAAAAAGGACCCGTTATTTGTGATTTTGATGGCCACAAACTTTCGTGGCTTGCTCTGATAAGGCCACAAACTTTCGTGGGACCTAGGGTGTTTTAAAAAATGGTGGTGGGGAGAAAAAAAAATATATATATATATATATATATAAAAAAAAAAAATAGGGTTGCTGTGCATTAAATTTTCGGCCAGGTGGCCTATTTCTTTATTTTTGGCGATGGTCCAGTTATTTAGTTTTCCTTTTTTGTTAGGGGGTTAGGTATGAATGTGCAGGTATGGATGTTGTGTATGCTGGGGGTCGGGTGCGTTTTAGGGCGCACCCTGGAGGTATGGTAGGGTCTTCCCTTGCTGGGGGGTCTCCTAGAGAGTCTGCTGGAGGACTTGGACTTTGTGTCGTCACATATTTTTTTGTTGGACTCGTATAATTTCAGATTTTAGGTTATGTCTTGCTGGGGTTTTGTTGGTTGTTAGTTGTTTGTTTGTTGTATAATTGTATCTGTGGTTTGGTTTTTGTGTTTTGTATATGTGTTTTTGTACTTTTATAATAAAAGAGCTCCAGTTCTGCCTGTTGCAGCTTCATTCAGGAAGTGGTGGAGGTGGAGCCTGCAGTGAGCTGAGTGCAGTGTGCTTCCTGGACTGTGTGCTGCTGTGGAGAGAGCTCCTGGGAAGGGAGGTTTTTTTTTCCCATCTGGGACTTTTTGTCTGCCCCCTTCCCAGGAAAGAAGGCTCATAGTGGGACTGGCCTCCGGGGCTGGGCCCCCGGCTCCCACCTCCCGGTCCAAGCTGGCGGGGGGTGGGAGGAACACCAAGCCAGCTAAGGCTACAAGATCTGGCCAAGACAGCAGGGGTTCCAGCATGAGGACCCGGAGGACCCCCGAGGCTACGACCGCGGCGGCTCCTCCCTCCGGAGGTAGGTCGAGTATGAGCGGAGGTGCTGCAGCGGTGCCCCCTGATTGGGGTACCAAGGCGTCGAGGGAGGCAACCGTCACCTATGCCTCCCGTATACATGCGCACCTCTGCGAGTATGAGGACGCCACAAAGAAGCTAAGTTCCCTCTGGGGGGAGTTGAGGGTGGCTCAGGAGAGGTCCGTGAGGGCCTCTGGCAGTAAGAAGCCTTAGCTATCCGCCGCGGTCCGGAAGATCAAGCGGGCCATTCAAGACCTGGAAGACCGCAGGAGCACCATCTTGGCGGGCAGTGGACCCTTCATGGAGAAGCTGCTTAATGATGACCGGTTCAGAGCCATGACCGGTGGGGCTCTGGAGGGGTCGCAGGGCCCCAGCCAGGCGGTGGAGGAGGAGGAAGAAGAGGTATGCGTGGAGGAGGTCGCACCCTACCCACCGCCTGGTGGCCTGGTAAGTGATCTCCAGGCATCGCATAGCGGGATAGCCCCTGAGCAGATGGCTCTCCCGTCTGATTCTAGCCCTTCAGAGGGCAGCGGGAGCGAGGGGGAGGATGAGGAGGATGGGAGTAGCAGCAGTGAGGGGGGCTGCCTTATCATGCAGCAGATCCAGCAGATCGAGTCCCCAATACGTTTTGGTCAGCTTACGTTCGGGGATGAGATCTGCGAGGATGAGGCACCCGGGAGGGGGACGAAGAGAAAAGCAAAAAAAAAAAAGAAAACATCTATTGCACATAAATTTGTGTATGTCCCCCTCTCTGGGGCCCCCCTGTCCCGTTGTGCGGCACCCGCCACCCACCCCGGCTTGGACTCTGTTGTGGGTCCACAGCGAGGGAGCGGGGAGAACATAGGCCATGGCACGCAGAGCGCTGCCTCTGTTTGTGGTAATGGAGGCAGTGGGTCCAAGGTGTCTGATATGGAGCATGGCGCGAAGGGCGGCCCGACGGTGGGTGTGATCTGTGGTGGTGCTCAGGCTGGATCCCCTGTAAAAGGGAGGTCTGGCCTGGCACCTGGTGCGCCTGCTGGCGTGCAGGGGGCGGCTTGTACATCTGCCGCTGCCTCCTGCTCTGATGGCGGCGCACCGACAGCCGGGGCCGCATCTCCGGTGGCGTGTGCTGGGGTGTCTGGGTCCCTCACGCACGGATCCACTAAATCTGGATCACTTTCAGGGACCCAGAGACCTGGTAAGGTGAAGGGCGCGGGGCCTGCGGCTCCGGCAGAGCCGGCTCATAAAGGAAAGGTGGGGCTTGCTCCCCTGGCAAAGTCCGCCGCGGGGTTGGGGCCCCCTGCGCAGGGGCCCAGTAATGGGTCGGCGCGAGGGGCTCCACCACCGGTGGGTGCCGAGAGGGAGGGGCCTAGCCTGGGGCCGGCCGCCGGAGCTGGGGTGGCCAGGCTGTTTGTGGTGAAGGGTGTGACGGTAGGGGGTGCTATGCCCCTGAGAGCTGGTGCCGCTGGTCCAGGGGCCCCTGTGAGTAGACCCAGTTCTGGGTCGGCTTCGGGGGTCCCGGCGCGGCCGGCTTCGGGGGGCGTGGCCTCCCAGTCGTCCACGGCACCAGTGGGAGTGGCCTCTGGGGCCCCCACTGTGCTGCCTGGTGTGGGGGGTGTGGCCTCCCTGTCATCCACGGCACCGGTGGGAGTGGCCTCTGGGGCCCCCACTGTGCTTCCTGGTGCGGGGGGCGTGGCCTCCCTGTCACCCAAGGCACCGGTGGGAGTGGCCTCTGAGGCCCCCACTGTGCTGCCTGGTGCGGGGGGCTTGGTCTCCCTGTCACCCACGGCACCGGTGGGTGTGGCCTCTGGGGCCCCCACCGTGCTGCCTGGTGCGGGGGGCGTGGCCTCGCGGGCAAACCCCACCCAAGTGGGCGTGGATCCACCCAAAAAGGGGTGGGGCTTAGCGCCGGCAGCTGCTACTGCTGGGAGCAGTGGTGCCACGGCTGCGGCAGACAACGGAGGAGGTGCCTGCCTGTCGGTGTCCTCTGTGCCCACGGGCTTATCTGGGGCAGGGGCGCCGGCAAAAATGGCAGCAGCACCAGGTTCCCAAAACCCCCCGGCAGGGAAGGTGCTGCCAACAGGTGGTGGCAGTGCTGCTGCAGGGAAAAAATGTTTGCAGAAAAAAAAAACTGTGACCCCAGTGTGCATGTGAGTGAGAGTGGGGCGAGGGGTGTGACTATTGACGTGGATGGGGATAGCGTGGGTATGGATGTGGCTGTGATTGAAGATACAAGTGTTGAGTTGTCTGTGGAAGGGAGTAAGAATGGTGTGTCTGTTGGTAGTGGGGGTGGGGCTGGTCCATCTGCCCCCCCGTTTTCTGGTCCCCGGAGTTTTGCGGGGGTAGTAGCTGGGGGCTCGAGATCTTCAGGGCGGGCTTCCTCACCTCTGGACCTCTGGGATGGTGACTAGCGGCGCCGTTTCCTCGATGCCCTCAAAAAGGGAGAACGGACGATCGAGGTAGAGGGAAGAGCGGTAGACTTGGCCTTTTGGCTGGATAGACATGGCCTGGCCGCCTTCCAAGATAAAAGGGAGGGGGAGACAGTGTGGTCCCTCCCGACAGCCGGGCAGGGGGTGGCCAGGAGGAATGTGGTCCGTCTTCGGTGGAGGGGCAGTGAAGCGTGCCCGCCAAGATCGAGGGTCGTGGAGCTCCTCCTGAAGATGAGCTTCAGGGCGACTGACATCTTTGCCCTGATTCATCCTTTTGGTACCCCCATCTTCGACATCAGTTTTGTTCGGCCGGAGGGCCTAGAGCTTTTCTGGTCGAATTTTGAACTGGTGAAGGGGGAGCCCGGCTGGCGAGACTTTGCCGTGCAGGCGGTGTCTCGCCAAAATGGCGCAAAGAGGGTGACTGTTTTGACAAATACCGAGTCACTCTCTGGGGTCGATATTATGACGTGGCTTTCCCGCTATGGGGTGGTCACGGACGTCCCAAAAAAGAACAGGGACGAGTTTGGCATTTGGTCAGGGGGCTGGACCTTCATGATGAGGTTGAAGGTCTCAGGCGGTACTGTCACCCACATCCCCTCCTCAGCATTTCTGGGGAGGGACAGGATCCTGATCTTTTACCAGGGGCAGCCGAAGGTCTGCCACAGGTGCGGTGATCCCCGCCACTTCAGCGCGGGCTGCAAGGTACAGAAATGTGCCTTGTGTGGCGGGGTAGGTCATCTTGCCGCGGCCTGTGGTGACATTAGGTGTCACCTGTGTGGTGACCTAGGTCACCCATACAGCCGCTGCCTCCGCTCCTTTTCTAACGCCATCTCTGGTCAGGCAGGGGTGAGCCATGGGGGAGTCCCTGGCGGTTCATCTTCTGCTGATGCTGGAGGTGGGGGCGGGAGAGGGGCTGAGGGGCCAGTGAAGGAAGGCGTGGCCAATACATCTGCCCGCCAGTGGCATCAGGTGAGGCGCCGTGGCGGTAGGGGGCAGGATAAGCCCCGGGCGACTGGGGTGATGTCTGTACCCTCCTCGGAAGCGGCAGCCGGTGCCCCTGAGGCCCTGGGGGAGGAGGCGGTGAACGAGGAGATCAGGAGGATGGAGAGGGAGGAGGTGGCTGCTTCTGATGACTCCTCCCAGTATGAAAGTCTGGACGAGGAGGTGGTGGAGCAGCCTAAAACAAAAGGTGACAGTAAGACCAGTAAGAGTCGGAGAAGGAACCGAAAGGGGGAAAAAACATCTAAGGCCCCCCCCCTGGCCACTAAGGTGCCTACGGAGGGGCTCACTGGCTCCCCTCTGATCCCCCTCTCCAACCGGTTCCATGCCCTCGATGACTCTGCTGTGTCGGAGGTCGGGGGTGAGGGACCGGCGGTAACATCTGAGGTGCCTTCAGGGAGCGGCGGGGTCCGTCCTCCGGAGGGCTCACTTTCCTCTGGGGGGGGGACTGCTCTGGGGTCCAGGGGTGAGGAACCCGGTACTGGGAAGGTGGTGACGGGTGCTATGGACACCTCGGTGTCACTAAAGAGGAGGGGAGAGTCTGGCTCCTCCTCTGAGGGTGAAAAAAGTAAATCGAGGGGTGCGGTGAAAAAGAAGGCCGTCTAACTCAATCACCCATGATGGCGGAACCTACCCCGTTGACTCTGGCGTCGATTAATGTCGCCAGTATAAAGTCAGATGCGGCCAGATTTATGGCCTTTGATTTTTTCAACCGAGTTGAGGCTGACATTTTATTTTTGCAGGAGACCAGACTAACGGACATGGGGGCCATTTACAAAGCAAGGAGGGAGTGGAGGTGCGGGCCCTCATACTGGTCTCTTGCGGCCGAGCCGTATAGCGGGGTAGCGGTCCTTTTTAAGGCCGCTTCGGTGGAATGCAGACGGGTGATCGAGGTAGAAATGGGGAGGTGCTTGGTCCTTGACGTCTTCATGGGGGGACAGGAGCTCCGGCTCATTAACATCTATGGTCCACAGTCAAAGTGGGACCGTAAATGTCTCTTCCTGAAGATCAAGCCCTACCTTTTTACCAGCCGGCAGGTGGTCTTCGGTGGGGACTTTAATACTATAACTAGATCCCGTGATAGGGGAGGCCCCGGAGACCGAAGGCTGGCTTTTGATAGTAATACCCTTAACAGCATAGCAAGCGAAGCTCGCCTGGTGGATGTCCACATCCGGCACACCCCAGGTCATGGGGGTTTCACCTTTCATAGGGGTAGTTGTAGGTCTAGGATAGATAGGTTTTTTTTAAAGGAGGAAGCCGTCTCTTCTGCAGTGTCCGCTGTTGAGGTGGAATTCTCCGATCACTGTTTCATTTCCTTTTCCTTGAATGTTGCAGAGACTCCCCGGATAGGGAGGGGCCTATGGAAGCTGAATTCGTCCCTGTTGGAAGAAGCGGATGTGAGACAATCCTTTGAGGAATTTCTTCAGAGCCAGGTACCTCTCTTGGATCTCTGTAGCAGTAAGTCTGAGTGGTGGGAGATCTTCAAAACAAGGGTTGCGGGGTTCTTCCGTCAGCTTTCGAGCCTCAGAGGCCTGAACAGGTACCGCCTGTATCGGGAGCTGGGGAGGAAACTCGAGCAGCTCGTCTCGACTGGAGGGGACCGTGAGGAAATCTCCAGGGTGAAGGCCTTGCTCAAGGGGTGCCAGTATGATAGGCACACATCCTTAGTTTTTGAGAGGGATTTCGGGAGGTACCGCTCGCCCGACCCCTACAGGAACTGCAGGATGTCAGTGAGTTGCAAGATGGTAACAGGACTGATCGACAGTATGGGTTCCCTGAACAGATCCAAATCAGAGATCCTGGAGGTGGTCAGATCCTTCTACTCGCATCTCTTGGGAAGGAGGGATCCAGATCGGGATGAGATGTCGGCTTTCCTAGCTGAAACCATCCCTGAACCAGGGGATGACCCCTCTCTTCATGGTTTGGCAGAAGCAATCAGGGAAGAGGAAGTGAGACGGGCCATTGATGGTCTCCGGCCCAAAAAAATCGCCCGGTACGGATGGCTTAACATCCGAGTTTTACAGGACTTTTAGGGACTCTTTGGTCCCCCTCATGACTGAGGTTTTTAATGAATGTCTCTCCTCGGACATTCTTCCCGGTTCAATGAGGAAGTCCACCCTGATTATCCTGTCAAAGGGTAAAGACTCGTCCTGTATTGAGAATTGGCGTCCCATAGCGCTTCTCAATACGGACCGAAAGGTTCTGGCAAAGGTGCTTTTCAATCGATTGGTGAAGTTTGTACCCCGGCTCCTTTCAGGGGCCCAGCACTGCTCTGTTCCAGGCCGCAGTACTTTTAGTGCTGTGCTCGGTGTCCGAGAGGCAGTGGAGCAGGGCAGGGCAGGTCTCTGGAAGGGGTACTTGCTGTCCTTAGACCAGGCGAAGGCCTTTGACCGGGTTAACCATGAGTACCTCTGGTCCGTCCTTCTGAGGTACGGTCTGCCCGGGAGGTTTGTTGATTGGTTGAGAGTATTATACAATGGGGCAGAGACTTTTCCGCTTGTGAACGGTTGGGTCGGACCCCCTTTTGAGGTGAGGTCTGGTGTCCTCCAGAGCTGTCCTCTGAGCCCACTGTTATACGTGTTCGCGATCGACCCCTTTTTAAGGAGAGTGGAACGCGGACCGTTGGTGGGAGTCGGGATGGACCGGGCAGAGCCAGAGACCACCTTGAGGGTAGTGGCGTACGCCGACGACGTTTCCCTCTTTGTATCCTCGAGAGAGGAGGCGGACTGGGTCATGTCTGAAGTTGAGCGCTACTCGGTGGCATCTGGGTCCATGATCAACCGGGATAAGTGTGAGAGTCTCTGGCTGGGAGGGGGAGATCCAAGTTTCGATCTCCCGGACACCCTTCCAGGGCCTCAGGCCACAGCAAAAATTTTAGGCATCAGTTTCGGCCCGGGGGACTATCCCCAGCAAAACTGGGAGAGCAGACTTAAGATTGCCGCCCAGAAGGTGGATCAGTGGAAGGGTTGGTCCTTGACCCTAAGGGAAAGGGTTAACCTGGCCAAGGGGTATTTGCTCCCTTTATTAATATACCTGGGCAGCGTCTGCATCTTGCCAGAACCTCTTTGGACACGGGTCTACAGCCTGTTCTTCCAACTATTATGGGGGAATAGGCTGAACCTGATCAAGAGGGAGGTCACGTACCGCACGAGGAGACTAGGAGGGTTGGGTATGGTCAACCCGGTGGTGTTTCTAGTAAACACCTTTCTTAAGGCAAACATCGCCAACCTCTGGTTAGAGAGGGCTCCTCCGTGGGTATTCTCCTGTAGGGGGTGGTTTCGGCCTTTCTTCCAGGAATGGGATACAGGAGGGCGGGTGAAGGACCTTCGCACGCCTCATGGGCATCTTCCGGCTTATGCTACCCTGGTTGTGAAGGCGATCCGCCGGTGGGGTCTGGGAGTGTGGGAGATCAGGACCTTGTCAAGGAGGTTACTTGACAATAGGGTTCTGTTGACCCACTTCCAGAAGCCCCTGGCCCTCAAGGATTGCCCAAGCTGGGATCTGGAGGTGGTGCTCGGGTTATTAAACTCTAAGCGGATCCCCTTGAAGTTTTGGGACTTGACTTGGCGCTGCTTCCATGGGAGACTGTATGTGAGGGGCAACCTGAAGTACAGGAACTCTGATGACCGGGATTGTCCCCGCGAGGAGTGTGGCGGCATGCTTGAAAGCATGGAGCACTTCCTGCTTCAATGTCCCTTTAATACAGAGGTCTACAGTAGGGTGGGTGCTTCCATTGGCTGGCCTAGGCTGGCAGGCCTTTCCTATGCGGAGTGGGCCTATGGGGCATTCAGGTCCCTTGGTGGCCGAGATCGGGGCACTGTCTTCTTAGTTAGTTTAGTGACTAGGTTTTACACGTGAAATGCACGGTGTTTAGTGTCCACCCAGCAGAAAGTCCTCCCCCGGGAAGAGGTGATTAGGAACATCCTGGGTGACCTGGCAAAAGTGCGCTCGCTGGAGTATGAGAGGCTGGGTGCAGGGAGGGCTTCCCTTCTATGGAGGGGGTTCTCATTTAATGTGCCCTAGGGAGAGTTAGGGTATGTGTGTCTGTGATAGGGTTAGTTTAGTCCCTTTCTATATTTTATATTTATTTGTAGAGTCAGATAGATGTGTAGGGTCAGGGAGGGACAGGTAGGGACAGTCTTTAGGGACAGGCAGTTAGTATTAGGTTGGTAGTGAGGGACAGTTAGGGACAGGTAGGGACAGGTAGGTAAAGATTGGTAGGGTGGTAGGGACAGATTTTTCTTTTTCTTTATTAGAGAGGGATAGGATTCTGTGTGATAGATTAGGGTGAGAGCCTCTGTAGTCTCCAGTTCCCGGTGGTGGGCTGTTACCCTCACGTGTAGTTTTTTGTTTTATGGTATTGGAACCCGTATATAGGGCTTGCAAGCACCGAACTTGGGTCTGATTTTGGTTCATGGTTGTTGTATATGGTAATGTGATTAAGTTTTTTAGGTTTATTGTAGTGTTATAAAGTTGCGTATATTATTTTTTATATATCTGTGTATTATGATGTGTGTTTGGGGGGGTTTAGTGTAGGTTGGGTGGAGGGTTTCAGGGGGGAGGGGGGGAGGGGTTTTGGTGGATGGGTTGGTGGTTTGGACATCCTAAAATGGATGGGAAAAAAGGCAAAAGGACCTGGTATCTTTGTGGGCCACAAACTTTAGTGGGACCCTGGTGTGATGAGGCCACAGACTATCGTGGGACCTTGGGTGTTGGGAGTGGGAACAAAAAAAAATAAATAAAAACTACAAAAAAAAGGTTTGCTGTGTATTAAGTTTTGTTTCGGCCAGGTGGCCTATTTCTTTGTTTTTGGCAGTGGGCCAGTTTGTTGTTTTGTTTTGGGGGTTTAGGTATGAATGTGGAGTGAATGTTGGAAGGGGATATTTTTGGAAAAAAAAGGGTTAAGGTCTTCCCTTGCTGGGGGGATTTTGGGAAATGGACTTTATGTTCTATGAACATTGTAGGACATTTTTGCTTTGCTTTATAATTTATACTGGACATTATAATTTTGGACTTGTTTGTGTTTCGTTGGGGTTTGTGTCTTGGTTCTTTGTGTAGTGTGTGTTTTTATGGTTTGTTTTATATTTTTATAATAAAAGAGCTCCAGTTCTGTCTGCTGGTGCTTTTACAGATATTTGTAGAAATAGCCCCAGGTATCAGGGGCCAGGAATAATTTTTGTTTGGATCTTAATCCTGATTATTTGCTTAAAAAGCAATCCAGAGAACACCGTTTTTCTGCTCCATTTGCTTGTTGGCACTGCAGAATACAGCAAGATCCTTTCCATATTACAGCACTAAAAATCCATCTATTTAAAACTGTGTTAGTCACACGGATCACATATAATTGCGCTGAAAATTCTGCTATTTCTGGCCTCCATTGAAATTTTGTTGCAGTGTGTCAGCGAAGTTATTGACATGAGGTTGCTGTTAAAAATAGTTGCCTACAGGCCAGCTATTTAAAACTGAGGTTTGTCCGTCACACGGATCACATATAAGTGCGCTGAAAATTCTGCCATTTCTGGCCTCCATTGAAATTTTGTTACAGTGTGTCAACGAAGTTATTGACACGAGGTCGCTGTTAAAAATAGTTACCTACAGGCCAGCTATTTAAAACTGTGGTTTTCTGTCACACTTACCACATATCACTGCTGTTCAAATCCAGCCATTTGTAGTGAATGTGGAAAATATTGTCCTCCATTTAAAATGGGTAAGGCGCGTGGCAAGGGACGGGAAAGTGGACATGATGGTGATGATGGTGCATGCAGAGGATGAGGCTGATGCCGTGGGCTAACCAAAATTGTGCCACAACAAACACCCACATCTTGTCGCTCGACTTTCCTGTCCCAATTAATAGAGGACCGCAGAACACCATTATTGAACACAGAGCAGTGTGAAAAGGTTATTGGTTGGATAATGCTTCCAGTCACTTAGCCACCACTATCACCACCCTGTCTTCCACATGGTCAAGGCTCAGTAGCTGTGAGTGTGGACCGCATATTCTTCACCCTGATCCACCTTCCTCCCACCATGCCGAGTGCCCGGAGACAACTGATACCACACTTGGACACTCCGAAGAGCTGTTCACTTTTCCATTTATAGATTCGGGCCTCTCGCCTGGTCCACTTGAATCGTGGCAAGAGGAGATCACATGTAGCGATGTCCAAATATTTGAGCAGCCACATTCACATGAAGGTGACGGTGGGAAACTGTCACAAGAGGTGGATGATGATGAGACACAAATGCCAGAAAGTCAGGAGGAGGACCAGGGTGCGAAAGTGGAAGACGAGGTGGTGGATGATATAGTAACTGACCCAACCTAGCAGGGGGGCATGCAGAGCGAGGACAACAGCACACAGGGGGAGGAAGACATAGCACCACGACAGGCAGGAAGAAGCAGTGTGGTGGCCTCAGACAGAAGGCGGGCAACCATTCCCTTTAACATCAGCACGACGGAAGTTGCCAGTACAACTGTTAGGTCTTCCTGACTCTGGATGTTTTTTAAAGACTCTGCAGATAACCCCAAAAAGGCCATTTGCACCACCTGCCAGGCCAGCATCAGCAGGGGTGGCAAAACGACCAGCCTAACCACCACGAGCATGATCAGGCACATGGCAGCAAAGCACCCAACTTTGTGGGCCGAACCCCAGGGTCCAGGAACAGTGTCTGTGGGTGGCACCATTGCTTCTTCCGCTGTTGTGCGTTCAAGCCAATCCTCTGTCCGTGGTACATGCGAAGATGCCTCCTGCCCTACACCTGTTGTTGCACACTCTCAAGTAGCACCATCAGCAAGCACATTCACGTCCTTGTACCAGCACAGCGTTCAATTGTCCCTACCCATGTCCTGGGAACACAAGCGCAAATACGCAGCCAACGGATTCACAGGCCTCATTACTAAATTATCACATTTCGAAATGTTGCCTTTTAGGCTCATGGAGACAGAAGCTTTCCGCAACCCTCTTGCACTATATGCACTGCAGTCTGCCACATACATAATCTGCCAACCTAACTCTTACTATCACCTTCACCACTGACAATATGCACCTGGATTAGTCCTCAGAAGGACTGTTAGTTCATATGGTTATATAGATATATGTTGTGGAATACCTATACTAACTCTAAATAAGCAAATCTCTCCCTGACTCAGCAGCACCTTTCCCTTCTCTGCCTGATTCCGGGGTAGACTGTGTCGAGCATAGCAGTGCCAGGTCTGATATAGACCTGATGATGCTGTGCGGCCAGCCAATCACTGTAATGCCCACAAGCAACATGGCTATGGCATTACAGTGTATGGTAAGCAATCCCTGCATGTTTATTGGCTCTCTAAAGAGCGCCAAACATAGAGGGTTGGGACCCGAGTTCCTGAGCAACCTGGAAATACTCGCCGAGCGCCGAGCTTTTCGAGCACCGTGATGCTCGGGCGAGTACGGAGCAGTGGCAAGCACATTCGCTCATCACTAATGACTACATTTATAAACTTTTAAATATTACTTTCATATATTTTCATGAGGGGCAGAATGATTTACTGTTGTTTACTAATTAAAGGACATAGGAATCTTTGTAGGCAGTTTTTTAAGTAATTGCCTGCATTTTGGCTAGAATTTTTTTTGGGGAATTGGGTTTCATTAAAATTTTGCACCATTTGTTTTTTTTAAGTCTGTTTGCTTCCCTGCTTATTGCTTGCCAAAGTCTGTGTCATTTACACTGTCCGATGGCGAATGTTATATGAACGATGATTGGCTACATGTTTGCTGATTAGAGTTCATTTAATAGCCGCTGACACTGCTTCTGATGCACACAGAGCATTGAGTAAGAGATTGTTTTGTGCGCAGAGTGCGTTGTTCTTCTTGTCAGCACATTTAGACAGGATGATGTGCTTCAGAGAACAATGATTTTTAGGTAAGTTAAAAATCATTTCACCCCATGCACAAATGTTTTTGTCAATAGGGTGATTGGCAACCTGTTTACATTGTCCGAGTATCTGGAAATGAAGGTATGTCCACTTTTAATACAGTGTTCTCTAAAGTGTGTAAAGTACATAAAATAACAAACCCATCAGGCATTTACTCTCCCCCTGCACATTGCTGGCTTCCTTATGCTTCTCCGGTCCCGGTGTTGTGACAAGAGTGGTGACGTCATGTCAATAGCACACGTTACCATTAGTGATGAGCAAACATGCTCGCCACTGCTCGGTACTCGCCCGAGCATCACTGTGCTCAACAAGCTCGGTGTTCGGCAAGTATTTCCCGGTTGCTCGGGCGGGAACTCGGGTCCCCTCCCTGCATGTTTGCCGCTCTTTAGAGAGTCAATGATCATGGAGGTATTGTCTGCCATGCACTGTAATGCCTTAGCCATGTTGGTTGGTTGTGGGCATTACAGTGTTGGCTGGCCGCACAGCATTATCGGGTATATATAAGACCTGGCGCCGCTATGTTCGTCACAGTCTACCCCGGAATCAGGCAGAGTAGGGAGAAGTGCTGCTGAGTCAGGGAGAGATTTGCTTATTTATAGTTAGTATAGGTATTCCACAACATATATATATATACAGTGGTGGCCAAAAGTTTTGGCACACCTGCAACTCTGTCAGATAATACTCAGTTTCTTCCTGAAAATGATTGCAATCACAAATTCGTTGGTATTATTCTCTTCATTTAATTTGTCTTCAATGGAAAAAACACAAAAAGAATTGTCCTAAAGCCAAATTGGATATAATTCCACACCAAACCTAAAAGAGGGGGTGGACAAAAGTATTGGCACCCTTTGAAAAATCCTGTGATGCTTCTCTAATTGGTGTAATTAACAGCACCTGTAACTTACCTGTGGCACCTAACAGGTGTTGGCATTAACTAAATCACACTTGCCGCCAGTTAACATGGATTAAAGTTGACTCAACCTCTGTCCTGTGTCCTTGTGTGTACCACATTGAGCATGGAGAAAAGAAAGAAGACCAAAGAACTGTCTGAGGACTTAAGAAACCAAATTGTGAGGAAGCATGAGCAATCTCAAGGCTACAAGTCCATCTCCAAAGACCTGAATGTTCCTTTGTCTTCCGTGCACAGTGTCAAGAAGTTTAAAGCCCATGGCACTGTGGCTAACCTCCCTAGATGTGGACGGAAAAGAAAAATTGACGAGAGATTTCAACGCAAGATTGTGTGGATGGTGGATAAAGAACCTCGACTAACATCCAAACAAGTTCAAGCTGCCCTGCAGTCCGAGGGTACAACAGTGTCAACCCGTACTATCCGTCAGCATCTGAATGAAAAGGGACTGTATGGTAGGAAACCCAGGAAGACCCCAATTCTTACACCAAGACATAAAAAAGCCAGGCTGGAGTTTGCCAAAACTTACCTGAGAAAGCCTAAAATGTTTTGGAAGAATGTTCTCTGGTCAGATGAGACAAAAGTAGAGCTTTTTGGGAAAAAGCATCAACATAGAGTGTACAGGAAAAAAAAAGAAGCATTCAAAGAAAAGAACACGGTCCCTACAGTCAAACATGGCGGAGGTTCCCTGATGTTTTGGGGTTGCTTTGCTGCCTCTGGCACTGGACTGCTTGACCGTGTGCATGGCATTATGAAGTCTGAAGACTACCAACAAATTTTGCAGCATAATGTAGGGCCCAGTGTGAGAAAGCTGGGTCTCCCTCAGAAGTCATGGGTCTTCCAGCAGGACAATGACCCAAAACACACTTCCAAAAGCACTATAAAATGGTTTGAGAGAAAGCACTGGAGACTTCTAAGGTGGCCAGCAATGAGTCCAGACCTGAATCCCACAGAACACCTGTGGAGAGATCTCAAAATGGCAGTTTGGAGAAGGAACCTTTCAAATGTCAGGGACCTGGAGCAGTTTGCCAAAGAAGAATGGTCTACAATTCCAGCAGAGCATTGTAAGAAACTCATTGATGGTTACCGGAAGCGGTTGTTCGCAGTTATTTTGGCTAAAGGTTGTGCAACCAAGTATTAGGCTGAGGGTGCCAATACTTTTGTCCGGCCCTTTCTTGGAGTTTTGTGTGAAATGATTAATGATTTGATTTTTGCTTCATTCTCTTTTGTGTTTTTTCCTTGCAAGCAAATTAAATGAAGAGAATAATACCAAAGAATTTGTGATTGCAATCATTTTCAGGAAGAAACTGAGTATTATCTGACAGAATTGCAGGGGTGCCAATACTTTTGGCCAGCACTGTATATCCATCTGAACTAACAGTCCTTCTGAGGAATAATTCAGTGCTAGGCAGGCAGGCAGTGTATGTGGCAGACTGCAGTGTATAATGCAGCACAAGAGGGTCCATTGAACGTCCTGTCTGCGGCTGCTGTAATAATTACAGATATTTGTAGACATAGCCCCAGATATCAGGGACCAGGGACAATTTTTGTTATCTCAATCCTGGTTATTTGATTAAAAAGCAATCCAGGGTACACCATTTTTCTGCTCCATTTGCTTGTTCTCACTGCAGAATAAAGTCAGATCTGTTCTATATTTCAGCGATAAAAATCCAGAAATTTGAACTGAACATGGAAAATATTGGCCTTCTTTAACATTCTGTTGCGGTGTGTCGGTCAAGCTATTCACACTAGGTGTCTGTGAAGAATAATATTAGTAAATTATAGGCCTGCTCTTTAAAACCGTGGTTCTCTGTCAGATATATCACCTATAAGAATGTTCCAAAATCAGACATTTCTTCCATTTCTATTCTGTTGCAGTGTGTCGGTCAAGCTATTCACACTAGAACCATGGTTCTCTGTCAGACATATCATCCATAAGACTATTCCAAAATCAGGCACTTCTCGTGAATGTGAAAAATATTGTCCTTCATTAAAAATGGGCAAGGTGTGTGGCAAGAGACGGGGAAGTGGACGTGATGGTGCATACAGAGGCCAAGGACATGGCCGCAGGCAAGCTGATATTGTGTCACGACAAACACCCACATCTTGTCGCTTGACCGTCCTATCCCAATTACTAGGGGACCGCAGTGCACCACTATTGAGCCCAGAGCAGAGTCAAAAGGTTGTTAGTTGGATAGCAAATAATGCTTACAGTCTCAACAACGCAGTTACTGGGAAAGTCCACCTAACCACGGATATGTGGACAAGTGCTTGTGGGCAGGGACTGGACATCTCACTGATGGCACACTGGGTTAATAAAGTGGAAGCCGGGACCCATTTGGACCTTGGCACGGAACCCGTCCTCCCGACGCCAAGGATTGCGGGCCCTGGGTCAGTCAGGGTTGCCCCCACATTTGACAGCTCTTGCACCTCTTCCTCCTCCTCCTCTTCAGCCTCCATCTCCGAAATGACCCCATCAGTCACAAGCTGGAAGCACTGCAGCACCGCCTCGGCCAAGAGGCCACAGGCTGTGCTGAAGCTAATATGCTTAGGTGACAAACCGCACCACGCTGAAGATGTGTGGACAGCTCTGAAAGAGCAGGCAGATCTGTGGCTGACACTGCTGACCCTACAGCCAGGCATGATCATGTGTGACAATGGTTGGAACCTGGTAGCAGCTCTGAGGCGAGGCGAGCTCACACATGTACCATGCCTGGCCCATGTGCTTAACCTCATGGTTCAGCGGTTTCTCAAAACCTACCTGGATCTGCCAGATCTGTTTCTCAAAGTACGCCGCCTGTGTGCCCAGTTTAGAAAATCAGCTACAGCTTCCGCCACCCTTGACGTGCTTCAGCAGAATTTTCAGCTTCCAGCTCACCGACTGATCTGCGATGTCCCCATGCATTGAAACTCTACACTGCAGATGCTGGAAAGGATTTGTGAGCAGAAGAGGGCAGTTGTTGACTACCAGCATCAACAAGGCTGTCGGTATTCAGTTCAGACTCCACACATAAGACCTCAGGAGTGGACTGGATGCCAGACATATGTATCATCCTCCAAAACTTTGAGGACTCCACCAAGATGGTGAGCGATGGTGACGCCATAATTAGCATCACCATCCTGCTTCTCTGTCTTCTAAAATGCTCTCTGCTCACAATTAAGGAGGATGCATTGCAGGCGGAGCACGATGAGATGGAGCAAGGAACCATACAGGGTGATTACACACAGTCTAGCCTCATCTCATCACAACATGAATGAGGAAGGGGAGGAGGAATAAGAACAGGAGCTAGTCTCCTGCGCTATAGAAGGTACTACCTGCACAACTGTCATACCATCTGTTCAGCATGGATGGCCTGAGGAGAGGGAGTAGGAGGAAGAGGAGGAGGATGTGGAGGAGAGCATGGTCAGTCGTCCTCTTGGTGAGGACACGGAAGTCTTGCCTCTTTACAGTCTGGCACACATGGCTGAGTTTATGTTACGCTGCCTTTCCCATGACCCTCGCGTTGTCCAAATTCTGGGTGACAGTAATTACTGGTTGGTGATACTTCTAGACCCACGCTACAAGGAAAACTTTCTGTCCCTTATTCCCACGCTGGACAGGCCTAATAAAATGGGGCAGTACCAGAATGCCTTTGTTGCAGAATTATTAAAAAAAATTCCATCTGAAAACGCTGGCGGCAGAGGTCACAGTTCGTTGGACAATCAAGGAGTACAGAGGAGAGAGACACAAGTGCAATCCAGCAGAGGCAGGGGAACATTGTCACAGTTCTGGGAGAGTTTTCTCAGACCCTCCCATCGCACAGGCCCTGAGGTGTGGTGTACTCTCCCAAGGAGGGAAAAGTTTCGGAAGATAATGAGGGAGTACCTTGCCGACTGTACCAACATCCTCCGTGATTCCTCTGTGCCTTATAATTATTGGCTATCCAAGCTGGACACATGGCATGAACTGGCTTTCTATACCTTGGAGGTCCTGGCCTGCCCTGCCGCTAGCGTTTTGTCAGCGTTTTGAGTGGGTTTTTAGTGCCGCTGGTGGAATTATAACTGATAGGCGCATCCGCCTGTCAACTGAAAATTCTGACAGGCTGACTCTTATAAAAATGAACAAAGGCTGGATTGGGCCAGACTTCTCAACACCACCGAATGATAGCAGCGTAAAATAAACTCAAATACAGTGTCTTTTTTTTGGGAGGTCTAACTCTATTCCCATGCACCGCTGTCTTCACACCCAGACATGGGTATACGCTTCCTGATTTTGTCTATTTGCTCTTGTCCTCCTCCTTCTCCGCATCCTCATCCTCCACCACCATATCACTACCATATGTACCATATCAACATATCTACATCTCTTGCAAAGGACATTGGAGTTCCTCCAAATTTTTGGCAGCCATTGCTTCACTGCATAGGCAAACAGTATGGGAGACCCACTTCCTAATAATGGGAACATTATTTTCAGGAGGCCCTCCGACATCTACGTCTCTTTTAAGGGCCATTGGAGTTCCTCCAAATTTTTGGCAGCCGTTACTTCACTGCATAAGCAAACAGTATGGGCGACCCACTTCGTAATAATGGGAATTTTTTTGTTTTCAGGAGACCCTCTGACCTCTACTTCTCTTGAAAGGGGGATTGGAGTGCCTCTACATTTTTGACAGCCATTGCAGGCACTGCATAGGTGTCACGCCAGGTGTGAGTGCAACACAGAGGGGAAAGGGAGCCCTGACACAAGGGAAAGGGGGAAGAGATTACCTCCTAATCTGGACTAGCATCACCCTGTCTCCCCCTAACATCTCTATACAGCCTCCACAGCTGTCGCCGATCATGTGCCTCGCCCTACTATCCCTGGCATAAGGCTGGGGGGGAAGGAGATGAGCATTAGTCAACCTCCACTAGCACTCTAAAGACAAAAGGGGAAGACAACACAGGGGAAAAACAACTTAGCTTAGAAGAACTCCAACAGGGCACACGGCCTCAAGACTCCAGAGAGGACATGATGCTGCTTCAGGCATGTTCCAAATAGAAATGAGTCTAACCTGCGATGCCCACCTAGACACTCCAGGTATATATACACCCAGATTAAAGGGACATAGTCACTGGGTCCTAAACACAGCCTTCTATCTAGGCAGCTGTTTGCATGGCCAAATGTAGAGATCCACCTCTGTGTCTTTAAGTTGTTGGTGGGGTTTTTCCTAAATTTTGGCAGCCGTTGGACTCACTGCCTACAATATAACTGTATAGCAGACCCTATTCTTTCTAATGGGAACATGTCGTTACTGTGGCCCAGCTCTATGTGTCTTTAAATTGTTAGTGGGGTTTTTCCTAAATTTTGGCAACCGTTGGACTCACTGCATACCCTATAACCGGATAGCAAACCCTCTCCTTTCTAATGGGAACATGTCATTACTGTGGCCCAGCTCTATGTGTCTTTAAATTGTTAGTGGGGTTTTTCCCAAATTTTGGCAGCCGTTGCAGTTACAGCATGGGCATCACCACTATAGGAGACCCTCTCCTTTATAATGGGAACATTTTTTTTACTGAGACCCTCCTCTATGTCTCTTCAAAGGGGTATTAGGTTGCGTCCAAATTTTTGGCAGCTCTTGCAGTCACGGCATACGCAAAAACAGTATAGGAGACCCACTCGTTAATAATGGGAACCGCAAAGCATAGCCAGCTGATTGCTCTCTAACAATAGCGAGGACCGACTGCTGGCCCTTTAAAAATAGTAAGGGCCGCCTGATGGCCCTGTAAATATAGGCTTTGTGACTTTCAGAGTCCCTCCATCATAAATGAAACAGGATGTATCTGATGGTGTGTCACACACAACATGGCCAGATAAGGTTGTAAAATGTTAAAATGACATTTCCTGGTGAATGCATTTTTCTTGGTTGAAAGCAATGCAAAAGTGCAAAAACGCATCAAAAACGCTACTTGTGAACATAGCCCAAGGTGTGGAGGAGCATTTTTGTTTTTGTCTATTTATTTTGCTTTATATACAAGTCATTACTCTGGAAAGGATGTTCCTTAAAATTTTTCCCAGGAAAATCCATTTTGGTTTCATTGTTGTATTTTTTATTGTGAATCTGTAAAAGTGGCGTAACACCTCTGACAATATTGTTGACAGCATTGACCTGGGAGTCAGAAATGCTTCCAGTGGTCTTCTCCATGCTGTTCCCATGTCAATTGATCACTGTTCCTATAGATTTGGGCAATTTTTAGGCCCCCTGCAGACCGCCGGGGGGGGGGAGGGAGCACCGGAAAAATACTCGAGTTTCTCATAGACTCATTACTCGGACCGAGCACTCGAGTATTCCAATTTGCTCTACTCAAACAGCGAGTACCCGAACATTTTGGAGCTCGCTCATCACTAGTTACCATTCTAGATGGTCACTGAGCTTGAGAGACCGCGGCATGACAGTGTGCTCTCCTCTGTGTGCACAACAACAGCACACAGTGACTAGCCCAGCCCCTGAAATGAGAGTGACTGATGATGCTTCATCTCAGGGATGGGCCAGAGGCTGTCACAGTGATCAAAGCCTCTGCCTCATGCTCTGATGATGCTTCGTTTGAGTATCCAAGCATGCACTGAGATTCTAAAATGATGCGTCATCACACGCAGAAGTATGAAAGTAGGAAGTATGGAAAAAAGTACAGTAGCAGTTAGATAGTATAATTAGGAAACAGTAGGTCATTTTTAATGCAAGCATATTAGACATTAGTTTAGATTTAGTAATGAGCGAGCACTAAAATGCTCGGGTACTCGTTGCTTGGGTCGAGCAAATTGGAATACTCGGGTGCTCGACCCGAGCAACGAGCCCAATGTATGTAAGTCTATGGGAAACTCGAGCATTTTTCAGGCGGTTCCCCCCGGCGGTCTGCAGAGGGCCTAAAAATTGCCCAAATCGATGGGAACAGTGCTCAAATGACATGGGAACAGCATGGGGAAGACCCCTGGAAGCATTTCTGACTCCCAGGTCACTGCTGTAAACAACGTTGTCAGAGTATTACCCCACTTTTATGGACTCACCATAAAACATACAAAAACAAAAACAAAATGGATTTTCCTGGGAAATATGTTAAGGAACATCCTTTCCAGGGTAATGACTTGTATATAAGGCAAAATAAATAACTTAAAACAAAAATACTCCTCCACAACTTGGGCTATGTTCACACGTAGCGTTTTTGATGCGCTTTTGCACTTTTGAATTGCTTTCAACCAAGACAAATGCATTCACGAGGAAATGTCATTTTAACATTTTACAACCTTATCTGGCCATGTGGTCTGTGACACATCATCAGACACATGCATACAGTGCTAAAAAGACATGGGAACAGCATGGGGAAGACCTCTGGAAGCATGTCTGACTCCCAGGTCACTGCCTAAAAGTGTGCCCATCATAAGTGATCCTTGGTGCATGTGAAGATGCCTCCCACCATGCACCTGTCATTGCAGACTTGCAACAATCACCATCCACTTCCTTGTCCCACTGCAGCGTTCAGTTGTCCCTACCCCATTCCTTGGAATGTAAGCGCAAGTATGCAGGCAGCCACCCACCCACCCACCCACAGGCTGCAACACTATACTGCCAAATTTTTGACAGCTGCTTGCACTTGAAATGTGGCCTTATAGGCTCATGGAGGCGGAATCTTTTCACAACCTCATGCCGGCGGCGGCCAGGTGTCCATACTCTGTCCCCAGCCGCAACTATATTTCCCGGTATCGCCTCCGCCTTCCACAAGCACAGGTCCCACAACATGACCCGTGCCCTCCCCAGTGCACTTACTGGGAAGGACCGCCTAAACACAAACACGTGGACAGGTGAATGTGGCCAGGGATGGTACGGAGCCAGTCCTCAACTTATTTTGCTAAGAGTAGTATTTAGCTCGTTGTAAGGACAGGCATAGAGTGAAACCGTATGTACCCTGCGTGTCATTTCTCCCAGAAAGGCCTGTAATTGAGCTTGTTGCAGAAGCAATAGCAGCCCGTCCAACATCAACTCACACTTGTCGGTGGTGCTTTGACACACACACATCTTTGCGCATTTAATTTCTTGAATACAGAGTTGGACAATGGCCTGATCTGCAATGCGTTTTGAGAAATAACATGCATAAGCATGGTCGATCCACATTAAAAAAGCAGCCATAGAGTGTCCAGGAACCTTCCCCCACACTTTTCTTAGCAAGGGCTGCTTTTCAGCAGGGTTGTACGGGCCCCCCAGAGAACCGGAGACTCCTCAGGCGGGCCCTGGCTTCTCCTTCAGGAGAGTTCATAGCGTCGAGGTGAGGCCATGATGATGATAGAGGCCACCATCTGCTTAGTTTTCTGTTACTTCGAATGCAAGTGCAAGTATGCAGCCAGCCACCCACCCACCCACAGGCCGCCACACTAAACTGCCAGATTTCTGGGCAGCTCTTTGCACTTGAAATGTAGCCTTTTAAGCTCGTGGAGGCGGAAGCTTTTCACAACCTCATGCCAGCGGCGGCAGGGTGTCCATACTCGGTCCCCAGCCGCCACTATATTTCCCAGTATTGCCTCCGCCTTCCACAAGCATGGGTCCCACAACATTACCCATGCCCTCCACAGTGCACTTACTGGGAAGGACCGTCTAACCACGAACACGTGGACAGGTAAATGTGGCCAGGGATGGTACGGAGCCAGTCCACAACTTTTTTTGCTAAGAGTTGTATTTAGCTTGGTGAAAGGACTGGCAAAGAGGGAAACTGTATGTACCCTCCGTGTCATTTCTCCCAGGAAGGCCTGTAATTGAGCTTGTTGCAGAAGCAATGGTAGCCCGTCCAACATCAACTCGCACTTGTCGGTGGTGCTTTGACACACACACATCTTTCTTTGCGCATTTAATTTCTTGAACACAGAGTTGGACAATGGCCTGATCTGTAATGCGTTTTGAGAAATAACATGCATAAGCATGGCCGATCCACATTAAAAAAGCAGCCATAGAGTGTCCGGGAACCTTCCCCCACACTTTTCTTAGCCAGGGCTGCTTTTCGGCAGGGTTGGACGGGCCCACCAGAGAACCGGAGACTCCTCTGGCGGGCCCTAGCTTCTCCTTCAGGAGAATTCATAGTGCCGAGGTGAGGCCATGATGATGATAGAGGCCACCATCTGCTTAGTTTTCTGTTACTTCGAATGCAAGTGCAAGTATGCAGCCAGCCACCCACCCACAGGCCGCAACACTAAACTGCCAGATTTCTGGGCTGCTCTTTGCACTTGAAATATGGCCTTTTAAGCTCGTAGAGGCAGAAGCTTTTCACAACCTCATGTCGGCGGAGGCCGGGTGTCCATACTCGGCCCCCAGCCACCACTATATTTCCCGGTATCGCCTCTGCCTTCCACAATCACGGGTCCCACAGCATTACCCGTGCCCACCCCAGTGCACTTACTGGGAAGGACCGCCTAACCACAAACATGTGGACAGGTGAATGTGGCCAGGGATGGTACGCAGCCAGTCCACAACTTTTTTTGCTGAGAGTTGTATTTAGCTCAGTGAAAGGACTGGCATAGAGGTTAACCGTATGTACCCTGCTTGTCATTTCTCCCAGGAAGTCCTCTAAAGTTGCTTGCACTTGAAATGTGGCCTGAACATTACTGCTGGTACTTTTCTGTGGGAATTTGCTTACCTCCTACCAGCCTGGAATATTTCCAGCAAACTATGGTACGACGCCATGGTATTAGCACTGCCCCCAGTACCAGTAGCAAAGCCATCCCCAATTTCCTTCTCAGGAATTTTATTTGGTAGACTGAGTGGCTGCCCAAATACATTTTCTCACAAAAGGAGCTGAAGAAAGAGTGGCAGTAGGTGCAAGTTTCTCCAGCCTGTTAGATTATAGAGGGTGAACGGCAGCACATTGGATCAGTGGTTAGCACTGAAGCCTTGCAGCGCTGGGCTCCTGGGTTCAAATCCCAGCAAGGATAACATCTGCAAGGACTTTGTATATTCTCGCCGTGTTTGCGTGTTTTTCCTGCTCAGTAAAAAAGCAGCCATAGAGTGTCCGGGAACCTTCCCACACACTTTTCTTAGCCAGGACTACTTCTCGGCAGGGTTGGATGGTCCCACCAGAGAATCCACTGGTGTGCCTTGGCTTCTACCTCAGGAGAGTTCATGATAGTTCTAACTTTGAAGCTGCTATGGGGCTCTAGAGCGGGTGAGAAAGGTTAGCCCTCAGAATCAAATCCTCTGGTGGGCACAATGTTTTTCAATCTAAAACAGCTTCTCAGTGGGAGTTGTATTTCATCACAGCCATATTCTTTAGCTCAGTGAAAGGATTGGCATAGAGGGAAACCGTATCTACCCCAGCTGTCATTTCTACATCACCAGGTTCCGCCCATTGTCACACACGACCATGCCTGGCTGTATGTTCAGCGGTGAGAGCCACAGATCAGGCTGCTGTGTTACAGCTTTCAACAACTCTGCAGCGCTGGGCGGTTTGTCAATTAAGCATTAAGCATGTCATCTTCAGCACAGCCTGTTGCCGCTTGGCCAAGGCAGTGCTGCAGTGCTGTCAGCTTGTGACTAGTGTTGAGCGATACCTTCCGATATCAGGAAATATCGTATCGGATTGGATCGGGCCGATACCCAAAAAGTATCGGATATCGCCGATTCCGATACCGGAAACCAATGCAAGTCAATGGGACACAAATATCGGAATGAAAATAAACCCTTTCTTTCCTTGTAGGTTAATTCTACATGAAGTAAAACAACTAAGAATAATGTAGAATGACATGAAAAGCCGGCAATTCATCAGCGGCATTCACCGGTACCTGACAATTTACAACAGAAAGAATAGAGCATCACACATAGATTAGATAGATAGAAACATGTCAGTCACATATATATGAAGTACAGTGCCAGTGTTGCTTACTGTACTTGTCATTTAGTGTAAAGGATTTATTTTAAAAAATATTAGTGTTTTCGTGCACCGTCTCTTTAAAAAAGCCGGCCGGCAATTCAGCATCGGTACCCGACAATTTATAACAGACAGAATAGAGCTTCACACATAGATTAGATAGATAGAAACATGTCAGTCACATATATATGAAGTACTGTGACAGTGTTGATTACTGTACTTGTCATTTAGTGTTAAAATAAAGGATTTATTTAAAAAAAAATTGGCGTGGGGTTCCCCTTAATTTTAGGCTCTAGCGGAGGTTAAGCAGACGGCTGGGGCAAATGTTTGAAGCCTGGGAAGGGGGTAATACCCACGGAGCATCCCAGGCTACTAATATCAGCCCCCAGCTGAATACCTAGCCTTTACTAGCTATTAAAATGGGGGAACCCCCCAAAAAAATAACGTGGGGTCCCCCCTAATTTAATAGCTAGCAAAGGCTAGGCAGACAGCTGGGGGCTGATTTTAATAGCCCAGGAAGGGTGCCATGAATATTGGCCCCCTCCCAGGCTAGAAACACCAGCCGTCAGCCGCCCCAGAAATGGCGCATCCATAGGATGCGCCAATTCTGGCACTTAGCCTTGCTCTTCCCACTGCCCTGTAGCGGTGGCAGGGGGTAATAGGGCTGGGGTTGATGTCAGCTTATAATGCCAGCTGACATCAAGCCCAGGTTAGTAATGGAGAGGCGTCTATAAGACACCCCCATTACTAACCCCATAGTCAAAGTTAAAGAAAAACACAAACACCCAGAATAAAGTCCTTTAATTGAAATAAAGACACAATTCTTTATTGTTCTAAATTAAACCATACTTACCATCACGCCCATTCCAGCTGAAGCCAACGATCTCCTGCAATAAAAGAAAAATAATAAAGCAACATCATCCTTACCTTTCGATGGTTCCCAGGACAGCTCCAGCTCTGCTACATCGAGATGACAGGCTGGACCGCAGCAGAACGCTGCCATCCAGCCTGTCATCCCGCAGACACTGAGAAGCGCAGGCTTGCTTGCGCTCCTCAGTGTCTCTCTGTGACGTCATCCAGATGAGCCGAGTTCATGTCCAATGAACTCAGCTCACCTCATGCACGTCACTGACAGCGTGGGAAAATTCTCCTGCACTCAGCGCTTCAGCGTGAGAATTCTCCCACGCTGTCAGTGACATACATGAGGTGAGGTCATGTCCAATGAACTCAGCTCACCTCATGCACGTCACAGGAACGGGCTGCCCCCAACCACCAGCTGCCTATTTGTACCTGGTTGGACACAACAATATAGGGAAGCCCTTTTTTTCTTAATTATTCCATGAATTTCATGAAATAATTAAAAAAAAAAAAAAACGTGGAGCTTCTCCCTATTTTTGTGTCCAGCCAGGTACAACTAGGCAGCTGGGGGATGGAATCTGCAGCGCAGGGAGGCCCAAGCTTTCTGCCCCCCCCCCCCGCTGAAAATTGCAGTCCGCAGCCGCCCCGGAAAATGGCGCGTTCATAGAAGCTGGATGCTGTACCTGGCTGGCATACAAAAATATGGCGAAGCCCACGTCAAAAGATTTGGGAAAAATTAATTAAAAAATAAATAATAATTTAGGGACTGCATCTTTATTAACTCCTCAAATGTCATTTAGTGTTAAAATAAAGGATTTATTAAAAAAAAAAATGGCGTGGGATCCCCCATAATTTTAGTCTCTAGCGGAGGTTAAGCAGACGGCTGGGGCAGATGTTTGAAGCCTGGGAAGGGGGTAAAACCCACGGAGCTTCCCAGGCTACTAATATCAGCCCCCAGCTGAATACCTAGCCTTTACTAGCTATTAAAATGGGGGACCCCCCCAAAAAAAATGACGTGGGGTCCCCCCTATTTTAATAGCTAGCAAAGGCTAGGCAGACAGCTGGGGGCTGATATTAATAGCCCAGGAAGGGTGCCATGAATAATGGCCCCCTCCCAGGCTAGAAACACCAGCCGTCAGCCGCCCCAGAAATGTCGCATCCATAGGATGCGCCAATTCTGGCACTTAGCCTCTCTCTTCCACACTGCCCTGGTGCGGTGGCAGGGGGTAATAGTGGTGGGGTTCATGTCAGCGCCAGCTGCCATGAAGCCCAGGTTAGTAATGATGGCCGTCTATAAGACACCCCCATTACTAACCTACAAAGTGTTAAAAAGAAAAAACACACTACACCCAGAAAAAAATAATTTATTTGAAATAAACCACACCATTTTATTTAATTCTTAGTTTACTAAAAATAATAGTTACCTGTCCACATTCCTGCGCTGATCTCCCATGCACAGCTGTCACATCTGGAGAAGGTGACAGCTGTGCATGGCTGCTGTAAGCTCACGCTGCCGGGAACACGTCCGCTCCCGGCAGCGGGAGCCACTGACTGAGGTCACCGGAGTGCATTCAGTCAGCGCAGCTCCGGAGACCTCTTTTACGGCACTGCTGTACCGTGGGAATTTCTCACGATACAGCAGGGCCGTAAAGGAGCTAACCGGAGCAGCGCTGCCTGAACTCCGGTGAACCCTTACGGCCCCGTCATTCTAGCGGCGGCAGCGGTTCAGAGCGGTCACATTCTATGTGGCTGCTCTGAACTGGAGACCTTCGTGGGACACTCGTGGACTCCTCCGGAGGGGTAAGGATAAGGTTGTGGTTTATTATTTTATATTTTATTACAGGAGATCGATGGCTTCGGGGAATTAGGTGTCTAGGTGAGTATAGGTGTAGTTTTTTATTTTTTACTTTATTTTAGGTGGCGATCGGCGGGGACAGGTAATGTATGAACTAATTTATTGTAGGCAACCACTGGCCACCAATGACATGTATTTAACATTTATTGGGGACACAGTAGGGCAATTTAAATAGCAGGATCAGGCTGATGGGAACTACTGCTCCCATCGAGCTGATCCTGCTGGCACGAGTGGACGGGGAACAGACATAGGCCGATGGGAGTAGTAGTGTCACATCGGCCTATGTCTGCCTGCACGCACAGACACCGCGCACACCCGCACAAACATCGCACAGACATCCCGCACAGACACCCCGCACAGACACCCCGCACAGACACCCCGCACAGACACCCCGCACACACACCCCGCACACACACCCCGCACAGACACCCCGCACACACACCCCGCACACACACCCCGCACACACACCCCGCACACACACTAATCATGACGGGTCTGGGAGGTGAGGCTGACCTGTGCGGCCGTGGGAAAGTTCATGTGAGTTCATGCAGTGCAGTCAAGCATGAACTCGCATGAACCCTCTGAGGGCAACGCGGCGACTTCAAATGAACAGCTGATCGGCATCACCTGATACCTCAGCTGTTCATTTGAAATAACCGGCGGGAAAGCGCAGCACAGAACGGGAAAGCCGGCGGTGAAGTCTTTTCACTGCCGGCTTCCCCGCCCGGGTCCTTCGCTCCTTGGTGCTGCGCTCCCCGCCCGGTCCTAATTTACGATTGGGATGGGAGGTGGCGAGGAGAGTGGAGGATCGGGGTGGGAGGCTGCGGGGAAGCAGTATGGGGCTGTGTGATTGTTTAAAAGCCGGCGGCTTTTTGCCGCCCGCCGGCTTTTAAACAATCAGGAGAATTCTCCCCCGCTGGGATGGCATTCTGATGACAGGCTGGATCGCGCTGCCATCCAACTTGTCATCCTTCACAGACACTGCAGAGCGCAGGCATTATGGGAACTTCCGATTCCGGTATTCGATACAGTAAAAGTATCGGAATTAAGTATCGGAATTCCGATACCGCGAATATCGGCCGATACCCGATATTACAGTATCGGAATGCTCAACACTACTTGTGACTGATGTGGTCATTTCAGAGATGGAGGAAGAGGTGCATGAGCTGAACAATGTGATTAAATTGAGGTTAAATTGGTGACACTGTTTTTTATACTAAAGAAAGATCCTATTGTTTTGTTTTTTTTTACGTTATTTTTTAAGACAAATGCATTCACCGGGAAATGTCATTTTAACATTTTGCAACCTTATCTGGCAATGTGGTGTGTGATACATCAACAGACACATCCTTTTTTATTTATGTTAGAGGGACTCTGAAAATCATAAAGCCTATTTTTATAGGGACATGAGATGGCCCTTACTATTCTTAAAAGGCCAGCAGTCGGCTCTAGCTATTGTTAGAGAGCCATCAGCCGGCTATGCTTTGTTGTTCCCATTATTAACAAGTGGGTCTCCTATACTGTTATTGCGCATCCAGTGACTGCAAGGGCTGCCAAAAATTTGGACGCAACCCAATACCCCTTTGAAGAGACATGGAGGAGGGTCTCAGTAAAAAAAATGTTCCCATTATAAAGCAGCAGGTCTCCTATAGTGGTAATAGCCATGCTGTGACTGCAAGGGCTGCCAAAATTTAGGAAAAACCCCACTAACAATTTAAAGACACATAGAGCTGGGCCACAGTAACAAGGTACGACATGTTCCCATTAGAAAGTAGAGGGTTCGCTATACAGTTATAGGGTATGCAGTCAGTCCAACGACTGCCAAAATTTAGGAAAAACCCCACTAACAATTTAAAGACACATAGAGCTGGGCCACAGTAACGACATGTTAACATTAGAAAGGAGAGGGTCTGCTATACAGTTATAGGGTATGCAGTGAGTCCAACGGCTGACCAATTTTAGTAAAAACCCCACTAAGAATTTAAAGACACATGGAGCAGGGCCACAGTAATAAGGTACGACATGTTCCCATTAGAAAGAAGAGGGTCTGCTATACAGTTATAGGGTATGCAGTGAGTACAATGGCTGACCAATTTTAGTAAAAATCCCACTAAGAATTTTAAGACACATAGAGCAGGGCCACAGTAACAAGGTATGACATGTTCCCATTAGAAAGGAGAGGGTCTGCTATACAGCTATAGGGTATGCAGTGAGTCCAACGGCTGACCAATTATAGGAAAAACCCCACTAAGAATTTAAAGACACTCGGAGCAGGGCCACAGTAACAAGGTACGACATGTTCCCATTAGAAAGGAGAGGGTCTGCTATACAGTTAAAGGGTATGCAGTGAATCCAATGGCTGACCAATTTTAGGAAAAACCCCACTAAGAATTTAAAGACACAGAGAGCAGGGCCACAGTAATGACAAATTCCCATTAGAAAGGAGAGAGTTTCCCATAGTGTTCGCCTATGCAGTGAATGCAAGGGCTGCCAAAAATTTGGAGGCACTTCAGTGCCCCTTGGAAGAGACATGGAGGAGGTCCTCATAAAAAAATATTCCTATTAGAAAGGAGCGGGCCTCCTATACCTGTAATGCCCATGCACTAAGTGTATGGGCTGACAAACATTTACCCCTGGGGGGTATACATGAACATACTATATAAAAACATTTTTTACGGGCATCCTGGTGATATGGTGGTGGAGGATGAGGAGAAGGAGGAGGAAAAGAGCAAATAGACAAAATCAGGAAGCGTATACCCATGTGTGGGTGTGAAAAGGTGCATGAGAATACACCTCCCAAGAAAAGACACTGGATTTGAGTCTATGTTACGCTGCTATCATTCGGTGGTGTTGAGTCTGGCCCAATCCAGCCCTTGTTCATTTTTATAAGAGTCAGCCTGTCAGCATTTTCAGTTGACAGGCGGATGCACTTATCAGTTATAATTCCACAAGCGGCACTAAAAACCCGGTCTGATAAAACGCTAGTGGCAGGGCAGGCCAGGACCTCCAAGGCATAGAGAGCCAGTTCATTCCACATATCCCGCTTGGATACCCAATAATTATAAGGCACAGAGGAATCGTGGAGGACGTTGGTACGGTTGGCAAGGTACTCCCTCAGCATCTTCCCAAACTTTGCACTCCTTGTGAGAGTACCCCGTGCCTCAGGGCCTGTGCGATGGGAGGGACTGTGAAAACTCTCCCAGAACTTTGACTGTGTTCCCCTGCCTCTGCTGGATTGAAGTTGTGTCTCTCTTGCCTGTACTCCTTGTTTGTTCAACAAAGTGTGCCCTCTGCCGCCAGCATTTTCAGATGGGAATTTTTTTAATAGTTCCGCAACAAGGGCCTTCTGGTACTGCCCCATTTTTGTACACCTGTCCACCTCAGGAATAAGAGATATAAAGTTCTCCTTGTAGCGTTGGTCTAGAAGTGTCACCAACCAGTAATGACTGTCACCCAAAATTTTGAGAACGCGAGGGTCATGGGTAAGGCAGCGTAACATAAACTCAGCCATGCGTGCCAGACTACTAACAGGCAAGACTACCGTGTCCTCATCAATCGGATGACTGACCATGCTCTCCTCCTCCTCTCTGTCCTCTGGCCATCCACGCTGAACAGATGGTATGACAGCTGTGCAGGTAGTACCTTCTATAGTGCATGAAACTAGCTCCTGTCCTTCCTCCTCCTCCTCCTCTTCCTCATTGTTACCCAATCCACGTTGGGATGAGATGAGGCTTGGCTGTGTGAAATCACCCTGTATGGTTCCTTGCTCCATCTCATCGTGCTCAGCCTGCAATCCATCCTCTTTGATTGTGAGCAGAGAGCATTTCAGAAGGCAGAGAAGTGGGATGATGACGCTAATTATGGCGTCATCGCCGCTCACCATCTTGGTTTAGTCCTCAAAGTTTTGGAGGATGGTACATATGTCTGACATCCATGTCCACTCCTGAGGTCTTATGTGTGGAGTCTGAACTGAATACCGATGGCCTTGTTGATGCTGGTACTCAACAACTGCCCTCTTCTGCTCACAAATCCTTCCCAACATCTGCAGTGTAGAGTTACAACGCGTGGGGACATCACACACCAGTCTGTAAGCTGGAAGCTGCAAACGCTACTGAAACACTGCAAGGGTGGCGGAAGCTGTAGCTGACTTTCTAAAATGGGCACACAGGAGGCGTTCTTTAACAAGCAGATCCGGCAGCTCCGGTAGGATTTGAGAAGCCGCTGAACCACGAGGTTGAGCACATGGGCCAGGCATGGTACGTGTGTAAGCTCACCTCGCCTCAGAGCCGCCACTAGGTTCCGGCCATTGTCACACACGATCATGCCTGCCTGTATGTTCAGTGGTGTGAGCCACAGATCTACCTTCTCTTTCAGAGCTGTCCACAACTCTTCAGCATTGTGCGGTTTTTCCTAAGCATATTAGCTTCAGCACAGCCTGTTGCCGCTTGGCTGAGGCAGTGCTGCAGTGCTTCCAGCTTGTGACTGATGTGGTCATTTCGGAGATGGAGGCTGAAGAGGAGGAGGAGGCTGAGGAGGATGAGGTGCACTATCTGTAGACCGTGGGGGCAACCCTGATTGACCTAGGACCCGCAATTCTTGGCATCGGGAGGACGTGTTCAGTTCCAAGGTCCGACTGGGTCCCGGCTTCCACTATGTTAACCCAGTGTGCCGTCAGCGAGATGTACGTTTCCGTGGTTAGGTGGACTTTACCGGTAACTGTGTTGATGAGAGCATGGTTAATATTTTGGGACACGTGCTTGTGTAATGCGGGGACGGCACACCAGGAGATATAGTGGCGGCTGGGGACAGAGTACCAAGGGACGGCCACCGCCATCAGGTTGCGGAAGGCTTCCATCTCCACGAGCCTAAAAGGCAACATTTCGAGCGCAAGCAGTCGTGAAATGTGAGAATTTAGTAGTGTGGCCCGTGGGGCGTTGGCTGCATATTTGTGCTTGCGTTCCAACAACTGAATGCTGCGCTGGGACAAGGACATGGACGTGCTTCCTGATGCTGCTACTTGAGAGTGTGCAACGACAGGTGCAGGGCAGAATGTGTCTTCGCATTCACCATGGACAGGGGATTGGCGTGTATGCACAACAGCAGAAGAAGCAATGGTGCCACCTGCAGACACTGTTCCTGGACCCTGGGGTTCGGCCCACAAAGTCAGGTGCTTTGCTGCCATGTGCCTTATCATGCTGGTTGTGGTCAGGCTGGTCGTTTTGCCACCCCTGCTGATGCTGGCCTGGCAGGTGGTGCAAATGGCCTTTTTGGGGTTATCGGCAAGTCTTTTAAAAACAACCTGACTCGGGAAGACCTAACAGTTGTACAGGCAACTTCCTTCGTATTGGTGTTACGGGGAACGGTTGCCTGCCTTCTGTCTGTGGCCACCACACTGCTTCTTCCTGCCTGTTGGGGTGCTCTGCCTCCCTCCCCCTGTGTGCTTCTGTCCTCGCTCTGGATGTCCTCCTGCCAGGTTGGGTCAGTTACTATATCATCCACCATCTCGTCTTCCACTTCCGCACCCTGGTCCTCCTCCTGACTTTCTGGCAATTGTGTCTCCTCATCGTCCACCTCTTGTGACACTTTCCCACCGTCGCCTTCGTGTGACCGTGGCTGCTCAAATATTTGGGCATCGCTACACACAATCTCCTCTTGCCCCGCTTCAAGTGGACCGGGCAAGAGGCCCGAATCTATAAATGGAAAAGTGAACAGCTTTTCAGAGTGTTCAAGTGTGGGATCAGTTGTCTCTGGGTACTCGGCATGGTGGGAGGAAGGAGAATCAGGGTGAGGAATATGCGGTCCAGACTCACGGCTACTGAGACTTGACAGTGTGGAAGACAGGATGATGTTGGTGGTGGTGGCTAAGTGACAAGAAGCATTATCCGCTATCCAACCAACATCCTTTTGACACTGCTCTGGGTTCAATAGTGGTGTGCTGCAGTCCCCTAGAAATTGGGACAGGAAGGTCAGGCGAGAAGATGTGGGTGTTTGTTGTGGCACAATTTTGGCTTGCCCACGGCCTTGTCCTCGGCCTCTGCATGCACCATTACCATCACGTCAAGTTATATGTGATCCATGTGATAGAGAAAACAGAGTTTTAAATACCTGGCATGTAGGTAAGTAGTTTGAACAGCAAACTCCGGTGAATTGCTTCAATGACACACTAAAGGAATTTTTAATGGAGGCCAGAAATGGCAGTATTTTCTGACAACGTATATATGATCCGTTTGACGGAGAAAACACAGTTTTAAATAGCTGGATTTCTAGTGCTCTAATATGGAAAGGACCTGGCTGTATTCTGCAGTGCCAACAAGCAAATGTCGCAGAAAAAATGGTGTTCTCTGGATTGCTTTTTAAGCAAATAATGAGGATTAAGATCCAAAGAAAAGTATTTCTGGCCCCTGAGACCTGGGCCTTTGTATGTAAATATCTAACAGCAGCAGAAGGCAGAATTGGAATGGAGCCTCTTGTGCTATATGCACTGCAGTCTGCTATATACACTGCCTGCCTATACACCCTGCCTGATATCTCTGCAGATCAATATCATATCACCAGAGAACTTCTTTAATCTATTTTATATTTTATGATTGTGTGTTTTTATTGTATTCTTTTCATAACTACATGCTGTATGTTTTTTACATAATTATGGGGCAGCCATTTATTCTAAGTTGCAGAAACAATAGAGTAGGCACAAAAACTTAAGGCTAGAACTTATTGACTTCTATGACAGTATTGTGAGCATGCTCTGTTTTATGTGCAAAATTCACTGTGCATGCAAGCGAGCAACAGATGAACTGTGTCTATCCTCTATTGTCAATGGAGGATCATTATCTGCCTCAAGCTTAGAGATGTTGACTTTCATTCTGAACCTGCCTGTGATGATAATGTGATGACTGTTCAACTAGAAGAGTCAGGCTATTATGACTAATATGACGTTATAGCATTTGACTGCCACTCATTCAAAGGGAACCTGTCACCGGAAAAAACCTTAATAACCTGCAGATATAGGGTTAATGTGAAGGTTATAGCATTGCTAACATGTCCGACTCCCGTACTTACGCCTGCAGCGTTCTGGTTTCAGTCACGGGGGCGGTGCCGATGTTGATTCAGTCACCAACCTGAGTATATAGAGCGATGATTATGGCGATAGCCCTTGACACTGACTGACAGCAGGCCTCAATGCAGAGCCAGTGTCAGTTAGGGGCAGGTATGCAGGTGCAACCACTGCTCTTTATACTCAGAGCGGTGACTCAGCCCCTGCTGGTGCCGTCCCGTGACTGAAAGCAGAATGCTGTGGGGGGAGGGCAGAAAGTTAATTTTCTACTTGCAGTGTTTAGGTAAGTGTGGGTGCTGGGCAGGTTAATAAAACTATTAACCTGCAGATTAACCCCCTATCTGCAAGTTAATAGCGTTTTTTCCTGGTGACAGGTTTCCTTTAAACATTTACACGCATCAACCATTGTGGCATGCAAACTGTATGTGGACAATTGCTGTTTACTCCATTATTTTTTATGCAACATAAAATGTATAATTTGCTGACAAACTAATTTTCTAATTTGGGGGGCTGATTGCTGTAATGTTTACTCTGATCAAAAAAGCAAACAAGCTTTCATTGGATTGTTGGTCTATGTAAGGCTGTGTGCACACTATGCGTTTTCCAAGCATTTATGCTGCGGAATTTCCGCAGTGTAAATGCTTGGGAAACGCTTGGTAATCTGTCCCCCATGGTCCCCAATGACAAGCCGCAACGTCAATGCCCATGCGCTCAAAATCCGCAGCATGTCCATTTTTTTCCATTTTTGCCGCCATTGACTTGCATTAGAACGCATGATAAGCGCATCACTGATTCTGCAGATGCACATTCCATGCATTCTAAGGTGCAGATGGTACCCGGGTGTGGAGGACAGGAGACTCTCCTCCACACCCAGGTACCACAGAACCTGTAAAAAAAAATAAAAATAAAAAATAAAGATTATATTCACCTTCCGACGGCCCCCGGACTCCTTCCCTGTGCTTGCCGGCAGATCTCGAAGGACTGTAGGACCTGCGGTGACGTCAGTCATGTGGCGGCAGGTCCTTCAGTACAGGGCACCGCGATCTGCCGGCAGCCAGCACAGGAGCGCAGCAAGACTGCAGGGGCTATCGAAGGTAAGCATAGGTTTATTTTTTATTTTTTGACATTCTCTCGGGTCACAGTATATAAATCCATGCCGTTTGCATGGATTTATATAGTGTGACCAAGTTGTCAAGCACTTTCCAAGTGATGCTAAAATCTCTTGGAAAGCGCTTGACACCCGCATGCGGAAATGCAAGTGAAGAACGTTTCACTACCGCTTGTCCCTGGCAGGAAAAACGCATGTACAATCCGCATGTGTTTTTTTCTGCCAGGGAGATGCAGAAACGCTCAGGAAAAAATCCTGAGCATTTCTGCATCGTGGGCACATAGCCTTAGAGGGCTTTAGAGCACAGCGCCAGGTGACAAGATTTCAGAATATAAGGCCTGATTCATCAAACAGCTTGCACCAGAAAACTGGAGTAAAATTGTTGCAAATGTTACAAATTTTTTGAGCAGAGCAAAGTTAAACAAAAATGTTGCAACTTTTCGCATTTTTAACCCCTTACTGGCCCAGGGTGTATTAGTAGTCAATCTCTGACAGCGGCATTTACATTGCCGCGCAGGAAGCGTGGCATTAGCCCCGCCCATCGGCGACCCCGTTACGTGATTGCGAGTCACCGATGGGTGGTCATGACAACCCTGGGTCTGCAGCAGACACCAGTGGTTGTCATGTAAAGATTGCTATGAGCGCCACCTAGTGGTCGGCGCTCATAGGACAGGAGCATTTCTGCTACATACAGGTGATCTGCTGATCATCTGTATGTAGCAGAGGCGATCGGACAGTTGCTGCTTCTAGTCTCCTATGGAGACTATAGAAGCAAGCAAAAAGTTAAAAAAAAATGTTTTTAAAAATATTATTATTTTTTTAAAAATCTAAAAGTTTAAATCACCCCCCTTTTTCCCCATTCAAAATAAAATGATAAAAAACAAACCCCACATACACATATCTGGTATTGCCGCATTCAGAATTGCACGATCTATCAAAATAAAAAAAAAATTAATCTGATCGGTAAACGGCGTAATGAGAAAAAAATTCTAAACGCCAGAATTACGCTTTTTTGTTCGCTGCAACATTGCAATAAAATGCAATAACGGGCGATCAAAATATTGGATCTACCCCAAAATGGTATTAATAAAAATGTCAGCTCAGCGCGCAAAAAACAAGCCCTCATCTGGCCCCAGATCCCAAAAAATGGAGACGCTACAGGTCTCGGAAAATGGCGCCATTTTTTAAAAAATTTTTTTTAGCAAACTTTGGATTTGTTTTTCACCACTTAAATAAAAAAGGACCTATACATGTTTGGTGTCTTTGAACTCATAATGACCTGTCTGGTCATGCCACAAGATTTCTAACTGCGCAGAAGGGATCCTGCACACCTCCTTACTATGCTGGCAGCAGGGCTCAACGTCATCAGGCGGTTTTTACTTTGAAATGTCTGGGAAATGTGAGTCACACAGCTGAGGAGTTGTGGTCAGCTCTGGAGAACCAGTTTCATGAATGGTTGTCTCCACTGGACCTGAAACCAGGAAAGGCCGTGTGCGACAATGCTGCAAACCTGGGTGCGGCCCTTCGCCGGGGCAATGCCACACACGTGCCTTGTATGGCTCACGTGTTGAACCTGGTTGTCCAGCAATTTTTAGCCCACTATCCCGGACTAGATGGCCTTCTGCAGAGGGCACGGTCGCTGTGTGCTCACTTCCGCCGTTCGCATCCCGCAGCTCAGCGACTTACATCTCTACAGAAGTCGTTGGGCCTGCCACTTCACCGGCTAAAATGCGATGTGCCTACCCGGTGGAATTCAACTCTGCACATGTTGCAGCGACTGTGGCAGCACCGACAAGCCCTGGTGCAATACCTTCTGACGTATAGCCTGGGCCAACGGGATCCAGAGGTGGGGCAAATCACGCTGGAGGAGTGGTCTCAGATCAGGGACCTATGCACCCTTCTGCACAGTTTTGAAATGGCGACGAAGATGTTTAGTGGTGACGATGCCATTATCAGCATGACTATTCCGGTGATTTACATGCTGGAGCACATGTTAAACAGAATTCGGAGTCAGGTGGTGGCACAAGAGGAGGTGGAGGAAGTAGAGGAGGAGGAGTTGTATGCGGAAGGGCTAACATCTGCAAGGTCCAGACAGTCGGCAGCACCAAGGCGGCAGGCATGTGAGGGTGGGGGAGATGGTTTTACCAGGGCGCATGGTAGCAGCCAAACTAGTGAGGAAGGTGCAGGAGCCCAGGAAGAAGTGGAGGACGAACTGATGGAAGACTCATCAGATGAGGGAGACCTTGATCACATTTCTGTTGTGCGAGGTTGGGGGGAGAGGACAGAGGAAGGAAGCATGATTGTTGCCTCGCCACCAACACAACAGGGACTTGGTGCTCCTGGATGCGCAAGACACATGAGTGCCTTCTTGCTGCACTACCTGCAACATGACCCTCGAATTGGGAGAATTAGAAATAATCCTGACTACTCGGTTGCCACACTGTTAGATCCCCGGTACAAAAGTAAATTTGCAGAAATAATTCCTGCCATAGAAAGGGATGCACGCATGCAGGAGTATCAGCAGAGACTGTTGCAGAATATTACATGTGCTTTTCCACAAAACACCAGTGGTGCACGTAGTTAATCTCACAATTCCAACTTGCCAACCGTGGGACCGTCGAGTGTTCTTTTCTACCCCTGTGTCATCCTGGGGAGAGTAAAAGCTTGATGATTGGTTAAAATCACCTCACCAACCGTTTTAAGCTTTCAAATTACTAATCATGTTTATCTGTATCTTGGCTGGAAAATAATTTGGGCTTTGTAGCAGTGTGCAGTACTGATTCTATTAGGCCATCTATACTAAGCTCCACCAGATTTAAAATTAATAATAATTTTTAGCTGCATCTAGCCCGGAAAATAATTTTGGGGCTGCCTTCTTGCTGCACTACCTGCAACATGACCCTCAGATTGTCAGAATTCGAAGTAATCCTGACTACTTGGTTGCCACACTCTTAGATCCCCCACACTCTTCGATCAACCTTTTCATTTTAATAAAGACCAAAAAAATAGTCATTTTTGAAATTATAAGCATTAGCAGGTTATTAGAAACTGAAATCAAACAGTTTTCAACTCAAAACTTTATTCTAGGTGATGTTACATTTGCACATAGGACCCCTTGTTCGAAAGGAGCTTCTGAACTCTCTCGTCCATTGAAATTGTCAGGTTTTGGATGGTTTCTGCTTCAATTGTTTTGCATGAGGACAGAATACCCTCCCAGAGCTGTTGCTTAGATGTGAACTGCCTCCCGCCATCATAGACACTCCTTTTGATGATGCTCCAGAGGTTCTGAATGGGGTAGAGGTCAGGGGAGCATGGGGGTCACACCATAAGTTTGTCCCCTTTTATGCCCATATCAGCCAGAGATGCAGATGTGTTATGTGCAGCATGAGACGGTGCATTATCATGCATGAAAATGATCTTGCTGCGGAATACACGGTTCTTCTTCTTGAACCATGGCAGGAAGTGCTGTTAGAGAAACTCCACATACATTATGGAGTTCATCTTTACCCCTTCAGGGATCCTAAAGGGGCTGACAATCTCTCTCCCCATGATTCCAACCCAAAACATTACTCCACCTCCTCCTTGTTGGCGCTGTAGCCGTGTTTGCGTGGGGTGTCCATCAACCAGCCATCCTCCACTCCATCCATCTGGGCCATCGAGCGTTGCATGGCACTCATCCGTGAACAAAACAGTTTTGAAATCAGTCTTCATGTAATGTTTGGCCCACTAGAGCCGTTTCTGCTTGTGTGCAGTGGATAGAGGAGGTCGACAGGATGGCGTACGCACAGCTGCAAACCTCTGAAGGACCCTGCATCTTGTTGTTTGGGGGACGTTGGAGGCACCAGCAGCTTCAAAAACTTGTCTGCTGCTATGACAAGGCTTTTTTGCCGCTGCTCTTTTAACCTGACGTAATTGCCTGTAGGAAAGAGTCCTCAATTTGCCGTTATCAGCACGCACAACACGTGTACTGTGAATCAGCTACATACTTCTTGATTGCCAAGACACTTCATCCTGATCATCGCACAATGTTGATTGTAGTCATGCCTTGACCTAAACACTCCACAATTTGTTGCTTCTCAGCAGCCTACACATCCTTTTTCTTTCCCATTTTGGCAGAAAATGTAGGCTGCTTAATAATGTGGGACAGCCTACTTAAGTAGTCTTGCCGTTCATTGGACACACCTGCCAAACTAATTAGCACAGGTGTCTGCAATTGCTTACAGTGATATAAAGAGCCCTGACACACATCACCATCAATGAGTTTAACTGACAAACAAACAAATTCTTCCCTTATCACTCCTAAACACTTTTTGCATAATAATTTGGAACACAGTGTACATGTGCTTTTCCACAAAACACCAGTGGTTCACGTAGTGAATCTTACAGTTCTAACTTGCCAACCGTGGTCTGTATGGAGTTGTTCAATAAAGGGCCCAAAATTAAGATAACATAGACGGAAGAGGTCTCTATGAATAGGAATTCCTAAGAATTTGATACCCTGTGAGGGCCAGGCAAAGGGAAAGTTGGACTGGATGGAATCCTGTATGGATTTGGGGAGGGAGGCATCGAGGGCCTCAGACTTCGCTGTATTGATTTTAAAATTTTACCATGTAACAAAGTGATCTATTTCAGCCATAACAGCAGGGATGGATATATGTGATTGAGTGATATATACTAGGACATCATCAGCAAATAGAGAGCACTTGTACTCGGTGCCTCCCACCTCAATTAACCTAATATTGGGGTTATGGCGAATTGATGAGAGCAGGTGCTCCGTCACTAGGATGTATAAGAGAGGGGACAGAGGACATCCCTACCTTGTCCCATTGTGATTATGAAAGGTGATGAAAATGTTCTGACGCGCCCCCTGGCCCCTGGGACATCCGGAGCCGGACCCTTTTTTGTGGATGCTGGTGATTGTAGTCTCCGTGGCGGCGACCCGGTTCCGTGGCTCAGGGCGGTCAAACCAGTGGCGGAACTATTTATGTGGTTTTGATGTTTAAATGTCCGACTACGCGAACCCGTGGATTGCGGTCAGAGTGAAACGCCGCTGCAGGGCAGACCGCTGAGGCTGGTGTTGTGGGTGCAGCAGAGCGTAGCATAAGTCCCCACGGGAGGAGTATAGCCTCAGGGCAGTGTATGCGGAGGATGGGGGTGATGGTGCAGGGCAGCAGCAGTAACGACACGGAGTCAGTGATGCAGTCCAGGGCCTTTACTCACAGTCCTTATTATCCAGACCACTTACGCAGGTAATGGCTGCCCACGTCGTACTGTGCTCACCAGATGAGGGGCTTAGACAACTCCCAGATAACTTTGGAGCGCTTCACAGGACCCACTTTGTGTGTCCTTTGTCTGGCCTTTCTTACCAACCCTTCTGTCCGGCTGCCTCGGGCCTCCTCTTGGTAAACTTGGCGCCAGTTTCCTTGACCCTATGTGCTGCCCTCCTAGCGGGTGTAGCGAGGGGCTGCGCCACATAAAATGTCACAGCCTCCGGTTTCTAGCTGAGGGTCGTTTCCCGCCTCCACTAGTTTCGGGGACCGGTCTCCCCTTTGGCCTGACCCCTCCACGCAGGTGGATTCGGGCGTGCGGTGGCGACTCGCCCATCCACACCCCTGGGATTCCTTCGTTCCTCGTTCCTGGAGCCTTCTCCGCTCCTCTTCCTTCCTTCTCCCTCTTCCAGGCCTGGGCCTCCGTTACTAGGCCCGCCTCCAGAGCAGAGCTCATGCAGAGCCCCTGCTCCCTGTCCCTTCTGCTCAGACTTCTCTGCACTGAACTAAGATGGTGCCCACCTTTTATACTCCCTTCTCAATGCACCCAGGAACTGCTTCCTCCCTGCTCCTGCACTACAGGGTTCCTCTTCCTCAGTGTTCCCTCCCCCCACTCCAGCCAGGGACAGGGACTGTCGTGCCCATCTCAGGGGCATATTGGTCGCCCTGCCCCACGGCAATGTGGTGTAATGCATGCAGGTGTCGGGGTCCTGATCCACACTCCATCCTTACCTGAGAGTGAGATATCACACCTCTGGGTGAGGTGCAATACCTCTGCAGCAACCGAGCCCTCGGGGTGCTACAGTTCCATTTATCTTCAGCCTAGGTGACGCATTGCGATACAGGGCCGTGATTTTGGCTATAAAAGGGTCCCCTAGACCCCTACCCCAAGCTTTTTAAGAGAATAATATATGGTGTGCCAGGAGACTCTATGGAATGCTTTCTCAGCATCCAAAGAGAGTATCTAATTACAAATTTTTATCCGCATCTAGCCCAGGAAATACTTTGTGCCTAGTAGCAGTGTCTGCTAGTCAGTGGATTATCCCGGCTGTAAAGCAAGCTACACCACCTGTAGTTTGGACACTTAATTTTTTCAAAGGAAATGCTTCGGGGCCACGGGATACTCAGTGAAGAGCATCAGGAGGCACCCCAAGGCATAGGGGCTGGGACTGGCGGTTGGACGCCTTGCGGTGGACAGCCGAGCTCGATCCTTATAAAAGCTTTTTAACTGCAGCAGCTTTAGTGGACGCTACTGGAGCTTGAATTACGCGGCTGCTGGCATGAGACTTGCCCTTCAATAGATCCTTGTAAAAGGATTTAAAGTGTATTCATTCAAATTAGAGAGACAATTTAAATTAAAAAGCTTAGAGCTGCCTCCACCACAGGGGGGCTCGCTCGAACCACCAGCAGACAGGCACCAGTATTGGAAGAGGGGGGCTGGCCGTCAGGGTCCACCGCGGCTCTGGCACAAACGGAGGTGGCACAGGCAGGAACGGACTGGCCGTGTCGGCTTCTCACTTTTTGGATTTTAGAAGGGCATGACATGCCTATATCTGTGTCTCCCCCTCCTTTTACTCCTCCACCTCTTTTCTTTTCGCATGACTATATGTACTTGTCACTTTTCCATGTGTTAGTTATGTCTTCTGAGCAGTTTGTCATCTTTTGGACACCTTTGAAGGTGTTTTCTATGTGTATCTATGTGTTTCTGTTTGCCTGCCATTGGTTTTAATGGTGTTCGAAGGTATTCGACGAACAGTTCGGCGAACACAAGGGTGTTCGACGAACCGAACTCGAACACTACGGGGGTGGCTCAACACTAGTAGTTAGTAACATAGAAAACAGCACCATCATTTCTGCAGATAATAAATATATATATATATATATATATATATATATATATATACTGTGATATACTATCATATTGGCCAAATATGCAATTTTGCAAATCTATCATTCCTTTCTATAGTTCATCCTTGTCATACTTAAAGTGTTGTTATTCTCATATTCCCACATGCCACTGTGTGTTGTTTTGCATTACAGCAAAGTCCACATGCAGAAGCTAAAAAGTAGGAAAACATATGTGATTATATACATTTCAATAGAGGTTATTACTGGGAAAAAAATAATAATAATAAAAAAGAAATATGTATATATATGTGTGTGTATATATATATATATATATATATATATATATATATATATATATATATATTTACAGTACAGACCAAAAGTTTGGACACACCTTCTCATTTAAAGATTTTTCTGTATTTTCATGACTATGAAAATTGTACATTCACACTGAAGGCATCAAAACTATGAATTAACACATGTGGAATTATATACTTAACACCTTTAAAGCCCATGACGTACTAATATGCGTCAGTGCCCTGTGTTTAAGAGCCTGACCCGTATTAGTACGTCATCGCGATCGCGCGCGCACACAGGCTGTGCGGGCGCGATCGCCGCCGGGTGTCAGCTGATTGTCACAGCTGACACCCGATACTATGTGCAGGGACCGGTCCTGCACCACTCCCGGCACATTAACCCCCGCAATGCTGTGATTGAAGTCGATCGCAGCATTGCGGTGGCAAGGGGAGGTGATCGGTATACTCACCTCCTCTTCCGGCCTCCAGCGCTGTCTGCCGCGGCTTCCCGGGTGTTGCCATGACGACCCGATGTCGTCATGACAACATCTGGGTCACTAGACAGCAGGAAGATTGTTTGGACATGCGCAGTGCATCTCCAAACTATCTTCTCCCTGTCCAGCGCTGACTGCCTGCATAGCACAGGGATGGTTCTCCATCCCTATGCTGTGCAGGCGATCAGAATAAAAAAAGTGAAAGTCCCATAGTGGGACAAAGTATAAAAGTAAAAAAAACTCCCAAAAAGTGAAAAAAAAAAAAAAATTGTAAAAATATTTAAAAAAAAAATAAAAAAAATAATCCACTAAAAATAAAAATATAATGTACCCATCAATAAATATTATTCTGAAAAAAAACCAAACAAACAAAAGTACACATATTTGGTATCGTCGCGTCCGTAACGACCTGGCCTATAAAACTTTTCCACTAGTTAACCCCTTCAGTGAACACGGTAAAAAAAAAAAAGCAAAAAACAATGCTTTATCATCATACCGCCAAACAAAAAATGGAATAACACGCGATCAAAAAGACGAATATAAATAAAAATGGTACCGCTGAAAATGTCATCTCGTCCCGCAAAAAAAAAGCCACCATACAGCTCCATCATCCGAAAAATCAAAAAGTTACAGCTCTCAGAATAAAGCGATGCAAAAGAATAATTTTTTCTATAAAATAGCTTTTACTGTGTAAAAGCGCCAAAACATAAAAAACTATATAAATGTGGTACCGCTGTAAACGTACTGACCCGAAGAATAAAGCTACCTTATCAATTTTACCACACCCGGAGCAGAATAAAAAAATGTAAAAAAACACAATTCCTGAATTGTTGGTTTTTGTTTATTCTGCCTCCCAAAAATAGGAATAGAAAGCGATCAAAAAATGTCACGTGCCTGAAAATGGCACCAATAAAAACGTCAACTCATCCCGCAAAAAACAAGTCATCACATGACTGTCGGCCAAAATATGGCGATGCAAAAACTAGATTTTACAAAATATGTGTCTTTTAGTGTGTGACAGCTGTCAATCATAAAAACCCGATATGATTCTGGTATCGCTGTAATCGCACCGACCCGAAGAATAAAGTAATCTCATCAATTATACAGCACGAGGAACGGCGTAAAAAATAAACGCTAGGGCTGGGGTTGGGGTTGTGCTAATGTTAGGGTTGGGGTTGTTTTTTTTTTCAAAAGTAAAAAAAAAAAAAAAAAAAAGATGACGATATGGCGACTAGTGTTGAGCGCAAGTGCTCGCTACTTGAGTTTGCATCGGGTGCTCGGGGATGCACTGAGTATCGCGGGTGCTCGAGTCTCCACCCCATATGCTTCGCGGCCAAAAAAACCTCGTGGGGATTGCCTGCCATGCACGAGCGATCCCCGCATATTTTTTTGGGGGTGTCTAATAACCGTGAAACATGCGGGCGGGGACTCGAGCATTTCACTTGAGCACCCGTGATACATGGTGCATACCTGATTACCCGATGCAAACTCAAGTAGCGAGCACTTGCGCTCAAGAGTAATGACAACTTATTCAATATGATGACCTAGTGTTATCAAATTCTGTGTCGTACCTCTGGGTTCAAAATTTTCACTATACCCCTTAATAAAATCCTTGAGGGGTATAGTTTCGAAAATGGGGTCACTTGAGGGGGAGCTCCACTGTTTAGGCACATCAGGGGCTCTCCAAACGCGACATGGTGTCCGCTAACAAATTGAATGGAAAATCGGCTCAAATTGTTAGCGGACACCATGTTGTGTTTGGAGAGCCCCTGTGTGCCTAAACATTGGAGCTCCCCCACAAGTGACCCCATTTTAGAAACTAGACCACCCAAGGCACCTATCTAGATGCATACTGAGCACTTGGAACCCCCAGGTGCTTCACAAATTGATTCGTAAAAATGAAAAAGTGTTTTTTTTTCTACTTTTTCATTTTTACGAATCAATTTGTGAAGCACCTGGGGGATCCAAGTGCTCACTATGCATCTAGATAGGTGCCTTGGGGGGTCTAGTTTCCAAAATGGGGTCACTTGTGGGGGAGCTCCAATGTTTAGGAACACAGGGGCTCTCCAAACGCAACATGGTGTCCGCTAACAATTTGAGCCGATTTTCCATTCAATTTGTTAGCGGACACCATGTCACGTTTGGAGAGCCCCTGATGTGCCTAAACAGTGGAGCTCCCCCACAAGAGACCCCATTTTGGAAACTAGACCCCACAAGGCACCAATCTAGATGCATAGTGAGCACTTGGAACCCTCAGGTGCTTCACAAATTGATTCATAAAAATGAAAAAGTGGAAAGAAAAATAATTTTTCATTTTTACGAATCAATTTGTGAAGCACCAAGGGGTTCCAAGTTCTCACTATGCATCTAGATAGGTGCCTTTGGGGGTCTAGCTTCCAAAATGTGGTCACTTGTGGGGGGTTTCCACTGTTTAGGCACATCAGGGGCTCTCAAAACGCAACATGGCGTCCGCTAATTATTCAAGCAAATTTTACAATCAAAAAGTCAAATGGCGCTCCTTCCCTTCCGAGCCCTGCCGTGCGCCCAAACAGTGGTTTTTCCCCACATATGGGGTATTTTCGTGCCAAGGGGAAATTGTACAACAAATATTTGGGTCCATTTTTTCCTGTTACCCCTGCAAAAATAAAAAAAATTGGGTCTAAATTAACATTTTTGTGAAAAAAGTTAAATGTTCATTTTTTTCTTCCACATTCCAAAAATTCCTGTGAAGCACCTGAAGGGTTAATAAAGTTATTGAATGTGGTTTTGAGCACCTTGAAGGGTGCAGTTTTTAGAATGGTGTCACTTTTGGGTATTTTCTGTCATAAAGACCTCTCAAAGTGACTTCAAATGTGATGTGGTCCCTAAAAAAATGGTTTTGCAAATTTTGCTGGAAAAATGAGAAATCGCTGGTCAACTTTTAACCCTTATAGCTCCCTAACAAAAAAAAATGTTGGTTCCAAAATTGTGCTGATGTCAAGTAGACATGTGGGAAATGTTATTTATTAACTCTTTTGTGTGACATATCTCTCTGATTTAAGGGCATAAAAATTTAAATTTTGAAAATTGCAAAATTTTCAACATTTTCGCCAAATTTCCATTTTTTTCACAAATAAACGAAAGTGATATCGAAGAAATTTTACCACAATCATGAAGTACAATATGTCATGAAAAAACAATCTCAGAATCAGGGGGATCCGTTGAAGCGTTCCAGAGTAATTACCTCATAAATTGACAGTGGTCAGAATTGTAAAAATTGGCCTGGTCATTAACGTGCAAACCACCCTTGGGGGTAAAGGGGTTAACAAAAAAGTGTGAAACAACTGAAAATATGTCTTATATTCTAGGTTCTTCAAAGTAGCCACCTTTTGCTTTGATGACTGCTTTGCACACTCTTGGCATTCTCTTGATGAGCTTCAAGAGGTAGTCACCGGAAATGGTCTTCCAACAATCTTGAAGGAGTTCCCAGAGATGCTGAGCATTTCTTGGCCCTTTTGCCTTCACTCTGCGGTCCAGCTGACCCCAAACCATCTTGATTGGGTTCAAGTCTGGTGACTGTGGAGGCCAGGTCATCTGGCGTAGCACCCCATCACTCTCCTTCTAGGTCAAATAGCCCTTACACAGCCTGGAGGTGTGTTTGGGGTCATTGTCCTGTTGAAAAATAAATGATGGTCCAACTAAACACAAACCGGATGGAATATCATGCCGCTGCAAGATGCTGTGGTAGCCATGCTGGTTCAGTATGCCTTCAATTTTGAATAAATCCCCAACAGTGTCACCAGCAAAGCACCCCCACACCATCACACCTCCTCCTCCATGCGTCGCACAAAGACACGGTGGTTGGAACCAAAGATCTCAAATTTGGACTCATCAGACCAAAGCACTGATTTCCACTGGTCTAATGTCCATTCCTTGTATTCTTTAGCGTAAACAAGTCTCTTCTGCTTGTTGCCTGTCCTTAGCAGTGGTTTCCTAGCAGCTATTTTACCATGAGGCCTGCTGCACAAAGTCTCTTCTTAACAGTTGTTGTAGAGATGTGTCTGCTGCTAGAACTCTGTGTGGCATTGACCTGGTGTCTAATCTGAGCTGTTGTTAACCTGCGATTTCTGAGGCTGGTGACTCGGATAAATGTATCCTCAGAAGCAGAGGTGACTCTTGGTCTTCCTTTCCTGGGGCGGTCCTCATGTGAGCCAGTTTCTTTGTAGCGCTTGATGGTTTTTGCAACTGCACTTGGGGATACATTCAAAGTTTGCCCAATTTTTCGCACTGACTGACCTTCATTTCTTAAAGTAATGATGGCCACTCGTTTCTCTTTACTTAGCTGCTTTTTTCTTGCCATAATACAAATTCTAACAGTCTATTCAGTAGGACTATAAGCTGTGTATCCACCTGACTTCTGCACAACACAACTGATGGTCCCAACCCCATTTATAAGGCAAGAAATCCCACTTATTAAACCTGACAGGGCACACCTGTGAAGTGAAAACCATTTCCAGTGACTACCTCTTGAAGCTCATCAAGAGAATGCCAAGAGTGTGCAAAGCAGTCATCAAAGCAAAATGTGTCTACTTTGAAGAACCTAGAATATAAGACATATTTCCAGTTGTTTCACACTTTTTTGTTAAGCATATAATTCCACATGTGTTAATTCATAGTTTTGATGCCTTCAGTGTGAATGTACAATTTTCAAAGTCATGAAAATGCAGAAAAATCTTTTAATGAGGTGTGTCCAAACTTTTGGTCTGTACTGTATATACAGTATATATATATATATATATATATATATATATATATATATATACACACACATATATATACGTATTTCTTTTTTATTATCATTATTTTTTTCCCAGTAATAACCTCTATTGAAATGTATATAATCACATATGTTTTCCTACTTTTTAGCTTCTGCATGTGGACTTTGCTGTAATGCAAAACAACACACAGTGGCATGTGGGAATATGAGAATAACAACACTTTAAGTATGACAAGGATGAACTATAGAAAGGAATGATAGATTTGCAAAATTGCATATTTGGCCAATATGATAGTATATCACAGCTACACGTACACCTATTAAAAGGCCTGTGTAGACTTAGGTTTAGTTTTTGTTTACTCTTGTCCACTATTATTAATAAGAGGTTGTAATGTAAATGACTGTTACAAGGATAAATTTAATTAAGGCTAATAGATTTTTCAAGTTTTTGCATGTATTTTGTTATTTATGTATAGATTGTATTTCTTTCTACTCTATCACCTTTTCGTATTTTAAATGATAATCTATGTTGATATGATAGTTCATTCTACATTAGTGTTCTAGATGAGACAATGTTCGGAAGCAATTTAAATGACATTCATTTAAATGTCAGCTCTCATGCTTATGATTTTTCTGTAATTGGTTATTTAATTAAAATAATTCACGTAGTCATTAATTTAGACTACAACTTGCTATGCACTGACATGTTTTAATTATATGGTATTAACAAAATTGATATCTTATGAAAAACCATTGTGAGATTTTAAAATATTGTGAGTTTCATAGATCATCTTCTCCGTGTACAAGAAAAGTTTTATTACACATGTCAAAGTGCAAAGCATTGCGTTCAGCCGAGAAACCTGACATGTTCGTAGTATTCATGTAGCATTCTTAATTAACAAATAATGCTAAAATGATGTGCTTTTAGCTTCTGTGAATTGAAATGTGAGATTGCTTGTGATATGCGTGTAACAAATATTGGGCTTTTTGTTCTAATTGCAAAGTATGGGAAATCAGACATTTAATGTGTTCTACGCTCCATGAATTAAAATAAGCACTACATTGCTTTGACCTTTTCAATATTCTGTATTTTAATCCAATCTACAGTGATGGTGTATTTCCAAGGCAATCAGGTTTTGTTAATCACTGGAAAAGTCAGATTTATTATTTTTTTCATAGTTAAGGTTTCACGCTCTTTAGAGTTGCATGTTTACATGGTTAATATTGTTTTTTAAAGAGCAGTTCTACCCTCGAGTGGAATGCTATAAATTGGTACAGATCGTACTCTAATGTTATAATCTGTGTAGCGCCTTTTTTTGGCACCTACACTGCTATAATTTTCCTTTAACCACAAAATAGTAAATAAGAACAGACTTATCCTACATGTACACAACCTATGTGATGTCTAGGAGACCCCATGTCAACATACTGTACAATGTACTGGCATGTGACATGATTGGTCCCCGTACATGGAGCATGCTCAGGAGCTGAGCCCGCATCATATCCAGCAAATGCCAGCTGTGATCAACAGCTGACATATTCATATAACAGCAATGCCTGAAGCCTGCTCTAATCACAGCTACTTAACCATTTATAGAGAACATATTGGCAGGATTTAGCACTATAAAGAAAAGCCATGGCCATATTGGCACTGTGATGCTGATTAATCTGATACCTGCTGTGAAAGAATCCGATCTGTGGTTGTTGAATAACTAGTATTTGTGGCGCCCCTGAGGGTTCAGTCGCCACAGGGGTACTGCACCTCAGATTGAAGTGTGGTATCTCCTCTTCCAGGTAAGAATGGCCCATCATTCAGGACCCCACTTCACCACTCAACACTACACCACTCCTGTCCTGTAGGGGGCATAAATGCACCAGGGTGCTGCCCCGGCCAGGGATAGAGGAGATGGGGGGAACCAAAGATAGGGGGAACCATGTAGTGGGTGAGGGTGGAGGACACACTTTTAGGAAACACTTATTGATTCATATTTAATCTACGGCCATCTTAAGTTCAAGGTCTTTGATTGAGGGTCTTCTGTCAGGGTCCAGCAAGAGGCTGTAGCTGGCAGAAGTCCTCGTACTCTGGCCTTGAGACGAGGAGCGGGTCAGAGTTAACTACTGTCTCTACCAGGTCAAGGTCCTGTTCTAAGAAGGCCTAGGAGGGGAGCAGAGGGGATACGGACGGAGCGGAGTCACCACTTGTATCCTTTACTCTGGCCTAGTCAGAGGGGTAACCGGCCCCCGTTATCTGACTTTGTCACTTCACGTCTCAGTCAGAAAAGCCCGGAGACTTAGTGGATCCCAGGAGGGTATGGACGGAGAGGAGTCGCCACCTGTATCTCTTAAACTGCGTTTATCCAGTGGGACCCGGCCTTACACCACGTTCATATCACACACAGTCAGGAGAAGACTCAGTGGCAGAACTTACCAAGGAGAGGAACTCACACCAGCGGGGTCTCGACAGGTGCTCCTGATCTACCTGGGAAGTGCTGAATCCCCTTCCCGGTGGCCGCAGTACGCCATGTGTAGCAGAGAGAAGCTTTGTGGCTGAAAGTTCATTTAAAGTGAGTAAAGACCCGGATGACTTCATTCACCGCCTCTGCTTGTTTATTCCTATACGGCACTGCACCCACCATGCCTCCACACCGCTTCTCCACCACTGCCCTGAGGCCTACTCCGCCTGTGGGGAGTAGCACCATCTAAGCTGCCTGACCACCGGCCTCAGAGGACTGTAGCAGCGCTGGTGGCCTTCACCAGAAACCACAGGTGGCATAGTCAAAATACAGTTATATGAAAAAGTTTGGGCACCCCTATTAATCTTAAGCTTAATGTTTTATAAAAATTGGTGTTTTTGCAACAGCTATTTCAGTTTGATATATGTAATAACTGTTGGACACAGTAATGTTTCTGCCTTGAAATGAGGTTTATTGTACTAACACAAAATGTGCAATCCGCATTCAAACAAAATTTGACAGGTGCATAAGTATGGGCACCCCACCAGAAAAGTGACATTAATATTTAGTAGATCGTCCTTTTGCAAAAATAACAGCCTCTAGTCGCTTCCTGTAGCTTTTAATGAGTTCCTGGATCCTGGATGAAGGTATTTTTGACCTTTCCTCTTTACAAAACAATTCCAGTTCAGTTAAGTTTGATGGTCACCGAGCATGGACAGCCCTCTTCAAATGATCCCACAGATGTTCAATGATATTCAGGTCTGGAGACTGGGATGGCCATTCCAGAGCATTGTAATTGTTCCTCTGCATGAATGCCTGAGTAGATTTGGAGCGGTGTTTTGGATCATTGTCTTGCTGAAAGATCCATCCCCTGCGTAACTTCAACTTTGTCACTGATTCTTGAACATTATTGTCAAGAATCTGCTGATACTGAGTGGAATCCATGCGTCCCTCAACTTTAACAAGATTCCCGGTGCCGGCATTGGCCACACAGCCCCAAAGCATGATGGAACCTCCCCCAAATTTTACTGTGGGTAGCAAGTGTTTTTCTTGGAATGCTGTGGTTTTTTTGCCGCCATGCATAACGCCTTTTTGTATGACCAAACAACTCAATCTTGGTTTCATCAGTCCACAGGACCTTCTTCCAAAAAGAAATTGGCTTCTCCAAATGTGCTTTTGCATACCTCAGCCGACTCTGTTTGTGGTGTGCTTGCAGAAACGGCTTCTTTCGCATCACTCTCCCATACAGCTTCTACTTGTGCAAAGTGCGTTGTATAGTTGACTGATGCACAGTGACACCATCTGCAGCAAGTTGATGCTGCAGCTCTCTGGAGGTGGTCTGAGGATTGTCCTTGACTGATCTCACCATTCTTCTTCTCTGCCTTTCTGATGTTTTTCTTGGCCTGCCACTTCTGGCCTTAACAAGAACTGTCCCTGTGTTCTTCCATTTCCTTACTATGTTCCTCACAGTGGAAACTGACAGGTTAAATCTCTGAGACAGCTTTTTGTATCCTTCCCCTGAACAACTATGTTGAATAATCTTTGTTTTCAGATCATTTGACAGTTGTTTTGAGGAGCCCATAATGCCACTATTCAGAGGAGATTCAAACAGGAGAACAACTTGCAAGTGGCCACTTTAAGTAGCTTTTCTCATGATTGCATACACCTGGCTATGAAGTTCAAAGCTCAATGAGGTTACAAAACCAAAAAAAGTGCTTTAGTACATCAGTAAAAAGTAGGTAGGAGTATTTAAAACAAGAAAATGATAAGGGTGCCCATACTTATGCACCTGTCAAATTTTGTTTGAATGCAGATTGCACATTTTCTGTTAGTACAATAAACCTCATTTCAAGGCAGAAACATTACTGTGTCCAACAGGTATTACATATATCAAACTGAAATAGCTGTTGCAAAAACACCAATTTTTATAAAACATTAAGCTTAAGATTAATAGGGGTGCCCAAACTTTTTCATATAACTGTACCTCTCATCCTTGAAAGCCCTCATATCATATTTTAATGTGGCAGCCCTGGGCACGGAACGGGTCCAGGCCGTGACTGCATCCCCAACCCCTGCACGGACCCGGCTCCGAGTAACCCCGCCGCTCAGGGGCCCGGCGCTACACATTTAATTAGCACAATTGCCGATGTGCACTGTTTCCCATTGCCACCCCACAACGCAATTGGAATATCCGATGGATTTTCTCTGCAGCGGGTGGTATACTGAAGGCTAGCATGGCTGCCATCTTTGTCCTTCTGTGAAGCCATAGCTATTCAACAATGAACCCTTTATTTAGAGAAGAGAAACAAGGTAGCTGTTTTCAAAGTGAAGAAGCAATGGCTTGCTAACAAGCTATGAAAATAAATTTGTTATACTTTGGGAGCTGTTTCATGTTTGTATACCCTCAAGAGTGTACACTTCTTAGTAGCAGTACAGTATATCACAATAAAATACAATATGCAGCCAGGAGATGAGTGACTGGCGGGGCTGTACAATAGCATTGTCAGAAGTCACAAAGTAGAAAAATAGGATGGGCCAGGCAAAGAGATATCTAGCATTTTTGGGCCAGCAATGGCAGCCAGGGCAGCAGCAGTACAACAGTATGGCTGACATGACGTACAGGGAGTAGTTACTCTCTACTGGGCTGCAATGGACAAACATGGACAGGCATGCAGATGATACAACTAATCTAATCAATGTCATCAACCATAGGTGAATAAAAGTTGTTGATCCATGCGTGATTCATTTTGACAAATGTAAGGTTTTCCACATTTGTGAGGATAACCTGGTCCACTTTGCTGTGACAAAGTGACCAGCTTTGCTGAATGTCCTCTCTGCTAGTACACTGGAGGCTGAATATCACAGTACACAGATAGCAAACTGGGCTAGTTCTTTCCAATGGTCCAATCTGGGAACTACCAGGAAGATTCATTGGCCCAAAAAAATCATTAAGATTTTGACAAAAATTGAGAATTTTGTTAAAAAAAATTGCATTCTTGGAATTCCAAAAATGTTTGCTTGATCACCTACAACAAATTTGCCCTTTGTACTCTGTCCTTGGCAGGGGTTATATCCTGAGCACAGTAAAGTCACTCCAGCTGCAGGCACAATAAAATTTATTTTCACCAAAACTTACAAAGAAGGGGTGGATTGGTTTAAAAAATTGATGCACTGAAGAAGATAAAAATTGCATTTTGTGCCCACGTCTGGCCTGTACAGGTTTTTAAACAAAATAATGACAGCTACAGTAGATATTTTCAATTTAGGCTGAGTGCACATGATTGCTTTACAAAATGCAGTACAATCCAGGATGATTGGCATCAATTGTGGGGAAACTTAGACATTTGGAAGTTCAGCTTCCGCAAAAACAGACAACTAAATGCATGTTTCTTGGGCACACAAAAGACAACCTTTTGACATAATGGAGGCAGAGGAGGAAGAGTATAGGAAGCAGTAGGCGAGAATGATGATGTGGCTGATGACAACAGCAAGGTAGCAATTGTGGGTACAGTCTGGTTACGATCATGAGGAGAAGAAGGAGGCCAGCTTGAGCCTTGCTCATCTTGCTGCTCAGTTTGCTTTCTCACATGAACAATGGTTGCCACTATATACATTGACAGAGTGACGTAGTTCCAAGTCAGTGTAAGCCAGGATTTACATGGTTTTTCTTACTCACTGCAATAGATTTGTTCTCTGGCAATGTGGAAAACAATTATCAAACCTGAGATGTCGACACACAAGAATCACCACCACCACGACTACTACCTGAGATTTCAGGCACCTCTGAGCTTCCTCCACCAAGAACAGTCACAACATCACCTGCTCCCGATCTGACTGCAGAACTATCACATCTTCGACCACAAGATTTTTTAACTGGACATCACCTTTAATCTTTAATAGCGACTCAATGAGCCTCTCATTCTGATGACATCACCTCTTCAGCACCCCTTTTTGGTTCCCAATCATCAACAGTAGAGATGAGCGGTGTTCGACTAGAACTGTTCGCCAATCTCAAATTCGAGCTGTTTTGGGCGGTGTTCGAGTTGTTCGACGAACCCGAACGATTTGCAAAAAATTCGGCTGTTCGAGGTTATGTTCGATAACTGTTCGTGCACCAAAAGTGTGTCCTGCATGTCTGGCGCTATTTAGAGCACCAATCATGCAGGGATTGTCTGCCACTCACTGTAATGCCACAGCCATGGTGGTTGTGGCATTACAGTGATTGCCCAAATCGATGGGAACAGTGCTCACAGTGAAACATGAAAAGCCGGCAATTCAGTAGCGGCATACACCGGTACCCGACAATTTAGAACAGAAAGAATAGAGAATCACACATAGATTAGATAGATAGAAACATGTCAGTCACACATGTAAGAAGCACAGTGACAGTGTTGCTTACTGTACTTGTCATTTAGTGTAAAGGATTTATCAAAAAAAATAATAGTGTTTTCATGCACCGTCTCTTTAAAAAAGCCGGCCGGCAATTCAGCATCTGTACCCGACAATTTAGAATAGAAGGAATAGAGAATCACACATAGATTAGATAGATAGAAACATGTCAGCCACATATATACGAAGTACAGTGACAGTGTTGCTTACTGTACTTGTCATTTAGTGTAAAGGATTTATTAAAAAATATAATAGTGTTTTCGTGCACCGTCTCTTTAAAAAAGCCAGCCGGCAATTCAGCAGCGGTCCCCGACAATTTATAACAGACAGAATAGAGCTTCACACATAGATTAGATAGATAGAAACATGTCAGTCACATATATATGAAGTACTGTGACAGTGTTGCTTACTGTACTTGTCATTTACTGCAAAGGATTTATTAAAAAAAATAATAGTGTTTTCATGCACCGTCTCTTTAAAAAAGCCGGCCGGCAATTCAGCATCTGTACCCGACAATTTATAACAGACAGAATAGAGCTTCACACATAGATTAGATAGATAGAAACATGTCAGTCACATATATAATAAGTACAGTGACAGTGTTGGTTACTGTACTTGTCATTTAGTATTAAAATAAAGGATTTATTATTAAAAAAATTGGCGTGGGGTTCCCCGTAATTTTAGTCTCTAGCGGAGGTTAAGCAGACAGCTGGGGCAGATGTTTGAAGCCTGGGAAGGGGGTAATACCCACGGAGCTTCCCAGACTACTAATATCAGCCCCCAGCTGAATACCTAGCCTTTACTAGCTATTAAAATGGGGGACCCCCCAAAAAAATGACGTGGGGTCCCCCCTAATTTAATAGCTAGCAAAGGCTAGGCAGACAGCTGGGGGCTGATATTAATAGCCCAGGAAGGGAACCATGAATATTGGCCCCCTCCCAGGCTAGAAACACCAGCCGTCAGCCGCCCCAGAAATGGCGCATCCATAGGATGCGCCAATTCTGGCACTTAGCCTCGCTCTTCCACGCTGCCCTGGTGCGGTGGCAGGGGGTAATAGGGTTGGGGTTGATGTCAGCTTATAATGCCAGCTGACATCAAGCCCAGGTTAGTAATGGAGAGGCGTCTATAAGACACCCCCATTACTAACCCCATAGTCAAAGTTAAAAGAAAACACAAACACCCAGAATAAAGTCCTTTAATTGAAATAAAGACACATTCCTTTATTGTTCTAAATTAAACCATACTTACCGTCACGCCCATTCCAGCTGAAGCCAACGATCTCCTGCAATAAAAGAAAAATAATAAAGCAACCTCATCCTTACCTTTCCATGGTTCCCACGACAGCTTCAGCTCTGCTACATCGAGATAACAGGCTGGACCGCAGCAGAACGCTGCCATCCAGCCTGTCATCCCGCAGACACTGAGAAGCGCAGGCATGCTTGCGCTCTGCAGTGTCTGGCTGTGACGGCATAAAGATGAGACGAGTTCATGTCCAATGAACTCGGCGCACCTCATGCACGTCATTGACAGCGTGGGAGAATTCTCCTGCACTCAGCACTTCAGCGTGAGAATTCTCCCACGCTGTCAGTGACGTGCATGAGGTCAGCTGAGTTCATTGGACATGAATGAGCTCACCTCATGCACGTCACTGACAGCGTGGGAGAATTCTCACGCTGTAGCGCTGAGTGCAGGAGAATTTTCCCACGCTGTCAGTGACGTGCATGAGGTGAGCTGAGATCATTGGACATGAATGAGCTCACCTCATGCACGTCACTGACAGCGTGGGAAAATTCTCCTGCACTCAGCGCTTCAGCGTGAGAATTTTCCCACGCTGTCAGTGAAGTGCATGAGGTGAGCTCATTCATGTCCAATGAACTCAGCTGACCTCATGTACGTCACTGACAGCGTGGGAGAATTTTCACGCTGAAGTGCTGAGTGCAGGAGAATTCTCCCACGCTGTCAGTGACGTGCATGAGGTGCGCCGAGTTCATTGGACATGAGCTTGTCTCATCTTTATGCCGTCACAGCGAGACACTGAGGAGCGCAAGCATGCCTGCGCTTCTGAGTGTCCGCGGGATGACAGGCTGGATGGCAGCGTTCTGCTCCGGTCCAGCCTGTCATCTCGATGTAGCAGAGCTGAAGCTGTCGTGGGAACCATGGAAAGGTAAGGATGAGGTTGCTTTATTATTTTACTTTTATTGCAGAAGACATTGGCTTCAGCTGGAATGGGCGTGACGGTAAGTATGGTTTAATTTAGAACAATAAAGAATTGTGTGTTTATTTCAATTAAAGGACTTTATTCTGGGTGTTGTGTTTTTTTAAATACTTTACTAGAAATTCATGGTGGTCATGTCTAATATTGGCGTGACCCCATGAATTTCGGGCTTAGGGCCAGCTGATAATGCCAAGCTGGCCTTAACCCCTTTATTACCCAGTGAGCCACCGCACCAGGGCCCTGGATGAGTTGGGTACAGCGCCAGAAGATGGCGCTTCTATGAACGCGCCATTTTCCGGGGCGGCTGCGGACTGCAATATGCAGCGGGTGGGGTCCAGAAAGCTTGGGCCTCCCTGCGCTGCAGATTCCAGCCCCCAGCTGCCTAGTTGTACCTGGCTGGGCACAAAAATAGGGCGAAGCCCCACGCATTTTTTTTTTTAATTATTTCATGAAATTCATGGAATAATTAAGAAAAAAAGGGCTTCCCTATATTGTTGTGTCCAGCCAGGTACAAATAGGCAGCTGGTGGTTGGGGGCAGCCCGTCCCTGCCTGCTGTACCTGGCTGGACACAAATATAGTGCGAAGCGCCACGTCAATTTTTTTTTAATTATTTCATGAAATAATTTTTTTAAAAAAGGGCTTCCCTATATTGTTGTGTCTGGCCAGGTACAAATAGGCAGCTGGTGGTTGGGGGCAGCCCGTTCCTGCCTGCTGTACCTGACTGGACACAAATATAGGGCGAAGCCCCACGTCAATTTTTTTTAAATTATTTCAGGAAATTCATGAAATAATGAAAAAAAAATTGATGTGGGGCTTCGCCCTATATTTGTGTCCAGTCAGGTACAGCAGGCAGGAACGGGCTGCTCCCAACCACCAGCTGCCTATTTGTACCTAGCCGGACACAACAATATAGGGAAGCCCTTTTTTTCTTAATTATTCCATGAATTTCATGAATTTAAAAAAAAAATACGTGGAGCTTCGCCCTATTTTTGTGTCCAGCCAGGTACAACTAGGCAGCTGGGGGCTGGAATCTGCAGCGCAGGGAGGCCCAAGCTTTCTGGGCCCCACCCGCTGCAAATTGCAGTCCGCAGCCGCCGCGGAAAATGGCGTGTTCATAGAAGCGCCATCTTCTGGCGCTGTACCCAACTCATCCAGGGCCCTGGTGCGGTGGCTCACTGGGTAATAAAGGGGTTAAGGCCAGCTTGGCATTATCAGCTGGCCCTAAGCCCGAAATTCATGGGGTCACGCCAATATTAGACATGACCACCATGAATTTCTAGTAAAGTATTTAAAAAAAACACAACACCCAGAAAAAAGTCCTTTAATTGAAATAAACACACAATTCTTTATTGTTCTAAATTAAACCATACTTACCGCCACGCCCATTCCAGCTGAAGCCAATGATCTCCTGCAATAAAAGTAAAATAATAAAGCAACATCATCCTTACCTTTCCATGGCTCCCACGACAGCTTCAGCTCTGCTACATCGAGATGACAGGCTGGACCGCAGCAGAACGCTGCCATCCAGCCTGTCATCCCGCAGACACTGAGAAGCGCAGGCATGCTTGCGCTACTCAGTGTCTGGCTGTGACGGCATCCAGATGAGCCGAGGTCATGTCCAATGAACTCGGCTCACCTCATGCACGTCACTGACAGCGTGGGAAAATTCTCACGCTGAAGCGCTGAGTGCAGGAGAATTTTCCCCCGCTGTCAGTGACGTACATGATGTGAGCCGAGTTCATTGTCGGCTCATCTGGATGCCGTCACAGTCAGACACTGAGGAGCGCAAGCATGCCTGCGCTTCTCAGTGTGTGCGGCATGGCAAGCTGGATGGCAGCGTTCTGCTGCGGTCCAGCCTGTCATCTCGATGTAGCAGAGCTGGAGCTGTCCTGGGAACCATGGAAAGGTAAGGATAAGGTTGCTTTATTATTTTTCTTTTATTGCAGGAGATCGTTGGCTTCAGCTGGAATGGGCGTGATGGTAAGTATGGTTTAATTTAGAACAATAAAGAATTGTGTCTTTATTTCAATTAAAGGACTTTATTCTGGGTGTTTGTGTTTTTTTTTTAACTTTGACTATGGGGTTAGTAATGGGGGTGTCTTATAGACGCCTCTCCATTACTAACCTGGGCTTGATGTCAGCTGGCATTATGAGCTGACATCAACCCCAACCCTATTACCCCCTGCCACCGCACCAGGGCAGCGTGGAAGAGCGAGGCTAAGTGCCAGAATTGGCGCATCCTATGGATGCGCCATTTCTGGGGCGGCTGAGGGCTGGTGTTTCTAGCCTGGGAGGGGGCCAATATTCATGGCTCCCTTCCTGGGCTATTAATATCAGCCCCCAGCTGTCTGCCTAGCCTTTGCTAGCTATTAAATTAGGGGGGACCCCACGTCATTTTTTTGGGGGGGGTCCTCCATTTTAATAGCTAGTAAAGGCTAGGTATTCAGCTGGGGGCTGATATTAGTAGCCTGGGAAGCTCCGTGGGTATTACCCCCTTCCCAGGCTTCAAACATCTGCCCCAGCTGTCTGCTTAACCTCCGCTAGAGACTAAAATTACGGGGAACCCCACGCCAATTTTTTTTAATAATAAATCCTTAATTTTAATACTAAATGACAAGTACAGTAACCAACACTGTCACTGTACTTATTATATATGTGACTGACATGTTTCTATCTATCTAATCTATGTGTGAAGCTCTATTCTGTCTGTTATAAATTGTCGGGTACAGATGCTGAATTGCCGGCCGGCTTTTTTAAAGAGACGGTGCATGAAAACACTATTATTTTTTTTAATAAATCCTTTGCAGTAAATGACAAGTACAGTAAGCAACACTGTCACAGTACTTCATATATATGTGACTGACATATTTCTATCTATCTAATCTATGTGTGAAGCTCTATTCTGTCTGTTATAAATTGTCGGGTACCGCTGCTGAATTGCCGGCCGGCTTTTTTAAAGAGACGGTGCACGAAAACACTATTATATTTTTTAATAAATCCTTTACACTAAATGACAAGTACAGTAAGCAACACTGTCACTGTACTTCGTATATATGTGGCTGACATGTTTCTATCTATCTAATCTATGTGTGATTCTCTATTCCTTCTATTCTAAATTGTCGGGTACAGATGCTGAATTGCCAGCCGGCTTTTTTAAAGAGACGGTGCATGAAAACACTATTATTTTTTTAAATAAATTCTTTGCAGTAAATGACAAGTACAGTAAGCAACACTGTCACAGTACTTCATATATATTTGACTGACATGTTTCTATCTATCTAATCTATGTGTGAAGCTCTATTCTGTCTGTTATAAATTGTCGGGTACCGCTGCTGAATTGCCGGCCGGCTTTTTTAAAGAGACGGTGCACGAAAACACTATTATATTTTTTAATAAATCCTTTACACTAAATGACAAGTACAGTAAGCAACACTGTCACTGTACTTCATATATATGTGACTGACATGTTTCTATCTATCTAATCTATGTGTGATGCTCTATTCCTTCATGTCTAAATTGTCGGGTACCGGTGTATGCCGCTGCTGAATTGCCGGCCGGCTTTTTTAAAGAAAGCATCTTCTGAGCAGTTTGTCAGCTTTTGGACACCTTTGAAGGTGTTTTCTATGTGTTCCTATGTGTTTTTGTTTGCCTGCCATTGGTTTTAACGGTGTTCGACGGTGTTCTAAGGTGTTCGACGAACAGTTCGACGAACAGTTCCTCGAACATCCCGGTGTTCGACGAACCGAACCGAACCCGAACACTACGGGGGTGGCTCAACACTAATCAACAGTATTATCATTGTCTCAGCAGACAGTCTCCTCTGTGTGGAAAATGTCCTGAGAAACTTGTTCTCCTTCCTGACTTGCACCTCGAGATTTTCCCTGACACATAGTGCTGCTATCCCTGCCAGAGCTCCTACCACCATAGCTTCAGGAGTCAGGATTAGAGTTTGGTGTTAGAATTGTGTCCTGTATCTCCTTTAGCCTCATGTCATAAGAGTACAGGATCTGACTGTTCATCTCTTCAATAAATCAACTGGAAGAAGTTGACCTAGTGAGGTATTTTCCTTAGCCCCTGAAGGCCTGTGGGTTACGTGACTAAGTGGTAGAACAGAATCACATGTTATTGACTGAATTGCAAATCCTCTTGTGTACATCATTAAGTGTTATGGCAGCCAAAGAGGTGGACTGGGCAGAACACTGATTCAAGCTGATGGTGTCACTGTCAGAATCTGCATTATCCTGTTGTGACTAAAATGAGTGATGTGACAAATATTCCATTACGCCCTCCCCTTCCTCCCCACTGATATTCTTGACAAATGAGTCCAAGTGTAAATTGTGTTTCGTACTACTATTGCCAGGACAGTTGCCGCCTGTAGTGTCAAAGGTGCTGCTGCTAGAAGCTCTCACTTCTTTAGTCATGGTATAGGTTTTTTTTCTCTCATGCTACCATATCTGTTCCAAGTACTGTGTTTTGCACAAAAGTACAGCATATTATTTAGGTTGTTTTAAAAAATTTTTTGCCACACTTATCTAACGCTAGAAAAATATGCAATCACCCAAAAATGTTAGGTACAGTTCACGTGACAGCCAAAAAGCTAATGCAACATCAGCCTGTCTGTAATATCAGTGTGGCATGTATGTGTCTCCAATGTCACTATTTAAGCAGGTGTTCCAAAACAGATCTGCACACTGAATTGTCACAAGTTAGTGTAATAGTTAGTTTGTACATTTTGCTTAAAGCAGTTTGATTCACCATACCCAAAAAGGACAATGTGCGTTTTTGCTGCATTTTTTGGAGCTTTTTTTGCATTTGAAAGGGTGAGAAACCCTGTAAAAAGCTGAAAGAATTGTCAAGCTGCAGATTTGAAACTGCTTCAAATCTGCAAGGAAAAATAAGCAGCGTGTGCATGAGATTTTGGAAATCATATTCACTTCGTTGGTACTATAAACTCTGCCTTTTTTCCATATTAATTGGAATGAATGGAATTTTCAAACACTATACTTTAACATATTAAGTTTAGTCTTTCTTTAGTGTGTTACTTTCCTACAGCTTCTGCCATCGAATTTATTGAGTTAAAGGAAATTGCTAATGCATCTTTTTTACATTATAACAAATGTTCGTTTTGCATTATAATTGAATGGTGAATGTTATGTTCAATCAATAATAAAGGTTAAAGGAGTTTCTTTGCCTGAATTTTTAATGGAGAAGTCAATTAGGATTCAACTTAATCATGTTGGCTGCCTTAAAACTCTTGCAATGACTATAATATTTATATATATAATGCAGTGCAATGCTTAAGCTGTGGTTTAACTGCATGTTGCTATTGCATTAATTATCTCTCATTTATTGGTATATTAATATTATTTTATGTGTTAATGCTTGGAACAGTGACAACAACATCATTGCCATTTTCAAGTAATATATTTTCTTTTTTTTTAGTTCCATTGTAAAATGCATTGCCAAAGTACTACTCTCTATGCAAGCATATCATAGGAAAGAGCTACTGTATATTTATGCTGTCATTTGTACCATTTTATAAAGAGGGAAATAACATCCAATTCTGAACATGAAATGTTTGCTTTAACATTTGTCTGGCATCTATTTTATATTAATTAAGGTTGTCTGTCAAAATATTCTCACATGTGGTAGCACAAAAGTAAGCAGCAAAATCATTTTTAAAACTTTAAACTTTTCTTTCTCGGGAAAAATAAAACTTACATGTTAACCTACAGTTTACCTGATAAGTCTACCATTTTATTTGATGATAATAGCATTAAAATGAAGAAAAAACAAACTTTGATGATATAGAATAGACTATAATTTAACTTCATTGAGGGATGTCTGAATTGGAGGGGGTTGAATTTCTTTACTAATACAGCACATTATTATTATACCCACAATTTGTTAACTTTCCTATTTCATATCACTTAAATTGACACATACTGTACTTTCAGTCATTTTGAGGATAATGTTGCCATTGGGCAAATTGCACTTTATACAAAAATCATGTTATCTAATTAGAGATGAACGAATGTTTTTGAAATTTAATTTTGACAACTTTGCTGAATTTTCTCCAATAAATTGGTTTGCGTGGAATTAATTTGCCATGCATATCAATACAGCTAATCTACTTGCTTGAATTGATGTGCACAAACTCTAAAACTAAGGTTTCCTAGGAGTTTGTTGAACTCATTTTGAGCTTTTTAACAAAAACACAGCTATATTAAATGACTTCTCAAACCAAATACAGGCGCTCTGTGCATCACTGTGGGGCCAATCATTTAAATACAGCTTCCCACCTGCTTGATTTCCATATACAGTGCTGGCCAAAAGTATTGGCACCCCTGCAATTCTGTCAGATAATACTCAGTTTCTTACTGAAAACGCAATCTCAAATTCTTTGGTATTATTCCCTTTATTTAATTTGCTTGCAAGGAAAAAACACAAAAGAGTATGAAGCAAAAATCAAATCATTAATCATTTCACACAAAACTCCAAAAAAGGGCCGGACAAAAGTATTGGCACCCTCAGCCTAATACTTGGTTGCACAACCTTTAGCCAAAATAACTGCGAACAACCGCTTCCGGTAACCATCAATGAGTTTCTTACAATGGTCTGCTGGAATTGTAGACCATTCTTCTTTGGCAAACTGCTCCAGGTCCCTGATATTTGAAGGGTGCCTTCTCCAAACTGCCATTTTGAGATCTCTCCACAGGTGTTCTATGGGATTCAGGTCTGGACTCATTGCTGGCCACCTTAGAAGTCTCCAGTGCTTTCTCTAAAACCATTTTATAGTGCTTTTGGAAGTGTGTTTTGAGTCATTGTCCTGCTGGAAGACCCATGACCTCTGAGGGAGACCCAGCTTTCTCACACTGGGCCCTACATTATGCTGCAAAATTTGTTGGTAGTCTTCAGACTTCATAATGCCATGCACACGGTCAAGCAGTCCAGAGCTAGAGGCAGCAAAGCAACCCCAAAACATCAGTGAACCTCTGCCATGTTTGACTGTAGGGACCGTGTTCTTTTCTTTGAATGCCTCTTTTTTTCCTGCACACTCTATGTTGATGCTTTTTCCCAAAAAGCTCTACTTTTGTCTCATCTGACCAGAGAACATTCTTCCAAAATGTTTTAGGCTTTCTCAGGTAAGTTTTGGCAAACTCCAGCCTGGCTTTTTTATGTCTCGGGGTAAGAAGTGGGGTCTTCCTGGGTATCCTACCATACAATCCCTTTTCATTCAGATGCCGATGGATATTACGGGTTGACACTATTGTACCCTCGGACTGCAGGGCAGCTTGAACTTGTTTGGATGTTAGTCAAGGTTCTTTATTCACCATCCGCACAATCATGCGTTGAAATCTCTCGTCAATTTTTCTTTTCCGTCCACATCTAGGGAGGTTAGCCACAGTGCCATGGGCTTTAAACTTCTTGATGACGCTGCGCACGGAAGACACAGAAACATTCAGGTCTTTGGAGATGGACTTGTAGCCTTGAGATTGCTCATGCTTCCTCTCAATTTGGTTTCTCAAGTCCTCAGACAGTTCTTTGGTCTTCATTCTTTTCTCCATGCTCAATGTGGTACACACAAGGACACAGTACAGAGGTTGAGTCAACTTTAATCCATGTTAACTGGCTGCAAGTGTGATTTAATTATTGCCAACACCTGTTAGTTGCCACAGGTAAGTTACAGGTGCTGTTAATTACATGAATTAGAGAAGCATCACATGATTTTTCAAATGGTGCCAATACTTTTGTCCACCCCCTTTTTTAGGTTTGGTGTGGAATTATATCCAATTTGGCTTTAGGACAATTCTTTTTGTGTTTTTTTCATTGAGGACAAATTAAATGAAGAGAATAATTTGTGATTGCAATTATTTTCAGGAAGAAACTGAGTATTATCTGACAGAATTCCAGGGGTGCCAATACCTTTGGCCAGCACTGTAACTACACCCTTCTCTGGCTGTATGAATCCAGAGCTCAATCAAAGAAGAGGGTGATTGGAGATTCTATAATCTAAGTGAAATCAATCTATCTGGCTATGGGAGAACAGATGGTAATCCGTGGCAACCAACAGCTGTATTCAGGTGAATTGTAAAGATCTAATATTGGGCTATTACGTCACTATGTGAGGTAGACAGTTACTTTTAAATTTCTTGAGAGTGGAGATTTTTCTTTTGTCTTTAACTACTTCTGGATTACACATAGGCTATAGATGTCTGGTCAGTCCATAATTACACTGCAGACACATTCTAAAGTGTCAGTGCAGTATAAGGGTCTGTGAACACATTGCAGATTTGTCACAGATTTGTTCTTTTTTTTTCTGTGCAGATTTGTCACAAAACCTGAAGGGTTTCCTGATGCCAGCAAAGTGAATGAGAATTCTGAAGTCTCATGCACACATTGCTTATTTTTGACTTGCATATTTGGTGCATATTTAAATCGGCAGAATGTCAATTCTTCCAGCATTTTTGCTGAAGATTTCACTCATACTGTGAGTGGAGGAAAAATCAACACCAAAAACGCATCATAAAACCCCGCAAAAAAGCGTAAAAAATGTGCCTATTTTACACAGCATTTTTCCAGCCAGGAGATGCAGAAATTTGTGCACCAAATACTTGACGTGTGTACATACCCTAAGCAGCCTGCATGAGATTGTGGAACTGTGGGGGCAGAGAGCTGGCCCTCAGACACAGCCAGACTTCCCACAGATAAGATAAATATGCTTTATGACAGTATTTACCTTTTCGATTTCTGTTTACGCAGTGGTGAACTAGTGCTTGTGTTTACTGATTAAGAGGCACTGTCAGGGCTTCCTTCTCTGGACCTAGCGGTCATATTATTACTGGGTGTAAGGAGCGAGAAGGAGCTGCTGAGTCCTGGAAGACCCAGTTAGCCCTGTTATGCAGGCAGAAAGCTGAAGTTCCCCTGTAACTGATGCTAATATACCAACCACAGTAGCATGGGAAATCAGCAATAAAAAAGGTCTTGTTAGGGTGCTGTGAATTGTACATGTGGATTTCTCATGTGTGGAAATTATTTTCCACATTGTCGAAGGACCAATTTATTGCATTGTTCAGGCTGTGCTATTGAAAAATGAACAGGGTTACATACTAGCGCACATAGAATAGGAACTATATCACTCCGTCAGCACATGAAACAGCATCCTTTGCACATGTGGAGTAAGTAACCTGACCAGCAAGGCTAGAGTTGTCCTTTTTTCTCTCCTTATGTTCATCTTTCTGGTAACCGATCCACATCCTCTAGTAATGCATTGTCATTGTCATTAGCACCATGATCATCCTCACCTACAGCTTTCCATGCACTACCTCCTCAACCTCAATTGCATTATCAAATCTACTTTTGTGTGCCTAAGAAACATATGTTCAATTGTCAAATTACGTGGAAATTGTATTCTCGTATGTCCAAATTCACCATAATTGATGCCTAACCACCTTGATGTTTATTGTCTATTGTGAACAATTGTATGCTCTTAGGCTCAATTGAAGATGCTATTACTTATTGTACCAAAAAGCCATCCTTACCAAGCTTTGGCACAAAATGCAATATTTTTTAACAAACGTTTATCTTTTTAAGTGCATCAATTTTTCGATACAGTAAACTCACCTTCATTCTAATTTTGGTGAAATTAAATATTATTGTGCCTGGATCTTATTTGAATTTTCCCTTCAGCAACATGATCAGAATTGTTGAAAATTATAGAAAAAAAAGTCTTTGAACTTCATACATAAAATTAAAAATAAAATATTTATATATTGTTTTTCCAAAATTATTACAAAATTTTTGGGGGCTGTGGAATTGGCATATTAGTTAAATTTGTGTTCTATAATCATTGAAATTTGCCAACTGCATGAATGAACAGGTGACCACTATGCGCTTCCAGCAGAATCAACACTTCTCTGCGTGTGCAGCCCTTGCACAGAGCAGGTCAGAAAGGGCTAAAATAAAATAATTATTAAATCAAAATTCTTTGAATTCCTTAAATGACATTTTCTGTCAAAAAAAAGATCATTATTTCCACAGTATAAAGAAATTTTGGTGGTAGAGAGAATGACTAGTGATGAGCGAGCACTAAAATGCTGGGGTGCTCGATGCTCGGGTCGAGCACATTGGAATACTTGGGTAGGAAGTGGGTCTCCCATTGTGTTTGCCTATGCAGTGAATACAAGGGTTGCCAAAAATTTGGAGGCACTCCAATGCCCCTTGGAAGAGATGTGGAGGTAAGAGGGCCTCCAAAAAACAATGTTTCCATTATTAGGAAGTGGGTCTCCCATTGTGTTTGCCTATGCAGTGAATGCAAGGGTTGCCAAAAATTTGGAGGCACTCCAATGCCCCTTGGAAGAGACGTGAAGGTCAGAGGGCATCCTGAAAACAATGTTCCCATTATTAGGAAGTGGGTCTTCCACTATGTTTGCCTATGCAGTGAATGCAAGGGTTGCCAAAAATTTGGAGGCACTCCAATGCCCCTGGGAAGAGATGTGAAGGTCAGAGGGCCTCCTGAAAACAATGTTCCCATTATTAGGAAGTGGGTCTCCCATTGTGTTTGCCTATGCAGTGAATGCAAGGGTTGGCAAAAATTGGGAGGAATTCCAATTCCCCTTGGAAGAGACGTGGAGGAGGGCCTCCTGAAAAAAATGTTACCATTATTAGGAAGTGGGTCTACAATTGTGTTTGCCTATGCAGTGAATGCAAGGGCTGCCAAAAATTGGGAGGAACTCCAATGCCCCTTGGAAGACACGTGGAGGAGGGCCTCATAAAAAAATATTCCCATTTGATAGGAGCGGGCCTCCCATGCACTAAGTGTATGGACTGACAAACATTTACTCCTGGGGGGTATACATGAACACACTGTATAAAATTTTTTTTTTTATGGGCATCATAAACACCCTTTAAAAAAATGATGTGGGTGTTGCATAACGGACCACGATAAACCTGGTGATATGGTGGTGGAGGATGAGGAGAAGGAGGGAGACAAGAGCAAATAGCCAAAATCAGGAAGCGTATATCATGTGTGGGTGTGAGGAGGTGCATGGGAATACACCTCTCAAAAAAAGACACTGGATTTGAGTTCATGTTACGCTGCTATCATTCGGTGGTGTTGAGAAGTCTGGCCCAATCCAGCCCTTGTTTATTTTTATAAGAGTCAGCCTGTCGTCAGTATTTTCAGTTGACAGGCGGATGCGCTTATCAGTTATAATTCCACCAGCGGAACTGAAAACCCGCTCTGATAAAACGCTGGGGGCAGGGCAGTAGAGTTGAGCCACCCCCGTAGTGTTCGGGTTCGGTTCGTCGAACACCGGTGTGTTCGCCGAACTGTTCGTCGAACTGTTCGTCGAACACCATCGAACACCATTAAAACCAATGGCAGGCAAACAAAAACACATAGAAACACATAGAAAACACCTTCAAAGGTGTCCAAAAGCTGACAAACTGCTCAGAAGACACAACTAACAGATGGAAAAGTGACAAGTACATATAGTCATGCGAAAAGAAAAGAGGTGGAGGAGTAAAAGGGGGGGGGAGACACAGATATAGGCATGTCATGCCCTTCTAAAATCAAGAAAGGCTGGAGTAAAAATCTAAAATCAGCCTACCAACACCCAGACGTCGTGACAAGAAAATTAAAAAAAGAAATATCTTTAGGTAGAATGGCGGTTCCATTCAGAACACTTTCCTTACAAGACGTAGTGGTATCCCCGTTGTGAGTTGTGCCAAAAACGGAACCCAATGCATTCGGACTAATCCACCATTTGTCATATCCAAGGGGCAGGTCAGTAAACGACAACATCGACGCGGAACCAAGTACAGTAGTATATACTGTACATCCTTTGACAAGGCAATCAGGCGGATCAAGAAGTTGGGAAGGGTCACCCTAATGGCCAAAACAGACATTGATGCAGCGTTCCGGTTACTTACTACCTGTGCCTCCGAATAGTGTCCACCTATTGGGCTGCTTCTGGGAAGGAGCATAATATATAGATCGCTGTTTGCCCATGGGGTGCTCCAGATCCTGCTCACTATTTGAGGCGTTTAGTTGCTTCCTCGAATGGGTTGTAATGGACGTTTCTAAGGGGGCACATATTATCCATTACCTCGACAACTTCTTATGCTTGGGCCCAAAAGTTTAACCACAGTGTGAATACACGCGGTAGTCCACCTGTGAGAAGGAGAGAGCTGGGGGGAGAATGGACACCACTGAGCCGAGGGGTTAGATGGAGAACGGAAGAAGGAAAGAGGGCGACGGAGGTAAGGGAGTACAGTGGAAGGCCGACCTGAGCTCTCCCACATTCCTGCTGGGCGGGGAACAGCCCTGGGAAGAAAAGCCGCTTGCGCATCCCTTTGAGGTTACGGGCGCGAGCGGGCAGAGGGACTACGCTGGAGTGCGAAGCCGACACGGCCAGTCTGCTACTGCCTGTGCGACCTCCGTGACGCCGGGTTTGTGCCAGAGCCGCGGTGGACCCTGACGGCCAGCCCCCCTCTCCCAATACTGGTGCCTGTCCGCTGGTGGGTCGAGCCCCCCCCGCGGTGGAGGCAGGTCTAAGCTCTGTAATTTAAATTGGCTCTGTAATTTGAATGAGTACACTTTAAATCCTTTTACAAGGATCTATTGGAGGGCAAGTCTGATGCCAGCAGCCACGGTAATTCCAGCTCCAGTAGCGTCCACTAAAGCTGCTGCAGTTAAAAAGCTTTTATAAGGATCGAGCTTGGCGGTCCACTGCAAGGCGTGCTACCGCCAGTCCCAGCCCCTTTGCCTTGGGGCGCCTCCCCGATGCTCTTCACTGAGTGTCCTGGGGGCCCGAAGCATTTCCTTTGAAAAAATTAAGTGTTCAAACCACAGGTGGTGTAGCTTGCTTAACAGCTGGGATACTTCGCTAACTAGCAGACACTGCTACTAGGTCCAAAGTATTGTCTGGGCTAGATGCAGTTAAAAATTTGTAATTAGATCTACAGGTGGTGGCTACTCCGCTGACTAGCAGACACTGAAGCTTTGGAGCAGACCTCTGATTCCCAGGCTATAGTATGAGTAAACAGCTCTTCAGACTCAACCATCTGTGTTACCCCAAGCCATAGTGTATGTAGTTTCTTACGGTTAAAAGGGGGGGGGAGACGCGAAAGACCTGGAATTGATGATGCCAACGTCATGTAAAACACAGCAAGGGGACTCCAAAAAGAGTCTCCATTTTTTCCAAAAATTGTGGCACAGACACCACTTAAGTGGCATCAATTGTCACAGAGTTGCTTAAAATGGTTGGTGAGGTGATTTTCCAAAATCCTCAAGCTTTTAGTCTCCCCAGGATGACACAAGTGGGGCAGATGGTGGTTGGCCCGGCCCGCTAGGCCGCATTGTAACACAGCGAGCTTCGCACTACAACTTATGCTTCATATCCATGTGACGGTTCAAGCATAAAGTACTCAAACTATTGTTTTTTTGGCCTCTACTTAGTTTTTGGTAACAAATGTTACCGATAACATGAGTTGGGTCATCCTTAGCGATCTCAAAAAATGCCCAGGCTATGCAAGGTTTAGAGCCCATGCGACACTGCTACTAGCAATGCTAGCAAATGATTGGCTGGGTTAGATGCAGTAAAAAATTGTTATTAGATACACAGGCGGTGCAGCTTGCTTCACAGCTGGGCTACTACGCCCAAAGTATTGCCTGGGCTAGATGCAGTTAAAAATTCTTATTAGATACACAGGTGGTGTAGCTTGCATCACAGCTGGGCTACTACGCCCAAAGTATTGGTAGACCCTATACTAAATAAGGAAGGAGTCACTGACTGTGGTAGCCCCTCCGCGGACCGTGGCGATTGGTCATCCCCTTTCGCTGCCCCTTACTCAACGAATTCACAAACATCTCCCGTTGGTTTGGAGTCCCATTATGCCCAACAAAAACCATAGGCCCCACAACAAAGCTATCGTTCTTAGGCATCGAAATCGACACCACAGCAAGGCTGTTCCGCCTCCCATGGGAAAAAATACCAAACCATTACACCTGATCGAGGGTTTTTGCGCAGTATGGAAAGTAACACTACAGCAGATGCAAGTATTACTAGGTCTCCTCGTGTTTGCGAGCTGGGTGATGCCAGTCGGAAGGGTTTTTTCTCATCATTTATCGCCCGCAACAAAAGGGGCATCAAAACTGAGTCATAGAATCAGAATCAGCAGGCAGCTATGGGCAGACTTAGAGGTGTGGAAAACCTTCTTATAATCATTCAACGGTCACACGTTATTTATGTCAGCAGAACAGATCAACACTGTGCTAAGATTATTCACCGGGGTGGCAGAATCAGGTGGATATGCAGCGATACTAAATAACCAATGGTGCACAAGCTTATGGCCTCCGTATTGGGCAGAACAAGTGCTGACAAAAAAACAGACACTCCTGGAACTCTTCCCAATAGTGGTAGCAATAGAAATATGGGGCGCGCGCCTGGCTAACAAAAATATACGCTTCACAACAAAAAACACCAGCCTAGCGCACTGTATTAATAAGATGGCATCATCGTCTCTCCCAGTGCTAGGCCTACTATGCCGGCTAGCATTCCTGTGCCTAAAACACAATGTATGGGTCCGCGCTAGCCACGATGCTGAGGGGTCTAACGCTGCTGCTAACGCTTTATCACATTTCAATTGGCAGATTTTCACAGAGCTCCTCCTCAACGCCCACCCATCGGGCAACAGTTGCCCACCCTCCCTATGGGATCTAGTGGCGAATAGTTGATGCCATTAATCAGAGCGTCAGTTGCCCCGTCGACATGGCAAGCATACAGAAAGGCATGGGAAGAGTGGACACGACTAATAGCAGGCAGATGGGTTGACCAATGTGAACAGATTACAAGTCACCATAGAATTTCTCCACCAGCTAATGATGAGGGGCATATCAGGGGCATCAGCGCAGTGGTGTCTGACCGGAGTAGCATTTCACTTCCAACTACTGAATTGGGGAGATGTGACAAAGAGATTCATCATCAGACAATCCATAAAAGGGTGGAAAAGGGGTCAGCCAAGTCTGGAGTGTAGACGTCCCGTCCCGTGTCACTAGAACTGATTTCTCACATTATATCCCTAACACCATTAACATGACACTCACAATCTGAAGCACTCACAATTTGAAGCAACACTACTGTCTACTGCATTTGCGATCGCCTTCTTCGGGGCGCTATGCATAAGCGAATTAGTCCCTCAATCCAAAACTACCACCAGTGGAGGCTTATTACACAAGGACGTAGTCATAGCCAATAATGCCATACCTCTACGCATACGCAAATCTAAAACGGTGCAGCGGGCAGGGGCACTTGGGTACTTCTACAACCCACAAAAGTTACACTGAGTCGGGTAACAATAGTAAAAACATATATAACCATCAGATCACAAAGTAATTTCTTCCTATCACACATTGATGGAACGCCATTATCAAGATACCAGTTCCAAGCTATATTTAATAAATGCCTAACATCGGCAGGGAACCACCCCAAAGATTATGGGACACAATCATTCAGCATAGGCGCAGCCACGGAAGCAGCAAGAGCAGGACTGTCAGAAACGGAAGTTCAGAGGATAGGGAGATGGCGATCCACGTGTTTGGCGAGATACATAAGACCGGACTTGTTATCCTAATGTGGTTTGTTTCTTTTACAGGTGACGCTAAGCCAACAGTGTGGGTGATAGGCCACTCGTGTATATATATTGGGCAGAAAAAATGGCGAAAGTCCGCCCAGGCGGGAGGAAATTAGAGTTTCATAACACATATTTCAACTGGAGAGGTATTAGAGGCCTGCAATGGCCACAAGTACTAATGGAAGTAACCAAGGAAGGGAGAGAGGCAAGAGGTCCAGACATCTTAGTTATACAGGCCTGGGGAAACGACCTAGGTCATCACAAGAGCGCATAACTAATGGCAATAATGAAACTAGACACTGAGCGTTTCAGAGAATTTTTCACAAAACTAACTATAGTATGGTCAGAGATTGTGCCGATAGCGGTATGGCAAGGTGCGCGAGACATCACGGCCATCGAACGGACAAGGCGGGTAATAAATATTCGGATGGCAAAATTTAGAAGAGACAGAGGCGGTGTAGTGATACGACACCGACAACTGGAAGGAGATAAACAGGCCTCATACGGCCCGACAGTGTTCACTTAATGGATATTGGACTGGACATATTCCTGTCAGGACTCCAGGACGGAGTGGAACAAGCGTTAAGAGTGATGGATGGGAGTCAGAGTCCTGCATACGAGTACGCAGGATCCTCCGTGGCCTGGAAATAGAAAGGACATGTTGGAGAGTTACACTTGTTGGCTAACTTGCCGGTGTGGAGACACAGGGCATGCTGCAACAAGCTGAATTATTTTAGAAATAAAATGCCTTTCTAATGGAATGAGTATAAAGAGTTAATAAAGCTGTGACCGATCCTCACCCATCCTGTTGTAAGAGTTACATTATTGTATTGTCAAGGAAAGGGGGGCGGTAGGGGAGCTGAGCGTCTGGGTTTGGTTGGGGGTCCCCACAGTCTGCCTAGGCTAGATGCAGTTAATAATTCTTATTAGATACACAGACGGTGCAGCTTGCTTCGCAGCTGGGCTACTACGCCCAAAGTATTGCCTGGGCTAAATGCAGTTAAAATTTCTTATTAGATACACAGGCGGTGCAGCTTGCTTCACAGCTGGGCTACTATGCCCAAAATATTGTCTAGGCTAGATGCAGTTAAAAATTCTTATTAGATACACAGGCGGTGTAGCTTGCTTCAGAGCTGGGCTACTAGGCTGACTAGCAGACACTGAAGCTTTGGAGCAGACCTCTGAGTAAACAGGTCTTCAGACTCAACCATCTGTGTTACCCCAAGCCATAGTGTATGTAGTTTCTTACGGTTAAAAGGGAGGGGAGTGACCCAACCCACCTGGAATTGACGATGCCAACATCACGTAAAACACAGCAAGGGGACTCCAAAAAGAGTCTCCATTTTTTCCAAAAATTGTGGCACAGACACCACTTAAGTGGCATCAATTGCACCACAGTTGCTTAAAATGGTTGGTGAGGTGATTTTAACAAATCCTCAAGCTTTTAGACTCCCCAGGATGACACAGGGGTAGAAAAGTCCTTGCGGATCCATGATTTGTTCATCTTTATGAACGTGAGTCTGTCTACATTATCAGTGGACAGCCGTGTGCGCTTATCTGTCAGCACACCACCAGCAGCGCTGAACACACGTTCAGAGAGAACTCTGGCTGCAGGACATGACAAGATCTCCAAGGCGAGCTCCGGACATTTTTCCAGATTGGAAGCCCAAAATGAGCAAGGGTCCAGTGACACAGTCATGGCTTTGATGTTCACTTGGAGATACTCCTGTACCATCCTCTCTAGGCGTTGACTATGTGTCAGACTTCTTGTCTCCTGTGGCCTTGCAAAAGATGGTCTAAAAAAGTGGTGAAACGATTCCACAAAATTGCTGTTACTATCAGATACTGTGTTACTGTTACGGTTTGAGTGATGAAGACTCGACAGTCCCACGGTTGGCAAGTTAGAAGTGTGAGATTCACTACGTGCACCACTGGTGTTTTGTGGAAAAGCAAATGTAAGATTCTGCAGCAGCCTCTGCTGATACTCCTGCATGCGTGAATCCCTTTGTATGGCAGGAATTATTTTGGCAAATTTACTTTTGTACCGGGGATCTAAGAGTGTGGCAACCCAGTAGTCGGGATTACTTCGAATCCTGACAATCCGAGAATCATGTTGCAGGTAGTGCAGCAAGAAGGCACTCATGTGTCTTGCGCATCCAGGAGGACCAAGTTCTTGTTGTGTTGGTAGCGAGGTAAGAATCATGCTTCCTTCCTCTGCCCTCTCCCCCCAACCTCGCACAACAGAAATGTGATCAAGGTCTCCCTCATCTGATGAGTCTTCCATGAGATGTTATCCCTTCCGCATACGACTCCTCTTCTACTTCCTCCACCTCCTCTTGTCCCACCACCTGACTCTGAATTCTGTTTAACGTGTGCTCCAGCATGTAAATCACCGGAATAGTCATCCTGATAATGGCATCGTCAGCACTAAACATCTTCGTCGCCATTTCAAAACTGTGCAGAAGGGTGCATAGGTCCCTGATCTGAGACCATTCCTGCAGCATGATTTGCCCCACCTCTGGATCTCGTTGGCCCAGGCTATACGTCAGAACGTATTGCACCAGGGCTTGTCAGTGCTGCCACAGTCGCTGTAACATGTGCAGAGTTGAATTCCACCGTGTCGCACATCGCATTTCAGCCGGTGAACTAGCAGGCCCAACGACTACTGTAGAGATGTAAGTCGTTGAGCTGCGGGATTCAAACGGCGGAAGTGAGCACACAGCGACCGTGCCCTCTGCAGAAGGCCATCTAGTCTGGGATAGTGGGCTAAAAATTGCTGGACAACCAGGTTCAACACGTGAGCCATACAAGGCATGTGTGTGACATTGCCCGGCGAAGGGCCGCACCCAGGTTTGCAGCATTGTCGCACACGGCCTTCCCTGGTTGCAGGTCGAGTGGAGAAAACCATTCATGAAACTGGGTCTCCAGAGCTGACCACAACTCCTCAGCTGTGTGACTCACATTTCCCAGACATTTCAAAGTAAACACCGCCTGATGCCATTGAGCCCTGCTGCCAGCATAGTAATGAGATGTGCAGGATTCCTTCTGCGCAGTTAGAAAGCTTGTGGCATTACCAGACAGGCTTTGGGTGCAGGTGGAGGACCGAGAGGAGGTTGAGGAGGCAGAAGCAGTGGAGAAACTTCTAGATAACGAGGATTGACGCGCAACTCGTGGGGACGGCAAGACTTGGACAGCAGCCCCTTGTCCTGCTGTCACCATAGTTACCCAGTGCCTAGTCAGCGACATGTAATGCCCCTGTCCATGCCTACTCATCCAAGTGTCTGTGGTGAAATGCACCCTGTCACACACAGAGTTTCTCAAAGACGAGGTGATGTTGTGTGCGACATGCTGGTGTAGCGCAGGCACACCTTTCTTTGAGAAGTAGTGCCGACTGGGCATCTGGTACTGGAACACTGCGACGGACATAAGGTCTTGAAAATCCTCTGTGTCCACCAGGCGGAAAGGCAGCATTTCTGTAGCCAACAGCTTGCAGATGGTGAAATTCAACCTCTTAGCTTTGTCATGGCTAGGAGGAAATGGTCTTTTACTTGTCCACATCTGAGGGACCGAGGGCTGGCTGTTGTGCTTATACAGGGTTGAGTAGGGTGTTCCCGGCAAACTGCCGGTCTGTGAGGAAGATGCAGGCGGAAAAGTTAGGTTGCCTTGATCCAAAGGTGGTGCTCTCGATGTCGGAGAGCGCTCAACACCAGCTGGTGTTTCCACTTCCAAATGAAATGATGACCTGCCAATCACACTGGCTGTTGCGGGTAAAGAGGTGGCAGGTCTGCATCCAAAAACATGTGTGACTGCAGTCCCCCCAGTCACAGAGGATGAAGAGGCCGCGGATGCACAAGATGGGGCAGACGGTGGTTGGCCCGGCCGGCTAGGCCGCATTTTAGCACACTGAGCTTCCCACTGCAACTTATGCTTCATGTCCATGTGCCGGTTCATGCATGAAGTACTCAAACTATGGATTTTTTAGCCTCTACTTAGCTTTTGGTGACAAATATTACAGATAACATGAGTTGGGTCATCCTTATCGATCTGAAAAAATGCCCAGGCTATGCAAGGCTTAGAGCCCATGTGACCTGAAGAGCCACCACGACTTGTGGTCAGAGGCAGAGTTGTGGTTGAGGATGCAGTTGTTGACGTGCTTCCAGTACTCTGTCTCTGTCCAGGAAGGCGCAACCTAACCTCGTCGTCAATAGTATCCTCCTCTGCTGACCTCATCAACTGGCTGACTGTGGGTTGACAGTAAGTGGGATCTCCAACCTCGTCATCATCACCCTGTGTGTTCTCACACCCGTCGTCCTCAGAGCCAACCTCTTCCTACCCTGACCAAAAAGTCAAGTTGTCGCTCCAATCAGGTATTTGAGTCTCATCATCGTCTTCATCATTGTCTCCACCTACAGGAGTTACAGTTTGGGAATGAGGGTCTACATTATGCTCAGAACCTTCTTCATCTGGTCCTGGATCCGACTCATTAAGATTCTGGGCATCAGTGCAGATCATTTCCTCGTCTGGATTAACAGAAGCTCTGGAGCAGACCTCCGTTTCCCAGGCTATAGTATGAGTAAGCAGCTCTACAGACTCAACCATCTGTGTTACCCCATACTCAGACGTGCAGCTGGAGACTTGGGAGCTTTGAGGAAGCTAGTGAGATTGGGGTGACACCTCTGAGGACTGGAGTATTTGTGATGTTGAAGTTGAGGTGGAGGAGAGCCCACTTGAAGGAGCTCTTGATATCCATTGAAGCACCTGCTGTTTTTGTGCCTTATCTGGAATTTGTAGCGATGGGCGTGTCCGTAAGAAAAGGATCGTATCACATTGTCCACGAAAAGAAGTAGACATCTTTGTTTGGCTGGAAGATGGTCTTTCTTCTGCAGATGTTACTGTTGCTTTAACACCTACCACACGGACACAACCTTTTCTTCCCTTTCCATCACGCTTATTCCCCTTTCCACCAGCAGCAGGCCTTTTGCCACTCATTTTGGTGGTTAACTAAATGACAACTCTGTAGTTGCTTGCACAAAAAACAATGGATGGAAACCGAGCATAGCTGAGTGGACAAACTGTGGTACTAGCCCAAAAGGATTGGCTGGGTTAGATGCAGTAAAACAATTTTATTAGATACACAGGTGGTGTAGCTTGGTACAGATGGGCTACTACAATGAATAACAGACACTTCTACAGGCCCAAAAGTATTCACTGGGCTAGATGCAGTAAAAAATTGTTATTAAATACATAGGTGGTGTAGCTTGGTACTGATGGGCTACTCCAATGAATAACAGGCACTGCTACAGACCCAAAAGTATTTACTGGGCTAGATGAAGTAAAAAATTGTTATTAAATACAAAGGTGGTGTAGCTTGGTACAGATGGGCTACTACAATGAGTAACAGACACTGCTACAGGCCCAAAAGATTTTACTTGGCTAGATGCAGTAAAAAATTTTTATTATATACAAAGGAGGTGTAGCTTGGTACAGATGGGCTACTCCAATGAGTAACAGACACTGCTACAGGCCCAAAAGTATATACTGGGCTAGATGCAGTAAAAAATTGTTATTAAATACAAAGGAGGTGTAGCTTGGTACAGATGGGCTACTACAATGAGTAACAGACACTACTACAGGCACAAAAGTATTTACTGGGCTAGATGCAGAAATTTTTTTTTATTAAATATAAAGGTGGTACAGATGGGCTACTACAATGAGTAACAGACACTGCTACTATGCCCAAAAGGTTTTACCTGGCTAGATGCAGTAAAAAATTGCTATTAAATACAAAGGTGGTGTAGCTTGGTACATATGGGCTACTACAATGAGTAACAGACACTGCTACAGGCCACAAGGATTTACTGGGCTAGATGCAGTAAAAAACTGTTATTAAATACAAAGTTGGTATAGATTGGTACAGACGGGCTACTCCACTGACTACCAGACACTGCTACTATTCCCAAAAGGTTTTACTTGGCTAGATGCAGTAAAAAATTGTTATTAAATACAAAGGTGGTGTAGCTTGGTACAGATGGGCTACTACAATGAGAAACAGACACTGCTACAGGCACAAAAGTATTTACTGGGCTAGATGCAGTAAAAAATTGTTATCAAATACAAAGGTGGTGTAGCTTGGTACAGATGGGCTACTACAATGAGTAACAGACACTGCTACAGGCCCAAAAGGATTTACTGGGCTAGATGCAGTAAAAAATTGTTATTAAATACAAAGGTGGTGTAGCTTGGTACAGATGGGCTACTCCACTGACTACCAGACACTGCTACTATGAACAAAAGGTTTTATTTGGCTAGATGCAGTAAAAAATTGTTATTAAATACAAAGGTGGTGTAGCTTGGTGCAGATGGGCTACTCCAATGAGTAACAGACACTGCTACTATGCCCAAAAGGTTTTACTTGGCTAGGTGCAGTAAAAAATTGGTATTAGATACACAGGTGGTGTAGCTTGCAACACAGATAGGCAACTCCACTGACTAACACACACTGCTAGAGGCCCAAAAGGATTGGCTTAGCTAGATTTAGCCAAATGCTGTGAAATACACTTGCACAGCACTGGCACAGACCTACCTGGCAAAAAGTGCTAGGAACTGCTGTAACCAACCCTCAAAAGGGCTGCAATTACAACTAGCCCCTACTCCCTAAACCTATCTGTCTATTTAAGAGCAAATTCGCTTGCAATTCACACAGTTACAAAGTATAGCGCCCACAGCAGCAGCGGTGCCATCTAACACTCAGCTGCAGCAGTGAGAAAATGGTGGCGACGGGGAAAATGGCTGCGTCTTATAGGGCAAGGACATGTGACATACACGGCCAATGACACATGCCCTTGCTTGTGTGAAAAAAAAGCACTTCGCTGCGTGTGTGCGCTGCTGATAGGCTGACAGACTGCACCTCCCCACTGGAAATGCGGGAAAGAAAAAAAAATGGAGATCGGCATTATTTCTGCAGAGATCCATCCCCTGCCCCTCCCCCCGCCCACTCTACACTGAAACTGTCTATTAACATTGATTAACAGTATTACTGTGAAAAAATCCAGTTACGATTTTGGTGCACGAACAGTTATGAACATAACCTCGAACAGCCGGATTTTTTGCAAATCGTTCGGGTTCGTCGAACGGCTCGAACACCACCTAAAACAGCTCGAATTTTAGATTGACGAACAGTTAGAGTCGAACACCGCTCATCTCTACAGGGCAGGCCAGGACCTTCAAGGCATAGAGAACCAGTTCATTCCACGTATCCAGCTTGGATACCCAATAATTATAAGGCACAGAGGAATCACGGAGGACATTGGTACGGTCGGCAAGGTACTCCCTCAGCATCTTCCATAACTTTGCACTCCTTGAGAGAGTACCCCGTGCCTCAGGGCCTGTGCAATAGGAGGGGCTGAGAAAATTCTCCCAGAACTTTGACAGTGTTCCCCTGCCTCTGCTGGATTGAAGTTGTGTCTCTCTCGCCTGTACTCCTTGGTTGTCCAACAAACTGTGACCTCTGCCGCCAGCGTTTTCAGATGGGAACTTTTTTACTAGTTCTGCAGCAAGGGCCTTCTGGTACAGCCCCGTTTTTGTAGACCTGTCCACCTCAGGAATAAGAAATATAAAGTTCTCCTTGTAGCATGGGTCTAGAAGTGTCACCAACCAGTAATGACTGTCACCCAAAATTTTGAGAATGCGAGGGTCATGGAAAAGGCAGCATAACATAAACTCAGCCATACGTGACAGACTGCTAACAGACAGTTCCGTGTCATCACCAAGAGGATGACTGACCATGCTGTCCTCCTCCTCCTCTCTGTCCTCTGGCCATCCATGCTGAACAGATGGTATGACAGCTGTGCATATAGTACCATCTATAGCGCATGAAACTAGCTCCTGTTCTTCCTCCTCTTCCTCATTGTCACCCAATCCACGTTGGGATGAGATGAGGCTGGGCTTTGTGTAATCACCCTGTATGGTTCCTTGCTCCATCTCATCGCGCTCTACCTGCAATGCATCCTCTTTGATTGTGAGCAGATAGCGTTTCAGAAGACAGAGAAGCGGGATGGTGATGCTAATTATGGCGTCATAGCCACTCACCATCTTGGTGGAGTCCTCAAAGTTTTAGAGGATGGTACAAATGTCTGACATCCATGTCCACTCATGAGGTCTTATGTGTGGAGTCTGAACTGAATACCAATGGCCTTGTTGATGCTGGTACTCAACAACTGCCCTCTTCTGCTCTCAAATCCTTCCCAACATCTGCAGTGTAGAGTTCCAACGTGTGGGGACATCACACACCAGTCTGGTAGCCGGAAGCTGCAAATGTTGCTGAAACACGGCAAGGGCAGCGGAAGCTGTAGGTGACTTTCAAAAATGAGCACACAGGTGGCTTACTTTAACAAGCAGATCCGGCAGATCCGGGTACGATTTGAGAAACCGCTGAACCACGAGGTTAAGCACATTGGCCAGGCATGGTACGTGTGTTAGCTCGCCTCGCCTCAGAGCCGCCACCAGGTTCCAGCCATTGTCACACACGACCATGTCTGGCTGTAGGTTCAGCGGTGTGAGCCACAGATCTGCCTGTTCTTTCAGAGCTGTCCACAACTCTTCAGCATTGTGCGGTTTGTCACCTAAGCAAATTTGCTTCAGCACAGCCTGTTGCCGCATGGCCGAGGCAGTGCTGCAGTGCTTCCAGCTTGTGACTAATGTGGTCATTTCGGAGATGGAGGCTGAAGAGGAGGAGGAGGCTGAGGAGGATGAGGTGCAGGAGCTGTATACTGTGGGGGCAACCCTGATTGACCTAGGGCCTGCAATCCTTGGCGTCGGGAGGACGTGTTCTGTCCCAAGGTCTGACTGGGTCCCGGCTTCCACTATTTTAACCCAGTGTGCCATCAGCGAGATGTACCGTCCTTGCCCACAAGCACTTTGCCACGTGTCCGTGGTTAGGTGGACTTTCCCCGGTACCTGCATTGTTGAGGGCACGGCTAATGTTTTGGGACACATGCTTGTGTAATGCGGGGACGGCACACTGGGAGAAATAGTGGCGGCTGGGAACCGAGTACCGACGGACGGCCGCCGCCATCAGGTTGCGGAATGCTTCTGTCTCCACGAGCCTAAAAGTCAACATTTCGAGAGCAAGCAGTCGTGAAATGTGAGAATTTAGTAGTGTGGCCTGTGGGACATTGGCTGCGAATTTACGCTTGCGTTCCAAGGACTGGGGTATGGACAACTGAACGCTGCTCTGGGAGAAGGACGCGGATGTGTTCCTGATGCTGCTACTTGAGAGTGTGCAACAACAGGTGCAGGGCAGGAGGCATCTTCTCATGCACCATGGACAGGGGATTGGCTTGCATGAACAACAGCGGAAGAAGCAATGGTGCCACCCGCAGACACTGTTCCTGGACCCTGGGGTTCAGCCCACAAAGTCGGGTGCCTTGCTGCCATGTGCCTGATCATGCTGGTGATGGTCAGGCTGCTAGTTTTGCCACCCCTGCTAATGCTGGCCTGGCAGGTGGTGCAAATGGCCTTTTTGGGGTTATCAACAGAGTCATTAAAAAACAACCAGACTCGGGAAGACCTAGCAGTTGTGCTGGCAACTTCCTTCGTATTAGTGTCACGGGGAATGGATGCCTGCCTTCTGTCTGCGGCCACCACACTGCTTTTTCCTGCCTGTTGGGGTGCTCTGCCTCCCTCCCCCTGTGTGCTGCTGTCCTCGCTCTGCATGTCCTCCTGCCAGGTTGGGTCAGTTACTATATCATCTGTAACATACCTGGCGGCGTCTTTGCATAGTGGTCCATCTCCCACTGTGCAAGAGCGCGCACTTGAGAATGTCTCTCTGGCTTCCCTCCATGCTGTCTGTTTGTGTCTGTTTCTGCTGCTTAAGGGCGGCGCCCGATCACTTCCTGCATTTTGTACCTGCTGTGGGTCACACCCCTTGTGCGTCCTCAGCTTATTGCTGTCTGTCACCTGGTATTTAACCCAGCTGCTCCAATCAATCCCTGCCTGAGCATCTTGCCCTGTCAGTTGGCTTTTGTCTCTGACATGCCAGGTCCTGTCTATGTTACCTGTCTTGCAGTATCTGTTCCCATGTCTGTACTGTGTCCTATCTGTGTACCCTAACCTGCAGTCTGTACACGTTCCTTGCCTCTTGTCTGCCTATCCTGGAGACTGTATTTCCAGGCCTGTCTGAACACGCTCCTAGCCTGTTCCTCCCGCCTTCTAGGGGCCGATTACCTAGACCTGCTCCTGTATCTTGTCTGTCCTGTCTGAACACGCTCCTTGCCTGTTCGTCCCGCCTCTCTGGGGGCCGTATTCCCAGACCCGCTCCTGTATTCCGCTGCAGTGTTGGTCTCCTCCGTACACTCAGTTCCAGTCTGAACTCTCTCCTATCTTTTACCTGTTTTTTTCTCTATGTCCGTTCCTTTCCTTTTTCTGCAGAGTCTGAACTCGTACCTAACTCCTGCTTGTTGTCTCTGTACTCCCGTTTGTGAGTTTGTTGTCCACTCGCTACTTCTCTGCAAGTACCCTGTGGGTATCTGGCTCTGCCTTTCCCTTCCTGTCTGTTCCGTGTGAACAGAGCCCTGTCCCCCCTGCTCTGCCTTGCTCTCCGCTCCAGGCGGCCTCGTCCTGCTCTGCTCTTGCTCACCGCTCCAGGCGGCCTCGTCCTGCTCAGCTCTTGCTCACCGCTCCAGGCGGCCTCGTCCTGCTCTGCTCTTGCTCACCGCTCCAGGCGGTCTCGTCCTGCTCTGCTCTTGCTCACCGCTCCAGGCGGTCTCGTCCTGCTCTGCTCTTGCTCACCGCTCCAGGCGGTCTTGTCCTGCTCTGCTCTTGCTCACCGCTCCAGGCGGTCTCGTCCTGCTCTGCTCTTTCTCACTGCTCCGGCAGTCTCGTTCTGCTCTCTCCCTTTACCTCACTGCTCCAGCAGTCTCGCTCAGCTCCCTCTTTCTCACTGCTCCGGCAGTCTCGTTCTGCTCTCTCCTTCTTTCTCACTGCTCCAGCTGTCTCGCTCTGCTCCTTCTTTCTCACTGCTCCGGCAGTCTCGTTCTGCTCTCTCCCCTTTGCTCGCTGCCCTGGCAGTCTCGCTCTGCTCCCTCTTGCTCGCTGCTCCGGCAGTCTGCTCTTACCCTTTGATCGCTGCTCCGGCAGTCTCGCTCTGCTCTGACCCTTTGCTCGCTGCTCCGGCAGTCTCGCTCTGCTCTGACCCTTTGCTTGCTGCTCCGGCAGTCCTACTCTGCTCTGAACCTTTGCTCGCTGCTCCGGCAGTCCTACTCTGCTCTGACCCTTTGCTCGCTGCTCCGGCAGCCTCGCCCTGCTCCCTCTTGCTCGCTGCTCCGGTAGTCTCGCCCTGCTCCCTCTAGATTGCTGCTCCGGTAGTTTGCTCTGACCCCTTGCTCGCTGCTCCGGCAGCCTCGCTCTGCTCTGACTCTTTGCTCCGCTCCTGGCGGCCTCGTCTTGCTCTCAACCTGCTGTGTTTGTATACCGCTTCTGCGGTTCTGTTCCAGAAGTCCCAGTCTGTACTGGGTTCTATCCTCTCTGTGCTCCAACCTGTTGTACCTGCCAGTACCTCCCCGTCTGCATACCAGTGTGCCAGCCTAAACCTTCCAGTTCCTGTATTCCCCGGTGTGGGCCAACAGCCGTGTCCGGAGTCTGACCTGGAGTAGACCCTGGTACCTCTGCTCGGTTCCTCCCTGGTGCACTGGCGTCGTATGCCGTCGTGCGATCTTGGTCGGATCGGGCAGACACTTAGTTACGCCCCTCCAGGCACTCTCCGGTACGGTACAGTGGAATCACTACAATCACACGCACACGCCGCTCAGCCCGGGCGTGTGCATTACATCATCCACCACCTCGTCTTCCACTTCTGCACCCAGGTTCTCCTTCTGACTTTATGGCAATTGTGTCTCTTCATCGTCCTCCTCTTGTGACACTTTCCCACCGTCACCTTTGTGTGACCGTGGCTGCTCAAATATTTGGGCATTGCTACATCTCCTCTTGCCCCACTTCAAGTGGACCGGACGAGAGGACCAAATCTATAAATGGAAAAGTGAACAGCTTTTCAGAGTGTCCAAGTGTGGGATCATTTGTCTCCGGGCACTCGGCATGGTGGGAGGAAGGAGGATCAGGGTGAGTAATATGCGGTCCACACTCACTGCCACTGAGACTTGACCGTGTGGAAGTCAGGGTTGTGGTGGTGGTGGCTAAGTGACTGGAAGCATTATCCGCTATCCAACCAACAACCTTTTGACACTGCTCTTGTTATGATCTGCTATCAGAGCTAAGGAAAGAAAGGAGATCTGTCCATACGATAGAACTCAGCTTAATCCCTACGATGTAACAGGGAACCTGATCCTGCGATCAGACCTGCTAAAGTCCTAAGCTAGTCTGTACGGAGACCTATAGATGTGGGGGAGGAATCCCTACAAGTACTAAGGACTGGGAGGAATATGGGACACCTCCTAACAGAAATAGTAGCAGACAGACGAACAAACAAAATATATAGAACATAGAGGTCAGTAGACCAAGCAAACTAACAGAGCAAGACACAGAGCACAGGCTAGCTAGAAAGTAGATATACAATGAAGTCCAGCAAAGCCAGAAGGGCGGAGCAGGATTAAATAGGCCAACAAGGTCATGTGACCAGCAAAGGAAAAAAAAAACTAAGAGCAAGGTTCTAACAGTACCCCCCCTTCTAAGAGGATCCTCCGGATCCCCTAGGACCAGGCTTATCAGGAAATCTCCTGTGAAACGCTCTGATAAGTCTGGACGCGGAAACATCATCCGACCTCACCCAAGAGTTATCCTCGGGACCGAAACCTTTCCAGGCCACAAGATACTGCAAACTACCTCTATACCGTCTAGAGTTAAGGATGCGAGAAATTTCATATTCCCCGTCCTCCACCACCGGAGGAACAGAGGCAGAGGCGTCACAATCCGATACAACAGCTTTTTTCAACAGAGAGACATGAAATACCGGATTAATTCTCCAGGAGGTAGGAACCTCCAACCTAACAGCAGATTGGTTGACAACCTGAAGCACCTTAAAAGGCCCTACAAACTTGGGACCCAATTTCTTTGAAGGGATCCTCAACCGCAGATTCCTAGAGGACAACCAAACCATGTCACCAACAGCGAACAAAACCTCCTGTCGTTTCCTATCAAAGTAGTCTTTAGATTTTCTGTTGGCCTCCTGAAGATTACCACGCACATCCGTCCAAACTCTCTCCAAATCACCGGAAAAATTCTCCTCCTCAGGCACGGCAGATCCCAACTTGGAGAACGACCCAAACGACGGATGTCTCCCAGAACAACAAAAAAAAGGCGAACAACCAGCAGAAGAAGATGTATGATTGTTCAGAGCAAATTCAGCAAGTGGCAGAAACTCAGACCACCCCTCTTGATTGTCTGCCACAAAACAACGCAAGAACTGCTCAACATCCTGGTTTTTCCTTTCTGTCTGGCCATTAGATTCAGGATGATATCCGGACGAGAACGACAAATGAACTCCCAACCTATCACAAAAGGCACGCCAAAAACGAGCCACGAACTGAGGACCCCTATCAGAAACAATGTCAGTAGGAACGCCATGAAGTCTGACAATTTCCTTGACAAAGGCCTTAGCGAGAGTTTTAGCGCAGGGCAGTTTGACGAAAGGAACCAAGTGACACATCTTGCTAAAACGGTCCACGACCACCCAGATGACAGTAAAACCCTCAGAGGGGGGAAGGTCAGTTATAAAGTCCATAGCCAAATGTGTCCAAGGAGCACTGGGAACCTCCAAAGGACAAAGCAACCCCGCAGCAGGAGTATGTGAGGACTTAGATCTAGCACATATAGTACATTGACGCACCCACTCAATGACTTCCTTCTGCCATCCAGGCCACCAAAAACTGCGACCCACCAGTCTCTTGGTCTCAGAGATTCCGGGATGACCTGCCAACCGAGATTCGTGACACTCAACAAACAAATCTCTCCTAAAGGTCCCAGGCACAAACAACCTCCCATGAGGAGTGTTAGAAGGGGCATTCTCCTGTGCTTTAAGAATCTCATTTTCCAAAACGGAGTCCAAAGCAGCTATCACAACACCTTCTTGTAAAATGTTCTCCTCTTTCTCAGCACCGACTATGGGAGAAAAACTGCGAGACAAGGCATCCGCCTTAACATTCTTAGTACCAGGGATGTAAGTAACGGAGAAATTAAACCGCGAGAAAAACAGTGCCCACCTAGCCTGACGGGCATTCAGGCGCTTGGCAGCATCAAGATATATCAGATTTTTATGATCCGTAAGAACCTGAACGGGAAATTCCGCACCTTCCAAGAAGTGGCGCCAGTGTTCAAATGCGAGTTTAATAGCCAATAATTCCCGATTACCAATATCGTAATTCAGTTCAGTCTCCGAAAATTTTTTTGAAAAAAAGGCACAGGGATGTAATCCATCCCCGTTATCCTGAGACAATACTGCGCCAACCCCCACAGAGGAAGCATCAACCTCAACCAAAAACGGCCTAGTAACATCAGGCTGCATAAGGATGGGAGCAGAGGTGAACCTCTCCTTGAGATACACAAAAGCTTCAATGGCCTCAGAAGACCACTGAACCGCATCAGCACCTTTCCTGGTGAGATCAGTCAGAGGTTTGACAATACTAAAAAAATTTTTTATGAATTTTCTATAGTAATTGGCGAAACCCAAAAACCTCTGTATCGATTTCAAACCAATAGGCCTAGGCCATTCCTGCACAGCCTGAACCTTAACCGGATCCATCTCAAAACCTTTGCTGGAGATAATGTAGCCCAAAAAACTAATTCTCTGTACAGCGAACTCACATTTCTCCAGCTTAGCAAAAAGCGAATTGTCCATTAATAACTGTAATACCTCACGCACGCTCCGCCAATGAGACTCCAGATCCGGCGAATAAATCAAAATGTCATCCAAATACACAACCACATTTTTACCGATCAAAGGTCTAAGGATGTCATTAATCAGATTCTGAAAAAATGCAGGAGCATTAGTAAGACCAAAAGGCATAACCAGATTCTCAAAATGACCCACAGGAGTGTTAAAAGCAGTCTTCCATTCGTCACCCTCCTTCATGCGCAACAGATTGTATGCCCCCTTAAGGTCAATTTTAGAGAACCACTTGGCCCCCATTAACTGGTTAAACAGATCAGGAATCAATGGCAGTGGGTAAGGATTGCGTACAGTAATTTTGTTAATCTCACGAAAATCCAGACAAGGACGTAAACCGCCGTCCTTTTTTTTTACAAAAAAAAATCCAACCGCCACAGGAGACTTAGAGGGCCTAATGTGACCGGCGGCCAAACTTGTCTGTATGTATTCCTCCAAAGCCTTCCTCTCAGGAATAGTAAGGTTAAATAAACGACTTTTAGAAAGAGTCGCTCCAGGGACAAATTCAATAGAACAATCATAGTCTCTATGGGGAGGCAAAACCTGCGATTCCTTCTCAGAAAAAACTCTCCAAAAATCCTGAATAGGAACAGGCAATTCTCCCCTATCCAAAGCTGCAATACGCCCATTACAACACTTGTCATAACATTTATGGCTCCAGGATTTAATTTCACTGGTAGACCAATCCAGTACAGGATTGTGAAATTTTAACCAGGGCAATCCCAATATTACTGGAGAAGGCAAGTTATTCAACACTACCAAATCCAATTTCTCATGGTGAACACCATTAATAGTGAGAGGAAATTCACAGACCTTGAGAGTAATATTCTTCAAAGGGGAACCATCCACAGAAACCACAGCAATGGGGGATGATAAAGGTTCAGGTTTTAAATTGAGTCTTTCCACGAATCCCCCATCAATTACATTCAGAGTAGACCCACAATCGACAAACACCCGAAATTCCATTAATTTTTCCTGAGCAATCGTGGAAGCAGCTAAAAATACACCCTTGGAATTTAAACAGGCAATACGGGCATGACTGACCATTTTTTTTTCTTTCTTCATACGAAGCTCACAGCCTTTAATCAAATGACCAGATTTTCCGCAATAGAAACACAAGCCTTCAAAAAATCGACGGTCTTTTTCTTGAGAGCGAGGTGCCACCGATCCAATCTCCATCGGTTCACCACTGTTAGTACACACATTCTTATAACCAGAAACTGACATAGCAGAGGATTTGCTCTCATTAACCCTTGAACGCAGTCTTCTATCCACCCGTATAGCTAATTGCATAGCCTGTTGCAAATCTTCAGGTGTAGGATAAGCAATTAGCAGGTCTTTAACCTTTTCACTGAGCCCAGCAAGAAATAGACTTTTCAGAGCAGAATCGTTCCACCCTGTTTGAGTAGACCAACGACGGAAATGAGTACAATATTTTTCCACATTACCTGATCCTTGTTTTAAACGTCTCAACTCAGTCTCAGCTGATGCGACACGGTCAGGATCATCATATAATAGTCCCAAAGCAGAAAAAAAACTATCCACTGATCTGAAGCATGTATCACTAGGTTGCAAAGAAAAGGCCCACTCCTGAGGCTCTTTGCGCAAAAGTGACATTATGAACCCTACGCGCTGGGATTCATCCCCAGAGGACTTAGGTCTCAAACGAAAATACAATAAGCAAGCATTTTTGAATGAAAAAAATTCTCGGTGTTCACCAAAAAATAAATCCGGCAAACATACCTTAGGCTCCAAGAAATGTGCTCCAGGACAGTTACTCACGTGCTGACGGAGCTCGGCCACCTCCAGAGAGAGTCCCTGCAGGCGATGAGCCAAATCCTGAACCGACACCATGATGGAACAGAAAAATCTTTCCTTAGAGAATTTGCAGGCTGGACTTACTGTTATGATCTGCTATCAGAGCTAAGGAAAGAAAGGAGATCTGTCCCTACGATAGAACTCAGCTTAATCCCTACGATGTAACAGGGAACCTGATCCTGCGATCAGACCTGCTAAAGTCCTAAGCTAGTCTGTACGGAGACCTATAGATGTGGGGGAGGAATCCCTACAAGTACTAAGGACTGGGAGGAATATGGGACACCTCCTAACAGAAATAGTAGCAGACAGACGAACAAACAAAATATATAGAACATAGAGGTCAGTAGACCAAGCAAACTAACAGAGCAAGACACAGAGCACAGACTAGCTAGAAAGTAGATATACAATGAAGTCCAGCAAAGCCAGAAGGGCGGAGCAGGATTAAATAGGCCAACAAGGTCATGTGACCAGCAAAGGAAAAAAAAACTAAGAGCAAGGTTCTAACAGCTCTGGGTTCAATAGTGGTGTGCTGTGGTCCCCTAGGAATTGGGATAGGAAGGTTGGGCGAGAATATGTGGGTGTTTGTTGTGGCACAATTTCAGTTTGCCCACGGCCTTGGCATCAGCCTCTGCATGCACCATCACCATCATGTCCAGTTCCCCGTCCTTTGCCACGTGCCTTGCCCATTTTAAATGGAGGACAATATCTTCCACGCTCACTACAAATAGCTGAATTTGGAGCGAAATTATATGTAATCCGTGCGATGGAGAAACCACAGTTTTAAATACCTGGCCTGTAGTTAACTATTTTGAACAGCAAGCTGGTGCCAAAAACTTTGCTGACACTGAAAAACAATTTGAATGGAGGCCAAAAATGGCATTATTTTCAGCGCAATTATATGTGATCCGTGTGACAGACAAACCACAGTTTTAAATAGCTGGATTTTTAGCTCTGTAATATGGAAAGGACCTGGCTGTATTCTGCAAGAAGCAAATGGCGTAGAAAAACGGTGTTCTCTGGATTGCTTTTTAAGCAAATAATGAGGATTAAGATCCAAAAAAAAATATCCCTCTCCCCTGAGACCTGGGCCTTTGTCTAGAAATATCTAACAGCAGCAGAAGGCAGAACTGGAATGGAGCCTCTTATGCTATATGCACTGCAGTCTGCTATATACACTGCCTGCCTGCCTATATACACTGCCTGCCTGATATCTCTGCAGATGGATTAGTCCTCAGAAGGACTGTTTGTTGAGATGGATATGTGTAATGTACTTGTTTTCTCACTACACTACCTAATACACAACCAAATCTCTCCCTAGCTCAGCAGCACTTCTCCCTACACTACCTGATTGTGGAGTCTGATATAGACCTGATGACGCTGTGTGGCCAGCCAACCACTGTAATGCCACAAATACCATGGCTGCGGCATTACCATGAGTGGCAGGCAATCCCTGCATGTTGATTGGCGCTCTGTGCCAAACATGTAGGGGGGGGACCCGAGAACTCCACCTTGCCGAGCTCCGAGCACCTCAAGTACTGAAATGCTCGGGTGAGTACCGAGTACTTGCCAGTATGCTCGCTCATTGCTAATAATGACATATTACCAGGGAAATGTTAGTTCCCTAATTAATGTAGCTTCTGCACAGTGGACGGTTGCCAACTACATGTACTGCTTGGTGACCACTATATGCTCCCTGCAGAGTCAACACTTGCCCAATTGTTTGGCCCCTGAGCAGGGCAGGTCAGGAAGCGAAAAATGATCAGAAAGGACCTCATTGTTTGAAATTTTCAAACACAAATTCTTTGATTTCCATAATTGCAATTTTCTTGAATAAAATTAACAATTTTACAAATAACCGAGACAGCAGCAGCACCAAACACAATATATATAACATGATGGTCCAGATCCTTTATCTGCAGCTGAATCCTATCTAGTCTGTGTCCTTTCACAAGCAGATAGCATAAGCCTTAGTGATGAGCGAGCATGCTCGTTACTCGAGATTTACTAGCATGCTCGGATGTTTTCCGAGTATCCTCAGCTTGTTCGGGTGTTATGTTTCAGTCACTCCGTGTGCATGATTTGCGACTGTTTGACAGCTTTAATACATGTGAGGATTGCCTGTTTCTTAGGCATTCCGCACATGTATTAAAGCTGTCAAACAGTTGCAATCATGAGCATGGAGTGACCGAAACATAACACCCGAGCACGCTGAAGATACTCAGCGAGCACCCGAGCATGTTTGCCGAAAGGGTTAACAGAACAAACTCGCTCATCACTGATAAGCCCTGATTCTATGGATTTCTCAGTCAACAAATTGGACCAAAGGCAAGAAATGGCTCAGTTTGCTCTGGGTGTACTATCATGTTCAGCCTCCAATGTAATGTCAGAGAGGGTGTTCAACATGGTGGGTAGATTTGTCACACTAAAGCAGACCAGGTTATCCGCTATGAACATGAAAAACCTAATATTTGTTAACATGAATCAGGTATGGAAGATCAGAGCAGACTTTGATGGACTATCTACTGATGCCAATAATAAAAACAGGCATTACATTTGTCTGCTTCACTGACTGTTCATTGATTGTCATTTGCTGATTGTTCATTGATTGTTTTGCTGCTATCAGTGCCAATGGCAGCAGAGTTTAGGATAGATTGGAATGGTATGTGAGTGTTAGAGGGGAGGCCGCAGAGCAGGAGGTTGCAGTTGTCAAGGCAGGAGATGATGAGGGCGTGCACTAGTGTTTTTGCAGATTCCTGGTTGAGGAATGTGCAGATCCGGGAGATGTTTTTGAGTTGAGGGCTTGGATATGTGGTTTGAAGAACAGGTTAGAGTCCAGGGTTACCCAGAGGAATTGAGCTTGTGCGACCGGGGAAAGTGGACAGCCATTGATTTTGACAGATAAGTCAGATTGGGGGGCTGAGTGAGATGGGGGAAAGGTGAGGAATTCAGTTTATCCATGTTAAGTTTTAGATATCTAGCAGAGAAGAAGGATGAGATAGCGGACAGACATTATGGGATTCTAGTTAGTAAGGAGGTGATATCAGGTGCAGAGAGGTAAATCCGTGTGTTGTCAGCATAGAGATGATACTGAAAGCCATGGGACTCTATGAGCAGTAGCTCGCCAAGGGTGTAGATTGAGAAGAGCAGAGGTCCTAGAACTGAAGCTTTGGGGGACACCGACAGATAGGGGGCGAGATAAGGAGGTGGTGTTTGAGTGAGAAACACTGAAGATCCTGTCTGTTAAGTATGAGGATATCAAAAATAGGGCAAAGTCTTTGATGCCAAGAGAGGAGAGAATCTGTAGTAAGAGGGAATGGTCCACTGTGTCGAAAGCAGATGACAGTTCCAGGAGGAGAAGGACAGAATGGTGTTGCTTTGATTTGGTGGTTAGTAGGTCGTTTGTGACTTTAGTCTGGGCAGTTTCAGCAGAATGGTGAGGTCGAAAGCCAGATTGCAAGCGGTCAAAGAGGGAGCAGGAGAAGAGGCGGGAGGACAGTTCAAAATGGACTTGTTTTTTGAGTAGTTTTGAGGCATAGGGGAGAAGTGTTATGGGGCGATAGCTAGTCAGAGAGGATGTGTCAAGGGAGGGTTTTTTGAGGATGGATTTGATCGAGGCATGTTTGAAGCATGAGGGGAAGACACCAGTTGTTAGTGACAGGTTGAAGAGGTAGGTTAGGGTTGGGATGAAGACTGTTGTAAGGTTAGGGATGAGGTGGGACGGGATAGGGTAAGTTCACAGGTGGTGAGGTGTGATTTGGTGAATAAGGAGGAAAGTTGATCTTCTGTAATGGCAGAGAAGCTAGTTTTGGAGGAGGAGGATTGAGTAGATATGAGAAGGGACAGTGGGAACTTTAGGCAAGAGGTTTGTCTGATGGTATCAATCTTCTGCTTGAAGAATGAGGCAAAGTCTTCAGCTGAGATGAGAGGAGAGGGAGGAAGCACTAGGGGATGGAGAAGAGAATTGAAAGTGTTGAAAAGCTGTTTAGGGTTGTGTGACAGGGAGGATATGAGAGATGAGAAGTAGGTTTGTTTTGCTGCAGTGAGTGTGGACTTGAAAGTAGTGAGGGACTGTTTGAATGCGATGAAGTGCTCGTTGGAGTGGGACTTTTTCTATCTCCGCTCAGCTACCCTGGAGGTCCGTCTCAGTTCTTTAGTCAGGCTAGTGTGCCAGGGTAGCCTGTTGATTGTGCGAGCTTTGGAATGTGTGAGGGGGGTGATCGAATTGAGAGCTGCAATTGTTGTGCTTTTATATAAAGCAGCAGCCACATCTGTATCATGTAAGGAGCTTATGTCTGTAAGAGGGAGAAGGAGTTCAGAGAGTGAGTGTAGATCGAGGTGTTTGAGATTTCTGCGAGGGTATGCAAGTTTGTGGAGTGGTGATTGTGCACCTGTGGAGGAGAGGGAAGAGAATGTGAGTATGTTGTGGTCAGATAGAGGGAGAGGTGAGTTGGAGAGGTTACATAGGGAACGGAGGTGAGTGAAGATGAGATCCATTGTGTGGTCATCTTTGTGAGTGGCTGCGGAAGACCATTGAGCAAGGCTGAAGGAGGAAGTAAGGGATAGAAGCTTAGAGACAGATGAGTGGGAAGTGTCAATGGGGATATTGAAGTCGACCATGATGTTAGTGGGGATGTCAGCAGAAAGGAAGTGAAGCACCCAGGTGGCGAAGTGGTTGAAGAAAATGGTGGCTGGCCCTAGGGGGCGGTAAATGACAGCCAGTTGGAGGTTGGAGGGGAAGTAGATGCGCACATAGTGTGCCTTGAAAGAGGGGAAAGTAACAGAGGGCAGCAGTGGAATTGGGAAGAAGGAGCAGTTATCTGACAGGAGGATACCAACTCCTCCACCATGCTTGCCGCTGGAGCAGGGTGTATGGGAAAGATGGAATCCGCCATAGGAAAGTGCAGCTTGAGAAGCTGTCAGAGAGGGTGAGCCAGGTTTCTGTGATGCCGAGGAAGGAGAGTTTATTAGTAATGAAAAGATCATGGATGTAGGAAAGTTTGTTGCAGATAGAGCAAGCGTCCCAGAGAGCTCCTGTTATTGGGCCTGGGGAAGCGGGGGCTGGGCGGATGGGTATAAGGTTAGAGAGGTTACGGAAATTTGTGGTAGGTCATGGATAAGAGGTAGAAGTGACTGTGGGGATGAGGTGAGGAGGGCCAGGATTGGGAAAGATATCGCCAGCAGTGAGGAGGAGAAGAGAAAGTGATAGTAGCTGGGAGCAGGAGAGAGCATGAGGTGGCTGTCTGTGTTTGGAGACAGAGGATTGAATATTAAAGAACAGTTTTGGGGAGGAGGTGAGATGGAGGGGTAGGATGGAGGGAGAGATGAACAGTTCATTACGAGGTGTAGGTATTAGGGGGGTTAGACGCAAGAGGTGGACTATAGGGGAGAGAGTGAAAACGTATAGAAACATTGCTTAGTGTGAATGTGTACTATCTTTTTGGTGCATAGTTAAAGAGGGTATAAAGTGTGGTTACCTGACTCCTGCAATGACTAGCTGTCAAATGAATTAATTGCCCACACTTGGCTCCAATGACACTTAGCGCAAGAAGACATGTGCATGCACTCCACACACGTGCACCCTTTAAGCAGCTTCTAAATTTATAGGAGAGACTAAATCATCAGGTGAGGGGCATTGTGGGAGCTGCTTGTGGATAAATTAGCAGCTGGTCAGATCACTAGGAGATTGCCAGTTGATCAAAGACAGAAGTAAGTATAACACAGTATAACACCATCCACCAACAGATAGTGTCTGCAATGAAGGGGGGGGGGAGACAAGTATCAGTGAGTATTGAATGGAATGTAAAAGGTGACATACAGCAAAGATCCATAAAGCAGAGATATTGTACCATTTAGATTGTTTCAAGGGAAGTTGCAGTAGATGATAGACAGCAAGCAAAGATATTGTACCATTTAGATTGATTCAAGGGAAGTTACAGTAGATGACAGACAGACAGTCATAGAAAAAAATATATAAAAATGTGAAAAACACACACATTTCTTATTTTTCTTTTAATTTTCTCAATGTCAGCAATAAAAAAGCAATATAAAAATTGCATAAAAAAGCAATATAAAAATTACATAAAAAATGTTGTCCTGTGTATCACGAAAAAGTGGTATACATTATTTGATTATGCTAACAAGAACATCTTTTGAGTCATTAAAAGAGCATGTAAGATAAAACCAGAAAATGTGCCTGGTCAGGAATGGGGGAAAATAGCTAGATACTGGACTGGTTAAAAGAAAAATAGCTTACAAGCCAGGAGGCACTCTTTCTGTGACACACAAAGATTGGTTTAAGGATTTTTCTTTACAAGTAAAATTAGAACAGGGAGGTATTGAACTATACTCTTTGTTTGCAATGAGTGAAGAATAAAAAAATGCTGTTATTAAGGTTCTGTTACTGCAGTAACACAGACCAAGCATTTCATGGTCACACTAATTATGCAAGTACAACTCGCTTTTAGAGATGATCAAACCTTTCAATGTTCAGTTCATTCCAGTTCAGCGAACTTCCTGATGTTCACCGAATAATATGCCAAACGTACCGAACCCCATTGGATTCAATGGGAGTCAATATCAAACGTATACAGAACACCTCCTAATGGGCCCAAAAGCTGCCAAAACAGATTACATTAGGGGCAGACACCAGGAAAGTTGCATCAATTGACCCACAGTACAAGTAGTATAATTATTATTATTATTTAATATTATAGCGCCATTTATTCCATGGCGCTTTACATGTGAAAAGGGGTCACTGACTGGTACAGTAGAGGACCCTGCCTATGAGGGCTCACAAACAATCGACAAGGGATGGGTGAGGAATAGGATACAGTAGGTGAGGGTACAGCTGGTTGTGCAGCGATATGGTGATGTGAGGGTTACTGCAGATTGTACACTTGTTGGAAGAGGTGGGTCTTCAGCTTCCTTTTGAAGGTTTCCACGGTAGGCGAGAGTCTGATGTGTTGGGGTGGAGAGTGCCACAGTAGGTGAAATGCATGGGACAAATCTTGTATACTATTGTGGCAAGAGAAGGAGATCTTGTGAGGATGGGAGGTTGCGCGCATGTAAGTACAGGGAGACTAGGTCACAGATGTATGGAGGTGACAGGTTTTGGATGGCTTTGTATGACAAAGCTAGGATTTTCAACTTGAGTCCCTGGGCAATGGGGAACCAGAGCAGGGATTGACAGAGAGGAGAAGCCTGGAAATTGCGGGGTGACAGATGGATTAGTCAGACAGCAGAGTATAGGATAGATTGGAGGGGTGCGAGAGTGGTAGAAGCGAGGCCACACAGCAGGAAGTTGCAGCTGTTGAAGCGGGAGATGATGAGGGAGTGCACTGGTGTTTTTGTAGATTTATGGTTGAGGAATGTGCGGATCCCAGAGATATTTTGGAATTGGAGTCGGCAGCAAGTGGAAAGGGCTTGGATTTGACGAGAGATTGGGCAGACATTGACTTTGATGGATAGGTCAGTTGGTGGGGATGAATGAGATGGTGGAAAGATGATGAATTCGGTTTTATCCATGTTAAGTTTTACAAATCTAGCAGAAAAGAAAGATGAAATAGCGGACACACATTGTGGGATTCTGGTTAGTAAGGAGGTGATATCAGGTCCAGAGAGGTAAATCTGTGTGCCATCAGCATAGAGGTGATACTGGAAGCCGTGAGACTCTGTGAGCTGTTCCAGGCTGTAGATGTACAAGGTGTAGATGGAGAAGAGCAGGGGTCCTAGAACTGAACCTTGGGGGACACCGACACATAAAGGGTGAGAAGACTAGGTGGTGTGTGAGTGGGTGACACTGAATGTCTTGTCTGTTAGGTAAGAGGAGATCCAACAAAGAGACAAGTCTGTGATGCCAAGAGATCAGAAAGTCTGTAGTAAGAGAGAATAGTACACTGTGTCAAAGGCATATGTCAGGTCCAGGAGGAGGGGGACAAACTAGTGTCGCTTGGATTTGACGATTAGTAAGTCATTGGTGACTTTAGTCAGGGCAGTTTCAGTGGAATGGTGAGGTCGTAAGCCAGATTGTAAGCGGTCAAAGAGGGAGCAGGAGGAGAGGTGGGATGGATGTGTTTTTCCAGTATTTTGGAGGCATAGGGGAGAAGTGAGATTGGGCAATAGCTAGACACAGTGGATGGGTCAAGGGAGGACTTTTTGAGGATGGATGTGATCGAGTTATGTTTGAATCATAAGTGAAAGACACCAGTTGTTAGTAGAGATGAGCGTTGTTCTACTCGAACTGTTCGCCAATCTCAAATTCGAGCTGTTTTGGGCGGTGTTCGAGCCGTTCGGCGAACACGAACAATTTGAGAAAAATTCGGCTGTTCGAGGTTATGTTCGATAACTGTTCGTGCACCAAAATCATAACTGGATTTTTTCTCAGTAATGATGAAAATTTATGTTAATACGCAGTTTGAGTGTACAGCGGGGTGGGGGGAGGGGCAGGGGATGGATCTCTGCAGGAACAATGAAGATCTCCATTTTTTTTTCTCTTTCCCGCATTTGCAGTGGGGAGGTGCAATCTGTCAGCCTATCAGCAGCGCACACACGGAGCGAAGTGCTTTTTTTCACACAAGCAAGTGCATGTGTCATTGGCAGTGTATGTCACATGTCCTTGCCCTATAAGACCCAGCCATTTTCCCCGTCGCCACCATTTTCTCACTGCTGCAGCTGCGTGTTAGACGGCACCGCTGTTGCTGTGTGCGCTATACCTTGTTAATTTCAAGCCAATTTTCGCACAAATCTACAGATAGCTTGGGAGTAGGGAATAGTTGTGATTGCAGTCCTTTTAAGGACTAGGTTACAGCATTTCCTACGACTTTTATCAGGCAGGTCTGTGCTCTTAAATAGATAGATTGTGGGAGTAAAGACTAATTGTAATTGGAGTCCTTTTCAGGACTAGGTTACATCAGTTCCTATCAGTTTTTGCCAGGCAGGTCTGTGCCAGTGCTGTGCAAGTTTTTTTCACAGCATTTGGCTGAATCTAGCAAAGCTAATCCTTTTTGGCCTATTGCAGAGTGTGTTAGTCAGTGGAGTAGCCTATCTGTGTTGCAAGATATACCACCTGTGTATAGAATACCAATTTTTTTACTGCACCTAGTGAAGTAAAATCTTTTGGGCATAGCATCATTCTATTAGTCCATCTATACTGACCTCCATCAGGTTGCAAATTGAATATAATTTTTTTCTGCATCTAGCTCTGAAAAAATATTGGGCTTCTAGCTGTGTGTGGGACTTGTTCTATTAATCCATCTATACAGACCTCCATCAGGTTGCCAACTGAATATATTTTTTTCTGCATCTACCTCTGAAAAAATATTGGGCTTTTAGCTGTGTGTGGGACTTGTTCTATTAATCCATCTATACAGACCTCCATCAGGTTGCAAACTGAATATATTTTTTTCTGCATCTACCTCTGAAAAAATATTGGGCTTCTAGCTGTGTGTGGGACTTGATCTATTAACCCATCTATACAGACCTCCATCAGGTTGCAAACTGAATATATTTTTTTCTGCATCTACCTCTGAAAAAATATTGGGCTTCTAGCTGTGTGTGGGACTTGTTCTGTTAATCCATCTATACAGACCTCCATCAGGTTGCAAACTGAATATATTTTTTTCTGCATCTACCTCTGAAAAAATATTGGGCTTCTAGCTGTGTGTGGGACTTGTTCTATTAATCCATCTATACAGACCTCCATCAGGTTGCAAACTGAATATATTTTTTTCTGCATCTACCTCTGAAAAAATATTGGGCTCTAGCTGTGTGTGGGACTTGTTGTATTAGTCCATCTATACTGACCTCCATCAGGTTGCAAACTGAATATATTTTTTTCTGCATCTACCTCTGAAAAAATATTGGGCTTCTAGCTGTGTGTGGGACTTGTTGTATTAGTCCATCTATACTGACCTCCATCAGGTTGCAAACTGAATATATTTATTTCTGCATCTACCTCTGAAAAAATATTGGGCTTCTAGCTGTGTGTGGGACTTGTTCTATTAATCCATCTATACAGACCTCCATCAGGTTGCAAACTGAATATATTTTTTTTTGCATCTAGCTCTGAAAAAATATTGGGCTTCTAGCTGTGTGTGGGACTTGTTCTATTAATCCATCTATACAGACCTCCATCAGGTTGCAAACTGAATATATTTTTTTCTGCATCTACCTCTGAAAAAATATTGGGCTTCTAGCTGTGTGTGGGACTTGTTCTATTAATCCATCTATACAGACCTCCATCAGGTTGCAAACTGAATATAATTTTTTCTGCATCTACCTCTGAAAAAATATTGGGCTTCTAGCTGTGTGTGGGACTTGTTCTATTAATCCATCTATACAGACCTCCATCAGGTTGCAAACTGAATATATTTTTTTCTGCATCTACCTCTGAAAAAATATTGGGCTTCTAGCTGTGTGTGGGACTTGTTCTATTAATCCATCTATACAGACCTCCATCAGGTTGCAAACTGAATATATTTTTTTCTGCATCTACCTCTGAAAAAATATTGGGCTTCTAGCTGTGTGTGGGACTTGTTCTATTAATCCATCTATACAGACCTCCATCAGGTTGCAAACTGAATATATTATTTTTCTGCATCTACCTCTGAAAAAATATTGGGCTTCTAGCTGTGTGTGGGACTTGTTCTATTAATCCATCTATACAGACCTCCATCAGGTTGCAAACTGAATATATTTTTTTCTGCATCTACCTCTGAAAAAATATTGGGCTTCTAGCTGTGTGTGGGACTTGTTCTATTAATCCATCTATGCAGACCTCCATCAGGTTGCAAACTGAACATATTTTTTTCTGCATCTAGCTCTGAAAAAATATTGGGCTTCTAGCTGTGTGTGGGACTTGTTCTATTAATCCATCTATACAGACCTCCATGAGGTTGCAAACTGAATATATTTTTTCTGCATCTACCTCTGAAAAAATATTGGGCTTCTAGCTGTGTGTGGGACTTGTTGTATTAGTCCATCTATACTGACCTCCATCAGGTTGCAAACTGAATATATTTTTTTCTGCATCTACCTCTGTAAAAATATTGGGCTTCTAGCTGTGTGTGGGACTTGTTCTATTAATCCATCTATACAGACCTCCATCAGGTTGCAAATTGAATATAATTTTTTTCTGCATCTAACCCAGCCAATAGTTTTGGCCTAATACCACAGTTTGGTCACTCAGCTCTGCTCGGTTCCCATCCATTGTTTTTTTGTGCAAACAACTCCAGAGTTGTGAATTAGTTAACCACCAAAATGAGTGGAAAAAGGCCTGCTGCTGGTGGAAAGGGGAATAGGCGTGTTGGGAAGGGGAAAAAAGGTTGTGTCCGTGGGGTAGGTGTTAAAGCAACAGTAACATCTGCAGAAGAAAGACCATCTTCCAGCCAAACTAAAATGTCTACTTCTTTTAGCGGACAATGTGATAAGATCCCTTTCTTACGGCCACGCCAATCGCTACAAATTCCAGATGAGGCACAAAAACAGCAGGTGCTTCAACGGATATCAAGTGCTCCTTTAAGTGGGCTCTCCTCCACATCAACTTCAACATCACAAATACTCCAGTCCTCAAAGGTGTCACCCCAATCGCACTTGCTTCCTCACAGCTCCCAAATCTCCAGCTGCCCGTCTGAGTATGAGGTAGAACAGATGGTTGAGTCTGCAGAGCTGTTTACTCATACTATAGCCTGGGAATCAGAGGTCGACTCCAGCGCTTCTGTGAATCCAGACGAGGAAATGATCTGCACTGATGCCCAGAATCTTTATGAGTCGGATCCAGGACCAGACGCAGAAGGTTCTGACCATAATGTAGACCCTCATTCCCAATGAGGTTACGGAAATTTGTGGTAGGTCATGGATAAGAGGTAGAAGTGACTGTGGGGATGAGGTGAGGAGGGCCAGGATTGGGAAAGATATCGCCAGCAGTGAGGAGGAGAAGAGAAAGTGATAGTAGCTGGGAGCAGGAGAGAGCATGAGGTGGCTGTCTGTGTTTGGAGACAGAGGATTGAATATTAAAGAACAGTTTTGGGGAGGAGGTGAGATGGAGGGGTAGGATGGAGGGAGAGATGAACAGTTCATTACGAGGTGTAGGTATTAGGGGGGTTAGACGCAAGAGGTGGACTATAGGGGAGAGAGTGAAAACGTATAGAAACATTGCTTAGTGTGAATGTGTACTATCTTTTTGGTGCATAGTTAAAGAGGGTATAAAGTGTGGTTACCTGACTCCTGCAATGACTAGCTGTCAAATGAATTAATTGCCCACACTTGGCTCCAATGACACTTAGCGCAAGAAGACATGTGCATGCACTCCACACACGTGCACCCTTTAAGCAGCTTCTAAATTTATAGGAGAGACTAAATCATCAGGTGAGGGGCATTGTGGGAGCTGCTTGTGGATAAATTAGCAGCTGGTCAGATCACTAGGAGATTGCCAGTTGATCAAAGACAGAAGTAAGTATAACACAGTATAACACCATCCACCAACAGATAGTGTCTGCAATGAAGGGGGGGGGGAGACAAGTATCAGTGAGTATTGAATGGAATGTAAAAGGTGACATACAGCAAAGATCCATAAAGCAGAGATATTGTACCATTTAGATTGTTTCAAGGGAAGTTGCAGTAGATGATAGACAGCAAGCAAAGATATTGTACCATTTAGATTGATTCAAGGGAAGTTACAGTAGATGACAGACAGACAGTCATAAAAAAAAATATATAAAAATGTGAAAAACACACATTTCTTATTTTTCTTTTAATTTTCTCAATGTCAGCAATAAAAAAGCAATATAAAAATTGCATAAAAAAGCAATATAAAAATTACATAAAAAATGTTGTCCTGTGTATCACGAAAAAGTGGTATACATTATTTGATTATGCTAACAAGAACATCTTTTGAGTCATTAAAAGAGCATGTAAGATAAAACCAGAAAATGTGCCTGGTCAGGAATGGGGGAAAATAGCTAGATACTGGACTGGTTAAAAGAAAAATAGCTTACAAGCCAGGAGGCACTCTTTCTGTGACACACAAAGATTGGTTTAAGGATTTTTCTTTACAAGTAAAATTAGAACAGGGAGGTATTGAACTATACTCTTTGTTTGCAATGAGTGAAGAATAAAAAAATGCTGTTATTAAGGTTCTGTTACTGCAGTAACACAGACCAAGCATTTCATGGTCACACTAATTATGCAAGTACAACTCGCTTTTAGAGATGATCAAACCTTTCAATGTTCAGTTCATTCCAGTTCAGCGAACTTCCTGATGTTCACCGAATAATATGCCAAACGTACCGAACCCCATTGGATTCAATGGGAGTCAATATCAAACGTATACAGAACACCTCCTAATGGGCCCAAAAGCTGCCAAAACAGATTACATTAGGGGCAGACACCAGGAAAGTTGCATCAATTGACCCACAGTACAAGTAGTATAATTATTATTATTATTTAATATTATAGCGCCATTTATTCCATGGCGCTTTACATGTGAAAAGGGGTCACTGACTGGTACAGTAGAGGACCCTGCCTATGAGGGCTCACAAACAATCGACAAGGGATGGGTGAGGAATAGGATACAGTAGGTGAGGGTACAGCTGGTTGTGCAGCGATATGGTGATGTGAGGGTTACTGCAGATTGTACACTTGTTGGAAGAGGTGGGTCTTCAGCTTCCTTTTGAAGGTTTCCACGGTAGGCGAGAGTCTGATGTGTTGGGGTGGAGAGTGCCACAGTAGGTGAAATGCATGGGACAAATCTTGTATACTATTGTGGCAAGAGAAGGAGATCTTGTGAGGATGGGAGGTTGCGCGCATGTAAGTACAGGGAGACTAGGTCACAGATGTATGGAGGTGACAGGTTTTGGATGGCTTTGTATGACAAAGCTAGGATTTTCAACTTGAGTCCCTGGGCAATGGGGAACCAGAGCAGGGATTGACAGAGAGGAGAAGCCTGGAAATTGCGGGGTGACAGATGGATTAGTCAGACAGCAGAGTATAGGATAGATTGGAGGGGTGCGAGAGTGGTAGAAGCGAGGCCACACAGCAGGAAGTTGCAGCTGTTGAAGCGGGAGATGATGAGGGAGTGCACTGGTGTTTTTGTAGATTTATGGTTGAGGAATGTGCGGATCCCAGAGATATTTTGGAATTGGAGTCGGCAGCAAGTGGAAAGGGCTTGGATTTGACGAGAGATTGGGCAGACATTGACTTTGATGGATAGGTCAGTTGGTGGGGATGAATGAGATGGTGGAAAGATGATGAATTCGGTTTTATCCATGTTAAGTTTTACAAATCTAGCAGAAAAGAAAGATGAAATAGCGGACACACATTGTGGGATTCTGGTTAGTAAGGAGGTGATATCAGGTCCAGAGAGGTAAATCTGTGTGCCATCAGCATAGAGGTGATACTGGAAGCCGTGAGACTCTGTGAGCTGTTCCAGGCTGTAGATGTACAAGGTGTAGATGGAGAAGAGCAGGGGTCCTAGAACTGAACCTTGGGGGACACCGACACATAAAGGGTGAGAAGACTAGGTGGTGTGTGAGTGGGTGACACTGAATGTCTTGTCTGTTAGGTAAGAGGAGATCCAACAAAGAGACAAGTCTGTGATGCCAAGAGATCAGAAAGTCTGTAGTAAGAGAGAATAGTACACTGTGTCAAAGGCATATGTCAGGTCCAGGAGGAGGGGGACAAACTAGTGTCGCTTGGATTTGACGATTAGTAAGTCATTGGTGACTTTAGTCAGGGCAGTTTCAGTGGAATGGTGAGGTCGTAAGCCAGATTGTAAGCGGTCAAAGAGGGAGCAGGAGGAGAGGTGGGATGGATGTGTTTTTCCAGTATTTTGGAGGCATAGGGGAGAAGTGAGATTGGGCAATAGCTAGACACAGTGGATGGGTCAAGGGAGGACTTTTTGAGGATGGATGTGATCGAGTTATGTTTGAATCATAAGTGAAAGACACCAGTTGTTAGTAGAGATGAGCGTTGTTCTACTCGAACTGTTCGCCAATCTCAAATTCGAGCTGTTTTGGGCGGTGTTCGAGCCGTTCGGCGAACACGAACAATTTGAGAAAAATTCGGCTGTTCGAGGTTATGTTCGATAACTGTTCGTGCACCAAAATCATAACTGGATTTTTTCTCAGTAATGATGAAAATTTATGTTAATACGCAGTTTGAGTGTACAGCGGGGTGGGGGGAGGGGCAGGGGATGGATCTCTGCAGGAACAATGAAGATCTCCATTTTTTTTTCTCTTTCCCGCATTTGCAGTGGGGAGGTGCAATCTGTCAGCCTATCAGCAGCGCACACACGGAGCGAAGTGCTTTTTTTCACACAAGCAAGTGCATGTGTCATTGGCAGTGTATGTCACATGTCCTTGCCCTATAAGACCCAGCCATTTTCCCCGTCGCCACCATTTTCTCACTGCTGCAGCTGCGTGTTAGACGGCACCGCTGTTGCTGTGTGCGCTATACCTTGTTAATTTCAAGCCAATTTTCGCACAAATCTACAGATAGCTTGGGAGTAGGGAATAGTTGTGATTGCAGTCCTTTTAAGGACTAGGTTACAGCATTTCCTACGACTTTTATCAGGCAGGTCTGTGCTCTTAAATAGATAGATTGTGGGAGTAAAGACTAATTGTAATTGGAGTCCTTTTCAGGACTAGGTTACATCAGTTCCTATCAGTTTTTGCCAGGCAGGTCTGTGCCAGTGCTGTGCAAGTTTTTTTCACAGCATTTGGCTGAATCTAGCAAAGCTAATCCTTTTTGGCCTATTGCAGAGTGTGTTAGTCAGTGGAGTAGCCTATCTGTGTTGCAAGATATACCACCTGTGTATAGAATACCAATTTTTTTACTGCACCTAGTGAAGTAAAATCTTTTGGGCATAGCATCATTCTATTAGTCCATCTATACTGACCTCCATCAGGTTGCAAATTGAATATAATTTTTTTCTGCATCTAGCTCTGAAAAAATATTGGGCTTCTAGCTGTGTGTGGGACTTGTTCTATTAATCCATCTATACAGACCTCCATCAGGTTGCCAACTGAATATATTTTTTTCTGCATCTACCTCTGAAAAAATATTGGGCTTTTAGCTGTGTGTGGGACTTGTTCTATTAATCCATCTATACAGACCTCCATCAGGTTGCAAACTGAATATATTTTTTTCTGCATCTACCTCTGAAAAAATATTGGGCTTCTAGCTGTGTGTGGGACTTGATCTATTAACCCATCTATACAGACCTCCATCAGGTTGCAAACTGAATATATTTTTTTCTGCATCTACCTCTGAAAAAATATTGGGCTTCTAGCTGTGTGTGGGACTTGTTCTGTTAATCCATCTATACAGACCTCCATCAGGTTGCAAACTGAATATATTTTTTTCTGCATCTACCTCTGAAAAAATATTGGGCTTCTAGCTGTGTGTGGGACTTGTTCTATTAATCCATCTATACAGACCTCCATCAGATTGCAAACTGAATATATTTTTTTCTGCATCTACCTCTGAAAAAATATTGGGCTCTAGCTGTGTGTGGGACTTGTTGTATTAGTCCATCTATACTGACCTCCATCAGGTTGCAAACTGAATATATTTTTTTCTGCATCTACCTCTGAAAAAATATTGGGCTTCTAGCTGTGTGTGGGACTTGTTGTATTAGTCCATCTATACTGACCTCCATCAGGTTGCAAACTGAATATATTTATTTCTGCATCTACCTCTGAAAAAATATTGGGCTTCTAGCTGTGTGTGGGACTTGTTCTATTAATCCATCTATACAGACCTCCATCAGGTTGCAAACTGAATATATTTTTTTTTGCATCTAGCTCTGAAAAAATATTGGGCTTCTAGCTGTGTGTGGGACTTGTTCTATTAATCCATCTATACAGACCTCCATCAGGTTGCAAACTGAATATATTTTTTTCTGCATCTACCTCTGAAAAAATATTGGGCTTCTAGCTGTGTGTGGGACTTGTTCTATTAATCCATCTATACAGACCTCCATCAGGTTGCAAACTGAATATATTTTTTTCTGCATCTACCTCTGAAAAAATATTGGGCTTCTAGCTGTGTGTGGGACTTGTTCTATTAATCCATCTATACAGACCTCCATCAGGTTGCAAACTGAATATATTTTTTTCTGCATCTACCTCTGAAAAAATATTGGGCTTCTAGCTGTGTGTGGGACTTGTTCTATTAATCCATCTATACAGACCTCCATCAGGTTGCAAACTGAATATATTTTTTTCTGCATCTACCTCTGAAAAAATATTGGGCTTCTAGCTGTGTGTGGGACTTGTTCTATTAATCCATCTATACAGACCTCCATCAGGTTGCAAACTGAATATATTATTTTTCTGCATCTACCTCTGAAAAAATATTGGGCTTCTAGCTGTGTGTGGGACTTGTTCTATTAATCCATCTATACAGACCTCCATCAGGTTGCAAACTGAATATATTTTTTTCTGCATCTACCTCTGAAAAAATATTGGGCTTCTAGCTGTGTGTGGGACTTGTTCTATTAATCCATCTATGCAGACCTCCATCAGGTTGCAAACTGAACATATTTTTTTCTGCATCTAGCTCTGAAAAAATATTGGGCTTCTAGCTGTGTGTGGGACTTGTTCTATTAATCCATCTATACAGACCTCCATGAGGTTGCAAACTGAATATATTTTTTCTGCATCTACCTCTGAAAAAATATTGGGCTTCTAGCTGTGTGTGGGACTTGTTGTATTAGTCCATCTATACTGACCTCCATCAGGTTGCAAACTGAATATATTTTTTTCTGCATCTACCTCTGTAAAAATATTGGGCTTCTAGCTGTGTGTGGGACTTGTTCTATTAATCCATCTATACAGACCTCCATCAGGTTGCAAATTGAATATAATTTTTTTCTGCATCTAACCCAGCCAATAGTTTTGGCCTAATACCACAGTTTGGTCACTCAGCTCTGCTCGGTTCCCATCCATTGTTTTTTTGTGCAAACAACTCCAGAGTTGTGAATTAGTTAACCACCAAAATGAGTGGAAAAAGGCCTGCTGCTGGTGGAAAGGGGAATAGGCGTGTTGGGAAGGGGAAAAAAGGTTGTGTCCGTGGGGTAGGTGTTAAAGCAACAGTAACATCTGCAGAAGAAAGACCATCTTCCAGCCAAACTAAAATGGCTACTTCTTTTAGCGGACAATGTGATAAGATCCCTTTCTTACGGCCACGCCAATCGCTACAAATTCCAGATGAGGCACAAAAACAGCAGGTGCTTCAACGGATATCAAGTGCTCCTTTAAGTGGGCTCTCCTCCACATCAACTTCAACATCACAAATACTCCAGTCCTCAAAGGTGTCACCCCAATCGCACTTGCTTCCTCACAGCTCCCAAATCTCCAGCTGCCCGTCTGAGTATGAGGTAGAACAGATGGTTGAGTCTGCAGAGCTGTTTACTCATACTATAGCCTGGGAATCAGAGGTCGACTCCAGCGCTTCTGTGAATCCAGACGAGGAAATGATCTGCACTGATGCCCAGAATCTTTATGAGTCGGATCCAGGACCAGACGCAGAAGGTTCTGACCATAATGTAGACCCTCATTCCCAAACTGTAACTCCTGTTGGTGGAGACAATGAGGAAGACGATGATAAGACTCAAATACCTGATTGGAGCGACAACTTTAGTTTTTTGTCAGGGCAGGAACAGGTTGGCTCTGAGGACGACGGGTGTGATAACGCACAGGGTGATGATGATGAGGTTGGAGATTCCACTTACTGTCAACCCACAGTCAGCAAAGAGATGAGGTCAGCAGAGGAGGTGGAGGAAGATGCTAGTGACGATGAGGTCAGGTTGCGCCTTCCTGGACAGAGACGTAGTACTGGAAGCACGTCAACAACTGCATCCTCAAACACAACTCTGCCTCTCACCACAAGTCGTGGTGGCTCTTCAGGTCGCATGGGTGCTAAGCCTTGCATAGCCTGGGCATTTTTTCAGATCGATAAAGATGACCCAACTCGTGTTATCTGTAACATTTGTCAGCAAAAGCTAAGTAGAGGCCAAAAAATACATAGTTTGAGTACTTCATGCATGAACCGGCACATGGACATGAAGCATAAGTTGCAGTGGGAAGCTCAGTGTGCTACAATGCGGCCTAGCCGGCCGGGCCAACCACCGTCTGCCATATCTTGTGCATCCGCGGCCTCTTCATCCTCTGTGACTGGGGGGACAGCAGTCACACCTGTTTTGGGGCGCAGACCTGTCACCTCTTTACCCGCAACAGCCAGCATGATTGGCAGGTCATCATTTTCTTTGGAGGTGGTAACACCAGCTGGTGTTGAGCGCTGTCCGACATCGATAGCACCACCTTTGGATCAAGGCAACCTAACATGTCCGCCTGCATCTTCCTCACAGACCGGCAGTTTGCCGGGAACACCCTTATCAATCCCGTCTAAGCACAATAGCCAGCCCTCAGTCCCTCAGATGTGGACAAGTAAAAGACCATTTCCTCCTAGCCATGAGAAAGCTAAGAGGTTGAATTTCACCATCTGCAAGCTCTTGGCTACAGAAATGCTGCCTTTCCGCCTGGTGGACACAGAGGATTTTCGAGACCTTATGTCCGTCGCAGTGCCCCAGTACCAGATGCCCAGTCGCCACTACTTCTCAAAGAAAGGTGTGCCTGTGCTCCACCAGCATGTCGCACACAACATCACCGCTTCTTTGAGAAACTCTGTGTGTGACAGGGTGCATTTCACCACAGACACTTGGACGAGTAGGCATGGACAGGGGCGTTACATGTCGCTGACTGGGCACTGGGTAACTATGGTGACAGCAGGACAAGGGGCTGCTGTCCAAGTCTTGCCGTCCCCACGAGTTGTGCGTCAATCCTCTTTATGTCAAAGTTCCTCAACTGCTTCTGCCTCCTCAACCTCCTCTCGGTCTTCCACCTGCACCCAAAGCCTGTCTGGTCATGCCACAAGCTTTCTAACTGCGCAGAAGGGATCCTGCACACCTCCTTACTATGCTGGCAGTAGGGCTCAACGTTATCAGGCGGTTTTTACATTGAAATGTTTGGGAAATGTGAGTCACACAGCTGAGAAGTTGTAGTCAGCTCTGGAGAACCAATTTCGTGAATGGTTGTCTCCACTGGACCTGAAACCAGGGAAGGCCGTGTGCGACAATGCTGCAAACCTGGGTGCGGCCCTTCGCCGGGGCAATGTCACACACGTGCCTTGTATGGCTCACGTGTTGAACCTGGTTGTCCAGCAATTTTTAGCCCACTATCCCAGACTAGATGGCCCTCTGCAGAGGGCACGGTCGCTGTGTGCTCACTTCCGCCGTTCGCATCCCGCAGCTCAGCGACTTACATCTCTACAGAAGTCGTTGGGCCTGCCACTTCACCGGCTAAAATGCGATGTGCCTACCCGGTGGAATTCAACTCTGCACATGTTGCAGCGACTGTGGCAGCACCGACAAGCCCTGGTGCAATAAGTTCTGACATATAGCCTGGGCCAACGAGATTCAGAGGTGGGGCAAATCACGCTGGAGGAGTGGTCTCAGATCAGGGACCTATGCACCCTTCTGCACAGTTTTGAAATGGCGACGAAGATGTTTAGTGCTGACGATGCCATTATCAGCATGACTATTCCGGTGATTTACATGCTGGAGCACATGTTAAACAGAATTCGGAGTCAGGTGGTGGCACAAGAGGAGGTGGAGGAAGTAGAGGAGGAGGAGTTGTTTGCGGAAGGGCTAACATCTGCAAGGTCCAGACGGTCGGCAGCACCAAGGCGGCAGGCATGTGAGGGTGGGGGAGATGGTTTTACCAGGGCGCATGGTAGCAGCCAAACTAGTGAGGAAGGTGCAGGAGCCCAGGAAGAAGTGGAGGACGAACTGATGGAAGACTCATCAGAAGAGGGAGACCTTGATCACATTTCTGTTGTGCGAGGTTGGGGGGAGAGGACAGAGGAAGGAAGCATGATTGTTACCTCGCCACCAACACAACAAGAACTTGGTCCTCCTGGATGCGCAAGACACATGAGTGCCTTCTTGCTGCACTACCTGCAACATGATTCTCGGATTGTCAGAATTCGAAGTAATCCCGACTACTGGGTTGCCACACTGTTAGATCCCCGGTACAAAAGTAAATTTGCAGAAATTATTCCTGCCATAGAAAGGGATGCACGCATGCAGCAGAGACTGTTGCAGAATCTTACATGTGCTTTTCCACAAAATACCAGTGGTGCACGTAGTGAATCTCACAGTTCCAACTTGCCAACCGTGGGACCGTCAAGTGTTCAGCACTCAAACCGTAACAGAACCACAATATCTGCTGGTAACATCAATTTTGCGGAATCATTTCACCACTTTTTTAGCCCATCCTTTGCAAGGCCACAGGAGACAAGAAGTCTGACACATAGTCAACGCCTAGAGACGATGGTACAGGAGTATCTCCAAGTAAACACTGAAGCCACGACTGTGTCACTGGACCCTTGCTCTTTTTGGGTTTCCAATCTGGATAAATGGCCGGAGCTAGTCACTTACGCCTTGGAGATCTTGTCATGCCCCGCAGCCAGCGTTCTGTCTGAACGTGTGTTCAGCGCTGCTGGTGGTTTGCTGACAGATAAGCGCACGTGGCTCTCCACTGATAATGTAGACAGACTCACGTTCATAAAGATGAACAAATCATGGATCCGAAATGACTTTTCTACCCCTGTGTCATCCTGGGGAGAGTAAAAGCTTGATGATTGGTTAAAATCACCCTACCAACCTTTTTAAGCTTTCAAATTACTAATCATGTTTATCTGTATCTTGGCTGGAAAATAATTTGGGCTTTGTAGCAGTGTGCAGCACTGATTCTATTAGGCCATCTATAATAAGCTCCACCAGATTTAAAATTACTAATCATGTTTATCTGTATCTTGACTGGAAAATAATTTGGGCTTTGTAGCAGTGTGCATCACTGATCCTATTAGGCCATCTATACTAAAGCTTCACCAGATTTAAAATTAATAATAATTTTTAGCTGCATCTAGCCCGGAAAATAATTTTGGGGCTCTGAGATGCGCAAGACACATAAGTGCCTTCTTGCTGCACTACCTGCAGCATGACCCTCATATTGTCAGAATTCGAAGTAATAATGACTACTGGGTTGCCACACTCTTAGATCCCCCAAACTTTTCGATCAACCTTTTCATTTTAATAAAGACCAAAAAAATGGTCATTTTTGAAATTATAAGCATTAGCAGGTTGTTAGAAACTGAAATCAAACAGTTTTCAACTCAAAACTTTATTCTAGGTGATGTTACATTTTCACATAGGACCCCTTGTTCGAAAGGAGCTTCTGAACTCTCTCGTCCATTGAATTTGTCAGGTTTTGGATGGTTTCTGCTTCAATTGTTTTGCATGAGGACAGAATACCCTCCCAGAGCTGTTGCTTAGATGTGAACTGCCTCCCGCCATCATAGACACTCCTTTTAATGATGCTCCAAAGGTTCTGAATGGGGTACAGGTCAGGGGAGCATGGGGGTTACACCATAAGTTTGTCCCCTTTTATGCCCATATCAGCCAGAGATGCAGATGTTTTATGTGCAGCATGAGATGGTGCATTATCATGCAGAAAAATGATCTTGCTGTGAAATACACGGTTCTTCTTCTTGAACCATGGCAGGAAGTGCTGTTTGAGAAAATCCACATACATTATGGAGTTCATCTTTAGCGCCTTCAGGGATCCTAAAGGGGCCGACAATCTCTCTCCCCTTGATTCCAGCCCAAAACATTACTCCACCTCCTCCTTGTTGGCGCTGTAGCCGTGTTTGCGTGGGGTGTCCATCAACCAGCCATCCTCCACTCCATTCATCTGGACCATCGAGCGCTGCACGGCACTCATCCGTGAACAAAACAGTTTTGAAATCAGTCTTCATGTAATGTTTGGCCCACTGGAGCCGTTTCTGCTTGTGTGAAGTGGATAGAGGAGGTCGACAGGATGGCGTATGCACAGCTGCAAACCTCTGAAGGACCCTGCATCTTGTTGTTCGGGGGACGTTGGAGGCACAAGCAGCTTCAAAAACTTGTCTGCTGCTATGACAAGGCTTTTTTGCCGCTGCTCTTTCAACCTGACGTAATTGCCTGTAGGAAAGAGTCCTCAATTTGCCCTTATCAGCACGCACACGTGTGTACTGTGAATCAGCTACATACTTCTTGATTGCCAAGACACTTCATCCTGATCATTGCACAATGTTGATTGTAGTCATGCCTTGACCTAAACACTCCACAATTTGTTGCTTCTCAGCAGCCGACACATCCTTTTTCTTTCCCATTTTGGCAGAAAATGTAGGCTGCTTAATAATGTGAGACAGCCTTCTTAAGTAGTCTTGCCTTTCATTGGACACACCTGCCAAACTAATTAGCACAGGTGTCTGCAATTGCTTACAGTGATATAAAGAGCCCTGACACACATCACCATCAATGAGTTTAACTGACAAACAAACAAATTCTTCCCTTATCACTCCTAAACACTTTTTGCATAATAATTTGGAATGCAGTGTACATGTGCTTTTCCACAAAACACCAGTGGTTCACGTAGTGAATCTTACAGTTCTAACTTGCCAACCGTGGTCTGTATGGAGTTGTTCAATAAAGGGCCCAAAATTAAGATAACATAGATGGGAGAGGTCTCTATGAAAAGGAATTCCTAAGTATTTGATACCCTGTGAGGGCCAGGCAAAGGGAAAGTTGGACTGGATGGAATCCTATATGGATTTGGGGAGGGAGACATCGAGGGCCTCAGACTTCGCTGCATTGATTTTAAAATTTGACCATGTAACAAAGTGATCTATTTCAGCCATAACAGCATGGATGGATATATGTGATTGAGTGATATATACTAGGACATCATCAGCAAATAGAGAGCACTTGTACTCGGTGCCTCCCACCTCAATCCACCTAATATTGGGGTTATGGCGAATTGATGAGAGCAGGTGCTCCGTCACTAGGATGTATAAGAGAGGGGACAGAGGACATCCCTGCCTTGTCCCATTGGTGATTGTGAAAGGTGATGAAAATGTTCTGATGCACCCCCTGGGCCTTGGGACACCCGGAGCCGGACCCTTTTTGGTGGATGCTGGTGGTTGTAGTCTACGTGGCAGCGACCCGGTTCCGTGGCTCAGGGTGGTCAAACCAGTGGCGGAACTATTTATGTGGTTTTGATGTTTAAATGTCCGACTACGCCACCCGTGGATTGCGGTCAGAGTGAACCGCCGCTGCAGGGCAGACCGCTGAGGCTGGTGTTGTGGGTGCAGCAGAGCGTAGCATAACTCCCCACGGGAGGAGTATAGCCTCAGTGTATGCGGAGGATGGGGGTGATGGTGCAGGGCAGCAGCAGTAACGACACGGAGTCAGTGATGCAGTCCAGGGCCTTTACTCACAGTTCTTATTATCCAGACCACGTCTGCAGGTAACGGCTGCCCACGTCGTACTGTGCTCACCAGGTGAGGGGCTCAGACAACTCCCAGATAACTTTGGAGCGCTTCACAGGACCCCCTTTGTGTGTCCTTTGTCTGGCCTTTCTTACCAACCCTTCTGTCCGGCTGCCTCGGGCCTCCTCTTGATAAACTTGGCGCCAGTTTCCCTGACCCTATGTGGTGCCTTCCTAGCGGGTGTAGCGAGGGGCTGTGCCACAAAAAATGTCACAGCCTCCGGTTTCTAGCGGAGGGTCGTTTCCTGCCTCCACTAGTTTCGGGGACCGGTCTCCCCCTTTGGCCTGACCCCTCCACGCAGGTGGATTCGGGCGTGCGGTGGCGACTCGCCCGTCCGCACCCCTGGGATCCCTTCATTCCTCGTTCCTGGAGCCTTCTCCGCTCCTCTTCCTTCCTTCTCCCTCTTCCAGGCCTGGGCCTCTGTTACTAGGCCCGCCTCCGGAGCAGAGCTCATGCAGAGCCCCTGCTCCCTGCCACTTCTGCTCAGACTTCTCTGCACTGAACTAAGATGGTGCCCACCTTTTATACTCCCTTCTCAATGCACCCAGGAACTTCTTCCTCCCTGCTCCTGCACTACAGGGTTCCCCTTCCTCAGTGTTCCCTCCCCCCACTCCAGCCAGGGACAGGGACTGTCGTGCCCATCTCAGAGGCATATTGGTCGCCCTGCCCCACGGCAATGTGGTGTAACGCATGCAGGTGTCGGGTCCTGATCCACACTCCATCCTTACCTGAGAGTGAGATATCACACCTCTGGGTGAGGTGCAATACCTCTGTAGCAACCGAGCCCTCAGGGTGCTACAGTTCCATTTATCTTCAGCCTAGGTGATGTATTGTGATACAGGGCCGTGATTTTGGCTATAAAAGGGTCCCCTAGACCCCTACCCCAAGCTTTTTAAGAGAATCATATATGGCGTGCCAGGAGACTCTATGGAATGCTTTCTCAGCATCCAACGAGAGTATCTAATTACAAATTTTTAACTGCATCTAGCCCAGGAAATACTTTGTGCCTAGTAGCAGTGTCTGCTAGTCAGCGGATTATCCCGGCTGTTAAGCAAGCTACACCACCTGTAGTTTAGACACTTAATTTTTTCAAAGGAAATGCTTCGGGACCATGGGATACTCAGTGAAGAGCATCAGGAGGCACCCCAAGGCATAGGGGCTGGGACTGGCAGTAGGATGCCTTGCGGTGGACAGCCGAGCTCGATCCTTATAAAAGCTTTTTAACTGCAGCAGCTTTAGTGGACGCTACTGGAGCTGGAATTACGCGGCTGCTGGCATGAGACTTGCCCTCCAATAGATCCTTGTAAATGGATTTAAAGTGTATTCATTCAAATTAGAGGGACAATTTAAATTAAAAAGCTTAGAGCTGCCTCCACCACAGGGGGGCTCGCTCGACCCACCAGCGGACAGGCACCAGTATTGGGAGAGGGGGGCTGGCCATCAGGGTTCACCGCGGCTCTGGCACAAACCCGGCGACACGGAGGTGGCACGGGCAGGAGCGGACTGGCCGTGTCGTCTTCTCACTTTTTGGATTTTAGAAGGGCATGACATGCCTATATCTGTGTCTCCCCCTCCTTTTACTCCTCCACCTCTTTTATTTTCGCATGACTATATGTACTTGTCACTTTTCCATGTGTTAGTTATGTCTTCTGAGCAGTTTGTCAGCTTTTGGACACCTTTGAAGGTGTTTTCTATGTGTTTCTATGTGTTTTTGTTTGCCTGCCATTGGTTTTAACGGTGTTCGAAGGTGTTCGACGAACAGTTCGACGAACAGTTCGGCGAACACACGGGTGTTCGACGAACCGAACCGAACTCGAACACTACGGGGGTGGCTCAACACTAGTTGTTAGTGACCGGTTGAAGTGGTGGGTTAGGCCTTCGATGAAGACTGATAAGGTTTCGAATGAGGTGCGATGGTATTGGGTCAAGTTCACAGGTGGTTAGATGTGATTTGGAGAGTAAAGATGATCTTCCATGATGGCGGAAAAGCTGGTTTTGGAGGAGGAGAGTTGAGTAGTTATGAGGAGAGGCTGTGAGGACTTTAAGCAAAAGCTTTGCCTTACGTTGTCAATCTTCTGCTTGAAGAATAAGGCAAAGGCTTCAGCTCAGATGAGAGGAGAGAGAGTGGCAGCTGGTGGACGGAGGAGAGAATTGAAAGTACTGAATAGCTGTTTTGGGGTTGTGAGACAGGGATGATATGAGAAATGAGAAGTAAGTTTGTTTTGCTGCAGTGAGCAATTGCGCAGCATTTTGACAACTTCTATTACTGGATGGGCTACTTCACTCCCTTTCTTTGGCAGCCGCACAGCGGTATGCTTTGTAGATGAGGGCCAGAAAGAACATGTGCTCCAGTATATGGCAAGCACTGCATCAAGTGGCCTCTGCTCCTCTTCCTCCACCTTAACATCACACACAGTACAGTCCTCAGAGGTAGCACCTCAATTACCATTGTTTCCCCCCACATCAAAACTCTCCAACCGCCCAACTGACTGTGGGGAACCACAGATGGGCTAGTCTGCAGAGCTGTTCACACATTCTATTCCGGGGCATCAGAGGTCTGATCCAAAGCTTCACAGATTCGAGGAGGAAAGCATGTGCAGCGATGCCCAGAATTTTTTTCAGTTTTATCCATGACCGGACGAACTAGGGTCTGAGCAGAATCCAAACCCTCGTCACCAGACATTAACCCTTGGGGGTGCAGGTGATCCTGATGAGACTCAACTACTTGAGACACATGCGAACTGTACTGTGCTGTCAAGGCAGGAAGAGGAGGAGTGTGACTCTCAGGGTGAGGAGTGGGAGAACAGAGAATGACGATGAGGTTGTAGATCCCACTTGATGTGAATCCAGATGCATGAAGCTGAGGAGCTCAGCAGAGGAGGTGGAGGAGCAGGAAGACAAGGAGGTTACGTTGCGGCTTCCCGCATAGACACAGAGTTATGCAACCACGACAAGGACTGCATCCTCAGCCCCAACTCAGGCAGTGGCCAGCAGTGTTCGTGGGTCTGCATTTGCCTAGCCTGGGACTTTTTTGAGACTGCAGAAAAATGACACAACTTACATTATCTTCCAACTTTGTTAAAAACAACAAAGTAGAGAAAAAAAATGACATAATTTGACTGCTACATTCATGAACTGGCACATGCGCAATCAGCATGCTTTAATCTGGGAATCTCAATGTACTAAAATGCAGACTAGTGGGCCTCGCCATCCACCGGCCACCCCACCAACCGTATCTTCTGCTTCTTCCTCCTCCGTCATTGTTGCAAGTGTTCTCACACAGGTCTCCGGCCACAGAACCTCCACTTGTTTACCCGCTACAGTCTGGGTGAGTGAGAGCCCATCCGCTGTTATGGAAATGGACATGTCTGCTGTTTTTGACTGATCTCAGAACCGAGCACACCCCATCTTTCTCAATCCACTGTAACATCTCCGTCTGCACCTCTCTCACAGTCCAGCAGCTTGTTGTGTTCACCCTACTCCACCCTCTCTCAGCACTAAACCACTAGACACCAAGGTGTCACTACACACCAAGTCTTGGAATCCCCAAGGCTTGCGGGACAAATCTCTGTATCTAAGACTTCCTCCACTGCTTCTGCTTCCACCTCCTCTAGGTCCTCCACCTGCGTCCTCAACATCTGCCTTAATGAGACACACGTTCCAACACTGCAGAGAGAATCCCCCCACCTCCGTACTGCACAGCCAGGGATCACCGCAATCAGGCAGTGTTTAAATTAATATGCCTTTGATATCGCAGTCATACAGATCAAGAGTTGTGGACAGCTATCCATGCCAAGTTTGAGCAATGGCTATCTCTACTGAACCTGGAGCCAGGGAAGGCTGTGTGCGATAATGGTGCAAACCTGGTGGCGGCCCTATGATGCGAGGGCAACCTCTTGCATGGCTCGCATCCTGAACCTGATGGTACATCAATTTCTCCACCACTTTATCCTGGCCTGGATGCACTGCTGCAGAAACCATGGTCTCTGTGTGCTCATTTCTGCCCTTCGCAATCCGTGGGTCATCAACTTGTGTCGCCATAGAGATCTTTCGGTTTACCGGTTAATCGGTTGATATGTGATGTGCCATGTTGAAACCATGTGACATGGTGAAATTCAACTCTGTACATGTTGCAGCGACTGTGACAGCAGCAATGAGCCCTGACGCAGTATCTCATGTCATATAGCCTGGGCAAACGCAGTACTGACGTAGTGCAAATCCCACTTTCGGAGTGGACACAGATGAAGGACCTCTGCACCCTTCTGCACATTTTCGAAATGGCTACTAAGATGGTTAGCACTGACGATGCCATCATCAGCATCACTATTCTGGTCATCTACATGCTGGAGCACACTTTGAATATTCTGCAGAAGGAGGTGGTGGTTCCCAGGGAAGAGGAGGAAGCAGAGGAGGATGCGGGAGGGTTAACAATATCTCTAAGTTCTGGTCTGTTGTCTCACAGGTGGTTGCCATGGGAGGAACAAATGGAGGAGGAAGAAGGTGTTATGAATGTGTAACAGTTAGGAGATGAAGAGGATAATGATTTCCTCCCTGTTGTCTGTAATTTCCAGGGGATGGAGGAAGCAAGCTTCAGTGTTATCCCGCCACCAACACACTATGAACTTGGACCTCTTGAAAGAGACCGACCCATGAGTGCCTTCTTGCAACAATATCTGCAACATGATGCCCGTATTGTTAGGATTAGAAATAGTGCTGACTACTGGGTTCCCACTCTGTTTGATCCACGGTACAAAAGTAAATTTTACCAGTTTCTTCCCCCTCTGGAAAGGGACGCGCCCATGCTGCAGTATCAAAACATGCTGGAAGACAATCTTGAGAGTGGTATTCCCCAAGACAGCAGTGAGGCACACAGTGTGCATCGCAGTGATAGACTTCCAACCACGGGAACATTGAGTTGTCAATGCAAAACATTAGCAGCCTTGTAGCGCTGGTGTCCTGGGTTCCAACCACACCAAGGACAACATCTGCAAGGAGTGTGTATGTTCTCCCCATGTTTGTGAAGGTTTCCTCTGGGTACTCATTTTTCTTCCCACACTCCAAAGACATACTGATAGGAAATTTGATTGTGAGACCCAATGGGGACAGTGCCACTAATGTCTGTAAAGGTCTGTAAAGCGCTGTGAGTAAAATAAATAGATAAATAGAAATTGATGCCACTTTAGTGGTATCTGCCCATAATTATTGGAAATGTTTGGTCTCAAAGTTGGGTCTCCTTCATTTGTGTTGCCTGAATTTGGCAGAGCTCTCAGAGCACCAGGCCTACACCTGTCACTCATCCACCAGTTACTGAACAAATTTTAAGCTAGAATTACTTCTCCAAGCCCTATCCAATGCTTAAATGTGGCATGGTTTCAGGACCACACTATTAGCACAAAGAATTTATATTGTGAAATGTGGACTCCTGACTGGAGCACAATACTAGCACAAAAAAATTAAAAGATAATGTGATAAAAGGTGGCCTGATTTATTTAGTACGATAGTAACAGAAAAATTTGATTTTTTACTGTGGACGAGCCTTGGATACAGGAAAATCTCAGCGCAAAATAATTCCAACCTAAGATGTGGCCTACTTTTTGTAGCATGGTAGTAACAGAACAAATTTATATTTTATCATTTCAACCCCTTTATGAAGAATATCATCACCAAAGAATTAAAAGCTCAAATGTGGCCTAGTTTATGTAGCACTGTAGTACCAGCAAATATTGAGATTAAGTAATGTGAATCCCTGGAATGTAAACAGTATCATCACCAAAAAATTACAAGCAGAGATATTGCCTGCTGTATCACGTTAGTAACAGAAGAAATTAGATTTTTTTTAATTTGGACAAGGCCTGTATACAGCAGAATCTCAGAGTCAGAAAATTACAAGCTGAAATGTGGTCTGCTGCATGTATCACAGTAGTAAGACAACAAAGTTCGATTTTATCATGTGTACCCCTGTATGGAGAATAATATCAGCATCAAAGAATTAAAAGATGAAATGTAGCCTGCTTTAGGTAGCACGGTAGTAAGAAAACCAGTTTCGATTTTAGCATGTGCACCGCTGTATGGAGAACAATATCATCACCAAAGAATTAAAAGATGAAATGTAGCCTGCTTTAGGTAGCACGATAGTAAGAAAACCAATTTTGATTTTATCATGTGTACCCCTGTATGGAGAACAATAGCAGCACCCAAAATTTTAAACTGACATCTGGCCTGCAGTATCACTTTACTAACAGAAGAACAATTTTTTTTAGAATGGATGAGGCCTGTACAAAATAGAATATATGCTCCAAACTATTTCAAACTGACATCCGGCCTACTGTATCACGTCAGTAACAGAAGAAATTATTTTTTTTATTGTGGATGAGGCCTGCATACAATAGAATATATGTTCCAAACAAATTCAAACTGACATCTGGCCTACTGTATCACGTTAGTAACAGAAGAATTTTTTTTTTGACTGTGGATGAGGCCTATATAAAATAGAATATATGCTCCAAACAATTTCAAACTGACATCTGGCTTACTGTATCACGTTAGTAACAGAAAAAATTATTTTTATTTAATGTGGATGATACCTATATACAATAGAATATATCCTCCAAACAATTTCAAACTGACATCTGGCATACTGTATCACGTTAGTAGCAAAATAAATCTTTTTTTCTGTGGATGAGGCCTGTATACAGTAGAATATATGTTCCAAAGAATGCCAAACTGACATCTGGCCTACTGTTTCACGTTAGTAACAGAATAAGTTATTTTTATTTAATGTGGATGAGGCCTATATACAATAGAATATATCCTCCAAACAATTTCAAACTGATATCTGGCCTACTGTATCACATTAGTAACAGAAAAAAATATTTATTTCACTGTGGATGAGGTCTGTATACAATAGAATACATGCTCCAATCAATTTGAAACTGACATCTGGCCTACAGTTTCACGTTAGTAACAGAAGAATTTTTTTTTTACTGTAGATGAGGCCTGTATAAAATGGAATATATGCTCTAAACAATTTCTCCTGCTGTATCACATTAGTAACAGAAAAAAATAGATTTTTTTACTCTGCACGAGCTCTACATACAGCTGAATTTCAACGCCACAAAATGACAAGCTGAGATATGGTGTGCTGTATCACGTTAGTGACAGAAAACAATAGATTTTTTTTACTCTGCACGAGCTCTGTATACAGCTGAATTTCACCGAATGACAAGCTCAGATATGGCATGACATAGTAACAGCAAAATTAGATTTTTAAAGGTGTACTAGTGCATGGAGTACAATAGAAGCAGTGCACAACAGAGTTTTATGCGGAAATGTGCCCGGCTGTCTTTGTCTGGACCTCACTAATGGCACAAAAAAAAATCTGCTGGAAGGTCGATTTCACAGCCACACAGGACACTAGCTATCTAAACTATCTGATGTGGAAGCAACTGCCTAGCTAACTAGCTAAAATCTCTCAGTATCCAGGAGCAGCGTCAGGAGCATTTTCTCTGAGCTGTTATACTGACAAAATGGCACTAAAATAACATGTCCGGTCTTTATTTAGAGAGGGGCATGTGATTTCTGCCACCAATGGTACAAGCCCTTGTGTCTGGGCATTGTGGATGGTTCCTGCATCCTGATTGGCTAGCCACAATTTGCACAGATAAAGTTAGGAAAAAATGAGATTACAAGCACGCCGCTCCTTTGACCTCTCCCCACCCCCTTCCCTCATCAAACATGTCCCCCCGCTCCTCATACAGAACCACTATCCTAGCCAAAGTGATAAAAATACTGTAGTGGAAACGCAATCATTTCCCTCACTTTTACAGAATTTTGATTTTAAGTAAAAATGCTTGTGTGTGCAATCATGAATCCGAGTGTGCCATGTTCATGCCAAATTTTAAATTGACGAACGTTTTTCAAACATGTTTGCTCATCTCTACTCCCTATCACTTGAATCTTTGGGGTAATATTCACAGAAAGAGATTATCTCTCCAATTTTCAATGTCAATAGTGCTGCAGTAGTACACCACAATCAGATTTAGGCTTTCTTCTATCTCTATGTGTAATGAGCTGTACACTCTGACATCCTATCCCTAGGCTACAAAATGGCACTGCTTGGCCAGCCTTTATCTTTTATAGTGGTTGTGATTATCACCCTGATTGGATGATAATGTGATGTGACACCCTGGGCCTGACAAAATTGTTGGCGCCTTTTCAAAAATGTGAGTAAACAACTTTGTTTCAAGCATGTGATGGTCATTCAAACTCACATGTGGTAAGTAACAGATGTGGACAATATGAAAATCACACCTTAAAGCAGATAAAAAGGGGAAAAGTTTACTCAATCTTTGCATTGTGTGTCCGTGTGTACCACACTAAGCAAGAAGAAGAAGAGGAAAAGAGAACTGTCTGTCAACTTGAGATCTAAAATTGTTGAAAAATATCTACAATCTCAAGGTTACAAGTCCATCTCCAGAGATGTTGTTGTTCCTTTGTCCACAGTGCGCAACATAATCAAGTAGTTTACAACTCATGACACTGTAGCTAATCTCCCTGGATGCGAATGGCAGAAGAAAATTGATGAAAAGTTGCAATGCAGGATAGTCTGGATGGTGGATAAGCATCCCCAATCAAGTTCCAAAGTAATTTGAGCTATCCTGCAGACTCAGGGTGCATCAGTGTCAGCGCAAACTATCCTTCGACATTTGAATGAAATGAAATGCTATGGCAGGAGTCCCAGGAACACCCTACTGCTGACAAAGAGTCATAAAAAAGCTAGACTGCAGTTTGCCAAAATGTACAAGAGTCAGCCAAAATCCTTCTGAGAAAGCGTCTTGTTTACAGATGAGTCCAAGATAGAGCTGTTTGGTAAAGCACATCATTCTACTGTTTACCAAAAAAATGGAATGAGGCCTGCAAAAAAAAAGAACACAGTACCTACAGTCAAATATAGTGGAGGTTCATAGATAGTTTGGGGTTGTTTTTCTGCCTCTGGCACTGGGTGCTTGGACTGTGTGCAAGGCATCATGAAATATGAAGATAACCAAAGGATTTTCGATCGCAATGTTGCGCCCAGTATCAAAAAGCTGTGTTTGCGTCCTGGATCTTGGGTCTTCCAGCAGGACAATGACCCCAAGCATACTTCGAGGAACACCCAGAAATGGATGGAAACAAAGCACTGGAGAGTTCTGAAGTGGCCAGCAATGAGTCTGGATCTAAATCCCATTGAACACCTGTGGAGAGATCTTAAAATTGCTGTTGATAGAAGGCACCCTTCAAATATGAGTGACCTGGATCAGTTTTCAAAAGAAGCGTAGTCCAAAATTCAAGTAGAGAGGTGTAAGAAGCTTGTTGATGATTATAGGAAGCAATTGATTGCAGTTATTTATTCCAAAAGTTGTGCAATCAAATAGTAAGTTGAGAGTGCCAACAATTTTGTCCGGCCTATTTTTGGAGTTTTCTGTGAAATGATGTCAATTTGCCTTTTTTTTTCAGTTTTTTTGTATTATTCGAATACCCACAAAGGAAATAAACATGTGTATAACAAAACATGTATAATAGCAATAATTTTCTTGGAGAAATTCTTCATTTTCTGGAACAATTTCAAGGGTGCCACTTTCGGCCATGACTGTATCTTACCTTCGAAAAAAAAAACTAAAGTTCAACTCCCAAACATTAGGTATCTACTTTCTTTACTGACTTTCCCCCTCCTTTTGTCAAGTGTAATCCATCTCTAGAAGCAATGGATATTGCAGGAGGTGGGAGCAGGCTTTGTCCTTCTGCTTCTGCTCTAATTTCTATACAAATGCTTGAAGATATAATAGAAATGTGGTGTAAAGTTGCTATGTACGAGGTAGCCTAGCAGTTCTAAATAAGACTTTCACAAACAGGCTTTGAGAATAGCTACTCCATCTATCAAGTCCCATGGTGACACTGGCCTTCATCATTTTACCCCTTTACAGGGATTTTAACTTACACAGAGGCTCTGGGTTGGTTCAGTCTACATAATAGTTACTGGCCGGTGGAGCAGACTGGTAGGGAATGTCAGATAGCTTGGTCAGAACAAAGAGATACGGTTAAGGGGCAAAACTGTTACTGTCAGGCAAAATAATGGTTAAAAAATGAACCAAGCTCTGAAACAGGAATCAGTACTGGCACAACAAAAACAGATAAATGGGGGTGTGGACCTGGTAAAGCAGTACTTATAACAAGGCATGGGAGACAGGGATTCATAATTTTATGCTGTATGCAGCCCCACCCAGTGTTCACAACAGGGAGTTATTGCTAAACAAATGAGGAATTAAATCTAAAGCTCCCTACTACCCCAAGCCTAAGAGAATTAAACAGGATTGTTGAATTGTCGTGCTACTTTGCCATCAACAAAGGCACGGCATTGCATATCGACAGAAAAAAAAACAGAGAGGAACAATGCAGACTTTCAATTCAGGGTAAGAAATAAATTAATCAAGGTCATAACCAATGCAATGCTTGAAGATGAGGAAAAGGAAGGTCTTACATCTATAGTGCTGGCAGAATGCTGATGAAGAGAAGACGCCTTCTCAAAGATAATGAATGCAAAGTTACAGAATGTGAGAATTGAATCAGTTAGTGGACATTTTAGTTTGGTATTGCGCCAAATACAGTTTTAACTTATTAGTCCCTACATTTCTACAGATTTTGTGTGCGAAGACAGGTATACTTTTCCATATCTAAGACAAACTCACACACATGGACTTATTTGATAGGAAGCCAATTAACTCATCAGCATAATATTTAGAGTGAAACAGAAAACCTGAGTACCAGAAGCAACATACAAACACCTTGCTTTCTCACTAGTTTCCTTTCCTTTCCTGGCCCTCACTTTCATACAGAGTGAAGTAGGAAGCCTGAGTATCAGGTGGAACATACAAATTCCATGCAGATCCCTGAACAAATTAGAATCCAGGACACCAGTGATAACACTGAGCCACCAAGTTTCCCTTGTTATCTCACTAGTAGTGTTGAGCGATACCTTCCGATATCGGGAAATATCGGATCGAATTGGATCGGACCGATACCCCAAAAATATCGGATATCGCCGATTCTGATACCGGAAACCAATGCAAGTCAATGGGACACAAATATCTGAATGAAAATAAACCCTTTCTTTCCTTGTAGGTTAATTCTACATGAAGGAAAACAACTAAGAATAATGTAGATTGTATTACATGAAAAGCCGGCAATTCAGCAGCGGCATACACCAGTACCCGACAATTTAGAACAGAAAGAATAGAGCATCACACATAGATTAGATAGATAGAAACATGTCAGTCACATATATAAGAAGTACAGTGACAGTGTTGCTTACTGTACTTGTCATTTAGTGTTAAAGGATTTATTAAAAAAAATAATAGTGTTTTCATGCACCGTCTCTTTAAAAAAGCCGGCCGGCAATTCAGCATCGGTACCCGACAATTTAGAACAGAAAGAATAGAGCATCACACATAGATTAGATAGATAGAAACATGTCAGTCACATATATAAGAAGTACAGTGATAGTGTTGATTACTGTACTTGTCATTTAGAGTTAAGATAAAGGATTTATTAAAAAAAAATTGGCGTGGGGTTCCCCGTAATTTTAGTCTCTAGCAGAGGTTAAGCAGACGGCTGGGGCAGATGTTTGAAGCCTGGGAAGGGGGTAATACCCACGGAGATTCCCAGGCTACTAAAATCAGCCCACAGCTGAATACCTAGCCTTTACTAGCTATTAAAATGGGGGATCCCCCAAAAAAATGACGTGGGGTCCCCCCTATTTTAATAGCTAGCAAAGGCTAGGCAGACAGCTGGGGGCGGATCTTAATAGCCCTGGAAGGGTGCCATGAATATTGGCCCCTTCCCAGGCTAGAAACACCAGCCATCAGCCGCCCCAGAAATGGCACATCCACAGGATGCGCCAATTCTGGCACTTAGCCTCGCTCTTCCCACTGCCCTGTAGCGGTGGCAGTGGGATAATAGGAATGCTCAAAACTACTCACTAGTTTCTTTTTGATTGCTGGGGATATTAATGCTACCAGATCTCTTGTGGTTACATTTATCTAGTATGATAGGAAACAAATATGCAGATGAGATTGGCTATTGCTTACTTAGTTTTGTGCACACAGTCATTTCCGATTAGTTTGGTCATCGCTTTTCTATGCAATAGCTGGAACAGCAGAACCTGGTTCTAATCCACCTAGCTCTTCATTCATGCTTGTTGCTAATCTGTGTTTGAGTAAAATTGCATGCATGCATAGGTACCTTGCTGCTATACACAAATACGGTAAAAAGATCAAAATACATGTAACAATGGCATGCCGGTAACACATTGTTGAACAGTAAAACAGTAAAACTGATGCTGACTGCCACCCATTGCATGCTGAAGCTTTGGTATTCCATATCTTTCTAGTGACTATGCATTTGGATCCTTATTTTTTATGTCTTAGAGATCAGGCTGGTGTATCTACCTTGAAAATCAATGACAGAATGGCTTTATACTTTCGGAAAGCATAAGTGAAATAACTCAAGTGTCCAAGAATCCGAGTTTATTCAATCTCAACCTACCTACCTTCATAGCTGCAGCTTGTACTGAACATTGTGAGATTTCAGCAGGGGGGAGGGACACTGAGGAACATTTTAGAATTTCAGATTTCAGGTAACAGCTGTAACAATTCCTATGCAACACTGCTTTGGCACCTTACTAATAAGGGTCCAAACAACTCAATGAGACCCTCTGTGCAACATCTCCTTTGCACACTATCTGTGCTGGCCTCCAGCCCATCGACACATCACAACAGTCAAGCCCTTCATCCCAACAATAACTTCACAATGGACAAGCACAGCGACACTTGCATAGCATAAAATACCCACTCTATATACTCCCTTGCATAATTATTAGTTGAAAGTCAGCTGAACTCACCAATTACAGCAGAACTGACTGAACATTTGATTTTGGGGGTGAGAAGGATAGGGGTCATTGGAATTTCAACAGCCAATCCTTTTGTTTTCAGATGGGTGAACTGCTGTTAGAGGAGTCTAGTAGCAGATTTTCCCCCTTTAGAAACATGTGAATGCTTGGCTGAGAGCTTATGTATATAGGGGGTTGGGAAAGATAATTGTCTACTGTTATCTACCATGTTTAAAGTTAACTCATGTATGGTCAGCTTCAAACAATACAATACAATACTAATAGGCTTTATTGGCAGGACCAAAATACAATTAGTGTTGCCAAAGCAAGAAAAAATAAGTGACAGGGGAGGGGGCTTGTGGGGATGGGATGTTGAGGGGCACAGTTTGGGCAGTAATAGACCATTCAAGAGTCTTACGTTCCTCTCAGCTTATGACATGTGGTGACATATTGGGCGGCGATCTCCACCGTTGATTCCTCTTCCCCAGTAGGATGCGGAGCTTCCTTTCTTCGTCCATGGATGGGAAGTCTGGGATGTGAGTGGAGAGTCTCTGGAAATTGGAGGCCCTCACTGCTGAGTATTTGTTGCAGTGCAGCAGGAACTGCGCCTTGTCCTCCAGGGCCCCCTGCTGGCAGTGCTGGCACAGTTTGTTCTCCCGCAGCTTGTATGTGCCACCCTGTTTCCACTTCTAGACTGTGAGCACTCAGTCTGTACAGACTCAGGGTCTGCCTTTCTTTGGGGTGGTGTAACAGTAAGAGGGTGTATAGAGATATGTGTGTTGGTGATGACTGTGAGTGGAGGCCACACCTGCAACGATGACATCTGACCACTAGATGTCAGTGACACGCACTGTTGATCTAAATTTTATTAAGTGTTAACAAAACAATACTTGCATAATTTTATGAATTCTGCGATGCAAATAATAGACGAACTGTGCAGTGAAAATGCAATTTTGCTGCTTGAGTTATAAAATACTTTGATTGCATCATAGCTCTGCCACTCAAGCTGAGGTTGGATAAAGTTTGTTTGGTGGAGAGGAGTTGGGTTGCCAGGGAGACGGAGCTGGGACGTGACGCATGTGGTCTGGGAGCTCCTGGTGGATGAGAAAAAAAGGAAGGTCCGGAGTAGGCAAACCTGGTTCCCCCTTGGAGTGCAGCAGTTTCATGCTCCTGTGATTGGTGACGTCTGGGACAATAATCCTCTATTTCTGATTGGTGAAGAGCCCGGAGAAGTGCAACAGTGGGATAACATTGAAAAGAGCCAGCCATGTTGTGAAGTGTGACACGGCGCGCGCGGAGGGTAAAGCACCCTATGTTTTAAACAAAGATGAAGTACCTCATGTTCTTCTTCCTATTTTTAATTCTCTCTGACCGGTCCAACAAGTTAGTTAGGGTCAGCTAGGTGTTGAGACCAATCTAAATGACTAGTCTCTATGGGATGGTGTCAGTGAGGCACGAACTGTGTTCATCTTGTCAACGACTGTTGATAGTGGGGTGCGAAGTTCAGAAAGGTCACAGTCCGTGGTGAAGCTCCCAAGGCACACACCTGTCTGGATTGAATTTCCCACAGAGCATGCTAATCAAATGAATTTGCTATCATCTGTGTTCTTGTAAATGGGAATTGAATGTGGTTGTTTATTTTATATGTTATTCTTGTTAAGCGAACTTGGGTTGAAATACGTCTAGCTGTACAGCTGAGTTTGGTCATATTGGGATCCCAGAAAGTACAGCTGAGTTTGGTCATATTGGGATCCCAGAAAGTTTATTGATTGGGAATAGTATTAAGATTGTGAACCAGGAGAAAAGACACATATTACGGCTTCCCCTTAGGAACTAGCCCTGTTTAAGTCCAGACACATTTAGGGGAGAGGGGTGGCATTATTGGCCCAAGGGAAGACATCCCCTTACTGGGACCAGGGATATGTGGCTGTTCTCCTGGTAAGAAAAATAAAACACAATTCTTTTGTACGAGTTGTTGGATTAAAAATTTTACTGTTTATTTTATTCACTTTTCTTCCCCATACAAACAGGGGCGAGTTTTGTTACAATAAATCTTGTTATTGTTTTACCACCGTTTTTCTTTTGAAGCTCATCGGTTCTGTCAGTGGCATCACTGTATCAAAACGGAATCTTACCCCGCCGTTAGTAGTCGGGGCCTTTTACATAACCTCTCCAGATATGGGGCCAAAGTGTACACTTTTCCATCCCTTTATGTATTGCTTCTTGCAGCTCTCTGACGTCCCCCTTATTTGGCCTTTTGTCAGGGTGTGTTGCTGACTTTGGCTGGACTGGCTGCGGGTGTTCCTGGCTTGCTCTGAGCTCCACCTCAGCTGGGCTTTATTATGATAGGAGCTGGGGTTGCTGCTCTGTATGTGTGCCTAGAGTGATAGCGCCCTCTTGTGTATAGTGAGCCCTACAGGCTATGTTTGAGGTGCTGCAATGGACCGGGGGGAAATATTTGCAGAACTCCAAGTGGAAGACTTCAGTTGGGCTGAGATCCCACTTTGTCTGGTGTGGGTAGGTGTCTGGGCCCCATACTTCGCTGCCATACAGCAGTATAAGGGTGATGATGCTGTCAAATATCTTGAGCCAGACTCTCACCGGTGGTTTGAGGTGGTATAGTTGTCTTCTCATGGCGTAGAAGGTTCTGCACATTTTTCTTTTCAGGGCTTCTGCTGCTTGCTTGAGGCTCAGAGTTTGGCTTAGTTCCAGACCGAGGTAGGTATAGCTGCTGCTCTTCTCCAGCGTTGAGCCATTTAATGTGAGGGAGGGAGTGGGGGTTTTGTTCTGGTTCCTTCTTTGAAACACCATGACTTTGGTCTTCTTTTGGTTGATGGGCAGCGTCCATGTGGTGCTGAATGTTTCCTGCACTGCAAAAACTTCACCTCTTGGTCGTGTAGACTGAGGCCTGGGGCGAAGGAAGATTCCAGAGCTGCAGCCAGTCTATTTATGTAGATGTTGAATAGGGTTGGGCTCAGACTGCATCCCTGTCTGACCCCTCAGCCCTGTCTGATGAAAGCTGTCCTTTTCCCATTCACCTTCACACTGCAATGGTTCTCAGTGTATGAGCTCTTGATGACGTCATAGGTTCTGCCGCCTATTCTGCTCTCTAAGAGTTTCAGGAACAAGCTGGGGTGCCTGATGTGATCGGTGGTGTGGTGGTTCGGCCTGAACCCAGCTTGGCTTCTGCTGATGATGTCATGTTGGGTGAGGAAGGTGGTGATCCTTTTTTTTAATGATGCTGTTAAACAGTTTTCCCAAAATGCTGTTGACACAGATTCTTCTGTAGTTTGCTGGATCGTATCGGTCCCCATTCTTGTAGATGGGCGTTATGAGACCTTGATTCCAGCTTTGAGGGAAGTAGCACTCAGGACGTGGGTGAATAGTTTTGACAGTGTTGCATGTATATCTGGGGAACTGTATTTGATCATCTCTGGCAAGATGCCATGACTGCCCCCAGCCTTCTTGCATTTCATCAGTTTGATTCTGTATTTTATTTCCATCACACTGATTGGAGTGTCAAGAGGATTTTGGAAGTCCTTGATTGTCTCCTCCATGTCCCTCAGTTTTGTGATTAGGTGCTCCTGTTCTGGGGTTAGGTCTTATTCTGGTATGTTCCTGTAGAGGGCCTCGAAGTAGCTGTGCCAGATGTTGCCATTCTAAATGTGGAGGGTGCTCTGCTTGGGCTTTGTGCCGATGTGACTTCAGGTCTCCCAGAATGAGTTGTCCTGGAGGGAGTCTTCAAGCTGTTGTAGTTTGTGGGAGATGTGCCTCTATTTTTTCTCCTTGAGGATGCACTTGTATTGCTTCTGTAGGATTTCATGGGTCGCTCTTAGGTCTCTGTTGTTGGGATCTCTGTGTTTTTGGTTTGAGGCTACCCTTAGGGAGTTGCATATTGTCTTGCATTCTTTGTCACACCATTTTTGGCGCTGTTTATTGTAGGTCTCTTGGGGTTAGTCCTTCTGAGTCCTGCTAGTTCAGCCATGGTATATAGGATATTATTAAAGTTGCTCACTGCCAGGTTGACTCCTTGCTGGTTTTGTGTATAATGACTTGTGTGAAAGTTTACAAGTAGCTCTTAAATCTCGATTCTGTTCGTCATGTTGGTGTATTCAGTGACTAACTGTTTGTGCCACTTGAAAGATGATGGCAGGTTGTGGAGACTATTCAAGTGGGACTTTTGCGTGGGTGACTTGTCCGTGGATCTCATATACAGCAGTGTCTGGTTGTGGTCTGACAAGTGGGTTTCAGGGGTGACATTTATGTTTGCTGGGTCAATGTAGGTAATGGCATAATCTACCACACTGCTGCCTGTGTGGGAGTTTAGTGTAAATCTCCCTAATGAGTCCCCTCTGAAGCACCCATTCAGTATATATAGCCCAAGGCTCCGGCACAGGTTCAGCAGTGTCCTGCCGCTTTTGTTCACGATTCTGTTATGGCTGTTTCTTGCTGTCTGTACTGAGTCACTTTAAAAGGACTTGTCTCCCAGTATGTATGTGTTTCCATCGCAAAATGGGCTCCTAATGGGTTTGTTGCTAGAACTTCCTCTTGCTTAGCTGACAACAGGGAAACTGATATCCGTACTGAAAGCTACTATGGCATAACATGGAACAAAGTCACATAGCACAATCCCCTAGTCTACTGAATACTGGCTTCAAGGTGCACAACAGTGCAGGGCAGAGTAGAAGAGACAGCTTACCCCCTTACAATCTTAACGGCTCAACACACATTGGATTAAAGTTGTCTGGACCCACCAATATCTGTGTGATTAGCTGACAGTTTAATGTGTATGTGGGGCCTCCCAAATCTCCCCCAACAGATGATGTGAGAGGAGAGAAGGGTCTATCTTTTTGGATTTCAAAGGCCAATCCTTTTGTTCTCCCTGGATACTTCTCTGTCAACAGCTTTCTCATAGACAACACAGGAGTGCTCGGCTGATCTGAGTATTCCTGTTTATATGGAGGAGTCCGGAGACATAGCTGCCATCCAATAGCTATATAATCTGAATGGTGGTAAATATACCTAAAGAGGCACAGAACTCCTGATAACTCTTTCGCACTAGCACACTCATAGAACAAGAGGGATATACAATAGAAGAGTGGATAGGCACACAATCCAAGCTGCTTCTTCCAGATTCCGGGACCTTGATTTCCAAATGAAAATTGGAACTCTGGGACCTTGTGGAGTGTGTCAATGACTGCGTTCTGGACATCTGTCAAGTCAGCAGTCTTCCCCATGATTGTGGAGCCTACTGAAACAGACTAAGAGACCTTTTTAAATGCCTAGGAAGCCTAGTCAGGTGTTTTTTGTTAATTATTTTAATTACTGAGATAATGACTTTTGTGTTTTCATTGTCAGTAAGCCATAATCATCAACATTAACAGAAATAAACACTTGAAATACAGTCATGGCCAAAAGTATTGAGAATGAGACAAATAGTAATTTTTCCAAAGTTTACTGCTTCATTTTTTGTAATGCCAATTTGCATATACTCCTGAATGTCAAAGAGTGATCAGCTTAACAGCAATTACTGTACTTTCAAAGTCAATATTTGCCCAGAAAATGAACTTTAACCCCCAAAACACATTTCAACATCATTGCAGTCCTGCCTTAAAAGGAGCAGCTAACATCGTTTTAGTGATTGATCCATTAACACAGGTGTGGGTGTTGATGAGGACAGGGCTGGCGATCATTCAGTCATGATTAAGTAAGAATGACATCACTGGATACTTTAAAAGGAGGCTGGTTCTTGGTATCACTGTTTCTCTTCAGTTAACCATGGTTATCTCTAAAGAAACACGTGCAGCCATCATTGCACTGCACAAAAATGGCCTAACAGGGAAGAGTATCGCAGCTACAAAGATTTCACCTCAGTCAACAATCTATCGCATCATCAAGAGCTTCAAGGAGAGAGCTTCCATTGTTGTCAAAAAGGCTCCAGGGTGGCCAAGAAAGACCAGCAAGCGCCAGGACCGTATCTTAAAACTGTTTCAGCTGCGGGATCGGATTACCAGCAGTGCCGAGCTTGATCAGGAATGGCAGCAGGCTGGTGTGAGTGCTTCTGCACGCACTGTGAGGCGGAGACTCTTTGAGCAAGGGCTGGTTTCAAGGAGGGCAGCAAAGAAGCCACTTCTCTCCAGAAAAAACATCAGGGACCGACTGATATTCTGCAAAAGGTACAGGGAGTGGACTGCTGAGGACTGGGGCAAAGTCATTTTCTCTGATGAATCCCCTTTTCGATTGATTGGGACATCTGGAAAACAGCTTATTCGGAGAAGAAGAGGTGAGCTCTACCACCAGTCTTGTCTCATGCCAACTGTAAAGCATCCTGAAACCATTCATGTGTGGGGTTGCTTCTCAGCCAAGGGAATCGGCTCACTCACAGTCTTGCCTAAAAACACAGCCATGAATAAAGAATGGTACCAGAATGTCCTCCAAGAGCAACTTCTCCCAACCGTCCAAGAGCAGTTTGGCGCATAACAATGCCTTTTCCAGCATGATGGAGCACCTTGCCATAAAGCAAAGGTGATAACTAAATGGCTCATGGAACAAAACATAGAGATTTTGGGTCCATGGCCTGGAAACTCCCCAGATCTTAATCCCATTGAGAACTTGTGGTCAATCATCAAGAGACGGGTGGACAAACAAAAACCAACAAATTCTGGCAAAATGCAAGCATTGATTATGCAAGAATGGACTGCTATCAGTCAGGATTTGGTCCAAAAGTTGATTGAGAGCATGCCAGGGAGAATTACAGAGGTCTTGAAGAAGAAGGGGCAACACTGCAAATATTGACTTGCTGCATTAACTCATTCTAACTGTCAATATAACCTATTGGTACTCATAATATGATTGCAATTATATTTCTGTATGTGATATAAACATCAGACAAACACTAATAAAAACCAGAAGCCAGCAGATCATGTGAAAATATAATTTTGGTGTCATTCTCAAAACTTTTGGCCATGACTGTAGATCACTCTGTTTGTAATAACTCTATATAATATATGAGTTTCACTTTTTGTATTGAAGAACTAAAATAAATTTACTTTTTGATGATATTCTAATTTAGTGAAATGCACTTGTATTTGGCACAACACATGTACAACACGCACACACACGCACATATTTTATTTCCTCCTGCTTATATAGCATCATCATATTTTCTAGCACAGTGCAAAGATAGTAATCCCTTAAATCTGTCCAAAGCACTGTAATTTGTCTATTTCAGACATATGCACATATAATACAATGAATGTATTAAAAAACACAGAGAAAAATAAATGTAAATCAAAGTTTGCGAGTCCCTTGTAACTCTTTGTAAAGTATTAGCATTACTGTTCTCAGCATATACATTTGCTACCATATACTTTACTCAATTAAAATTAAATCTATAAGCAAACAGTGCCTCTAGTGGCCAAATTTAAAAGTAACAGGCTGCTTTATTAGTAAACCAATTAAAAATAAGATATTGGTGTAACTTTGCTTAAAAGGAATATACAATTTTACAATCTTGTTTGAGTCATTGTAAAAAGCTGTATTTTTATAGCATTTGAGAATATTACCCATATGTTAAGTTATATGGATACAGTATGTATCGGGCAGTCAGTTTCCCTTATATTTTAGTGAAAAATGCCTGTTACCTACTAGCTGTGTTTATGACATTAAACTGAATAAAGAGAATAAAAATGCTAAATATATTTCTTTTACTCTCCTCCGAGACATTGTTTCAGGGAATTTGTATGTTGACGACACCTCTAGGAATTTTGTTTTATATTGATACATTTCTTTTGTCAGCATGATAACACCATTCTGGTTCTTAAGCATTCACCAAATACATAACTACAATAGTACATAAATAAATTAAATGTGCTCCCAAGAGAAATTTGTGATGGTATATGCCAGTTTCTTGGGTTGCTCAAAGAAATCCCATGAATAAACATTTTACAAACCTTTTTACACAGCAAGAAACAATACTTTTAACAGAGGCATTATTCACATTCCCGTCACATACTGGCTGCAAATAATTTAAATATATATATCTGCTCACTAGGTTCTAGTAAATAATTTATAGGAATTCCATTAATCAGGCTAACACAGACAGTTTTTCATAATAAAAGATATTTTACAACTGAAAGCGTGCATTTATATAACAATTTGCATTTGTCTGGTTGTTTTTTTTTTTCTTTTGTTTTCACCCGAAAAAAAAAAAACATTCTAGGAAGTTCTAATAGCAACTGATAGCTAATATTGGTTTCAAGTAGACATACCGACTAAGAATAAATCTGTGCTGATGACAGATTCTAATGAGATCTGCTTATGTTTGTTATTAAGTTATCCGCAGACAAAGAGCATTATCACAAAGCTTGTCTTTAGGCAAACAAAAGAAGGTCTAATTGCTTTAATCAACACACCCGTTATGATTTCTCAGAAAGAGGAAGACGTTTTTAGCTAGATCTGTGGAGAACTACATAAAGGCGCTTCAAAGCCAAAGTGCTACACATATGCAATGCATAAGGAAATGCGCATTTTCATATAAGTCACTTTATATGGGTGTTGCACTTTGTTTCCACTTATGAGAAGATAAGGTTTGTATTTTTCCCAGTAATATGCGGGTGTTAGTTTTGGACAGGAATTTTGTCTTTTTACATTTGAACGTGAATAGGGAAGTACAACTTCCTATTAAGAACTTTTTTATTTGCTACAATAGCATTGAAAATGTTAATCAAAGTTTTGCAGTATACAGCACCAAAAGAAATAAAATGAATGGACATATGTTCTGAAGCTTAAAATTACCAAAGTGGGACATTAAATGCACTACAAAACACCTTTGCTTATATTTGAGAGCTGAGCAGATGTTTTTGACTGAGTGAACATAAAAATAACACTTGTTAAAAAAGCCACAAAAGCTACTGTACCAGTAATAAATGGTGTACATGTAATTGTGGTGACCTACAGTCAAGGTCTGCAATATGGAACAATCGGTGAAAATTTCAATAGAACTGTTCAGGTTTTGATAGATAGATAAATACAGTGGCTTGCGAAAGTATTCACTCCCCCTTGGCTTTTTACCTATTTTGTTACATTACAACCTGTGTTTAAATATTTTTGTAACCCTATTTGTGTGTGATACATCAGCATTAAATAGTCTGGAGTGGATTAGACTTAGTTTGTGAAGTGAAGTGAGAAAAATAAAAGCATTCTTTAAATTTACAGGATCAAAAACTAAAAATTGGCATGTGCATATGTATTCTTTACCCTTTTTGCGACAAAAGCCCCAAAAATTACTGGTGCAGGCAATTACCTTCATAAGTGATATACTTAGTGAAAGGATGTCCACCTGTGTGTAATCTAAGTGTCACGTGGTCTGTCAGTATATACACACCTTTTCTGAAAGGCCACAGAGACTGCAACACCATTAAGCAAAAGACACCAATAATCAAATAACACCATGAAGACCATGGAGATCTCCAAACAAGTCAGGGACGAAGTTGGTGAGATGTACAAGTTAGGGTTGGGTTATAAAAAAATATTCCAATCTCGGATGATCCCCCGGAGCACTATCAAATCCATTATTATCAAATGGAAAGAAAATGGTACGACAACAAACTTTCCAAGAGAGGGTCGCCCAACAAAACTCTCAACCCGGGCAAGGAGAGCATTAATCAGAGAGGCAGCATAGACCAAAGGTAACCCTGAAGGAGCTGCAGAGTTCCAAGCAGAGACTGGAGTATCTGTCTATACGACCACAATAAGTTGTACAATCCATAGAGATGGCCTTTATGGAAGAGTGGGCAGAAAAAAAACCCTTTACTTAAACACAAAAATTGAGTTTGCCAAGACATGTAGGAGACTCCCCAAATATATGAAGGAAGGTGCTGTGGTCAAATTAAACCAAAATTTAACTTTTTGGCCACTAAGGTAAACGCTATGTCTTGCACCAAACAAACACAACTCTATCACCCCAAGAACACCATCTCTACAGTGAAACATGGTGGTGGCAACATCATGCTGTGGGGCTGCTTTTCGGCAGCAGGGACAGGGAAAATGGTCTGAGTTGAGGGGAAGATGGATGGCGCAAAATTCAGGAATATTCTTGAGCAAACCCTGTTTCAGTTTGTCAGTGATTTTAGACTGGGATGGAGGTTCACCTTCCAAGAAGACAATGACCCAAAGCATACTGCTAAAAAAATGCTCGAGTGGTTTAAGGGGAAACGTGAAAATGTTTTGGAGTGGCTTATTCAAAGCCCAAACCTTAATCTAATTGAGAATCTGTTGTCAGAGTTTAAGTTTGCTGTTCACCAGAGGAAACCATCCAACCTGAAGGAGCTGGAGCAGTTTTGCCTTGAGGAATGGGCAAAAATCCCAGTGGCAAGATGTGAACACCTCATAGAGACTTATCCAAAGTGACTTGCAGCTGTAATTTCTGTAAAAGGAGGCTCTACAAAGTACTTACTTTAGGGGTGTGATTAGTTATGCAAACTGAAGTTTTCAGTTATTATTGCTTCAAAATAAAAATAAAACCAAACGTTCACAGTTGTAGGCATATTCTTTACATAAACTGATGCAAACCATCAAAAAAAAACAGTGAAATTCTAGGTTGTAATATTGCAAAAACACAAAAAATACCAAGGGGGTGAATACTTTCAAAAGCCACTGTAGATAGATAGATTATTGTAACTATGTCCTATGGACATAGTGAGTGACAGCTCAGCCATCCTATGGAATGCTGGGGCGTGCTAGGCTATCAGTATTGTGAGTGACAGCTCTGCTGTCCTATAGTATGCAGAGGCATGCTGGCTGTCAGTTTTATGTATGGAATTTTCTTGCAGCCCAATTAGGCCAGGCCTGCTGGAAATACTCCAGGTGTCACCCTTTAAGGGTGATTGCTTTCCATTTAGCTTGCTGGCTATGCTGGGACTATTACCAGTCATAACTTTCAGCTCAATGGTGTGTTTGCTCTGTCCTCTGATATTCTGATCTTTGCTGCTGGATCTTGGATTTGACATTTGACTACCAGTTTGTATTACCCTTTTGCCTTGACAAACTCTGTCCTTGGAAATCTGACCCTGGACGGTAACCTGACTATGCCGTTGTCTCTTCCCTCTGTTTATGATGTACTCTCCTGGCTCTTGACCTCAGACTCCTTGACGTCCCCGACTCACGGCTTGTCAGTGAGAAATGACTCAACATCACAATTATATTATAGATATTGCAAAAAAAGAAGGCAACACTCAAAAACATACTGCAATATATAAGGTACTTTTATTGGCTCATGTGGCGATGTTTCAGTCTTAAACTGAATCTTTTCTAGCCTTCTATTTTTTCATTTACTAAATAGAGGTTTGGTACATGTCTTGGAAGTGGTGTTTTTTGTGGATTTTTATGATGTGAAAATAGATAGATAAACAGACAGATACAAATGGATAATATATAGCTACAAGATAGAGATAGTTAATAAAAAGATAGACATAGAGATACAGTTAGGTCCAGAAATATATGGACAGTGTCTGAATCTTTGGATTCTGCATGCCATTGTTTTTAATTTAAAATGAAACAACTGAGATGCATTCGAAGTGTAGACTTACAGGTTTAATTAAAGAGGTTGAATAAAAATATCTTATGGAATGTGTAGGAATTGCAGCCATTTTTCTACAAAGCTTTCTCATTTTAGGGGCTTAAAAGTAATTGGACAAAGGAACTTTACCATAAATAAAATGTTCAGTTTTAATAGTTTGTAGAGAATTCATTGCAGGCAATGATTGCCTAAAGGAAGTCATGGACGTCACAAAAAGCTGGGTTTACTCTTTTGTGATGCTTTGTCAGGCCTTTACTGCAGCTGACTTCAGTTGTTGCTTGTTTGTTTGTCTTTTTGTTTTAAACTTTAATGCATGCATTGATGGGTTTGAGATCAGGTGATTGATCGGCCATTGCAGAATATTCCAGTTCTTTGCCTCCTCGGTTGCTTTCGCATTATGTTTTGTCCATCTGTTCTGTGAAGCACCATCCAATCAACCTTGCTGCATTTGGTTGAATCTGAGCAGAAAGTATAGCCCTGTACACTTCAGAATTCATCCGGCTGCTTCTGTCTTCAATCACATCATCAATAAACACTAGAGACCCAGTGGCACTGGAACTCGTGCATGTCCATGCCATCACACTGCCTTCACCATGTTTTACAAAAGGTGCAGTGTGCTTTGGATCATGAGCCTTTCCTTTTCCATACCTTCTTCTTCTCATCATTCTGGTACAGTTTGATCATAGTTTCATCTGTCCAAAGAATGCTTTTCCAGAACTAATTTGGTGTTTCTATTTTTAAGGCTGTTTTATAATATGTACCTTGTGGGGATCCCTCTGTATTTGCTCTCATGAAGTCTTTTTTTATGGTGGACTTAGATACCGAAACACCTACTTCCTAGAGAGTGTTCTTTACTTGTATGGCTGCTGTGAAGGGGTTTTTCTTCACCATGGAAAGGATTCTGCGATCATCCACCACTGTTTTCTTCTGTGGACGTCCAGATCTTTTTGAGATCTCTAGCTCACCAGTGTGCACTTTATTTTGCAGAATGTACCAAACTGTTGATTTGGCCACTCATAACATTTCTATCTCTGATGCATTTATTTTTTTTCAGAATAATGATGGTCTGTTTCTCTTTCATTGAGGGCTCATTCTATTGAAGGCTCATTTAACCACAGGATATGGGTTCACAGCAACAGCTTCCAAATGGAAATGCAACATCTGGAATCAGCTCAATTTTTTTTACCTGCTTAATTGATGACGGATCAATGAGGAAAAAGCCCATGCAGACCATTGAAGAGTTTTTGAGATATCTGCTCAATTACTTTTGGTCCCTCTAAAAAAGAGGCAGCTACATATTAAAGAGCTGTAATTCCTAAACCCTTACTCCAATTTAAATGTGAATACCATCAAATTAAAGCTGAAAGCTAAAACAGCTAAAATGCCAAAACTTGTGTCACTGTCCAAATATTTCTGGACCTAACTGTAGTTGGTAAATATATACTTAGATAGCTATGAGATGGATAACAGATAGACAGACAAATAGATAGATAGATAGATACAAATTCATTCTGTCCTGGATTTTTAAAGTAAGAGATTTATTTAATAACATATGTAGCTTGATTTATAAATACTGGTGACAGATACATTGTAAGATATAGATATAATTGGCTGTGCTTTATTTACTATTTTATGCAATTATTCCTACTTCCTTTTTATGCTTAGTTTAGAACTCATAGTTGGAAGAATAAGGGACCTTTGTCTTCTATGGAATTGATGAATATACTGTAAGTATTGTGGGGTTTCTTCTCACTTGAGTGCAAAGGGAGGCAAACAGGAAGCATGTTCCTTTTATATGTTCATGTTGGTTTATTACTTCATAAACCAGGCAAAATCAAAAGGAATACAAACAGCCTTAAGTTCAGGCAAAAACAAAGTAAAGAGTCCTTAAGGCAAAGTCTCTGTTTAGCCAGTCCTGTGGTCACACAGGCTGGGTAGCATCCCGTTCACTGACTCAGTCGGGAGATCACAACACACAGGAGGCCTTCTGCCCCCAAACACACAGACCATGTGCCAAACAACGGCCTCCATTCTATATATTAACCACACCCAGAGGTGATGTATGTGGGTAACTAGACCAACCCATCTCTTCAACTATGTGTTACCAAGCACCAGGTGCTCCAAACAGTCCTCTTAGTGCTTACGTGCACTAGAACAACATTCCTGGTTACATCACAGACAGCCATCTCTGTGATACATACCTCCCATCAACTATGTGTCCATTAGCCACCTTACAGTATTAACAAGTCAATCATAGATGAACAGTGTGATGTGGGCAATACTAACAAGGGGGCGGGCGGGGTGACTGTCTCATCCAAACTCACTCCACTGTACCCTGCATCCTGCACTCTGTAGTGTAGTGGAGAGCAGCTCCTGCTACAATAACCTTCACATTTGGCTCAGCTTCTCCAGATTTACCAACCTGTGACCGCTCTTTACTGCTGCATCCGTCACCCACATAGAAGCTCTTTACAGAGATGTATAGCATGATGTGGGCAGTACTAAGCTTGGAACTCAATGCACATCATTTCCTGCTTCAATCAGCGTCTACATCAAAATGTTGCACAGCAATGTACAGTGTGATATCTGCGAGCATAAGAAGGTCCATGCTTGGCGGCACCAGCAATACAGTTCCTGCTCCAAACGGTTCTTGTTTCAAGTGGTTCCGGTTGCTCAAGCATGGTAAGGAAGTTGGGTTGAGGGCGTGTGCTTCTCAGATCAGTGGCTCCTGTGCCCAGCAGACCCTGCTGCTATACGTCCACAATTCCTAATTCCACTAAGTAATCTTTGTGAGCTTGCATATATATATACGCGTTTACAGTTAGGTCCATATATATTTGGACAGAGACAACATTTTTCTAATTTTGGTTCTAGACATTACCACAATGAATTTTAAACAAAACAATTCAGATGCAGTTGAAGTTCAGACTTTCAGCTTTCATTTGAAGGTATCCACATTAAAATTCGATGAAGGGTTTAGGAGTTTCAGCTCCTTAACCTGTGCCACCCTGTTTTTAAAGGGACCAAAAGTAATTGGACAGATTAAATAATTGAAAATAAATGTTCATTTCTAGTACTTGGTTGAAAACCCTTTGTTGGCAATGACTGCCTGAAGTCTTGAACTCATGGACATCACCAGACGCTGTGTTGCCTCCTTTTTGATGCTCTGCCAGGCCTTCACTGCGGTGGTTTTCAGTTGCTGATTGTTTGTGGGAGTTTCTGTCTAAAGTTTAGTCTTTAACAAGTGAAATGCATGCTCAATTGGGTTGAGATCAGGTGACTGACTTGGCCATTCAAGAATATTCCACTTCTTTGCTGTAATAAACTCATGGGTTGCTTTGGCTTTATGTTTTGGGTCTTTGTCCATCTGTAGTATGAAACGACGTCCAATCAGTTTGGCTACATTTGGCTGGATCTGAGCACACAGTATGGCTCTGAATACATCAGAATTCATTCGGCTGCTTCTGTCCTGTGTCACATCATCAATAAACACAAGTGACCCAGTGCCACTGGCAGCCATGCATGCCCACGCCATCACACTGCCTCCGCCGTGTTTTACAGATGATGTGGTATGCTTTGGATCATGAGCTGTACCACGCCTTTGCCATACTTTTTTCTTTCCATCATTCTGGTAGAGGTTGATCTTGGTTTCATCTGTCCATAGAATGTTCTTCCAGAACTGTGCTGGCTGTTTTAGATGTTTTTTAGAAAAGTCCAGTCTAGCCTTTTTATTCTTGATGCTTATGAGTGGCTTGCACCGTGCAGTGAACCCTCTGTATTTACTTTCATGCAGTCTTCTCTTTATGGTAGATTTGGATATTGATACGCCTACCTCCTGGAGAGTGTTGTTCACTTGGTTGGCTGTTGTGAAGGGGTTTCTCTTCATCATGGAGATTATTCTGCGATCATCCACCACTGTTGTCTTCCGTGGTCGCCCAGGTCTTTTTGCATTGATTAGTTCACCAGTGCTTTCTTTCTTTCTCAGGATGTACCAAACTGTAGATTTTGCCACTCCTAATATTGTAGCAATTACTCAGATGGGTTTTTTCTGTTTTTGCAGCTTAAGGATGGCTTGTTTCACGTGCATGGAGAGCTCCTTTGACCGCATGTTTACTTCACAGCAAAACCTTCCAAATGCAAGCACCACATCTCAAATCAACTCCAGGCCTTTTATCTGCTTAATTGAGAATGACATAACGAAGTGATTGCCCACACCTGTCCATGAAATAGCCTTGGAGTCAATTGTCCAATTACTTTTGGTCCCTTTAAAAACAGGGTGGCACATGTTAAGGAGCTGAAACTCCTAAACCCTTCATCAAATTTTAATGTGGATACCCTCAAATGAAAGCTGAAAATCTGAACTTCAACTGCATCTGAATTGTTTTGTTTAAAATTCATTGTGGTAATGTCTAGAACCAAAATTAGAAAAATGTTGTCTCTGTCCAAATATATATGGACCTAACTGTATATGTACAGTTGAATCCAGAAGTTTACATACACTATATAAAAAGACACATATGCATGTTTTTCTCAATACTTGACATGAAATCAGAATAAACCTCTCCCATTTTAGGTCAATTAGGATTACCATAATTTTTAATATTTGCCAAATGCCAGAATAATGAGAGAGAGAATGTTTAAGGCATTTTTATTACTTTACCGCAAAAAAATAGCGGCAAAAACTTCGCAAAAATGAAATGTATGACCATAGCCCTATTCTGCAAAAAAACATGCAAAGCACAAAATTCTAATAAAATAAAAACAAGATGTGTGCATGAGATTTCTGGAATCTCATAGACGTTGAGGGTATTGTAAAACGCAGCAGAAAATTTGCATAAAAAAACCACTGAAAAAACACAATGTGTTAATCTAGCCTTATTGCTTGTGTTTTTGCCACGATTTTGCCACAATTTCTGTGCGATATTGATGCATTTTATTGCCTGCATCTTTGCCATGATTTTACCACCATTTTGATGCTTGTTATTACCTGTGGTTTTGCCGCGATTTTGTTGCGATTTTGCCTGCGTTATCTCAGTGCATTCAATGCACAGAGAATTGACATGCTAAAGATTATTTTTACACTGTGTTCCAAATTATTATGCAAATAATATTTTCTCAGATTTTCCCAAATTACCTATATGAATTGCAGTCATTGTAATTTTCCAGTCAAATAACTATTAGAGTACAATTGAAAGGTTTTTGTACAAACTGCCTATGATAACAGTATATTTTTTAAAAAATAAAAAACTCAAACTGCACTCAAAATGCATGTTCCCAATTATTATGCACAGCAGAGTTTTCAACCTTTTCATTTTAATAAAGAACAAAAAAATGGTCATTTTTTAAATTATAAGCATTAGCAGGTTATTACAAACTGAAATCAAACAGTTTTCAACTCAAAACTTTATTCTAGGTGATGTAACATTTGCACATAGGACACCTTGTTCGAAAGGAGCTTCTGAACTCTCTCGTTCATTGAATTTGTCAGGTTTTGGATGGTTTCTGCTTTAATTGTTTTGCATAAGGACAGAATACCCTCCCAGAGCTGTTGCTTAGATGTGAACTGCCTCCCGCCATCATTGACACTCCTTTTGATGATGCTCCAGAGGTTCTCAATGGGGTTGAAGTCAGGGGAGCATGGGTGACACACCATAAGTTTGTCCCCTTTTATGCCCATAGCAGTCAGAGATGCAGATGTGTTATGTGCAGCATGAGACGGGGCATTATCATGCATGAAAATGGTCTTGCTGCGGAATGCACGGTTCTTCTTCTTGAACCATGGAAGGAAGTGCTGTTTGAGAAACTCAACATACATTATGGAGTTCATCTTTATCCCTTCAGGGATCCTAAAAGGGCCGACAATCTCTCTCCCCATGATTCCAGCCCAAAACATTACTCCACCTCCTTCTTGTTAGCGCCGTAGCCGTGTTTGCATGGGGTGTCCATCAACCAGCCATCCTCCACTCCATCCATCTGGACCATCGAGATCATTTCATGCATGATAATGCCCCGTCTCATGCTGCACATAACATATCTGCATCTCTGGCTGCTATGGGCATAAAAGGGGACAAACTTATGGTGTGCCACCCATGCTCCCCTGACCTCAACCCCATTGAGAACCTCTAGAGCATCATCAAAAGGAGTGTCTATGATGGCGGGAGGCAGTTCACATCTAAGCAACAGCTCTGGGAGGGTATTCTGTCCTCATGCAAAACAATTGAAGCAGAAACCATCCAAAACCTGACAAATTCAATGGATGAGAGAGTTCAGAAGCTCCTTTCGAACAAGGAGTCCTATGTGCAAATGTAACATCACCTAGAATAGAGTTTTGAGTTGAAAACTGTTTAATTTCAGTTTGTAATAACCTGCTAATGCTTATAATTTCAAAAATGACCATTTTTTTGTTCTTTATTAAAATGAAAAGGTTGAAAACTCTGCTGTGCATAATAATTTGGAACATGCATTTTGAGTTTTTTATTTTTTTAAAAATATACTGTTATCATAGGCAGTTTGTACAAAAACCTTTCAATTGTACTCTAATAGTTATTTGACTGGAAAATTACAATGACTGCAATTCATATAGGTAATTTGGGAAAATCTGAGAAAATATTATTTGCACAATAATTTGGAACACAGTGTAGTGTTGAGCGAGCACTAAAATGCTTGGGTGCTCGAAGCTCGGGCCGAGCTCACCGTGATACTCGGGTGCTTGACCCGAGCAACGAGCCCAATGTTAGTCTATGAGAGACCCGTGCATTTTTGCGGCGGCACCCCCGGCAGTCTGTAGAAAGCCTAAAAAGTGCCCAAAACGATAGTGACAGTGCTCAAATTACATGGGGACATCATGGGGATCGCCCCAGGAAGCATTTCTGACCCCCAGGTCACTGCTGTCAACGTGGTCAGAGGTATTAAGCCACTTTTACGGGCTCACAATAAAATGTTCAAAAACGAAACTGAAACTGTTTTCCTGTGAAATATGTTAAGGAACATCCTTTCCAGGGTAAAGACTTGTGTATAAGGTAAAATAAATAACCAAAAACAAAAATACTCCTCCACACCTTGGGCTATGTTCACAAGTAGCATTTTTTATGTGTTTTTGCCCTTTTGTATTGCTTTCAACCGTGACAAATGCATTCACCGGGAAATGTCATTTTAACATTTTACAACCTTATCTGGCCATGTGCTGTGTGACACATGCATACAGTGCTGAAAAGACATTGGAACAGCATGGGGAAGACCCCTGGAAGCATCTCTGACACCCAGGTCACTGCCTAAAAGTGTGCCCATCAGAAGTGATCCTTGCCGCATCAGAAAATGCAGACTTGCAACTATCCCCGTGCAAGTCCTTGCCCCAGGGCAGTGTTCAATTGTACCTCCCCTATTCCTTGCAATGCAAGCGCAAGTATGCAGCCTGCCACCCACCCACCCCCAGGCTGCAATACCATACTGCTTGCTTGCACTTGAAATTGGGCCTTTTAGGCATGTGGAGGCGGAATCTGGCCACCACGTCATGACTGCATTGGCGGCCTGGTATCCATACTCAGTCCCCAGCCGCCCGGTAGCTGGGTGTCCACGCTTGGTCCCCATCTGCAAGGGGGCAGCCGGGTGTCCATACTCGGTCCCCAGCTGCCCCACGGCCGGGTGCCCACACACGGCCCCAAGCCGCCTGGGGGCGGCCGGGTGTCCATAAACGGTCCCCAGCCGCCCCTATTTGTCCCAGTGCGCCTTATACACAAGCGCGCATACCAAAACATTACCTGTGCCCTCCCCAGTGCATTTAGTGGGAAGGACAGCCTAACCACGAACATGTGGACAAGTGAATGTGGCCAGGGATGGTCCATCTCACTGACGCCTTCACACTGGGTTAATATTGTGGAAGCCGGGACACAGTTGGACACTGGGATGCAAAACGTCCTCCAGACATAGAGGATTGTGGGTCCTGGGTCAATCAGGCTTCAACACAAAGTTCAGAAGGTAGATAGCAGCAGTGGTCGGCCTTCTACACAACGAGTAAATTATTCATGATCATGAGGCCATCCATCTCCTTAGCTTTCTGTTCATTGCAATGCAAGCGCATGTATGTAGTAGCGGCTACTGATGTGGTCAGTGTTTTGGCACATATCCTACCTCCTCCAAGGATTGCTGGATTTTTTCCTGCTACTATCCCAGTTCTATGACTCCCGTTAAAACAAAGCTTCAGGTGATGAATAATGGATGAGGTGGTGGCAAAGGAGAAAGAGCAGGAGGACCAGGGACCATTCACATCAATATCAGGCCAGTCAACCACACATGTCTTGTAGGATATGTTTCTGTACCAAAAGGAGTGGTTCGGCTATACAGTTATAGGGCATACAGTGAGTGCATTGCCTACCAAAAATTTCGAGGCACTCCAATGCCCCTTGGAAGAGACATAGAGGTCAGAGGACCTTAACTAAACCGTTTTTTCCATTTATAGCAACTGGGTCTCCTGTACACTGTTGGCCTAAGCAGTGAATGGAAGGCTTTCCAAAAATTATGAGGAACTGTAATGCCCCTTGAAACAGACGTAGATTACAGCGTACTAAAAACCTTCTACCCATTATTGGGAAGTGCGTCTCCCTTAGTGTTAGCCTATGCATTGAAAAGCAAAAGCTGACTAAAATTAGGGGGAAATGCAATGCCCATTGGAAGAGTCATGGAGGTTAGAGGAAATTAAAAACAACATTTCAATGCCTCTTGGAAGAGAGGTGGAGTTCAGAGTGGTTTAACAAGACAGTTTTAATGCCCCTTGGAAGAGACGTGGAGTTCAGAGTGGTTTAACAAGATGGTTTTAATGCCCCTTGGAAGAGACGTGGAGGTCACAGTAGCTTAACAAGACGGTTTTAATGCCCCTTGGAAGAGACGTGGAGTTCAGAGTGGTTTAACAAGACAGTTTTAATGCCCCTTGGAAGAGACGTGGAGGTCACAGTAGCTTAACAAGACGGTTTTAATGCCCCTTGGAAGAGACGTGGAGTTCAAAGTGGTTTAACAAGACGGTTTTAATGCCCCTTGGAAGAGACGTGGAGTTCAGAGTGGTTTAACAAGATGGTTTTAATGCCCCTTGGAAGAGACGTGGAGGTCACAGTAGCTTAACAAGACGGTTTTAATGCACCTTGGAAGAGACGTGGAGTTCAGAGTGGTTTAACAAGACAGTTTTAATGCCCCTTGGAAGAGACGTGGAGGTCACAGTAGCTTAACACGACGGTTTTAATGCCCCTTGGAAGAGACGTGGAGTTCAGAGTGGTTTAACAAGACGGTTTTAATGCCCCTTGGAAGAGACGTGGAGTTCAGAGTGGTTTAACAAGACGATTTTAATTCTCCTTGGAAGAGACGTGGAGGTCACAGTAGCTTAACAAGACAGTTTTAATTCCCCTTGGAAGAGACGTGGAGTTCAGAGTGGTTTAACAAGGCGGTTTTAATGCCCCTTGGAAGAGACGTGGAGGTCCCAGTGGAATAAAAAGACAATATGAATGCCCCTTGGAAGAGTGGTGGAGGTTACAGTGGAATAAAGAGAGAATATCAATGCCCCTTGGAAAAGTGGTGGAGGTCCCAGTGCAAAAAAAAGACAATATAAATGACCCTTGGAAGAGACGTGGAGGTCACAGTAGCTTAAGAAGACGATTTTAATGCCCCTTACAAGAGCCATGCAGTACAGCATATTAAAAACATTATTCCCATTATTGGGGAGTGGGACTCCCACAGTCTTTGCCTATGCCTTCCAAGCAAAAGCTGACAAAAATTAGGACGGAGGAACTTGCAATGCCCCTTACAAGAACCATGTAGTACATCATATTAAAAACATTATTCCTATTATTGGGGAGTGGGTCTCCCATAGTCTTTGCCTATGCCTTCCAAGCAAAAGCTGCCAAAAATTAGGACGGAGGAACTTGCAATGCTGGAAACACGGACCATGGTATAATGGTGGTGGAGGCTGAGGATAAGGAGAAGAGCAAAAAACAGCCAAAATGAGGAAGCATATACCCATGTGTGGGTGTGAAGCGGTGCATTGGAATACACCTCCCGAAATAACACAGTGTATTTGACTTTATGTTGCTCTGCTGTCATTTGGTGGTGATGAGAAGTCTGGCCCAATCCAGCCCTTATTCATTTTGATAAGGGTCAGCTTGTCAACATTTTCAGTTGACAGGCGAGAGCGCTTATCAGTTATAATTCCCCCAGCGGCGCTAAAAACACGCTGCGATAACACGCTAGTGACAGGGCAGGCCAGGACCTCCAAGGTGTACAGAGCGAGTTCATTCCCAGTGTCCAGCTTGGATACCCAATAATTAAAAGGCACAGAGGAATCACTGAGCACACTGGTACGGTCGGCAAGGTACTCCCTCACCATCTTTTGAAACTTTCCACTCCTTGTGAGAGTACCCCGTGCCTCAGGGCCTGTAAGCTGGGTGGGTCTCAGAAAACTGTCCCAGAATGTTGACAGTGATCCCCTGCCTCTGCTGGATTGGAGTTGCGTCTCTCTCACCTGTATGCCTTGGTTGGGCAACGAACTGTGACCTCTGCCGCTAGCGTGTTCAGATGGGAATTTTTTTAACAGTTCTGCAGCAAGGGCCTTCTGGTACTGCCCCATTTTTGTAGACCTCTCCACCTCAGGTGTAAGAAAGTGAAAGTTCTCCTTGTAGCGGGGGTCTAAAAGTGTCACCAACCAGTAATGACTGTTACCCAACATTTTGACAACGCGAGGGTCACGGTTAAAGCAGCGTAACATAAAGTCAGCCATGCGTGCCAGACTGGTAACGGGCAAGACTTCCGTGTCCTCACCAAGATGATGACTGACCATGCTCTCCTCCTTCTCACCTCCCCCTGTTCACAGGCCACCCACGCTGAACCGACAGTATGACAGTTGTACAGGTACTACCGTCTACAGCGCATGATACCAGCTCCTGTTCTTCCTTCTCCTCTCCCTCAATGTCCCCCAATGCACATTGGGATGAGATGAGGCTGGGCTGTGTGTAGTCGCCCGCTACGGCTTCTTGATCCATCTCATCATACTCTGGCTGCAATGCCTCCTCTTTAATTCTCTGCAGAGAGCGTTGAAAAAGACAGACAAGTGGGATGCTGACGCTAATGATGGTGTCATCGCCACTCACCATCTTGGTGGACTCCTCAAAGTTTGTCAGGATGGTACATATGTCAGACATCCAGGTTCACTCCTGAGGTCTTATGTGTGGAGTCTGACCTGAATATCGACGGCCTTGTTGCAGCTGGTACTCCACAACTGCTCTCTTCTGCTCACAAATCCTTTGCAACATGTGGAGGGTAGAGTTCCAATGTGTGGGGACATCACACACCAGTCGGTGTGCCCGAAGCTGCAAACGCTGCTGCAACACAGCAAGGGCGGCGGAAGCCGTAGCCGACTTCCGAAATTGAGCTGACAGGTGGCGTACTTTGACAAGCAGATCTGGCAACTCGGGGTTAGAGATGAGCGTTGTTCTACTCGAACTGTTTGCCAATCTTAAATTCGAGCTGTTTTGGGCGGTGTTCGAGCCGGTCGGCGAACACGAACAATTTGAGAAAAATTCGGCTGTTCGAGGTTATGTTCGATAACTGTTCGTGCACCAAAATCATAACTGGATTTTTTCTCAGTAATGATGAAAATTAATGTTAATACGCAGTTTGAGTGTACAGCGGGGCGGGGGGAGGGGCAGGGGATGGATCTCTGCAGGAACAATGAAGATCTCCATTTTTTTTTCTCTTTCCCGCATTTGCAGTGGGGAGGTGCAATCTGTCAGCCTATCAGCAGCGCACACACGGAGCGAAGTGCTTTTTTTCACACAAGCAAGGGCATGTGTGATTGGCAGTGTATGTCACATGTCCTTGCCCTATAAGACCAAGCCATTTTCCCCGTCGCCACCATTTTCTCACTGCTGCAGCTGCGTGTTAGACGGCACCGCTGTTGCTGTGTGCGCTATACCTTGTTAATTTCAAGCCAATTTTCGCACAAATATACAGATAGCTTGGGAGTAGGGAATAGTTGTGATTGCAGTCCTTTTAAGGACTAGGTTACAGCATTTCCTACGACTTTTATCAGGCAGGTCTGTGCTCTTAAATAGATAGATTGTGGGAGTAAAGACTAATTGTAATTGGAGTCCTTTTCAGGACTAGGTTACATCAGTTCCTATCAGTTTTTGCCAGGCAGGTCTGTGCCAGTGCTGTGCAAGTTTTTTTCACAGCATTTGGCTGAATCTAGCAAAGCTAATCCTTTTTGGCCTATTGCAGAGTGTGTTAGTCAGTGGAGTAGCCTATCTGTGTTGCAAGATATACCACCTGTGTATAGAATACCAATTTTTTTACTGCACCTAGTGAAGTAAAATCTTTTGGGCATAGCATCATTCTATTAGTCCATCTATACTGACCTCCATCAGGTTGCAAACTGAATATAATTTTTTTCTGCATCTAGCTCTGAAAAAATATTTGGGCTTCTAGCAGTGTGTGGGACTTGGTCTATTAGTCCATCTATACTGACCTCCATCAGGTTGCAAATTAAAAATAATTTTTTTCTTCATTTAGCTCTGAAAAAATATTTGGGCTTCTAGCAGTGTGTGGGACTTGTTCTATTAATCCTTCTATACTGACCTCCAGCAGGTTGCAAATTGAATATAATTTTTTTCTGCATCTAGCTCTGAAAAAATATTTGGGCTTCTAGCGGTGTGTGGGACTTGGTCTATTAGTCCATCTATACTGACCTCCATCAGGTTGCAAATTAAAAATAATTTTTTTCTGCATCTAGCTCTGAAAAAATATTTGGGCTTCTAGCAGTGTGTGGGACTTGGTCTATTAGTACATCTATACTGACCTCCATCAGGTTGCAAATTAAAAATAATTTTTTTCTTCATTTATCTCTGAAAAAATATTTGGGCTTCTAGCAGCGTGTGGGACTTGGTCTATTAGTCCATCTATACTGACCTCCATCAGGTTGCAAATTGAATAAAAAAATTTTCTGCATCTAGCTCTGAAAAAATATTTGGGCTTCTAGCGGTGTGTGGGACTTGGTCTATTAGTCCATCTATACTGACCTCCATCAGGTTGCAAATTAAAAATAATTTTTTTCTGCATCTAACCCAGCCAATAGTTTTGGCCTAATACCACAGTTTGGCCACTCAGCTCTGCTCGGTTACCATCCATTGTTTTTTTGTGCAAACAACTCCAGAGTTGTGAATTAGTTAACCACCAAAATGAGTGGAAAAAGGCCTGCTGCTGGTGGAAAGGGGAATAGGCGTGTTGGGAAGGGGAAAAAAGGTTGTGTCCGTGGGGTAGGTGCAGAAGAAAGACCATCTTCCAGCCAAACTAAAATGTCTACTTCTTTTAGCGGACAATGTGATAAGATCCCTTTCTTACGGCCACGCCAATCGCTACAAATTCCAGATGAGGCACAAAAACAGCAGGTGCTTCAACGGATATCAAGTGCTCCTTTAAGTGGGCTCTCCTCCACATCAACTTCAACATCACAAATACTCCAGTCCTCAAAGGTGTCACCCAAATCGCACTTGCTTCCTCACAGCTCCCAAATCTCCAGCTGCCCGTCTGAGTATGAGGTAGAACAGATGGTTGAGTCTGCAGAGCTGTTTACTCATACTATAGCCTGGGAATCAGAGGTCGACTCCAGCGCTTCTGTGAATCCAGACGAGGAAATGATCTGCACTGATGCCCAGAATCTTTATGAGTCGGATCCAGGACCAGACGCAGAAGGTTCTGACCATAATGTAGACCCTCATTCCCAAACTGTAACTCCTGTTGGTGGAGACAATGAGGAAGACGATGATAAGACTCAAATACCTGATTGGAGCGACAACTTTAGTTTTTTGTCAGGGCAGGAACAGGTTGGCTCTGAGGACGACGGGTGTGATAACGCACAGGGTGATGATGATGAGGTCGGAGATCCCACTTACTGTCAACCCACAGTCAGCCAAGAGATGAGGTCAGCAGAGGAGGTGGAGGAAGATGCTAGTGACGACGAGGTCAGGTTGCGCCTTCCTGGACAGAGACGTAGTACTGGAAGCACGTCAACAACTGCATCCTCAAACACAACTCTGCCTCTCACCACAAGTCGTGGTGGCTCTTCAGGTCGCATGGGTGCTAAGCCTTGCACAGCCTGGGCATTTTTTCAGATCGATAAAGATGACCCAACTCGTGTTATCTGTAACATTTGTCAGCAAAAGCTAAGTAGAGGCCAAAAAATACATAGTTTGAGTACTTCATGCATGAACCGGCACATGGACATGAAGCATAAGTTGCAGTGGGAAGCTCAGTGTGCTACAATGCGGTCTAGCCGGCCGGGCCAACCACCGTCTGCCATATCTTGTGCATCCGCGGCCTCTTCATCCTCTGTGACTGGGGGGACAGCAGTCACACCTGTTTTGGGGCGCAGACCTGCCACCTCTTTACCCGCAACAGCCAGCGTGATTGGCAGGTCATCATTTTCTTTGGAGGTGGTAACACCAGCTGGTCTTGAGCGCTGTCCGACATTGATAGCACCACCTTTGGATCAAGGCAACCTAACATGTCCGCCTGCATCTTCCTCACAGACCGGCAGTTTGCCGGGGACACCCTTATCAACCCCGTCTAAGCACAATAGCCAGCCCTCGGTCCCTCAGATGTGGACAAGTAAAAGACCATTTCCTCCTAGCCATGAGAAAGCTAAGAGGTTGAATTTCACCATCTGCAAGCTCTTGGCTACAGAAATGCTGCCTTTCCGCCTGGTGGACACAGAGGATTTTCGAGACCTTATGTCCGTCGCAGTGCCCTAGTACCAGATGCCCAGTCGGCACTACTTCTCAAAGAAAGGTGTGCCTGCGCTCCACCAGCATGTCGCACACAACATCACCGCTTCTTTGAGAAACTCTGTGTGTGACAGGGTGCATTTCACCACAGACACTTGGACGAGTAGGCATGGACAGGGGCGTTACATGTCGCTGACTGGGCACTGGGTAACTATGGTGACAGCAGGACAAGGGGCTGCTGTCCAAGTCTTGCTGTCCCCACGAGTTGTGCGTCAATCCTCTTTATGTCATTTTTCCTCCACTGCTTCTGCCTCCTCAACCTCCTCTCGGTCTTCCACCTGCACCCAAAGCCTGTCTGGTCATGCCACAAGCTTTCTAACTGCGCAGAAGGGATCCTGCACACCTCCTTACTATGCTGGCAGTAGGGCTCAACGTCATCAGGCGGTTTTTACATTGAAATGTCTGGGAAATGTGAGTCACACAGCTGAGGAGTTGTGGTCAGCTCTGGAGAACCAATTTCATGAATGGTTGTCTCCACTGGACCTGAAACCAGGGAAGGCCGTGTGCGACAATGCTGCAAACCTGGGTGCGGCCCTTTGCCGGGGCAATGTCACACACGTGCCTTGTATGGCTCACGTGTTGAACCTGGTTGTCCAGCAATTTTTAGCCCACTATCCTAGACTAGATGGCCTTCTGCAGAGGGCACGGTCGCTGTGTGCTCACTTCCGCCGTTCGCATCCCGCAGCTCAGCGACTTACATCTCTACAGAAGTCGTTGGGCCTGCCACTTCACCGGCTAAAATGCGATGTGCCTACCCGGTGGAATTCAACTCTGCACATGTTGCAGCGACTGTGGCAGCACCGACAAGCCCTGGTGCAATACGTTCTGACGTATAGCCTGGGCCAACGAGATTCAGAGGTGGGGCAAATCACGCTGGAGGAGTGGTCTCAGATCAGGGACCTATGCACCCTTCTGCACAGTTTTGAAATGGCGACGAAGATGTTTAGTGCTGACGATGCCATTATCAGCATGACTATTCCGGTGCTCCTGGATGCGCAACACACATGAGTGCCTTCTTGCTGCACTACCTGCAACATGACCCTCGAATTGTGAGAATTAGAAATAATCCTGACTACTGGGTTGCCACACTGTTAGATCCCCGGTACAAAAGTAAATTTGCAGAAATTATTCCTGCCATAGAAAGGGATGCACGCATGCAGGAGTATCAGCAGAGACTGTTGCAGAATCTTACATGTGCTTTTCCACAAAATACCAGTGGTGCACGTAGTGAATCTCACAGTTCCAACTTGCCAACCATGGTCTGTATGGAATTGTTCAATAAAGGGCCCAAAATTAAGATAACATAGATGGGAGAGGTCTCTATGAATAGGAATTCCTAAGTATTTGATACCCTGTGAGGGCCAGGCAAAGGGAAAGTTGGACTGGATGGAATCCTATATGGATTTAGGGAGGGAGACATCGAGGGCCTCAGACTTCGCTGCATTGATTTTAAAATTTTACCATGTAACAAAGTGATCTATTTCAGCCATAACAGCAGGGATGGATATATGTGATTGAGTGATATATACTAGGACATCATCAGCAAATAGAGAGCACTTGTACTCGGTGCCTCCCACCTCAATCCACCTAATATTGGGGTTATGGCGAATTGATGAGAGCAGGTGCTCCGTCACTAGGATGTATAAGAGAGGGGACAGAGGACATCCCTGCCTTGTCCCATTGGTGATTGTGAAAGGTGATGAAAATGTTCTGACGCACCCCCTGGGCCTTGGGACACCCGGAGCCGGACCCTTTTTGGTGGATGCTGGTGGTTGTAGTCTTCGTGGCGGCGATCCGGTTCCGTGGCTCAGGGCGGTCAAACCAGTGGCGGAACTATTTATGTGGTTTTGATGTTTAAATGTCCGACTACGCCACCCGTGGATTGCGGTCAGAGTGAACCGCCGCTACAGGGCAGACCGCTAAGGCTGGTGTTGTGGGTGCAGCAGAGCGTAGCATAGCTCCCCACGGGAGGAGTATAGCCTCAGGGCAGTGTATGCGGAGGATGGGGGTGATGATGCAGGGCAGCAGCAGTAACGACACGGAGTCAGTGATGCAGTTCAGGGCCTTTACTCACAGTTCTTATTATCCAGACCACGTCTGCAGGTAACGGCTGCCCACGTCGTACTGTGCTCACCAGGTGAGGGGCTCAGACAACTCCCAGATAACTTTGGAGCGCTTCACAGGACCCCCTTTGTGTGTCCTTTGTCTGGCCTTTCTTACCAACACTTCTGTCCGGCTGCCTCGGGCCTCCTCTTGGTAAACTTGGCGCCAGTTTCCCTGACCCTATGTGGTGCCTTCCTAGCAGGTGGAGCAAGGGGCTGCGCCACATAAAATGTCAGAGCCTCCGGTTTCTAGCTGAGGGTCGCTTCCTGCCTCCACTAGTTCGGGGACCGGTCTCCCCCTTTGGCCTGACCCCTCCACGCAGGTGGATTCGGGCGTGCGGTGGCGACTCGCCCGTCCGCACCCCTGGTATCCCTTCATTCCTCGTTCCTGGAGCCTTCTCCGCTCCTCTTCCTTCCTTCTCCCTCTTGCAGGCCTGGGCCTCTGTTACTAGGCCCGCCTCCGGAGCAGAGCTCATGCAGAGCCCCTGCTCCCTGCCACTTCTGCTCAGACTTCTCTGCACTGAACTAAGATGGTGCCCACCTTTTATACTCCCTTCTCAATGCACCCAGGAACTGCTTCCTCCCTGCTCCTGCACTGCAGGGTTCCCCTTCCTCAGTGTTCCCTCCCCCCACTCCAGCCAGGGACAGGGACTGTCGTGCCCATCTCAGGGGCATATTGGTCGCCCTGCCCCACGGCAATGTGGTGTAATGCATGCAGGTGTCGGGTCCTGATCCACACTCCATCCTTATCTGAGAGTGAGATATCACACCTCTGGGTGAGGTGCAATACGTCTGTAGCAACCGAGCCCTCGGTGCTACAGTTCCATTTATCTTCAGCCTAGGTGACGTATTGTGATACAGGGCCGTGATTTTGGCTATAAAAGGGTCCCCTAGACCCCTACCCCAAGCTTTTTAAGAGAATCATATATGGCGTGCCAGGAGACTCTATGGAATGCTTTCTCAGCATCCAACGAGAGTATCTACTTACAAATTTTTAACTGCATCTAGCCCAGGAAATACTTTGTGCCTAGTAGCAGTGTCTGCTAGTCAGCGGATTATCCCGGCTGTTAAGCAAGCTACACCACCTGTAGTTTGGACACTTAATTTTTTCAAAGGAAATGCTTCGGGACCACGGGATACTTAGTGAAGAGCATCAGGAGGCACCCCAAGGCATAGGGGCTGGGACTGGCACTAGGATGCCTTGCGGTGGACAGCCGAGCTCGATCCTTATAAAAGCTTTTTAACTGCAGCAGCTTTAGTGGACGCTACTGGAGCTGGAATTACGCGGCTGCTGGCATGAGACTTGCCCTCCAATAGATCCTTGTAAATGGATTTAAGGTGTATTCATTCAAATTAGAGGGACAATTTAAATTAAAAAGCTTAGAGCTGCCTCCACCACAGGGGGGCTCTCTCGACCCACCAGCGGACAGGCACCAGTATTGGGAGAGGGGGGCTGGCCGTCAGGGTTCACCGCGGCTCTGGCACAAACCGGCGACACGGAGGTGGCACGGGCAGGAGCGGACTGGCCGTCTCGGCTTCTCACTTTTTGGATTTTAGAAGGGCATGACATGCCTATATCTGTGTCTCCCCCTCCTTTTACTCCTCCACCTCTTTTCTTTTTGCATGACTATATGTACTTGTCACTTTTCCATGTGTTAGTTGTGTCTTCTGAGCAGTTTGTCAGCTTTTGGACACCTTTGAAGGTGTTTTCTATGTGTTTCTATGTGTTTTTGTTTGCCTGCCATTGGTTTTAACGGTGTTCGAAGGTGTTCGACGAACAGTTCGACGAACAGTTCGGCGAACACACGGGTGTTCGACGAACCGAACCGAACTCGAACACTACGGGGGTGGCTCAACACTACTCGGGGTACGATTTAAGAAACCGCTGAACCACGGGGTTAAGCACATGAGCCAGGCATGGTACGTGTGTGATCTCGCCTCGCCTCAGAGCCGCCACCAGGCTACTGCCATTGTCACACACGACCATGCCTGGATGTAGGTTCAGCGGTCTCAGCCACAGATCTGCCTGCTCTTTCACAGCTGTCCACAACTCACAAGCAGTGTGAGGTTTATCACCTAAGCTTATGAGTTTCAGCACAGCCTGTTGCCGCTTGGCTGAGGCAGTACTGCAGTGCTTCCAGCTTGTAACTGATGTGGTGATATCTGAGATGGAGGCAGAAGATGAGGAGGAGGTGGAGGATGATGTGCAGGAGCTGTACACTGTGGGGGCAACTCTGACTGACAAAGGGCCCGCAATTCTCGGTGTGGGGAGGATGTGTTCCATCCCAAGGTCCGACTGGGTCCCGGCTTCCACTATGTTTACCCAGTGTGCCGTCAGAGAGATGTACCGTCCCTGGCCACAAGCACTTGTCCACGTGTCCGTTGTCAGGTGGACTCTCCCAGTAACTGCGTTGTTGAGGGCACGGCAGATGTTTTGGGACATGTGCTTGTGTAGTGCGGGGATGGCAAACTGGGCAAAATAATGTCGGCTGGGGACCGAGTACCCAGGGACGGCCACCGCCATAAGGTTGCGGAAGGATTCCATCTCCACCAGCCTAAAAGGCAGCATTTCCAACTCAAGCAGTCGTGAAATGTGCGAATTTAGGACTGTGGCCTGTGGAGCGTTGGCTGCGAATTTGCGCTTTCATTCAAAGGTCTGGGATATGGACAATTGAACGCTGCGGTGGGACGTGGACGTGGACATTGATGCTGTTTCTTGAGAAACTACCATAACAAGTGAAGACTGAGAGGAGGGGACATCTTTGCATGCAGTATGGACAAGGGATTGCCTTGCACGCACAACATTGGGTTCTCTTACACGCACAACAGCGGATGAAGCAGTGGTGATACCCGCTGACACTGGACGTGGACCCTGGGGTTCCCCCACAAAGTCGGGTGCTTTGCTGACATGTGCATGATCATGCTGGTGGTGTTCAGACTTGTAGTTTTGTCACCCCTGCTGATGCTGGCTTGGCAGGTGGTACAAATGGCCTTTTTGGGGTTATCAGCAGAGTCTTTAAAAAAATTCCAGACTCTGGAAGACCTACCGGTTGTACTGGCAACGTTCCTCGTGTTGGTGTTACGGGGAACGGTTGCCCGCCTTCTGTCTGCGGCCACCACACTGCTTCTTCCTACCTGTTGGGGTACTCTGCCTCCCTCCCCTTGTGTGCTGCTGGCCTCGCTCTGCGTGTCCTCCTGCCACATTGGGTCTGTTACTAGATCATCCACCACCTCCTCCTCTTCCACTTCCGCACTACGGTCCTCCTCCTCACTTCGTGGCAATTGTGTCTCGTCATCGTCCACCTCTTGTGACAAATTGCCAGCGTCGCCTTCTTGTGGCCGTGGCTGTTCAAATATTTGGCCATCGCTACATGGGATCTCCTCTTCTACCACTTCAAGCGGAGCAGGCGAGGAGCCCAAATATGGAAATGGACCAGTGAACAGCTCTTCAGAGTGTCCAACTGTGGGTTCAGTTGCTGTCTGACAACACTCGGCATGGGGGGAGGAGGAAGCATCAGGGTGAGGAGGAGTATGCGGTAGAGACTCACGGCTACTAAGACTTGACCATGTGGAAGACAAACCGGAGGTGGTGGTGCCCAGGTGACTGGAAGTATTATCTGCTATCCAAATAATAACCTGTTCACACTGATCAGTTCGCAATAGTGGTGCTGTTGTGTGCTTCCCTAGTAATTCGGTCAAGAACTGGGAGCGAGAAGATGTGGCTGTTGGTTGTGGCACATTTTCTCCTTGGCCACTGCCCCATCCTCTGCACGCATCATCACGAGAACGTCCAGTTCCACGTCCCTTGCCACGCGCCTTGCCCATTGTAAATTAAGTAAAATAGCTTACACTCGCACTATCAATGGCAAAAGGGTAATAAAAAGGAGATTAAAACTGTGGAAGAGGAAAACCACAGTTCTAGTTCTCTGGCCTATACCAGAATCTTTTAAACAGATATATTTGTGTCTGAACAGTTAGCAAGACACTCAAACTGTTTTTTTTTAATGCAAAAAGGTGGATTACACCCAGATTTGAACCGTGGAAGAGGAAAACCACAGTTCTAGTTCTCTAGCCTACACCTGAATCTTTTAAACAGATATATTTGTGTCTGAACAGTCAGCGAGACACTCAATCTGTTTTTTTTATGCAAAAAGGTGGATTACACCCAAATTTGAACCGTGGAAGAGGAAAACCACAATTCTATTTTTCTGGCCTACACCAGAATCCTTTAAACAGATATATTTGTGTCTGAACAGTCAGCAAGACAGTCAAACTGTTTTTTTTTATGCAAAAAGGTGGATTACACCCAGATTTGAACCGTGGAAGGGGAAAACCACAGTTCTAGTTCTGTAGCCTACACCAGAATCATTTAAACAGATATATTTGTGTCTGAACAGTCAGCGAGACACTCAAACTGTTTTTTTTATGCAAAAAGGTGGATTCACACAGATTTGAACCATGGAAGAGGAAAACCACAGTTCGAGTTCTCTGGCCTACACCAGAATCTTTTAAATAGATATATTTGTGTCTGAACAGTCAGCGAGAAACTCAAACAGTTTTTTTAATGGAAAAAGGGTAAAAAAGTGGATAATGCAGAGATTTGAACCGTGGAACTGCAAAACCACAGTTCTAGTTATTTGGCCTATACCAGACTCTTTTAAACAGATATATTTGTGTCTGAACACTCACAGACACACTCAATAAAAAATACCAAAAGGTTAATAAGACAGGTATTTGTACAGTCTGACTGAGGAAAAAAAACAAACAGAGGATTCAGATGAAAAAAAAGGATTTTTCCTGGCCCCTGAGACCTAGGGCTAAGTATAGCAATTTGAGAAGCAGCACACAGGACTGTAATGCAGTGTTTGTTCGTATAACCACTGCATCTCCTATACAGCCTGCCTGCCTGCCTGATATCTGGGATGGATATTAGTCCTGAGAAGGACTGTTTGTTTGATTTTGCAGGCTTTAGAGACCCTACAATACCTATTTTGCAGTATAAATCTCTCCCTAGCTCAGCAGCACTCTCCCTACACCGTCTGATCCAGAGCGACTGTGTCCAAGATGGCGGCGCCCGGTTTTAAGTACTCGAGGTGACGCTGTGCGGCCAGCCAATCACTGTAATGCCCACAACCAACATGGCTGTGGCATTACAGTGACTGGCTGGCAATCCCTGCATGTTCATTGGCTCTGTAAAGAGCACCAAACATGCAGGGCAGAGACCCGAGCTCCCACCCGAGTAACCCGAAAATGCTCGGTGCTCGCCGAACATCCCGAGTAGTGAGATGCTCGGGCGAGTACCAAGCAGTGTCGAGCATGCTCGCTAAACACTAATTATTTTCTATTTTTGCTTTTGGTGTGTTTTGCCTGCGTTTTTCACCCATTGAATGCACTGAAAAAATGCATGCAAAAAACGTGGCAAAAACGCACAGAGAATTGACATGCTGATGATTATTTTCTGCACCAAATCGGAAAGTCAAAAAAAATACTCAACGTGTGCATGACATTTTACGTTTCTCATTTGCTTTGCTGCAGAGTTTTTGGTGCATTTTTTGCATGCATTTTTGTACAGCAATTAATGCTTTTGGAGCTAAAGATATTTGAAAAAAGAAACGTTGGACCTCACTTTAAGAGTATGCGCACATGATCAGGAGCCGCTGCTGGTTTGACCATCATCAAACCCGCAGCGGCCAGATGTTACAGCATAGTGGATGGGAGTTGTAGAAATCCTATGTCCACTATGCGTTCATCTGATGCTGCGGACCACCCGCGGACACAGACATGCAGCGTGTCTTTCAAGACCGCACCATGTCAATTTCTCTTGCGGAGTCTCTAGTTTCTGGAAAAGAAATGTGATCAGTACAATGTATTGAACACATGCAGATTCACCTGCGTTCAATAGAACGCAGCGCTTTGGATGCAGCATAAAGTATGCTGCATCCAAACACATTATACTGCCGGTCGCAGCACATGATTCCCACGCTGTCACGCAGATGGAAGCCAGGGATGTTCGGGGCCCTGTTCTTGTTCGTGATCGGGTGCCCGAACATGAACATTTTTTTGATGTTCGGGTTTATTCGCCGAACATCAAAACATTCGCTCATCTCTAATCAACAGCTACAAGAAACGTCTGACGTCTAATTGTAAACAAAGTTTTCTCTACCAAATATTATGTTCTATTTTTCTATTGTATCAAATACGTATTTCATGCAATAAAATGGTAATTAATTATGTAAAAATCATACAATATGATTGTCTGGATTTTTTTCAGATTCTGTCTCTCACAATTGATGTCTACCTGCAATAAAAATTACATACCTCTCCATTCTTTGAAGTTTCGAAAGCTTGCAAAATTGTAAGTGTATCAAATACCGATTTTCCCCACTGTATATATATTGCAGTTGTAATTCTGGGAATAGGAATCTGCCCTTCAGTGGATTAATTTTCTTCTACAGTCACCATCCTGAGACGGGCGATCTACTGGTAAAGGCATAATACTGTAAAGCTGGTATCTAAATGAAAAATTTCAGAATTTCCAACAATAAAGCTCATCAGATCCCATATGTTACGACAAAATACAGTGAATTAAATTTTGCTTTATTTTCTGTCTGCATAAAGTATCACCAAAATAGACATGTTATGGCAGTGCAAAATTTGTGCTTCAAGCATACACTTTTCTGCTTTCATAGAAGAACCCAGAAGTAATTTTTATAAAGAAATTTGAAAATATTTTACAAACCTAGAAATTTTCAAAAGAATATAAATGTCCTATTTTTATTTTGTTTTCGTGTGCTCTACAGAAGTCTTAATGTTTGATGCAGAACGTAAATCATGCTCTTGTCCCATATGCCATGCTAAGTGAAGAAGTTTTCCCATACAATTAGAATTGTTAATTGATTTGAGAAAACTATGCTTTGAAGGTATAAAACTGCTAACATTATTTCAGTAGGGAAATGCACTCCCAGGAGAAAGAACAGAGAAATACAATTTCTCTTCTTGTTTTGTTGGAAAATACATCTATAAAAACACTGTGAATCATGCTGTAAAAACTTCTGCGCCAATATCATAAATCTCTGATAATAAAGATTTCATTGTTGAAACAATAAAATACAATTTTATTATAACACAGAGTATCCACCTAAACATTGTCCTTTTAGCTGCCTTGAGTTAAATGTATGCACAGTTTTACAGTCTATAAACAGATCTGGAATAAAAGTTAATAAATGTCAAAATTTGCATTTCAAAAAATTCTAGCTGCATTTTAGGGAAGATCAATCTATGAACCTTTCAACATTATGTCAAATGAAATGCTAATTGTACCTTTAGGAATTTCAGAGACAGTGACAAGAAACTAAATGCTCTGTTCCTTTGCATCAGCAAGTCATAGATAATTGTATATCTACTCTTTACTCTTGTGAACTTCTGTAAAAAAAAAAATGGAAGCACGTAAGAAGAAAGGCTTTTCTTTTCTTTAACTCAGCAAAGTAAACTCCTTCAGCCACCCTTCATCAATCTGCCTTAATATGCGTTGTGTTAACATGTTGACAATAGGCAAATCACAAAGTACTCCATTTATTCATTTTACAATAGGTTCATCAAATGCACCCCATGTAAGAAACTCTTGTGGGGGAATGAGGAGGGAAAAAACAAACTATACTAAAAAATGTAGCCATTCGACCATCATAGTTTGACTATAAATAACTAACTCGTTTAGTGTTAATTAAAGATGTTAAAAAACCCTTTTGTGTTTCAAATATCCTAAGATGAAAAATGAATAACATCAAAAGTCTAAAACTAATGGTTTGTTCATTAAAGAATTGTTATTCTGGTGTAAAAAATAGTCTTTACAATAGAAAAACATTAAGTTGACTACTAATGTCAAGTACTGTATTTAAAAAAAAAAACATAATTAGGCATAATCATTGCATAAGGGATGTATATTTTACAAAGAAATTCCCTAAGTTTTTTGTTTTTGTTTTCATTTATTGGGGAGTCTAAATTGAAGTAGAGAGACCTATAGGTCACACAATGTTCCGTAAGAAATAAAATATGCAAATACCTCTTCCAAGAGGATGAGAAAAGGGTCTCTGTTGTCACCTAATGTACTTTTCAGGTTATCCCCCCAGTAACCTCATTTATCTTCCTTTCTTTTGCGGTCCATGCTGTCAGACTCTACCAGCCCTTCCCACCTGTGAGTGGAAGTTGTATATCGCCCTTTGGGCTGCTCCCGTCAGTTCCTGGATCACTTTGCCACCTGGCTTCCACAGTTTCTATCTTGTGACATCCCCACCCTCATCATAGAGGACTTTAACATCCCCATTGGTGATCCCTTCTCCCTATCTGCTACTCACCTTTTATCTCTAACCCAATCCTTTGGCCTTTCACAGCTTACTAACTCTTCTACACATGAAGACGGGAATACACTGGACCTGGTCTTCTCCCGGTTCTGCTCAGTGCATGACTTTACTAACTTCCCTCTTTCGCTCTCTAATAACAACCTTCTTTATTTCTCTGTCAAGAACTGTCACTCTGCTCAGGACACCCCCACTTACCACACCTATAGAAATATATGTGCTATTAATACCCAAAAAACTTATGAAGAATTTGCAGCCATCATTGGCCCCAATCTCCTCCCTGTAATGTCCTGACTCTGCACTGAAACATGAGAATGAAACATTGCAAAGTGCCCTGGATAAAGCTGCACCTCCTATATTTAGAACAACTTGGCACAGACGGTGTCAACTCTGGCACACATTGCAAACAAGTTTTCTCCAGCGGTGCTTCAGGTGCGCCGAACGTCTGTGTAGAAAGTCAAATCTGGCTGAAGATTTCATCCACTATAAGTTTATGTTTAAAACATACAACTCTGCCCTTCACCTCTCCAAACAAGCCTACAATAAAACCCTTATCATAGGACTATCCAACAATCCGAAACATCTCTTTGACACTTTTCATTCTCTCCTCAATCCAAGAGTACAGGCCCCCACTATCGACCTCAATGCTGACAATCTGGCCACTTACTTAAAAAAGAAAAAATTTACCATATCCAACAGGAAATTTTCTCCCAATCCCCTAATATCATGCATTGTCCTCCCTCCTGCACTGCATCTAGCTCACTTTCTATCATTCAACTGGTCATGGAAGAAGTAAACTGGCTCCTTGCATCTTATCGCCCTAGTACCTGCACCAGTGACCCTATTCCCTCACATGTCATCCAGTTCCTTTCCCTGGGGCCACCACTCACCTAACTAAAGTATTTAATCTCTCTCTCTCGTCTGATATCTTTCCCTCTTCCTTTAAACACACCAGCATACATCCATTACTTAAAAAAATATCCTTTGACCAGAACTGTGCTACTAACTACAGACCTGTCTCTAATCTTCCCTTCATCTCCTGGAACGCTTGGTCCACTCTATCTCTCAGATAATGCTTTTCTTGACCATTTACAATCTGGTTTCCGCTTTTTTACATTCTACGGAAACTGCCCTCACTATAGTCTCTGATGATTTATTAACAGCTAAACTAATGGTCACTACTCCCTGATTATTCACCTGGATCTCTCTGCAGCATTCAACACTGAGGATCACCAGCTCCTCCTCACTATGATCCATTCTATTGGCCTCAAAGACACTATTCTCTCCTGGTTCTGCACCTTCGTCTCTTTCACTGTATTTTTTTCTTGCTCCTCTTCCTCTCCTCTTACCCTTACTATTGAGTTTCCTCAAGAATCAGTCCTAGGCTCCCTCCTCTTCTCTTTATATACTGCCCCTATTGGACAAACCATCTGTAGATTCAGTTTTTAGTACCATCTCTATGCTGGTGACAGCCAATTATACACAATAATATATGCCACCCTTACCTATATATGGGTGTATATCTGCAGAAGATGTTACTCTAATTCCAATACTATTACTATAACCATTCTGCTCCTTCTTTTATGCCTGCTTCTCTTCAAATGGGGCAGTGTTTTCTTTTGTTTTAGAGGAATTGCTGGTAGTTTTGGAAGAGCCACACACAACGATAACAAACTAGACCTTATTGTAGGTGTACATACCTTTTAAGCACCTAAAATCTTTAAAAGCACAAAGCAATGATCAAACAAAGTTTCTAATAATTTCCATTGCTGTCAATTAAATTTTATTTATTTTACAGTGCTTTCAAGTAGCAGTACTACATGTTGACAATATGCGTCACATTCATAGTAATTCATTGCTTCTACAAATTCATGTGATTGCAGTTAAAGAGGTTCTGTCATCAAGTCAAAAGTGGCTTGTTCTTACTCCTGTTGCTCCCCTAAGTATTCTCTTTTTGTTTTTTTTTGTTTCTTTTTTTCCAAAGCTGCCAATCGGTTTCAGAGTTAAGCGTCTTTTTGTTTTGTTTCAATGCTTATGGTCTTTACCAAGGGGGCATTGCTCACTGGATTCTCTGGGGGCGTTTCTTTAGGCTCTTTGTGAAAAAAATCTAAATTAGCACTAGATAAAAAGACCCATAGCTGTGGAACTGTATGACGAATTTAGAAATACCAAAAAAACTGAATAGTCAGGTGAGAAGCAGGACTAAAACAGGACCAAAACTGGCCAATTTTGACCCGATGACAGGTCATCTTTAAGTATTTGATAGCAATTTCCATTGTTATATTTTTCCATGTGGACAGCCAGACTGGCTTTATACATACGTCCTTTAGTAATCATCAAGAACCTATCTATAATTTACATTAATAAGCAATGCACATTTCTTTTAAGAAGGCAGCTCTACTTAGAGGATCTCTTGATTTCTTGAGAGCACACTTGCCACATGCTGGGCATATGAATATTGCTTCACATTATAAAATGTTTGGGAGTTATTAATATTCTAATAATTGTGCAGCAATTTAGCTATGCTTACTAGATTATTTAAACTCATCATAACATATATATTCTTTATGCACGAAAACTTTATTTCTGTCCCTAATCTCTTTTATGTTCTGCCAATTAAGTAATTTTTTTCATGGTAATATTCATTAATAATGCAAATTTCCATGAAACTTAGTTATATAAAAGGTTTTGTGATTTATGGAGAAGTGACGTTTCCTTGGTCATTTTCTTCACCTTCAATGTAAGCAAATGTCATTCTATACACTCTATTGGCACTGGACTCAGACAAAAGTCAAAGGGGCAAACCGGGCAGTTCATTCTAAAATGGACATCATCTAGTAAAAGATATGGGTCACAGGACAATCAGATCTTCACTCATCCATAGAGGCTGCCGTATGTGAGCGTTCACACAGATGCTGTTCTTTAAAGCTCTGAATTATAATTGAATTGTATTAGTATATTAGTAATATTGTACATGGCCAGTTCTGATATTAAGAGAAATTATGCAGAATTTGCCACTAATATATTAAGTTCCCACCTGACCGGGTTTTTACTACATGAGTTTAGCAATGCATAATTTGATGTTTTTGCAAATATAAAATTCATCTAACAATTAGACTTTATAGGGCAACCATTGGATGCATTTGATGATGTTATTAATTGTAATCTTCTAATGTGTCAATAGTTTTATATTTCAAATCATAAGCAGTAGATAAAAATCTATATATCCAAAAGACAAAGAATGCCGCGTGGGTAAGTAAGTAACTAGAAATGTTCATCACATTACTAATTTATGTCTTCTGACTGGAGGATACTTCCTATTTCATATATCTACATGTTCACTTATACCAGCTGAGTATGTATTAATACTACAAGTTTATTACATTGTATTTATCTGACTGCTCAGCTTGCGTGTAAAATCTATATTATATTATTTTATTTATTGTGGTGTCCTCTCGGTTACTCACCCATCACTGCATATATGCATTTCTTTATCTGTATTTTGGATTTTAATATTACGATTTTTTATCATCTAATAAAGTATATAACTTTTTAAATCTATAAAGATCACTTTAGTCCTGGCATTCTTTGTTTTTTTTTAATTTATGTATAGTTGTCAATGCCTTTTTGGACATGTTACCCACATCAGGGGTCCTTTTGCAGCTTTTTGATAAAAATCTATATATAGTAATGTGGTGCAGATCCTCAGGTAGGCTTCATCCATTCCCTCCTCAGAATCAATACTATAGTCATATGAATAATCCAAGTTATGACTTTTCTTATTATTATGCGTTATATTCCTACCTGGACCAGCTTCGTTAACATCTGCCTCCTGTGTAGCCTATGGAAAAATACCACAGTTAGGAGTTGCTAATTATTTAACTTGGTTTTCTGATTTATCAATCCTGGTATACCCAGGTTGTTTTCAGCCAGAACTCAAGAAGACATGGGCCACGCATCCAAAAATCATACATTGATCAAAAGCTGCTAAGCAAAAATGTAAAAAACTGAACATGAGATTCTTAGTTTAACATTCTGTTAAGACTGTATTGAGCCCACTCCCATGTCATGGTGAACCTCTCAGTGGCTCTGTAACCTAAAAGATGCGGCACGATGCATCGACTATCGCCAAAACACCAGCGCACATGCAGGAGCAGCGATCTAGTGTCCCACAGCACTTATGCTGCAAGGCGAAGCCCCCATGGCTCCAGGTCATACCACTCCACAAGCACAGCAGCAGCGGCCGCCACACAGCACCAACACCACCAACACCAAGTGAGTAGAGCAGAAAACCTCTCTGTGATTCCATGATCTTGATCTTGGCTAGTGTAATTTTGCATTTGATCTGGATCTTCCTCTGGCTAGGATCTTGCATGCTGATTTTGTCCCTGGTTCTGTCCCTTCAATTACTGGCCTGACTAGTTTGACATCTTTTGGCTCAGGCTTGCCTCTTCAACCAGGACATGCTAGATGGAGAAGGTAACGACAAGTCTGTCAATGGTTATCCTTTTGAGCCAACAGCCTCAGAGAGACTTAACACTACAGTGGGGAAAATAAGTATTTGATACACTTCCGATTTTGCAAGTTTTCCCACTTACAAAGAACAGAGAGGTCTGTAATTTTTATTGTAGGTACACTTCAAGTGTAAGACAAAATCTTAAAAAAAATCCAGAAAATCACATTTTATGATTTTTACATAATTAATTTGCATTTTATTGAATGAAATACGTATTTAATACAATAGAAAAACAGAACTTCATATTCGGTGCAGAAACCTTTGTTTGCAATTACAGAGGTCAGACGTTTCCTGTAGTTCTTGACCAAGTTTGGACACACTGCAGCAGAGATTTTTGTCCACTCCTCCATACAGATCTTCTCCAGATCTTTCAGGTTTCAGGGCTGTCAGTGGGCAACATTGAGTTTTATCTATTTCCAAAGATATTCTATTGGGTTAAGGTCTGGAGACTGGATTGGTCAATCCAGGACCTTGAAATGCTTCTTACGGAGCCACTCCTCAGTTGCCCTGGCTGTGGGTTTTGGGTTATTGTCATGGTGGAAGGCCCATTCACAACCCATCTTCAATGTTCTTACTGAAGGAAGGAGGTTGTTGGCCAAAATTTTGTGATAAATGACCCCATCCATCCTCTCTTCAATATGGTGCAGTCATCCTGTCCACTTTGCAGAAAAACACCCCCAAAGTACGATGTGTCCTCCACCGTGCTTCACGGTTGTGATGATGTTCTTGGGGTTGTACTCATACTTCTTCCTCCAAACACGGCGAGGTGAGTTGATATCAAAAAGTTCTATTTTGGTCTCCCATGCCTCCTCTGGATCATCCAGATGGTCACTGATGAACTTCAAATGGGCCTGAACATGTGCTTGTGTGAGCAGGAGGACTTGCATGCCTTGCAAGATTTTAATCCATGATGGCTTAGTGTGTTACTAATGATAATGTTTGAGACTGTGGTCCCAGCTCTCTTAAGGTGATTGACCAGGTTCTCTCATGTAGATCTAGGCTGATTCCTGAGACTGCATTTTATCAGCAGGACATCATATCAGTGCTTATCATGCTGAAACAAACACTTTTCTCCTGATGAACCTTTGACTGAACGGGGAAACGCGTTGAGAAAATATAGAGGGAATTAAACATCCCTGATCTGATTAAACACTTGGAAGCCTTTACCTGATGGGAAAACAGAGATCCACGTCATTAAGATAAGTTGTTTCCTCATCTATTGTTTTTGGATTTAAATTATGTCATGAACTAATGAATAGTGATTTAAATACCGGGGAGGTCTATATATGTCTTATTTTTTAATAAGGCTTGGATCATTGTGAAGGCTACATAGGTATTCCTGTGGGGAATATTACTGCAGGGGGTTAGTTATCCCTGATAAAATGCTGCTTTAAGGGAATCTGCAATGCACTTTATACTGTCAGGCCCCCAAATTGGGGAGGCCTGTGAGGCCTTATGTGCTGTGTCCTGGAGATATATCCTTTAAAATACCAATTAGGATTATTAATTCCTCTTAGTGAGGTGGATGAATCAACTTAATTATGGGATCTATGGTGCCCCATTGTTATTATAGAGTGTCCTTTTCTATGCTCTGTGGATAAAAGTGTACTATTCCCTTTATGTATTGTGCTATGGTGATCCTGTCTGGATACGTCCAATCTTCTGTTATTAGGTGTTCCTTGGTTGTACTAATGGATCTTTAAGACACCCTCACAGAGTGAATATTAAGATAGGGGTGATTTATATAAACAGGTTCGGATCACATGCCTATATTTTAGGTCTTTTTCTTGCTACTTAGTATTTGTTGTGAGACTCTTAATAGTTTTAAACGTCAATATTAAAGGTTAATTTTTAATGGGTATTTATTGTAAAAAGATTCCTGACCTTTCTCAGAATCATTATTACGAGGTGAGATCCTGTATGTAGCCCCAGATCGAGACAGATTCACTGTCATCTTGTGTTTCTTCCATTTTCTAATAATTGAGCCAACAGTTGTTGACTTCTCTCCAAGCTGTTTGCCTATTGTCCTGTAGCCCATCCCAACCTTGTGCAGGTCTACAATTTTGTCCCTGGTGTCCTTAGATAGCTCTTTGGTCTTGGCCATGGCAGAGAGGTTGGAGTGTGATTGGTTGAGTGTGTGGACAGTTGTCTTTTATACAGGTAATGAGTTAAAACAGGTGCAATTAATACAGGAAATGAGTGCAGAGAAAGAGGGCTTCTTAAAGAATAACTAACACATCTGTGAGAGCAAGAATTCTTGATGGTTGGTAGGAGATCAAATACTTATTTCATGCAATAAAATGCAATTTAATTATTTAATAATCATACAATGTGATTTTCTGTTTTTAATTTTTAGATTTTTTCTCTCACAGTAAAAGTGTACCTACAATAAAAATTACAGACCTCTCCATTTTTTGTAGGTGGAAAAACTTGCATAATCGGCAGTGCATCCAATGCTTATTTCCCCCACTGTAAGTGAGCCCTTTTAAAAGTAGTCTTTGATAATATGTCATAAGAAAATGACCTATTATTTAAATCAAGTTTTTATATTACACTTTTGTTTTTATATTTTTATCAAGTACTGGTCTGAAGTTTCAACACACCTGTTCATGCAATGGTCTTCTTTTTTCTTATTGGGCAGCAAAGCCACAAGCGAACACATATGGAAAAAAGGAGTAAAGAAAAATGTGCATAACAAACCAGAATACGTGTTCAACAGTGTTACTAAGAATCCTATTTTATTGAAATGCACTTGCTTTTTATTTATTTACAGCAGGGTTTATGTTAATTTTGCTTTTTGTAGGTTTTTATGATTCATGGCCAATGTGAAACATGCATTTATGTGCTGCATGTATACCAACTTAAACCAAGCTCAAATTTTGTGTTTTCTCTTTGTATTTCTTGCATTCTGTGGAAACCTGACTGTGGCCTCCCTTCCTAGAGCTGGATAATACATTTAAAGCTTCCCTAGGCTGGTGTTCACAGTTTGGAACCCAGTCCTTTGTCTGCCCTTATTCACACATTGAGGTCAACTATGACACATAGTAAGGTTTTTAATATTAGACAGTGTAGGACTGTCCCGAATGGGTTCAGCTTGTCGATGGTGGGATGGCTTATAAACTATTTTTGATCAAAAACAGTATTGCTAAGAACCCTCTTTTATTTAAATGCATTTGCTTTTTATTTACTTACAGCAGGGTTCATGTTAATTTTGCTTTTTGTAGATTTTTCTGATTCATGGCCATTGTGAAACTTGCATTTATGTGCTGCATGTATACCAACTTAAACCAAGCTCAAATTTTGTGTTTTTTCTTTGTATATTTTGCATTCTGTGCAAACCTAGGTGTGGCCTCCCTTCCTAGAGCTGGACAATACATTTAAAACTTCCCTAGGCTGGTGTTCACAGTAGAGATGAGCGTTGTTCTACTCGAACTGTTCGCCAATCTCAAATTCGAGCTGTTTTGGGCGGTGTTCGAGCCGTTCGGCGAACACGAACAATTTGAGAAAAATTCGGCTGTTCAAGGTTATGTTCGATAACTGTTCGTGCACCAAAATCATAACTGGATTTTTTCTCAGTAATGATGAAAATTAATGTTAATACGCAGTTTGAGTGTACAGCGGGGTGGGGGGAGGGGCAGGGAATGAATCTCTGCAGGAACAATGAAGATCTCCATTTTTTTTTCTCTTTCCCGCATTTGCAGTGGGGAGGTGCAATCTGTCAGCCTATCAGCAGCGCACATACGGAGCGAAGTGCTTTTTTTCACACAAGCAAGGGCATGTGTCATTGGCAGTGTATGTCACATGTCCTTGCCCTATAAGACCAAGCCATTTTCCCCGTCGCCACCATTTTCTCACTGCTGCAGCTGCGTGTTAGACGGCACCGCTGTTGCTGTGTGCGCTATACCTTGTTAATTTCAAGCCAATTTTCGCACAAATCTACAGATAGCTTGGGAGTAGGGAATAGTTGTGATTGCAGTCCTTTTAAGGACTAGGTTACAGCATTTCCTACGACTTTTATCAGGGAGGTCTGTGCTCTTAAATAGATAGATTGTGGGAGTAAAGACTAATTGTAATTGGAGTCCTTTTCAGGACTAGGTTACATCAGTTCCTATCAGTTTTTGCCAGGCAGGTCTGTGCCAGTGCTGTGCAAGTTTTTTTCACAGCATTTGGCTGAATCTAGCAAAACTAATCCTTTTTGGCCTATTGCAGAGTGTGTTAGTCAGTGGAGTAGCCTATCTGTGTTGCAAGATATACCACCTGTGTATAGAATACCAATTTTTTTACTGCACCTAGTGAAGTAAAATCTTTTGGGCGTAGCATCATTCTATTAGTCCATCTATACTGACCTCCATCAGGTTGCAAACTGAATATAATTTTTTTCTGCATCTAGCTCTGAAAAAATATTTGGCCTTCTAGCAGTGTGTCGGACTTTCTCTATTAGTCCATCTATACTGACCTCCATCAGGTTGCAAATTAAAAATAATTTTTATCTGCATCTACAGTACCTCTGAAAAAATATTTGGGCTTCTAGCTGTGTGTGGGACTTGTTGTATTAGTCCATCTATACTGACCTCCATCAGGTTGCATACTGAATATATTTTTTTCTGCATCTACCTCTGAAAAAATATTGGGCTTCTAGCTGTGTGTGGGACTTGTTGTATTAGTCCATCTATACTGACCTCCATCAGGTTGCAAACTGAATATATTTTTTTCTGCATCTACCTCTGAAAAAATATTTGGGCTTCTAGCTGTGTGTGGGACTTGTTGTATTAGTCCATCTATACTGACCTCCATCAGGTTGCAAACTGAATATATTTTTTTCTGCATCTACCTCTGAAAAAATATTGGGCTTCTAGCTGTGTGTGGGACTTGTTGTATTAGTCCATCTATACTGACCTCCATCAGGTTGCAAACTGAATATATTTTTTTCTGCATCAACCTCTGAAAAAATATTGGGCTTCTAGCTGTGTGTGGGACTTGTTGTATTAGTCCATCTATACTGACCTCCATCAGGTTGCAAACTGAATATATTTTTTTCTGCATCTACCTCTGAAAAAATATTGGGCTTCTAGCTGTGTGTGGGTCTTGTTCTATTAATCCATCTATACAGACCTCCATCAGGTTGCAAACTGAATATAATTTTTTTCTGCATCTAGCTCTGAAAAAATATTTGGCCTTCTAGCAGTGTGTGGGACTTTCTCTGTTAGTCCATCTATACTGACCTCCATCAGGTTGCAAATTGAATATATTTTTTTCTGCATCTATCTCTGAAAAAATTTTGGGCTTCTAGCTGTGTGTGGGTCTTGTTCTATTAATCCATCTATACAGACCTCCATCAGGTTGCAAACTGAATATAATTTTTTTCTGCATCTAGCTCTGAAAAAATATTTGGCCTTCTAGCAGTGTGTGGGACTTTCTCTGTTAGTCCATCTATACTGACCTCCATCAGGTTGCAAACTGAATATAATTTTTTTCTGCATCTAGCTCTGAAAAAATATTTGGCCTTCTAGCAGTGTGTCGGACTTTCTCTATTAGTCCATCTATACTGACCTCCATCAGGTTGCAAATTAAAAATAATTTTTATCTGCATCTACAGTACCTCTGAAAAAATATTTGGGCTTCTAGCTGTGTGTGGGACTTGTTGTATTAGTCCATCTATACTGACCTCCATCAGGTTGCAAACTGAATATATTTTTTTCTGCATCTACCTCTGAAAAAATATTGGGCTTCTAGCTGTGTGTGGGACTTGTTGTATTAGTCCATCTATACTGACCTCCATCAGGTTGCAAACTGAATATATTTTTTTCTGCATCTACCTCTGAAAAAATATTGGGCTTCTAGCTGTGTGTGGGTCTTGTTCTATTAATCCATCTATACAGACCGCCATCAGGTTGCAAACTGAATATAATTTTTTTCTGCATCTAGCTCTGAAAAAATATTTGGCCTTCTAGCAGTGTGTGGGACTTGTTCTATTAGTCCACCTATACTGACCTCCATCAGGTTGCAAATTCAAAATAATTTTTTGTATGCATCTAGCTCTGAAAAAATATTTGGCCTTCTAGCAGTGTGTGGGACTTTCTCTGTTAGTCCATCTATACTGACCTCCATCAGGTTGCAAACTGAATATATTTTTTTCTGCATCTACCTCTGAAAAAATATTGGGCTTCTAGCTGTGTGTGGGACTTGTTGTATTAGTCCATCTATACTGACTAGAGATGAGCGTTGTTCTACTCGAACTGTTCGCCAATCTCAAATTCGAGCTGTTTTGGGCGGTGTTCGAGCCGGTCGGCGAACACGAACAATTTGAGAAAAATTCGGCTGTTCGAGGTTATGTTCGATAACTGTTCGTGCACCAAAATCATAACTGGATTTTTTCTCAGTAATGATGAAAATTAATGTTAATACGCAGTTTGAGTGTACAGCGGGGTGGGGGGAGGGGCAGGGGATGGATCTCTGCAGGAACAATGAAGATCTCCATTTTTTTTTCTCTTTCCCGCATTTGCAGTGGGGAGGTGCAATCTGTCAGCCTATCAGCAGCGCACACACGGAGCGAAGTGCTTTTTTTCACACAAGCAAGGGCATGTGTGATTGGCAGTGTATGTCACATGTCCTTGCCCTATAAGACCAAGCTATTTTCCCCGTCGCCACCATTTTCTCACTGCTGCAGCTGCGTGTTAGACGGCACCGCTGTTGCTGTGTGCGCTATACCTTGTTAATTTCAAGCCAATTTTCGCACAAATATACAGATAGCTTGGGAGTAGGGAATAGTTGTGATTGCAGTCCTTTTAAGGACTAGGTTACAGCATTTCCTACGACTTTTATCAGGCAGGTCTGTGCTCTTAAATAGATAGATTGTGGGAGTAAAGACTAATTGTAATTGGAGTCCTTTTCAGGACTAGGTTACATCAGTTCCTATCAGTTTTTGCCAGGCAGGTCTGTGCCAGTGCTGTGCAAGTTTTTTTCACAGCATTTGGCTGAATCTAGCAAAGCTAATCCTTTTTGGCCTATTGCAGAGTGTGTTAGTCAGTGGAGTAGCCTATCTGTGTTGCAAGATATACCACCTGTGTATAGAATACCAATTTTTTTACTGCACCTAGTGAAGTAAAATCTTTTGGGCATAGCATCATTCTATTAGTCCATCTATACTGACCTCCATCAGGTTGCAAACTGAATATAATTTTTTTCTGCATCTAGCTCTGAAAAAATATTTGGGCTTCTAGCAGTGTGTGGGACTTGTTCTATTAGTCCTTCTATACTGACCTCCAGCAGGTTGCAAATTGAATATAATTTTTTTCTGCATCTAGCTCTGAAAAAATATTTGGGCTTCTAGCGGTGTGTGGGACTTGGTCTATTAGTCCATCTATACTGACCTCCATCAGGTTGCAAATTAAAAATAATTTTTTTCTGCATCTAGCTCTGAAAAAATATTTGGGCTTCTAGCAGTGTGTGGGACTTGGTCTATTAGTCCATCTATACTGACCTCCATCAGGTTGCAAATTAAAAATAATTTTTTTCTTCATTTATCTCTGAAAAAATATTTGGGCTTTTAGCAGCGTGTGGGACTTGTTCTATTAGTCCATCTATACTGACCTCCATCAGGTTGCAAATTAAAAATAATTTTTTTCTGCATCTAGCTCTGAAAAAATATTTGGGCTTCTAGCAGTGTGTGGGACTTGGTCTATTAGTCCATCTATACTGACCTCCATCAGGTTGCAAATTAAAAATAATTTTTTTCTGCATCTAGCTCTGAAAAAATATTTGGGCTTCTAGCAGTGTGTGGGACTTGGTCTATTAGTCCATCTATACTGACCTCCATCAGGTTGCAAATTGAATAAAAAAATTTTCTGCATCTAGCTCTGAAAAAATATTTGGGCTTCTAGCGGTGTGTGGGACTTGGTCTATTAGTCCATCTATACTGACCTCCATCAGGTTGCAAATTAAAAATAATTTTTTTCTGCATCAAGCTCTGAAAAAATATTTGGGCTTCTAGCAGTGTGTGGGACTTGGTCTATTAGTCCATCTATACTGACCTCCATCAGGTTGCAAATTAAAAATAATTTTTTTCTTCATTTAGCTCTGAAAAAATATTTGGGCTTCTAGCAGTGTGTGGGACTTGTTCTATTAGTCCTTCTATACTGACGTCCAGCAGGTTGCAAATTGAATATAATTTTTTTCTGCATCTAGCTCTGAAAAAATATTTGGGCTTCTAGCGGTGTGTGGGACTTGGTCTATTAGTCCATCTATACTGACCTCCATCAGGTTGCAAATTAAAAATAATTTTTTTCTGCATCTAGCTCTGAAAAAATATTTGGGCTTCTAGCGGTGTGTGGGACTTGGTCTATTAGTCCATCTATACTGACCTCCATCAGGTTGCAAATTAAAAATAATTTTTTTCTGCATCTAACCCAGCCAATAGTTTTGGCCTAATACCACAGTTTGGCCACTCAGCTCTGCTCGGTTACCATCCATTGTTTTTTTGTGCAAACAACTCCAGAGTTGTGAATTAGTTAACCACCAAAATGAGTGGAAAAAGGCCTGCTGCTGGTGGAAAGGGGAATAGGCGTGTTGGGAAGGGGAAAAAAGGTTGTGTCCGTGGGGTAGGTGCAGAAGAAAGACCATCTTCCAGCCAAACTAAAATGTCTACTTCTTTTAGCGGACAATGTGATAAGATCCCTTTCTTACGGCCACGCCAATCGCTACAAATTCCAGATGAGGCACAAAAACAGCAGGTGCTTCAACGGATATCAAGTGCTCCTTTAAGTGGGCTCTCCTCCACATCAACTTCAACATCACAAATACTCCAGTCCTCAAAGGTGTCACCCAAATCGCACTTGCTTCCTCACAGCTCCCAAATCTCCAGCTGCCCGTCTGAGTATGAGGTAGAACAGATGGTTGAGTCTGCAGAGCTGTTTACTCATACTATAGCCTGGGAATCAGAGGTCGACTCCAGCGCTTCTGTGAATCCAGACGAGGAAATGATCTGCACTGATGCCCAGAATCTTTATGAGTCGGATCCAGGACCAGACGCAGAAGGTTCTGACCATAATGTAGACCCTCATTCCCAAACTGTAACTCCTGTTGGTGGAGACAATGAGGAAGACGATGATAAGACTCAAATACCTGATTGGAGCGACAACTTTAGTTTTTTGTCAGGGCAGGAACAGGTTGGCTCTGAGGACGACGGGTGTGATAACGCACAGGGTGATGATGATGAGGTCGGAGATCCCACTTACTGTCAACCCACAGTCAGCCAAGAGATGAGGTCAGCAGAGGAGGTGGAGGAAGATGCTAGTGACGACGAGGTCAGGTTGCGCCTTCCTGGACAGAGACGTAGTACTGGAAGCATGTCAACAACTGCATCCTCAAACACAACTCTGCCTCTCACCACAAGTCGTGGTGGCTCTTCAGGTCGCATGGGTGCTAAGCCTTGCATAGCCTGGGCATTTTTTCAGATCGATAAAGATGACCCAACTCGTGTTATCTGTAACATTTGTCAGCAAAAGCTAAGTAGAGGCCAAAAAATACATAGTTTGAGTACTTCATGCATGAACCGGCACATGGACATGAAGCATAAGTTGCAGTGGGAAGCTCAGTGTGCTACAATGCGGTCTAGCCGGCCGGGCCAACCACCGTCTGCCATATCTTGTGCATCCGCGGCCTCTTCATCCTCTGTGACTGGGGGGACAGCAGTCACACCTGTTTTGGGGCGCAGACCTGCCACCTCTTTACCCGCAACAGCCAGCGTGATTGGCAGGTCATCATTTTCTTTGGAGGTGGTAACACCAGCTGGTCTTGAGCGCTGTCCGACATCGATAGCACCACCTTTGGATCAAGGCAACCTAACATGTCCGCCTGCATCTTCCTCACAGACCGGCAGTTTGCCGGGGACACCCTTATCAACCCCGTCTAAGCACAATAGCCAGCCCTCGGTCCCTCAGATGTGGACAAGTAAAAGACCATTTCCTCCTAGCCATGAGAAAGCTAAGAGGTTGAATTTCACCATCTGCAAGCTCTTGGCTACAGAAATGCTGCCTTTCCGCCTGGTGGACACAGAGGATTTTCGAGACCTTATGTCCGTCGCAGTGCCCCAGTACCAGATGCCCAGTCGGCACTACTTCTCAAAGAAAGGTGTGCCTGCGCTCCACCAGCATGTCGCACACAACATCACCGCTTCTTTGAGAAACTCTGTGTGTGACAGGGTGCATTTCACCACAGACACTTGGACGAGTAGGCATGGACAGGGGCGTTACATGTCGCTGACTGGGCACTGGGTAACTATGGTGACAGCAGGACAAGGGGCTGCTGTCCAAGTCTTGCCGTCCCCACGAGTTGTGCGTCAATCCTCTTTATGTCATTTTTCCTCCACTGCTTCTGCCTCCTCAACCTCCTCTCGGTCTTCCACCTGCACCCAAAGCCTGTCTGGTCATGCCACAAGCTTTCTAACTGCGCAGAAGGGATCCTGCACACCTCCTTACTATGCTGGCAGTAGGGCTCAACGTCATCAGGCGGTTTTTACATTGAAATGTCTGGGAAATGTGAGTCACACAGCTGAGGAGTTGTGGTCAGCTCTGGAGAACCAATTTCATGAATGGTTGTCTCCACTGGACCTGAAACCAGGGAAGGCCGTGTGCGACAATGCTGCAAACCTGGGTGCGGCCCTTCGCCGGGGCAATGTCACACACGTGCCTTGTATGGCTCACATGTTGAACCTGGTTGTCCAGCAATTTTTAGCCCACTATCCCAGACTAGATGGCCTTCTGCAGAGGGCACGGTCGCTGTGTGCTCACTTCCGCCGTTCGCATCCCGCAGCTCAGCGACTTACATCTCTACAGAAGTCGTTGGGCCTGCCACTTCACCGGCTAAAATGCGATGTGCCTACCCGGTGGAATTCAACTCTGCACATGTTGCAGCGACTGTGGCAGCACCGACAAGCCCTGGTGCAATACGTTCTGACGTATAGCCTGGGCCAACGAGATTCAGAGGTGGGGCAAATCACGCTGGAGGAGTGGTCTCAGATCAGGGACCTATGCACCCTTCTGCACAGTTTTGAAATGGCGACGAAGATGTTTAGTGCTGACGATGCCATTATCAGCATGACTATTCCGGTGATTTACATGCTGGAGCACATGTTAAACAGAATTCGGAGTCAGGTGGTGGCACAAGAGGAGGTGGAGGAAGTAGAGGAGGAGGAGTTGTATGCGGAAGGGCTAACATCTGCAAGGTCCAGACAGTCGGCAGCACCAGGGCGGCAGGCATGTGAGGGTGGGGGAGATGATTTTACCAGGGCGCATGGTAGCAGCCAAACTAGTGAGGAAGGTGCAGGAGCCCAGGAAGAAGTGGAGGACGAACTGATGGAAGACTCATCAGATGAGGGAGACCTTGATCACATTTCTGTTGTGCGAGGTTGGGGGGAGAGGACAGAGGAAGGAAGCATGATTGTTACCTCGCCACCAACACAACAGGGACTTGGTGCTCCTGGATGCGCAACACACATGAGTGCCTTCTTGCTGCACTACCTGCAACATGACCCTCGAATTGTGAGAATTAGAAATAATCCTGACTACTGGGTTGCCACACTGTTAGATCCCCGGTACAAAAGTAAATTTGCAGAAATTATTCCTGCCATAGAAAGGGATGCACGCATGCAGGAGTATCAGCAGAGACTGTTGCAGAATCTTACATGTGCTTTTCCACAAAATACCAGTGGTGCACGTAGTGAATCTCACAGTTCCAACTTGCCAACCATGGTCTGTATGGAATTGTTCAATAAAGGGCCCAAAATTAAGATAACATAGATGGGAGAGGTCTCTATGAATAGGAATTCCTAAGTATTTGATACCCTGTGAGGGCCAGGCAAAGGGAAAGTTGGACTGGATGGAATCCTATATGGATTTAGGGAGGGAGACATCGAGGGCCTCAGACTTCGCTGCATTGATTTTAAAATTTTACCATGTAACAAAGTGATCTATTTCAGCCATAACAGCAGGGATGGATATATGTGATTGAGTGATATATACTAGGACATCATCAGCAAATAGAGAGCACTTGTACTCGGTGCCTCCCACCTCAATCCACCTAATATTGGGGTTATGGCGAATTGATGAGAGCAGGTGCTCCGTCACTAGGATGTATAAGAGAGGGGACAGAGGACATCCCTGCCTTGTCCCATTGGTGATTGTGAAAGGTGATGAAAATGTTCTGACGCACCCACTGGGCCTTGGGACACCCGGAGCCGGACCCTTTTTGGTGGATGCTGGTGGTTGTAGTCTTCGTGGCGGCGATCCGGTTCCGTGGCTCAGGGCGGTCAAACCAGTGGCGGAACTATTTATGTGGTTTTGATGTTTAAATGTCCGACTACGCCACCCGTGGATTGCGGTCAGAGTGAACCGCCGCTACAGGGCAGACCGCTAAGGCTGGTGTTGTGGGTGCAGCAGAGCGTAGCATAACTCCCCACGGGAGGAGTATAGCCTCAGGGCAGTGTATGCGGAGGATGGGGGTGATGGTGCAGGGCAGCAGCAGTAACGACACGGAGTCAGTGATGCAGTTCAGGGCCTTTACTCACAGTTCTTATTATCCAGACCACGTCTGCAGGTAACGGCTGCCCACGTCGTACTGTGCTCACCAGGTGAGGGGCTCAGACAACTCCCAGATAACTTTGGAGCGCTTCACAGGACCCCCTTTGTGTGTCCTTTGTCTGGCCTTTCTTACCAACACTTCTGTCCGGCTGCCTCGGGCCTCCTCTTGGTAAACTTGGCGCCAGTTTCCCTGACCCTATGTGGTGCCTTCCTAGCGGGTGGAGCAAGGGGCTGCGCCACATAAAATGTCAGAGCCTCCGGTTTCTAGCTGAGGGTCGTTTCCTGCCTCCACTAGTTCGGGGACCGGTCTCCCCCTTTGGCCTGACCCCTCCACGCAGGTGGATTCGGGCGTGCGGTGGCGACTCGCCCGTCCGCACCCCTGGGATCCCTTCATTCCTCGTTCCTGGAGCCTTCTCCGCTCCTCTTCCTTCCTTCTCCCTCTTGCAGGCCTGGGCCTCTGTTACTAGGCCCGCCTCCGGAGCAGAGCTCATGCAGAGCCCCTGCTCCCTGCCACTTCTGCTCAGACTTCTCTGCACTGAACTAAGATGGTGCCCACCTTTTATACTCCCTTCTCAATGCACCCAGGAACTGCTTCCTCCCTGCTCCTGCACTGCAGGGTTCCCCTTCCTCAGTGTTCCCTCCCCCCACTCCAGCCAGGGACAGGGACTGTCGTGCCCATCTCAGGGGCATATTGGTCGCCCTGCCCCACGGCAATGTGGTGTAATGCATGCAGGTATCGGGTCCTGATCCACACTCCATCCTTATCTGAGAGTGAGATATCACACCTCTGGGTGAGGTGCAATACGTCTGTAGCAACCGAGCCCTCGGTGCTACAGTTCCATTTATCTTCAGCCTAGGTGACGTATTGTGATACAGGGCCGTGATTTTGGCTATAAAAGGGTCCCCTAGACCCCTACCCCAAGCTTTTTAAGAGAATCATATATGGCGTGCCAGGAGACTCTATGGAATGCTTTCTCAGCATCCAACGAGAGTATCTACTTACAAATTTTTAACTGCATCTAGCCCAGGAAATACTTTGTGCCTAGTAGCAGTGTCTGCTAGTCAGCGGATTATCCTGGCTGTTAAGCAAGCTACACCACCTGTAGTTTGGACACTTAATTTTTTCAAAGGAAATGCTTCGGGACCATGGGATACTTAGTGAAGAGCATCAGGAGGCACCCCAAGGCATAGGGGCTGGGACTGGCAGTAGGATGCCTTGCGGTGGACAGCCAAGCTCGATCCTTATAAAAGCTTTTTAACTGCAGCAGCTTTAGTGGACGCTACTGGAGCTGGAATTACGCGGCTGCTGGCATGAGACTTGCCCTCCAATAGATCCTTGTAAATGGATTTAAAGTGTATTCATTCAAATTAGAGGGACAATTTAAATTAAAAAGCTTAGAGCTGCCTCCACCACAGGGGGGCTCTCTCGACCCACCAGCGGACAGGCACCAGTATTGGGAGAGGGGGGCTGGCCATCAGGGTTCACCGCGGCTCTGGCACAAACCCGGCGACACGGAGGTGGCACGGGCAGGAGCGGACTGGCCGTGTCGGCTTCTCACTTTTTGGATTTTAGAAGGGCATGACATGCCTATATCTGTGTCTCCCCCTCCTTTTACTCCTCCACCTCTTTTATTTTCGCATGACTATATGTACTTGTCACTTTTCCATGTGTTAGTTATGTCTTCTGAGCAGTTTGTCAGCTTTTGGACACCTTTGAAGGTGTTTTCTATGTGTTTCTATGTGTTTTTGTTTGCCTGCCATTGGTTTTAACGGTGTTCGAAGGTGTTCGACGAACAGTTCGACGAACAGTTCGGCGAACACACGGGTGTTCGACGAACCGAACCGAACTCGAACACTATGGGGGTGGCTCAACACTAGTTCACAGTTTGGGACCCAGTCCTTTGTCAGCCCTTATTCATACATTGAGGTCAACTTTGACGCATGGTAAGTTTTTTAATATTAGACACTGTAGGACTATCACGAACGGGTTCACCTTGTCGATGGTAGGATGGCTTATAAACTATTTTTGATCAAAAACAGTGTTACTAAAAATCCTATTTTATTTCAAGGCACTTGCTTTTCATTTATTTACAGCAGGGCTTATGTTTGTTTTGCTTTTTGTAGGTTTTTCTGATTCATGGCCATTATGAAACTTGTATTCATGTGCTGCATGTATTCCATATTAAACCAAGCTCAAACTTTGTGTTTTTTCTACAATAAAAATTACAGACCTCTCCATTTTTTGTTGGTGGAAAGCTTGCATTATCGGCATTGTATCAAATACATATTTCCCCCACTGAAAGTGAGCCCTTTAAAAAACAGTCTGTGATAATATGTCAAAGGAAAATAACCTAATATTTAAATCAAGTTTTTATTTTACACTTTTGTTTTTACATTTTTATCTAGTACTGGTAAAAAGTTTGGACACACCTTTTCATGCAATGGTCTTCTTTGTTCTTATTGAGCAGCAAAACCACAAGGGAACACATATGGAAAAAAGGAGTAAAGAAAAATGTGCGTAACAAACCAGAAGACGTGTTAAACCTTTTATTCCTCAAAATACCCACCCCTTTTACTCTGATGCCAGCTTTAAATATCTTTGGCATTCTCTCAAGCAGATATATCAGGTAATCATCTAGAATGGCTTTCCAAAAGTCTTGAAGGAAGTCCCAGAGTTGCTGAGCATGTGCTGGTTGTTTTGTCCACTATGTGGTCTAACTCATCCCAAACCATCTTAATTAGATTGAAGTCGGGTAATTGTGAAGGCCATGACATTTGATGCAGCACTCCATCTCTCTCCTTCTTTGTCATATAGCCTGGAGGTTTGTTCTCTGTCATTGTCCTGTTGCAGCACAAATAATGGTCCTACTAATTATAAACTAGTTTGGATGGCATGCTGTTGCAGAATGCTGTTGTAGTCATACTGGGTAAGTGTGCCTTGAATTTTGACTATATCATAAACAGTATCAGCAGCAATGCATCCTCCAGACCATTACACCTCACCCTTCAAGCTTCATGGTAGGCATCACAAATATAGAAACCATCAGCTCACCTTTTCGGCATCTTACAAAGACAATGTAGTAGTTGTTACCAAAAATCTCATATTATGACTTATCAAACTACAGTACAGATGTATAGATGGGACTAGCCAAGCATTTAACTCGCCAATCACATAGACAATAAATGGGATTGAGGCCACACACATGCACTTCTGCTCCATTCAGGATGTAGCTGCAGAGCCCTGTTCTCAGTCTTGTACAGCCCTGGTCTCAGTCTTGTACAGCCCTGGTCTCAGAATCACTGTGGTTCCCAGTCTAACACCAGCGATAAGCAAGGTGTTTCCCATCCCATGTATAGGGACTAGCTTGTTTTATTGTGAATAACCCTTTAAGAATAAACTTGAAATCTTTAGAATTGTTTATAGAGATAGTATATAAATGTTTTATTAATGTTAAATTATTTAGATACACAGAACAAACATTCACTGCATTGGGTAGCCTTATCATTTTAACCTGCTGCATTCACTGACTGTTGCAATATCAAGTTTGATGTATTCTTTATGGGCACTCAGTACATTAATCCTCACTGAAGTCCGGTAAATCAAAATTATACCATCTGGCTTCCTATTCATAATGATGAATTTGAGTTTGAGGTGATTAAGTTTGCTAGGCCTTTGCATTTTAATGTAAAAATTAGAGTATTATAAAGGCATTTAGAAATGACCAATAGTTAGAATAAACTTAGTGACAGGATCTAATTTGTGTACTTGCTAGTAAAGCTTAATTTTAATTAGACGACTTGGTATTTCAGCACCGTTTCAAATAGACAGAACTTTAGTGATTAGGAATATGAAGCTGTTAAATTGACAAATGGAGCAAGAAACATTTACAACAGCACTAAGAAGCAAGGGCATTGATAATGATAACACTGAGCTGATCTTCACTGTGAAAGATTAACTAGTCAGTGCAAAAATTCTACTTCTAATTCTAAAATTCTGTTTTGTTATTACAACTCAACTTCACAAATGTACAGTTATATCACATTAGACAATACAAATCTACTATTGTGTGGCTTTATAGGACCCCTGGAATAGTATGTGACCAATCTTTGAATTTTGTAAGTATTAGGCTATGTGCCCACGATGCAGAAATGCTCAGGATTTTTTCCTGAGCGTCTCTGCATCTCCCTGGCAGAAAAAAAACGCATGTGGATTGTGCATGCGGATTGTACATGCGTTTTCCTGCCAGGGACATGCGGAAATGGAGCGCAATTCACTGACATTTCCGCATGTGAATTGACAAGCGCTTTCCAAGCGATTAGCATCACTTGGAAAGTGCTTGTGACAACTAGGTCACACTATATAAATCCATGCAAACAGCATGGATTTATATAGTGTGACCCGAGAGAGTGTATATACTTACCCTCCGATGGCCTGCGCTGGCTTGTTTCGCTCGGTCCCGGCTGTAGGCAGCAGTGAATTGAAAAAAGACCTGTCACATGACTCTGACGTCAGCGCAGGTCCTTCAATTCACTGCGAAGTGCCGGGAAGCAAGTAGGAGCACAGCCGACAGAAGGTAAGTATACATTTATTTTTTATTTTATTCTTTTTTTACAGATTTTTTAATGGTACCTAGGTGTGGATGAGACTCTCCTCTCATCTACACCCGGGTACCATCCACACATTGGAACGCATGGATTACACATCTACATATACAGTGATGCATAATCCATGTGGTCTAATGCAAGTCAATGGCGGCGAAGACGCAGCACTTCCGCAAAATAATTGGTAGTGCTGTGTTTTTTTCCGCAATGATAATCCGCAGCGGAAATTTTCGCAGCAAGTGCACAGCACATGCGGATTATCATTGGGGAACATTGCTGCCCTTCTACCATGCATTTTTAATGCGTTTTTAATGCGTTTCCGCAGCTGCAAAAACTCTGCGAAAACGCATTAAAAATGCATCGTGGGCACACAGCCTAAGACATATTTCTATATCTAAATTAATCATATATCAATTTTTCCAAGATTAGTTGATTTGACACACAATTTTGATATATGAACAAACCTTAATGGTGGTGTTCTGGAGTTTAACCTCCATCAATGTCCTTTCCTTTCTTTTAGAGATACTATGCAATTCTACTTTTTATAAGTCACAGTCACTAATTTTAATGGTGAGGTTTCCATGGGTGAATGCTTATTTACCCATATATTAAAAATATTGTTGCAATGCGCCCTAAATCTAAACAAAAGAATGCAACAGCACCCTGTATACACTGATATATGCACTCATTGAATATATGAAATTTAAACTGCATTACTGTCATATAAAATATACTTAGCATATATTATACTTAGCACACAAATTGGCCAATTCATGTGTCCCCATATCAACGCTACCTTTCTTTGGCATGACCCTAAACCTCGAAAATCCTACAAATTTAAAGTCAGTGCACAGTCACTATCTTCAAGCTGTTCATAGTTCATTTTATTAGAATATAAAATATAAATATGCAGTAATATAAAGAGAACATAGGAAAGGTAGCACTCACCAGCTGCAGCAGTAAAACAATCTTTATTCAGAGAAAAGTCATCACAGGAAGCGGTAGGCTATGGTGTGCGGGGGATTGCAGGACTGGACGACGGCCATTTCGCGCTGGTAATGTGCTTCTCCGCGACCATCATATATATGCAGTCATGACCGAATGTGTTGTCACTCTTGAAATTGTTCCAGAAAATGAAGTATTTCTCACAGAAATTTATTGCAATTACACATGTTTTCTTATACACATATTTATTTCCTTTGTGTGTATTAGAACAACACAAAAAAAACGAGACAAAAAGGCAAATTGAACACGATTTCACACATAACCCCAAAAATGGGCCAGACAAAATTGTCGGCATCCTCAACTAAATATTTGGCTGCACACCCTTGGGATTAAATAACTGCAATCAATCGCTTCCTATAACCATCAACAAGCTTCTTACAACTCTCAACTGGAATTTTGGACCACTCTTCTTTTGCAAACTGCTCCAGGTCTCTCATATTTGAAGGGTGCCTTTTCCCAACAGGGTGCCAACACTTTCGGCCATGACTGTATATACAGTATATATGTATATATATATACAGTATATATACAGTGAAGGAAATTATTATTTGATCCCTTGCTGTTTTTGTAACTTTGCCCACTGACAAAGACATGAACAGTCTATAATTTTAAGGGTAGGTTAATTTTAACATTGAGAGATAAAATCTCCCCCCAAAAAATCAAGAAAATCACATTGTATAAATTAGATACATTTATTTGCATTTTGCAGTGAGAAATAAGTATTTGATCCCCTACAAACCATTATGAGTTCTGGTTCCTACAGACCAGTTACACACTCCTAATCAACTCGTTACCTGCATTAAAGACAGCTGTCTTACATAGTCACCTGCATAAAAGACTCCTGTCCACAGACTCAATTAATCAGTCAGACTCTAACCTCAATGACATGGGCAAGACCAAAGAGCTTTCTAAGGATGTCAGGGACAAGATCATAGACCTGCACAAAGCTGGAATGGGCTACAAAACCATAAGTAAGACGCTGGGTGAGAAGGAGACAACTGTTGGTGCAATAGTAAGAAAATGGAAGAAATACCAAATGACTGTCAATCGACATCGGTCTGGGGCACCATGCAAAATCTCACCTTATAGGGTATCCTTGATCATGAGGAATGTGAGAGATCAGCCTAAAACTACACGGGGGGGAGCTTGTTAATGATCTCAAGGCAGGTGGGACCACAGTCACCAAGGAAACCATTGGTAACACATTATGCCTTAACCCCTTAATAACATCTGACGTACTAATACGCGTCTGTGCCCTGGGACTTAAGAGCCAGACCCGTATTAGTACGTCATCGCGATCGCGCGCGCACACAGGCTGTGCGGGCGCGATCGCCGCCGGGTGTCAGCTGATTGTCACAGCTGACACCCGGTACTATGTGCAGGGAGCGGTCACGCACCGCTCCCAGCACATTAACCCCCGCGATGCTGCGATCGAAGTCGATCGAAGTCGATCGCGGCATTGCGGGGGCAAGGGGAGGTGATCGGCGATACTCACCTCCTCTTCCGGCTTCTAGCGCAGTCTGCAAAGGCTTCCCGGGTGTTGCCATGACGACCCGATGTCGTCATGACAACATCCGGGTCACCAGAGAGCAGGAAGATTGCTTGGACATGCGCAGTGCATCTCCAAGCAATCTTCACACTGTGCACTTCTGACAGCCTTCATGGCATAGGGATGGTGCTCCATTCCTGTGCCATGCAGGCGATCAGAAAAAAAAAAGTGAAAGTCCCAGAGTGGGACAAAGTAATAAAGTGTATAAACTGTGTGAAAGTGGAAAAAAAAAAAAAAAATGTGCAAAAATATTATAAAAAAATAAAAAAAATAATACACCAAAAATAAAAATATAATGTACCCATCAATAAATATTATTATAAAAAAAATAAAAAAAACAATAAAAGTACACATATTTGGTATCGCCGCGTCCGGAACAACCTGACCTATAAAACTGTCCCACTAGTTAACCCCTTCAGTGAACACGGTAAAAAAAAAAAAAAAAAAACCAAGCAAAAAACAATGCTTTATCACCATACCGCCAAACAAAAAGTGGAATAACACGCGATCAAAAAGACGCATATAAATAAAAATGATACCGCTGAAAACGTCATCTCGTCCCGCAAAAAACAAGCCACCATATAGCTCCATCAGCCGAAAAATAAAAAAGTTATAGCTCTCAGAATAAAGCGATACTAAAAAATATTTTTTTCTATAAAATAGCTTTTATTGTGTATAAGCGCCAAAACATAGAAAAATGATACAAATGTGGTACCGCTGTAAACGTACTGACCCGAAGAGTAAAGCTGCCTCATCAATTTTACCACACGCGGAACAGAATAAAAAAAAAAAAAAAAAACAATTCCTGAATTGTTGGTTTTTGTTTATTCTGCCTCCCAAAAATCGGAATAGAAAGCGATCAAAAAATGTCACGTGCCTGAAAATGGCACCAAAAACAACGTCAAGTCATCCCGCAAAAAACGAGCCGTCACATGACTGTCTGCTAAAATCTGGAAAAATTATAGCTCTCAAAATATGGCGATGCAAAAACTAGATTTTACAAAAAATGCGTCTTTTAGTGTGTGACAGCTGTCAGTCATAAAAACCCCATATGATTCTGGCATTGCTGTAATCACACCGACCCGAAGAATAAAGTCGTCTAATCACTTATACCGCACAAGGAACGGCGTCAAAAATAAACTCTTGAGTTAGGATTGGGCTAGGGTTAGGGCTGGGTTTGGGGCTAGGGTTGTGCTGGGGCTAGGGTTGTGCTGGGGCTAGGGTTGTGCTAGGGTTAGGGCTGGGGTTGGGATTTTTTTCAAAAGTAAGAAAAAAAGATGACGATATGGCGACTAGTGTTGAGAGCAAGTGCTCGCTACTTGAGTTTGCATCGGGTGCTCTGGTATGCATTTAGTATCGTGGGTATTTGAGTGACATGCTCTAGTCTCTGCCCCATATGCTTCGCGGCCAAAAAACTTTACGGGGATTGCCTGCCATGCACGAGCGATCCCCGCATGTTTTTTTTTGGGTGTATAATAACCGTGAAACATGCGGAGCAGGGACTCGAGCATGTCACTCGAGCACATGCTGTACATGGTGCATACCTGAGTACCCGATGCAAACTCAAGTAGCGAGCACTTGCGCTCAAGAATAATGACAACTTATTCAATATGATGACCTAATGTAAACAAATAATGTGCCGTACCTCTGGGTTCAAAATGTTCACTATACACCTTAATAAAATCTTTGAGGGGTCACTTGTGGGGGAGCTCCAATGTTTGGGCACACAGGGACTCTCCAAATGCAACATGATATCCGCTAACAAATTGTCGGCTCAAATTGTTAGCGGATATCATGTTGCATTTGGAGAGTCCCTGTGTGCCCAAACATTGGAGCTCCTCCACAAGTGACCCCATTTTGGAAACTAGACCCCCAAGGCACCTATCTAGATGCATAGTGAGCACTTGGAACCCCTAGGTGCTTCACAAATTAATTCGTAAAAATGAAAAAGTGTTTTTTTTTTCACTTTTTCATTATTACGAATCAATTTGTGAAGCACCTGGGGGTTCCAAGTGCTCACTATGCATCTAGAAAGGTGCCTTGGGGGGTCTAGTTTCCAAAATGGGGTCACTTGTGGGGGAGCTCCAATGTTTGGGCACACAGCAGCTCTCCAAACGCAACATGGTGTCGCTAACAATTTGAGCCAATTTTGCGATAAATTTGTTAGCGGACACCATGTTGCATTTAGAGAGCCGCTGTGTGCCCAAATATTGGAGCTCCCCCACAAGTGACCCCATTTTGGAAACTAGACCACCCAAGGCACCTATCTAGATGCATAGTGAGCACTTGGAACCCTCAGGTGCTTCACAAATTGATTCATACAAATGAAAAAGTGTTTTTTTTTTCACTTTTTCATTGTTACGAATCAATTTGTGAAGCACCTGGGGGTTCCAAGTGCTCACTATGCATCTAGATAGGTGCCTTGGGGGGTATAGTTTCCAAAATGGGGTCACTTGTGGGGGAGCTCCAATGTTTGGGCACACAGGGACTCTCTAAATGCAACATGGTGTCCTCTAACAAATTTAACGGAAAATCGGCTCAAATTGTTAGAGACACCATGTTGCGTTTGGAGAGCCGCTGTGTGCCCAAACATTGGAGCTCCCCCACAAGTGACCCCATTTTGGAAACTAGACCCCCCAAGGCACCTATCTAGATGCATTGTGAGCACTTGGAACCCTCAGGTGCTTCACAAATTGATTCATAAAAATGAAAAAGTGTTTTTTTTTTTCACTTTTTCATTGTTACGAATCAATTTGTGAAGCACCTGGGGGTTCCAAGTGCTCACTATGCATCTAGAAAGGTGCCTTGGGGGGTCTAGTTTCCAAAATGGGGTCACTTGTGGGGGAGCTCCAAAGTTTGGGCACACATGTGCTCTCCAAACACAACATGGCGTCCGCTAATTATTCAAGCAAATTTTACAATCAAAAAGTCAAATGGCGCTCCTTCCCTTCCGAGCCCTGCCGTGCGCCCAAACAGTATTTTTTCCCCAAATATTGGGTATCTGCGTGCCCAGGGGAAATTGCACAACAAATTTTGGGGTCCATTTTTTCTTGTTACCCCTGTGAAAATAAAAAAAATTGGGTCTAAAGTAACATTTTTGTGAAAAAAGTTAAATGTTCATTTTTTTCTTCCACATTCAAAAAATTCCTGTGAAGCACCTGAAGGGTTAATAAAGTTCTTGAATGTGGTTTTGAGCACCTTGAGGGGTGCAGTTTTTAGAATGGTGTCACTTTTGGGTATTTTCTGTCATAAAGACCTCTCAAAGTGACTTCAAATGTGATGTGGACCCTAAAAAAATGGTTTTGTAAATTTTGTTGGAAAAATGAGAAATCGCTGGTCAACTTTTAACCCTTATAGCTCCCTAACAAAAAAAAATTTTGGTTCCAAAATTGTGGTGATGTAAAGTAGACATGTGGGAAATGTTATTTATTAACTCTTTTGTGTGACATATCGCTCTGATTTCAGGGCTTAAAAATTCAAATTTTGAAAATTGTAAAATTTTCAAAATTTTCGCCAAATTTCCATTTTTTTCACAAATAAACGCAAGTGATATCGAAGAAATTTTTCCACAATCATGAAGTACAATATGTCACGAAAAAACAATCGCAGAATCAGGGGGATCCGTTGAAGCGTTCCAGAGTAATTACCTCATAAAGTGACAGTGGTCAGAATTGTAAAAATTGGCCCGGTCATTAACGTGCAAACCACCCGCGGGGCTTAAGGGGTTAAAGATTTAAAATCTTGCAGTGCTCGCAAGGTCCCCCTGCTCAAGAAGGCACATGTGCAGTGTGCAGGCCCATCTGAAGTTTGCCAATGAACACCTGAATGATTCTGTGAGTTATTGGAAGAAGGTGCTGTGGTCAGATGAGACAAAAATTGAGCTATTTGGCATTAACTCAACTCGTAGTGTTTGGAGGAAGAGAAATGCTGCCTATGACCGAAAGAACATTGTCCCCACTGTCAAGCATGGAGGTGGAAACCATTATGTTTTGGGAGTGTTTCTCTGCTAAGGGCACAGGACTACTTCAATGGGAGAATGACTGGAGCCATGTACTGTAAAATCCTGAGTGACAGCCTCCTTCCCTCCGCCAGGGCGTTAAAAATGGGTTGTGGCTGGGTCTTCCAGCAAGACAATGACACAAAACATACAGCCAAGGCAACAAAGGAGTGGATCAAAACGAAGCACATTAAGATCATGGAGTGGCCTAGCCAGTCTCTAGACCTTAATTCCATAGAAAACTTATGGAGGGAGTTGAAGCTCCAAGTTGCCAAACGACAGCCTCAAAATCTGAATGATTTAGAGATGATCTGCAAAGAGGAGTGGACCAAAATTCCTCTTGAAATGTACGCAACCCTCATCATCAACTACAAAAAAAGTCTGACTGCTGGGCTTGCCAACAAGGGTTTTGCCACCAAGTATTAAATGTTTGCCAGAGGAATCAAATACTTATTTCTCACTGCAAAATGAAAATAAATGTATCTAATTTATACAATGTGATTTTTGGGGGATATTCTATCTTTCAATGTTAAAATTAACCTACCCTTTATCCCTTTCTGACGAGGTCAGTAATAGTATGTAGCTGCGCACTGGGCCTTATGGACCAGCTACGTACTATTACGCATAATGCGATCGTGATCGCACACAAGCGGTGGGGGCGATCACCGCCGGGTGTCAGCTGATTGTCACAGCTGACACCCGGTGCTATGTGCCAGGAGCGGTCAAGCACCGCTGCTGGCACATTAACCCCCGAAATGCTGCGATCGAAGTCGATCCGGGAGCAAGAGGAGGTAAGCGCCGTTACTTACCTCCTCTCCGGCATCCCGCGCTGTCACTGCCGGATCCCGGATGCTGTCATGGTGACCCGATGTTGTCATGACAACATCCGGGTCACCTGTAGGCAAGAAGTTACTTTGGTCATGCGCAGTGCGCGACCAAAGCAACTTCAGCATGTAGCGCTGACAGACTTTATATAGCATAGGAATGCTGCTACATCTCTATGCTATATAAGCGATCAGGCTGCAAAAAGTGAAAGTCCCATAGTGGGACATAGTGAACAAGTAAAAAAAGTGTCAGATAGTGAAAAAAAAAAAATTTGTAAAAATATAAAAATAAAAAAAATGGAAAAAATAATCCCCAAAAAATTAAAATATACTGTACCCATAAAAAAATATTATTATGAAAAAAAACAAACCAATAAAAGTACACATATTTAGGATCGCCGCATCCGGAACGACCTGACCTATAAAATTGTCCCACTCGTTAACCCCATTAGTGAACACGGTAAAAAAATAAATAAATAAACAAAGCAAAAAATGATGCTTTATCATCATACCGCCAAACAAAAAATGGAATAAGATGCAATCAAAAAGACGAATGTAAATAAAAATGGTACCTCTGAAAACATCATCTTGTCCCGCAAAAAACAAGCCGCCATACAGCTCCATCAGCCGAAAAATAAAAGTTATAGCTCTCAGAATAAGGCGATACAAAAAAAATCTTTTTTCTATAAAATAGTTTTATTGTGTAAAAGCGGCAAAACATAAAAAATGATATAAATGTGGTACTGCTGTAAACGTACTGACCAGAAGAATAAAGCTGCCTTATCAATTTTACCAAACGCGGAACAGCATAAAAAGAAAAAATATTCCTGAATTGTTGTTTTTTGTTTATTCTGCCTCACAAAAATCGGAATAGAAAGCGATCAAAAAATGTTACATGCCCGAAAACGATACCAATAAAAGCGTCAACTCATCCTGCAAAATACAAGCCAACACATAACTTTGTCAGCCGAAATATGGAAACATTTTAGCTCTCAAAATCTGGTGATGTAAAAACTAGTCTTTGCAAAAAAAAGCGTCAATCATAAAAACCCGATATGAATCTGGCATCGCTGTAATTGCACCGACCCAAAGAATACAGTTATACTGCACGAAAATCAGCATAAAAAATAAACTCTAGGGTTAGGGTTGTGGTAGGGTTAGGGTTGTGCTAGGGTTAGGGTTGTGCTAGGGTTTGGATTTTTTCAATGGCGACCAGTGTTGAGCGCATGTGCTCGCTACTTGAGCTTGCATCGGGGGCTCGGGTATGCACTGAGTATCGCGGGTGCTTCAGTGACATGCTCGAGTATCTGCCCCATATGCTTCGTGGCCAAAAAAATTTGCATGGATTGCCTGCCATGCACGAGCGATGTTTTTTTTGGGTGTCTAACAACCAAGAAACATGCGGGGCGGGGACTCGAGCATGTCACTCGGGCACTTGCGATACATGGTGCGTGCCCGACGCAAACTCAAGTTTCCACTATTTAGGCGCATCAGGGGCTCTCCAAATGTGACATGGCATCTGCTCTCAATTCCAGCCAATTTTGCGTTCAAAAAGTCACACAGTGCTCCTTCTTTTCTGAACCCTGCCATGCGCGCAAACAGTGTATTTTCCCCACATATGGGGTATCGGCGTACTCAGGAGAAATTGCAGAAATGTTTTTGGGGTCCATTTTCTCCTCTTACTGTTGTGAAAATAAAAAAATTGGGGCTAAAACAACATTTTTGTGGAAAAAGTTGATTTTTTTATTTTCACGGCTCCATATTATAAACTTCTTATATAAACAAAGTTATAAACCCACTCAGGAGAAATTGCACAACAAATGGTATGGTGCAATTTCTCCTGTTACCCTTATGAAAATGCTGAATTGAGGGCTGAAAACATTTTTTGGGGAAAAATGTGAAAATTTTAAATTTATGGCTCAATGTTATAAACTTCTGTGAAGCACCTGGGGTTCAAGGTGCTCATCACACATCTATATAAGTTCCCTGAGGGGTCTAGTTTCCAAAATGGTGTCACTCGTGGGGGATTTCTACTGTTCAGGCACATCAGGGGCTCTCCAAACACAACATGGAGTCAGCTAATTATTCAAGCAAATTTTACATTCAAAAAAGTCAAATGGCGCTCCTTCCCTTCCGAACCATGCCATATGCCCAAACAGTGTTTTTACTTCACATATTAGGTATCAGTATGCTCAGGAGAAATTAAACAACAAATTTTGGGGTCCATTTTTTCCTCTTACCCTTGCAAAAATAAAAAAAATTGGGTCTAAAGTAACATTTTTGTGAAAAAGTTAAATGTTAATTTTTTTTTCCGCATTCCAAAAATTCCTGTGAAGCATCTGAAGGGTTAATAAACTTCTTGAAAGTGGTTTTAAGCACCTTGAGGGGTGCAGTTTTTAGAATGGTGTCACTTTTGGGTATTTTCTGTCATAAAAGCCCCTCAAAGTCACTTTAAATGTGATGTGGTCCCTAAAAAAATGTTTTTGTAAATTTTGTTGCAAAAATTAACCCTTATAACTTCCTAACAAAAAAAATTATTGTTCCAAAATTGTGCTGCTGTAAAGTAGACATGTGGTAAATGTTATTTATTAACTATCTTGTGTGACATATCTCTCTGATTTAAGGGCTTGAAAATTCAAAGCTTGAAAATTGCGAAATTTTCGCCTAATTTCCGTTTATTTCACAAATAAACGCAAGTGATGTTGAATAAATTTTACAACTATCATGAAGTACAATATGTCACAAAAAACAATCTCAGAATCAGGGGGATCTGTTGATGCGTTCCAGAGTTATTATCTCATAAATTGACAGTGGTCAGAATTGTAAAAATTGGCCTGGTCATTAACATGCAAACCACCCTCGGGGGTAAAGGGGTTAAAATTATAGTCTGTTCATGTCTTTGTCAGTGGGAAAACTTACAAAAACAGAAAGGGATCAAATAATTATTTCCTTCACTATATATACAGTATATATACTGTACTGTATGCTCAAAAAAATAAAGAAATAAAGGGAACACTCAAATAACACATCCTAGATCTGAATGAATGAAATATTCTCATTGAATACTTTGTTCTATGCAAAGTTGAATGTGCTAACAACAAAACCACACAAAAATTATCAATGGAAATCAAATTTATTAACCAATGGAGGCCTGGATTTGGAGTCACCCCCAAAATTAAAGTGGAAAAACACACTAGAGGCTGACCCAACTTTGATGTAGTGTCCTTAAAACAAGTCAAAATGAGGCTCAGTATTGTGTGTGGCCTCCACGTGCCTGTATGACCTCTCTACAATGCCTGGGCATGCTCCTGATGAGGTTGCGAATGGTCTCCTGTGGGATCTCCTCCCAGACCTGGACTAAGGCATCCGCCAACTCCTGGACAGTCTGTGGTGTAACGTGATGTTGGTGGATGGAGCGAGACATGATGTCCCAGATGTGCTCAATCGGATTCAGGTCTGGGGAACGGGCGGGCCAGTCCATAGCTTCAATGCCTTCATTTTGCAGGAACTGCTGACACACTCCAGCCACATGAGGTGTAAGCCATGAAGTGAGCATCTGGTCTAAGACAGGAAAGAATCGTTCATATCTAATTTGTAATTTGCTAATTTTGCAGTAGACTTCAAATTTGACAAATCATGACAAGCCGTGGTGTTACATATACAGTACTTACTGTATATTCTACTTTGCATATTTTTATTAACATTTTATTTTTAATTGTGGAATCATAAACATTAAAGGTTTTGCAATTCTTTGAAAATTTTGAGATGTCTGCAATGTATGGATGAATTGTTACTTTCAATAAATGATACAGCCGACTGTTTAAGATGTGTAGATGAATAGTATTATTAGATACCGCTCACTCCTGATTTATTTGCTGTAAGTTGCTGCCGCTGCCGGACACATAGTGGACGAGAGATATGTATCACAGAGGTGCATGTCCTCTGTGATATAATCCTGAAGTAATGCTCTAGTTCACATAGTACTAAGAGGGGTTAATCAGCCATGTTAGGCCAAGATCTAATTGTGAGCAAATGAAGAGTTAGGGCGAAAAAGGACTAAGCAGCTGGAATCTAAGCCAAGCGGGCACACCAGCACTGTTGTATGGACTTTTGCTATTACGCTTGACATATTGTGACATACTATTGCACATGCACTTTTAAATAGACATTGTTACATCGTTTGTATGTATTATACTTATTGCTGACATGGATCACTATTTTCAACATTTATTATGCCCTACCTGAGGATGTCCGTTTGTTTTGTGTTGTATTTCGTTGATATTTTCATTTTTTAAACAATTTCAATAAGTTCTTATATTTTATTAATGGAAAAAGTGTGATATGTTGTTTCTGTAGGGATTTATTTATGCAAACATACAGCATTATTACTTCATTTTTGTTCTTTTGAATTGGTTATCTCAGTATATACAGGCTGCCGATCACTTGATGAATGAGCAAACTGCTGGTTCATTGGAAGAAATGATCTTTTGTGCAGTACAAAAAATTATAATTCTCTGCGGTGCATTTTCGGTTGATAGTCGGTTGTTTAGTGTTGTTAGTCGGTTCTTGCAAACAGACCCTTTAGTCTGTCACGTACAATGTGGATTTGCTGAAACAACAAGAAGCAAAAATGTAGAATAAAATCAATGACCAAGAAGAAAATTGACTGAATTGGAATTTTCATTTTTAATACAGATTGTGATATATTTAACACAAAAATCTGATTTAAGTAATAGGTAATTTTCTGATGACACATTAAATTTAACTCAGTTTTGTTTATTTTACATTTATCAAGAATAGTGGCTGTTAAAGTGGCAGTAACTAAGAAGCAACAACTGCCCCTGTGTTTATAGCTGTGTTTAGAAAGGGCGTATCTCTAAAAGGGAATCTGTCAATAGGATCATCCCTCCTAAGCCATCTATATGGGCATGCAAATTATAGAAAGTTTAATAAAGTGATACCTTGATATCTATGGGCTATTGACTTAATCCAGAGAAATACGTGTTTTTCATATGTAAATGAGCTGTTAAGATCTAAGGGCTGGACATAGATCTTCTCGAGAAAATGCCCCCAGAGCTTATTTCAAGTGAAAGAGGAGGTTGCCAGTGTGGGATATGTAGATAAGGAGAGCAGACTGTCAGTCATTACATGTCTCATACTGTTAATGCCCCATTTCATTTAAAATAAGCACTGGAGGTAGATTCTTAAGGAAGATCTGTGTCCGGCCTATAGATCTTAACAGCTCGTTTAAATATTAAGAAAAATGTGGATTACTATGGAATAAGACATCAGATCGCAGATATCAAGCTATCATTTTGTTTAACTTTTTATTACCTGTGTGAGGAGCTGGCCATTGACTTTTTCCAGCATGGAGCACTGGTACGTCGTCAATGTTATTGCTGTGTTTATTAGAGATTTGCTTGCTCATCAGTTTAAGTGCCCAAATCTCTTCTGCAAAGTGTTCAGCCTCACGAATCAATGTTTCCATTCAGTGACAGTAAGCAGACGAAGATGTGCAGGCTGGATCTTATGTATACATAAGGCCCACATTAGCATTTCTGTCCTGCATCTGGTGGAGGTATGTGGGTCTTTGTTCCTCTTTGCAGGGGGGCATCCCTAATATACAACTCTACAGACAGGCTGGGGATTGGGCTTCTGGAACACTCTTCATTCTCTGAGCTAAAAGCAAATGTTTAAGGGGGAGGGTGTGAATACTTCTGCTCATCCAGGGGACTGATCCAAGGAGAGGAAGAACAAGAAGCCACATATTTAGTGAAGCAGTTGATGGAGTGATGCTGAAGGGCGAGGATCTGTTGATGAGGTCCTGGTGCCCTATATGGATGACCTATGGAGATTGGAGATTTGTTACCAGCTGAAGTTTAATGCACATGCTACGGTCGTGATATCTATCGTCTGGATGAGAGGGACTATCTTAAGGACTACTGTGTCCAGCTGGATAGGGAAATATGTGCTACGGTCGGGATATGAAGAGTGGACTGCAACTGAAGAGTATACCAACCAAAAATTGGGAGACAGTGGGTATCGCCTGGCATTGGGGCAGTAGAACTATCAGCCCCAGGATGGGATCTTGCATTGTGATCATCTACTTGGAATTGCTGTAAGACCATGGATGTAGGGAATAAAAAATAGTTGCGTTGTTAATCTGCCTAGGTGATTATTACAACCCACAACCTCAGATCTTCACAAGCTGTATGGCCTTATAGATGGCTTAGAGTCAGATCCCAATCAATTATTTTTTTAAATCAGTCTAATTGAAATGAAAGTCAAAGAAAATATAGGATAACCATATAGGATAACCATAAGGCTGTGTTTAAAGGAAATCTTTCAGCAGGTTATTGCCATTTAATCTCAGAAAAGTAAATAGTAAAATAGCATGCTGAATGAACAAAATAAAATTTTAATCTTTATATATAGTTGTAGCTCCTTTATTATGAAAGGGAATGTCAGCAAGTTTTTGCTATGTAATTTGAGAGCTGCATGATATAGCATCAGAGATCCTGATTCCAGTGATGTATCACTTACTGGACTACTTGGTGCAGTTTTGATATAATCCTTGTTTTATCTGTTGTAGATGTAGTAGTGCTCAAAATCTGATCTATATATAACACTGCCCACACCCATGACTGGAAGCTTCCTGTGTACACTGTGCATTATCAGCAAGTTTTCACCCATGGTGGGGACAGGGATTAGCAAGATTTATCTGCATGTGAGTCCTAGTCAGGCAGTGATAAACTCCTGCTGATAAAACACTGATTGTATCGAAACTACAACACACAGCCTAGTAAGTGACACATCCTTGGAATCAGACAATTTCCCTATATTATGCCGCTCACAGATTGCATAGCAAAACATGCTGACGGATTCCCTTTAATAATAAAAGTGTTACAACTATATATAAAGATAAAGATAAAAATTGTATTTTGTTTATTCAGCATGCTATTTTACTATTCAGATGACAAACAAAAGGTAAAGTAAAAGTAAAACATATTAAATTGTATTTTTTTAGAATTACTTTTAGTTCAACCTACCCTTTGTAAATAACTGTAGCTTGAGCAATTTCTGGCTATCAATATGTGCATATGACAATATGACTTAAGTATATTCTGTACTCTTTTCTACAGTGCTTGTTTCCTGCAGTACACATGCATATATATAGAATATTGATATATTGATTTGCTGTTTGTTCTATTAATATTCCATTTTGACATAAACCGTTCAAGTGTAAATAAGGAAAATGTTTCATTTAATGAAACACTTTAAAAATGGAATTATTTGTGGTTTCTTGTGAGGAATATGCTTTTCATATGTCTGTTATTTTCAAGAAAAAAACAGTATTCTCTTATGTCACTGGATGAGGGACAATGAAAGATCCAGTCTTGTGTAAATGGCTATGTCTTACCATCACTCTTATGCTCGGCATGGAAGCTGTACTCCTGACATTAACTTGTGCATCAGTTGGAATTGAAGTGAGTTTAAAGTGACCTTGCCTGGTTGTTGAAGTAGAAATTATCTCGATCTAACCAAATACAAGAATTTAATTGTTTTAGGTTTAACACATTTTAAGCCATTTATTTATACATTTACTTTTAATAAATAAGGGAATCTGAATATTTAGCAAATCTTTACCAATATAATGATACTCTAAGCAGTATTATTTTCCATGTATTCATTTAGGCTTTCCCCATTCCAACGGTCATTATTTGTTTACTTTTATTCATTGACATATGTCTTCTTATTTTTGCATTAATGGTACATAAAACCTATATTTTAGTATTATTTTTTTGCTGGGTGGTAAATAGCAATTTTCACCAATTAAGTAATTAGCTGAATGGTAATTAGGTGGTTAAGATATTTTTTTCATTAACAGGATTCTTGTTGGATATAATTGTTAGAGCCCGATTATTTACATCCCCTGAATTTCATACGACTTATCAGTATTAAAATATATAATATTTCATCTAGTTTTTATTGCATATTTTATTTGGTATTTTATCATATTTTACTGACAGCAATTATCAAAAAGGATATCCATCCAGATTGCCACATGAAACATCTTGAGAGTTGATTTTTTTCTGTGTTTGTTTTCTTAGTGACTATGTTATAATTTTTAAATATATTTTATTGTATATGTTATAATGATTATATCGATTGGCAACTTACAATTTATTTTCATTTTGAAAATTTGAAAATTGTTTCTTTTATTTTCTTACTTTTGCAATTTTTAAATGTATTTTATTGAAAGTTTTGACATAAACCAAAAGTAATATACAGTTTCCTGAATCTCATTACACTGTATTTCTGTGACTTGCCACTACCTTGTTCGCTGACCCCTGGCATATGTATATAAAGCACAATGTGAGAAGTTAAAATATCATTTTTAACATTGACATTAAACTATATCATGTCGCGGCTAAAAAACACATGCCATTGTATGGATTATTCTGCTCCAATTCTTCCTTTACCCCTATTACCACCATTTTTAAACCCTGAACTCTTATCTTAGAAAAACATACGGAGACTTATTGCTTTGGATAAAATTGGCCACAGCGGTCGTTTATTTAACAAATAATACAAAACAATAACCATTGTACATTTTTACCCAGAAAAACAGAGGGAGGTCCTTGGAGTTACCAACAAAGATCTGACACACCTTTTTTAAATTATTTAAATTATAACTTGCTTTACCCTCAGCCGTAAAACCCAAGCTGAAGGGCACCACACCATGGTCAGTGGTAATTTAACGCCAACCACCGGCTCCCAGGGTCCACCCCTGTCCAGAGCCCCATTAAGTGCCAGATCCTCCATTATTAATTCCATTCTGAGGGGAACCCTCCAACTGATTCCCCCCAAACCAATTTTTTAACACCAACTTCAAGGACCCCCCCCACCACAGCAAACGCACTCTGACACCTCAAGTGCGTGCACCCCCAACCAACTCCAAGGCACGTTCTACTCCATCTTGGATAGCAAATGCCCAAATATCGATACCCACTGCATTCAAGTGTACTCCATCCTGTAACTAAAAATTTCCTTCTGTAGATTCCAAATCATGATGATGTACACTAACCTTGTTTAACATGACCCTTGCCCTATTAAACCCTTCACTAATCTCTCTGAACGCCAAACTTTTCTACGCATTGTGTCCGACCAGACAAGTAAGGTATTCGGAAATTCAGACCACAATCGCAACAAATCAAAACGAATATCCTTAACTCTCTCACTGCCTGCGCGCCCAAATCGTTACCTCCAACGTTTAGTATCAATATATCTGGCATCCTGTCCAAACGAGAAGCTTTATGCAATTCTGCCAACACCTGACTCCACACTATACCTCTAAATCCCAGCCATCTAATTATCAGCTCCTTCCTACGAAAAACTAGCTGCCTTCTGTCTGGTCTGACATCTGCGCGCTTCGATCCCCAATAAACAAAAGAATGTCCAAAGTACCATGCCAACATTGATTTAGTACCTGAAATACAAAATCAAAAAACATCTTAAACACTAAACCTTACCATCATTTGATAGGAAGCAGACGAAAATTCCTTTTATTGAAACTAATGTCTCACATATGACCTGTATCTATCAGAACTCCATCTACCAATTCTTTTTATATCGTCCGGAGCCAAACCCCTATCCGCCGCTTCTGTCGCAGCCCCTATTCGAAATGAATGAGAAGCATAACGATCTGCATCCAAACCCAACTCCATTAAACCTTTTTTCATTACAGTGATAAACTGATATCTGGACAAAAAGGATTCGTCCGCATGTCTAAGCAAATTAACTCTATTCCCATCACTCAAATCATGATATTCTTTAAAACAACGCCATGGGCACATTTCAGAACCTACCACAATCACTAATTTAACCTTCCTACCCTGACTGATCTGATCTGTCTTAGACTGTCTAATCCAAAACTCAATTCCCCTATCTGTGCAAACCACATCTTCCCATAATAAACCACCAGCTTTAAACCTACTTTTTGACACTAATTCCCTCACCCTTAATGCCCCAAAAGATGCAAGGGAAAAAGATAACCTGAATAACACTGCCTCAAAATTTGAAGTACAAATTATTCCTAAATTACTTCTTAAACTCTCCAACATTCCGAATGAAATAGGGCGACATGTATCTACACATACGTGACCCCTGCTATACCCCTTCAAAGCTTGTCTTACTAAAAATTCCTTAGTTACATGACCCGTAAGCTTAAATCCAAAAGCCAACGCTGCAATAAAGGTGTTCATTTTTGACACCGACCAGTTAATTTCGGATCCACAGCCAATAAAAAATAATACCGCAAACATTATCCACATCTGCCACCACATCACCCCAATACGACAACCAGCTTTCCCACCTCACCAAGTCGATTCATATGCTTCCCATGTACCATCCGCAACCGAACACCATATCAGTCTGCTTGCTCTTCTGTAGCCAGTCTCCACAGGTGTGATGGACACTCCAAACCCGATTCCTGAGCCTCCGGAGCCAGTAATCAAAAATGATCCCACTGAAATTGAGACTAAGAGTCGGCAATACAATTCTTGATGCCTGGAAAATGCACTGCCACAACCCATGTGTTCAATTCCAAACAATACAAGACCATTTTCCTCAGCAACCTTATCACCGGTGGGAAAGAAGCTTTAAGATTGTTGATAATTGTTACCACCGCCATGTTGTCACAATGGAACCTGATTTTTTGGGTTTTTAAACTCATCACCCCATATGGATAAAGCCACAAAAATTGGAAAAAAATCCGACAACACCAAATTCTTTAAAAGACCAAGCTTACTCCATTCAACTGGCCAAGTCTCCGCGCACCATTGACCTTTACAATATGCCCCAAAACCTACTCCCCTTGCTGCATCCGTGAAAATCTCGCAATCAAAATTATCCTGTACTTTCAGCTGAATGATCTTCTGCCATTGTAGCATTGTAAAAATTGATTCCACACCTTCAAATTCTCCTTGTGCTCCTTTTTTTAACCTCACATAATGATGCGGGGACTTTACTCCAGCTGTCACCCCAGCAAGCCTACGACAAAAAACTCTGCCCAGGTATGATTCTGCAGGCGAAGTTCAATTTGCATAGTAAAGACTGTAACTCCATCAATGTCAGCTTGTGCACGTGCTGCACCCTCTCTACTTCCATACACAAAGCAACCAACTTATCTTCGGGCAAACGACATTCCATTAACTCCGAATCAATTATGATTCCCAAAAAACTCAACTGCTTGCAAGGTCCCACCGTTTTCTCTTTTGCCAACGGAACTCCAAAACGCCTTGACATCCATTCCATAGTAACTGAAAGATTATTACAAATTACTGAATAAAAGGACCCATGAACAAAAAATCATCCAGATAATGAATTACTGAATTGATGGTGGAAACTTCCTTCACCACCCATTCCAAAAACAACTGAATGTCTCAAAAAACTAACAGGAAATCACACAGTCCACTGGCAAACACTGATCAACAAAATATCCCCCATTCCAAAAGCAACCCAACAATCAAATACTTTCGGGGTGAACCCGCAACAACCTAAATACTGACTCGATGTCTGTTTTTGCTAATAACACATCCTTCCCATAACACCGAACCCATTTTACCGCCTCGTCAAATGACGTATAAACCAAACAAAATTCAGGGTCGATCCCGTCATTTACAGATAAACCTTTTGGATGAGAAAGATGCTGAATTAGCCTAAATTTATTGGGCTCCTTCTTAGGTACCACACCCAGCAAAGAAATAACCAAATTTGCTAACGGTGGAACGGAAAATGTACCCGCCATCCTCCCAAGCCTAATTTCCTTATCAATTTTTTCCGGCACTACTTCAGGATTTAATAAAGCTGACCTCAAATTCTTTAAATAAGAAGTAACTTGATGTAAAGGAGGAGGAATCCTAAATCCATCCTGAAAACCATTAGTAATGATAGCAGCATTTTTCCTATCCAGAAATCTACTTAGAAAGGGGGCCATCGTGACCAGATTCACTGGACTCTCCTCCTTGGCTATTACTAGTGCCCGCTTTTCCTTTTTTAAAACATTTTGCCGCCACATGATAGGTTCCACTACAGTGCGAGCAAACATGTTTGAATTTGCAGCTGGCTCCATATTTGCATTGCCCCTTATTGAATTGCCAACATGCTCCGAGTTTATCCTTTGCCCCCTGTGTCCCATGTCCTGAGCTATTCCCAGTTCCAAACTGACTACTTCCGCCCCCGAGAAAGGACTGCCTATATCTGTAAGCCGCCATGATCTTTAACCACAGACCAATATCTTTTTGGTCCCACCTGGTTGAGGCCAGGGGCACTTGTGTACCTCTTTTAGCCCAGATGCCGCCTGAGCCAGCTGTCTGCTGCCCGCTTCCACTTTTGGTGTGGTCCTGCTGACTTCTCCCCTCTGCTCTATCTGCACTTCCTGCCAGGTGCAGGTTTCCCTGCTCTGAACTCCCCCAGGCAGGCCCTGCGGCCCTCTCCACAGCAAAGTGCCCCCCCCCGCTTCTCCTGTTCCCTCTGTTCGCATCTGCCTGCCCCCTGCCCGGACTCTTCTGCTGCCACCGGCTCTCACCGCTGCTCGTCTGCATCCCGCTGTTGTGATATCATGAGCAGGCCCTGCGACAGATACATCACCGACAGGGCCCGCCGCATCCATGCGTTTATCCTGCCGTCTGGGAGGATGAGGGATGACGCCATGTGTGCGCCATGGCCAACTTCCTCCCGCAGCCCCAGGCAGGCTGTTAGCATTGTTTCCTGGCCGCGAATGCCTCGTGGCAGCAGAGGTACGGCACCCGCTGCCAGGAGGGTCCCTTGAGGGGCTTCTAAACCTTCGCCTGGAGCAAGGGGAAGTCTCAGGGCTCAGACACTCTGGTGGCCTTGTCCTCCTTTGCCGCTGACTAGACTCCTCTTGCTGCTCAGGCTGTGGCACTGCAGTGCCCAGCAATCCCAGTACCTGCGCTTTCAGCCAGGCTTCTCCCCTGCTGTTCCCCGCCGCATACTGCCTTTTTAGCAATGCCTCCATATTGGCCATGGATTAACTAAGGTAAGGGGACAGCTAATGTATAGTGGGTCACTCTTTGCAATAAGGAACCCCTAATATTGCCACTTTCCCACCTTTTTTACCCATATATACCCCTTGTATAACCCAACCTTTTTATTTCAATTCAAACCCCTTTGACCAATCCCATCCATTGTTCCACTCCCAGCCCAACCCTGTCATGTGGGGGCTCCTCTTACCATGTACAGTTCTGCCCCCTTTCTATATGACTCTCAAAGTGTCGAGAGTTATAAATGCACGCTTTCTGTATAGTGAACGATGACTGTTACAGCTCCCTGCACTAGCCCGATGACTGGAAGCGTGTGGCTGCAGGGAACATAAAAAATAATTTTCTCTCAGTAGACTCTGATCCAGTATGCTAGGAAGGCATGATTTAAAGGCTAGTTCCCTTCAAATTACCAGTATACACACTTCCGTGGGTGGGGCATCTTGCATGGCTGCTTTTACAAGAGCTACAGATGGATGACTGATCAGCCCAGCTATAATCCTCACCATGCTTCCTTAAGCTAGCTGAAAACAAGAGATGTCTATTGTCTACATAAGAAAGCTGGTCTCCCACATGAGCCGAATATTTTATAGTCTGAGTCCAAGTGCATAGTTTGCTCTGCAACACATCCTGCTTAATGCTGGCCATATTGAGGTCTAAGGAACACAGCAAGTCTGTCTTTCCAGGCACTCTTGACTCACCTCAGCTGCAGCCAAGCACACTGCACATTGAGAATCACCTGCCTACTAATTCCTTCTGCCGGTAGGGACTAGGACCTACATCAGGCTTCACAAGGTCCATCTTTCAGCCCCTAGACCAAAGCTGCTGATCTCTTAACAGATATTCACTACACCTTCTACCTGCTTCTGCACCAACCAAGCATCTCTGAACAGTGAGTATATCACATCCCAGCCATCCTCCACATGCCTGTCCATCTGCTTTGCTGTAATTCCCAGAGAGGTGATAATAACATCCTGAGATCTCCTGTGAAAGACAACTACTGCTTCAGGTCTGAGGTACTGTAGCTGTTAGTAGGAGACAGGACATTACTGTACATGCTTAAAAGACAAGGCAGACAGTTTACAACTAGTGATGAGCGAACCTGCTTGCCACTATTCGGTACTCGCTCGAGCATCACAATGCACGGCGAGTATTTCTGGGTTGCTCGGGCGGGAGCTCGGATCCCCGTCCTGCATGTTCAGCGCTCTTTAGAGAGCCAATGAACATGAAGGGATTGCTTTCCATGCACTGTAATGTCGTAGCCATGTTGGTTGTGGCATTATAGTGATTGGCTGGCCGCATAGCATCATCGGGTCTATTTAAGACCCGGTGACACTATGCTCGTTACAGTCTACCCCAGAAACAGGCAGAATAGGGAGAGCTGGTGCTGAGTCAGGGAGAGATTTGCCTCTTTATAGTTAGTAAAAATATTACACAGCATATCTATATATCCACTAACAGTCCTTCTGAGGACTAATCCAGCTGCATATATTCAGTGGTGAAAGCAGGATTTAGGCAGGTGGGCAGGATTTGTGGCATACTGCAGTGCATACAGCACAAGAGGGTCCATTGCATGTTCTGCTGCTGCTGTTGTTACAGATCAGGGGCCAGGGCTAATTTTTATTTTATATTAACCACTTTACAGTCTGTGCGGTATTTGTATGCACAAGGCTGTAACCCCCGGTTCAGTAAGGGCTACGGCACTGAGCCCTCACTGAACCGGGCACATGTCAGCTGATTCTTACAGCTGACATGTGCCCACAACAGCCTCGGGTGGAATCGTGATCCACCCGCAGCTGTTAACATGTTAAATGCCGCTGTCAATCTCTGACAGCGGCATTTAACATCGCGTCACTTATCCCGCCCATCGGTGACACCATCACGTGATCGCGGGTCACTGATGGGTGGGCATGACAACCCTGGGTCTGCAGCAGACCCCAGTGGATGTCATGTGCTGATTGCTATGAGTGCCACCTAGTGGTCGGCGCTCATAGCACAGGACAATTACTGCTACATAGAGATGATCTGCTGATCACCTCTATGTAGCAGAGGCGATCAGACAAGTGCTGCTTATAGTCTCCAATGGAGACTATAGAAGCAAGCAAAAAGTGAAAAAAAATGTTTTTAAAAATATTTAAAAAATATAAAAGTTTAAATCACCCCCCTTTCACCACCTTTCAAAATAAAAACAAAAAAACCCCACATACACATATTTGGTATCGCCGCGTTCAGAATAGCCCGATCTATCAATATAAAAAAAGAATTAATCCGATCGGTAAACGGCGTAACAAGAAAAAAATTCTAAACGACAAAATTACGTTTTTTGGTCGCCGCAACATTGCAATAAAATGCAATAACAGGCGATCAAAATATCGGATGTACCCCAAAATAATATCAATAAAAACTTCAGCTCGGCGCGCAAAAAATAAGCCCTCACCCAGCCCCAGATCCCGAAAGCTGAAGATGCTACGGGTCTTGGAAAATGGCGCCATTTTTTTTTTTTAGCAAACTTTGGATTTCTTTTTCACCACTTAAATAAAAAAAGAACCTATACATGTTTGGTGTCTACGAACTCATATAACCTGGAGAATAATAATGGCAGGTCAGTTTTAGCATTCAGTGAACGTGGTAAAAAACAAACAAAAAAAAAAAAACATTGTTCGATTGCACTTTTTTTGCAATTTCACCGTACTTGGATTTTTTTCCCGTTTTCCCGTACACGATATGGTAAAACTAGTAATGACGTTGAAAAGTAAAACTCATCCCACAAAAAATAAGCCCTCACACGGCCATATAGACCAAAAAATAAAAACACTATGGCTCTGGGAACAAAAGGAGCAAAAAACGAAAATGCAAAAACGGAAAATCCCAGGGTTGCGAAGGGGTTAAGCCTGGTTATTTGATTAAAAAGCAAGGCAGGCAGGGTTTGCGGCAGACAGTGTATACAGCACAAGAGGGTCCATTGCACATTCTATCTCTTGCTGCTGTTACAGATATTTGTAGACATAGCCCCAGGTATCAGGGGCCAGACTAAATTTTTTTATCTTAATCCTGATTATTTGCTTAAAAAGCAATCCAGAGTACACCATTTTTCTGCTCTATTTGCTTGTTATCACAGCAGAATACAGCCAGATCTTTTCCATATTACAGCGATAAAAATCCAGAAATTTGAAGTGAATAGTGAAGAACGAGCATGCTCGTTACTGCTCGGTGCTCGCCCGAACATCTCTCTGTAATTCCGGGGTTGCTTTGCGGGAGCTCAGGTCCCCTCCCTGCATGTTTGGCACTCTTTAGAGTGAAAATCAACATGCAGGGATTGTTTGCCACACACTGTAAAGCCGCAGCCGTGTTGGTTGCGGCATTACAGTGATTAGCTGGCAACACAGCGTTATCAGTTCTATATCAAACCTGGCGCCGCCATGCTCGTCACAGTCTACTCCGCAATCAGGAAGTTTAGGGAGAGTTGCTGCTGAGCTAGGGAGAGATTCGGTTGTTTATTAGTTAGTGTAGGTATTCTTCAAGGTTCTCTACATATCCATCTCAACTAGAAGTCCTTGTGAGGACTAATCCAGCTGCAGAGATATCAGTGCTAGGCAGGCAGGCAGAGTATATAGCAGACTGCAGTGCACATAGCCAGAGGGTCCATTCCAGTTCTGTCTGCTGGTGCTTTTACAGATATTTGTAGAAATAGCCCCAGGTATCAGCGGCCAGGAATATTTTTTTTTTAACTTAATCCTGATTATTTGCTTAAAAAGCAATGCAGAGAATACCATTTTTCTGCGCCATTTGCTTGTTGGCACTGCAGAATATAGCCAGGTCCTTTCCATATTACAGCGCTAAAAATCCATCTATTTAAAACTATGGTTTGTCCGTCACACGGATCACATATAATTGCGCTGAAAGTATTGCCATTTCTGGCCTTCATTGAAATTTTGTTGCAGTGTATCAACAAACTTAAAATTTTGCTGTTAAAATTAGTTACCTACAGGCCAGCTATTTAAAACTGTGGTTTGTTCGTCACACGGATCACATATAATTGCACTGAAAATTCTACCATTTCTGGCCTCCATTATAATTTTGTTTCAGTGTGTCAGTGAAGTTATTGACACCAGTTTGCTGTTTAAAATATTTACCTACAGGCCAGCTATTTAAAACTGTGGTTTGTCCGTCACACGAATCACATATAAGTTCGCTCAAAATTCAGCCATTTGTAGTGAGCGTGGAAGATATTGTCCTCCATTTATAATTTGCAAGGCACGTGGCAAGGGACAGGGAACTGGACGTGATGGTGATGGTGCATGCCGAGGCCGAGGCCATGGGCAAGCTGAAATTGTGCCACAACAAATACCCACATCTTCTCGCTCAACCTTCCTGTTCCAATTAACAGGGGACTGCAGAACACCACTATTGAACACAGAGCAGTGTGAAAAGGTTATTGGTTGGATAGCAGATATTGCTTCCAGTCACTTAGCCACCACCACAACCCTGTCTTCCACACAGTTAAATCTCAGTAGCCGTGAGTCTGGAGGTGGACAATGATGAGACACAATTGCCAGAAAATCAGGAGGAGGACCAGGATGCGGAAATGGAAGACGAGGTGGTGGATGTTATAGTAACCGACCCAACCTGGCAGGAGAACATGCAGAGCGAGGACAGCAGCACACAGGGGGAGGGAGGCAGAGCACCCCAACAGGCAGGAAGAAGCAGTGTGGTGGCCGCAGACAGAAGGCGGGCAACCATTCCCCGTAACACCAACACGACGGAAGTTGCCAGTACAACTGTTAGGTCTTCCCGAGTCTGGTTGTTTTTTAAAGACTCTGCCGATAACCCCAAAAAAGCAATTTGCACCACCTGCCAGGTCAGCATCAGCAAGAGTAGCAAAACTACTAGCCTGACCACCACCAGCATGTTCAGGCACATGGCAGCAAAGCACCCGACTTTGTGGGCCGAACCCCAGGGTCCAGAAACAGTGTCTGCGGGTGACACCGCTGTTGTGCGTGCAAGCCAATCCTCTGTCCATGGTGCATGAGAAGATGCCTCTTGCCCTACACCTGTTGTTGCACACTGTTAACTAGCACCATCAGCAAGCACATCCTTCTCCCAGCACAGCGTTCAGTTGTCCATACCCCAGTCCTTGGAACGCAAGCGCAAATAAGCAACCAACGCCCCACAGGCCACACTACTAAATTCCCACATTTCTCAATTGCTTTAGCTTGAAATGTTGACTTTTAGGCTCATGGAGACGGAAGCTTTCCACAACCTGATGGCGGTGGCCTTCCCTCGGTACTCTGTCTACAGCCGCCACTATTTCTCCCGGTGTGCCGTCCCCGCATTACACAAGCACGTGTCCCACAACAATAGCCATGCCCTCAACAATGTAGTTACTGGGAAAGTCAACCTAACCACGGACACGTGGACAACTGCTTGTGGGCAGGGACGGTACATCTTGCTGACGGCATACTGGGTTAATATAGTGGAAGCCGGGACCCAGTCGGACCTTGGGTCGGAACACATCCTCCCGACGCTGAGGATTGCGGGCCCTAGGTCAATCAAGGTTGCCCACAAAGTCTACAGCACCTGCACCTCACCTTCCTCAGCCTCCTCCTCCTCCCCCTCTTCAACCTCCATCTCTGAAATGACCACATCAGTAACAAGCGGGAAGCACTGCAGCACTGCCTCAGCCAAGCAGCAACAAGTTGTGCTGAAGCTAATATGCTTAGGTGACAAACCGCACAATGCTGAAGAGTTGTGGACCGCTCTGAAAGAGCATGCAGATCTGTGGCTGACTCCGCTGAACTTACAGCCAGGCATGGTCATGTGTGACAATGGCCGGAACCTGGTGGCGGCTCTGAGGCGAGCTCCCACATGTACCATGCCTGGCCCATATGCTTAACCTCGTGGTTCAGCGGTTTCTCAAATCCTACCCAATGCTGCCAGATCTGCTTGTCAAAGTACGCCGCTTGTGTGCCCATTTTAGAAAGTCAGCTATAGCTTCCGCCGCCCTTGCCGTGCTTCAGCAGCGTTTGCAGCTTCCAGCTCACCGACTGATCTGCGATGTCCCCACGCGTTGGAACTCTACATTGCAGATGTTGGGAAGGATTTGTGAGCAGAAGAGGGCAGTTGTTGACTTCCAGAATCAACAAGGCCATCAGTATTCAGTTCAGACAGCACACATAAGGCCTCATGTGTGGACATGGATGTCAGACATCTGTACCATCCTCCAAAACTTTGAGGACTCTACCAAGATGGTGAGCGGCGATGACGCCATAATTAGTGTCACCATCCCACTTCTCTGTCTTCTGAAACGCTCTCTGCTCACAATCAAAGAGGATGCATTGCAGGGGGAGCACGATGAGATGGAGCAAGGAACCATACAGGATGATTCCACACAGCCCAGCCTCATCTCATCCCAACATGGATTCCGTGACAATGAAAAGGAGGATGAGGAAGAACAGGAGCTAGTTTCATGTGCTATAGATGGCACTACCTGCACAACTGTCATACCGTCTGTTCAGCGTGGATGGCCTGAGGACAAGGAGGAGGAGAGCATGGTCAGTCATCTTCTTGGTGAGGACACGGATGTATTGCCTGCTAGCAGTCTGGCACGCATGGCTGAGTTTATGTTACGCTGCCTTTCACGTGACCCTCCAGTTCTCAAAATTTTGGGTGACAGTCATTACTGGTTGGTGACACTTCTAGACCCACGCTACAAGGAGAACTTTATATTTCTTATTCCTGAGTAGTGTTGAGCCACCCCCGTAGTGTTCGGGTTCGGTTCGGTTCGTCGAACACCGGGATGTTCGAGGAACTGTTCGTCGAACTGTTCGTCGAACACCTTAGAACACCGTCGAACACCGTTAAAACCAATGGCAGGCAAACAAAAACACATAGAAACACATAGAAAACACCTGCAAAGGTGTCCAAAAGCTGACAAACTGCTCAGAAGACACTCTCTTTAAAAAAGCCGGCCGGCAAATTCAGCAGCGGCATACACCGGTACCCGACAATTTAGACAAGAAGGAATAGAGCATCACACATAGATTAGATAGATAGAAACATGTCAGTCACACATATAAGAAGCACAGTGACAGTGTTGGTTACTGCACTTGTCATTTAGTGTAAAGGATTTATTAAAAAAAATATTAGTGTTTTCATGCACTGTCTCTTTAAAAAAGCCGGCCGGCAATTCAGCATCTGTACCCGACAATTCAGAACAGAAAGAATAGAGCTTCACACATAGATTAGATAGATAGAAACATGTCAGTCACATATATAATAAGTACAGTGATAGTGTTGCTTACTGTACTTGTCATTTAGTGTAAAGGATTTATTTAAAAAAATAATAGTGTTTTCATGCACTGTCTCTTTAAAAAAGCCGGCCGGCAATTCAGCAGCGGTACCCGACAATTTAGAACAGAAAGATAGAGCATCACACATAGATTAGATAGATAGAAACATGTCAGTCACATATATATGAAGTACAGTGATAGTGTTGGTTACTGTACTTGTCATTTAGTATTAAAATAAAGGATTTATTATTAAAAAAATTGGCGTGGGGTTCCCCTTAATTTTAGGCTCTAGCGGAGGTTAAGCAGACGGCTGGGGCAGATGTTTGAAGCCTGGGAAGGGGGTAATACCCACGGAGCTTCCCAGGCTACTAATATCAGCCCCCAGCTGAATACATAGCCTTTACTAGCTATTAAAATGGGGGACCCCCCAAAAAAAATGACGTGGGGTCCCCCCTAATTTAATAGCTAGCAAAGGCTAGGCAGACAGCTGGGGGCTGATATTAATAGCCCAGGAAGGGAGCCATGAATATTGGCCCCCTCCCAGGCTAGAAACACCAGCCGTCAGCCGCCCCAGAAATGGCGCATTCATAGGATGCGCCAATTCTGGCACTTAGCCTCGCTCTTCCACGCTGCCCTGGTGCGGTGGCAGGGGGTAATAGGGTTGGGGTTGATGTCAGCTTATAATGCCAGCTGACATCAAGCCCAGGTTAGTAATGGAGAGGCGTCTATAAGACACCCCCATTACTAACCCCATAGTCAAAGTTAAAAAAAACACAAACACCAAGAATAAAGTCCTTTAATTGAAATAAAGACACAATCCTTTATTGTTCTAAATTAAACCATACTTACCATCACGCCCATTCCAGCTGAAGCCAACGGTCTCCTGCAATAAAAGAAAAATAATAAAGCAACCTCATCCTTACCTTTCCATGGTTCCCACGACAGCTTCAGCTCTGCTACATCGAGATGACAGGCTGGACCGCAGCAGAACGCTGCCATCCAGCCTGTCATCCCGCAGACACTGAGAAGCGCAGGCTTGCTTGCGCTGCTCAGCGTCTCTCTGTGACGACATCCAGATGAGCCGAGTTCATGTCCAATGAACTCGGCTCACCTCATGCACGTCACTGACAGCGTGGGAAAATTCTCACGCTGAAGCGCTGATTGCAGGAGAATTTTCCCACGCTGTCAGTGACGTGCAGGAGGTGAGCTGAGTTCATTGGACATGAGCTCACCTCATGCACATCACTGACAGCGTGGGAGAATTCTCCTGCACTCAGCACTTCAGCGTGAGAATTTTCCCACGCTGTCAGTGACGTGCATGAGGTGAGCCGAGTTCATTGGACATGACCTCGGCTCATATGGATGCCGTCACAGCGAGACAGTGAGGAGCGCAAGCATGCCTGCGCTTCTCAGTGTCTGCGGGATGACAGACTGGATGGCAGCGTTCTGCTGCGGTCCAGCCAGTCATCTCGATGTAGCAGAGCTGAAGCTGTCGTGGGAACCATGGAAAGGTAAGGATGAGGTTGGTTTATTATTTTTCTTTTATTGCAGGAGATCGTTGGCTTCAGCTGGAATGGGTGTGATGGTAAGTATGGTTTAATTTAGAACAATAAAGAATTGTGTCTTTATTTCAATTAAAGGACTTTATTCTGGGTGTTGTGTTTTTTTTAAATACTTTACTAGAAATTCATGGCGGTCATGTCTAATACTGGCGTGACCCCATGAATTTTGGGCTTGGGGCCAGCTGATAATACCAAGCTGGCCCTAACCCCTTTATTACCCAGTGAGCCACCGCACCAGGGCCCTGGATGAGTTGGGTACAGCGCCAGAAGATGGCGCTTCTATGAACGCGCCATTTTCCGGGGTGGCTGCGGACTGCAATTTGTAGCGGGGGGGGGCCCAGAAAGCTTGGGCCTCCCTGCGCTGCAGATTCCAGCCCCCAGCTGCCTAGTTGTACCTGGCTGGACACAAAAATAGGGCGAAGCCCCACGTACTTTTTTTTTAATTATTTCATGAAATTCATGAAATAATTAAGAAAAAAAGGCCTTCCCTATATTGTTGTGTCCGGCCAGGTACAAATAGGCAGCTGGTGGATGGGGGCAGCCCGTTCCTGCCTGCTGTACCTGGCTGGACACAAATATAGTGCGAAGCCCCACTTCAATTTTTTTTAATTATTTCAGGAAATTCATGAAATAATTTAAAAAAAATTGACATGGGGCTTCGCACTATATTTATGTCCAGCCAGGTACAGCAGGCAGGAACGGGCTGCCCCCAACCACCAGCTGCCTATTTGTACCTGGCCGGACACAACAATATAGGGAAGCCCTTTTTTTCTTAATTATTTCATGAAATAATTTAAAGAAAATTGACGTGGGGCTTCGCCCTGTTTTTGTGTCCAGCCAGGTACAACTAGGCAGCTGGGGGCTGGAATCCGCAGCGCAGGGAGGCCCAAGCTTTCTGGGCCACCCCCGCTGCAAATTGCAGTCCGCAGCCACCCCGGAAAATGGCGCGTTCATAGAAGCGCCATCTTCTGGCGCTGTACCCAACTCATCCAGGGCCCTGATGCGGTGGCTCACTGGGTAATAAAGGGGTTAGGGCCAGCTTGGCATTATCAGCTGGCCCTAAGCCCGAAATTCATGGGGTCACGCCAATATTAGACATGACCACCATGAATTTCTAGTAAAGTATTTAAAAAAAACACAACACCCAGAATAAAGTCCTTTAATTGAAATAAACACACAATTCTTTATTGTTCTAAATTAAACCATACTTACCATCACGCCCATTCCAGCTGAAGCCAACGATCTCCTGAAATAAAAGAAAAATAATAAAGCAACATCATCCTTACCTTTCCATGGTTCCCATGACAGCTTCAGCTCTGCTACATCGAGATGACAGGCTGGACCGCAGCAGAACGCTGCCATCCAGCCTCTCATCCCGCAGACACTGAGAAGCGCAGGCTTGCTTGCGCTCCACAGTGTCTCTCTGTGAGGGCATCCAGATGAGCCGAGTTAATGTCCAATGAACTCGGCTCACCTCATGCACGTCACTGACAGCGTGGGAAAATTCTCCTGCACTCAGCGCTTCAGCGTGGGAGAATTCTCACACTGAAGCGCTGAGTGCAGGAGAATTCTCCCACGCTGTCAGTGACGTGCAGGAGGTGAGCTGAGTTCATTGGACATGAGCTCACCTTATGCACGTCACTGACAGCGTGGGAAAATTCTCCTGCACTCAGCGCTTCAGCGTGGGAGAATTCTCACGCTGAAGCGCTGAGTGCAGGAGAATTCTCCCACGCTGTCAGTGACGTGCAGGAGGTGAGCTGAGTTCATTGGACATGAGCTCACCTTATGCACGTCACTGACAGCGTGGGAGAATTCTCCTGCACTCACCGCTTCAGCGTGAGAATTTTCCCACGCTGTCAGTGACGTGCATTAGGTGAGCCGAGTTCATTGGACATGAACTCGGCTCATCTGGATGTCGTCACAGAGAGACGCTGAGCAGCGCAAGCAAGCCTGCGCTTCACAGTGTCTGCGGGATGAGAGGCTGGATGGCAGCGTTCTGCTGCGGTCCAGCCTGTCATCTCGATGTAGCAGAGCTGAAGCTGTCGTGGGAACCATGGAAAGGTAAGGATGAGGTTGCTTTATTATTTTTCTTTTATTGCAGGAGATCGTTGGCTTCAGCTGGAATGGGCGTGACGGTAAGTATGGTTTAATTTAGAACAATAAAGGATTGTGTCTTTATTTCAATTAAAGGACTTTATTCTGGGTGTTTGTGTTTTTTTTAACTTTGACTATGGGGTTAGTAATGGGGGTGTCTTATAGACGCCTCTCCATTACTAACCTGGGCTTGATGTCAGCTGGCATTATAAGCTGACATCAACCCCAACCCTATTACCCCCTGCCACCGCACCAGGGCAGCGTGGAAGAGCGAGGCTAAGTGCCAGAATTGGCGCATCCTATGAATGCGCCATTTCTGGGGCGGCTGACGGCTGGTGTTTCTAGCCTGGGAGGGGGCCAATATTCATGGCTCCCTTCCTGGGCTATTAATATCAGCCCCCAGCTGTCTGCCTAGCCTTTGCTAGCTATTAAATTAGGGGGGACCCCACGTCATTTTTTTTGGGGTGTCCCCCATTTTAATAGCTAGTAAAGGCTATGTATTCAGCTGGGGGCTGATATTAGTAGCCTGGGAAGCTCCGTGGGTATTACCCCCTTCCCAGGCTTCAAACATCTGCCCCAGCCGTCTGCTTAACCTCCGCTAGAGCCTAAAATTAAGGGGAACCCCACGCCAATTTTTTTAATAATAAATCCTTTATTTTAATACTAAATGACAAGTACAGTAACCAACACTATCACTGTACTTCATATATATGTGACTGACATGTTTCTATCTATCTAATCTATGTGTGAAGCTCTATTCTGTCTGTTAAAAATTGTCGGGTACAGATGCTGAATTGCCGGCCGGCTTTTTTAAAGAGACGGTGCATGAAAACACTATTATTTTTTTTGATAAATCCTTTACGCTAAATGACAAGTACAGTAAGCAACACTGTCACTGTACTTCGTATATATGTGGCTGACATGTTTCTATCTATCTAATCTATGTGTGAAGCTCTATTCTGTCTGTTATAAATTGTCGGGTACCGCTGCTGAATTGCCGGCCGGCTTTTTTAAAGAGACGGTGCATGAAAACACTATTATTTTTTTTGATAAATCCTTTACGCTAAATGACAAGTACAGTAAGCAGCACTTTCACTGTACTTCGTATATATGTGGCTGACATGTTTATATCTATCTAATCTATGTGTGAAGCTCTATTCTTTCGGTTCTAAATTGTCGGGTACAGGTGTATGTCGCTGCTGAATTGCCGGCTTTTCATGTTTCACTGTTGGCACTGTTCCCATCGATTTGGGCAATCACTGTAATGCCACAACCACCATGGCTGTGGCATTACAGTGAGTGGCAGACAATCCCTGCATGATTGGTGCTCTAAATAGCGCCAGACATGCAGGACACGCTTTTGGTGCACGAACAGTTATCGAACATAACCTCGAACAGCCGAATTTTTTGCAAATCGTTCGGGTTCGTCGAACAACTCGAACACCGCCCAAAACAGCTCGAATTTGAGATTGGCGAACAGTTCTAGTCGAACACCGCTCATCTCTATTCCTGAGGCGTACAGGTCTACAAAAATGGGGCAGTACCAGAAGGCCCTTGTTGCGGAACTATTAAAAAATGCCAATCTGAAAACGCTGGTGGCAGTGGTCACAGTTTATTAGACAACGAAGGAGTTCAGGCGAGAGAGACACAACTCCAATCCAGCAGAGGCAGGGGAACACTGTCAAAGTTCTGGGAGAGTTTTCTCAGCCCCTCCCATCCCACAAGCCCTGAGGCAAGGGGTACTCTCACAAGGAGTGCAAAGTTTGGGAAGATGCTGAGGGAGTACCTTGCCGACCGTACCAACGTCCTCCATGATTCTTCTGTGCCTTAAAATTATTGAGTATCCAAGCTGGACACGTGGAATGAACAGGCTCGTTACGCCTTGGAGGTCCTGGCCTGCCCTGCCACTAGCGTTTTATCAGACCGGGCTTTTAGTGCCGCTGGTGAAATTATAACTGATAAGCGCATCCGCCTGTCAACTGAAAATGCTGACAGGCTGACTCTAATAAAAATGAACAAGGGCTGGATTGGGCCAGACTTCTCAACACCACCGAATGATAGCAGCGTAATAAACTCAAATCCAATGTCTTTTTTTTGGGAGGTGTATTCCCATGCACCTTTTCACACCCAGACATGGGTATATGCTTCTTGATTTTGTCTATTTGCTCTTGTCCGCCTCCTTCTCCTCATCCTCATCCTGCACCACCATATCACCATGGTGACCATGGTCTGTGATGCAACACCCACATAATTTTTTTTAAAGGGTGTTTATGATGCCCGTAAAAAAAATTTTTTGTATGTTCATGTATACCCCCCAGGGGTAAATGTTTTGTCAGCCCATACACTTAGTACATGGGCATTACAAGTATAGGAGGCCCGCTCCTTTCTAATGGGAACATTTTTTATGAGGCCCTCCTCCACATCTTTTCCAAGGTGCATTGGAGTGCCTCCCATTTTTTGGCTGCCCTTGCATTCACTGCATAGGCGAACACTATGGGAGGCCCACTTCTTAATAATGGGAACATTGCTTTCAGGAGGCCCTCTGACCTCCACATCTCTTCCAATGGGCATTGGAGTGCCTCCAAATTTTTGGTAACCCTTGCATTCACTGCATAGGCCAACACTATGGGAGACCCACTTCCTAATAATGGGAATATTGTTTTCAGGAGGCCCTCTGACCTCCACGCTGCCTTATATACAAGTCATTACCCTTGAAAGGATGTTCTTTAACATATTTCCCAGGAAAATCCATTTTGTTTTTGTTTTTGTATGTTTTATTGTGAGTCCGTAAAAGTGGCGTAATACCTCTGACAACGTTGTTGACAGCAGTGATCTGGGAGTCAGAAATGCTTCCAGGGGTCTTCCACATGCTGTTCCCATATCATTTGAGCACTCTTCCCATCGATTTGGGCAATTTTTAGGCCCTCTGCAAATAGCCGGGGGGAGCAGCCTGTAAAATGCTCGAGTTTCCCATAGACTTACAATGGGCTCGTTGCTCGGGTCGAACACCCAAGTATTTCAATTTGCCCGAGCATCGAGCACCCAAGCATTTTAGTGCTTGCCGATCACTAATAGTGAGCATGGAAAATATTGACCACTTAAAGTTTGTTGCAGCGTGTCAGTGAAGCTATTTACACGTGGTCGCTGTGAAGAATAGTAACCTACAAGCCCGCTATTTAAAACAGTGGTTGTCCGTCAGACGTATCACATATAACTGAGCTTCAAATGCAGCCATTTGTAGTGAACGTGGAAAATATTGTCCTCCATTTAAAATGGGCAAAGGACGGGGAAGTGAACTTGATGGTGATGGTGCATGCAGAGGACAAGGCCGTGGGGAAGTTGAAATTGTGCCACAACAAACACCCACATCTTGTCGCTCGACTTTCCTGTCCCAATTACTAGGGGACCACCACTATTGAGCACAGAGCAGTGTCAAAAAGTTGTTGGTTGGATATAAGATAATGCTTCCAGTCACTTTGCCACCACCACCACACTGTCTTCCACATGGTCAAGTCTCAGTAGCTGTCAGTGTGGACCGCATATTCTTCACCCTGATCCTCCTTCCTCCCACCATGCCTAGTGCCTAGAGACAACTAATCCCACACTTGGACACTCAGAAGAGCTGTTCACTTTTCCATTTATAGAATCGAGCCTCTCGCTCGGCCAGCTTCAAGCGTGTCAAGAGGAGAACGCGTGTAGAGATGCCCAAATATTTGAGCAGCCACGGTCACACGAAAGCGACAGTGGGAAAGTGCAATTACTGTCGCAAGAGGTGGATGATAATTATGAGACACAATTGCCAGAAAGTCAGGAGGAGGACCAGGGTGCAGAAGTGGAAGACGAGATGGTGGATGATATAGTAACTGACCCAATATGGCAGGGGGACATGCAGAGCGAGGACAGAAACACACAGGAGGAGGGAGGCATAGCACCACAACAGGCAGGAAGAAGCAGTGTGGTGGCCGCAGACACAAGGTGGGAAAATGTTCCCCGTAACCCCAACACGACGGAAGTTGCCAGTACAACTGTTAGGTATTCCCGAGTCTGGTTATCTTTTAAAGACTAAAGAATATCCAGATATTTGACACGCTCCCAAAAATTTCAGGATTATTACCGCAGTAATATGGGATCACGTCTGATGACCATGGTTTTAGGCACTGGCCTTGTAGTATGGCATTTGTCAGTGACTAAGTGGGAATAGTTTGGAACAACACACAACTCCCAGACTTTAAATGTAGTATAATATTTGAAATGCTCCCAAAAATGTCATGATTATTACCTAGTGATGAGCAAGCACTGAAATGCTTGGGTACTCGTTGCTCGGGTCAAGCAAATTGGAATGCTCGAGTGCTCGGTCCGAGTATCGAGCCCAATGTAAGTCTATGGGAAACGTTAGCATTTATCAGGCACCCCCCCAGTGGTCTGCAGGGGGGGGGGCAACTCTGCCGACCGGCCGTGCACTGTTTGGGCGCACGGCAGGGTTCGGAAGGGAAGGAGCGCCTTTTGACTTTTTGATTGTAAAATTTGCTTGAATAATTAGCAGACGACATGTTCCATTTGGAGAGCCCCTGATGTGCCTAAACAGTGGAAACCGCCCACAAGTGACACCATTTTGGAAACTAGACCCCTCAGGGAACTTATCTAGATGTATGGTGAGCACCCTGAACCTCCAAGTGCTTTACAGAAATTTATAACATGGAGCCGTGAAAATAAAAAAAATCAAACTTTTTCCATAAAAATTATGCTTTAGCCCCAATTTTTTATTTTCACAAGGGAAAGAGGAGAAAATGGACCCAAAAACTTTTGTGCAATTTCTCCTGAGTACGCCAACACCCCATATGTTGGAAAAATACAGTGTTTGGGCACACGGCAGAGTTGAGAAGAGAAGGAGCACTGTGTGACTTTTTGAACGCAAAATTGGCTGGAATTGAGAGCGGATGCCATGTTGTGTTTGTAGAGCCCCTGATGTGCCTAAATAGTGGAAACCCCTCACAAGTGACCCTATTTTGGAAACTACACCCCTCAAGGATTTTATCAAGGGGTATAGTGAACATTTGGAACCCAGAGGTACGACAGAATTTGATAACATTAGGTCATCATATTGAATAAGTTGTCATTAGTCTTGAGCGCAAGTGCTCGCTACTTGAGTTTACATTGGGTACTCAGGTATGCACCATGTATCGCATGTGATCGAGTGACATACTCGAGTCCCCATCCACATGTTTCACGGTTATTAGACACCCAAAAAAAAAACATGCGGGGATCACTCGTGCATGGCAGGCAATCCCCTCGAGGTTTTTTGCCCGCAAAGCATATGGGGCGGAGATTCGAGCATGTCACTTGAGCACCCACGATACTCAGTGCATACCCGAGCAACCGATGCAAACTCAAGTAGCGAACACTTGCACTCCAGTCAACACTAGTCGCTATGTCATCTTTTTTTTTTACTTTTGAAAAAAATCCCAGCCCTAACCTCAAGCCCAACCCTAACCTCAAGCCCAACCCTAACCCCAACTCTGGCCCAACCCTAACTCTAGCCCAACCCTAGTCCTAGCCCAACCCTAACCCTAGCCTAGCCCAACCCTAACCCTAGCACAATCCTAACCCTAGCACAACCCTAACCCTAGGACAACCCTAACCCTAGATTTTATTTTTTACGCTGTTCCTTGTGCGGTATAAGTGATTAGACGACTTTATTCTTCGGGTCGGTGCAATTACAGCGATACCAGAATCATATGGGGTTTTTATGATTGACAGCTGTCTCACACTAAAAGACGCATTTTCTTGCAAAATCTAGTTTTTGCATTGCCATATTTTGAGAGCTATAATTTTTCCATATTTTGGCCGACAGAGTCATGTGACTGCTTGTTTTTTTGTGGAATGAGTTGACATTTTTATTTGTACCATTTTCAGGCACATGACATTTTTTGATCGCTTTCTATTCTGATTTCTGGGAGGCAGAATAAACTAAAACCAACAAATCAGGAATTGTTATTTTTTTAAATTTTTTATGCTGTTCCACTTGTGGTAAAATTGATAAGGTAGCTTTATTCTTCAGGTCAGTACTTTTACAGCGGTACCACATTTATTTTTTGCATCGCTTTATTCTGAGAGCTATAACTTTTTTATTTTTTGGCTGATGGAGCTGTATGGCGGCTTGTTTTTTGAGGGACTAAATAACATTTTCAGCTGTACCATTTTTAATTATATTTGTATTTTTGATCACGTGTTATTCCATTTTTTGTTTGGCGGTATGATGATAAAGCACTGTTTTTTGCTTCGTTTTTTTTTTTTTTTTTTTTTTTTACTGTGTTCACTAAAGGGGTTAACTAGTGGAACAGTTTTATAGGTCTGGTCGTTACGGACGCGGCAATGCCAAATATGTGTACTTTTATTGTTTTGTTTTTTGTTTTTTTCATAATAATATTTATTGATGGGTACATTATATTTTTATTTTTGGTGGATTATTTTTTTGATTTTGTTTTAAATATTTTTACCATTTTTTAATCTGCCAGGGCACGGTCAGGCCCAGTAATGGTGACCTTGTGAGTGGGGGCTTCACAACTCTGCGATGCACGGATAGGGTGCCGGGCATCCCGCCTAGTCGAATAGTAGAGGCGTGTAAGAGGATGCTGGCTAGGCACGGTGCCGCGAGTGTGTGAATTGCACCCTACTGCAGGTTTCATCTGTGTGCAGTTTTAGTGCTGGTTAGTCGCCCCTCCAGTGAGAGTGGGTGAGGGCGATTGTTCATTAGCATTCTGCACCTGTGTTACCTCCTTCTAACAAAAGGGGGCCGGTCGTGTCCTGGTGTGCATTTTTTCTTGAAACCTTGGCTGGTGAGTACCATTGCCTTTTGCTATTTTCTAAAAATTCTGTCTATTGTTCTGGCTATGCTGTCTATTTTTTCATTTTATAACACTTTTTTTACTTTTATAATTTGTTCCACTATGGGACTTTCACTTTTTTTACTCTGATCGCCTGTATAACATTGGGATGGAGCACCATCCCTGCTCTATACAGGCTGTCAGCGCTGTAGATGCAGAAGATACTTTGGTCATGCAATGCGCATGACCAAAGTATCTTCCTGCTGTCTGGTGACCCGGATGTTGTCATGACGACATCGGGTCATCATGGCAACATCCAGGAAGCCACGGCAGACAGCGTTGGACGCCAGCAGGAGAGGCGAGTATCGCGATCACCTCCCCTTGCCCCCGCAATGCTACGATCGACTCAGATCACAGCATTGTGGGGGTTAATGTGCTGGGAGCGGTGCGGGACCGCTCCGAGCACATAGCACCGGGTGTCCGCTATTACAATCAGCGGACACCCGGCAGCGATAGCGCCCGCACAGCCTGTGTGCAGGCGAAATCAACAGGGCGTACTAATACGTACCTGGCTCTTAAGTCCCAGGGCGCAGATGCATATTAGTACGTCCTGGGCTTTAAAGGGGTTAAATGGAGGACAATGTTTTCCATGTTCATTAGAAATAGCTGATTTTGGAATGCAGTTATATGTGATACGTCTGACAGAGAACCACGGTTTTAAATAGCAGGCCTGTAATTTACTAATACTATTCTAGTGTGAATAGCTTGACCGACACACTGCAATGAAATGGAAGGCAGAAATGGCTGATTTTAGAACACTGTTATATGCGATATGTCTGACAGAGAACCACGGTTTTAAATAGCAGGCCTTTAATTTACTAATATTATTCTACACAGAGACCTAGTGTGAATAGCTTGACCGACACACTGCAACAGAATGGAAAAGGAAGCCAATGTTTTCCAGGGTCAGTTCAAATTTCTGAATTTTTTTTCGCTGAAATATGGAACAGATCTGGCTGTATTCTGCTAACAAGCAAATGGAGCAGAAAAATTGTATACTCTGGATTGCTTTTTAAGCAAATAACCAGGATTAAGATAAAAAAAATTGCCCTGGCCCCTAATATATGGGGCTCTGTCTACAAATATCTGTAAGAGCAGCAGCAGCAGGAACGTGCTATGGACCCTCTTGCACTACATGCTCAGCAGTCTGCCACATACACTGCCGGCCTGCCTAACTTCTGCTATCACCTTCACCACTGAAAATATGCACCTGGATTAGTCCTCAGAAGGACTGTTAGTTCAGATAGATATATAGATATATGTTGTGGAATACCTATGCTAACTCTAAACAAGCACATTTTTCCCTGATTCAGCAGCAGCTCTCTCTACTCTGCCTGATGAGCATAGTGGCGCCAAGTCTTATATAGACCTGATGACGCTGCGCGGCCAGGCAACAACCAACATGGCTACGGCATTACAGTGCATAAAGAGCAATCTCTGCATGTTCATTGGCTCTCTAAAGAGCGCCAAACATGCAGGGCGGGGACCCGAGTTCCCGGCTGAGCAACCTGGAAATACTCGCCGAGCTTGACGAGCACCGTGATGCTCGGATGAGTACCGAGCAGTGGCGAGCACGTTCGCTCATCACTATTACCGCAATAATATGGGATCCCGTCTGATGACCACAGTATTAGGCACTGGCCTTGTAGTATGGTATTTGTCAGCGACAAAGTGTGAATAGTTTGGAACAACACACAACTGCCAGACTTTAAATGTAGTATAATATTTGACACGCTCCCAAAAATTTCAGGATTATTACCGCAGTAATATGGAATCACGTCTGATGACCACGGTTTTTGGTAGTGTCCTATTAATATGATATTGGGCAGTGACCAAGTGTAAATAGGTTGAACAACACACAACTGGCAGACTTTAATTGGAGTGTAATATTTTGCATGCTCCGAAAATGTCACGATTATTACGGCAGTAATATGGGATCACGTCTGATGATGAACAAATTTCTCTGCTTCCACAACACAGCAATGCGAATAAAATCCCAAAAATCTGTCTGTATTCTGCTAGATAGCAAATGAAGATGTAAAATGGTGTACTGTATTTCTTTTTAAGCAAATAATCAGGATTAAGAGCAAAAAAAAAATTAGCCCTGATATCTAGGAGTATGGATATCTGTAACAGCAGCAGCAGACAGAACGTGCTATCGGCCCTATTGTGCTGTATACAGTGTCCACAAACTATGCCTGCCTATCTCCTGCTACCACCAGTAACATATGCAGCTGGATTAGTCCTCAGAAGGACTGTTAGTTCAGATGGATATATGTCTTGCTGTGGAATATCTATACCTAACTAATAAACCACCAATTCTGTCCCTCACTCAGCAGCACCTCTCCCTACTCTGCCTGTTTCCTGGGTAAACTGTCACGAGCATAGGATTACCGGGTCTTATATAGACCTGATGACACTATGCGGTTAGCCAATTACTGTAATGCCACAACCAACATGGCTACGGCATTACAGTGCGTGGCAGGCAATCCCTGCATGTTAATTGGCTGTCTGAAGAGTGCCAAGCATGCGGGGTGGGGACCCGAGCTCCCGCCTGAGCATTCCGGAAATACTCGTCGAGCATGTTGAGCAGTGAGTGGCTCAGTCGAGTTCCAAGCAGTGGAGAAAATGATTGCTCATCACTAGTCTCTATGTTGAGTGAACCCCAAATTTTCTCTGGTCACCCCATTCTCAGGAATGTCTCCCTCAGGGAATACTATTTTCTCCTCTTTTCCCATTACACAGAAGGGAAACCCGTCAGACTTTAGGGTTTGTGAGAATTGTTTAGGGCCAACCCCTTTCTTACCCAAGTAATTCAGGTCTCTGCCCCACCCCCACAAGTCCCAAAACAACACAAAGCTTCAGTCTATGATGATTGAGTGCAAAAAATCTGGGACCATGCCGACCTCATGGGACTCAGTACCACGGGCCATTTTAATGAGCACTCTGGCCACCGGGTAGTCTTTAGCATCCCTGTGAATGCAGTGGGTGCCAGCCTTCTTCCCAGGGATCAATTGGAGAGGCAGTCTGACCCTCACGATGTTCACCAAACTTTCTGAGTCTAGTAGTCCAGTCATTTGCAGGCAATTCACTGTTACAGGACAAGTTTGAGGCCCCTTGCCGGGTGGACAGTCCACACGGCAAGCTGGATATGCGTAGAAGGAACACCGGCGTCTCATGCAACAGTCCATTTGCTCTTTTTCAGGGGACAATGGGCTGCTATATGACCTGGACTTTGACATCTCCAGCAAATTACATCCCTCGATGAAGGCCTTGGTATGATATCTACCGCCCCCTTGGACTTTGGATGCCCCTCAACTTTTTAACCTCCTCCCCCAATATGGAATAGGTTGCCTCCCCACAGACCTGTCAATCCCCTGATACCTTTCGACCAGTCTGACCAAGAAATCAGTGATCTCCCTGGGCAACCAAGTCTGCATCGGGCTCGGAAGGGAGTGCACGAACCGGTCATTACAATTTGATCCACCATCTGCGCCGGGGTAGAGGACTTTGGCTGTAGCTACTTTTGGATGAGGTGCAACAGATCAAACATTTGGGAGCAAGGTGATTTGTCACGGTGATATGCCCAGTGGTGGACCCGTTGTGCCCTTACAGACATTGTCACTCCCAAGCATGCCAAAATTTCTGTTTTCTACTTTTCCTATTCTTTGGCATTCTGTAAAGCCAAATTATAGTAGGCCTTTTGTGGCTCCTCCAGTAAGTATGGCGCCAGGACTTCCACTCACTGCACTGGAGGGAGTTTCTGTCTATCGGCGACCCTTTTAAAATCGGTTAAAAAGGCTTCTATGTCATCACCTGGGGTCATTTTCTGTAAGGCTCTCCTCACCACCTTCCGGACAGAGAAGTTATCAGCTGACATTGGAGTTGGAGGCCCTGCCGTGCCACGAACCACCTTTGTGAGTAAATCAATCTGCTGCTTCTGTTGTCGACTCTATTGCTGGTACTGTTGCTGATGCTGTTGGAGCTGCTGTTGTTGCTGCTGCTGCAGCTGTTGCATGAGCAGCTTACTTGTCTCTTGTTGTGCCAACTGTTGCTGCTGCTGCTGCTGATGCTTCTGCAGATGTTGCTGTTGGAGCTGCTGCAGCGCCCTGTGCTGCTGCAGCTGTTGCAGGTGCTACTGGTGCTGGCTTTGGACCAGGTGCTTGATCAGCTCCTCCATTTTGTCTGATCGCTGTTTCATGCTCACTGCCGCCTTCACCCAGGAGATGCAGTCTGTCCACAGCCATCACACTAGCTTTCTGGGGATCTTGCCTGCACTTCTAACACGAACTGTGGAAGATCGACTCACTTGGTTGCACATAGATGTACACAGGAATGCTGTCTCTTTAAATCTTCTGCCGAGCTTATTAATAGCACCTTTAAAAATACAGTACAGACCTAAAGTTTGGACACACTTTCTCATTTAAAGATTTTTCTGTATTTTCATGACTATGAAAATTGTACATTCACACTGAAAACTATGAATTAGCACATGTGGAATTATATACTTAACAAAAAAGTGTGAAACAACTGAAAATATGTCTTATATTCTAGGTTCTTCAAAATAGCCACCTTTTGCTTTGATGACTGCTTTGCACACTCTTGGCATTCTCTTGATAAGTTTCAAGAGGTAGTCACCGGATAAGGTTTTCACTTCACAGGTGTGCCCTGTCAGGTTTAATAAGTGGGATTTCTTGCCTATAAATGGGGTTGGGACCATCAGTTGTGTTGAGAAGAAGTCTGGTGGATACACAGCTGATAGTCCTACTGAATAGACAGTTCAAATTTATATTATGGCAAGAAAAAAGCAGCTAATTAAAGAAAAACGAGTGGTCATAATTACTTTAAGAAATGAAGGTCAGTCAGTGTAAAAAATTGGGAAAACTTTGAAAGTGTCCCCAAGTGCAGTTGCAAAAACCATCAAGCGCTACAAAGAAACTGGCTCACATGAGGACCGTCGCAGGAAAGGAAGACCAAGAGTCACCTCTGCTTCTGAGGATAAGTTTATCCGAGTCACCAGCCTCAGAAATCGCAGGTTAACAGCAGCTCAGATTAGAGACCAGGTCATTGCTACACAGAGTTCTAGCAGCAGACACATCTCTTCAACAACTGTTAAGAGGAGACTTTGTGCAGCAGGCCTTCATGGTAAAATAGCTGCACGGAAACCACTGCTAAGGACAGGCAACAAGCAGAAGAGACTTGTTTGGGCTAAATAACACAAGGAATGAACATTAGACCAGTGGAAATCTGTGCTTTGGTCTGATGAGTCCAAATTTGAGATGTTTGGTTCCAACCACCGTGTCTTTGTGCGATGCAGAAAAGGTGAACGGGTGGACTCTACATGCCTGGTTCCCACCGTGAAGCATGGAGGAGGAGGTGTGATGGTGTGGGGGTGCTTTGCTGGTGACACTGTTGGGGATTTATTCAAAATTGAAGGCATACTGAACCAGCATGGCTACCACAGCATCTTGCATCGGCATGCTATTCCATCCGGTTTGCGTTTAGTTGGACCATCATTTATCTTTCAACAGGACACTGACCCCAAACACACCTCCAGGCTGTGTAAAGGCTATTTGACCAAGAAGGAGAGTGATGAGGTGCTACGCCAGATGACCAGGCCTCCACAGTCACCAGACATGAACCCAATCGAGATGGTTTCGGGTGAGCTGGACCGCAGAGTGAAGGCAAAAGGGCCAACAAGTGCTAAGCATCTCTGGGAACTCCTTCAAGATTGTTGGAAGACCATTTCCGGTGACTACCTCTTGAACCTCATCAGGAGAATGCCAAGAGTGTGCAAAGCAGTCATCAAAGCAAAAGGTGGCTACTTTGAAGGACCTATAATATAAGACATCTTTTCAGTTGTTTCACACTTTTTTGTTAAGTATATAATTCCACATGTATTAATCCATAGTTTTGATGCCTTCAGTGTGAATGTACAATTTTCATAGTCATGAAAATACAGAAAAATCTTTAAATAAGAAGGAGTCCAAACTTTTGGTCTGTACTGAATACATACATACATATACACATACCGTAGGAGATCAGCTCTCTCTGCTGCATAACCAGGTACTTCAAAACACTCTTCATAAACCAGTCCGAAACAAAATAGACATATTCAGTCTTGTTGGCATAAACAAATAGCACTTGTTACAGTCTGTATAATTGCAGGGGCTGTCCGCTCAAAAACAGGGTTCAGCTCTGTTTAACAAGAGCACGGCTCTGGAGGTCAGTTCACCTTCAGAACACACAGAACTCTGAGTAACTCCAGAGGCTAAATATTTACCTCCTGGACATCACCCTAGGGTAGAGATATAGTGAACAGCCGTTCCACCCAACTCTGTTCACAAAAACCCGGCCATGTCATGGCCGATTAACCCCTCTCAGAACATGACATGCAGGAGCAAACTTCCAGGTTCTTATCACTGAAGCTAACAACCTCCGTGAAACATATCTTCACTCCAATATTTTACCAGTGACCCTTTTATAACACATGCAGTATATTGTGACACTGGTATTATATGCGAGGGGAGGTATGTGTCATGTAGGCTGCTGGCCTGTGTAAATTGAAACCAATAGATTTTCTGCCAGCATATTATATGCTGGGGGTTGCCTCTTTAAAAGGGTGTGGTTTTATGGGAATGACATTGAGATGTTCAATCAGTTTGTTTCCTGTGTGGAGTGTGTGGTCTGGAGATTGAGGTCTCCAGGCTGTGTGTGGCTGACACCAGAGAGCAAAACTGGAGGACTGGTGTTGCGGACTCTTCACAGGACTATCTGCAGCTGGCAAAGGCCTTGCTGGCTAAGAGGACTCTGTTATATTTTCATCTATTGTTTCCCCGTTAACCCCAAGAGGGACTGTTTATTTTATTGGGACGCTGCTGGAGTTTATGCCGCACAATAAACCTGCAGAAAGCTTACCCAAACCATATGTTCTGTGTCTGCCTCCGGAGAGACAAGGGAGTCGTCTTGCCACTGTTGGTGTGAGAGTGCGAGCAAGATCCCAGGACCACGTGTGCCTGTTATAAGAAACCGTGGATGTCCTGGGTGCAGGCCGCCACCCAGCCAGAGAAGGCTGGCAGCATGGAGTTCATTAAGCACCTGGTGCAGAGCCAACAACAGATGCACCAGCAGCACTTGCAAAGTCAGCAGCAGCTCCAGGAGATGACTAAACTGTTGCTTCAGTTGCAGCAAAAGGCGCAGCAGCAGCACCAGCAGCAGGCGCAACAGCAGATACAGCTTCTGGCGGACGCCATCCATGGCAAGGCGACCGCCCCACCTCCAGGGCCGACTGATAATTCCCACATTCGGAAGGCGATAAGAAGGGCCATGCAAAAAATGAACCCCGGGGATGATGTAGAAGCATTTTTGACTGTCTTTGAGCGGGTGACTGATTGGGAGAGATTTCCACCAGAACAGTGGGCAGAGGTTCTGGCGCCATATTTGTCTGGTGAACCCCAAAAGGCATATTACAACTTGGCACTGCAGGATGCCAAGGAATATGTCAAACTAAAGACATAGATCTTAGCACGCCTGGGAGTGAATATGGCGGTAAGAACCCAACGAGTCCATCACTGGGTGTATTCCAGCGACAAACCCCCTCGCTCGCAGATGTTTGACCTACTGCATCTCGTTCAGAAGTGGTTGCAACTAGAGATGAGCGTTGTTCTACTCGAACTGTTCGCCAATCTCAAATTCGAGCTGTTTTGGGCGGTGTTCGAGCCGGTCGGCGAACACGAACAATTTGAGAAAAATTCGGCTGTTCGAGGTTATGTTCGATAACTGTTCGTGCACCAAAATCATAACTGGATTTTTTCTCAGTAATGATGAAAATTAATGTTAATACACAGTTTGAGTGTACAGCGGGGCGGGGGGAGGGGCAGGGGATGGATCTCTGCAGGAACAATGAAGATCTCCATTTTTTTTTCTCTTTCCCGCATTTGCAGTGGGGAGGTGCAATCTGTCAGCCTATCAGCAGCGCACACACGGAGCGAAGTGCTTTTTTTCACACAAGCAAGGGCATGTGTGATTGGCAGTGTATGTCACATGTCCTTGCCCTATAAGACCAAGCCATTTTCCCCGTCGCCACCATTTTCTCACTGCTGCAGCTGCGTGTTAGACGGCACCGCTGTTGCTGTGTGCGCTATACCTTGTTAATTTCAAGCCAATTTTCGCACAAATATACAGATAGCTTGGGAGTAGGGAATAGTTGTGATTGCAGTCCTTTTAAGGACTAGGTTACAGCATTTCCTACGACTTTTATCAGGCAGGTCTGTGCTCTTAAATAGATAGATTGTGGGAGTAAAGACTAATTGTAATTGGAGTCCTTTTCAGGACTAGGTTACATCAGTTCCTATCAGTTTTTGCCAGGCAGGTCTGTGCCAGTGCTGTGCAAGTTTTTTTCACAGCATTTTGCTGAATCTAGCAAAGCTAATCCTTTTTGGCCTATTGCAGAGTGTGTTAGTCAGTGGAGTAGCCTATCTGTGTTGCAAGATATACCACCTGTGTATAGAATACCAATTTTTTTACTGCACCTAGTGAAGTAAAATCTTTTGGGCATAGCATCATTCTATTAGTCCATCTATACTGACCTCCATCAGGTTGCAAACTGAATATAATTTTTTTCTGCATCTAGCTCTGAAAAAATATTTGGGCTTCTAGCGGTGTGTGGGACTTGGTCTATTAGTCCATCTATACTGACCTCCATCAGGTTGCAAATTAAAAATAATTTTTTTCTGCATCTAGCTCTGAAAAAATATTTGGGCTTCTAGCAGTGTGTGGGACTTGGTCTATTAGTCCATCTATACTGACCTCCATCAGGTTGCAAATTAAAAATAATTTTTTTCTTCATTTATCTCTGAAAAAATATTTGGGCTTCTAGCAGCGTGTGGGACTTGTTCTATTAGTCCATCTATACTGACCTCCATCAGGTTGCAAATTAAAAATAATTTTTTTCTGCATCTAGCTCTGAAAAAATATTTGGGCTTCTAGCAGTGTGTGGGACTTGGTCTATTAGTCCATCTATACTGACCTCCATCAGGTTGCAAATTAAAAATAATTTTTTTCTGCATCTAGCTCTGAAAAAATATTTGGGCTTCTAGTAGTGTGTGGGACTTGGTCTATTAGTCCATCTATACTGACCTCCATCAGGTTGCAAATTGAATAAAAAAAATTTCTGCATCTAGCTCTGAAAAAATATTTGGGCTTCTAGCGGTGTGTGGGACTTGGTCTATTAGTCCATCTATACTGACCTCCATCAGGTTGCAAATTAAAAATAATTTTTTTCTGCATCTAGCTCTGAAAAAATATTTGGGCTTCTAGCAGTGTGTGGGACTTGGTCTATTAGTCCATCTATACTGACCTCCATCAGGTTGCAAATTAAAAATAATTTTTTTCTTCATTTAGCTCTGAAAAAATATTTGGGCTTCTAGCAGTGTGTGGGACTTGTTCTATTAGTCCTTCTATACTGACGTCCAGCAGGTTGCAAATTGAATATAATTTTTTTCTGCATCTAGCTCTGAAAAAATATTTGGGCTTCTAGCGGTGTGTGGGACTTGGTCTATTAGTCCATCTATACTGACCTCCATCAGGTTGCAAATTAAAAATAATTTTTTTCTGCATCTAGCTCTGAAAAAATATTTGGGCTTCTAGCAGTGTGTGGGACTTGGTCTATTAGTCCATCTATACTGACCTCCATCAGGTTGCAAATTAAAAATAATTTTTTTCTTCATTTAGCTCTGAAAAAATATTTGGGCTTCTAGCAGTGTGTGGGACTTGTTCTATTAGTCCTTCTATACTGACGTCCAGCAGGTTGCAAATTGAATATAATTTTTTTCTGCATCTAGCTCTGAAAAAATATTTGGGCTTCTAGCGGTGTGTGGGACTTGGTCTATTAGTCCATCTATACTGACCTCCATCAGGTTGCAAATTAAAAATAATTTTTTTCTGCATCTAGCTCTGAAAAAATATTTGGGCTTCTAGCAGTGTGTGGGACTTGGTCTATTAGTCCATCTATACTGACCTCCATCAGGTTGCAAATTAAAAATAATTTTTTTCTGCATCTAGCTCTGAAAAAATATTTGGGCTTCTAGCAGTGTGTGGGACTTGGTCTATTAGTCCATCTATACTGACCTCCATCAGGTTGCAAATTGAATAAAAAAATTTTCTGCATCTAGCTCTGAAAAAATATTTGGGCTTCTAGCGGTGTGTGGGACTTGGTCTATTAGTCCATCTATACTGACCTCCATCAGGTTGCAAATTAAAAATAATTTTTTTCTGCATCTAACCCAGCCAATAGTTTTGGCCTAATACCACAGTTTGGCCACTCAGCTCTGCTCGGTTACCATCCATTGTTTTTTTGTGCAAACAACTCCAGAGTTGTGAATTACTTAACCACCAAAATGAGTGGAAAAAGGCCTGCTGCTGGTGGAAAGGGGAATAGGTGTGTTGGGAAGGGGAAAAAAGGTTGTGTCCGTGGGGTAGGTGCAGAAGAAAGACCATCTTCCAGCCAAACTAAAATGTCTACTTCTTTTAGCGGACAATGTGATAAGATCCCTTTCTTACGGCCACGCCAATCGCTACAAATTCCAGATGAGGCACAAAAACAGCAGGTGCTTCAACGGATATCAAGTGCTCCTTTAAGTGGGCTCTCCTCCACATCAACTTCAACATCACAAATACTCCAGTCCTCAAAGGTGTCACCCAAATCGCACTTGCTTCCTCACAGCTCCCAAATCTCCAGCTGCCCGTCTGAGTATGAGGTAGAACAGATGGTTGAGTCTGCAGAGCTGTTTACTCATACTATAGCCTGGGAATCAGAGGTCGACTCCAGCGCTTCTGTGAATCCAGACGAGGAAATGATCTGCACTGATGCCCAGAATCTTTATGAGTCGGATCCAGGACCAGACGCAGAAGGTTCTGACCATAATGTAGACCCTCATTCCCAAACTGTAACTCCTGTTGGTGGAGACAATGAGGAAGACGATGATAAGACTCAAATACCTGATTGGAGCGACAACTTTAGTTTTTTGTCAGGGCAGGAACAGGTTGGCTCTGAGGACGACGGGTGTGATAACGCACAGGGTGATGATGATGAGGTCGGAGATCCCACTTACTGTCAACCCACAGTCAGCCAAGAGATGAGGTCAGCAGAGGAGGTGGAGGAAGATGCTAGTGACGACGAGGTCAGGTTGCGCCTTCCTGGACAGAGACGTAGTACTGGAAGCACGTCAACAACTGCATCCTCAAACACAACTCTGCCTCTCACCACAAGTCGTGGTGGCTCTTCAGGTCGCATGGGTGCTAAGCCTTGCATAGCCTGGGCATTTTTTCAGATCGATAAAGATGACCCAACTCGTGTTATCTGTAACATTTGTCAGCAAAAGCTAAGTAGAGGCCAAAAAATACATAGTTTGAGTACTTCATGCATGAACCGGCACATGGACATGAAGCATAAGTTGCAGTGGGAAGCTCAGTGTGCTACAATGCGGTCTAGCCGGCCGGGCCAACCACCGTCTGCCATATCTTGTGCATCCGCGGCCTCTTCATCCTCTGTGACTGGGGGGACAGCAGTCACCCCTGTTTTGGGGCGCAGACCTGCCACCTCTTTACCCGCAACAGCCAGCGTGATTGGCAGGTCATCATTTTCTTTGGAGGTGGTAACACCAGCTGGTCTTGAGCGCTGTCCGACATCGATAGCACCACCTTTGGATCAAGGCAACCTAACATGTCCGCCTGCATCTTCCTCACAGACCGGCAGTTTGCCGGGGACACCCTTATCAACCCCGTCTAAGCACAATAGCCAGCCCTCGGTCCCTCAGATGTGGACAAGTAAAAGACCATTTCCTCCTAGCCATGAGAAAGCTAAGAGGTTGAATTTCACCATCTGCAAGCTCTTGGCTACAGAAATGCTGCCTTTCCGCCTGGTGGACACAGAGGATTTTCGAGACCTTATGTCCGTCGCAGTGCCCCAGTACCAGATGCCCAGTCGGCACTACTTCTCAAAGAAAGGTGTGCCTGCGCTCCACCAGCATGTCGCACACAACATCACCGCTTCTTTGAGAAACTCTGTGTGTGACAGGGTGCATTTCACCACAGACACTTGGACGAGTAGGCATGGACAGGGGCGTTACATGTCGCTGACTGGGCACTGGGTAACTATGGTGACAGCAGGACAAGGGGCTGCTGTCCAAGTCTTGCCGTCCCCACGAGTTGTGCGTCAATCCTCTTTATGTCATTTTTCCTCCACTGCTTCTGCCTCCTCAACCTCCTCTCGGTCTTCCACCTGCACCCAAAGCCTGTCTGGTCATGCCACAAGCTTTCTAACTGCGCAGAAGGGATCCTGCACACCTCCTTACTATGCTGGCAGTAGGGCTCAACGTCATCAGGCGGTTTTTACATTGAAATGTCTGGGAAATGTGAGTCACACAGCTGAGGAGTTGTGGTCAGCTCTGGAGAACCAATTTCATGAATGGTTGTCTCCACTGGACCTGAAACCAGGGAAGGCCGTGTGCGACAATGCTGCAAACCTGGGTGCGGCCCTTCGCCGGGGCAATGTCACACACGTGCCTTGTATGGCTCACGTGTTGAACCTGGTTGTCCAGCAATTTTTAGCCCACTATCCCAGACTAGATGGCCTTCTGCAGAGGGCACGGTCGCTGTGTGCTCACTTCCGCCGTTCGCATCCCGCAGCTCAGCAACTTACATCTCTACAGAAGTCGTTGGGCCTGCCACTTCACCGGCTAAAATGTGATGTGCCTACCCGGTGGAATTCAACTCTGCACATGTTGCAGCGACTGTGGCAGCACCGACAAGCCCTGGTGCAATACGTTCTGACGTATAGCCTGGGCCAACGAGATTCAGAGGTGGGGCAAATCACGCTGGAGGAGTGGTCTCAGATCAGGGACCTATGCACCCTTCTGCACAGTTTTGAAATGGCGACGAAGATGTTTAGTGCTGACGATGCCATTATCAGCATGACTATTCCGGTGATTTACATGCTGGAGCACATGTTAAACAGAATTCGGAGTCAGGTGGTGGCACAAGAGGAGGTGGAGGAAGTAGAGGAGGAGGAGTTGTATGCGGAATGGCTAACATCTGCAAGTTCCAGACGGTCGGCAGCACCAAGGCGGCAGGCATGTGAGGGTGGGGGAGATGATTTAACCAGGGCGCATGGTAGCAGCCAAACTAGTGAGGAAGGTGCAGGAGCCCAGGAAGAAGTGGAGGACGAACTGATGGAAGACTCATCAGATGAGGGAGACCTTGATCACATTTCTGTTGTGCGAGGTTGGGGGGAGAGGACAGAGGAAGGAAGCATGATTGTTACCTCGCCACCAACACAACAGGGACTTGGTGCTCCTGGATGCGCAACACACATGAGTGCCTTCTTGCTGCACTACCTGCAACATGACCCTCGAATTGTGAGAATTAGAAATAATCCTGACTACTGGGTTGCCACACTGTTAGATCCCCGGTACAAAAGTAAATTTGCAGAAATTATTCCTGCCATAGAAAGGGATGCACGCATGCAGGAGTATCAGCAGAGACTGTTGCAGAATCTTACATGTGCTTTTCCACAAAATACCAGTGGTGCACGTAGTGAATCTCACAGTTCCAACTTGCCAACCGTGGGACCGTCAAGTGTTCAGCACTCAAACCGTAACAGAACCACAGTATCTGCTGGTAACATCAATTTTGCGGAATCATTTCACCACTTTTTTAGCCCATCCTTTGCAAGGCCACAGGAGACAAGAAGTCTGACACATAGTCAACGCCTAGAGACGATGGTACAGGAGTATCTCCAAGTAAACATTGAAGCCACGACTGTGTCACTGGACCCTTGCTCTTTTTGGGCTTCCAATCTGGATAAATGGCCGGAGCTAGCCACTTACGCCTTGGAGATCTTGTCATGCCCCGCAGCCAGCGTTCTGTCTGAACGTGTGTTCAGCGCTGCTGGTGGTGTGCTGACAGATAAGCGCACGCGGCTCTCCACTGATAATGTAGACAGACTCACGTTCATAAAGATGAACAAATCATGGATCCGAAACGACTTTTCTACCCCTGTGTCATCCTGGGGAGAGTAAAAGCTTGATGATTGGTTAAAATCACCCTACCAACCGTTTTAAGCTTTCAAATTACTAATCATGTTTATCTGTATCTTGACTGGAAAATAATTTGGGCTTTGTAGCAGTGTGCAGCACTGATCCTATTAGGCCATCTATACTAAAGCTTCACCACATTTAAAATTAAAAATAATTTTTAGCTGCATCTAGCCCGGAAAATAATTTTGGGGCTCCGAGATGCGCAAGACACATAAGTGCCTTCTTGCTGCACTACCTGCAGCATGACCCTCATATTGTCAGAATTCGAAGTAATCATGACTACTGGGTTGCCACACTCTTAGATCCCCCAAACTTTTTGATCAACCTTTTCATTTTAATAAAGACCAAAAAAATGGTCATTTTTGAAATTATAAGCATTAGCAGGTTGTTAGAAACTGAAATCAAACAGTTTTCAACTCAAAACTTTATTCTAGGTGATTTTACATTTTCACATAGGACCCCTTGTTCGAAAGGAGCTTCTGAACTCTCTCGTCCATTGAATTTGTCAGGTTTTGGATGGTTTCTGCTTCAATTGTTTTGCATGAGGACAGAATACCCTCCCAGAGCTGTTGCTTAGATGTGAACTGCCTCCCGCCATCATAGACACTCCTTTTAATGATGCTCCAAAGGTTCTGAATGGGGTAGAGGTCAGGGGAGCATGGGGGTCACACCATAAGTTTGTCCCCTTTTATGCCCATATCAGCCAGAGATGCAGATGTTTTATGTGCAGCATGAGATGGTGCATTATCATGCAGAAAAATGATCTTGCTGTGAAATACACGGTTCTTCTTCTTGAACCATGGCAGGAAGTGCTGTTTGAGAAAATCCACATACATTATGGAGTTCATCTTTAGCGCCTTCAGGGATCCTAAAGGGGCCGACAATCTCTCTCCCCATGATTCCAGCCCAAAACATTACTCCACCTCCTCCTTGTTGGCGCTGTAGCCGTGTTTGCGTGGGGTGTCCATCAACCAGCCATCCTCCACTCCATTCATCTGGACCATCGAGCGCTGCACGGCACTCATCCGTGAACAAAACAGTTTTGAAATCAGTCTTCATGTAATGTTTGGCCCACTGGAGCCGTTTCTGCTTGTGTGAAGTGGATAGAGGAGGTCGACAGGATGGCGTATGCACAGCTGCAAACCTCTGAAGGACCCTGCATCTTGTTGTTCGGGGGACGTTGGAGGCACAAGCAGCTTCAAAAACTTGTCTGCTGCTATGACAAGGCTTTTTTGCCGCTGCTCTTTCAACCTGACGTAATTGCCTGTAGGAAAGAGTCCTCAATTTGCCCTTATCAGCACGCACACGTGTGTACTGTGAATCAGCTACATACTTCTTGATTGCCAAGACACTTCATCCTGATCATCGCACAATGTTGATTGTAGTCATGCCTTGACCTAAACACTCCACAATTTGTTGCTTCTCAGCAGCCGACACATCCTTTTTCTTTCCCATTTTGGCAGAAAATGTAGGCTGCTTAATAATGTGAGAGAGCCTTCTTAAGTAGTCTTGCCTTTCATTGGACACACCTGCCAAACTAATTAGCACAGGTGTCTGCAATTGCTTACAGTGATATAAAGAGCCCTGACACACATCACCATCAATGAGTTTAACTGACAAACAAACAAATTCTTCCCTTATCACTCCTAAACACTTTTTGCATAATAATTTGGAACGCGGTGTACATGTGCTTTTCCACAAAACACCAGTGGTTCACGTAGTGAATCTTACAGTTCTAACTTGCCAACCGTGGTCTGTATGGAATTGTTCAATAAAGGGCCCAAAATTAAGATAACATAGATGGGAGAGGTCTCTATGAATAGGAATTCCTAAGTATTTGATACCCTGTGAGGGCCAGGCAAAGGGAAAGTTGGACTGGATGGAATCCTATATGGATTTAGGGAGGGAGACATCGAGGGCCTCAGACTTCGCTGCATTGATTTTAAAATTTTACCATGTAACAAAGTGATCTATTTCAGCCATAACAGCAGGGATGGATATATGTGATTGAGTGATATATACTAGGACATCATCAGCAAATAGAGAGCACTTGTACTCGGTGCCTCCCACCTCAATCCACCTAATATTGGGGTTATGGCGAATTGATGAGAGCAGGTGCTCCGTCACTAGGATGTATAAGAGAGGGGACAGAGGACATCCCTGCCTTGTCCCATTGGTGATTGTGAAAGGTGATGAAAATGTTCTGACGCACCCCCTGGGCCTTGGGACACCCGGAGCCGGACCCTTTTTGGTGGATGCTGGTGGTTGTAGTCTTCGTGGCGGCGATCCGGTTCCGTGGCTCAGGGCGGTCAAACCAGTGGCGGAACTATTTATGTGGTTTTGATGTTTAAATGTCCGACTACGCCACCCGTGGATTGCGGTCAGAGTGAACCGCCGCTACAGGGCAGACCGCTAAGGCTGGTGTTGTGGGTGCAGCAGAGCGTAGCATAACTCCCCACGGGAGGAGTATAGCCTCAGGGCAGTGTATGCGGAGGATGGGGGTGATGGTGCAGGGCAGCAGCAGTAACGACACGGAGTCAGTGATGCAGTTCAGGGCCTTTACTCACAGTTCTTATTATCCAGACCACGTCTGCAGGTAACGGCTGCCCACGTCGTACTGTGCTCACCAGGTGAGGGGCTCAGACAACTCCCAGATAACTTTGGAGCGCTTCACAGGACCCCCTTTGTGTGTCCTTTGTCTGGCCTTTCTTACCAACACTTCTGTCCGGCTGCCTCGGGCCTCCTCTTGGTAAACTTGGCGCCAGTTTCCCTGACCCTATGTGGTGCCTTCCTAGCGGGTGGAGCAAGGGGCTGCGCCACATAAAATGTCAGAGCCTCCGGTTTCTAGCTGAGGGTCGTTTCCTGCCTCCACTAGTTCGGGGACCGGTCTCCCCCTTTGGCCTGACCCCTCCACGCAGGTGGATTCGGGCGTGCGGTGGCGACTCGCCAGTCCGCACCCCTGGGATCCCTTCATTCCTCGTTCCTGGAGCCTTCTCCGCTCCTCTTCCTTCCTTCTCCCTCTTGCAGGCCTGGGCCTCTGTTACTAGGCCCGCCTCCGTAGCAGAGCTCATGCAGAGCCCCTGCTCCCTGCCACTTCTGCTCAGACTTCTCTGCACTGAACTAAGATGGTGCCCACCTTTTATACTCCCTTCTCAATGCACCCAGGAACTGCTTCCTCCCTGCTCCTGCACTGCAGGGTTCCCCTTCCTCAGTGTTCCCTCCCCCCACTCCAGCCAGGGACAGGGACTGTCGTGCCCATCTCAGGGGCATATTGGTCGCCCTGCCCCACGGCAATGTGGTGTAATGCATGCAGGTGTCGGGTCCTGATCCACACTCCATCCTTATCTGAGAGTGAGATATCACACCTCTGGGTGAGGTGCAATACGTCTGTAGCAACCGAGCCCTCGGTGCTACAGTTCCATTTATCTTCAGCCTAGGTGACGTATTGTGATACAGGGCCGTGATTTTGGCTATAAAAGGGTCCCCTAGACCCCTACCCCAAGCTTTTTAAGAGAATCATATATGGCGTGCCAGGAGACTCTATGGAATGCTTTCTCAGCATCCAACGAGAGTATCTACTTACAAATTTTTAACTGCATCTAGCCCAGGAAATACTTTGTGCCTAGTAGCAGTGTCTGCTAGTCAGCGGATTATCCCGGCTGTTAAGCAAGCTACACCACCTGTAGTTTGGACACTTAATTTTTTCAAAGGAAATGCTTCGGGACCACGGGATACTTAGTGAAGAGCATCAGGAGGCACCCCAAGGCATAGGGGCTGGGACTGGCACTAGGATGCCTTGCGGTGGACAGCCGAGCTCGATCCTTATAAAAGCTTTTTAACTGCAGCAGCTTTAGTGGACGCTACTGGAGCTGGAATTACGCGGCTGCTGGCATGAGACTTGCCCTCCAATAGATCCTTGTAAATGGATTTAAAGTGTATTCATTCAAATTAGAGGGACAATTTAAATTAAAAAGCTTAGAGCTGCCTCCACCACAGGGGGGCTCTCTCGACCCACCAGCGGACAGGCACCAGTATTGGGAGAGGGGGGCTGGCCGTCAGGGTTCACCGCGGCTCTGGCACAAACCCGGCGACACGGAGGTGGCACGGGCAGGAGCGGACTGGCCGTCTCGGCTTCTCACTTTTTGGATTTTAGAAGGGCATGACATGCCTATATCTGTGTCTCCCCCTCCTTTTACTCCTCCACCTCTTTTCTTTTCGCATGACTATATGTACTTGTCACTTTTCCATGTGTTAGTTGTGTCTTCTGAGCAGTTTGTCAGCTTTTGGACACCTTTGAAGGTGTTTTCTATGTGTTTCTATGTGTTTTTGTTTGCCTGCCATTGGTTTTAACGGTGTTCGAAGGTGTTCGACGAACAGTTCGACGAACAGTTCGGCGAACACACGGGTGTTCGACGAACCGAACCGAACTCGAACACTACGGGGGTGGCTCAACACTAGTTGCAACCAGAGTCCTCCTCTCCAGCCTAGATCTTTGAGCAGAAGGTGATTTACAGATTCATGCATTCCCTTCCCAAACCAGTACAGAACTGGGTTGCCCAGGGCGAACCCCAGAATGCAGATGACTTCATCGGCCTGGTAGAGTGGTACCAGGTGGTTGAGAAATCCCTCGGGAAACCGGATATAGTCACTTCTCTGTACTGCGATACCCAAAAGGGGGTGGGTTCACCATGGAAGGGGTCTCAAGCCACCACTGGGGTTCGTCCCACTACCACTGATTGTGCCACAAGGACTGGGGTTAAGGATATAGTCTGTTGGTGGTGTCACAACCCTGGACACATAGCCGCAAGGTTTCATATGTCTCCTGAGCCCATGGACTGCAGCCTAGGCAGACGGGCCTCCTATTATGCTTACCCAGCCTTCAATGTGGACTGTCGACCCGGCAAGGGGCCGCAGGTGTGTGCCGTATCCATTAATGGAGTGAAAGTGCTTGGACTGTTAAACTCTGGGAGTCTGGTTACCTTAATCAGAGCTACCCTTACCCACCAGTTGATCGCTTCCAAAACTGTGGGTCTTCGGTGCATCCATGGTGACGCCAAGGACTATCCTGTGGCCACGGAGACAGTGGGAACAGAGTGTGGTGCCCAATCCCACGAAGTCAGGGTGGTTAAGGACCTGATACATCTTGTCATACTGGGCCGTGATTTTTCTTTATTTTGGTACTTGTGGGGGAAGGGAACTGGACTAAGTATTATGGGCAAAAGCCAGGTCCCTGGAGAAGAAGTCTCAGGTGGATGAATTCCCACTGTGTGTCCTTGCCAGCGACGAGGGCAAGACAGTGACAAAGGAGGCCAACCTCCCTGAGTTAGATATGTCTGGAGAGAACTTTGGGACTGCTCAAATTCGAGATCTGACCTTAAAGGGGGTGTTTGACCAGGTTACTGTATGCAATGGGGTTGCCCAAGAGTCGGTGGGCCGACACCAGGTTCCCTGACTTTGCAGTGCAGGGGGAGTTGCTATATCGGGTGGCTAAACTAAGGGGCGTTGAGATAGTGGAACAGCTGTTAGTGCCTGGGCCATACAGACAGAGGGTACTAGATATGACCTATTCACATGTTCTGGGGGGACACCTAGGGGTCAAAAAAACTCAGGAGAGGATACTGAGAAGGTTTTATTGGCTAGGGTGTTACCGAGAAATTCAGAACTATTGTAGGTCCTGCCACACCTGCCAAATAACTGCTCCCTCTTCCCACTTTCGTAGCCCCTTAGTTCCACTACCTGTGATAGAGGTTCCCTTTGAGAAGATTGCTATGGACCTTGTGGGTTCCTTAGTTAAATCAGCTCGGGGCCACCAATATATCTTGGTGGTCATGGATTATGCGACCTGGTACCCCAAAGTGATACCCCTAAGGAACTCGTCCAGTAAAGGTATAGAGATGGTCCATATTTTTGCTCAAACAGGTCTGCCAAAAGAGATTCTGACAGACCAAGGAACCCCCTTCATGAGCAAGACCTTGATTTATCATCCGCAGACAGATGGCCTAGTGAAACGCCTCAACAGGACCTTAAAGGCGATGCTCAGGAAGGTTGTTGAAAAGGATGGGAGAGACTGGGACTACCTGCTCCCATTTCTACCTTTCTCCGTCAGAGAAGTTCCTCAAGCCTCCACTGGCTTCTCTCCGTTTGAGCTCCTATATGGGCGGCATCCAAGAGGTCTCCTAGACATCGCCAAGGAAACCTGGGAGGCCGAGGTCACACCACACCGGAGTATCATTGAACATGTCGCCCAATTACAGGAGAGAATGTCAAAGGTGATGCCCATCGTGAAGGAACATCTCCTCCAGGTGCAGGAAGCCCAGGCGAGACTAAGAGAGTTCCAGCCCGGGGACCGTGTTTTGGTGCTAATCCCTACCATCGAGAGCCAGTTCCTGGCCAAATGGCAAGGTCTGTGCGAGGTGGTGGAGAAAGTCAGCGAGGTTAATTATAAAGTCCGCCAGCCTGGCCGAAGAAAGCTGCACCAAATATACCATGTGAACTTGCTCAAGCCGTGGCGAGACCGGGAACCTGTGGAAACTCCTTGCCTGGGAGCCGCACCTGAAGGCGAGGTGGAGGAGGTCACTATTGCAGAGACTCTATCGCCGGCCCAGAAGCAACAGTGTTGAGAACTACTACAGTGAAATGAGGAGCTGTTCTCAGAGTTGCCGGGGCATACTCAGGTGGTAGAGCATGACGTGCTAACAGAGCCACACGTAAGAGTGAATCTGAAGCCGTACCGGGTTCTGGAATCACGCCGGGAGATGATCTCGGCCGAGGTGAAGAGGATATTAGACCTCGGGGTGATAGAGGAGTCAAAGAGGAGGTGGTCGAGCCCAATCGTCCTCATGCCAAAACCCAATGAAGAATGGAGGTTTGGTAATGACTACCGCCGGCTGAATGAGGTTTCCAAGTGTGATGCGTACCCGATGCCCGCGTCGACGAACCCAATGAGAGGCTTGGACCGGCGAGGTACATCACCACTCTTGACATGACGAAGGGTTACTGGCAGATCCCCATGTCCCAGACGGCCAAGGAGAAGACGGCTTTCTCAACACCTGATGGGTGTTTTCAATACACGTGGATGACGTTCGGACTACAGGGGGCCCCAGCCACCTTCCAGAGGGCTATGGATCGGATCCTAGCCCCACATAAAAGTATGCCACAGCCTACCTTGATGACATTGTGGTCTTTAGCCCAGACTGGGCTAGTCATCTACTTAAACTACAGGCAGTTCTGGATGCTCTGAGAAAGGCAGGATTTACTATAAATCTGAAAAAATGTGCCGTTTGAAAAGAAGAGGCAATGGGCTATGTCGTCAGGAGAGGTGAAATAAAGCCGCAAGTCAAGAAAGTGGAAGCAATCCAGACCTGGCCGTAACCATTCTCCAAGAATCTAGAAAGAGCGTTCCTGGGAATGGTGGGATAATACCGGCGGTTTATCCCGAATTTCGCCATGATGGATCTTCTAAAAGGCACCAAATCAACCATGGTGAAATGGACAGAAGAACAGAGGCCGCCTTTCAACAGTTGAAGCTAGCACTGTGTAAGTAGTCGGTCCTGGTCGCGCCAGATTTTAAGAAAGAATTTGTGGTCCAGACGGACACTTCAGAGGTTGGTCTAAGGGCCGTACTTTCTCAAGAGATAAATGGGGAAGAGCATCCCATTCTCTATCTGAGCCGGAAGCTTTTGTCCTGCAAGAAGAACTATGCAATAGTAAAGAGAGTTTTTAGCCGTAAAGTGGGCCGTGGATGCACTACAATATTACCTACTAGGCCGGAAGTTTAAATTAGTATCAGACCATACCCCATTTGGAAGGATGAGGAAGAAGAAGGGAAAAGCGCCAGGGTAACTAGATGGTTCCTAGGGCTCCAAGATTTTAACTTTCACGTGGAGCATAGGCCCGGGAAGTTACAAGGGAACGCGGATGCCCTCTCTAGGATTCCTTGCCTGGTGTCGGAAGGTGCCCAAACCCCGGCTTTGGGCAGAGGGGGGGAATATTTGACAGAGTCACTGGTGTTATATACGAGGGGAGGTATGTGTCATGTAGGTTGCTGGCCTGTGTGAATTGAAACCAATAGATTTTCTGCCAGGATATTATATGCTGGGGGTTACCTCTTTAAAAGGGTGTGGTTTTATGAGAATGACGTAGAGATGGGAGGGAAGTCATTCCCCATACCTCCCCTCAGGGTGTGGCTGAACAGGGTATAAGGTATAAGTCTTCAGTCAGTTTGTTTCCTGTGTGGAGTGTGTGGTCTGGAGATTGAGGTCTCCAGGCTGTGTGTGGCTGACACCAGAGAGCAACACTGGAGGAATGGTGTTGCGGTCACTTCACAGGATTATCTGCAGCTGGCAAAGGCCTTGCTGGCTAAGAGGACTCTGTTATATTTTCATCTTTTGTTTCCCCGTTAACCCCAAGAGGGACTGTTTATTTTATTGGGACGCTGCTGGAGTTTATGCCGCACAATAAACCCGCAGGAAGCTTACCCTAACCATGTGTCCTGTGTCTGTCTCCAGTGAGCCAAGGGAGTCGTCTTGCCACAATACACACATATATATATATACACACAGTTGTGCTCAAAAGTTTACATACCCCGGCAGATTTTTTACTTTCTTGGTCTTGTTTCAGAGAATATGAATGATAACAAAAAAAACATTTTCTCCACTCATGATTATTGGTTGGGTGAAGCCGTTTATTGACAAACTGCTGTGTTTTTTCTTTTTAAATCGTAATGACAACAAAAACTTCCAAATGACCCTGATCAAAAGTTCACATACTCTAGTGATATTGGCCTGATAACATGCACAGAATTTGACACAAATGGGTTTGAATGGCTACTAAAGGTAACATCCTCTCCTGTGACCTGTTTGCTTTTAATCAGTGTGTGTGCATAAAAGCTGAGTGAGTTTCTGGGATCCAGACAGACTCTTACATCTTTCATCCAGCCACTGACGTTTCTGGATTGTGGGTCATGGGGAATGCAAAAGAATTGTCAATGGATCTATGGGAAAAGTTAGTTGAACTGTATAACACAGGAAAGGGATACAAAAAAATATCCAAGGAATTGATAATGCCAGTCAGCAGCGTTCAAACTGTGATAAACAAATGGAAAATCAGGGGCTCTGTAAAAACTAAACCACGGTCAGGTAGACCAACCAAAATTTCGGCCACAACTGCTGAGGGAAATTGTTCGGGATGCAAAGAAAAACCCACAAATAACATCAGCTGAAATTCAGGGCTCTCTGAAAAGTAGCGGTGTGCCTGTTTCAAGATGCAAAATAGGGGGGCACTTGAAGAAAAATGGGCTGCATGGTCGAGTCTCCAGAAGAAAGCCATTACTGCACAAATGCCATAAAGTATGTCGCCTACAATACGCCAAACAGCACAGAGACAAGCCTCAAAACTTCTGGAACAAGGTAATTTGGAGCGATGAGACCAAAATTGAACTTTTTGGCCACAACCATAAACGTTACATTTGGAGAGAGGTCAACAAGGCCTATGATGAAAGGAACACCATTCCTACAGTAAAGCATGGAGGTGGATCGCTAATGTTTTGGAGATGTGTGAGCTACAAAGGCACAGGAAACATGGTGAAAGATGAATGCAGCACGTTATCAGCAAATACTGGAGGCAAATTTGCACTCATACTGATGGGACATACTTGGACGTTCCAATATGACAACGATCCAAAACACAAGGCCAAGTCGACCTGTCATTGGCTAGAGCAGAAGAAAATGAAGTTTCAAGAGTGGCCATCTCACTCTCCTGACCTCAATATCATTGAGCCACTCTAGGGATATCTCAAGTGCACAGTTCATGCTAGACAGCCCAGGAATGTACAGGAACTGGAGGCTTTTTGCCAAGAAGAATGGGCAGCTTTTCCATCTGAGAAAATAAAGAACCTCATCCACAACTACCACAAATGACTTCAAGATGTCATTGATGTTAGAGGGGGCAATACACGGTATTAAAAACTGGGGTATGTGAAGTTTTGATCAGGGTCATTTGGATGTTTTTGGATGTTTATGGTTTTCATTAAGATTTAAAAAGAGAACACAGTAGTTTGTCAATAAATGGCTTCACCCAACCAATAACCATGAGTGGAGAAAAAGTTTTTTTTGCTATCATTCATATTCTCTGAAACAAGGTCAAAAAAGAAAAAAATCTGGTGGGGTATGTAAACTTTTGAACAACTGTGTATATACAGTACAGACCAAAAGTATGGACACACCTTCTCATTTAAAGATTTTTCTGTATTTTCTTGACTTTGAAAATTGTACATTCACACTGAAGGCATCAAAACTATGAATTAACACGTGTGAAATTATATACTTAACAAAAAAGTGTGAAACAACTGAAAATATGTCTTATATTCTACGTTCTTCAAAGTAGCCACCTTTTGCTTTGATGACTGCTTTGCACACTCTTGGCATTATCTTGATGAGCTTCAAGAGGTAGTCACCGGAAATGGTCTTCCAACAATCTTGAAGGAGTTCCCAGAGATGCTTAGCACTTGTTGGCCCTTTTGCCTTCACTCTGCGGTCCAGCTCACCCCAGGTCTAGACCGCAGGTTCAGGTCTGGTGTCTGTGGAGGCTGGGTCATCTGGCTTAGCACCCCATCACTCTCCTTCTTGGTCAAATAGCCCTTACACAGCCTGGAGGTGTGTTTGGGGTCATTGTCCTGTTGAAAAATAAATGATGGTCCAACTAAACGCTAACCGGATGGAATAGCATGCCGCTGCAAGATGCTGTGGTAGCCATGCTGGTTCAGTATGCCTTCAATTTTGAATAAACCCCAACAGTGTCACCAGCAAAGCACCCCCACACCATCACACCTCCTCCTCCATGCTTCACGGTGGGAACCAGGCATGTAGAGTCCATCCGTTCACCTTTTCTGCGTCGCACAAAGACACGGTGGTTGGAACCAAAGATCTCAAATTTGGACTCATCAGACCAAAGCACAGATTTCCACTGGTCTAATGTCCATTCCTTGTGTTTTTTAGCCCAACAAGTCTCTTCTGCTTGTTGCCTGTCCTTAGCAGTGGTTTCCGTGCAGCTATTTTACCATGAAGGCCTGCTGCACAAAGTCTCCTCTTAACAGTTGTTGTAGAGATGTGTCTGCCAGAACTCTGTGTGGCATTGACCTGGTCTCTAGTCTGAGCTGATGTTAACTAGAGATGAGCGGTGTTTGAATCGAACTGTTCGCCAATCTCAAATTCGAGCTGTTTTGGGCGGTGTTCGAGCCGTTCGACGAACCCGAACTATTTGAAAAAAATCCGGCTGTTCGAGGTTATGTTCGATAACTGTTCGTGCACCAAAATCATAACTGGATTTTTTCACAGTTTGAGTGTACAGCGGGGTGGGGGGGAGGGGCATGGGATCGATCTCTGCAGAAATAATGAAGATCTCCATTTTTTTTTCTCTTTCCCGCATTTACACTGGGGAGGTGCAGTCTGTCAGCCTATCAGCAGCACACACACGGAGCGAAGTGCATTTTTTCCCACAAGCAAGGGCATGTGTCATTGGCTGTGTATGTCACATGTCCTTGCCCTATAAGACCCAGCCATTTTCCCCGTCGTCACCATTTTCTCACTGCTGCAGCTGAGTGTTAGACGGCACCACTGCTGCTGTGTTCGCCCTATACAGTATAACTGTGTGAATTGCAAGCGAATTTTATCTGAAATAGACAGATAGCTTGGGAGTAGGGACTAATTCTATTTGCAGCCCTTTTGAGGGCTAGGTTATAGCATTTCCTACGACTTTTAGCAGGCAGGTCTGTGCTCTTAAATAGACAGATAGGTTGGGAGTAGTGACTAGTTGTAATTGCAGCCCTTTTGAGGGCTAGGTTACAGCAGTTCCTATCACTTTTTGCCAGGCACGTCTGTTTTAGTGCTGTGCAAGTGTTTTTCACAGCATTTGGCTAAATCTAGCTAAGCAAATCCATTTGGGCCTCTTGCAGTGTGTGTTAGTCAGTGGAGTAGCCTATCTGTGTTGCAAGCTACACCACCTGTGTATGTAATACAAATTTTTTACTGCACCTAGCCAAGTAAAACCTTTTGGGCATATTAGCAGTGTGTGTTAGTCAGTGGAGTAGCCTATCTGTGTTGCAAGCTACACCACCTGTGTATGTAATACAAATTTTTTACTGCACCTAGCCAAGTAAAACCTTTTGGGCATAGTAGCAGTGTGTGTTAGTCAGTGGAGTAGCCTATCTGTGTTGCAAGCTACACCACCTGTGTATGTAATACTAATTTTTTACTGCACCTAGCCAAGTAAAACCTTTTTGGCATATTAGCAGAGTGTGGTACTCATTCTATTAGGCCATCTATAATAAGCTCCACCAGCTTTCAAATTACTAATAATTTTTAGCTGCATCTTAGATGGAAAATAATTTTGGGCATAGTAGCAGTGTGTGGTACTCATTGTATTAGGCCATCTATACCAAGCTCCACCAGCTTTGAAATTAATAATAATTTTTAGCTGCATCTAGCCCGGAAAATAATTTTGGGCATAGTAGCAGTGTGTGGTACTCATTTCATTAGGCCATCTATACCAAGCTCCACCAGCTTTGAAATTAATAATAATTTTTAGCTGCATCTAGCCCGGAAAATAATTTTGGGCATAGTAGCAGTGTGTGGTACTCATTGTATTAGGCCATCTAGACCAAGCTCCACCAGCTTTGAAATTAATAATAATTTTTAGCTGCATCTAGCCCGGAAAATAATTTTGGGCATAGTAGCAGTGTGTGGTACTCATTGTATTAGGCCATCTATACCAAGCTCCACCAGTTTGAAATTAATAATAATTTTTAGCTGCATCTAGCCCGGAAAATAATTTTGCACATAGTAGCAGTGTGTGGTACTCATTGTATTAGGCCATCTATTCCAAGCTCCACCAGCTTTGAAATTAATAATTATTTTTAGCTGCATGTAGCCCGGAAAATATTTTTGGGCATAGTAGCAGTGTGTGGTACTCATTGTATTAGGCCATCTATACCAAGCTCCACCAGCTTTGAAATTAATAATAATTTTTAGCTGCATCTAGCCCGGAAAATAATTTTGGGCATAGTAGCAGTGTGTGGTACTCATTGTATTCGGCCATCTATACCAAGCTACACCAGCTTTGAAATTACTAATAATTTTTAACTGCATCTAGCCCGGAAAATAATTTTTCTTCCCAATAGTTGTAGCAATAGAAATATGGGGCGCGCGCCTGGCTAACAAAAATATACGCTTCATAACAAAAAACACCAGCCTAGAGCACTGCATCAATAAGATGGCATCATCATCTCTCCCATTGCTAGGCCTACTACGCCGGCTAGCATTCCTGTGCCTAAAACACAATGTATGGGTCCGCGCTAGCCACGATGCTGAGGGGTCTAACGCTGCTGCTAACGCTTTATCACAATTCAATTGGCAGATTTTCACAGAGCTCCTCCAAAACGCCCACCCATCGGGCCATCCTCCCTATGGGATCTAGTGGCGAATAGCTGATGCCATTAATCAGAGCGTCAGTTGCCCCGTCGACGTGGCAAGCATACGGTAAGGCATGGGAAGAGTGGACACGACTAGTAGCAGGCAGACGGGTTGAACAATGTGAACAAGCCAGATTACAAGTCACCATAGAATTTCTCCACCAGCTAATGATGAGGGGCATATCAGGGGCGTCAGCGCAGCGGTGTCTGACTGGAGTAGCATTTCACTTCCAACTACTGAATTGGGGAGATGTGACAAAGAGATTCATCATCAGACAATCCATAAAAGGGTGGAAAAGGGGTCAGCCAAGTCAGGAGTGTAGACGTCCCGTCCCGTGTCACTAAAACTGATTTCTCACATCATATCCCTAACACCATTAACATGACACTCACAATTTGAAGCAACACTACTGTCTACTGCATTTGCGATCGCCTTCTTCGGGGCACTGTGCATAAGAGAACTAGTCCCTCAATCAAAAATTACCACCAGTGGAGGCTTATTACACCAGGACGTAGTCATAGCCAATAATGCAATACGTCTATGCATACGCAGATCGAAAACGGTTCCAGCGGGCAGGGGCACTTGGGTACTTCTACAACCCACAAACGGTACACTGAGTCAGGTAACAATACTAAAAACATATATAACCACCAGATCACAAAGTAATTTCTTCCTATCACACATTGATGGAACGCCATTATCAAGATACCAGTTCCAAGCTATATTTAATAAATGCCTAACATCGGCAGGGAACCACCCCAAAGATTACTGGACACACTCATTCCGCATAGGCGCGGCCACGGAAGCAGCAAGAGCAAGACTGTCAGAAATGGAAGTTCAGAGGATAGGGAGATGGCGATCCACGTGTTTGGCAAGATACAGAAGACCGGACTTGTTATCCTAACGTGGTTTGTTTCTTTTACAGGTGACGCTAAGCCAACAGTGTGGGTGATAGGCCACTCGTATATATATTGGGCAGAAAAAAGGGCGAAAGTCCGCCCAGGCGGGAGGAAATTAGAGTTTCATAACACATATTTCAACTGGAGAGGTATTAGAGGCCTGCAATGGCCACAGGTACTAATGGAGGTAATCAAGGTAGGGAGAGAGGTAAGAGGTCCGGTCATCTTAGTTATACAGGCCGGGGGAAGCAACCTAGGTCATCACAAGAGCGCATAACTAATGGCAATAATGAAACTAGACACTGAGCTCTTCAGAGAATTTTTCACAAAACTAACTATAGTATGGTCAGAGATTGTGCCGATAGCAGTATGGCAAGGTGCGCGAGACACCACGGCCATCGAACGGACAAGGCAGGTAATAAATATTCGGATGGCAAAATTTAGAAGAGACAGAGGCGGTGTAGTGATACGACACCGACAACTGGAAGGAGATAAAGCAGGGCTCATGCGGCCCGACCGTGTTCACTTAATGGATATTGGACTGGACATATTCCTGTCAGGACTCCAGGACGGAGTCGAACAAGCGTTAAGAGTGATGAATGGGGGTCAGAGTCCTGCATACGAGTAAGCAGGATCCTCCGTGGCCTGGAAATAGAAAGGACATGTTGGAGAGACACAGGGCATGCTGCAACAAGCTGAATTATTTTAGAAATAAAATGCCTTTCTAATGGAATAAGTATAAAGAGTTAATAAAGATGTGACCGATCCTCACCCATCCAGTTTTAAGAGTTACATTATTGTATTGTCAAGGAAAGAGGGGCGGTAGGGGGGCTGAGCATCTGAGTTTGGTTAGGGGTCCCCACAGTCTGCCTAGGCTAGATGCAGTTAAAAATTCTTATTAGATACACAGACGGTGTAGCTTGCTTCAGAGCTGGGCTACTACGCTGACTAGCAGACACTGAAGCTTTGGAGCAGACCTCTGAGTAAACAGCTCTTCAGACTCAACCATCTGTGTTACCCCAAGCCATAGTGTATGTAGTTTCTTACGGTTAAAAGGGGGGGGGGAGCAACCCGACCCACCTGGAATTGATGATGCCAACGTCACGTAAAACACAGCAAGGGGACTCCAAAAAGAGTCTCCATTTTTTCCAAAAATTGTGGCACAGACACCACTTAAGTGGCATCAATTGCCCCAGAGTTGCTTAAAACGGTTGATGAGGTGATTTTATCAAATCCTCAAGCTTTTAGTCTCCCCAGGATGACACAAGGATAGAAAAGTCCTTGCGGATCCATGATTTGTTTATCTTTATGAACGTGATTCTGTCTACATTCTCAGTGGACAGCAGTGTGCGCTTATCTGTAAGCACACCACCAGCAGTGCTGAACACACTTTCAGAGAGAACGCTGGCTGCAGGGCATGACAAAATCTCCAAGGCATGAGTGGCGAGCTCCGGACATTTTTTCAGATTAGAAGCCCAAAATGAGCAAGGGTCCAGTGACACAGTTATGGCTTCGATGTTCACTTGGAGATACTCCTGTACCATTGTCTCTAGGCGTTGACTATGTGTCAGACTTCTTGTCTCCTGTGGCCTTGCAAAGGATGGTCTTAAAAAGTGGTGAAATGATTCCACAAAATTGCTGTTACCAGCAGATACTGTGTTACTGTTACGGTTTGAGTGATGAAGACTCGACAGTCCCACCATTGGCAAGTTAGAACTGTGAGATTCACTACGTGCACCACTGGTGTTTTGTGGAAAAGCACATATAAGATTCTGCAACAGCCTCTGCTGATACTCCTGCATGCGTGAATCCCTTTCTATGGCAGGAATTATTTCGTCAAATTTACTTTTGTACCGGGGATCTAAGAGTGTGGCAACCCAGTAGTCGGGATTACTTTGAATTCTGACAATCCGAGGGTCATGTTGCAGGTAGTGCAGCAAGAAGGCACTCATGTGTCTTGCGCATCCAGGAGGACCAAGTCCTTGTTGTGTTGGTAGCAAGGTAAGGATCATGCTTCCTTCCTCTGCCCTCTCCCCCCAACCTCGCACAACAGAAATGTGATCAAGGTCTCCCTCATCTGATTAGTCTTCCATGCCCATCGCCAGTTCGTCCTCCACTTCTTCCTCAGCTCCTGCACCTTCCTCAACTGTTTGGCTGCTACCATGTGCCCTGGTTAATCCCTCTCCCCCACCCTCCCATGCCTGCCGCCTTGGTGGTGCCGACCGTCTGGACCTTGGAGATGTTATCCCTTCCGCATATGACTCCTCCTCTACTTCCTCCACCTCCTCTTGTCCCACCACCTGACTCCGAATTCTGTTTAACGTGTGCTCCAGCATGTAAATCACCGGAATAGTCATGCTGATAATGGCATCGTCAGCACTAAACATCTTCGTCGCCATTTCAAAACTGTGCAGAAGGGTGCATAGGTCCCTGATCTGAGGCCACTCCTGCAGCGTGATTTGCCCCACCTCTGGACCTCTGGATCTCGTTGGCCCAGGCTATACGTCAGAACGTATTGCACCAGGGCTTGTCGGAGTTGAATTCCACCGTGTCGGCACATCGCATTTCAGCCAGTGAACTGGCAGGCCCAACGACTTCTGTAGAGATGTAAGTCGTTAAGCAGCGGGAAGCGAACGGCGGAAGTGAGCACACAGCGACCGTGCCCTCTGCAGAAAGCCATCTAGTCCGGGATAGTGGGCTAAAAATTTCTGGACAACCAGGTTCAACACGTGAGCCATACAAGGCATGTGTGTGACATTGCCCCGGAGAACGGCCGCACCCAGGTTTGCAGCATTGTCGCACGCGGCCTTCCCTGGTTGCAGGTCCAGTGGAGACAACCATTCATGAAACTGGGTCTCCAGAGCTGACCACAACTCCTCAGCTGTGTGACTCACATTTCCCAGACATTTCAAAGTAAACACCGTCTGATGCCGTTGAGCCCTGCTGCCAGCATAGTAAGGAGCTGTGCAGGATTTCTTCTGCGCAGTTAGAAAGCGGGTGGCATTACCAGACAGGCTTTGGGTGCAGGAGGAGGATTGAGAGGATGTTGAGGAGGCAGAAGCAGTGGAGGAACTTCTAGATAAAGAGGATTGACGCACAACTCGTGGGGACGGCAAGACTTGGACAGCAGTCCCTTGTCCTGCTGTCACCATAGTTACCCAATGCCCAGTCAGCGACAGGTAACGCCCCTGTCCATGCCTACTCGTCCAAGTGTCTGTGGTGAAATGCACCCTGTCACACACAGAGTTTCTCAACGAAGCGGTGATGTTGTGTGCGACATGCTTGTGTAGCGCAGGCACACCTTTCTTTGAGACGTAGTGCCGACTGGGCATCTGGTACTGGGGCACTGCGACGGACATAAGGTCTCGAAAATCCTCTGTGTCCACCAGGCGGAAAGGCAGCATTTCTGTAGCCAACAGCTTGCAGATGGTGAAATTCAACCTCTTAGCTTTGTCATGGCTAGGAGGAAATGGTCTTTTACTTGTCCACATCTGAGGGACCGAGGGCAGGCTGGGGTTGAGTAGGGAGTCCCCGGCAAACTGCCGGTCTGTGAGGAAGATGCAGGTGGAAAAGTTAGGTCGCCTTGATCCAAAGGTGGTGCTCTCGATGTCGGAAAGCGCTCAACACCAGCTAGTGTTTCCACTTCCAAATGAAATGATGACCTGCCAATCACACTGGCTGTTGCGGGTAAAGAGGTGGCAGGTCTGCGTCCAAAAACAGGTGTGACTGCTGTCTCACCAGTCACAGAGGATGAAGAGGCCGCGGATGCACAAGATGGGGCAGATGGTGGTTGGCCCGGCCCGCTAGGCCGCATTGTAGCACAGTGAGCTTCCCACTGCAACTTATGCTTCATATCCATGTGACGGTTCATGCATGAAGTACTCAAACTATCGATTTTTTGGCCTCTACTTAGCTTTTGGTGACAAATGTTACAGATAACACGAGTTGGGTCATCATTATCGATCTGAAAAAATGCCCAGGCTATGCAAGGCTTAGAGCCCATGCGACTTGAAGAGCCACCACGACTTGTGGTCAGAGGCAGATTTGTGGTTGAGGATGCAGTTGTTGACGTGCATCCAGTACTCCGTCCCTGTCCAGGAAGGCGCAACCTAACCTCATCGTCAATAGCATCCTCCTCCACCTCCTCTGCTGACCTCATCGACTGGCTGACTGTGGGTTGACAGTAAGTGGGATCTCCAACCTTGTCATCATCACCCTGTGTGTTCTCACACCCATCGTCCTCAGAGCCAACCTCTTCCTGCCCTGACCGAAAAGTCAAGTTGTCGCTCCAATCAGGTATTTGAGTCTCATCATCATCTTCATCATTGTCTCCACCAACAGGAGTTACAGTTTGGGGACTAGGGTCTACATTATGGTCAGAACCTTCTTCATCTGGTCCTGGATCCGACTCATAAAGATTCTGGGCATCAGTGCTGATCATTTCCTCGTCTGGATTAACAGAAGCTCTGGAGCAGACCTCCGATTCCCAGGCTATAGTATGAGTAAACAGCTGTGCAGACTCAACCATCTGTGTTACCCCATACTCAGACGGGCAGCTGGAGACTTGGGAGCTGTGAGGAAGCAAGTGCGATTGGGGTGACACCTCAGAAGACTGGAGTATTTGTGATGTTGAAGTTGAGGTGGAGGAGAGCCCACTTGAAGGAGCACTTGATATCCATTGAAGCACCTGCTGTTTTTGTGTCTCATCTGGAATTTGTAGCGATGGGCGTGTCCGTAAGAAAGGGATCGTATCACATTGTCCACGAAAAGAAGTAGACATCTTAGTTTGGCTGGAAAATGGTCTTTCTTCTGCAGATGTTACCCCCCCACCGCGGGGGGGGCTCGACCCACCAGCGGACAGGTACCAGTATTGGGAGAGGGGGGCTGGCCGTCAGGGTCCACCGTGGCTCTGGCACAAACCCGGCGACACGGAGGTCGCACGGGCCGGAACGGACTGGCCGTGTCGGCCATTTTAACCTCAATGGGATGCGCAAGCGGCTTTTCTTCCCAGGGCTGTTACCCGCCCAGCAGGAACGTGGGGGAGCTCAGGTTGGCCTTCCACTGTACTCCTTTACCTCCGTCGCCCTCTTTCCTTCTTCTATTCTCCATCTAACCCTTCGGCTCTGTGGTGTCCGCTCTCCCTCCAGCTCTCTCCTTCTCACAGGTGGACTACCGCGTGTATTCACACTGTGGCGAATAATTTGGGCCCAGGCATAAGAAGTTGTCGAGGTAATGGATAATATGTGCCCCCTTAGAAATGTCCATTACAACCCATTCGAGGAAGCAACTAAACGCCTCAAATAGTGAGCAGGATCTGAACCACCCCATGGGCAAACAGCGATCTATATAGTATGCTCCTTCCCAGAAGCAGCCCAATAGGTGGACACTATTCGGAGGCTCAGGTAGTAAGTAACCGGAACGCCGCATCAGTGTCTGTTTTGGCCATTAGGGTGACCCTTCCCAACTTCTTGATCCGCCTGATTGCCTTGTCAAAGGTTGTACAGTATATACTACTGTACTTGGTTCCGCATCGATGTTGTCGTTTACTGACCTACCCCTTTGATATGACAAATGGTGGATTAATGTATTGGGTTCCGTTTTTGGCACAACTCACAACGGGGATACCACTACGTCTTCTAAGGAAAGTGTTCTGAATGGAACCGCCATTCTACCTAAAGATATTTAATTTTTTTATTTTCTTGTCACGACGTCTGGGTGTTGGTAGACTGATTTTAGATTTTTACTCCAGCCTTTCTTGATTTTAGAAGGGCATGACATGCCTATATCTGTGTCTCCCCCTCCTTTTACTCCACCTCTTTTCTTTTCGCATGACTATATGTACTTGTCACTTTTCCATGCGTTAGTTGTGTCTTCTGAGCAGTTTGTCAACTTTTGGACACCTTTGAAGGTGTTTTCTATGTGTTTCTATGTGTTTTTGTTTGCCTGCCATTGGTTTTAATGGTGTTCGACGGTGTTCGATGAACAGTTCGACGAACAGTTCGGCGAACATACCGGTGTTCGACGAACCGAACCGAACCCGAACACTACGGGGGTGGCTCAACACTACTGTTAGCCTGCGATTTCTGAGACTGGTGACTCAGATAAACTTATCCTCAGAAGCAGAGGTGACTCTTGGTCTTCCTTTCCTGGGGCGGTCCTCATGTGAGCCAGTTTCTTTGTAGCGCTTGATGGTTTTTGCAACTGCACTTGGGGACATATTCAAAGTTTGCCCTATTTTTCAGACTAACTGAACTTCATTTCTTAAAGTAATGATGGCCACTCATTTTTCTTTACTTAGCTGCTTTTTTCTTGCCATAATACAAATTCTATCAGTCTATTAAGTAGGACTATCAGCTGTGTATCTGATGCGCCCCCTGGGCCGTGGGGTATCCGGTGCCGGGTCGGTAGATACTGGGGGATGTAGTCACTGTGGCGGTGACCCGGTCCGTGACCCAGGGTGGTCAATCCAAGGGTAATTTGTATATATGGGGTTTATAATGTCCGACTACTCCACCTGTGGAGTGCGGCTAATGAGGCTGCCGCTGCGGAACAGTCCTCTGAAGCTGATGGTTTGGCAGCACGGGTGGTATAACTCCCCACAGGAAGAGTGTAGCTTCAGGGCAGTGTGTGTGGATGATGGTGGTTATTGTGCAGGAAGTAGTGTTGGTCGAGCACTAAAATGCTCGGGTGCTCGAAGCTCGGGCTGAGCTCGCCGTGATACTCGGGTGCTCGACCCGAGCAACGAGCCCTATGTTAGTCTATGGGAGACCCGAGCATTTTTGCGGTGGCACCCCCGGCAGTCTTTTAAAATCCTAACAAGTGCCCAAAACGATAGTGACAGTGCTCAAATGACATGGGGACAGCATGGGGATCGCCCCAGGAAGCATTTATGACCCCCCAGGTCACTGCTGTCAACAACGTGGTCAGAGGTATTAAGCCACTTTTACGGGCTCACAATAAAACGTTCAAAAACGAAACTGAAACTTTTTTCCTGTGAATTATGTTAAGGAATTTCTTTTTCAGGGTAAAGACTTGTGTATAAGGTAAAATAAATAACCAAAAATAAAAATACTCCTCCACACCTTGTGCTATGTTCACAAGTAGCATTTTTTATGCGTTTTTGCACTTGGATATTGCTTTCAACTGTGACAAATGCATTCACCGGGAAATGTCATTTTAACATTTTACAACCTTATCTGGCCATATGCTGTGTGACACATGCATAAAGTGCTGAAAAGACATGGGAACAGCATGGGGAAGACCCCTGGAAGCATCTCTGACACCCTGGTCACTGTCTAAAAGTGTGCCCATCATAAGTGATCCTTGCCGCATCAGAAGATGCAGACTTGCAACTATCCCCGTGCAAGTTCTAGTCCCAGGGCAGTGTTCAATTGTACCTCCCCCATTCCTTGCAATACAAGCGCAAGTATGCAGCCTGCCACCCACCCACCCCCTGGCTGCAATAGTATACTGCTTGCTTGCACTTGAAATTGGGCCTTTTAGGCATGTGGAGGCGGAATCTGGCCACCACGTCGTGGCTGCGTTGGCGGCCTGTAATCCATACTCAGTCCCCAGCCGCCCGGCGGCCGGGTGTCCATGCTCGGTCCCCAGCCGCCCCGCGGCCAAGTGTCCACACACGGTTCCCAGCCGCCTGCGGGCAGCCGGGTGTCCATAAACGGTCCCCAGCCGCCCCTATTTCTCCTTGGAACATCCCCCCACACACTTTTCTTAGCCCGGCCTGCTTTAGGGCAGCATTGGACGAGCCCACCAGAGAACCAGACTCCTCCGGTGGGCCCTGGCTTCTCCATCAGGGGAGTTGACAGTGCCAAGGTGAGGAGCATGATGATGATGACAGAAGTTATCATCTGCTTTGTTTTCTTTTAATGCAAGTGTAAGTGTGCAGCCTGCCACTCACCCACCCCCAGACTGCAATGCCATACTGCTAGCTTGCACTTGAAATGGGGCCTTTTAGTTTGGAGGAGGCCGAAGCTGGCCACTACCTCATGGCTGCTTCGGCATACTCAGTCCCCAGCCGCCCCTATTTGTCCTGGTGTGCCTTATACATAAGATTAAGCGCGTATACCAAAACATTACCTGTGCCCTCCCCAGTGCATTTAGTGGGAAGGAGAGCCTATTCCGCTGTAGTGTGTGCATGCCAAACCCCTGTTCATGGTACATGCGAAGATGCCTCCCACCCTGCACCTGTCATTGCAGACTTGCAACTATCCCCGTTCAAGTCCTTGTCCCAGGGCAGTGTTCAATTGTACCTCTCCCATTCCTTGCAATGCAAGCGCAAGTATGCAGCCTGCCACCCACCCCCCCCAGGCTGCAATACCATACTGCTTGCTTGCTTGCACTTTAAATTGGGCCTTTTAGGCATGTGGAGGCGGAATCTGGCCACCACGCCATGGCTGCGTCGGCGGCCTGGTATCCATACTCAGTCCCCAGCTGCCCGGTGGCCGGATGCCCCCGCTTGCTCCCCAGCCTCCAGGGGGCGGCCGGGAGTCCACACTCGGTCCCCAGCCACCCCTATTTGTCCCGGTAACCTTTCCCACACTTTTCTTAGCCTGGCCTGCTTTAGGGCAGCATTGGCCGAGCCCACCAGACAACCAGACTCCTCCGGTGAGCCCTAGCTTCTCCATCAGGGGATTTGAGAGTGCCAAGGTGAGGAGCATGATGAGGATGATAGAAGTTAGCATCTACTTTGTTTAGTTGTAATGCAAGCGCATGTATGTAGTAGCGGCTAGACCTGAGGTGGTCAGCGTTTTGGCGCATATCCTACCTCCTCCGAGGATTGCTGGATGTTTTCCTGCTACTATCCAAGTTCTATGACTCCCGTTAAAACAAAGCTTCAGGTGATAAATGATGGATGAGGTAGTGGCAAAGGAGAAAGAGCAGGAGGAACAGGGACCATGCACATCAATATCTGGCCAGTCAACCAGATATGTCTTGTAGGATATATTTCTGTAACAAAAGGAGCGGTTCGGCTACACAGTTATAGGGCATACAGTGAGTGCAATGCCTACCAAAAATTTCGAGGCACTCCAATGCCCCTTGGAAATGACATGGATGTCAGAGGGCCTTAACTAAACCTTTTTTTCCATTTATAGCAACTGGGTCTCCTGTGCACTGTTGGCCTAAACAGTGAATGGAAGGCTTTCCAAAAATTATGAGGAACTGCAATGCCCCTTACAAGAGCAATGCAGTACAGCATATTACAAACATAAGTCACATTATTGGGGAGTGGGTCTCCCATAGGATTTGCTTATGCCTTCCAAGCAAAAGCTTCCAAAAATTAGGACGGAGAAACTTGCAATGCCCCTTACAAGGCCCATGCAGTACAGTATATTACAAACATAAGTCCCATTATTGGGGAGTGGGTCTCCCATAGGATTTGCTTATGCCTTCCAAGCAAAAGCTTCCAAAAACTAGGACAGAGCAACTTGTAATGCCCCTTACAAGAGCCATGCAGTACAGCATATTACAAACATAAGTCACATTATTGGGGAGTGGGTCTCCCATAGTATTTGCTTATGCCTACCAAGCAAAAGCTTCCAAAAATTAGGACAGAGCAACTTGCAATGCCCCTTACAAGAACCATGCAGTACAGCATATTACAAACATAAGTCCCATTATTGGGGAGTGGGTCTCCCATAGGATTTGCTTATGCCTTCCAAGCAAAAGCTTTCAAAAATTAGGACAGAGCAACTTGCAATGCCCCTTACAAGAGCAATTCAGTACAGCATATTACAAACATTAGTCTCATTATTGGGGAGTGGGTCTCCCATAGGATTTGCTTCTGCCTTCCAAGCAAAAGCTTCCAAAAACTAGGACAGAGCAACTTGTAATGCCCCTTACAAGAGCCATGCAGTACAGCATATTACAAACATAAGTCACATTATTGGGGAGTGGGTCTCCCATAGTATTTGCTTATGCCTACCAAGCAAAAGCTTCCAAAAATTAGGACAGAGCAACTTGCAATGCCCCTTACAAGAACCATGCAGTACAGCATATTACAAACATAAGTCCCATTATTGGGGAGTGGGTCTCCCATAGGATTTGCTTATGCCTTCCAAGCAAAAGCTTTCAAAAATTAGGACGGAGCAACTTGCAATGCCCCTTACAAGAGCAATTCAGTACAGCATATTACAAACATTAGTCTCATTATTGGGGAGTGGGTCTCCCATAGGATTTGCTTCTGCCTTCCAAGCAAAAGCTTCCAAAAATTAGGACAGAGCAACTTGCAATGCCCCTTACAAGAACCATGCAGTACAGCATATTACAAACATAAGTCCCATTATTGGGGAGTGGGTCTCCCATAGGATTTGCTTATGCCTTCCAAGCAAAAGCTTTCAAAAATTAGGACGGAGCAACTTGCAATGCCCCTTACAAGAGCAATTCAGTACAGCATATTACAAACATTAGTCTCATTATTGGGGAGTGGGTCTCCCATAGGATTTGCTTCTGCCTTCCAAGCAAAAGCTTCCAAAAATTAGGACAGAGCAACTTGCAATGCCCCTTACAAGAACCATGCAGTACAGCATATTACAAACATAAGTCCCATTATTGGGGAGTGGGTCTCCCATAGTCTTTGCTTATGCCTTCCATGCAAAAGCTGGCAAAAATAAGGACGGAGGAACTTGCAATGCTGGCACCCTGGTGGTATAGTGGTGGTGGAGGCTGAGGATAAGGAGAAGAACATAAAACAGCCGAAATGAGGAAGCGTATACCCATGTGTGGGTGTGAAGCGGTGCATGTGAATACACCTCCCGAAATAACACAGTGGATTTGACTTTATGTTACTCTGCTGTCATTTGCTGGTGATGAGAAGTCTGGCCCAATCCAGCCCTTGTTCATTTTGATAAGGGTCAGCTTGTCAGCATTGTCAGTTGACAGGCGAGTGCACTTATCAGTTATAATTCCCCCAGCGGCACTAAAAACACGCTCCGATAACAAGCTAGCGGCAGGTCAGGGCAAGACCTCCAAGGCATACAGAGCGAGTTCATTCCAAGTGTCCAGCTTGGATACCCAATAATTAAAAGGCACAGAGGAATCACGGAGGACGCTGGTACGGTCGGCAAGGTACTCCCTCACCATCTTTTGAAACTTTCCACTCCTTGTGAGAGTACCCCGCGCCTCAGGGCCTGTAAGCTGGGCGGGTGTCATAAATCTGTCCCAGAACGTTGACAGTGTTCCCCTGCCTCTGCTGGATTGGAGTTGCATCTCTCTCGCCTGTACGCCTTGGTTGGGCAATGAACTGTGACCTCTGCCGCTAGCGTGTTCAGATGGGAATTTTTTTTAAGAGTTCTGCAGCAAGGGCCTTCTGGTACTGCCCCATTTTTGTAGACCTCTCCACCTCAGGAATAAGAGAGTGAATGTTCTCCTTGTAGCAGGGGTCTAAAAGTGTCACCAACCAGTAAAGACTGTCACCCAACATTTTGACAACGCGAGGGTCACGGTTAAGGCAGCATAACATAAAGTCAGCCATGCGTGCCAGACTGGTAACGGGCAAGATTTCCGTGTCCTCACCAAGATGACGACTGACCATGCTCTCCTCCTCCTCCTCCTCCTCCTCCCCCCTGTCCTCAGGCCACCCACGCTGAACCGACGGTATGACACTTGTACAGGTACTACCATCTACAGCGCATGATAGCAGCTCCTGTTCTTCCTCCTCCTCCTCCTCCTCCTCCTCTCCCTCATTGTCCCCCAATGCACGTTGGGATGAGATGAGGCTGGGCTGTGTGTAATCGCCCACTATGGCTTCTTGATCCATCCCATCATACTCTGGCTGCAATGCCTCCTCTTTAATTCTCTGCAGAGAGCGTTGCAAAAGACAGACAAGTGGGATGCTGACACTAATGATGGCGTCATCGCCACTCACCATCTTGGTGGCCTCCTCAAAGTTTGTCAGGATGGTACATATGTCAGACATCCAGGTCCACTCCTGAGGTCTTATGTGTGGAGTCTGACCTGAATATCGACGGCCTTGTTGCATCTGGTACTCCACAACTGCTCTCTTCTGCTCACAAATCCTTTGCAACATGTGGAGTGTAGAGTTCCAACGTGTGGGGACATCACACACCGGTCGGTGTGCCGGAAGCTGCAAACGCTACTGTAACACAGCAAGGGCGGCGGAAGCTGTAGCCGACTTGCGAAAATGAGCTGACAGGCCGCGTACTTTCACGAGCAGATCTGGCAACTCGGGGTACGATTTAATAAACCGCTGAACCACGAGGTTAAGCACATGAGCCAGGCATGGTACGTGTGTGATCTCACCTCGCCTCAGAGCCGCCACCAGGTTACGGCCATTGTCACACACGACCATGCCGGGATGTAGGTTCAGCGGTCTCAGCCACAGATCTGCCTGCTCTTTCACAGCTGTCCACAACTCACAAGCAGTGTGAGGTTTATCACCTAAGCTTATGAGTTTCAGCACAGCCTGTTGCCACTTGGCGGAGGCAGTACTACAGTGCTTCCAGCTTGTAACTGATGTGGTGATATCTGAGATGGAGGCTGAACATGAGGAGGAGGAGGAGGATGATGCGCAGGAGCTGTACACTGTGGGGGCAACTATGACTGACATAGGGCCCGCAATCCTCGGTGTGGGGAGGACGTGTTCCTTTCCAAGGTCTGACTGGGTCCCGGCTTCCACTATGTTTACCCAGTGTGCCTTCAGAGAGATGTACCGTCCCTGGCCACAAGCACTTGTCCACGTGTCCGTTATCAGGTGGACTCTCCCAGTAACTGCATTGTTGAGGGCACGGCAGATGCTTTGGGACACGAGCTTGTGTAGTGCGGGGATGGCACACCGGGCAAAATAGTGTCGGCTGGGGACCGAGTACCGAGGGACGGCCACCGCCATAAGATTGCGGAAGGATTCAGTCTCCACCAGCCTAAAAGGCAGCATTTCCAATGCAAGCAGTCGTGAAATGTGTGAATTTAGGACTGTGGCCTGTGGGGCATTAGCTGCGAATTTCCGCTTTCGTTCAAAGGTCTGGGATATGGACAATTGAACGCTGCGGTGGGATGTGGACGTGGACGTTGATGCTGTTTCTTGAGAAACTGCCATAACAAGTGAAGACTGAGAGGAGGGGGCATCTTTGCATGCAGTATGGACAGGGGATTGCCTTGCACACACAACAGGGGGTTCCATTGCACGCACAACAGTGGAAGAAGCAGTGGTGACACCCGCTGACACAGGTCGTGGACCCTGGGTTTCGCCCCACAAAGTCGGGTGCTATGCTGCCATGTGTCTGATCATGCTGGTGGTGGTCAGGCTGGTAGTTTTGTCACCCCTGCTGATGCTGGCATGGCCGGTGGAACATATGGCCTTTTTGGGGTTATCAGCAGAGTCTTTAAAAAAATTCCAGACTCTGGAAGACCTACCGCTTGTACTGGCAACGTCCCTCGTGTTGGTGTAACGGGGAACGGTTACCCGCCTTCTGTCTGCGGCCACCACACTGCTTCTTCCTGCCTGTTGGGGTACTCTGCCTCCCTCCCCCTGTGTGCTGCTGGTCTCACTCTGCATGTCCTCCTGCCATGTTGGGTCAGTTTCTAGATCATCCACCACCTCCTCCTCTTCCACTTGTGCACCAGGATGCTCCTCCTCACTTCCTGGCAATTGTGTCTCGTCATCGTCCACCTCTTGTGACAAATTGCCAGCGTCGACTTCCTGTGGCCGTGGCTGTTCAAATATTTGGGCATCGCTACATGGGATCTCCTCTTCCACCACTTCAAGCATATCAGGCGAGGGGCACAAATAAGGAAATGGACCAGTGAACAGCTCTTCAGAGTGTCCAAGTGTGGGATCAATTGCTGTCTGACGACACTCGGCATGGTGGGAGGAAGGAGCATCAGGGTGAGGAGGAGTATGCGGTCGAGACTCACGGCTACTAAGAGTTGACCGTGTGGAAGACAGACCGGAGGTGGTGGTGCCCAGGTAACTGGAAGTATTATCTGCTATCCAATTAATAACCTGTTCACACTGATCAGTTCTCAATACTGGTGTTGTTCTGTGCTTCCCTAGTAATTCAGTCAAGAAGTGGGAGCGAGAAGATGTGGCTGTTGGTTGTGGCACATTTTCACCTTGGCCACGGCCCCGTCCACTGCACGAACCATCACCAGAACGTCCACTTCCACCTCCCTTGCCACGCGCCTTGCCCATTGTAAAGGAAGTAAAATAGCTTACACTTGAACTATCAATGGAAAAAGGGTAATAAAAAGTAGATTAGAACCGTGGAAGAGGAAAACCACAGTTCTATCTCTCTGGCCTACACCCGACTCTTTTAAACAATCTGAACAATCAGGGAGAAACTATTACTGTTTTTCTTTACGGAAAAAATACCAAAACCTGAATAATAGAGATTTTTTACCGTGGGATGGCAAAACCACAGTTATTGTTTACTGGGGTATACCAGACTTTTTTAAATATATAGATTTGCGGCTGAACAGTGAGCAACACACTCAAACTGTGTTTTTTTTAGATACCAAAGGCCCAAAACTGGATAGTACAGAGATTTGATCTGTGGAACTGCAAAACCACACTGGGATTTGTCGGGCCTACACCAGACTATTTTTAACAGATATATTTTTGTGTCACAACAGTCAGGAGACACTACTGTTTTTCTTTACGGAAAATATACCAAAACCTGAATAATAGAGATTTTTTACCGTGGGATGGCAAAACCACAGTTATTGTTTACTGGGGTATACCAGACTTTTTTAAATATATAGATTTGCGGCTGAACAGTGAGCGACACACTCAAACTGTGTTTTTTTAGATACCAAAGGCCCAAAACTGGATAGTACAGAGAATTGACCCGTGGAACTGCAAAACTACACTGGGATTTGGCGGGCCTACACCAGACTATTTTCAACAGATATATTTTTGTGTCACAACAGTCAGGAGACACCACTGTATTTCTTTACGGAAAATATACCAAAACCTGAATAATAGAGATTTTTTACCATGGGATGGCAAAACCGCAGTTATTGTTTACTGGGGTATACCAGACTTTTTAAAATATATAGATTTGCGGCTGAACAGTGAGCGACACACTCAAACTGTGTTTTTTTAGATACCAAAGGCCCAAAACTGGATAGTACAGAGATTTGACCCGGGGAACTGCAAAACCACACTGGGATTTGTCGGGCCTACACCAGACTATTTTCAACAGATATATTTTTGTGTCACAACAGTCAGGAGACACTACTGTTTTTCTTTACGGAAAATAGACCAAAACCTGAATAATAGAGATTTTTTACCATGGGATGGCAAAACCACAGTTATTGTTTATTGGGGTATTCCAGACTTTTTTTAAATATATAGATTTGCGGCTGAACAGTGAGCGACACACTCAAACTGTGTTTTTTTAGATTCCAAAGGCCCAAAACTGGATAGTACAGAGATTTGACCCGTGGAACTGCAAAACCACACTGGGATTTGTCGGGCCTACACCAGACTATTTTCAACAGATATATTTTTGTGTCACAACAGTCAGGAGACACTACTCTTTTTCTTTACGGAAAATATCCCAAAACCTGAATAATAGAGATCTTTTACCGTGGGATGGCAAAACCACAGTTATTGTTTACTGGGGTATACCAGACTTTTTTAAATATATAGATTTGCGGCTGAACAGTGAGCGACACACTCAAACTGTGTTTTTTTTTGGATACCAAAGGCCCAAAACTGAATAGTACAGAGATTTGACCCGTGGAATTGCAAAACTACACTGGGATTTGGCGGGCCTACACCAGACTATTTTCAACAGATATATTTTTGTGTCACAACAGTCAGGAGACACTACTCTTTTTCTTTACGGAAAATATATCAAAACCTGAATAATAGAGATTTATTTACTGTGGGATGGCAAAACCACAGTTATTGTTTACTGGAGTGTACCAGACTTTTTTAAATAGATATATTTGCGGCTGAACAGTGAGCGACACACTCAAACTGTTTTTTTTTTAGATACAAATGGCCCAAAAGTGGATAATACAGAGGTTTGACCCGTGGAAGTGCAAAACAACATTTCGGTTTCTCTAGCCTACACCTGACTATTTTCAACAGATATATTTGTGTCTGAAAAATCAGAGACACACTTTTTTTTTGGGGGGGGGGGACACCAAAAGGTTAATAAGACGGGTATTTGTACAGTGTGAAGGAGGAAAAAAAAGAGGATTTAGATAAAAAAAAAAAGGATTTTTCCTGTTCCCTGAGACCTGGAGCTAAGTCCAGCAATTTCAGCAACAGGAGCAGCACACAGGACTGTAATGAGGCGTTTGCTGGTATAACCACTGCGTCTCCTATACAGCCTGCCTGCCTGATATCTGGGATGGATATTAGTCCTGAGAAGGACTGTTTGTTTGATCTGGCAGCCTTTACAGACCCTACACTAACTATTTTGCAGTTTATATCTCTCCCTAAATCAGCAGCACTATCCCTACACTGTCTGATCCGGAGCGACTGAGTCCAAGATGGCAGTGCCCGGTTTTAAATACTCGAGGTGATGCTGTGCGGCCAGCCAATCACTGTAATGCCCACAACCAACATGGCTGCTTCATTACAGTGACTGGCTGGCAATCCCTTCATGTTCATTGGCTCTGTAAAGAGTAGTGTTGAGCCACCCCCGTAGTGTTCGGGTTCGGTTCGGTTCGTCGAACACCGGGATGTTCGAGGAACTGTTCGTCGAACTGTTCGTCGAACACCTTAGAACACCGTCGAACACCGTTAAAACCAATGGCAGGCAAACAAAAACACATAGAAACACATAGAAAACACCTGCAAAGGTGTCCAAAAGCTGACAAACTGCTCAGAAGACACTCTCTTTAAAAAAGCAGGCCGGCAAATTCAGCAGCGGCATACACCGGTACCCGACAATTTAGACAAGAAGGAATAGAGCATCACACATAGATTAGATAGATAGAAACATGTCAGTCACACATATAAGAAGCACAGTGACAGTGTTGGTTACTGCACTTGTCATTTAGTGTAAAGGATTTATTAAAAAAAATATTAGTGTTTTCATGCACCGTCTCTTTAAAAAAGCCGGCCGGCAATTCAGCATCTGTACCCGACAATTTAGAACAGAAAGAATAGAGATTCACACATAGATTAGATAGATAGAAACATGTCAGTCACATATATAATAAGTACAGTGATAGTGTTGCTTACTGTACTTGTCATTTAGTGTAAAGGATTTATTTAAAAAAATAATAGTGTTTTCATGCACTGTCTCTTTAAAAAAGCCGGCCGGCAATTCAGCAGCGGTACCCGACAATTTAGAACAGAAAGATAGAGCATCACACATAGATTAGATAGATAGAAACATGTCAGTCACATATATATGAAGTACAGTGATAGTGTTGGTTACTGTACTTGTCATTTAGTATTAAAATAAAGGATTTATTATTAAAAAAATTGGCGTGGGGTTCCCCTTAATTTTAGGCTCTAGCGGAGGTTAAGCAGACGGCTGGGGCAGATGTTTGAAGCCTGGGAAGGGGGTAATACCCACGGAGCTTCCCAGGCTACTAATATCAGCCCCCAGCTGAATACATAGCCTTTACTAGCTATTAAAATGGGGGACCCCCCCAAAAAAATGACGTGGGGTCCCCCCTAATTTAATAGCTAGCAAAGGCTAGGCAGACAGCTGGGGGCTGATATTAATAGCCCAGGAAGGGAGCCATGAATATTGGCCCCCTCCCAGGCTAGAAACACCAGCCGTCAGCCGCCCCAGAAATGGCGCATTCATAGGATGCGCCAATTCTGGCACTTAGCCTCGCTCTTCCACGCTGCCCTGGTGCGGTGGCAGGGGGTAATAGGGTTGGGGTTGATGTCAGCTTATAATGCCAGCTGACATCAAGCCCAGGTTAGTAATGGAGAGGCGTCTATAAGACACCCCCATTACTAACCCCATAGTCAAAGTTAAAAAAAAACACAAACACCCAGAATAAAGTCCTTTAATTGAAATAAAGACACAATCCTTTATTGTTCTAAATTAAACCATACTTACCATCACGCCCATTCCAGCTGAAGCCAACGATCTCCTGCAATAAAAGAAAAATAATAAAGCAACCTCATCCTTACCTTTCCATGGTTCCCACGACAGCTTCAGCTCTGCTACATCGAGATGACAGGCTGGACCGCAGCAGAACGCTGCCATCCAGCCTGTCATCCCGCAGACACTGAGAAGCGCAGGCTTGCTTGCGCTGCTCAGCGTCTCTCTGTGACGACATCCAGATGAGCCGAGTTCATGTCCAATGAACTCGGCTCACCTCATGCACGTCACTGACAGCGTGGGAAAATTCTCACGCTGAAGCGCTGATTGCAGGAGAATTTTCCCACGCTGTCAGTGACATGCAGGAGGTGAGCTGAGTTCATTGGACATGAGCTCACCTCATGCACATCACTGACAGCGTGGTAGAATTCTCCTGCACTCAGCACTTCAGCGTGAGAATTTTCCCACGCTGTCAGTGACGTGCATGAGGTGAGCCGAGTTCATTGGACATGACCTCGGCTCATCTGGATGCCGTCACAGCGAGACAGTGAGGAGCGCAAGCATGCCTGCGCTTCTCAGTGTCTGCGGGATGACAGACTGGATGGCAGCGTTCTGCTGCGGTCCAGCCAGTCATCTCGATGTAGCAGAGCTGAAGCTGTCGTGGGAACCATGGAAAGGTAAGGATGAGGTTGGTTTATTATTTTTCTTTTATTGCAGGAGATCGTTGGCTTCAGCTGGAATGGGTGTGATGGTAAGTATGGTTTAATTTAGAATAATAAAGAATTGTGTCTTTATTTCAATTAAAGGACTTTATTCTGGGTGTTGTGTTTTTTTTAAATACTTTACTAGAAATTCATGGCGGTCATGTCTAATACAGGCGTGACCCCATGAATTTTGGGCTTGGGGCCAGCTGATAATACCAAGCTGGCCCTAACCCCTTTATTACCCAGTGAGCCACCGCACCAGGGCCCTGGATGAGTTGGGTACAGCGCCAGAAGATGGCGCTTCTATGAACGCGCCATTTTCCGGGGTGGCTGCGGACTGCAATTTGTAGCGGGGGGGGGCCCAGAAAGCTTGGGCATCCCTGCGCTGCAGATTCCAGCCCCCAGCTGCCTAGTTGTACCTGGCTGGACACAAAAATAGGGCGAAGCCCCACGTACTTTTTTTTTAATTATTTCATGAAATTCATGAAATAATTAAGAAAAAAAGGCCTTCCCTATATTGTTGTGTCCGGCCAGGTACAAATAGGCAGCTGGTGGTTGGGGGCAGCCCGTTCCTGCCTGCTGTACCTGGCTGGACACAAATATAGTGCGAAGCCCCACTTCAATTTTTTTTAATTATTTCATGAAATTCATGAAATAATTAAGAAAAAAAGGGCTTCCCTATATTGTTGTGTCCGGCCAGGTACAAATAGGCAGCTGGTGGATGGGGGCAGCCCGTTCCTGCCTGCTGTACCTGGCTGGACACAAATATAGTGCGAAGCCCCACTTCAATTTTTTTTAATTATTTCATGAAATTCATGAAATAATTAAGAAAAAAAGGGCTTCCCTATATTGTTGTGTCCGGCCAGGTACAAATAGGCAGCTGGTGGATGGGGGCAGCCCGTTCCTGCCTGCTGTACCTGGCTGGACACAAATATAGTGCGAAGCCCCACTTCAATTTTTTTAAATTATTTCAGGAAATTCATGAAATAATTTAAAAAAAATTGACGTGGGGCTTCGCACTATATTTGTGTCCAGCCAGGTACAGCAGGCAGGAACGGGCTGCCCCCAACCACCAGCTGCCTATTTGTACCTGGCCGGACACAACAATATAGGGAAGCCCTTTTTTTCTTAATTATTTCATGAAATAATTTAAAGAAAATTGACGTGGGGCTTCGCCCTGTTTTTGTGTCCAGCCAGGTACAACTAGGCAGCTGGGGGCTGGAATCCGCAGCGCAGGGAGGCCCAAGCTTTCTGGGCCACCCCCGCTGCAAATTGCAGTCCGCAGCCACCCCGGAAAATGGCGCGTTCATAGAAGCGCCATCTTCTGGCGCTGTACCCAACTCATCCACGGCCCTGATGCGGTGGCCCACTGGGTAATAAAGGGGTTAGGGCCAGCTTGGCATTATCAGCTGGCCCTAAGCCCGAAATTCATGGGGTCATGCCAATATTAGACATGACCACCATGAATTTCTAGTAAAGTATTTAAAAAAAACACAACACCCAGAAAAAAGTCCTTTAATTGAAATAAACACACAATTCTTTATTGTTCTAAATTAAACCATACTTACCATCACGCCCATTCCAGCTGAAGCCAACGATCTCCTGAAATAAAAGAAAAATAATAAAGCAACATCATCCTTACCTTTCCATGGTTCCCATGACAGCTTCAGCTCTGCTACATCGAGATGACAGGCTGGACCGCAGCAGAACGCTGCCATCCAGCCTGTCATCCCGCAGACACTGAGAAGCGCAGGCTTGCTTGCGCTCCACAGTGTCTCTCTGTGAGGGCATCCAGATGAGCCGAGTTAATGTCCAATGAACTCGGCTCACCTCATGCACGTCACTGACAACGTGGGAAAATTCTCCTGCACTCAGCGCTTCAGCGTGGGAGAATTCTCACACTGAAGCGCTGAGTGCAGGAGAATTCTCCCACGCTGTCAGTGACGTGCAGGAGGTGAGCTGAGTTCATTGGACATGAGCTCACCTTATGCACGTCACTGACAGCGTGGGAAAATTCTCCTGCACTCAGCGCTTCAGCGTGGGAGAATTCTCACGCTGAAGCGCTGAGTGCAGGAGAATTCTCCCACGCTGTCAGTGACGTGCAGGAGGTGAGCTGAGTTCATTGGACATGAGCTCACCTTATGCACGTCACTGACAGCGTGGGAGAATTCTCCTGCACTCACCGCTTCAGCGTGAGAATTTTCCCACGCTGTCAGTGACGTGCATGAGGTGAGCCAAGTTCATTGGACATGAACTCGGCTCATCTGGATGTCGTCACAGAGAGACGCTGAGCAGCGCAAGCAAGCCTGCGCTTCTCAGTGTCTGCGGGATGAGAGGCTGGATGGCAGCGTTCTGCTGCGGTCCAGCCTGTCATCTCGATGTAGCAGAGCTGAAGCTGTCGTGGGAACCATGGAAAGGTGAGGATGAGGTTGCTTTATTATTTTTCTTTTATTGCAGGAGATCGTTGGCTTCAGCTGGAATGGGCGTGACGGTAAGTATGGTTTAATTTAGAACAATAAAGGATTGTGTCTTTATTTCAATTAAAGGACTTTATTCTGGGTGTTTGTGTTTTTTTTAACTTTGACTATGGGGTTAGTAATTGGGGTGTCTTATAGACGCCTCTCCATTACTAACCTGGGCTTGATGTCAGCTGGCATTATAAGCTGACATCAACCCCAACACTATTACCCCCTGCCACCGCACCAGGGCAGCGTGGAAGAGTGAGGCTAAGTGCCAGAATTGGTGCATCCTATGAATGCGCCATTTCTGGGGCGGCTGACGGCTGGTGTTTCTAGCCTGGGAGGGGGCCAATATTCATGGCTCCCTTCCTGGGCTATTAATATCAGCCCCCAGCTGTCTGCCTAGCCTTTGCTAGCTATTAAATTAGGGGGGACCCCACGTCATTTTTTTGGGGGGGTCCCCCATTTTAATAGCTAGTAAAGGCTATGTATTCAGCTGGGGGCTGATATTAGTAGCCTGGGAAGCTCCGTGGGTATTACCCCCTTCCCAGGCTTCAAACATCTGCCCCAGCCGTCTGCTTAACCTCCGCTAGAGCCTAAAATTAAGGGGAACCCCACGCCAATTTTTTTAATAATAAATCCTTTATTTTAATACTAAATGACAAGTACAGTAACCAACACTATCACTGTACTTCATATATATGTGGCTGACATGTTTATATCTATCTAATCTATGTGTGAAGCTCTATTCTTTCGGTTCTAAATTGTCGGGTACAGGTGTATGCCACTGCTGAATTGCCGGCTTTTCATGTTTCACTGTTGGCACTGTTCCCATCGATTTGGGCAATCACTGTAATGCCACAACCACCATGGCTGTGGCATTACAGTGAGTGGCAGATAATCCCTGCATGATTGGTGCTCTAAATAGCGCCAGACATGCAGGACACGCTTTTGGTGCACGAACAGTTATCGAACATAACCTCGAACAGCCGAATTTTTTGCAAATCGTTCGGGTTCGTCGAACAACTCGAACACCGCCCAAAACAGCTCGAATTTGAGATTGGCGAACAGTTCTAGTCGAACACCGCTCATCTCTAGTAAAGAGCGCCAAACATGCAGGGCGGAGACCCGAGCTCCAGCCCGAATAACCCGGAAATGCTCGGTGCTCGCCTAACATCCCGAGTAGCGTGATGCTCGTTCCAGTACCGAGCAGTGTCGAGCATGTTCGCTCAAAACTAGCAGGAAGTCAATAATAAACACGGAGTCAGTGTGATGCAGTCCCAGGGTCTTTACTGATGACATTTTAGACAGGCCTGGACAGGAGTACTGGCTAGTGATAAGAGTCCGGTCAGCCTGGAAGCAAACATACAGTCCTCCTTGCCAGATGGAGTTGTAGGCCTGCCCTTCTCACTGTACACCTTGGCTTTACTGCTTGTAGCTGTGTTGTAGCCCACGTCCCTGAGTGTAACGTGCTGTGCTCACCCATAAGGCTCGCAGCTCCGGCCTTGTGCATGCGTCCCTACTCCGTGGCGGTGCTGGTCCCTCTGTGCTGCTGAGCCTCCGGGCATCTGATGGGGCCAGGAGACCTGAAATCTCCTGCCCTACGGTATCTGTTGCTGGGCCTGAAGGGTCCCACAGCCTTGGACTCCGGTGTCCGGTTCTTTGTGTAGTCCAGCTAGGACGAGCTATCTCCAGCTCCAGTCCCTAGCGCCTCTCTCTTCAGTGTCCTAAACTCAACTCCTAACACTGAGCTAAAACTAACCCCACCTCCAGATCCAGTTGCCAAGGGGAGGGTCCTCCCCTTGCTGGTCTAGAGCCTGGAAGTGTTGCATGTATTGTGTTACCTGGCTAAAAGAACCCCTGCTTGCTTCCTGACATGGCATCACCTCTTTTGAGGGAGGCAATGCCACTGTGGCAACCAGGCCCTTGGGGTGCCACATTTTCCTCTAGTTAATTTCAGTACTCCGGGACTGAACATATTTTCCAAAATTAACAATAGCATTAACAATAACAGGCACATTAGAATATTTACAGACATTACAGTCCTCGATAGGTTACAGTATAATCTGCAACCAGGTGTCCATTCCACTCTGCAAGGTGTAATTTGAGGGACCCGTCCAAAACCCTCCATGGAGGCCCTGGGGTGGCTGCAGGGCATAGATGATCCAAGTGCTGGACCACGTATTGGCCACCTCCAACGAGTTTTTGTTCAGTGGTCTTTCAATAAGGGGCACTTTAAAAAGTGCAGCTATTTCCAAGGGAAAGTTCTTTGGTTATTCACCGTCCATAACGTAAAAGTCTTTGTACCCTTTTCGGGTATCTGGATAGACACACATTAAACATTTGAAATTTGCAATGTGTCTGGCATACCCTTACGGGCAACTATATACAGCATACATTTTAATATTCTTATACTTTAAACTTTACATTTTTAAATTCTCCAATGAGCAGGGAGCTGACCTCTTGTACTCCTGGTGGATCTACGTAGTACACTACTGGTCACTGCGCTACCCTGGTCCCTGGTGTCTACCCCTGGTGTGGTGGGTTCAGTGTGAACTGCACTACAGGTAGTATGAGGTAGTACTGGAAGGTTGGGCAGTTTCCTACGAACTATTTGGCTCACCATGGGTATGACAGGTTCACTATTAGCAGAGGGTAGATTCTCCTGGTCTGCTGATGATGAGGCTTCTGTCTCTGGGGCCAACTGTTCTTCCAACTCTTCTGGGACTTCTGCAGCTTCCTGAGGGGCTGGTTGGAGAAAGGTAAGGACTGGCACGACAATTGCATTGTTCACTTTTATCCACGACCGGGGAAATTCTCTAAGAACTGTTTGGACCACTTCCTCCACTTCCTCTGCGGGCTGAAGGGTGTCTTGATCCTCCTCAGTGTGCTTCAACTGTTCAGGATATTTCTTCAAGTGATCCCTTGAGACTGTCACTGAAGCTTCTCCTCCATCTTTGCTGATGAGGCACACTTTAGTGTTATCATGACTCGAGGGTAGGATGGTGTATGGCTCTACCTCACACTGGTCATCTAGTTTGTGGAGTCGCCTCTTTCTCTTAAGGACCTGTTCTCCAGGTGACAATGGAACAGCAGGTGCATGTTGATTGTAAGTTTTCTCTTGTCTTTGTCTTGCTTGGGACAGACTTCTTTCAACACTATCTTGCACTTTGCGGTATTGTTGTTGCCGCTCAGTGTCCCAATATGCATCTGGTGAGGCCGTCTCTGGTGTTAGGAATCCCATGTCCAGGTCGATGGGAAGCTTTCCAGGTCTTGCTCTCATTAGGTAAGCAGGTGTGCAGTTGGTAGAGTTTACTGGGATATGGTTATAGAGGTCCACCAGATCGGGTAGCATTTCTGGCCACAGGCAGCGTTCCTCAAGTGGCAACATCTTCAGCAGGTCTATCATCACCTGGCTCATCTTCTCACACAACCCGTTGGTTTGGGGGTGATACGGCATTGTCCTGATTTTATTGCAGCCATACAGGTTGCAGAATTCCTGGAACACCTCCGCTTCGAAGGCTGGACCTTGGTCAGTAAGCACACGGTCTGGGTAACCGTGCGGGCGACAGAAGTACTGTTGGAAAGCTTTGGCTGCTGTCTGAGCCATCTGGTCTTTCACTGGCACTACTACCAGGAACCGGGAGTAGTGGTCTACGATGGTGAGAGCGTAGACATAGCCTGACCTGCTTGGGCTAGCTTCACGTGGTCCAAGGCTACCAGTTCAAGTGGCTGTTTGGTGATGATGGGCTGCAGGGGAGCCCTTTGGCTGTCATGGTCTTTTTGTCTCAGGTTGCATGGTCCGCATTCTCGACACCACCTCTCGATTGCTTTCCTCATGCCAGCCCAGTAGAATCGCTCACGTAGCAAGACTTCAAACTTCTTCCATCCGAAGTGTCCCGCTCCATCATTGTACGCTTTTAAGACCATTGACGCATCTCACCTTTGGACTACCACTTGCCAGACAAGCTCATGTGTCCGGGAGTTGATACTTCTTCTACACAGCTTCCCTTCATAGATGAATAGCTTGCCCTTTTCCTTCCACAGCTGTTTGGTCTCCTCTGGAGCATCTGGATCAGGGTGCGAGTTAGCTCGTGTCAGCAACTCCTTGACTAGGCGGACAGCTGGGTCACTATCTTGTGTCTCTGCCCATCCATGGTGGGGCAATGGATTGAACGTGGCCTCTCTATTGGCGGAGCACCTGTTCTTCACACAATGGGAGCACTGGGTTACTCCATGACGGTGGAAAGCGGGGATCTCTATCTCCTCCAGCTCTTCCGGGTCTTCTCCCCCATCTGGCAAGTTAGGCATCCTGGACAGCGCATCTGCGTTTGCATTCTTGTGCCCAGCCCGATACTTGATGGTGAACTCGTAATTAGACAACTGGGCCATCCATCTTTGCTCCAAGGCACCAAGCTTTGCAGTCTCCAGGTGTATCAGCGGGTTGTTGTCTGTGAAGACGGTGAATTTGGAGGAGGCGAGATAATGTTTGAAGCGCTCGGTCACAGCCCAGACCACAGCAAGGAACTCCAACTTGAAGGAGCTGTAGTTATCAGGGTTCCTTTCTGTGGGCCGGAGCTTCCTGCTGGCATAGGCAATCACTCTTTCTCTGCCCTGCTGTATCTGGGACAGCACCGCTCCCAATCCCACGTTGCTCGCGGCTGTATGGAGTATGAAGGGTTGGTCATAGTCAGAGTAGGCCAGGATCTCGTCTCCTGTGAGAGCCATCTTCAGCCTGCTGAAGGATTCATCTTCCGGCTTAATCCATTTAAATGGAGACTTCGGGTTTTTGGCTTTCCTGGACTGGCCTACTAGGAGGTCCTGCATGGGTGCCGCCATCTTGGTGAAGCCTTTGATAAATCTTCGGCAGTAGCCCACCAACCCGAGGAACTGCCGCACTTCCTTGATAGTGGAGGGTCTTGGCCAGTCCTTGATTACTGTGACCTTGTCAGGGTCTGGTGCTACACCTTCAGCGCTTACCACATGACTTAGGTACTGTACCTTGGGCTTCAACAGGTGGCATTTTGACGGCTTTACCTTCAGGCCAAAACCAGCTAGGGCTTCAAACACCTCTGCCAGGTGCTTCAGGTGGTCTTCATAGGACTTGGAGTAGACAATGACGTCATCCAGGTACAGCAGGACTGTCTCGAAGTTCTTGTGTCCAAGACAGCACTCCATTAACCGCTGGAAGGTTCCTGGGGCGTTGCAGAGCCCGAAGGGCATGCAGTTGAACTCACTGAGGCCCATCGGTGTTGTAAATGCGGTCTTCTCTTTATCCTACTCTGCTACAGGAACCTGCCAATACCCACTAGTGAGATCCAAAGTAGAGAAATAATTAGCAGATCTTAATGCAGCTAGTGACTCCTCAATCCTGGGTAACGGGTAGGCATCTTTATGCGTAATGCGTTTAATTTGCCTGTAGTCAACACACATTCTCATTGTACCATCCTTTTTCCTTACGAGAACTAATGGAGCTGCCCAGGGGCTACAACTATCTCTTATCACCCCAGACTCCTTCATCTCCCGTAACATCCCTTTGGCATTTTGGTAGTGTGCTGGGGGTACAGGCCGGTACCGCTCTTTAATGGGTGGATGATCTGCCCGAAGTCTAGTGGGTGTTTGCTGAAGACCCGCTCATACTCCTGGACCACCCGGTATGCTCCATGTTTTTGGTCCTGAGGGGTGGAGTCAGTGCCCACATGTAGCTTCTAACACCAGTCCTCCATCTGTCCCTTGGAGCCATTATCCTCCGCCGGTTTGGATGGAGGTAAGGGTTCCTCTGTCTTTATAGAGTTGTTACTGCCGGTGAATAATTTGGCAAGGGTAGCATATTTGGGCAAATGAACCTCTTTCTCCCCACAATTCAGGATGTGGACTGGCACTCTCCCACGACGGACATCAACCACCCCCCTGGCTGTCAAAATGGTGGACCTACTGACAGAGTATACGGGCTCTACCAGGGCCTGGTAATCTCGACCCCTGAGACCTATTGCTGCCCGACACCATATCAACATTTCACTTCTAGGGGGCATGGCAATGGGGAATGGGTCACTCATCCTGACACTGCCAATTTCACCACCAGACAGTTCTACCTGTTGTCTTCTCATCAGGGCTCTGATCTCTCTCTGCAGAACCCGCTGCTGACTGGAACTGTCGGTCTCCGCAACCTGCTGTAACAAGACAATAATTTCTGAAAGACAATTTTCAATAACATTAGTGCCTAAGGTTATCATGGGGTGACTTTCTCAGCGATCAATGTCAACAATTATTATTCCTTGTGATGGCAACTCTACTTTGCCAACCTTTATGGTCACTTCTTTAAACCCCACTTGAGGTGCGGGCTGACCATTGCTGGCATAGATGCTTAAATGTTCATCTGGATGGCGGGTAATGTCTGAATCAGTCCAGTATCGCTTATAAAGAATGTAGGGGATAGTGGTCACCTGGGATCCAGTGTCCAGCAGCGCGCTCATTGGGATGCCATCAAACACGACAGGTAGGACCGGCCGTCCTCCCACGTACTTGTCTCGCCAGCTTTGTGGGCCTGGTGGTCTTACTCCTGGGGTTTGGCCCTCTGCCCCAGGTTCTGCTTGTTTAAATTACAGTACCTGGCATAGTGTCCTGCCTTGTGGCAGCGGCGGCAGATGGGTTGTCCGTCTTGGTCGTAGCGGTCGCTGTTCCTCCCTCTAATTGGTGGAATCCTTCTCTGTCGTCGCCACGGGACGTCCTCTGGACTGGAAGCCAGCTGGATCTTTTCCTTAGGGGACACTTGCATGGACTCCACCGTTTTGGATAGTGCAGCTACACTTTTAGTCAGCTCTTGGACCTGAAGGTGCAGGTCTGTAGACGGGGCATTGTCCAGAGTCTGTGCATCAGCCCCTACAGGTTCTGGGGAAAAGGATGCCACCTCCTGGTAGTATGTGATAGCTGGGCGCCGGTGGGATGTGGCGCCTCCTGGTGTTGACTCTCGCAGGACCCGGATGGCTCTGTCTTTAAATTGGGCAAAGTCCAGATCAGGGTTTTGCAGAGCCATTATGCGCAGCTGTGTCCAGTGAGCGCTGGACAGGAGCCCCTCAATAAACTTCTCAGTTAGCAATTTGTTCTCATCTTGCACACTGTCGGGGTCTACCTGTTTGATGGCCCGCAGCGCCTCCTGCAGATTTAAAGCATAGTCCCGTACACTGTCCTGCACCCTTTGCACCCGTAAAACTTCATTTTTATTTCAGCTGCAGTACGGGTGTCAAAGGTGTCCTTTAATCGGGCCAGTATCTCTTTTACAGTGTCTTTATCTCTGCCTGGCCAGGATTTCTCTTCTCTCTGGGCTGCACCGATTAGCTGGCCTATGAGGATGCTGACTTTCTGCTCCTCAGACAGGGAGTACACTTTAAATAAGCTGTGCCGTCTTTCTTTAAAGTCACTCAGGGTGTGCGACTCTCCTGAGTACTGGAGCAACCACGCCGTCCCCGGTATATATGGCATGGAGAATGGCATTACCGTGGCAACGGCTGCGCCTGCGGCTGAAGTTCCCTCCATATTTGGCGTCTTCCTCCCCCCTAGTGAACCGTGGCCTACCTTCTTTCACTTTTCCTCCGTAGGCCGCAGTTCCGCCGGCGATGGTCTCTTTTGAGGACCTGGCGTCGCTTGTTTCTGATGTCAGCGCTTGCTGGAGCTCCTTCCAGGACCTGGCACTGCGTCAGTGCGTGAGGCGGGGCTTGGGCTTCGCGCGCTTCCAGCGGTTACGCCCCTCTTCTTCCCGCGCGGCGACCTGGAAACGGCGGACAATGGCGGGAAACAGCGGTAATTGGCGGGAAAAATTCACCACGGTACGTGACACAGTTCGTGAAGGTGCACAGTACCCGGTGGTAACGGGCACGAAGTCCTGCCGACTACGCCAAAGTTGACGCGCCCCCTGGGCCGTGGGGTACCCGGTGCCGGGCCGGTAGATGCTGGGGGTTGTAGTCACTGTGGCGGTGACCCGGTCCGTGACCTATGGCGGTCAATCCAAGGGTAATTTGTATATATGGGTTTTATAATGTCTGACTATGCCACCTGTGGAGTGCGGCTAATGAGGCTGCCACTGCGGAACAGTCCTCTGAAGCTGGTGGTTTGGCAGCACGGGTGGAATATCTCCCCACAGGAAGAGTGTAGCTTCAGGGCAGTGTGTGTGGATGATGGTGGTTATTGTGCAGGAAGTCAATAATAAACACGGAGTCAGTGTGATGCAGTCCCAGGGTCTTTACTGATGACACTTTAGATCGGCCTGGACTGGAGTACTGGCTAGTGATAAGAGTCCGGTCAGCCTGGAAGCAAACATACAGTCCTCCTTGCCAGATGGAGTTGTAGGCCTGCCCTTCTCACTATACTCTTTGGCTTTACTGCTTGTAGCTGTATTGTAGCCCACGTCCCTGAGTGTAACGTGCTGTGCTCACCCGTATGGCTGGCAGCTCGGGCCTTGTGCATGCGTCGCTCCTCCGTGGCGGTGCTGGTCCCTCTGTGCTGCTGAGCCTCCGGGCGTCTGATGGGGCCAGGAGACCGGCAATCCCCTGCCCTACGGTATCTTCCGCTGGGCCTGAAGGGTCCCACAGCCTTGGACTCCGGTGTCCGGTTCTTTGTGTAGTCCAGCTAGGATGAGCTATCTCCAGCTCCAGTCCCTAGCTCCTCTCTCTTCAGTGTCCTAAACTCAGCTCCTAACACTGAGCTAAAACTAACCCTGCCTCCAGATCCAGTTGCCAAGGGGAGGGTCCTCCCCTTGCTGGTCTAGAGCCAGGAAGTGTTGCATGTATTGTGTTACCTGGCTAAAAGAACCCCTGCTTGCTTCCAGACATGGCATCACCTCTTTTGAGGGAGGCAATGCCACTGTGGCAACCAGGTCTGTGGGGTGCCACATATCCACCTGACTTCTGCACAACATAACTGATGGTCCCAACCACATTTATGAGGCAAGAAATCCCACTTATTAAACCTGACAGGGCACACCTGTGAAGTGAAAACCGTTTCCGGTGACTACCTCTTGAAGCTCATCAAGAGATTGCCAAGAGTGTGCAAAGCAGTCATCAAAGCAAAAGGGGGCTACTTTGAAGAACCTAGAATATAAGACATATTTTCAGTTGTTTCACGCTTTTTTGTTAAGTATATAATTTCACATGTGTTAATTCATAGTTTTGATGCCTTCAGTGTGAATTTCAATTTTCAAAGTCATGAAAAATCTTTAAATGAGAAGGTGTGTCCAAACTTTTGGTCTGCACTGTATATATATTTATATATATATATATTTATATATATATATATATATATATATATACATACAAAACATTAGGCCTTTGGTGGATGTGCCATTCATACTTAACCTTTCCAAAGCAGTAGGTAAGGATGCTGCCAGAGTATAAAAAATGCATATAATGCCTAATTTGAATATAAAGCAGCAAATGGGTGCATTTCCTTGATCCAAGCAACTATATCCATAAAGCTCAATAGCTGATTTTCAAACCTGAATGCAAGTTTTTTTTATCTATTTATTTCACATACTTTTTTCCCATTAGGGGATTTTTACTTGTTATTATTAGTTATTGACTTAAATGCATTGGAATACCAGTGCACTGCCCTGCAATACTGTTTGTGCAGATAAAAGACATATGTACTGTACAGTTTGTTCTAACAAGCATTATTACAGGACAGCCTTAATGATTTTTCTAAAATCCTGAGCTGCCACTATAATGCCATCAGTTGCATATGACATAGCGATTGTAACACATCATTTATGACACAATGTGCTAGTCACTACTCAATACAAATATATTGTTTAACAAGTTTCTGTGCCATTAAGGATTGATGGTACTGTACGCTATATCAAAGTTTGACAGGCCTTGTCTGACCACCTGAACCCCCACTGATTATAAGCAACTAAAGACAATGGTGTTCCACCTAGTAGGTCTACCAAATACAGGTCTCCCATCTGTGTTCTCTGACTAATATTGCAAAAGAGTAGTCAAACTTAATTAAAGTAAATTAAGCTAAACTATGTATGGATTAGAACTAGTGATAAGCGAGCACTAAAATGCTTGGGTACTCGTTGTTCGGGTCGAGCAAATTGGAATGCTCGAGTGCTCGGTCCGAGTAACGAACCCAATTTAATTCTATGGGAAACCCGAGCATTTTTCCCGTGACTCCCCCCGGCGATCTGCAGAGGGCCTAGAAATTGCCCAAATCGATGGGAACAGTGCTCCAATGACATGGGAACAGCATGGGGAAGAACCCTGGAAGCATTTCTGACTCCCAGGTCACTGCTGTCAACAACGTTGTCAGAGCTATTATGCCACTTTTATGGACTCACAATAACACATACAAAAACGAAACCAAAATTGATTTTCCTGGGAAATATGTTAAGGGACATCCTTTCCAGGATAATGACTTGTATATAAGGCAAAATAAACAACCAAAAACAAAAATGCTCCTCCACACCTTGGGCTATGTTCACACATAGCGTTTTTGATGCATTTTTGCACTTTTTCATTGCTTTCAACAGTGACAAATGCATTCACCGGGAAATGTCATTTTAACATTTTACAACCTTATTTGGCCATGTAGTGTGTGAAACATTATCAGACACATACTGTTTCATTTATGAAGGAGGGATTGTGAAAGTCGCAAACACTATTTTTACAGCTTTACTATTCTTAAAAGGCCAGCAGTCGGCTATGCTTTCTTGTTCCAATTATTAAAGAGTGGGTCTTCTATACTGTTATTGCATATGTAGTGACTGCAAGGGCTGCCAAAAATTTGGACTCAACCCAATAATGTCTGGAACCCCAGGAGGCAGCGATCATGCTATTATAGAATTTTGGATAACTAGAGGAGGAATACCTGTGAAGACTCAAACTTCAAGGTTAGATTTCAGAAAGGCAGATTTTAAGCGACTCAGAAAGAGAATAGGAGGGATCCAATGGCTGGATGTCCTTAAGGACAAAAATGTTCAGGAAGGATGGGAAATTTTTAAAATGAGATTCTCAAAGCACAATCGTTAACAATCCCGAAAAGTTGGAAGAATGGGAAGCATTTAAGGAAACCAGGATGGATGAACACAGAATTTAAACACATGCTAAAAAGAAAGAAAGAAATGTTTATCAAATGGAAAGAGGGAGGCATATGTAAAGAAGATTATAATGCAGTCTGCAGATCCTGAAGGGCACGTATCAGGTTAGCTAAAGCTGACAATGAATTAAGGCTTGCAAGAGATGTCAAAAGCAATAAAAAAGGATTTTGGTGGTATGTCAAAAGTAAAAGAAAAGTCAAAGATGCTATAGGATTTTTACAGGATGAAAATGGTGAAATGGTAAGAAAGGATGTTGAGAAGGCCGAACTTTTTAATTCCTATTTTGCATCTGTTTTCTCTCAGAAAGAAAATGTAACATCAACTGATCTTCACTGTCCTATTAAAGGAATAGAAGAATCCAAGTTATCTGTAAACAGAGAGATTGTGAGAGAATATTTAGCTAACATAAATGAGTTCAAGTCTCCAGGTCATGTGTTTCTTGCAAGAGATGTAGAGGTCGGAGGGCCTCCTGAAAACAATGTACCCATTATTTGGAAGTGGGTCTCCCATACTGTTTGCCTATGCAGTGAATGCAATGGCTACCAAAAATTTGAAGGAACTCCAATGCCCCTTGCAAGAGACGTAGATTTGGTGGCGATATGGAGGAGGATGAGGAGAAGGAGGAGGACAAGAGCAAATAGACAAAATCAGGAAGCGTATACCCATGTCTGGGTGTGAAGACAGAGGTGCATGGGAATAGATAGACCTCCCAAAAAAACCCCCCACTGTATTTGAGTTTATGTTACGCTGCTATCATTCGGTGGTGTAGAGAAGTCTGGCCCAATCCTGCCCTTGTTCATTTTTATAAAAGTCAGCCTGTCAGCATTTTCAGTTGACAGGCGGATGCGCCTATCGGTTATAATTCCACCGGCGGCACTAAAAACCTGCTCTAACAAAACGCTCCTTGTGAGAGTATCCCGTGTCTCAGGGCCTGTGTAATGGGAGTGTCTGAGAAAACTGTTCCAAAATGTTGACAGTGTTCCCCTGCCTCTGCTGGATTGCATTTGTGTCTCTTTCGCCTGTACTCCTTAGTTGTCCAAGGAACTGTGACCTCTGCCGCCAACGTTTTCAGATGAGAATTTTTTCAATAATTCCGCAACAAGGGCTTTCCCGTACTGCCCCATTTTTTTAGGCCTGTCCTGGGCGGGAATAAGAGACAGAAAGTTCACCTTGTAGTGTGGGTCTAGAAGTGTCACCAACCAGTAATGACTGTCACCCAAAATTTGGACAATGCGAGGGTCATAGGAAAGGCAGTGTAGCATAATCTCAGCCATGTGTGCCAGACTGCAAAGAGGCAAGACATCTGTGTCCTCACCATGACTGACCATGCGTTCTTCCTCCTTGTCCTCAGGCCATCCACTCTGAACAGATAGTATGACAGTTGGGCAGATAGTGCCATCTATAGCACAGAAAACAAGCTCCTGTTCTTCCTCCTCCTCTTCCTCATTGTCACCCAATCCACTTTGGGTTGAGATGAGGCTCATCTCATCATGCTCCGCTTGCAATGCATCCTCTTTAATTGTGAGCAGAGAGTATTTCAGAAGATAGAAAAGCGGGATGGTGATGTTAATTATGGCATCATCACCGCTCACCCTTTTGGTGGAGTCCTCAAAGTTTTGGAGGATGGTACATAAATCTGACATCCATGTCCACTCCTGAGGTCTTATGTGTGGAGTCTGAACTGAATATCGATGGCCTTGTTGATGCTGGTAGTCAACAACTGCCCTCTTCTGCTCACAAATCCTTCCCAACATCTGCAATGTGGAGTTCCAATGTGTGGGGACATCGCAGATCAGTCGGTGAGCTGGAAGCTGCAAATGCTGCTGAAGCACAGCAAGGGCGGCAGAAGCTGTAGCTGACTTTCTAAAATGGACACACAGGCGGCATACTTTTACTCGCAGATTCATCAGATCCGGGTAGGTTTTGAGAAGCCACTGAACCACGAGGTTAAACAAATGGCCCAGGCATGGTACGTGTGTGAGCTCGCCTCGCCTTAGAGCCGCCGCCAGGTTCCGGCCATTGTCACACATGACCATTCCTGACTGTAGGGTCAGCGATATCAGCCACAGATCTGCCTGCTCTTTCAGAGTTGTCTACAACTCTTCAGCATTGTGCATTTTGTCACTTAAGCATATTAACTTCAGCACAGCCTGTTGCTGCTTGGCCGAGGCAGTGCTGCAGTGCTTCCAACTTGCAACTGATGTGGTCATTTTGGAGATGGAGGCTGAGGAGGAGGACGTGCAGGAGCTGTAGAATGTGGGGGAAACCCTGATTGACCCAGGGCCCGCAATCCTCGGCGTTGGGAGGACATGTTCCGTCCTAAGGTTCGAATGGGTCCCGGCTTCCACTATATTAACCCAGTGTGCCATCAGTGAGATGTACTGTCCCTGCCTACAAGCACTTGTGCACGTGTCCGTGGTTAAGTGGACTTTCCTAGTAACTGCGTTGTTGAGGGCACGGCTAATGTTGTGGGACACATGCTCATGTAATGCGGGGACGGCATACTGTGAGAAATAGTGGCGGCTGGGGACCGAGTACTGAGGGACGGCCGCCGCCATTAGGTTGCGGAAAGCTTCCATCTCCACGAGCCTGAAAGTTAACATTTGGAGCGCAAGCAGTCGCGAAATGTGTGAATTTAGTAGTGTGGCCTGTGGGGCGTTGGCTGCGTATTTGCGCTTGCATTTCAAGGAATGGAGTAGGGACAACTGAACGCTGCGCTGGGACAAGGTTGTGGATGTGCTTCCTGATGGTTGAGAGTGTAGGACGACACATGTAGGGCGGGAGCCATCTTGGCATGCGCCATGGACAGAGGATTGACGTGTACGCACATCAGCGGAACAAGCAGTGGTGTCACCGCAGACACTCTTTCTGGACCCTGGAGTTTGGCCCTCTTAGTTGGGTGCTTAGTCAGGCTGCTAGTTTGGCTACCCCTGCTGATGCTCACCTGGCAGGTGGTGCAAATGGCTTTTCTCGGGTTATCTGCAGAGACTTTAAAAAACAATCAGACTTGGGAAGACCTAACAGTTGTACTGACAACTTCCATTGTGTTGGCGTTATGATGAATGCTTTCCCACCTTGTATCTGCGGCCACAACACTGCTTCTTCCTGCCTGTTGTGGTGCTTTGCCTCCCTCCCTCTGTGTGCTGCTGTCCTCTCTCTGTATGTCCCCCTGCCAGGTTGGGTCAGTTACTATATCATCCACCACGTCTTCCACTTTCGCACCCTTGTCCTCTTCCTGACTTTCTGGCAATTGTGTCTCATCATCAACATCCACCCCTTGCGACAGTAATTGCACTTTCCTACCGTTGCCTTTGTGTGACCGTGGCTGCTCAAATATTTGGGCATCGCTACACGCGTTCTCCTCTTGACTCGCCTGAAGCTGGCCGGGCGAGAGGCCTGAATCTACAATTGGAAAAGTGAACAGCTCTTCGGAGTGTCCAAGTGTTGGATAAGTTGTCTCTGGGCACTCGGCATGTTGGGAGGAAGGAGGATCAGGGTGAGGAATTTTTGGTCCAGATTCACGGCTACTGAGACTTGACCATGTGGAAGACAGGGTGGTAGTGGTGGTGGCAAAATGACTGGAAGCATTATCTGCTATCCAACCAACAACCTTTTGACACTGCTCTGGGTTCAACAGTGATGTACTGCAGTCCCCTAGTAATTGGGACAGGAAGGTTGAGCAACCAGATGTGGATGTTTGTTGTGGCACAAACTCAGCTTTCCCACGGCCACGTCCTCTGGCTCTGCATGCATTATCACCATCATGTCCACTTCCCCGTCCCTTGCCACGCACCATGCCCATTTTATATGGAGGACAATATTTTCCACGTTCACGAGAAATGAATGATTTTGGAACACAGTTATATGTGATATGTCTGACAGCGAACCATGATTTGAAATAGCAGGCCTGTAATTTACTAATATTATTGTACTCAGAGACCTAGTGTGAATAGCTTGACCTACACACTGCAACAAAATGAAAATAGTAGAAATGGCTGATTTTGGAACACTGTTATAGGTGATATGTTTGACAGAGAACCACAGTTTTAAATAGCAGACCTATAATTTACTAATTCTATTCTTCACAGACACCTAGTGTGGATAACTTGACCAACACACTGCAACAGAATGGAAAAGGAGGCCAATATTTTCCACGTTCAGTTCAAATTTCTGAATTTTTATTGCTGAAATATGGAACAGATCTGGCTATATCTGCAGTGCTAACAAACATATGGAGCAGAAAAATGGTGTACAAATCTCTTTTCTACCTTCAACACTAGATATGTTATTATAATTCATAGTCCATGCCATCAAGAAAATGTTATTTATCAATAAAAACAATATTTAACAGAAGTAACAATTAGTTTAAGGGTACATTCCCACGATCAGTGTTTGTTCAGGTTTTTACTCAGCTGAATTTCTGCATGAATCCCGCACCTCAGCTCACTTGCATTTTTGTATGCATTTTTTCAGCATGAGTTTTTCATGCATTTTTGACATTTGCATTTTTGTCTCTCTTTGGTATGTTAGATTAGATGAGCAAAGATATAGATAGATAGACATGGGGTAGATAGATATGGGGTAGATAGATAAATATGGGGTAGATAGATATCCATGAGATATATAATAAGTGCCCTGCGTGTGTAGTTTATTGTATTAACCTAAAAATAAAAAATAAAGGAAAAAAATGACGTGGGGTCCCTTTTATTTTTGACAACCAGCCAAAGGAAAGCACACAACTGCAGGCTTATATTATCTGACTGGGAAGGTCCCTTGTTATTGGGCCAATCCCAGCCTAAAAATACAAGCCTGCAGCCACCCCAGAATTAGCGGATTACATGAGATGCGCTTTGCCTGGCTCTTTCCGATTGCTCTGTGTTACGCTGGCATGTCCTTTAATGAAAATAAAACTCAAAGGACATGCCGGGGTCCACCGGACTGCAGAGGAGCTGCAGCAGCTGAGTCCCAGAGGAATGTTCAGCTAAGCACAGAGAAAGAAATAAACTAGTGTGTTAAGTGCACACACAAGTAGTAACTAAACAAGGTACAATGCTGGGAGTAAGCAACACTCCAGAAACAAAACTAATAAACTTCTGCACTGCAAGACACCACTGTGCAGAGCAGGAAGGATTTGGCAGCATGAAACACCCGAGCACTAGATGGCGGCGTATAGAGCTGCAGATAGCTGCAGGCCAGGAAAGGCCTGAAACCTAAGTTCCTAAAGAGGAGGAGGATCTCTGCAGCACCCAACACATGGGTATAAAAGCAGCAGTGTGACCACAAATACAATGGCGGAGACCTGGATTGCTGGATCGGTAATGAGGACGCCTCCGTGGCATGGACACCAACCGGTGAACAAACACGGTAGAGCGTGCTGCTCACAGCATTCCCCTAGCCCTAATTGATGGCTAGGATCACTAGGGAGCACAGAGCAGGAACCCTTGACAGCGACTCTCACACACTGCATTTTCTGCCAGAGACCTCACCCCAGGTTAGAAAATGATAGACTAGGCACCGGGGCGGAGCCCACGGAGGCCTTAAATACAATAGAGACAGCCCCAGCCCCCCTAGACAACCAACCACGCTGTACCAGACAGCAGGGGGCGTGGCTTAGTGGCACATGACCACAAGGGGGCGTGCCTTAGTGGCACATGACCGCAATGGGCGTGGCTTATCAGCACATGCCTGCAAGGGGGCGTGGCTTAGCGGAACATGAGCAGAAACACAGAAACCACACTTGGAACCCCTAGAACGGTACCTAAATGCTGACAATTACTGACCAGCTGGAAAGGGCCTGGCCGGACGCCGCGAGAAAACCCTTCTCCTGTGTACCGGCCTAACATTACCCCCCTCTCTAGGGCCCCCCGGAATTATGGATACACTCAAAAGCGGAAATAAGATCCGGAGCGTTGATATTGTCTACCGGCTCCCAAGTCCTATCCTCCAGAGCATAATCCCGCCAGTCCACCAAATAAAACTTCTTGCCCCTAACCACCTTATAAGCAATGATTTCATTTACCTCAAAGTCATCCTGTGCAGATTTGAAGATTCCTATTCAGCCGGAAAGGGACCAGAGAATTCATTGAGAGTAACCGGCTTGAGAAAAGAAACATGGAAGGTGTTAGAAATTCGCCAAGTGGCCGGCAATTTCAGCCGATAGGCCGCATCATTCACTTTGGCCAAGATTCTAAATGGCCCCAAATACCGGGGAGCAAATTTAGTCGAAATCACCCGGAGGCGAATATTGCGTGCAGAAAGCCACACCAAGTCCCCAGGAGCATAACTTGAAGCAGGACGCCGATGCTTATCGGCCGTGACCCTCATACACTCCTTAGAAGCACGCAAACACTCCTGAGTCTGATCCCAGATATCCCTGGCATTCGTTGCCCAATCCTTCACAGCCGGAAGAGGCATAAGAGGCTCTGCCGACGGTTACCTAGACGGCTTATTTCACGCACAAGAGACGCAGGCGGCGACAAAATGGGAGATATCAGTAGAGATCTTGGGCCACCAGTAGGACCGAGAAATTAGCTCTTTGGTCCGTTTGTCCCCAAATTGCCCTCCAATCTTGGAGGAGTGACCCCAATGGAGAACCTCTTGCCTACGAGACTCTGGCACAAAAGTCCTCCCAGGCGGAAATCCCTGCAAGGTGACAGGGTTCACAGAGAGTAAACTCTCGGATGGGACAATAAGCCGCGGTTCCGACTCATCACCCAGGGGGTCAAAAGAGCGAGACAGAGCATCTGCCCGCGGATTAGATTTACGGATAAACCCCCTTGCCAGATTATCTGCAATGTATTCTGATATTGCTTTCGTCTCAGGGACCGACAAAGAATATACCCTGCCTCTTGGGGGTTCCGAACCCGGTAGTAAATTTATGGCGCAATCATACACCCGGTGAGGTGGTAGAGTCTCTGCAGCTTTTTTGGAGAAAACATCTGCACACTCCGTGTATTGAACGGGTAACACTGACAGCTCCAGAGGTAACTCAGAACGAGAAACCGGAAGCGCCGGACGAATACAATTCCCCTGGCAGGAAGAGCTCCACTGGATAACCTGACCGGTCGACCAGTCCAGATGGGGGATATGCCTCTGGAGCCAGGGCAGGCCCAAAAGTACTGAATCCAGAGGAGCTGCAGCAGCTGAGTCCCAGAGGAATGTTCAGCTAAGCACAGAGAAAGAAATAAACTAGTGTGTTAAGTGCACACACAAGTAGTAACTAAACAAGGTACAATGCTGGGAGTAAGCAACACTCCAGAAACAAAACTAATAAACTTCTGCAGTGCAAGACACCACTGTGCAGAGCAGGAAGGATTTGGCAGCATGAAACGCCCGAGCACTAGATGGCGGCGTATAGAGCTGCAGATAGCTGCAGGCCAGGAAAGGCCTGGAACCTAAGTTCCTAAAGAGGAGGAGCATCTCTGCAGCACCCAACACATGGGTGTAAAAACGGAAGTGTGACCACACATACAATGGGGAAGACCTGGAATGCTGGATCGGTAGCGAGGACGCCTCCGTGGCGTGAACACCAACCGTTGAACTGACATGGTAGAGCATGCTGCCCACAGCATTCCCCTAGCCCTAATTGGTGGCTAGGATCACTAGGGAGCACACAGCAGGAACCCTTGACAACGACTCTCACACACTGCATTTACTGCCAGAGACCTCACCCCAGGTTAGAAAGAGATAGACTAGGCACAGGGGCGGAGCCCATGGAGCCCTTAAATGCACTAGAGACAGCCCCAGCCCCCCAATACAACCAACCATGCTGTACCAGACCGCAGGGGGGGTGCCTTAGCGGCACATGACCGCAAGGGGGCGTGGCTTTGCGGCACATGACTGCAAGGGGACGTGACTTAGCGGCACATGACCACAAGGGGGCATGGCTTAATGGCACATGAGCAGAAATGCAGAAACCACACTTAGAATCCCTAGTACGGAACCTAAATGCTGACAGTTACTGAGCATCAGGAAAGGGCCTGGCCGGACGCCGCGAGAAAGCCCTTCTCCTGCGTACCGGCCTAACACCGTGGTGCGGTGGCAAGTAGGGGTGGATGACAGCTGTGATTTGCCAAAAAACACAGCTGGCTTCAGGCCCTGAGGTTAGTAATGGAGAGGTGTCTATTAGACGCCCAAAGTACTAACTCCGTTCTAAAAACACACAGAAAAAAAATACATTATTTAAATAAAGACACACTATCCCTTGTTCACCAATTTATTGAAAAAAATTAATCCCATGCAGGTCCGCAGTAAATCCACTGAATCTGATGTAGTCCAGAAATGAATACCTGAAAAACCTAAAAAGAAAGAAATAAAAACAAGAGACAGTCCTTCTTCCACAAATTTATTACCCAAAATGTTGTACTGTACAATGCAGCATTTTGGATGCAGCGTAGAACGCTAGTATTACTGATTGTGGGAAAGCAGCCTGATATTTCTTCACACTACCCTAAAGAAGATACTTTTTTTATCTGGTGTAAAGTTACATTTCCTTTTTGTAACAAAGCACTGTAAATGAAAGGCTGCCAGTTTTTCAAACTGCTACCATGGACATAAAAAGAAAGAGGGAAAAGTCTCCAATAAAAATAATTCTCACTTTATTTGTGCAAAATATTAAAATATATAAAAGTTCACGATAGCGGAGATGCAATCTCAACTCATTTCTGGCTTACGCCCTTAGTCAGTGATAACAGGATGCATCATGGTACAAGCTTAAGAACATGCAGCAGCCAATCATGATACAGATTTAACAAATTGATAGATTCGAAACATATGGACCGGGAATCAGATCTAACATAAGTATAACACACACAAATACAGAGCATATAACATCCGTCCTTTTTTTTAAACAATAAAGCATATCAGAAATAACAGAGAAAGACAACCACAAAAAATGACCAATTACAGAGGAAAAAATTAAAATGTATAAATAAAAAATCAAGATGTTTAAATAAAAAATCAGAATGTTCAAATAGAAAGTCTGTGTGCAGAAAATCAGGATGTTCAAATAGAAAATCTGTATGCAGAAAATCAGGATGTTCAAATGGAAAATCTGTATGCAGAAAATCAGGATGTTCAAATGGAAAATCTGTAATACAGAAAATCAGGATGTTTAAATAAAAATCTGCAAAAAAAACAAATTTAAATGAAAAATCTAAATGAAAAATCTACATACAAAATTGGGGAAACCAACAAAAATACCTAATAAATATATAGGGTGTCAGATTTATAGTTCATGCTATTTGGAAATTTAGTATTAAGTTTTATTATCCAGTATGTTTCTCTCAACAATAATTTTTTCCTCCAATCACCAATGTTGTTTATTGTATACAATGTAGATAGACATTGTAATATTAGATATATAGGTTGCACTATAAGAAACATCAAAAAAAGAGTTGCAGAACATCTAGCAAATATAAAAAAATAAAAATGCAACTTACTCTGGTGCAGTAAAACACTTTGTTGAAAATCATAATGGAAAAAACAGAATTTTTTGACTTTCATGGGGTAGAAAAAGTTTTTTGTCCAGTGCGTGGAGGTGATTAAAATGAAAAGGTTGAAAACTCTGCTGTGCATAATCATTTGGAACATTCATTTTGAGTGCAGTTTGAGTTTTTTATTTTTTAAAAAATATACTGTTATCATAGGCTTTTTGTACAAAAACCTTTCAATTGTACTCTAATAGTTATTTGACTGGAAAATTACAATGACTGCAATTCATAAAGGTAATTTGGGAAAATCTGAAAAAATATTATTTGCATAATAATTTGGAACACAGTGTAATATAGGGGTATATCATTGAACTATATTTTTCTCTGCATCCACGGAGTGTTTGCTGGCCGGTGGAGCGGACTGGCAGGTAATAGAATATCAGAACAAAGAGGTTAAGGTCAGGAACAACATTAAGAGACAGTCAGGTAGTCAAAACACAAACCGAGGTCAAGAATAGGAATAAACAGGGTGAGTGAGAGCAAAATAGAATGGTATGAACCAGAGAAAATATAACCTATAACTGACAGCCAAAGACTGAATGCTGATGGTTTAAATATAGAGGAGCTCCACTCCACTCTCTCAGGAGAGAGCTAATAACACTGATAATCAGCCTTCTACTGCAAAACACAGAAGAACAACAAGTTCCAGCTTTCTAAAAGTTAAACTGAAGCACGCTATCATCACCCATGTATGTGCAGTATCAGTGCGTAGCAAGAAAGGCAGAGGCAGTGGGAGAGTTTTTAGATATAGCCATTAGACATTTATTATAGCAAAAACTTGTTCACATTCCAGAAAAATAGCAACAATTAAAGGGGATGCTCTGCTGCATAGAAGTATTGATATTGTAAATCTAAAAATGAATAGGAATTTGATGCATTTACTTTTTAAGTTGTCAGTGGACTAAAGTGCCACCCCAGTACAGTTAGCAAATGACCTCTATAATTTTTCACATTTTATCCATTTTTCATTGGAACATTTCATTTCATCTAAGCTTGATGATTGTAATTATATTCAATGTATAATCCTTGGGACATGTTCATGATCTAAAGATGCATGTAACAGTTCAAGTGAGTCTGATATTTTCAATCACTGCCTACTTTTCACTTGTTTGCATTATTTAACCTCTAACTTCATGCTCCAAGCAACAATCATAGTAAAATACTTTATTCTCTGATCCATTAGAGATTGAAGCATGTCATAAATCAAATTTCATAATGACTTGCCTTCTCTCATCTGACATGAGTTGCTTCCTTACTGAAAAGCTAAGGAAGCCAATCTGAGTCTTCTAAATTGCAATTTTCTACTCTGTCTTTCTTTATGGTGTAATCTTCTAAACTATTGCAATTTCTAACTATACTGAAAGTTGTTCACATTATCGATAAGAATAATAAGTTTGCAGAACATACAGTATAACTAAATCAGGATAATATAATATGATAAAGTTTTTCAACTGAGAATTTTTATGCAAGACCAATGTAAATCTGAATGTCATTCTTCTGCAAACACACAATAACATTTGCTGATTATCTGTAGACTTGTGTCTGTTTTGACCTTGTGCAAAGCTAAAGACACAAGATTTGTTTTGCACTTTTTAGATATGGAAAGGATGAGAACATGGTGGTAATGAGAACAGAGTGGATATCTTCCTGCAGCAGCTGACACACAGAATGAGAAGTTTATATCCCTCATATTGAAATATACAAAGGGAGACATTTTTTAATAAAAGAAAAATCTGTACCTAAAAGCAGGCCTATTAATAAACGTAATGTACTGTATGCCTGGTTGTTCATGAGCCAGAAAGTAATATCTACTAAATCTATGGGTTGGTGCAGATTTTTACAACAAATTGCACCAAATTTTGACAAACCACAGTTGCCTCATTATAATCATATGTAGAGATTGATCAGGCAAAATTACAGTTCACCTGTTCATGCAGATTTTCTTGGGAAATTTAATTTGCAGAGGTTATTGTCTGCAAATTTAATGTCCCTTATTGTGCTCTGGGGTCTCACGAGGTCTACAATGAAGAACAGGTAGAGGAGGTGTCTGATGGCTGAAAAAAAGGCTTTGAGGACCTGATGGTGAGCAGCTGAATAGGTGAGCGGTGAGGTGAATATTAATTTTTTATGTTGTTTGTTTTAGCATTTTCCAGCCCTTTCCTGTTCACCAAAATGGCGATTGAGCATTTTTTTTGTGTCTTTCGCCAATCAAATCGCAAAGTTCTTGTATTCATATGGAATCGCAAATTTCAGGGAATTTGACTGGAACTTGATCCACAGGTTGATTCACACATCTCTAATAATTCCCCAAGGCCTTTTAAAGCTGACAATGTTCAGTAAGCATAGCATTCAGCCACTACATGTAATTCAGGAGTTTGCCTCAACATTCACTTCGCTTAGATGGATAATGACCTCTTCAGCAAACTCATATTTTAACTATCTGCATTTACCTTCTAGCTCAAACCTGCAGTTACCTTTGTCTGATGTAAGCATTGCAAACATTACATTTAGGAGAGGCTTCCTTTGTGGACAACACCTATGCATGCCATTCCTCTGCAGTGTATGCCGTATTGTGTTATGGGAAACACTCACCTCAGTTTGGCTTTCTACTTCTTTAGCTAACTGCAGTGAACCTGCATTTTTATTTGATTCATCCCTTCTCATCAGAAGATGCTTCTGTTTTGGTGTTATCTTCCAAGGTTGACTTAAAGCTCTTTGTGAGAGGTTTGTAGCTCCACCTTTATTACATTTTTGTATCACTTTTACTACAGTATTCTGAGTGATAAGTAAAGCTTTGCTGATCTTATTGTAGACTTCACCTTTCTTGTGTAAAGAAATTATTTTCTTTCTCGGGTCTTGTGACATTTTTAGATATAGCAAAAAATGCAATGGTATTTACAAGCCAAGGTCACAAAGGAAAATGCAGAAACAGAATGCAGCGACCCTCTAACTAAAGGAGGTGACACAGGTGCAAAATACTGATGAAACAACCAATCTCAGCCTACCAATCCATGGAGGACGTGATTGCCTAGTATTAGAATTGCACACATATGAAGGTTGCAATAGGGTGCAACTCGCACACGTGTATAGCAAAGTGCCCAGTCAACAGCCTATTACATGCCCCTACTATTTGATTAGGAGGGTTGAACGACACTCTGCAAGTGCACCACAGAGGTGCAAGCCCCTAGTTTACAAGGTCACAATTGATAGGCCTGGCTACCATGGCCGTCTCCAGGTTTTCGTGGGCCCTGGGCAAAAAAGTCTAATTGGGCCCCTTTAACACATTACACAACTCATAATGCACAGATACTGAAGAGACATATAGGTATAGTAATATAGAGAAATATAGGTATAGTACGATGCCAAAGATTTCACTTACTTCTTACATTACATGAGTGATATCTATTGTAAATTTTATAATACCATACAGCAGAGGGGATTCAGGTGATCTAGGGTCCACAAGCTTCAGGGTTTCAGTACCTGTAATATTAGATATAAACGGGATATTGATAAATGTACCCTACCAGTAGAAACTGTCCTCAGCAGTGTAGCCTTAGAAAAGTCATTTTCATCCTATATAATCCTCCATACAGTATTATGAGCAAAACATAGTTCTCCATACAGTATTATAAGTACCACATAGTCCTCCATATAGTATTATGGGCACCACATAGTCCTCCATATAGCATTATGGGAACGACATAGTCCTTCATATAGTATTATGGGCACCACATAGTCCTCCATACAGTATTATGGGCCCAATATAGTGCTCCATGAAGTATAATTGCCTCACATAGTGCTCCATACAGTATAATGGGCCCCATATATTGCTCCGTTCAGTATAACGGGCCCCATAATTTGCTTCATTCAGTATAACGGGCCCCATATATTTCTCTATTCAGTGTAATGGGCCCCACATAGTGCTCCATACATTAAAAATAAACAAATACTCACACATAGTCCTCCATACAGTAATATGGGCCCCATATAGTGCTCCATACAGTATAATGGCCTCACATAGTGCTCCATACAGTAAAGTGAGCCCCATATATTGCTCCAATCAGTATAATGGGCCCCATATATTGCTCTATTCAGTATAATGGGCTCCATATATTGCTCCATTCAGTATAATGAGCCCCACATATTACTCGAATTTGTATAATGGGCCCTCTATATTGCTCCATTCATTATAATGGGCCCCACATAGTACTCCATACATTAAAAATAAACAAACAAATGCTCACATCTCCCCGTTCCCCGCTGCTCCAGTCTCTGAAGTCTCCGGTCTTCTGATCCACTGCACTGCTCGGCACAGAGGACACACTGAAGTAACATCATCCTATGCTGAAACTATGATGCACTGGGTTACCCGACTCACGGACCCCATAGCAGCTGTTTGTAGTGTTGCCATTGGCGGTACACCACTGAGTGAGCTGCCCCATTTGTCCAAAGTCCCAGCACTTGCCCGGGTCTCTCCATGGATTACATAAAAGAAAAGAGTCTCTCCATTGGTCATGTAAGGTCTTTCACCTCACCAGTTGCCGTGGGATTTTTCTTTCTTAAGAAAAAAGATGGAGATTTGCATCCTTGTTTAGATTGTAGAGAAATTAAAAAGATTACTGTACGTAACTGTAAAGATGTGCGGTTGTGGGTTGTAAGTAATCACCTAGGCAGATTAACGATGCAGCAATATTTTATTGATCACAGCCATGGAAATAAGCAATTCCAGGTAAATGGCCAAAAACTGTTTTCTCAGTCCTCAAATTCCCAATCTGGGTTCATTAGTTCCACTGGCTTTGTATAAGGCCATACTCACTGTCTCCATCCTCTTCCTTCAATCCTTCCACCCAACTCTCCTAAAACATGTCTGTCCTTTCTTTCATTGGGCTCAGTCCCCTCCCAGGTCAGAAGTGATCACACTCTCCCCATTAAACATTCACTGTTCACTAAACAATGAAGAATATTCTAGAAGCCTTCATCTGAGACTGCATGTTAGACTCCCTGTGGGGACGGCTCCACTGTGTCTACAATCTACACACACATAATGAGATTATTGGCTATTGGAACAATGATTAGATACTCCTGAGATACAGATTAGTGGAATGCTGGACATTTTACAAGTGAATCTAGTGCACATACTGACAAGTTAGCAGAACTATATAAAACATAACAAGTAAATCACTAATAAAACACAATAATAATATTAACAAAAATGGTGGTCCGTTGCTGGAAAAGTATCATAGTCTTTAGAAAATGGGCTGCTCCTCATAGTAACCCATACCCTTTACCTATTATTCCTGATGTGTTTAATCAACTAGCGGGGGCCAATTGGTTTTCTAAACTGGATCTGAAAGGTGCATATAACCTTATACGTGTTCGCCAAGGTGATGAGGGCTCTGACCCGAACATGGACTTCTCCCAGAAGTCTGTGTTATTGTTGGGGTTCGGCAGCCCAAGCAAAGCTTGTTGAAATGCTGTGCTGCAACCAATTACAAGCTTTTCTTGTGTGGGCACTTCTAGCCCTATCACAGCCATGTCAACTATTGGCATGGCTGTAATTGGCCGACGCACTGTGTAAAAAAAAAATAGCTTTTTCATGGCTGGTTATCAAAAATAGAAGGGTCCCCATGCAATTTTTTTTAAATTTATAAATAATTAATACCAGCCCCACAGCAGACAGCTGGGGGCTGGTATTCTCAGGCTAGAAAGGCCCACAGATATTTGTCCCTCCCAAGCCTAAAAATAGCAGCCTGCAACCACCCCAGAAAAGGCATCCATTAGATGCTCCAATTCTGGTGCTTTGCCCAGCTTTTCCCGCTTGCCCTGGTACGCTGGGAAGCGTGGTAATATTTTGGGGTTGATATCAGCTTTTTAATGTCAGCTAACATCAAGCCCAGAGGTTAGTAATGGAGAGGTGCTTATCAGACACCACCATTACTAACCCCGTAGTGAAAATGAATAAAGACATACAGAAAAAGTCCTTTAATTGAACAAAACACTCCCTGACAAATCCGCTCTTTTTCCCATTGATTAGCATAAAAATCAAAGTAATCCTCACCTGTCCACCGTTAATTCATAATGCTGATGTCCCATGACGATTCCCAACTCTGCTAAATTTGGTTGTATTGCTGAGTGGTGACATCAGTAATGTTAACGGTCAGCCTGGTAGCCAGAACACACTGAGCTGAGTGTGAGAACATGACTGCGTTTGACCGGCAGTGACGTCATTAAGGCTACTGCTGGTCACAAGCATTCTCAGGCTTAGCTCA